>NC_054839.1:40812153-42062153 GCF_018345385.1 Vulpes lagopus
TTCTCTTTTTCTTTTTTGGTCTCACACTACTAAATAGAGATTTTTTTTTCTTCAGAAATGTTACCTCTCTTTATATCACTAGGTGATTCTTAACTCTGAGCAAAGTTCATGATTAGTAAGCAATTTCTTAAGCTATAGAGAAAATAATATTTATATACAAATTCTTAACCTTAAAAATAAAGTCTATTAAAAAAGGATTAATAGAATAAAACTATAGAAAGAAAAAGATAAATTTTGAGAAATAAGGAAAGATATTGCATTCATGAAGCAAATAAGATGACTATACATATGTGCTCGCTTCAGCAGCACATATACTATGATGACTATATATATGGTTGTGTGTAATTACAAATGAATTAAAGGACATTGATTTGCAATTAGAAATTAAAAGCTCAATGGTATGGTTGAAGGATAAGGTTGAGAAAATCTCACAGAAAGAAGAGAAAAATAATGAAAGACACACATGGAGAAGAAGATAGAAAAGTGTAAGGGAAGAAGTAACACACTCCATTAACTCAAATATCCAAACAATAGGAGTTTGAGGAGGAAACTACATGAGATATTTTTTAAATTATTAAATACAATTTTTGAGAAGTTTTCATACATATTAAGAACCGGCATTTTCATATTTCAAGGATCCATTAAGTGTCTATAAGAGTAAAAGAAATCAGACCAAGCCAAGTCACAGTATTTTGAAATTTAGAATACTTGGATTTAGTGAAAAGGCCCTACATTATTCTGGATTAAAACAAAACAAAACAAAACAAAAGTTTACCTATTGAGCCTCAGTCATTAGTATAGTTTCAGGCTTTTATGAAAAACATTAGAAGTTTAAAAAATCAGAAATGCCTTGAAAATTCTGAAGAGAAGTGAAATCTAGATCTATAATCAATGAAACTAATCACTCAATTGTCAATGTAAGATAGATGTCTTTATAGATATGCAAGAATTAAAAAAAATACAGTTGATTACTTAGATTTGAATAGTATGCAAATAGCATTAGAATACATACAAATATTGACCTAACCCAAATTATGATGAATGATAATGAAAGGATGGAACGGTGGGTACAAAGTGATGAGTGTGTATTGAAGTTACAGAAAAACAAAAGCAAATTAAATTCTAATTCTTTACTGAGTGTAGACAATAGATATCTTTAAAAAAAATAAATTTAGCAACACTATCTTATTTAGACAGTTAAACTACTCCTAAAATAATTCCTAATTTATGTGAAAGTGGCTGTTTTGGTGTAATGGAAGTTGGAGCAGAAGATGTTTTTAAAGAATTTTTTTTAGAAATGGCTGATTTTTAAATATTTTCATATTCACATACATTCAGATTCCATATTTGTACTACTGGGATACAAAGTAAGCAAACACATCAACATGTAACAGATTTTGGGGATTATGTATAATGGGAATTGTCTTATTTCCATTTTTCTCCATTCTTGAAAAAAATGTCTGAAGTTTCTATACATTTTATAATAAACCTAATTTAAAGAAATGGCTTAGAAGTAGAAAGTTCTTTGGAGTCTTTAGTGTTGGATTCACTTGTAGCTATGTGACCTAGGCCAAATCGTAAAGACTATTCAAGTTTAATGTGTGTTGACAAAAAGTAACTCCAACTGTATTAATAGGAATAAACTCAGTTAGTCCATGGTAACAACTTTCAAATCACAGGGATCTCAGAATTAAAGATTTACTCTTATGCATTAAATACATCCATGGCAGATTGGCAGCCATGTCTGTTTCTTGCACCATTTGTGAGCCTGACAGAGGGATCTACACAAGATGCTGTGGCAAGAGTGAGTAACAAGACAATTTATCTGGATCATGAATAGTTCAACTGGAAGGAACACATGTCATTTTGTTTACTTTTTTTGGCCAATGTAAATCATATGACCATGATTAAACTTGGGGAGCAAAGTAGTTCAATTTTCCTATGTGCTCGGAAGGAGAGGTGAACCGGCACAAATCTACCAGGACTCAGCTAAGGTTAATTTGGTTTTCTTTTAATTTAGTTTTCTCACTGAGTCTGCAGGTTGAAAACCTATTTTCCCTGCACACTTACAGGTCTGGGGAATATAGATACCAAGAGTTATTTCCTGTGACTAGACAGGGCTTTGAGGCTTAAACACAAAACTGTTTTATTTTTTTAAAAAATCAAAATAACAATTAAATACCCACCCTGCTATCTATTACCTGCAACAAATATTTAACATATATAATATTTCCCTCTACTACTTATATCCATATTATTTTCAGCATAACTCTTTTGTAACATGAGGATAATAATATATATTACCTTAAAATTTTTTTGTAAGAATTCAGTAAGTTAATATATGTAAAATGTTTGTATTAGTGCTCAAATAAGAGTAAGCTTCTATAAATGCTTTGTGTTATTAGTACTAGTAGGAGTATTTTACAATTTTTTTCTCAGGGTGATTAGAAAAGTGGATTGTATGACCATGGAGAATAAGATGAAGGTATATAGACAACAAAGAAAAGTCCTCTCAGAACTTCAATTTGAATTTCAAGAACATCTTAAAAGGATCAAAACTACAGCCACATCCTATGCAGTTCACTCCTGATTGTGTCAAAATGATCAACCATTATCACTCTTACAGAAGAGCATTCTCCAGGAGCCACGGTGGGGAGGATACATACTGAGACACAAATACACACGCGTGTGTGCGCGCGCACACACACACACTCTCTTCTTTATCTCTGTTGTTCTTTACACACAAGAATAAAACTTGGCAAGACGTGTAATGATGTGATAAACACGAAATTTTTAAAAATCAGTTAAAGGAAAGAGATGCCATGATGATCCAGTGTTGGAGCTGAAGACAAGAGTGTTGACCCTAAAGAGGAGAAAACTTAGAGCTTAACTATGGTCAATGCAAGGTGTTTTAGCAAAAAATGTGGGAAAAGTATTCAGCATATAACAGTAATAAGCTGAACTATGTCCAAGTGAATAATATTTTAATATTAACTTTAACATTTAATAATTAAAATAACATGGAAAATAGAAAGATAATTCTGTGTAAGAATATATTAAGATGCTGGTGTGAACAAGATATTTATTAAGATTATTCCTACATAAGAAAATTAAGTTGAAAGAAAATGTAATAAGACCATAATATTTAAGTTGGCTTCTGACACTGTGAAGAATTTCTTTTTTACAAATTTTAAATGCCTACAAAATTTATTATAGAAAATATGTGAGATGCTAATATTTTTTTATATTAGAATATAGAATACAGAGAAGTGAGAAATGAAAAATAATATCATTGAATTAGCCTAATAGAGAATCCTCAGGAAAACTCAAGAATCTCTGATGTGCATTTTACAGTATGCATAGATGGTGGTAAAATATTTATGCTAGTCATGATTTAGATGAAGCACTAGAATTCCAGTTATTCCCCCATGTAACATTTCATAAATATATACACATATATAAAATATTTTAAAAATCAATATATAAAATTGGAAAGTAGAGACTTATTTTTAAATTCTAATTTTCTTTTGTTTCTTAGATGCCTAATGATAATATTAGAATTTCAAATGTTTCTGAAAATTCTCCCTTATAGATATGAACCAGATACATGGAAACTGACACCTGAAATACCACACTACAGAGCTTCCATAAAATTTTAGAAAATTCAATAACCAATAGAAGTTCTTAGCAGAATTTGGTCATCCTAGAAAATTCTATCCCAAATGACAATTATTTGATCTCCTAGCAGCAATATCAATGGCCCAGAGTTAATACACTTACACAAGAAATAGCTATCATATTAACACTGTTACTGTCTTATTTTATCAAATCTAAGATCCATCAATTATACAATGAAGTCCAATTTCAGAGATGTTAAAATATGAAAAAAGGGCATTTTCATGAAATATGGTACTATGAATGGGCTAACATTTAATGAATGTCTACTATGTATCACATATAATTATATGTAATTTTAAATGTAATTTTAATATACTATTAATATAACAAAATAATTATGAATATAATCTATAATAGTTACCATGCTCCTGTCTAGTAGTTTCTGATATTTCTGTTTCACATATTAGGAAATCAATGATAAGTAACATTGAGAACTTGCATTTCTGAAACTAGGATTTAATATCAATTCAATGTGACATTCTTTGATTAAAACTTTTTCAAAAAGTTTTGTGAATTCTCTCCTCATAAAATAATGCAATGAGTTACTTTAGTACAATATTTGCAGAGTTCTTTAAAAATCAGATCTCAAGGGAATAGTTTTAGGTCATTATATTAAGAGACAAGTAGACATTATTTATTTCCTAGGAAGTACACAAATCCAAATATAAAGTATTCAAAAACAAATAACCAATAAAAACCCCTCAATCCTCAAAATTAGAATATAGCTAGTGTTCTCTGTAAAGAGCTCACAAGCAAATTTTGAGTTTTATGGGCCATGTTGTTTCTATCATGACTACACTCAACTCTGCCTTTTCAGGTGAACACAACCACAGACAATACATAAATGAATGACTGTGTCTTTGTTCCAATAAATCTTTTTTTGCAAAAATATAAGCTGCTGACGGAATTTGGACACAGGTGATAGTTTATCACCTTCTATTCTTTAGCTAGCAACTTCAGAAAATGCTAGGGACAGAAAAAAACATGTTAAAAATGTAATAAAGAGAAAATTGGCAAAATCCAGACTCTAGTAGATACTGCAGGATAAACTTTTTTTTCCCAAAACATATTGCAAAAAAGAAAACTATAGAGAGACAAGGAGCTAATTTAAATGTAAGGACTTTTATTTGACTATAAATCTCAATAAAGAAACTAAAAATATTATAAAGCAAACAAAAAATTTGATAATTATTTTTAAGTGTGATAATGGCATTATAGCTAAGATAAATATATATATATATATTTAAATATGATTTCTTATATTTTGATGGCATAGATTAAATCATTTTAGATTAAATAACCTGATGACTTATTTTATTCAAAATAATCTGAGATAGGAGAAATGAGTATGAGAAGTAGCTCTGGGTACTGATGAAGCAAGATGGGCCAAGAATTGTCAACTCTTGGAGTTAGGTGACCTACATATACATGCTATATTGTACTATTTTATTTTGTATATATTTCAATTTTTCCCCAATAAAATTTAAAAAATTAATTTAGAGATGCACACCACAGGGATGTCACTAACTTAGTTATATGAATGTATCAAAAAGCATTTTTTATTAGAATTGTGTAGGATTATGTTGGGGTTGATATGGTAAAATAACGAAGTTGACAGTTTTTGGTGCTATATTTTGCTCTTCTCTCACCTGTCCCCCACCTATTCAACTATTATTACTTGTTCAATTTTTTTCTTTATTCTTCCTATCCCAGCAAACTTACCTGAGCAATTTTGTTATCCTACAGACCAAATTCTCAATATTTTTATTATTAATTACTCTGATTTTAGTTAAGTGACAGGCTGAGAAAATTCTGAACTAATGTCAACTGAATATGATAATCTTGACCCAGAAGATTATGATATAACTGCTATATATTTTTATTTAAACCCAGAAGAAAAAATTACCTTGAGTAAATGAATTTTAGAAATTCTGGGCAACAGTATTAATAGAAGCAGGGGAGATATTTGGTGAGAATGAAGATGTTCTGTAACTTCTCAAATAACATTACCAGAAATGTACATATTCTCCTTGAAATAGTGTGTGTTTTAAGGCATTGAGTGGGTGGGTATACTCATGCTGAGGAATGGAGTTTGTACATCCATGCTAAGGAATTGTTTGGGTATGTCCCTGCCTTAAAACTGTGTATGACCGCACTGAAGAAAGGAGATTATGCATCCATACAAAGACATTGAGTGTATATGTCTATTTTACAGCATTGTGTATGTCAATACTAAGGAATTCAGTGATTATGTCCATGCTAAGGCATTGTTTGGCATGACCACACTAAGGAATGAAGTTTATAAATCTATAGAAGTTAAGAGTATATGTCTATGCTACAGCATTAAATGGTTATGCCCATGTTAAGGCATTAAATGGATATATCCAAGTTAAGAAACTATATTTGGTAAAAAATTAGGGTGAGTTTTTGATACATCACCCTCTCATGAGGATGAGAAAATCATCAGGCTACTGGTTTGGATAAGTAGTGTTCCTGCTTATGATGATGCAAAATCCCAGAACTGCAGGGTCATGCTGTAATCCTAAATAAAAAAGAAAGGGGCAAGGACTGGGGTACTAACAAAAGAAAAAAAAAAAGTCAGAAGCCAGGAGAGAGCAATTTGCTTTCATATTTTAAAAGGGCATTTTGTTTCTGTGATTTTTCTATCTCTGTGAATCATTTCTGTAATTCAAAAATGCAGCTTTTTTTTTTCACTCGTCCTTGTTTTTCTTCATTTAAAATAAATGATATGTGAAAATCTAAGCTGTTAATAAGTTTAAACTCAGACAATTCTTGTTTAAATTTGTGCAAATTTAATAAAAGTTGAGGCCCTATAAAGATATATACAAAAAACCCTATAAATATAGGTTTCCTTCAACTACAGAGTTGCTGATTTACCTAATGTTTTTTTTATTACCTTACATTTATTTGTTTAATATTCTGATTTTGAACAACTCTCTAACTAGAACAAGTAGTTATGTAAATGAAAAATTAGATCTTTCAACACTTTAAAAAACCACAAATTTAATTGCTACAAGATACTACATATAAGCAGTTCCTTCCAGTATAGTTCAGCATCTGCTAACAAATGAAGTCAGGATACTGAATTTTTTGTAAATCTATAGCTAAATTATAACTTGACTGGTGGTATTTTCATTTATTTTTATTTTTTTTTTTATTTTTTACTGGTGGTATTTTTAATGACCCTGAGAGTTATAGTGAAAAATTAGATGAACCAAAAACTCAGTGGCAGGGGCATTGATACTGCAATATGGATAGGAACTAAAAGTTTCTCCAGCTCCAAATAGTTAATGAGCATCTATATGTGCAAGGCACTGTAAAGAGGGCAGATCATTTTATTTCCTTGGAGCTTAGTTTGGTGCCAGAAAAGGAATTTTATGTGCTGAGTTGACTAGTACAATCTTTCAGGTACGG
This sequence comes from Vulpes lagopus, assembly GCF_018345385.1. Classification (NCBI taxonomy): domain Eukaryota; kingdom Metazoa; phylum Chordata; class Mammalia; order Carnivora; family Canidae; genus Vulpes; species Vulpes lagopus. The sequence goes on from NC_054839.1 coordinate 40,819,267, forward strand.
TACTTTCTGCATACTATAGAAAAACATCAGACAATTTATTTTCAGGAAGACTTCCAAATGCTGCAGCATTAGCAAAGATTGAACAAGGGACAGTGTGATCTTAAGTAAACCTCCCATCTCTCTAAAAATGTTTGTGTTGGGAGAAATGATCTTTGAAGTGTTTGCTTGGAAATATCATGAGCACAGACAGTTACTGAGCCTGGTGGTACTGCATGTTGGAAAAGGCACCAAAAAAAAAAAACAAAAAACAAAAAAAAAAAAACTGAGCATATGGAGAAGACAAGGTGACAAGAAGCCTGCTTAACTGTTAAGAGAAATCTGATGAGCTCATGTTAGGGGATATTAGGTAATTTGAACCAAAATGATGTCTGTTATGACACCATGTGTCGTAACAGAAAAACATACTGGCCCTTGGTGTTGTGAAAGAGAACATGAAAATAAACCCTTTATAAATAGGGGCTTTAGTTATTTCAGATATTAATTTTAAAATGTTTAATTTGAAATAATCAGAGAAGTGTACTAGTGACTTTATTTTCTGCTCCAGTGTCTGAGAACATATAGTTTCCCCATTATATACTTTAGTAAGGAGTTAGAGGCCTTTAGGTTTATATTATTAAAAATTCAGACTTTACTTTGGAATTTTAGAACTCATGGTGTATTTCAATTAGTTATTCTCTTAGAAGAGGGAAATAGCTAAAGAATGAATAACCTGAGGTTATTTCCTGTTTAGTGTAAGTACCTTGATGGTATGGCATTCTATTTGCAGTGGTTGGTGCTATTGGATCTAATTAATATTAAATGTGAAAAATAAACAAAATCGAAGTCAGAACCTCCTAACCAGAAAATATTTTTCACTTTGTCACTTTACCAAGTGTATTTATTTGTTTATTTTTCATTATAATCCCAAGATTATACTTTGAGAAAAGAATTGAGGCAAAAATCAGTCAAAATACCAGCTAAAGGTCAATCAGTAAAATTGTGAGTGACAACACTTAGAATAAGAACCAGCAGTTCTGACTTGTAGTAAGCAGTTCATTTTAAATATCCAGAAGAAACCATTAATCATTATTACATGTATTATTTGCCAGTTTCTATATAAAAGTTTTAGTTAGCAGAAGCATTTCTTGAGTTCACCTGGCACAGTTACTATTTTGGAAAATTGCAACTCTGTTTTTCTTGTTCTAATTAGTGTTCCTGTATAAGTCATTCAGCAAAAATTTTAATAATCTGTTCTCTGAATATTTAAACACAGTTATCCACAAAATGGAAAACTATCATTAAAGCACAATTAAGGGAGAATCAAGTTTGGTGAAATCACTGTCTGAATGTTCCAACAGCCTTTCTTTAGATGGGTTGATTTATGCGATTAGCAAAACAATATTAAAGAAACAATACTGGCTTTATAAGAATTCTGTGCAGTGAAGAGGATTTAGATTGGCTACTTACCTTAGTGGATTAGTGAATTAAACCAAGCCTTTGTATAAAAATGCTAGTGAAACAATTTGCATAAAAGATGGAAAGACTGTGTATGTTTCCATATAAAGGAAAATGATTAAAAAATCAATACATTTATGATCGAAATATTTTCAGAACAAATATTACCACAAGCAACCTATTGAAATTATGTCATTATATTCTTTCCAGTAATTTCTTCTATCAGATTCTGTTCTGGGGCTCCCCTCACTCTGCCACTTAAGATGGCTTGGATGTTAGCAAAAATCAGAATAAGAAGTACAGAGTGTTAACGTCATAAAGTTCAATTACTTTTCTTCCTTTGACAAACGGTTGAGTCTCAGAGACGACTGTGGTGGTTTAATGGAAGAATACGAATTATTGACACTGTTCATTCATAAAATGTTAAGTTTTAAGGCATGCTTTCAATTGTATGCAAAGTTTAAATCCTTTCTCAAAGAAAATTGTCAATTTAAAAAATGTGAAGTGGCAGTGAATATTCTTAATATATTATGTAAATATGAAATGATAATAATAATAGTTCTTTCTACTGCATGCAGAATATTAGGAATGAGTATGTTTTATAACCTATTTAAAAAATTGTGACCTTTCCTACCTGCTTTAAGGATTATTAATGTAGAGAGAGAGAGAGAATTACCCATCATACTGCATGGATAGAGCAACAATGCTGCAACCTACACTGGGATATCAAAGGACAAATTCAGGTAGACAAACTTAAAATATTTAGTGTTCACTGCCCTAATCCAGAAAGTAGCTAAGTCCTCTTGAAGATATTCATAAATTATGGAGAGATAACTTGAAAAAGAACTAAAACAATAAAACACAGGGAATCAAAGATGAACGGAGATTTTAAATGAAGCCAGGAATGAAATTTCCACACTCAGTGAATGCCCTAAACTCTCGCTATGCTTGCAAAAGAGTCAGAGATAGGGGAAGAGAGCAGCTGAATTTCACCACCACCGCAGAGGTAAAACAAGTTATTTGTAATATAACTCTCGTTTTGCCAACATTTTGTGTTACTAGAAGTAATAAATACATCATATAAATAATATCAGATAGAAGGACTTCCTGTAAGAATCAAGGGTCATTCACCCAAATTTTTCTACCCTCAGTCAGATTACCCATACTCAATGTTACCTTTTTTTTTTTTTTTTTTTTTTTTGGTGGGGATGGCATCTTCTTGTGATTTCTTATCATTTAAAATAACATGATTATCTTTTGACTCATCAATCTGTATGTATACATACCATGTAAGAAGAGTATTTAACCCAATTACGCTATTCTAATTTTCTTCAACTTTTATTGTTTTTTAAAAATAATTTTAATTCCTCCCTGATTTGAATTTGACTAACATACCTAAAACTACTTCTTGTTCTGACTGGTTTCTAGAGTACATTTTGTCTCCATACAATAGAAGATGAAATCAAATCAACTTTGCTTCCCTTAACACTTTATTAGCATTATGCTCACTTTTCCACAGCCAAATATATGTATATTTAATATTAGTACATTGATGTTAGTGTATGTAAAACTAGCATAATAAATTATAATAAAGCAGTGATAATAATATTAATAGTGCACTAAATGTTATAATAATGAATAACAACAGCAATAATGCAGTAGTATTATAATAACATAACACTTCTTATTAACCTCATATAAGTCTTCTGACTTTGTCTTTAGTGCACTATGAATGTCTAATTAAAACCAATGTATAACATGTGCATTAGTTGAATACAGTTTATGGAAGAGAAAATGAAGATGCAGAGATCATGCCTATATTCCTTTATGGATCCAATGAAAAATTTCCTGGGTTAATTAAAGGGTTTAAAATTTCTTAAAGGAAGGTGTACTTTTCTAAATATTATCAGTTGTTAAAAAGCATTTGTGCCATACTGCATGACAGCTTCTTATACAAAATCTGAGGTCGTTACAATTTTGTTTTTTCTTTATTTGTTATTCTATGATTTACTTGATTTGGGGAAAAAAGATATACTTTAACAATATATGTAAGATCTTCTAGGTTGCTATTCACTTATTTTATTGAGTCATATACATACCTTGCTTCATTTAGAGATTGTTTCTTTTGAAATTTGTACCAAATGCAAATAAAATGATTTTTTTGAAATAATAGATGGATATGCCAATATATTCTCACTGTGAAAAAATTTACCTAAACAAATAGGGCAAACAATTGCTGCAATTTCTGATTTTCTCCCTAGAAGTAAACACTTGCATCATTAAGGCTTTTCTGTTCTTAGGCATTTATATACATTACAAATGTATACATATTCACATATATATAGTTCATGTGATGGGGTTCCACCCAGATCTGCCTTTTAAGATGAAAGCCTTCATATCCTAGGTTGGCTAAGAGCTCTTAGCTAAATCTCTCACTCATAATCACCTTCTGCTGAAGAGTCACCTCACCCAAAGTTATGTGCCTTGCCTGGAGGCATATAATGCCTATTTGATGGAACAGTATAAAAACTTGGTCTCCTTGTTTCATTACGGATATCTCTGAAAGGCCTTCCTGAAATGCCTGTGGGATTGGTTGAGGCCTTTATTTATTTGAACCCTGTCTCAGTTCAATTTCTTCCTCTGCCCATTCCTACTACATTCATTCACTCATATATGTTGACCCTGAAAGCATGCCCTGCACAGCTTCTCATACAAGAATGCCTCTGTGTTTATTTCCTAAGGAACAAAACCAAAGAGCATCAAAACTCAAAGTGGGCTGATGAAGCAAATACAATGGGAATTGGAGCCAGATCATCTATTGGCTAGCTGGTAATAGGGCAAAGTCCTGGTAGTAAGTGGCCGTTATCCAGTTGTTGAAATTTTCATCTGCAATGAACCAGAATGGAATATTTGCAGGAAGGAATACACTTGTGCATATAAGGAATCTCACATATGAGGAAAGGACTTATAGCCACAAACTCTAATTATAAAAATTATGGGATGAGATGGTATCTACCAGAAAAAAAGTGGATTCACTGAAGAAAAACAATAAAAGACTGAGGTTGGTTAATCACCAGTTAAAGGATAAGAGTAAAAATGAGAAAGTTTTCTTAGTGGGATAAAGAGATTGCCATTTCCTATAGCTTGAACAGGAAAATAAAGCTGATGTTCAAGTTCAGGATTTATATAATTTACAGAGTTCTAAAAGAGTTTGAGTTCTCAGTCTTGACAAGTTCCCTACACCAAACCCTGATGTCTAATTAGGGAAGACTGGGACTCTGAGTTTGAGTATTGTGGGCAATTGGGTTTGTGCACGTAAAAACATGGAATCCTCCAAATTCATGTGGTGTCTATGGAAGGGGTTTGCTCCCCTTTCTAGAGACTTGCATTCCACCCTTGCTCGAACATGATGCCAACGTTGCTGCTCTGCAAGACAACACGCGAAAGACACTTGTCTTCCTGGACATCACACCAGTAATTATTATAAACTCACTTAGCTACCTAAGCCAGGTCACGTAACTGAATCTAAGTCGACATCAAGGGAAAGAGAAAAGTAAACTGTGTCCTGGAGGAGGCTCAGCAGGAGCCTAATCAGCATGTAAGCAGAACTAGGGAAATAGGTGGTACTGGGTCTGAAGTTCTCTAATCAAATGGGCCAAACATAAGGGTGATGAGTGAAATTTTATCAGTATGAGAGAAGTTTCTATGATATGGGATTAATTCTTTGGTAAAAACCTGTAGGGTCAATGCTAACAGGCTGTAGAAAGAGCTCTTGGAAGGTTGAAGAAAGCAGAGCCACCAGCCAGGGGAAGTAGAAATGACAGAAAATCCAGGGCAGGAGGCAGCAGAACAGATTTAAGTGCTCAGGGAAGGAGGGGTGCTAGATTCATAAAGCTGAGAAACTACCCAGGTAATGGCATCTGCTGGAGGACCTTGAAGCCAATCCCTTCCTGAGAGACTAGAGGGATGAGACATACATGGAGTAGGGAGAGGGGTGAAAGCAGCGTGGAGACATGCAGTGGTGACTGCTCTCTATGTGGATGGCTCCAGGGATGGCAAATGATGCTATGACAGTTTGAGGCTCACTGCTAACAGGAGAGGTAGGGAATCGTGACATAACAGAGGCCCGAGCACCAAAGTGTAACTGTCAGAAGCAAGGTGAGAGAAATGACAGTGATGAACGATGGCAGTAAGATTGTAGGCAAAGAGGCCTAACCAGCAAGGGGCTTGGAAATGCTTCCAGAGACATCATGGGCAGTAGAGATGGCTCTCCAGCCTCGCTACGGCAAATCAGTTAAGTGCATAAGTGAAGGAATGATAGGCCAAGGAGCAGCTGCTCAAGCTGAATTGTGGACCTGAGCCAGTTTTCCTTCAACGAACACAATCACTGAGGAGAGTTTGGATCCTCAGTAGTAAGGACCTTGTGTGAGCACAGCCAGCGGGTATGGTAACGATTTATCCAGACTCATACCAGAATGTTATATATGCTATAAACGTTAAATATATATTTTATGTTATACGTGATAAATATAAACTTGTGTAATGCACAGGTTTAATATGTAATGCATATGTGTGTATATATATATGTATATTTTACATACATATTTATATACATACATTTATACATATATGTATATTTTAGATACTGCTTAAAACGCAATATATATATATATATGTATTGCGTTTTAAGCAGTATCTAAAATGTATTTATTTTTCCTTATGTTTAATTGATGATTTGACCTGTAGAGATACAAAAATACTTTCCCTCAGAACTTTGAATGTGTAGCTTTTTTTTTAAACATATATTATCTAGAGATTTGAAGCCTGTTTGTCACTTATTTTGTATTTACATTTTTGTATTGTTAATCACTCACTCCCACCTACGTTTCTCAACACTACTTCTAGAGCTCCCTTTTTTATTTACCCTGCTTTATTTTCAGTGGATTCTTTTATTTATAAGATGCAGAAACTTCATCTTTGGGTTTTTTATTCCTGCCTTGATAGTTTTTCCCCTGCATTTATTTATTATACTCATTAATTGGCTGTTATATATCCTGATAGTTTCTATATTTTTCATCTTAGCTCATATTTTCCAACTCTGTGTTTTTGTTCTGTGCTCTATGAAATATTGTCAAATTTAATCTTTAACACAACTGAATTTTTGTTATTTCTAAACATTTCTTTTAAATCTCAAGAGCCTTTGCTTATTGTTAGTTCCTGTCAATTTGATAGCTAGCGATCTGCTCTTGATTTTCTAAATTATCCTATATTTTTGTCCCCTGGTATTCATTTTAGTATTTATTTAAACTTTTTTTTTTTTTTTTTTTAATTTTTATTTATTTATGATAGTCACAGAGAGAGAGAGAGAGGCAGAGACACAGGCAGAGGGAGAAGCAGGCTCCATGCACCGGGAGCCCGATATGGGATTCGATCCCGGGTCTCCAGGATTGCGCCCTGGGCCAAAGGCAGGCGCCAAACCGCTGCGCCACCCAGGGATCCCTTATTTAAACTTTTTAAGTTTATTTTTTACCCCATGGGTTTTCTTCAGGCATATATCAATCTTAAGTGGCACATTCTTATATCTGATAAAGTTTGGTTTGATTTCTTTGTTGTATAAGTAATAACCTTTCTTCAGTAATCATTTAACAGACTGAGAAAGATGACTGAAACTATGCCTAGAGCATATTGATTACCTAATGGGCTTCTTCAAATTAGAAGAAAGTGATTAAGAGGCTTTTCCTATAAGGTGAGCTGAAAGGCCTTCAAAATGTTAGAATCAGGAAGGCTTTTCTTTAGGGATCCAATTTTCTTTCTTTCTTTCTTTCTTTCTTTCTTTCTTTCTTTCTTTCTTTCTTTCTTTCTTTCTTTCTTTCTTTCTTTCTTTCTTCTTTTTCTTTCTTTCTTCTTCTTTCTTTCTTTCTTTCTTCTTTCTTTCTCTTTATTTTCTTTTTTTCTTTTCTAGATTTTTATTTTTTGAGAGAGAGAGCAAGGGAGGGGTAGAGGGAAAGAGAGAGAGAATCTCCAGTAGATTCCTCCCTGAGAGGGAAGACTGATGTGGGACTCGATCCTATGACCCTCGTATCATGACCTGAACTGAAATCAAGAGTCCAATGCTTAACCAACTGAGCCACTCAGGCACCTCTAGGGAGCCAAATTTCTACTTGCTTCAGGACATCCATTTGATTTATTTAGTGGTCATTATTTTTACCTTGATTTAGAGTGAATGTTAACCTTAGATGTTTTATAATAGTACGTTTTCTCATGCCCACCTTTAGTATTTAAACTGACTCCTAAACTCAGACTTCATACACATCCCTTTGAGAGATGATGTTAGATACTTTTCAGATGCTATCATCTCTAATTAAGCCTGAAATTAATTGTAATTTTGATATTTGGCTGAAGGAAATGAGGCTCAAGAAGATTAAGTAAATTTCCCATGACTACACATAAGTTTGGATTTGAACACAGGCAGTGTGGACCCCAAAACCATACTTTTCACCACTAAGATATCATCCATCTCCCTCAACAGTTCTTTCCTGCTTCTGCTTTTTATGATGGCTATTTCTACACCTACTTATCCATTATCATGTTTCCCTTCAAACTAGTTATGTTAATATTTTATTGAGATTTGACTTTCTAGAAAATTGGGACTTTTTATTACTACTGCCTGAAATAAAATTATCAAAATAATTACATTCATATTACACATGGTGAAGCAATATGAAACCTTAATAACTTCATCAATGTGTCCATGGGTAAGATTAACTTTAAAGAAATAAAATAAAATCCTATAGGGGCACCAGAGTGGCTCAGTTGGTAAAGCATGAGATCGTGATTTCAGCTCAGGTCATGGTCTTGGGGCTCCATGCTCAGTCTGCTCTCTCTTCTTCTGACCTCACTCATGCTTTCTTTCTCTCTTTCGCTCTCAAATAATTAAATAAATCTTAAAAAAAAATAAGCTAATAAAGTCCAGTGTTTATCAAGCACGCCCTAACTCAATTCAGAATGGAAATTGTGTTGAGATAGTATACATGTTCTTTTGTCCTAATCCTTTGCTAGCTTCCTCTGTTTTCAGAAAAGGGTACTCACCTTTTTAGAATGAGGATATCTGGTCAGGCACACAAGACAGATTTCAATCCACAAGTAGTAGAGAAGAGCTGCACCCCAGGCACTAGCCAGGGGGCATAATTTCAAGCTTAGAACCATTCAATGTTTATCAAAAACTTAGTTCAAAGAAACAATATTTGTGGAGGATTGCCTGAAGGATGTAAAAAACCATGTATTCTTCTGGTTTCCTTGAAATATACCTCTAGGTTTTACCAGCCGTTCAGCCTTTCAGATTGGTGTATCATATTGTTCTTATCATTTGCTTGAATCATGCTTTCATTAGAGATCAACTCACATTGAGAAACTCTCAAAAAATTAATCTTAAGAAATATGCTGCTCTCTCTCTCTCTCTCTCTCTATATATATATATATATATTTTTTAAAGATTTTATTTATTTACTGGCAAGAGAGAGAGGATGAGCAGGGGAAGAGGCAGAGGGAGAGGGATGAGGAGGGAACCCAGCATGGAGGTCAGTCCCAGGACCCTGAGATCATGACCTGAGCAGAAGTCAGACGCTTAACTGGCTGAGCTACCCAGGAACCCCTCTTGATATATTTTCAATGAAGATAATAATAATTGCAGTATAGACTATTTTCTTTATAAACATTTTAGAACATATATTTAGTTGATTATGGACCAAGAATGATAATGCTAGGACTAAGAAATTATCTGGATTTAAATTGTGCCTATAGTGAGTTGTGTAACATTGAGGATTGGCTGCCCTAGAAAGCTAATATCATCTCTGGAGAACTGTTTGCCATCATGACTACATATTCAACTTTATTTTAATACCACTAACTACCTTTGTTTTCTTCGTACCTATTGTAATTTATATTACATTGATCTAATTTTTAAATTTTAATATGGCAACTTAATAACTTCTGAGTCAAAGAAATAACATAAATTATTTAATCATTTGAGGAAATCAGAGAATAATTTTTATGAAAATTTAACATTATTTCCCAGCAGTCAATAAAAGACTAAATATTATTAGTTTTGAGTTCACCATGACCTTAAGACAAAAACAAATACACTTTTCAGAAATGTAACTATTTCTGAAAAAAAAAAAAAAAAGGAAAATTCTAGTAATAAGAAGTTTCTAGTGGAATCAATTCTAGTAGAAACCTAGTAATGTAATAAAATTCTCCTCAATATAATATATCTTTGAGAGGACTTTTAAACTACTTTTCTAAATATTGGTTGATAGAATATCAACTAAGCGTAATTAAATAAAAATCAACCTTTTTGCATGAGGTGCAATGTGATGAGAGAACTGGAACACAGCCAGTTAATAATTCCTTTGAAGCCTACATATATATGTTCATGCTACAACACAGTATTTTATTTATATTATTTAGCTGATAACCCTAGGAAGATTATGCAAACATATTTTTTGCATACAGATACTCTTGCAAACGATTTTATTAAATTTGGTGAATAAATTCAAAGTAAATACATAAGGAACCATATGTTCCAAATATAGCTTAACATCATGCTGAATATATAACAAGTACTTTCAGTTCTGACTGATTTTTTATTATTTCAATAGTCTATAGAGTAAATGAATTTAATGATATTGAAGAATAGCTTGAGCTTCTTAACAATTATCAGTAGGTAGTATCCCATTGCTAATTAAGAGAGTATTTATGTCATGACACTACACAAGGCTACCACTAATACATATAGAGATATATTTACATACATCTATCTAACATATGCATATATATGTTAGATGTATGCATATATGTTTGTTTTCCAATTTATGTTCTTAATGGATTTTTTTATTGTTTACTCTTCCTGAATTAATAAAGCAATGCACACAATTTTGCTACTTGCTGCTGAATTACACAATTGTGGGGCAAGGGAAAGGGAAAATAAAGGCGTGTGCCAAAATTGGTGTCCTAATGTATCTTATTCAAATTTAGAAAACTATTCTCTGTGAATAATTCAGTTTTAATATAATTTTATGCATATTTGCTAAACATGCTTAATATTAAAACCATTTATTGAATGCTGTTCACAGTCACTAATGTAGTACAATTTTATTGAACATTACACACATTTTTCTAGTAATGCTTAGATGTGGAAAATCTGCAAATTTAATCTCAGGGTAGGGCAAAGAGAGGAAAGAGAGCCAAGAATTCTATTCTCATATATTTAGTTATGTGCTTTAAAGAATTGCAGAAAACACCGACTTTTTTTAGCTCCACTTTTAGTGTATGACTTTATTAATATTTATAAGTTGGATTAGTTCTCTTTTTCTAATAAAAAAGTGAAACAGCTCTGAAAACCTACATTGAACCAAGTCTTCCACAATATATCTTTCTAAGATGAGGCAAACTTTGTAATGGCTTGAGATGTTAATATTTAAATAAATTGCATATTTTCCCCCTAATAGTTTTCTTGACAATTTAATTATTTAATTAAATTAAAATACAAATAATTCTATATAAACATAAGAAGAATGCTATATTGACTGTTTTATTGTTCTATGAAGCTGCGTACTACATTTTTCACAGGAGAAATTCTTAAAATATTTTAATCCAATTCATGAAAAAGTGAACATGACAAGTGTTCAGTTCCATGTATAGAATCAAATTAAAGTCTGTGGACTAAACTAATCACCACCTAGGATCAATGATTACATTCTGTACCAGAGATGGACATTAGATTACAATAATTTGAATTTCATGTAAACACAGAGTAAAACCTTATGATAAATTGCCTCACCAGGCATCATATTCACTTATGTTACATATTAAGTTACAATCCCTGGATCAGCATCATGCATCTGTTTTACACTAAGTATACAATTTGTATAAGTATCATTATAACCAGCCAGCAGTATCAAAATGGATTTTACTATCTATATTTTCAGTTAAGAATGTATTTTCATCTGTGTGAAAGTTCTTTACAGTTCTACTGAACAAAACTTCAATTTTTTTCATCTAGAATACCGGTTTCAAAGTAACCAGAAGTCTATATAGCATGACCCATGAAAACTTAATATTTAAGACGGAAAAATGTTTGAAAGGTTCAGGCAAAATAGAGTGTTGAAGGGAGTAGCAATACTTTAAAATAGATTAAAATAATTTAGACAAAGTCTTCAAAGAGTTACAAAAATGGCTTCCCTGGCAAAATTATACTTTAAAATAATTTATTGGTTAGAAGAACATCATATAAGAATACCTATTGTTCCATTTCTAGATATCCCCTTTATAACTCCAGCTTTAGAGAATGTAGCTGCCACATTGAACACAAAGGTACTTCGTACATATACGAATATACAATGTACTTTTAGAAGGTAGGGTTTTCAGGAAGAGTGCATAAAGCCACTAATTTGCCATCAATACAAAAATTCTGATAATAATAGTTTTAAGTTTGAGCTTGAAATATAAAAATACCTATTTCCATAAATTGAAGATGTATGATATGTGGTTGTTAGAAATTGCCGTGGTGTGTGTTAGTCCGAAGATGTAAATGATAATTATATAGAGGTTTGAATTCGTTTATTAATTATATCTAGGACTACAGAGATCCCTGGGTGGCTCAGCGGTTTAGAGCTTGCCTTTGGCCCAGGGTGTAATCCTGGAGTCCCAGGATTGAGTCCCATGTCAGGCTCCCTGCATGGAGCCTGCTTCTCCCTCTGCCTATGTCTCTGCCCCTCTCTCTCCCTCTGTGTCTCTCATGAATAAGTAAATAAAATCTTAAAAAAATTTAATCTAGTAATCTAGGACTAAAAATACCTAAACATATTTAAAATACACAATAAATTTATTGAGTGAAAATTAAATGTAAGAAAGGATTATCAAAGAAGATGTAGCATCTTCTATACTACCATAGAAATTCTTAATCTAGAGTTGATTCACATTGTTAATGTTTCTGGAAAAGGTATTAAGAATACCTCACTAATAATGATTTATCTATTTATTCTTTTGTCAGTTTCATAAGCATTAACAATTATTACAGGCAATTTTTCCACTCCACGTAACCCTTCTTTATTAAACATATCATGTAAAAACACTGTTTTATAAGTAGTAAGTAAACTCTTGGTTTAGCTTTACTAAAAACAATTTTACAACATTATTCTGAACCAGCAATGTGGATTTTAATATTTCTTACAAAGGCTGTTTAGTCATAACCTGGAACAGTTTTTTCTCTATACAGTTAATTTCTTAAAAAAGATTTTATTGATGAGACAGAGCAAGAAGGAGCACAAGTGAGATGAAGGGGCACAGGGAGAGGAAGAAGCAGACTCCCTGCTGAGCAGAGATTTCTCCCCACCCCCAGTGTAATACAGAGCTTGATCCCAGGACCCCAGGATCATGACATGAGTTGAAGGCAGATGATTAATGACTGAGCCACCCAGGTGCCCCCTATATAGTTTATATTACTTCCTTTTGGAAGATGGTTCTACAGATACTTCCAAAATGGAATGATTTTATATCAGCAGACTAAAATAAAATCACGGTTCTTCCTCTTTCTTACTTGAAAACAAATTTAATAGTTGAATTTTATTCATATAATATATGCTATAATTTAACATAGATCTGACTAATTTTCACTCTTAATGCTGATCAGAGAAGATTAAAAAAAAAGAAATTCTGCCAAAAATGAATGCTTCAAATAAAAAAAATCAAAAAAATCATTAGATTGTAGCATCCTAGTTGAGAATATAATATATATTGGATATTTATCAAATCTAAATTATTATCTTACCTTTGTATTGAGTTTTCAATTTTATAAAAGTGCTTCAAGTTAACTTTACTAGGAAAATAAAATCTAAAAAAAGAAAATGAAATTGATTTGCTATTTTATGCTGTCATATTTAATATTTTGGATAATTTTTAAACTGCTTAGTAACCCTTCATATCTGACAAAATTACTGGCTTCGTTGCCAGTATGCTTCATAAAATAATAAAATATGGATGGAGTAATATTTAAGTATCTGTATCTATTATGGGGAATTGCCTTCTGGAGTCATGCATTATTAAAAGTTTCTAACAAGTTATAATGGATGTAAGATAATAGAATATCATGTATAATGAGTGATTTAAAAGATCATCTTACTGTGCTTGTCAGTGGTTTAAAATGTAGATAATAGAGAAGTATAAAAAATATTAGGCGTAAAGTTTCTCATGTACCTAAGACATTACATTTTTTCCATCATGTATCTTTTATTTTTTTTCATCATGTATCTTTTAAAGAAATGAATGACTTTTAAAAAATAATTAATTTCAAGCATTTGCCATACCTTACTTTTACACAGATCATCACCTTCTAAATCCAAAGATTTTATTTAACTTAATTTTTATATAAACAAATAAAATAGTGCTTAGTTATGTAATGCAAATTATGATGATCACATTAGTTTGAAATAGTTCAAAATAAATTTCATGAAGAAAAGCAATATGATTTTTCTTTCGATAGCACAGTCATTGAAAATATTTGAAAATATTTCTGAAAAAAAAAGAAAATATTTCTGGCAAATGAACAACTCACCATTGTTAACATTGTAGCATAACGTAAAATGCACTTATGCCATGATATATCATGCAAAAGACACATAAACTCAAAAAATAGAAGACATTTATTTCTATAATATGTTTACCTAACAGATGTCACATATATCTCCAGGAAGGATATATTTTTGACATCTTAAAACCACATTATATTAATGAATATTCAGTTGTCTCAGGTAAGTGTTTGATTTACATAAGAATACATTCTGTATTATTTAAAACAGAGATTTGAGCTCCCCTTTATTTTCACTAACTGCTTTTACTTGATGTTATAAAATTTACTTGAGTTTAGATTATTTATCCTTGAAGAGCTCAGGATGTGGCCTAGTGTCTGGCAGCAGCTCCTATGAAAGCTGGTAAGAAATACAGAATCACATTTCACCCCAAACCTAGTGAATCAGAATCTGCATTTTTATAAGATTCCCAGGTGATTCCTAGGTATATTAAAATCTGTGAAGCACTAACGTAAAGAAATTTAAGAGATAAAGACTGATTATAATTGATATTTTCCCCTGACATAGTTTGGCAGTGTTCTTGCTTACGCTTTGATCTCTCAAAGTCACTGTAATTGGGGCACCTGGGTGGCTCAGTCAGTTAAGCATCTGCCTTTGGCTCAGGTCCTGATCTCAGGGTCCTAGGACTGAGCCCTCGGGCTTGCTGCTTAGCAGGGAGTCTGCTTCTTCCTTTCTCTCTGCTTCTCACTTCCCCACTCCATTCTCTCTCTCTCAAATACATAAACAAAATCTTAAAAAAAAAAAAAAAGATAACTCATTTATGGGAGTTCCAATGTTAATGTGAGGAATTCTGGACATGAATAAGAATTATTCTCTATATTTAATTCCTAGATCAGTCACTTAACCCTGTTTATCCAACAAAATTAACTTAACACTTTTCTTTCTTTATAAAAAGAATGTACAGGTCTCACCCCAGACTGAATGGTTAAACAAAATCTGAGAAAAAAATCAATTATTAGTATTTTCAAAAAGCTATAAAGATAGCACATTTTACAACATGGAAAATATGGAGCGTGTTTGCTAATAATCTGAACCCTTCAATTTCCTTGAATGGAGATGGTCTCAAGGATGATGTGAGCAATACATAACAAGTGAGTGGAGAATTTGAAAATTAACTTGTGGTCATAATTTGGTCATTAAAAACCCAAGTATACCAAAACATATTTTCATATGTTTATTAGAGCTGGAGCACCAGAAGTGTATGGTTTAATATTTTTTTTAAAGCATTCACTAAGTAGGTAGAAAGGTTAATCTACTAAATAGTAGATAGATACATATGTACACATGTAGATATATACATACAAACATGTGTGAATAGATGTATATGTGTGTATTAAGGGGATCTCAATGATAATGGGTAATATATAGTTGTATAGGTCAAGATTTTATTTTTATTAGAGAAAGAATGAACATGAGCAGAGGGGTGGGGAGAAGCACTCTTCCTGCTGAGTGGGAGCCCAATGTGGGACTCAATCTCAGGACTCTGGGATCATGACCTGAGCAAAAGGCATACACTCAACCAATTGAGCCATCCAGATGCCACTTTAGGTGTAGATGTCTTTAAAACATCAGTTTATTTACACGGGCACCTGGAAGAGAGAAAAATCTAATAAGTTCTGACAAATGTTGATTATGTATGGATGAAGAAATAAAAAGAGATTCATGGAAACATTCTAAAATGAGGGACTCGGGATTGTCAGAGGAAGATTCAGAATGGGGAATAAGAATGTCAGTAATGGAAAGGAAGTACCTCTTTTAAAAATTGGAGGGGCAGAAATAGACAACAAGGAAAAATTTTGGTCACTTTAAATTTGACTTAAAACCAATTTCAATGCCTAAGTACAAAATGAACAGACTTTTTTTGTGGTTATAATTAGTAGTATTTGTCCTCCAAAATTAGAATTGTCAATTGCTTCCTTCAATATAGGCTTTTTCTAGTGGCCTGTAGTATAATTTTGTAATCAAATCCAATTTGGTGCTTTTCATGAATAGTGGTAGTAATAACAGCAATAAGAACAAATTTGGAAGCCTTGTACTTTCTGATTTCAAAATATCCTACGAAGAAACTGTGATCATGAAGGTGTAGCACTGGCATAAAGGCAGATATGTAGACCAGTGGATCAGAAAGGAGAGTACAGAAGTAAATCCTTCCATATATGGTCAAGTTATCTTCAACAGGGTTGCCAAAGCTACCCAATGGGGGAATGTGTAGTCTTTCAAAAAATGGTGTTGGGAAAACTGGATATCCACATACAAAAGAAGGGAGCTAGATCCTTACCTTACTCCATAGACAAAAATTAACTCAAAATGTACAACAACCTAAATATAAGACCTAAAATTATAAAAATCTTAGAAGAAAACATGGCAGAAAATCTTCAGGACATTGGATTTGGCAATGATTTCTTGAATATGACACCAAAAGTACAAACAACAAAGCCAAAAATAGAAAAATAGGACTATAGCAAACCTTAAAACTCTGTGCATGAAAAGATACCACAAAGAGGAAAAAGATAACCTAAAAAATAGGGAGCAATGTTTGCAAATAATGTATCTGGCAAGGCGTTAATATTCAGAATATATAAGGAACTTCTAACATAACAATTAAAAATTTCAAATAACACAAAAATTGTGCAAAGGACTGGAATACACAACTGCTCAAAGAAGATAGACAAATGGCCAACTATGATATGAAAAGATGCTCATCATCACTAATCATAAGAAAAATATAAATCAAAACCACATTCAGATATCGTGTACCATTAGGATGATCACTACCAAAAGAATAGAAAATAATGCAGACATTAGAACCTTTATGCACTATTGGTAGGAATGCAAAACAGTGCAGTCATTATAAAAAAAGTATGGAATTTCCTCAAAATATTAAAAATACCATTATCATATGATCCAGCAATCCTGCTTCTGATTATATACTCAAAAAAAAAAATTAAAACAATATCTTGAGAAGCTATTTGCAGAATCATGTTCATTGCAGCATTATTTACAGTAGCCAAGAAGAAGAAATAACCCAAATGTCCACTGATAGGAATGGATAAAAAATGTGACAAATAAATACAATGATATATCATGCAGCCTTTAAAAAATTGGAAATCCTGTCATATGCTCTAGCATGGATGAACCTTTAGGGCATTATACTAAGTGAAATAAGCTAGTCACTGCAGGACAAATACTGTAGGAGTCCACTAGTATAAGGTATCTAAAGTAGTAAAAATCACAGAAATAAAAAGTAAAAATCTGGTTGCACTACGCTGGGAGAATAAGAGAGAAGAGTTAGTATTTAATGGGTAGACTTTCAATTTTATAAAATGAAAATATTTTGAAGTCTGTTGTACAAAAATGTCAATATACTTAATATTACTAAACTGTATACCTAAAACTATCTAAAATGATAAACTTAATGTTATACGTTGTTTTACCACAATAAAAATAATTTTGAAAATTTAAGAGCTTCTTCATCTTTTTTAAACTAGTAGCTAGGCTATGAATTAAGAAAAATACAATCAGAACATCACAATTTGCTTATTGTTTAGCATTCAGATATTTATTCTGCTCCATGCCGATGGGCAACAGGCATTCATAATGTCTATCCCATAAAAGAGATGAAGGAATTTTGTGTATTTCAATAAGCAGCAGTAAATATCAGATCATAATGCTTTTCTTCTTTTGGGATTTATTGGTAATGCCTTACTGAAAAAGGGATCTAAAGAGAGACAAAATAAACAAATGGCTCTGCTTGGCTTGCTTGTACTTGGCAAGATACCTCTTGAAACTCCTTGATGTACTACACTTTCGTTTTTGGTTTGGCATCTTTATTTCCAGGACTTTAGTTATTATATGGGAAAATATATTGCAATAAGCACGTGAACCTTCCCACATTGCACTAAATTATATGTACAAGATTACATATACTTATAAATTATACACGTAAGTAAACGTGTGTGAGCTGTTTATATTATATATACACATGTCATATAGCTTTTCTAGAATTCTGCATTTGCTTCTGGATTGAAAGAGAGGTAGACAGGGGCACCTGGTGGCTCAGTGGTTGAGCATCTGCCTTTGGCTCAGGTCCTGATCCCGAGGTCCTAGGATCAAGTCCCACGTCGGACTTCCTGCATGGAGCCTGCTCCTCCCTCTGCCTATGTCTCTGCCTCTCTCTCTCTCTCTCTCTCTCTCTCTGTCTTTCATGAATAAAGAAATTAAAAAGCTTTTTAAAAAAAAAAGGAAAGAGAGGTAGACATCTAGGGACAAAGGCAGATATTTCAGCACTTACAGTTCTGATATGTAACATACACAGGCATTTAAGAAATAGCGGAAAGATGAGTGAGTGTATTTGTGTGTGTGTGTGTGCGTGTCTACATATGCTATTGTCGTCAAGATAGGCTTAGCCATGAGTGTATCCATGCTGCCACTGACTGGGCTAAGAGCTGCCAATACTCCTTGATAAACCAAATATGAAAATACAGCTTCTTCTACAACATGCCCTTTCCCTGGAACATATACATAATCATGAATAATCCCTTTCCCTTAAGTTTTTGAGTTTTTCATTCTAAATTAGAATAAGATATTTTATCTTTTGTTAAAAAAAAAAAAAACTCAGAAAATGTTGTAGGTGAAGTCGATGTTTCCAAATAATGAGGAGACAATCTTCTACCTACTGTGATGGTTGTTAGCTTTTTAAATCAGAAAACCAATCAAGCTAGCTTAAGTTAAATTTCTATCTAATTAAAACAATGTTCCACAAAGAAATCAAAGTTGGGATTTTAGCTTTACCTCAGGAATAGACCTGAACCACTGACACAGCACAGTAGGAAAAGCAAGAAAGCATGTGTCTCAACTAGTCATTGAAATACCTCTGCAATTCGGCTAATTTTCCTTCCTCCTTGGCAGACCATCTTCTACTTTCCAGACTACATTTGAACATAGATATTATCCAGGAATCCTGACTTAAGTTCTTTATTCAAGTGAATCCTAAAGCGAAATTTCCAAATAAAAGGCTTTTATTGGTCAACTCCACTAAGGTGCCTTTCTAATGGACTAATATTGTCATATTAATTCACCATGTAGCTCTGGCCTGGGGCTGAGTCAAGCTTGCTTCTAGTGTGGTTATATAAATGGAGGGTAGAGAAGAAGCATTCACCAGTATGCAGTATGTCAACCTTTTAAGGAGATATAACAGTTGAACTCATTCTATAATATGGTGTAGTGAATCAGTTCTCAAACTTTAGCCTGCATGAAAGTCCTGGAAGATTTCTTTAATAAACAGATTGCTGGGCCTCACTCCCAGAGTTGCTGATTCAGAATGTCTGGGAAAAGGTCCAAAATGTGCATTTCTAACAAGTTGCCAGATGACTTTTATGGTGCTACTAGGGTCCCACACATTTGAGAAGCAATGGTATAATGCAATGAGAACACACTTAAAGACTAAATGCATATCTCAGATTTGCTTTTTACTACATAGCAGTAACTATTTATTTATTTATTTACTATTTATTTATTTATTTTTACAATAACTTGTTTAAATTAAGGGTGATTCAGTCAATTGAATGAGAATAAGTAATATTGAGGTTTTTTAAATTAATAAACATTTTTAAGAACAGTTTTAAGTACTCAACAAAACTGAGCAGAAAGTATAGAGTTTCTATGTATTCCGCATCCTCACAAACATACAACCTCTTCCCTTATCAACATCTCCCAACACGGTAGCACATTTGTTAAAATAGATGAGCCTACATGACATATCATATTACACAAAATCCAAAGTTGATAATAAAGTTTACTCTTGTTATTGTACATTCTGTTGATCTGAATAAAAGTATAATGACACGTGTTTTCCATTATAGTATCATATAGAGTAGTTTTATTTCCCTAAAAATCCTTCATGCTCTCCCTACTCATCACTTCTCCCTTCTTTCACCAAACAACCCTTCAACCACTGGTGCTTGTTTGGCCTCTAAAGCTTTGCCATTTCCAGAATGTTCTATAGTTGGGAGTCATATAGTAGGGATATTGTTCAGATTGGCTTCTTTCATTTAGTAATATACATTTGAGTTCCCTTCAGGTCTTTTTATGGCTTGAGTTCATTTCTTTGCAGTACTAGATTATATTCCATTGTCTGAATGTACCTTGGTTTATTTATTCATTCACCTACTGATGAACATTTTGGTTCCTTCCTAGTTTTAGCAATTATGAGTAAAGCTTCTGTAGGCATCACCATGCAGATTTTGTATGGACATACGTTTCAATTTGTGTAAATACCGAAGAGTATGATTGCTGTATCATATGTTAGGAGTATTTTAGTTTTGTAAGAAATCACCAAATTGCTTTCCAAAGTTGTTCTACTTTTGCATTCCTGTCAGCAATGAATAGGCTTTCTATTACTAGACATATTCCTCAGCATTTGGTGTTCTGAATTTTGAACATTCTAGTAGGTATATAGTGGTATCTCATTAATTTGCAGTATCCTAATGGCATAATACTGAACATCTTTTCATTGGCTTACTGGTCTTCTTTGTATATTCTTTGGTGAAGTTTTATTAGGGTGTTTTATTAATTTACTACTAAGGGTTTTTTTTCTCATATTTGAGTTTAAGAGTTCTTTGTATATTTTGATAACAATCCTTCATTAGATATGCCTTTGTGAATATTTTCTCCCAGTTTTTGGTATGTCTTTTAATTTTCTTAACATTGTCTTTCACAGAATAGAGTTCTTATTTTAATGAAGTCAAGCTTGTCAATTATTTCTTTCATATATCATACTTTCTGTGCTGTATCTAAAAAGTCATTACCACATACAAAGTCAGTTAGATTTTTTTCTTATGTTATCTTCTTGTAAAGATACCTAAGAGTTATAGAATCTTATATTTCAGAATTAGGTCTATGTCCATTTTGAGTTAATATTCATGAAAGATGTAAGATTTGTTTCTATTTTTTTTATAAGCAGATATTCAGTTGTTCCAGCACCATTTGTTGAACAGACTATTTTTGCTCTACTGTATTGCCTTTAATCTTTTATCAAAGATCAATTGACTATATTTCTATAGGACTATATCTGAGTTCCTTATTCTGTTTCATTGATTTGCCTGTTCTTATACTCAATAAATACGGTATTTATTACTATAGCTTTGTAGCATACAGTGTAACAGAAATGTCTTTGATGATATTAGTAGTAGACTGGACATGGCCGAGAAAAGAATTTCTGAAAGTGAATATATGATAGAAACTTTCAAATTTGAAAAGCAAAGTGAAAAAATACCCAAGATAAGATTTTCCAAGAACTGTAGGACAATTTGAAAAGGAGTAATATAGGTATAGTGAAATGCTAAGAGGAGAAAGAAGAAGAGAGGGAAGGGAAGAAAGGAAGGAAGGAAGCAAGGAGAAAAAGAAGAAAGAAGAAAGAAAGAAGAAAGAAGAAAGAAGAAAAAAGAAAGAAAGAAAGAAAGAAAGAAAGAAAGAAAGAAAGAAAGAAAGAGAAAAGAAAGAATTTTTAAATAACAATAACAGAATATTCCCCAAATTAATATCAGACACCAAACCATAGATCCTGGAAACTCAGAAAACATCAAAACTCAATAAATACCAAAAAAACAAAAACAAAACAAAACAAGAAGCTCTCCAAAACTACAACTAAGAATATCAATCAAAGACAAAGGAAAAATCTTGAAAGAAGGTAGAGAGGAAAAGCACCTTACCTAAGAAGGTATAACAATAATAATTACATTCAACTTCTCTTCACCATGTAATCAAAATGAGAGTGGAATAAAATTATAAAGTGTTGTAAGAGAAAACCCCACCAACCTAAAATTTTGCACCCTCTAAAATTATGTTTCAAAAGTAAAGAAAAATGAAATATTCTCGAACAAAAATTGAAATATTTTAATGCCAGTAGAATTGCCTTATAATATATGTTTTAAAAATTCAGAGAAAGAAATATACCATATGATTTCACTTATATGTGGAATTTAAGAAACAAAATGAATGAACATAGGGAGAAAAAAAAGAGAAGAAAGCAAATCACAAGAGACTCTTAACTATGGAGAGCAAATTGAAGGTTGCTGCAGGGGTGGTGGGTGGAGGATGGCTAAATGGGTGCTGGGCATTAAGGAAGTCACTTGTTGTAATGAGCACTGGGTGTTATATTTAAGTGATGAATCACTAAGTTCTACTCCTGAAAGCAATATTACACTATATATTAATGAACTAGAATTAAAAGAGAAATTTGAAGAAGAAAAAAAAAGGTAAAAAATAAAAACAAGTAAAGGAGTTCTATAGTAAAAAGAAAATCAGAAACTCGTGTCCACATAAAGAAAAAGCATCTAAAAATAAGTAAGTGAATATAAAATAAAAACTTATTTTTCTTACTTTTAACTCCTCAAAGAGATCAATGTTTGTTCAAAATAAATATATATGCTTTGGTTTGTTTTCACATAGTGAAATGAATGACAGCAATCATACAAGAGATAGGTGGGAAGAATTAGAAATATTCTGTTATAAGGTACTTGCACTACCCATAAAACATTATAGTGTTATTTAAAAACATTATAATGTTATTTGAAAGTAGATTTTCACTCACTGTAAATGTATATTGCAAACTCTGGTATAGCCACTAAATTTTTTTTTAATAAAGGAAGCATAATTGACAGGCTAAAGGAAAGTGGAATTACATAAAATTCTTAATTAAAACAACAAAAGGAAGAAAAACAGTAGAAAACAAAAATAAGGATGATTGGATGGTTTTCTAGGTAATCATCCTTATTTTTGTTTTCTACTGTTTTTCTTCCTTTTGTTGTTTTAATTAAGAATTTTATGTAATTCCACTTTCCTTTAGCCTGTCAATTATGCTTCCTTTATTAAAAAAAAATTTAGTGGCTATACCAGAGTTTGCAAAAACAGAAAAAGAATAATACATTTGGTAGATATCAATGTAATTATATTAATAATAATTTTAAACATCAATGATCAGCATGCACTAAATAAAAGAAATTTTTCAGAGTGATTAAAAAAAGATTCAACTATAGTTTGTCAATAAGAAGCCACTTTAAATACAAAGACACAAGTAGATTGAAAATAAAGGGATAGAACAAGATATACAACGTTAACACTTACTAAAAGAAAGAGAGAGTAAGTAGTTTCAGACAGACTTAACAGCAACAAGTTATCAGGGATAAAGAGGGGCACTACAGAATAATAAAGGGGTCAATTCATCTAGAAGACATACCAATCCTTATAAAACAATCCTTCTTAGCTGACTCTTTATTTGGTTCTCTTTCTTAAACTTCTAGATGATTTAAAGTTCTTGGTTCTCATAGACTGATGTGCTTATTCCTAATTATCTACTACCAAAGTCTCTATTGGTTTTGACATCTCCACACTCTTCTTCAAATAAAGTTATTTTTATTAAGAGGAACTTCCAAACTCTCTGTTCTTATGGCCTACATCTCCCTCCAGTCATAACTTTAGTGCTGCTGCTCTGGAGATGGGTTGTGGATTTTTGCCTATTTCTTTGCTGCTGGTCCAGAGCATTAGGGTGTAGTCCTCAGGTTTACTCTCCTTGAGTGGAACTTCTATATTATGAGCAGGGTGATTGGGACCGTGGCTTTTTTGGTTTGGAGTTTCTGCCCTAGAAGTGGGGCTGGATGGAGAGAGGAGTCTTGGGTGGCTCTGATGATATTGTTTGTAATAGAACCCCCAAAATATGAGGTGTGGGAGTGGGAAAAGCTGGTGGCTTTCCCCTTCTGTGTAGATATATGATCTCCTGTCTGGTATGTAGGGGGAAAGCAAGCACTGGCTCTTGAATGTTCCAACCTGTATTATTATTACGGCTTCTGCATTACAGTGAATTGATGGGAGAGTTGAGTGGGTTGTAGGTCAAATGTTATAGACTACTGTTATAGACTATAGACTACAAATGTTATAGACTATTCTTAGTGAAATTTAGTAGATTTTTTAATGAATACTTCTTAATCTGTTCCATGCCTTTAGAAAATTCCCAAAGACTTTAAATGGTTATTTGTATGGGTTTTTTTTTTTCAATAATTTTCATCAGTTAAGTTTATTTTGCTGGGAAAGGGTCTGCAGAACTCCTCACATCACCATTCTGGAAGTTGCTGTCCCTATTGTCTTGTTATAGCAGTCATCTCTCCATTCCTTATATTCTCTCCAGGATTTATGACTATTGGCTGTGCTCTCCTGCTTCACACCCCTACCTCCACCAATTTATAGCCAACTGTATAAGAATCCCCACAATATTACTAAATCAACAAGAAATACCACATAGAGGCAAGTATTAAACAACATAAAATGTCTACCTAGTGAAGGCACTTAATCTAATATATTTGACTCATTTTAATCCTTAGACTTTTAATGGCTTAGCCACTTTTTTATTAGCATAATTTTTATAGCTTATAATCAATTGTTATATATCTGCATTTCAATTGTCATCTTCACTTTTTTAACCCCCCAAAATTCTTGAGGTACATATCTCCCTAATAAACTCAGCTTTATCAACCTAAAGTTGTCTCTTTCTTTTATCTTTACACTGATGATATCAGGCTAATGTCCCCCGAATTTTATAAACCAGAAAGACTGCCCGGTCTTCTTAAGGACTAATGTGATGCTTATCCTATTATATAACTTAAATTTAATTTATATATTAAGGAAAAAAGCTATATGTAGTTAAAAATAAATTAACAAAAGTTGGGTTTACCTGAGGAAGAAAGTGAAGGAAAACTTTGTGCAATTGTGTATAATATGCTTTAGAAAAATTATTCTTAATGTAGGAATTATCATTTTCATTTTATACTTGAGATTTATGAAATTCAGAAAAATTAAATTATGTGTAATTAGAGTCAGAGTTAGTGTCATTTGAAACCATTTTCTCTATTGCTCATGTTTTGAGTCACAATTTCTGACAATTATTTTTGTGGTATAATATGAATAATGACATCCCCAGAAATGTCTCCTAAGGTATATTGCCCACATGTAGTAGCCAAAAGAAGCTGAAATTCCAAAGATATATAGCAATCCTTATAATTTGTTTTACATTAAGAGAGGTTTTATTGTAATCTTACAAAAAAATAAATCAGTAAGGATTAAGGATTAAATCAAACTACAACAACAACAACAAAAAGTTGAAATGACAAAAAAAATTTATCTGAAGAGTATGGAAAGTTTTTATTATGATCACATTCAGTCATTTTAACCAAGTTTTCATCTTTATACAAAAAGTATCCATTCTTGAATGAACCCTTGCAAAATTTGGGCACTATGACTTGAAAAATCTATTTAAATTACTAACAACTCACCGCATGTCTAGAAAAGATCTGTGAACAGAGTATTGAGTTCTCACACTACAAACTCTGATTAAAAAATGGCCACCAATGCCATAGGTGTTTGAGGAAAAACTATGCAAAAAAACCCCAACCTTCCAAATCTGGTAGTTACATTTTTTGTCCCAAGGCATATTTCCTTTATACAAATTATTTGGTAAATTTAATATTTTAATCATATTTATGGGCAAAATTCAAACATAATTTAGAATATTGCAAAGCAATTTGGAAGAAAAATGTGTGTATATTAAGGGGAATAGGTTAGTTGAAGGTTATGTTTAATTAAATTTAATTAAAATCATCCATATGGTGCTATTGAGGTATTACTTTTGCTTATCAAAAAAAAAAAAAACCTTTCTACATAATGACTTCTATCCACATTTAGCACGATAGTCCCATGTCATTATCAAATCAATTACATCATCTTATCAAAATAAGCAAAACTTCTAACTCTTCTAATCACATAAAAATTAATGAATAAATCTGAAAACTTAAAATATTTGTTTTCTGTACTTATATATATATACTTACTGGAAGACATTTTTCTATATATAAGTGTTAAATTTTATAATGAATATTAGCATTTTGTTTTGAAAATAATGGCATTTTGTTTTGAAAATAATACAGAGTATGTCAATATTTTGAGATTGTTTTCATTGATTATACTTAAAAAGTATACTTAAAATTTTCTCTTCAAAAGCCATAAAAAACTAATTTCCCTGATAAACATAATAGGTAAATTAAACATTAAGACAGTTTCTCCAGAAGAAGTTGCTGGTTTAGATCATATTAGAAGTTTTTGGAACTACATTGTCTGAAAAGAAAGTGCCTATTCTTCCACCATTTTTTTTTTCTTTTTATTTTATCAACATAGCTAGAGAAAATCTGTTGGAACTTACATATTCCAGTAGCAGAGGTCAACAATTATATACAAAATCAAATTCTTTAGAAGCCTAGATATAGAATTTTTTTTATTTTGAAGTTTGAAAAAATAGTTTTGTTTATCAAATAACTAGCCACTCTCATTATTTTTATGATAGGTTTATATTATAGTATGAATTTCTAAAATATATATATAATCAATAGTAAAAGACATGAAATTAGGAAGATTTCAGATATTGGTATCAATAACTGCAGAGAGGAGCAAATAGTAGAGAAGGATCAAATATGTTATAAAGGGATTTAAATGATTTCAATTTGGCAGCTATTTCTGCTCTTTTCAAGCTAATTTATGTAAGCACACCAAAACTAATTCAGAGATCAGCTAGGTTTCTAAACCAGCTGTCCTCATAACTGAATAGGATTAGACAAATTATTTATTACTGCTCAAATCTCTCTTCCTCTCTTTCCACTAACATATGGTAATCCTCCAGTTCTTCTGATTTTCCATACTTTTGGGACACAATCTCTGAAGGTGACATGTGGCATGTGTTACAATTACACTTAAAGAAACAAACATGTTTCTAGAAAAGTCACATATATGTGTGCATATTGGTGTGTGTATATGTATATATATATATACACACACATATATATACAGTCACACAATTCTCAATTTGAGGGTTTCTGAATGGTCACATTAAGACCTATACAAACATGAAAATGGCACATATTTTGCTAGAAATCTATTGGTATCAATTAGATATTTATCATATTTTCTCTGGACTTTGTTAGTGGTTATGACTTATATTTAGTTAAAATTAGAGGTGAATTTACCCATCTAAGGGGGGAAACTTGGAAATACTATAAAGCATTATAAAATAAAAAAGGATTTTACAGTTATATGTAAATATTGCATATTAAAAATGAAATTGTGCATTTAATCTGGACAGGCGGTCCTAGACTAAAATTGACCCCTTTTTGTACTTAGCAGGTTTTGCTCTGTGTCAAACAGAAATGTCATCTCCGACAAATCTTGTCTGTGCTCTGTTTTAATACACATTCACATAATCTTGCAGGATAGGTATTGGTACACTTTCCCCATACTTCTTGCTGAGATGTATTTATTCATGATGATGTTTTTTTGATCTGCAAATTTCAATTAGTCATCAATTGATGGATAGTTCCATGGCTATGCACCATTATACCAATTAACCAGAAAGACAGCAAATAAAATCACTTATCATTTTAAAGAATCACTAAACTTTCTATGGAAAATCATAACTCTCATTCTGTATTTCTTAATTTATTTATTTCAGAAACCATACAAATATTTTAAAAATGGTTTAAGTGGTTCTTATTTTTAAGATTTTATTTATTTATTTATTCATGAGAGACAGAGAGAGACAGAGACAGAGAGAGAGAGAAAAGGAGAGAGGCAGAGACACAGGCAGAGGGAGAAGCAGGCTTCATGCAGGGAGCCTGGTGTGGGACTTGATCCCAGGATCTCCAGGATCAGGCCCTGGGCTGAAGGCAGGTGCTAAACCACTGAGCCACCCAGGCTGTCCTAAATGGTTCTTTTAGTGACTATAAATTATTTGGACTAATATAGTCACATGTACACTTGAGAAAGCACAGACCTATGAAGTGACCACTAAACTCTTTTGGGACAGGATATCAGAGAGTGAAATATGGGTTCAAGAGAATAAAAAAACCTGCCTAGAAGTTTGCAGGAAATAAAAAGAATCAAAATTAGATCTTAGTCTTAAAAAAAAAATAGACCTCAAACTTTTATGTAGACTTAGGCATTTTTATTTTTATTTTTATTTTGACTTAGGCATTTTTAAATTGATTTATCAATATATGAATTCAATAGAGTTTATCCACAGTTTTGTATGAAAAGGTAAAAATACAAATATTGAAGAAATGAGTGATTAATTTCCTGCACATTTATTAATCTCTTCAAGAAGGCAACTTTTTAAACACTCACTAATAGGTTAACTAGTAAAAATATCAGATATTTGATGTTGGGGTTGAGGGAGAAATCCAAAGCCCTGTGTCTGTGGAAGACATTCATCAAGGTTACACTGGGTAATACCTGAAACAAGTGAAATACGTTTTATGTTTGAAAAATGTCACATTTTATTACTTAATTAAAGACTAGCTTTACACATGACATTCATAGAGAAAAGCAAACCAAATATATCTGTACCTAAAACACCGTACACAATTTAACATTTTACAACTGAAAAACATTTTACCACATCTCTGTGAGATAAACAAGACATATTGTCCCCTTTCTATAGCATAAGAAATTGTAGGTCAAAGAGATTCCTCAAGGTCACCTGGGTAATAATTCACAAGACCAAAATAAGTAATTATTTATTTTGATTTCTACTCCACTGACCCATTACCTGTGCTATAATAAAAAAAGTAACTGATGAAAAATTCATCATCTCTTTACAATCACACAGCAGTAGAGCAAGAAGGAAGCTTAAATTCACATGAAATTTGAAAGTTAAGGGGAACTATCGCTGCAAAAAGCAAACTGCATCTCAGGTATCCATTCTTGTGTATATTCTAAATGCTTTCTACTACTGTATAATCATGTCTTGTAAAGGAAATAACGCTGCAGAAAAGCATTAAGACCTAAAAAACCAAACAGTGAGAATCACCGAGTCTGTGGTTAACATAAAATAGCTCATGTAAAGTATGAATTTGTTGGTACCCAGAGGCAAGGTCAAATCTACTGTAGTACACTTAACTGAAGAAGTGCTCAGCTTGCAGCTTGCATGTCATGACTGCTTCTCTGTTGGATTCTCATTGGACCCCAACATTCCTGCTGATAGACTTGTCTGGAAGATGACCTCTGGTTATTATAGTGTGTTGTTTTCAGAGCAGATAACAGTGTGCGCTCATTTTAGGTTTTCCGCTATAGGGATGCATTAGATGAAAATGGCCATATACTGGCTCCTAATCAAAGCTCACAAACACTCTCATGAGGCTTGCTGTTTGGCACAATGTACAGACTTTAGAATACCTAAGGACAATTCAGTATAGAACTGTGGTGATATGAAAAGGGGATTCTGAATCATTTTCTTCCCATTTTTCATTATATGGTATCTTTTAACATCTTTAGAAAAATATATACTATTCACATATTGTATAAATAATTCATAGGACAGTTTCCATTTTGATATGTGTAAGTCCATTAGGAAATATGTGTGTTTATGTTGAATAGGACTAGTGCCTATATTTTCACAAGTTCTGTTAACTTTTATCAATTATTAGTATAAAAGAAAAATGCAAATAGCAAAATTTAAATGTCAGAAATCCGTAACTGAACTAGGTTTAATTTATTGACAGTGTAGTTGTGCACAAATAAGTATTTCTGTGATATAATATCCTACAAAGAATTCAAAACTTACAGAATTAATAGTCTCTTGCATACATCTCAGTGAAACAAGCTTAATATAACACATTCCTACTACATGTTTTCACACCACAAGGATGGCTTTGACAGTAGCTACATGGGTTGAACATTTATTGTTCACATTATGTTTAATCAAATCCAAAATCAAAACATGTCCAAAATTCCAAGTTTCAACAGCTCTACTCTGGTCTATTTACAAAATTAAGTTAGATCAAGACACCCGTCTGTTCAACTTCTTTGATGTTGCTCCAAGTAAAATGCCAATGACTTACAATGTCCTGGATGCTCGGTATGATGTGATTTCTACTATTCATCTCCTACTTACATCCATACTCATTTTTTAACATAGCAGACAAGCCCCTAACCACTACAAGCACACACACACACACCTGGAATATTTTAGTCCTTTCACTTAATTTTCTCCAAGGTACTCAACACCATTTGAAAATACGTATTATGTTTATTGTCGGTCTTCTCCTCCTAGAACATAAACTCTATGATAGTAGAGATTTTTGTCCATCTTATTCATTCCCAGAACTAAACTTCTAAAATATTGTCTGACATGTTGTAGGTGTTTAATAATTATTTCTTGGTTGATTGGTTATGCTAATGCTTGGTTATGCCTGTCTACTAAGCAAAATGTGAATTTGAAGCCATAACATAAATAAGGGTTTTTTATATTAATTTTCTAAGCATTAGCTACCCAGCCAATTACTCTTTGTTGCAACTTCCTTGCTTTGGTAAGTTTTCATTGCTGGGAAAAAACATTAAAAGGAACATTTGTATTTTGGTTTTATGAGCTGTTTTGTTGCAATATTTTATAAACTACAAATATACATCTATACACATGTGCAGTTAGCATGAAGTGAATAATAAGTTCAATGATGGTAAAAGTAAATTATTTAAAAATTGACTTGTATAAAAATCAGAGAATAAAAAAGATAACAAGAAGCTACATTATTAAAATTCTAGCTATGAATTCTACAAAACTCTAATAGCCTTTAAGCCTAGTGACATAAATGTTCAAATTTCTAGATGATATGCCACACCTTTACTTTTAGTATTTTTACACAATAATTTAGATATTATAATTGTATTTTATCCAGATATTATTCACCAATTAAAATGTGTAGATGAGTGTATATATTAACATGGAAATATATATATAATTACCTATTAATGTAGATAAGTTTTCATTAAAACTTAACTTTCTCATTTTAACAAATTATGCTACAAGAAACAATGAGATTTTGTTTATTTCAGGTCAAGGGAAATGTTTTTTGCTGAGACAATATTAAATTTGGATTAATTTTGCTGACATTTGCCAGTCTTTATTTTGAGAAATTTATACATAAGCACATATATGTACATGTATATGATCAGAGAGAGAAATTATCTTCTATTCATTCAGAATTCCGCTGAAGTTTTATAAGGATGTTTTATGCAAAGTTTCCTTTTCCATCTTGCACATTGGCAAACTTTTTAAAAAGAGCATAGGGTTTCAGTATATGGAAAGAACCACTTTGGAGACCACTGCTATTTGGCTGCACAATAAGGCATACATTAGCTTAGGGCTTCACTTCTTCCAAAGCTGGAGACTCTCCATGTAGGATGTCCCTACAATATGGATGTGTGGGTTTTGGATTGTTCTTTGTCACATAAATCCTTAGTGTACATCATCTCAATACTTTTGACATACTCAATCTCAGTCCCAGGTTTTGATATCTTCAAGAAACCTTTACTGTATGTGTTGTAACTGGAAGACACTCTAACCAAATTATAAACTTAAAATAACAAATGTACATCAAATTGAAGGTACTGAACATTTTCAGGCACAGCATTAACATTAAATTTATAAATTTTGTAATTTTATTCAACCTGTCATGTAAGTATTATTCGATATAAGCCACTTTCAGACGTGATATCAATTAATTATACTAAATATGAGACATTTTTAGATGTAGTCCAAATTGGAAGATGAGAATTAGATTTATTAACCTATTGAAATACAATTACACAGAGTCGGTTTACTAACATTCATGAAGCTGCACACACTGGGAATGAGATTGAATAAAACATAATTCTTCCTCTCATTTTTTCTATTTCTAAGCTCTCATTAAAGAAAGGCAACAGCGTTGTGGATTACTATTTAATTTTATTTAATATTAAAAACATGCACATTACCTTCCTGAATTTTAATTACTTCTTGTTTAGTCTGTATATTAATATATTAATGAAGCCAAGGGAAAGGCAGCTCAAAATAACTAAGTACAATTACTGAAAAATACTTTACCTTCCCAAGTTTATTTATTTTTTTTTAATTTTTACTTATTTATGATAGCCACAGAGAGAGAGAGAGAGAGAGAGAGGGGCAGAGACACAGGCAGAGGGAGAAGCAGGCTCCATGCACCGGGAGCCTGATGTGGGATTCGATCCCGGGTCTCCAAGATCACGCCCTGGGCCAAAGGCAGGCGCCAAACCGCTGCGCCACCCAGAGATCCCTACCTTCCCAAGTTTAAATGTTGTGTTTGTCATTAAACAACAACAGACATCTGTAGATTTTAGGAGGGCATAGGAATTTCCTGCTAAAATGATAAAATGTAAAAGGAATAGCATATAAACATTTATAGAAAATTTAAAAACTTATTATCAGGTATGAGAAGAAAACATTTTTTTAGCAAGACATCCAATTATCTGTTTCATATCTTTCAAACTGTGAAATACATCTTTTCTTCTATGAAACGTTTTCATGGAAAAAAACTGAATGCATATATGGGAAGTGGACTTTGTACATGGGACGTGTTTCAAAAGTGCCTCTGATCAGTGGTCTCTGAGAAGAATCCATGAGAGGTGAGGGGCTCAGACCCATGGAATCGGAGTTCACTTAACTTCCTTCACAAACTTGAGCAAGAACTATCCAATCTATCAGTTTCACCCTTCTATTCTATGAAATCTGGTAACAATGCATATTCTGCCCTCCTCTCACAGATATCTACCCAGATAAGAATAAAAATTAAGTCATGCATATTAAAAGTATTTTATCAACTTTAAATTGCCTATGCAAATACAGGAGAATTAAAATTCCAAAACCATAGTTAAATAACTAGTATTTCTATAACAGCTTCAAATACAAAAAGGAATTAGATTTGCTAATGTGCTGTCCTCAAAGGAGTATTGATTCCTTTGAGGTTAATGCATTAATAACATAACAAGGTGAGTTCAAGATTTGCCTGAAGGGATTTTTTTCTCCCTGCTTCAGTCTTTTGTCCCTTATTTCCAGTTGTTTTTACCTGAAATTGAAAAGGTAAACAACCTCAAAAATGGGCTGTATTCTGGTAATTCAAAAAACCAAAATAAGAGACAAAAGAGTAATACTTCAGGAGAAAGATAAACCACTACATAAGAACTGTTATGTACTTTCTCCTTGGAGTCTTTGTATTCTTGCTCTGCCTTTGTGAATTCCAGAATCTTAAACTCTCTCATAATTTTTAGGTCATTGTTTTATGTACAAATCACAGCTTACAGTGCTGCCACCTATGCACTCCTCATCCTTGTACTAAATTTACTTTTTAAAATCACGAAATGGCTTACAACCTCAGGATCACCTGGATAGAAACAGAATTATTTTTATTTCTGTCCAAAGGTATTCCCTATTTTTTAAAATCATATTATGATGACAGGGATATCTTTTAGAATTTCTTACATACCTAGTAATATCTTCAGTCACTCTCTTGCTTGGATTAGGTTTTCAAAATATGAATGCGTAAACATTTTCCTCCACAAGTTCTCTGCTAAATAACTTTATTTGGTTAACAAGATCCATATGTTCCATGTTTGTTCATGTATAATCTTAAGAGAGCAAAGGAAGATGAATTAGGAAGAGATAAAAAAGTAACTCTATTCCAGTGATCTTAAGAATGATAAGGAATACTTTCCTGAAATTTAATTCAAACTGCAAAAGCCCAAAGTTAAGCGATTCCTAGATTTATTTGATTGGACTCACCTTGGAGGCTTTAGAGTGTTGACCATTTTAATTTTTATTATTTTTACATTTTTATCGAAGTAAAGTTGACACACGATGTTACATTAGTTTCCGGTGTATAGCATACTGATTCATTATCTCTATAGTTATGCTATTCTTACCACAAGTGTAGCCACCATCTGTCACATAGATTACGATTACAATATCATTGACTGTATTTCCCATGTTGTACCTTTTATCTTCATAATGATTCATTCCATGACTTGAAGCCTCATTCCCTCCACCCATTTTGCCCATCCCCCTACCCACCTCCCCTCTTGACCATGTTTAAATATCTTTAACAACACTCCTCAAAAATATCCATGAAGGGTTTCCCAAAATGCACAGGAATGAAAGTGTCTATATTTTCAATACCTGAATTGTAGCTTTCTAGCTGCTGATCATCTTCCCTAATCAGAGTAATTCCAGCTGGCAGAAGAAAATGCAGTATGTATTACCATAATTTGGAATTCTGAGGGGAACATAAATAGCTAAAAGTTTGATTCTGTCTTAACATATCTATCTCTCAATTCACTATCTATTCTAACTTTTATTTACATAAACTTGTATGCATATAGCCCCCTAGAATCTTTATGTTTAAGAAATGGAAAGAATTTTTAAGTTAAAACCAGTCATTTTCTAAGTGAAACTCAAAGACCGAGATGATCTATTTATTTTTTCATGGTCACACAGAGAATGTGAGTAGAATTAGTATAAGGTACTTTTCTGATATATAAATTTTGGAATGCTACATAAGGAAATAAAGTAGAAAGTTAAGACATCAGCAGGTACTTTGTAGAGAAAAAGAAAACCATTAAATTTAAATTCTCTTCAACTTAAGTCATTTCCCTTCTGTAATCAAGATGTTAGTCCAGAGTTAGTCCACTTTCTAAGCCATAAGTGCAAATATTATTTCCTTCATGCCAAAAATAGTGTGTGGAGGAAATATTTTCCCATAGGAGCTTCCAATCTTAAAGACAATACAAACAATTCTTTTGCTATCCAGTCTTTGTTGGCAATGGAAGTGGAGAAAAATACCCTTTTAAGCCAGTAAAACATTAATCTCTTAGACACTTCTCCCTATGAAACTGAAAAAAAATAGTCTTAGATCAAAATATGTGTTGGCTTTAAGTCCTTGGGGGATTTTTCCTCTTTTTAATTCCTTTTAATGCTGGTAATTTAAGGCATCACTTTTGAGTCCAGAACCATCTTGTGGATACATAAAATCTTGTTTTGCCATTTTAAGAATTCAGAGAGGAGAGGAAAGTGAAAAGACAATTGTAGAATACAATAGAATAATAAAATTAAGTTGTCACTGAATGCTATGAGAGATCAAATATGGTTGTTTTGTGATACATAATGAATCTTCCATCCAAATTCTCTCAGTTTATAAAGGAAATCTTCACTATGGATAACTGGCAAAAGAAAGATGCAGATAGTAAAATTTAGAAAAGTTGAAAACATTTTGGTGCTTTTCATGAATATGAATTATCATATCCAGAGAAGAAAAGATTGTCTTGAAATATGGAAAATATACTTTTATATTTTATTTTGTATATTTCATGGAAACTCTTTGCTTTCATTCAGACCTATTAGATTTATAAAGTCTAAAATATTCTGAACTTTTTCACATTATGAATTACCTATAGATTAAAATATTTCTATGTAATGACTGTTACCTGTTTCTCCCAAGTCTCAGCTTTGTGTATTTGTAATTAAAAATGTTTTATTTTTTGAAAGTATTACATGTTAATGGTTTGAGGAAATTCTACCTAGATGTTTTTTATCACTTAGTATATGAAACCTTGATAATATGCTGATATAACTCACAAATGACATTAGATCTGAAAAAGTTTTCCTTAATATAAATAAAAAGCAATTATCAATGTAATAAATCATTTTTTGGATACATTGGTATTTCTTCCCATGAGAACATTATCTGTGGAAAGCATTGCTATCCATGGAGTATTTGTGGCCCCTCCCAAAATTCATAGGTTGAAATCTAATCCCCAATGTCATAATATTTGGAGGTGGGACCTTTGGTAGGTAATTAGGTCATGAGGGTGGAACCTCATAGGTGGGATTAGTGCCCTTAGAAAGAGACCTCAGACATCCCCTTTGGCCCTTCCACCATGTGAGGACGGGGCAAGAAGTGGGCTCTCATCACAAACTCACCACACTGACACACTGAGTTTGAACTTTCAGCATCCCGATTTCTGAAAAATGACGTTTTCACAAATAAACCCCAGAGTATGTGGCAGAGCATTATAGCAGCTCAAACAAAGGAAGATATGCAATATTATTTTCATAAACTATTAGACAAAGTTCCCAATAACCAATAATGTGGAAGTATTCATTAATCTGGTTAATTCACTGGTTAATACAACTTCTTCCACTTCCCAAACAGATACAAAACTCCACCACTTTTCCTTTTAAATTCTTTTCACCTTTCAGAAATCAGTTCTTTACTAAAAGCCTTCAACACATTCATTACTTAGATTTTTCTGAATACAGTGAGAGAAAATACAGGTAATGAGTAAAAAAGGAGAGTACCTCCTAATGCACTACAAAAGGCCCTATTCCATTTTGTCTATCAGCATGACTTACTTCCACATTTTTCCCTCAGCTCATTGAGCTAAATTTACTCATAACACATTTTGTAAGAAGCCAGCAAATAGTCCCTTGGTTTCCAGGAATGAGAAACACTTCTTTTAGTCCACCGAAATGGAAAATAAGTCTTGAATGTGTCATGAAATTACAGATTCACCTGTCTTGCATGACAGTGGGAACCTCATTATAACCCTCTCTTAAATTTTAAAGCAAGGATGCTTAAGACACTGCAGAATAATTTCTTAGGCCTTGCTTCCCATTTGTTTTACTGTAGATTAAGGAGAAGCAAATGATTGCACAGGAGCAGGAAATTGGAAAACCATACATTTTAGCCTATGAGAGAAAGAGAGAAAGTGAGGGAGAGAGAGAGAAAAACACAGGGCAATCTACAAAAATTTAGGAAGAAAAGTGCTGCTATTAGGGCCTTTCAGAAAGGAGTAATGGGAAATAAACTTGGTAAACTCGCCCTTCAAGGAGTAAAGAATGATACCAATCCTACTAAACTCTGGGAGTGATTGAGCCCAAAGATGGCGAGTTACTTAGGATGGCTCTGCTTTTTTTTTTAGTGAGGCATTATCATTTTGGACTTGATAAATGATTGAATCTTATCTTTTAAAATGGGGATAATAAGTTCACTCCCTTTGCCATTATTTCAGAAGACTGTTCAGCATCACCCTACGCTTGATCCTTGCTTATCACCTGGAACAATGTTAAAGTGACAGATGGCCATAGAAAATGGACGGAGCACCATCTACCATATCAATAATCTTGGGTATGATAATGAAAGTAAAGTAACAAAAAGGTTCAGTCTTGTTTATAGATAGGATAGATCTATTGGTCTCTAGTAGAGGACCAAGCAATTTAACTTTGTTTTGAGTAGTGGTGCTAGCTTGTTAATTAGCCAGCTGCACACTTTCCCCTATTAGTTCTAGTAATTAAAAGCTCACTTTCACAAAGAAACATCCTTGATATCAGAGCAGAGTCTAAGGTTATGCAACAGACCACAGTTAAATGGACCACAGCGAATAGTGATGATTAAAGTTTGTTTTTATTCCTGTCACGAAATTTCCTAAGACTGGAGGGATTGGGATACACAGCTCATCGTTTGCCCAGTGAATTTATGGGTTACTGATTTTTGGATGAATGCTGGAGAATCCAGCTGGTTTTCTTTGTTCTTCTGTTTTCACTGTTCATAAGGAGAATTTACAATCTTAACTGTTTCTGCAGATCAGTGTTTATCTAAGTGTTTGTGTATTACAAGTGGCAGGGAATATTAATTTGTGCTTGACATAAAAAAATGGGTTTATGGTGGATTTGAAAAAAAAAAAAGTCAAGCAGGTGTTTTCAGTGCAGTATTCTCACAATCTCATGAATCCTAACATAAATTGTGTATGGAGAGGGAAAAATGTATATTTCCAGAAGTTACTTGACCATGTACATATTGTTTCCTCCATGAAACATGACTAGGAAGCAGGAACTAGATTTCTTGTGACTAGACTGGAAAATTCTATTGTACTATTATCCTTATAAAGTTTATTAAGTAAAACATGTACAATATTCCTTACTATGCATTAACTATATAATCCTGGGTAAATAAATTTTCTAAGGCTCATTTTTTCCCCACATATAGTTAGGACAAAAATTCTTTCTACTTCATACAGTTGCAAAATTAAAATATTTCATATTTGTGAAATGCTTAGCGCAGGACTTGATACAGTAGTAAGTTACATATAAATTAATAAAGACTAACACATGGTCAAATAAATAAATGAATGGATGAAATCATGTAGGTCAAATGTCCATTTCCTATGTCTAGGGACCATAGATTTAGACTGCAATTGCTATAAGACAGTCCTTACTGGTCATCTTAGTGTGCCCAGAACCAAATCTATTGTTTGGTTTACAGTGAGGACTTCAAAGTGTTTGCTAAAAGAAAACATAAATTAAAATATTTTAATTTAAAAAATAAGGTAACTAAATAAAGTGAAAGATCTGCATGACTTTGAGTCTATTTCATTGTAGCACTCTGAGAGGTGGCATTTTCCTTTGCTCTCTCTGAAACCACAACGGATTATGTGAAACTTATAAATGAAATGAAAAATACAAGCATAAAAAATTATCCAGTTTTCAGGTCTACAAGTCAATATATGGATTTGCCCCCTCCGAAATTCTAGTAATGAGGCTTTTATTATTTAGATTCTGTCTTCCAGTCCAAAAAAAAATATCAGCAAATGTTTTTGATTGTGTTAATGAGATTTTAACCGTGTGAGAGTAGCTATTCCTTATAAGGTATCAAGTATTTACTTATATTTCAAGCAAAGAATAGACAATTAGGAGAAAGTGTTACCTTACCTGTAGTGATATGGTAGAGGTAGAAGTATTTACACCAAAGAATTGACAGTTCATTTTTATTAAGCTTGTGTATTAGAAATTTTAAAGATGACTTCTACATGGAAAAATATCCCCAGCAAAGACTGGAAAGCTAGATGAAAACTAGTACCCACTGAGACTTTAAAAAGAGATGCAAATACAATATACATTCATTTCTTTTTTTAAATTTTTTTTTTTAATTTTTATTTATTTATGATAGTCACAGAGAGAGAGAGAGAGGCAGAGACATAGGCAGAGGGAGAAGCAGGCTCCATGCACCGGGAGCCCGACGTGGGATTCGATCCCAGGTCTCCAGGATCGCGCCCTGGGCCAAAGGCAAGCGCCAAACCACTGCGCCACCCAGGGATCCCATACATTCATTTCTTTACTTGGCACACTATTTTATGTAATAGTGTCTTCAATGCTGAGTTCAGACAATACCTCACATTAATCAGTTAAGGGCCCTTAAAGTCTCAGAATATTAAATGATTTAACCAATGACCTGCAAATAAAGTATTTTTAAATAAAACATGCTGTTTTTCATAGAACATTTTTAGATTTTTTAACTTGCAGTATTTTCCTCCTTAATGTTGTTAATTGTTTTATAATTACTCCTTTATGTTGTTAATTTCTTATACTGTTATGGAAGACTGGATATAGAATTTACATCTTTATTAATTCAGAACATTCCACCTGGAATGGACCTAATCATAATTCGAAATCATGACTGTTTTAACAAATGTTTACAAATTTAAGGTTTTCATCTGTGAGTTTTAGTGTTTAACCCCCTGGACAGCAATGAATGTCCTTTCACTTGCCCCCTATTACTTAATTTGTATTACAACATAATCATTTAATGCACATCATGCTTTTGAGGTTATAATGCAATCAAATTTACTTATTACCAAAAAAAAAAAAAAAAAAGAGAGAGAAATAATGCCTTTTCCTCTTCAATAATTCCTATGGAGGGAGAACATGAGCCACAATTTGCCCTTGTGTCGTGTCATATTTGACTTATCTGATTTACACAGCAGAATAAATAGTTCTTCTAACAGAAAAGCCAAAAGGCATGCCATCAGTTGCACAATAGGCGTCTGGGTAAGTACACAAATAGCTGATTACAGAGGGTGTCGCTGCCATTACTCAAGTCCCACTGAGTCCAGTAATATGTATTGACCAAGGATAAATGTGTTTCCTCTCTGTGGGCCAAACTTTCAGCAGATTTTATATTGCTCCAGTGTCAAAGAGACAAAATAGATTTTGATCGGGCATAGGTAGCTGCCAGAGGTCTCTAATTTGTGAATGGCATTAAGCTAATTATACCCTAAGTGACCTATAATAATCATTTAGCAGTTTTTCTTCAGCATTTTAACATAGTCACCTTTCCTATTAAGTTCCAGGATCCACTACACAAAAGAACATATTGTAGAAAAAAACAGAACAAACACTAAGCATGTTTCCCCTTTATTGTGCAATAGACAACTTTAATGGTTCTGTGTGAAAACTGAAGTTTTGCCAAGCTTGTTTGAATTCTAGAAATTGCTTCATTATAATAGGAAGGAATGAAAAAGAAAAAACTAGATTCCCTTTAAAGATTACTTTAAAGTAAATAAAATTGTATTTATGAGTAATGTCATTGCATGTTCCCAGCTACCCTGTTCTTTGCAAAAATTTTATCAAAGGTACTTTTTATAAAAAAATGTGATAATCTCTGCTTGTTTGTACTAGTTTCTCTATGAAAACTATACCCCTTATGAAATGCTTCTTCTTTCTTTGTATTTGCCTGTTTGCTTATCACCAAATCTTTTCACTTTTATCTTCCTGCAAAAGAATGTAAGTACTCACTCTTGATATGAATGTGGCTCTAGTTTGAAGGTATATTTATATTATAAATAAATATATATTTCCCATTGTGTTTATGTCTCTGTAATCACACACTACTAATGTTAAACTAATACCTTGATTTAATACTTGTTTTCATTACAAGTATTAATTAATTGTCATCATCATATATTTTTGAAAGATTTATTTAGTTAGTTATTTGAAAGAGAGAGAACATGAGCTGGAGAAAAGGTAGAGGGAGAGGGAAATAGAGAATCCTCAAGCAGACTCCTGCTGCCTGCAGAGTCCGGTTCAAGGCTCCATCAGAGGACTCTGAGATCATGACCTGAGTGAAATCAAGAGTCAGCTGCTTAACCAACTGAGCACCCAGGTGCCTATATATATTTTTTTATTAGTAGGTCTTGCACATGAGTCTGTGGAGTTATGGATGGCATACTTCCTATCTAATCCTCTTTATAGTCCCTAAAGCTCATATGGTGATTGGAACCTAATAAATATTCAGTAAATATTAGCAGAAAACATGGATGATCACATCATATTACAGTTTTTCTCTCTTTTCCAAGGAAGCTTTTGTAAGGGCCTGCTTGAAATATGTTCATTTACCAGCTTAGTAATATTAAGATGTTAAACTAATACCTTGATTTATTTAGACAAGGAAAATATACTTCTGAATTGATTGGAAGTCTCTATATCTTATGATATTTATTTACTTATAAAACACATATAAGTCATACTTAGTCTTCTCTTACTAATGTATCTTTATATTTTCAATACAGTTGTATGCCTCTCCAAATTTGCCTATTACCAAAAATCAAAATAATCATAAAATGGCATATTTTTAAAAATTCAAAATATATTTAATTATAATACAAATTAAGAAAACACTGAAAATTACATGTAATATTTTCACAAGGGAAAGAATATTTCTTTACTGCTATAGTTTAAAGTTTTTAGTGTAAAGTTTTTTTTTAAAGATTATTTATTTATTTCTTCATGAGAGACACAGAGAGAAGACAGAGACATAGGCAGAGGGAGAAGCAGGATCCTCGCAGGGAGCCCGATGTGGTACTGGATCCCAGAACTCCAGGGTCACTCCCTGAGCCAAGGCCGGCACTCAACGTCTGAGCCACCCAGGGGTCCCTAGTGTAAGCATTTGTAACACCTGTTGTCCAAAATTGGTTGCTTACCAGAGTCACTCAGGATATATTAAGATTATATTGCTTTCAGTGCCCTATTTAGAGATTCAAATTCAATAAGTCTGAAATAGGAGCCTGAAATAAATAATTTTAAATTTTAAATATCCTAATTTTTCTGACTCAAATGAAATGCAAATGTTTGGGAACACTGTTCTTTCTACATGTTGAAGTTCATGAATACATACTAAGTCACTATATTTTAAGGGCAGAAGGGATGCTTAATTTGGAAAACTGTTTATTCCATCAGGAGTTGGAGTGATACATGTCACTGTGAAAAAGATTATAATCGATTTCATTTTCTACTGTATACACAGAGTACATGAATAATTGTATTCTAATAAAGCTTAGATATCTATATACATGCATTTTATAAAGTGTTTATGTATATAAAATCTATATGCAAGATATGTATGCATGTATATAATTAAAATATATGTAGCTAGTTGGAAGTAATTCTTAAAAATTATGTTTGTTTTTTTGTATGTGTTTTTTAACTTGCAAAAGTTAAATTGTGTTACATATGTTGTACTCTCAACTCGGGTTTTATTAGTCTTCAAAAATTATGTTATCTATCCCTACTGCTGAAATAATGTCTATACATTCTTACCTATTCTTAATTTTATCCCACATTCTAATTTTTTGCTAATCTGAGTGTCATAAAGCAGTGCCTCCATGTTATTGAATTCAAATTTCTATGAACATGATTTTGTGATGTGACATTGATTACAAATGAAGCCCTCAGGTATGTATGTTTATAACTGACTTTATATTTTATTTATTCAACTGATTCTGAGCCATGCTAAATGACAGCTAACATGTCTCCCTAGGTAAGTGGTGTGTTTTGCCATTTCCTCTTATTTTTGGCATAAACACTTTTGTCTTTTTAATATTGAAGTCTTATCAATCAAAGCTGCTGAACTCTCTTATTGGTCTACTATTTAGTCCAATTGATTCTCTTGAATTTTTTACTTAAAGCATTATAGTGTCTCCAAATAACAAACCTTTTGACTTTTCACTTCCAAACATTATACTACTTACATTGTCTTATTATTTTAGTGCCAAGATCAGTATGATTATTATATTTCTCAGTATACAGTATACATTTCTGAAACTAGTACTAATAGTGAACATCCTTACTTTGTTGCAAACATTGAGCAATACTTTTAGAATTGTTTCATTTTGTACAGTACTGTGGTATTTCCTTGATAAATAACTTTTTTCAGGTTAATAAAACTATCTTCTATTTCATTAGAGTTTTTGGCTCCAGAAATTTTAACCATAGCCACTGGCCAGTTTCACTGTTCTTTATTATGAGCCCTCTAACAATTTATCTTTAGAATACTTTTCTTCTCTGTAAATGTCCCCCCACATCTCTGGTTCTCCTGGCTACCCTTGTTTTTAGCTGAGCTTCCCCATTCCCCAATTTGTCCAATTAAGAATTATCCACTTTGCATCTCCCAAAGGTTTATCATCAATATATCATTGTTGCTGTTATTGTTGTTTCTTAGAAAATACTCTACTTCTTTTTCTTCTTCCTCCTTTCTCTGGTTTGTTTCTAGAATGAACCTGGAAATACTGGTTAATTCAACATATTGTCCTAAATTGCACTTATATTAATAAATTAAACTTCAGACTTAAGTATCTCTGTTTTAAAAACAAACAACAAACCAAAAAAAGTAAATGTGATTGTGAAGGCTGGGTTCTGAGCAGTTCCATTACCAAGAACCAATCAAGCCATGCTCCCTACTATATTTAAGAGATTATTAGTCTAGGGCATTCAACATATGCTACTTGGAGAATTTTTGCTGCTGAACTTGATTTTTATATCAAGGATCTAGAAATATTTGCCATGTTCAAACTACTTTGTTAGGGAATAAAAGACATTAGTCAATTTCTTTGTTAATCTTTATTAGAAACCCTGCATTAATTTACTTTTGAGGTATCTTTCTTATTCAAGAGAGCCCAACATCTCCCAGTTCTTCCTTTGACTATGAATAAGTAAGCTCTAGTTAGAAAAGTGCAGGCTCTTTAAGATGTCTTTATTCTTCTTAGAAAGTTACCTGACACAAGATGCCTATATCTTTATTTTCTAATTGAGAATGAAACCATCTCATATATTGTTTTTTGTTCAAAAGACATTCTGAGAGCTTGTGTTCAGAGTGATCAACTAAAATTTAATAACTTAGCCTGGAACATACTTACATCAAAGACACCTAATTAATTTTCATTACTAAAAATGATACCAACATAGGATTTGAATAATAAACACCAAACACGAGTTATTTTTGTGTATCTTTATATGCTTTATAAATAATTACACATAAGTTCTTAATGAGTATCAATGCAGTTCTATTATATAGAATCAAGCCGATGCAAATGTTGCAAGGCAATAATATTGATTTGATCATTTGATTTGATTAAATGTGGTGGATATACCTGTTGTAATAAAAAGAATAAGGCAGTAGCATAACAACCTTAATTCATTTTTGATATATTCAAAATGAACCAATTCTATATGCACAATTTGGTGTCAGCAACCTATTAGTTACTTTTCAAAAAGAAAATAAGATTAAATTAAAAATTAGTCCCAAAACTATAGTAATGGGAATCTTACAATATAACAATATAAACTTAGCTTTCATGGCTGTTCCTCTTTATAGCTGCTAAAAATTAATTTTATTAATTGCAGTGCCTAACTTTTTTTTAATTCAATGATATCCTCACTTCCCACACAAAATGAGAATCAGATATACTGATGATTAAGTGCATTCAATCCTCCCAAAGAAAAATAACTTATATTCATTGAAACAAATAAACTTGGAATTAACTTCTATTGGAGAAATAATTTCCCCAACGTGCTGACATAGTACTTAAAGACAATAACCAGAGAAAGGCATAGATTATTCAAGTGTTAAACTGATACTCTTCACGAAGATGGGTTTTGTTATTCACAACAGCATGATAAAATTGCAAATATATAGGATAAATCTGAAAAAATTAACATTGCTTCAGCAATGCATGTCAGTTTGTAGAATGCTTAGAAGATGTGAAGTAACATTTATGTTTCAATGGCTTGGGCTATCAGCATCCATCTGCAAAGTCATTTAATTAAGGATGTTGTTGTTTTCTCTAGTGCTTAACATGTCATTTATTAATGAAACATACATTCATGCACACCCAGAGATGTCAATTTAATGCTTAATAGGAGATTT
This sequence comes from Vulpes lagopus, assembly GCF_018345385.1. Lineage (NCBI taxonomy): Eukaryota > Metazoa > Chordata > Mammalia > Carnivora > Canidae > Vulpes > Vulpes lagopus. Next base: position 40,864,253 of record NC_054839.1, read on the forward strand.
TTACATCTGCTACCTTCAGCATTTTCATATTGATGATTTTTTTTATAAAATTACAAATTTAAATTTATCTTAAAAATTTTCACCAAACATCAGAGTAAAAATCATTCTATCCTCTCATGTGGATTGCAGGTGACCCTCTCATGGAAGAAAGAAAAAGCTTGGGAAGAAAATGATCCTAGTACTTGTAAACAAAATACAGGCAAATGTTGAGTTACCTATAAACAGGACAACCTTGAGCTTACCTTGATTTGGAATTATAACATTAACTCTCTAAAGGAACGTTCCTCAGTAAATTATGCAATACTATATCTATACTATACTATAAGTGAAAGTAAAGTATTTAAAAAATATGTTAGTTAATATATGATATATTAGGTCTTAACTAATATTTTGAATCCAATATTTAAATGGATATGCAAAGCAAATAATTGAATAAATGTGTAAGTTGATATGTATATAAAATCTTAATAAATCCCTTTAGATATATGTAATTTTAGCTACCAGTAAATTTGACGTTTTGTTTAAAATCAGTACAATAAGACATCATGCTAGAGAGTCATCTATTTCCATAATGGTAAGTCCCAATGAATGATGATACATTTAATTCACAGAAGCACTCTAATTAATGCTATAATAGAATGTAATTATAATGATCTTTCACATTAACCATTGTATCTTTGGTCCCTGGGTATTGCTTCATAAGTGCTCTCCTCTTTTACCAAGTCTTTCCGACAGAAATATATTGGTAATCTATTACTAAAGAAAATTCCATAGAAACTAAATTGATTAACATCAAGTAAGGTCATAAGAAAGACATATAAAACCAAGTATTCATGCATTTAGTGTGAATTCTTATAGGTAGGTAAACAATTTTGCATATTATTATCCATTAGGATAAAGAAATGACTTTTATTCACTGAATACTTCAGTGAAATTTAAATAGCTAATGCAGACCTGATATATATGAGGCACTTGAGGATAGGCAGTATCAGTATAACGAAACATTATTAAAGTCTGTAGTACTTAACATCCTAGAGTACAATTGTAAAGTTAGAGGGAAAGAGAAATGTGAGTTAGAATTAGAGAATTGTTGGGAAATGTTAAAGGAAACAATAACACAAAGGATTCACCATTTTTATAAAATGTATGTGAGTCAACTGGCTGGCTCAGTCAGTAGGACATGCGACCCTTAAATTCAGGATCGTGAGTTCAAACCCCACCTTAAGGCATGCGGCCTGCTTAAAAAATAAGTAAATGTATGCTGCATTGTAAGTTATTTATTTTTCTATGTTTTAATTTTCCTAATGCAAAATGGCAATGGCAATATTAACTATCTGATAGTTGTGTTTGTATGATAACTAACTGAGATGATATATGTGAAGTGCTTAGAACAGAACCTCACAATCTTTTCCATGAGGGCACATAGTGGGAGCATATTATTATTTCCAGGGTTTATAAATTTTGCCAAAAGAGGCAACTTTAAAATCAAACTTTTCAGAATTAAAACAATTTAACCAATCAAAAAGTGGAGGAATGATGTAGCTGGGAATTTTTTCTAGACAGAGTTCAATGCACACCTGAAATAGAGGATTGATGTGTTCAGGAAATGTTCATAGGCAAAGGGTGCTATTACTGCAGAACCTGTAGTATTTTTGGGGGTGGGGGGGACGTATATATAGCATAGCAACAAAGTAACTGAGTTACTAGCTCTAAAAGCTGGACTACTTGCCTGTTCTTGCAATCTATTTAAATAGAATCCTGTATTATGTAGCATTTGGCAACTGGTATATTGACTCAACCTACTGACTGTTAGAATTCCTGCATATTATTGTGTAAAATCTAAGTATTTTATTTATTCTGGCTGCACAGTATTCCATTATGTGAATGAATATGTCAAAATTTATCTGTCACTAACAGAAATTTGGATTGTTTGTCATGTTTGGCATTTAATGAAAGAAGCTGCTATAAATATTTTGTACAAATCTCTTTGGTGACAAATGCTTTCAATTATTTTGGGACTTTATGCCTAGGAACATATATTCAGGGATAAAGTGTAGGCATATGAACAGGTTTTCAAATAGTTATGCCAATTTATACTGCCACCAAGCAATATGTGAGAGTTCAATAATTATTTTTATAAGTTATTTTAGATTTAGCCATTGTCATGGGTTTGTGGTTATAGAAGACTTGGAATTCTGTCTCTCAGATAACCTTCAAAAGAGAACCTAACACAAAGAATGTAGTTGGCTGATAGTCACCAGCAGTTATTCATATTATCTGCCTTGGATTTTGAGCTGAGACCCTGTGCTTTTCTGGCACTGTCAAGCCAGTGACTGAGTACAGCATTGCTAGAAGGCCTTGCAACTTCTCAAAAGTGCAGAATTTCTCTGTGGGCAACATTTGTACTGACTCTCCTCTTTAGGCTGGCTAAAACATTCTCAGGCCGCCTCTGAAGGCTGAGGTTCTTCCTTCCCAGTACTCCATGTTCCTCCCTCTTCCTTCACAAGCCTGTCCTGCAACCTTAAGTATTTTACTTGCTTCCTCTACCCTTGATCTTTTACAGGTGCTATCCCCTGTGCATCTCATCTATATCAACCCTCTTCCAGACATCTGTGTACCAGAGGAACCAATCAGTACAGTAGTGATATTTCATACTGGCCATAATGTTCATTTCCCTAATTTAAAAAAATTGATCACCTTATCATTTATATCTAATGACTATGTAAATACCTTCTTTTGTATTATGTCAATTCAAACCTTTGCTGACATTTCTACTGGGATACTTGTCTTCTCTTATTGAGAATTTTTGTAATATATTCTGAAGATGAGCAATTTTTCCAATGCAGTACTGTAAATATATTTTACCATTTTGTGAATTACTGACTGAAAATTTTGATGTTTTCTCATGATCAGAATTTTATAATTTTATTTTTTTTAAGATTTTATTTATTTATTCATGAAAGACACACAGAGAAAGAGAGAGGCAGAGAGAGAAACAGGCTCCATGCAGGGAGGTCCCAGGTCTCCAGGATCATGCCCCAGACCGAAGGTGGTGCTAAACCGCTGAGCCACCGGGGCTGCCCAAGAATTTTATGATTTTAATAACATTCTTTTCATGTATTTTCTTATGGACAGCAGGTGTTTTCTCTTTATGGTTTTTGGTCCTTTTTCTTTTAACTATTTTTCCCTCTTTAGTAATACAGTATTTTAGTATTCCAATTCCTTTATATTTCCATGTAAATTATCCACATAACAAAATAAGGAGGATAAAAACATATGATCATTGTATTCATTGCAAAAGACTATTTGGGAAAATATCCAACATCCATTTATGATAAAAACTTTCAGTGATTGTAAGTAGAAGAGATCTCATTTATACACAGATAGGATATCTATACAGACCTTCAATGAATATATTATTTAAATGTTAAATTAAGTCTCTGTCATAAGTTTAGAATCAAATCAAAGATGTGTACTATGAGACTTCCTAGTAAACATTGAATTGAGAATCCTAGGAAGTACCATAATAAAAGGAAAAAAAAAGAGTATGGTATTTGGAGAAAAAGAAGTAAAGCTATCATGATTTGTAAATTTCATAATTTTATATATATATAAAATTTTATATTATATATATAATAGAAACCATGAACCCATGAAGAGATGAATAAAATTAATAAATGAACCAGGTATATTGCTACATACAAGGTAAATATATAAAAACATAAAAATTAATTTTATATGTTAGCAATAGACCATCAAAATTTGAATCTAAAAGTAATACTAATTTGGTGTAATATATACAAATGTAAAGTAATAAACTGCCAAGAAATTTTTCTAAACATGACACAGGGACGCCTGGGTGGCTCAGCAGATGAGCACCTGCCCCTGGCTCAGGGCGTGATCCGCGGTCTTGGGATGGAGTCCCACATCAGGCTCCCTGCCTGAAGCCTGCTTCTCCCTCTGCCTACGTCTCTGCCTTTCTCTCTGTGTGTCTTTCATGAATAAATAAATAATATTTTTTAAAATGTGACATATATGTCCACATTTAAAAATTCCAAACATTGTTAAGGTGGTGCTTTAGAAGATGTAAATATTTTTTGAGAGCATGAAAGAATACATTAACATTTGTATAGATAGAAGGCAGCACTGTTTGTTTTTCACAGCTCCAAATGGGAGAAAGCCATCAGGTAGGATCACACAGGGAGCTGAAGGACCTGGGAACAGGTCACAGTGAGCTGGAACTGTAGGGGACAGTTTACATATATGGCAGGTGAGGTGGGTGAGCTAGGTTTTGCAGGTTCCCTGTCAGTTGACTAATTTGCATGTTCCAGAGCAGAGGACTGTCCCTAGTTGTCTGATACTTGGCCCCACAGGTTACTGGGGAGGGTGTATGACAGACTTGTGAGATCTTGATAAGGGAAATGGTGTGAACTTAATCAGTTGCTTAGGAAGGGAAAGTAACTAGATTGTACAAGGCTTCAAAACTGAGTTGAAACAACATTTCAAAACAAAATAAAGTGAAAAACCTTATATTATCTGTGGTAAATTATGATAATTTATTTTTAAAAATTAATCCTATCTTGCATTTCTGAAATAACATGTATTTCTTCTCCAGATTTTTTTATTTAAAAATATTTGCCCTTTATTTTATTTTCTTGTAATTGATGTTTTGATATGAAGGTATCAATATGAGGGTTATACAGGTTTAATAAAATTGCCAGGGAAATGCTCCTTCTCCTATTCTTTGAAGTGTTTTATGTAATATGAGTATTATATTTTTTCTTAAATGCTTAAATGAGTTCCCTTATGAAGCCATTTGGGCCTGGAATTTCCTTTGTGGGAAAGTATTCTCTGAAATTTATTAGTCAAATTATTGTCTCCTCTATTTGTATTGATTTTAGTCCATTTTATGATTTTAATTATTTGTGTTATTTACAAAGCCAGTTCTTCTATAGTTTTCTCGTGTTCTACTCAGTCTACTGAAAGATGAAAATTTTGTTCACCTTAGGATGTTCTTCGTGAGTAGATTTTCCAATCTTGTTTTGACCCTACCTGTCCATCTGTTTTAAAAAAAAAAAAAAGTTTCAATATATCTAAGTGCTTCTTTTTCACCCATTTCTGACTGATGATAATGACAGATGACATTATGCATCTTGATGTCTTTTGAAGAAACAGAACAAAGGTTTACTTTATGAATATTTAACTTCTTTCACATTTATATGTTCACGTAACAAGTTGGGCTTCATGCTTTATACAATTCATTTTAAAATGTCATTGGCAAGAGTTCATATTTAAATGATACTTAAAAATGTAAAGTATTGGTATCTTATTAAAAATCATAACTCTTGCTATCTACCTACTAACATTAGTTATTACTATTTAATACATGTGAAAATTGGATGAAAGTTTTAATAATGGTTCAAGATACATATCTAGTAAGTGGACACTAGCAAATGACACAGCAAGCATTGAAACAAAGTCTGAATCAAAAACTCTGGGGATCCCTGGGTGGCTCAGCGGTTTGGCACCTGCCTTTGGCCCAGGGCGCGATCCTGGAGTCCTGGGATTGAGACCCACGTCGGACTCCCGGCATGGAGCCTGCTTCTCCCTCCTCCTGTGCCTCTCTCTCTCTATGTCTATCATAAAATAAATAAATAAATCTTAAAAAAAAAAAAAAAAAACCTCTTATGTGGGCTCCTGGGTGGCTCAGTGGTTGAGCGGCTGCCTTCAGCTCAGGTCATGATCCCCAGTCCTGGGATTCAGTCCCCCATCAGACTCCCCATGAGGAGCCTGCTTCTTGTTCTGCCTATGTCTCTGCCTATGTCTCTGCCTCTCTCTCTCTCTGTCTCTCATGAGTAAAAATAAAAATCTTTAAAAAAAAATCTTGTGTTTATCCATGAAATAACATTAAGTCACATGAACTATATGTAATCTTTAGTTGATTTTACATTTTTGAATTTTCTAAACTGATAGATAGGCTTTTAATAAATTTCTACAGCATTGGGCATTGTGCTTGATGCTTTTTTCAAGCATAAATCATCATCCATGATAAGCCAGTGCTTTGTAAAGTGCAGAATAAAATTATGATTGTGTAAATGTGCCTGGTTTATCAAAGAAGTATAAGAGACTGAAAGAGATGTTAATATTGGCAAAAAATAAAATAAAATCTAATACCTACTCACAAGTTTCTTTGAAATCCATCTTTTTCTGTTGAGAAGTGTACCTGGAGATGATTAGATGAGGCTGTAATACAAATTGGCATTACGAGGCCACCATAATTATACTTTAAACTAGTCACAGAAACATCTAGTTCTCACACCCTGTCAATTTTGTTTGACTCAGGGTTAGTCAACAAATTGAATAAAGAGGACTCAATTTCATTGTTTTGGATATTTTCACCATATAATTCACTAAAGGTCTAATTCCATTTTTCTAGCTACTTACATACATGTCAATGTGGCTGTCTTAATTTACTCTAAACTCATAACAGCCAAATCTGAGGGACATTTTGACTTTGCTAAAACTACTCCTCATAGGCATTCCTAGCTCTTGACATTTTACTTGCCAAATCTCTCCTTAAATGCCACTTCTAATCTTATATTCTTTAAACAGCTAAAGATAAAAATTTCAAAATTGAAAATTAGTCAGATAGATTAATCGTAATCTACACTCTGTAAAAGGCACTGCTGAAATTTTAATAACACAAAGAGATCAAACATTCCCTCTAAAATCTCATTCTAAAAACATATTAAACCTTTACTCTATTTTAGAACATGTTTTAATAAAAATTAACCTAGCTTACATATTTTACATTGCAATAATTTTTGATAGTCCCTAGAAAAATCAGGATAAGATTTTAATTCTAATATATTTTTCCATGCATTAGCATCTATTTACATAGAGTCTGAACTTCTCTAATTTGGTATTTTGTATAATGTTGCTTTAAATAATATTCCACTTTTCAGCAATTACCTTCTATATATTTATTGAAATTTTAGTTGAGGATGTTAGAAAATATTTTAGCTCTCATTAATAGTTCATACTCCCATGGCACTTCAATATTTACATGTGAATATATGATAGTGGAATGGCATTATGTTTTTTTCTGTTTTTTTTTTTTTAAGATTTATTTATCTATTTTATAGAGAAAGAGTGCACACGAGTGGGGGAAGGAGTATAGTGAGAAAATGTCCAAGCAATCTCTCCAAGCCCTGAGATAGGAACTCAACACAGGCTCAGTCTCACAACCCATGATATCATGACCAGAGCCAAAACCAAGAGTCGGCTGCTTAACCAATTGAACCACCAAGGTGCCTCTATGACTTGACTTTAAGTGAAAATTTTCTCAAATGTGTATCTTCTCTAAAGCATCGAAATATTTTAAGTTCTGGCTCTATGTCCCATTTTCTCTCCAATTGTTCTCACACACTGTTCAGTTGCTCCAGTTGAGCCACATCTTCATACAGTTTAGTCTTTTTCAGTTATAAAAATCCAGCAGAATATCTGTTCACATCATTCTATAAATACTAATTTCAATCAAAACTTAAGTAAAAAGTCTCCATAGTTCCAAACTAAAAACAGTTTGAAGACATTTGCAGCTTCTAAATCTTTCTTATTATGTGGAGGCAGATTCTAATTTAGAAGGCAGTACCTCTATTTCAGCTGATATATATTGCTGCCCTTAGAAGTGCAATTAAGCTGTGTTAGTGGAGAGGTCACATCAGAAATCATAGAAATTAAACATTTATAACATTGGATCAAAAATGATTTGTGCATCGCACTGATAATCCTCCATTTATACAATTACCCAGTCCTTAGATTGCTTGGGTCTTGAAACATAAAAACCATTGATAGAGCAAAAATAAGTATGAAATGAGCATTAGATGCAGTTTCTAATGAAAAATGTATTAGTCCATGCTAATGCAAGCAAATAGAAGTTAAAAAGATCGGGGTAAGCACGATCAGCTGCAAGAGCATAATCATTCATGATGCTCCTAGCAGTGGAAAAAATCAATGTTTCCCAAGGCTTGGGAATTTTAGCAAAGTGTGTGAAGTTCAAGAAGTATAGTCCATACTTTACACCAGAGCACCACTTTCTGTTCTAGATATTGCATTTTAATGGAAATATTGATAAGATAATACTTCTATCAAATAAATAACTCCATTTTCTTTCAAGTACTGACTATGTGGCATGCTAGAGATAGGGTAGTAAACCAAGAAGAAAACGTAGTTCTTCTCCTATGAACCCAGAGTCTAGTCAAAGGAGGCAGATGAAAATGAATAAATCACAACACAAGATTAAAAACTATGAGTAGATATGTATACAGAATCTTATAGCAAATAACAGAATGTCAAACCTGAATACATGAAGAAAAGGAATTATTGGAAAAGGGATCATATAGGGGTAAAGTGGCAACATTTTCTTTGAAGGCTGAGGCAGCAGCTGCCTCCCTGTTCATTCCTCTGTAGGATCTCCCTGGAAGTGAAATAGGCTGGATAAGAAGACCAAAGGTTTGATTTTACAATGCAAGGTTGCAGGCTCTCTCTGACCCTTGGGACCACATATACCTTACTCTGAAATTAACCTTCTAATAATGTATACAGGAGTCAATCACTAGGTGCATCTGTTCATTTCTCAAGGAGAAAGAAGACTTTAATTTTTCTTTGTTCCATTTTACTGTTTAAATTTGTGTAAAATTCTATACAGACTTGTCGTCACCTTCATGTTAATTTAACATGCATATGCACATCTGATAATATTTATTTTAATGTTAAATTGTTTTCCAACTTCCTTCTATACTGATATTAAGGGAGCTTTGTTGGCACGACTGTTTTATTTTGTCAACACTGGATAGTTGCATATCATGGATTTGGCAGAGCATATTTCTGCACTGGAAAGAAGATTACTAAATTCCCTTTTAGCTGTATATTTTATTTTATAGATCAGTTGCTTTCATTAAGGATTAAATTATAAACAGGATATACTAGGGTAATACATTAACTTAGTTACTAAAAATGAGAGGATTCAACATATTATGTTTTTAATTGATGCATTATTTTAATCAAAACCATCTACACAGAGCTCTCAGTTACTTCCAACATGAATTTATTATTATTATATACAATCTTCATCAACATGAAATTATACTTTCACTTCACGGAACTCTTGATAAGGGAGATATGAATTGCAGATGACTTCGTTGTTCTGAAAAACCCATGTGTACAAAAATTAAAGCTTTTCATATTTTTTAAGATTTATCTTTTATTTATTTGAATGAGAGCGAGGGGGGTGAGGAGAGAGGGGCAGAGGGAGGAAAGTCTGAAGCAGACTCTGCTGAGCACAGAGCACAACCCAGGGCTTAATCTCAGGACCCTTGGAGATCACCACCTGAGCCAAAACCAAGAGTCTGATGTTTAACCAACTGTGCCACCCAGGCGCTCCTTTAAGCTTTCTATTTTTAAAGATAGCATCAAGTGAATGTTTATTCCCCAAGACTTTTAGAGATAATCAAGTCAAAATCTTTGCTTTATTTGCCTACTAATAACCAACTGTTTTATCGTGATTGTTACCCAAACTTAATCAAGTCTCTTTGTTCAGAGACCAAATTTGAAAAAGTTTTGTCTCAAAACTTCAACATTATTATGACTTTACTCTCCTTCCCCCTGCTTTGGGGTTTACTAGGACTCTGTCAAAGTAGCAATAAGAACAGGATTGTTTCACTGACATGTTGTTTGAGTGGTATATATGCCTAAAGGCATGTATAAACTGTATTGATACATATAAATAAAAGAATAATCATATAATACAAAATCAAGATTTTAGTCCAATTAAATAAAAGTCCTGAAAACCCAAATTTATTGCCAAATTATGATTTATGTTGGCATAGTAAGCCACATAAAATAAACTGTATTTGATACTGGTAAAAATGGGGAAAAAAGTGAAATATGAAATTTTAAATCTGTATATCTGTATCTCTTTATCTATATATTTACATCTATATCCATATTAATATATTTAAATAATCCAAGCAGCAAACAAAGGGAAATGCATCTCATTACCTCTTTTCCCAAGTTGATTTGGCAAGCAAGGAAAGGCAAAGATGAATTTCTTAACTTTTAATCTTCCCCATCTCCCCTCACATGGGCCTCAGAAAAAGTTCTGTGAGAATGACAAGAAAGAAAAAAAATGAATCAGAGAGATCCTTTATTTTTTTTACTCCTAATTTGGAGTGAAGTAGATGGTTAGGTTAGGCAGAAATTGGGGAGATAGATACACAAATCCCAATTATCCTAATGACAGAAGCTACTCATACAGTTTTTATTTTTCCACAAGGCATGAAAAGCTATTCAGTGTGTGTGTGTGTGTGTGTGTGTGTGTGTGTGTGTGTGTGTCTCATTGGGAAGATAACTGGAGAGTGAAACAAAATTATCATCACCCAGAGTTAATTATCTCCTTCAGTAAACAGGAATTTAGCAAAACGGAAGTTAAATGAGAAAATATATAAACCAAAATACGCCAGAGGAATATGAAGCCTGGGGGGAAAAATACTCCAGGGACTCTGCTGAAGTTCTCTCTCCAGCTGGACATGAGCAGTGCATGGCCCCTACACATTATTATGCCACCTTTCTCCTTTCAAGATCTGTAAATGGAATGAAAATGGATGAGATGAGTTAGTGAAGAGTGGTGGCAGAGAGACAAGAAGAGAAGAATATTGCAGGACAAATGGTCACTATTAAAGTGTATCTTTAGGAGATCCTAAGTTGGAGGAAAACACAAAGCTAAGTCATGTGTTCTATATAAATGCAAGAATTATTTTCCTGTGTGTCCAAGATGGAGTAGAGAACTGGTTACAGGCCTTCACTACCTAGAAAGAAAATTATTCACTAAATAGCCAGGGCAATAAGCTTGAAGTTTCAGAATAAACAAGACACTGTTGGACCTGAAATAAATTCCAAATGAATAAAAATGGTCTTCTTTGTCACCCGTAGCTTGGAACTGTCTAGGAGAAAATATTTTGAAGGTACCTATTGTAGGTGGAGAAGACAGTTTGCAACAATAAGTGAGAAAACTCTAATAATGTTGAATTGGAATCATGTGTTTTGTGAGTCTGAGAATTATTTTGGACACTTCACAGTTATGTTAGGACAATTTAAAGAAGTATCACTTGAAGTATGCTCTTTCACTGATTGCTGTCTCACTGATGTTGAATTTACAGAAAATTTTGAAGAAGTTCATTAACCACAAAATATGGGAGTAATTTCTTTCCAAAAACAGCTAAGTTAAAAAAAAACAGCTAATTTTTAAAAATAAATTGTCTCCAGTTTAATGTAACAATTAAAAAAAAACTTAATAAATAAATAATAAAAAATAAAAGAAACAAACCTCTTCTAATTAAGTATAGGTTTATTGTGATTCACCTTCTTTAGGAAGATTTTTACAGAAAATAACTTCTAATGGGGCACTGGGTGGCTCAGTTGGTGAGTGTCTGTCCAACTCTTGGTTTCAGCTCAGATCATCATCTGAGTCATGGGGTCAAATACTTAGTTGGGCTTCAGGCTCTGGGTGGAGTGCTTGTTCCTCTTCCTCTCTATCTGCCCCTTTCCCTGCTCACATGTGTGAGCACTCTCACAGGACTCTCTCTCTTTTCCCCCCTCTTTCTCTCTGGAATAAATAAATAAAACCTTTTAAAAAAAGAAAGAAAAGAACTACTAAAAAACAGTAGTTCTTAAGTTCTTATCAAACTGAAATCATAACTCCAAACTAATACTTTCCAGTCATGAATGGACTGTCCACATATCTAAAACATTCTTAGCATCTCAAAGACATATAAACATCTTAAAATTTTTTCTGAGATCTGCTTCTCCACTACAGAGCATTCATTCAAAGTATTATACAATTTCTCCAAAGCTGCAATTTTTTAAAACATTTAGTGTTATCTTAACATAATTTTATAAATTAATATAAATTATATACTCATGCTCGTGAATAGACACAAAAAAATAGAGCAAACAGATGTTTGAGTTAAAGTACATCTGTTGGCAAGTAAAGAAATTTTATGTATGCTAAATTTCATCTGCCCCTTATTTTTCCCTTGATGGTAAATATTACAACTAAAAATGGTATTTTACCAATTAAAATGATCACCAAGAAGTGAATTTTCTACTACTATACCCTAAATGTTGCATTTATTCCATATTTTTATCTTATAAAAGACATGTGACAAAAATCATCTTGTGTATGAAAAGGGGGATTTACCTGTAAAGTCATACTTGTAATGATTAATTGTAGCTTTATAGTATTAGTAATTATTAGAAGAATTGTGTTGGGATACATTATGTCATCAACTGACTATGTTTATTGTTATTAGCAAGAAAGATACTAATTAGAATCACTTTCTAATTACATATCTGCATATTTTATATTGATATAAATAGCTGCATTATTTTCTTGACACCCCAAGAATAAAAAAGAGTCATGATTTATTGCCAGTGTGGCAACCTATAAAAAATCAGTAAAGTAAAGCTGAAGGAGCAAACCCTAAACAATAGTGCAGACATTTTAAAAAGGTGCTGCAACCTGAAGGATTAAGTGGGTGATATTTATGCAACTGACATTTCATACATTTGCATATTGTTGGCTTCTGTAATATCTAAAGAACATGTTTAAGTTGACTGAATAATTTATTAAAATAGACTAGTGGACATTTTTAATTATAGTAAATAGGGAAAAATAATTCTAACTGTAGGAAATAGGCAAAAATATCTATTGAGAATGCAAAAGATAATGATACTGTGTACAAGGAAAGAAAAGGGAAATATCTTTAATAAAAATGCTAATCTTCATAGGCTATATCTTTATTTTATTTTTAATTATATATGTCAGTATATGATGAAGAATTCCAGCTCTCTCAACTTTTGCCATACTTATCCCCAGAAACTTTTTATTCATTCAACCACTGGATGAAGTTAAAGGTACTATATTTGGAGTAAGAAAATCTAATTTCAAATATTGGAATAGAAACTTATTTTTGCATAAGTCATACACTTTGCATAAATCATCTGGCCTCCACAATTTTGTATAAAACTAGATTCATTTTTTGGCCTAAGAATTTAGGTAGTATACAAGCATAGGTATCATATTATACTACACAAACTCAGTGTACTAAAAAATTGCTTTTCTCTCCTGAGAGCTACTCATTTTTTCTCAGTGTATTTATTTTAAAAAATCAAATTTAGAAGGTACCAGCTTGTTTAATTTTTAATTAAGTGCTCTTGAAACCTATATTTCTTTTGTAAGAGGCATATTACACATCTCAAAAAATATTTTAAACTAAAATGTAAATTATATGTTATATATATATATATATATATATTAGCAAAATATAGGTAGTATGTTCAATATACTTTAAGAATTAGGTATTCATTGAAAATAATAGTGTGGCATAAAAGCATGTGACAGCTGTACATATAATCCCAACAGTGTAATTTTTAAAAAATAAGAATCTATTTCTAGTGCTTACTTCTACCTAGTATTAGTCGGGGGTTTCTTGTATATAACAAATAGGATGGTCTTTAAAGACGTCCTTACTACTTAACTTTTTATCCCTTCTATAAGAAAATGAGTTCTTTTTCTAGATGAAATCTTATAAATCATGTATCTTGAATTTAAGAAGTCTCTTTCCCATGCTATCATCAACTCTATAATTTCTAATAAGAACATTCCCCTATCAAAGCTTTTATTCATAACATAAAGTACTATATATTTGATATATGTCTCAAATATTTTTTCTTGGATTTTTTAATTCTGAAGGAAAGGGCAGTACAAAGAATCTATTCACAATTTCACTGTTATTTTTATGTAGGTATATTTATGTATGTCTTTTTGCACACTTAGTCAGTCATAAGTGCTGATATCTGGATCTTTGGGAAACACTTCTGTGTCAAGTTGAACGTACAAATATTTATTAAGATCAATACCTCTGGAAGGGACTTGAGCAAACAGGATGGGGCAGAGAGAAAATGAGCACAGTGCAGGTGCAACAGCTTCTGCTAACCTCACTTAAACTTGTGGAGGTAAAAGGGCCCCTCAGTCATTGGATAGGGGAAATCCTTAAAAAGATGTGATGTGACATCAGGCATGGTGGCATCTGCAGTGAAGGCAATTTCTGAGGTGCTGATAGCTATAAAATGTCTGCTGACAGTACTCTCAGCAATTAGGATAAGTCTTTCTTTGAATGGGGACCAAGGTGACACATTTGCACTACACAGAGTGTTGCAAAGCACATAGCAGAAAAGTTGACATTGGCATCAGGTTGCTTCTTCTGTATTATTGATAGGTATAGATGTGTGTGAATGTATGTGGTGAGTGTGTGTCAAAAATTTTTTCTACAAAAGTATTCTTCATTAAATCATTTTAGATATAATCATCTTGGGAAGATGAGAAGTAAGTTTTAGTAATTGATATTTATGACTTTCTGCTTATTAAATATTAACATTTAAAGTTTGTTTTTTACTTAAATTTTTTAAATCTGTTTATTTGAGAAAGAGAGCATGAGTCGAGGGGGGAGGGGCAGAAGGAGAGGGAGAAACAAACTCCCTCCTGAGAAGGGGGCCCATGGCCAGGCTTGATCCTAGGACCCTGAGATCATGACCTGAGCTGAAGGCAGACCTTAACCAACTGAGCCACCCCTACTTAAATCTTTTTTATATGTATTTTCCAACTGTTTTCTTTCTGAGTTTGTATAAAATTAGGATTGATTCTTCCCTATATATTTAAAAGAACACAACATTAAGACAGTGTGGTGGTATTGTCTTTGAAAAGGCATTTCAAATTATTGATTCAATTTTTTAAAGTTTATAGCAACATTTTAGTTTCTCATTTTTTACTTCTATTTGATTTTTTATATTTTCTTAGGAATTTGTTGATTTTATCTACATTTGTAAATGTAATCATAAGTTCTGTATAATAGTCTCTGATTATCTTTTGCATAGTGATATGTGTTTGAAATCACAAAGCAATGCTTTTTTATTTTTATGGATCTTAAAATTTATAACTGTGGGACCCTGAGTCTCTACTAGATGGTCACAAAGTCAAACTTTTAAAATAGTAATGTGAAGAATTACTGGCCTTTCTCATTTTGTTGATATTTTTACTGCTTATGCAAAAATGTAATGGGTACCTTCTTATGTATATGTATGTATATAATATATATTCTATATTTTTATTTATGTAGCATATATAATATACATTCACTTAATATTCTTTTGAAACAGAAACAAATATTACTTTAAAATATCTGTATGGAATACACATTTTTTAAAAGATTTTATTTTTATTTGAGAGAGAAAGAGATAGCAACAGATATAGACAGAACATAAGAGGGGAGAATAGGGAGAAGCAGGCTCCCTGCTAAGCAGAAAGCCCCAAAGGGCACAATATCAGGACCCTGGGATCATGACCAAGCCAAAGGCAGACGCTTAACCAACTGAGCCACCCAAGCATCCCTGAATACACATTTTGTATTAATATCTTTAAATATCAAACTGTTTTGTTTTGTTATTTTAAATATCAAACTTTTAATATATTTTTACTTTAAAATATTCTGTAAGGAAATGTGCTTTTGTTGCATACAAAGTTATAGTAGTTCTCTCCAGGGAAAGTACATAAGACATTGTTTGAGTTGCAAACTCAAACGCGTTCCCCTTCCCCCGACCCATGGCCAGCTGTTTTTATTCAAAAAACAACTTGACAAAAACTATGATCATTCATTTGTGAATCTTCCGCAGACATTTCCTTAAATGTGAACAAGGTGAAACTGTCACTTCATGAAAAACAACCACAATGTTTGTTGCCAACAATAATTTGGGAGTGTTCAAGCTTCTCAATACTTAACTTTTCTGAGAGTGATATTAATAAATGTGATTTTTGATAATGTTTAATGCATTACAGAATGTAATGTACAAATATTTTAGATATCTGCTAACTTAGCAAACCATATTTTTACCTCAACTTTAATAAAACTCAAAATAAGATGTGAAATTGTAGTTAGAAACTATAGATGTTTTTCTTAGATGAACCTAGATTTTAATCAAATATAATTTACACGTTATTTTTTGGGTAAAGTTTAATTGATTAAAATCTTGGTTCATCTGTGGGAAAAAAGTACTGTTGATGTTTTAATTAACCAATCAACTGGATAGAATGGACATCTATAAAATACTTATCCAACAAC
The DNA here is from genome assembly GCF_018345385.1 of Vulpes lagopus. NCBI lineage: Eukaryota > Metazoa > Chordata > Mammalia > Carnivora > Canidae > Vulpes > Vulpes lagopus. Next base: position 40,880,485 of record NC_054839.1, read on the forward strand.
AGCAGATAGAACATTCTTCTCAAGCTCATAAGGAACATTCATCAAAGTAACACCACACTCTGGGTCATAAAACACACCTTACCAAGTTTGAAAGAATAGAAATAATACAATCTTCTCTCAGACCATTATACAATTATACTAGAAATTGATAATCCAAAAATAATAGGAACATTCTCAATTTCTTGAAGATTAAACCACACTCCTCTAAATAACAGAGGTGTAAAGGAATAAATCTCAAGACAAATTACAAACGTTTTGAACTAAATGAAAATAAAAACATAATTTGTCAAAATTTTTGGGATTCAGAGAAAGCGCTACTTAGAGGGAAATTTATAGCATTAAATACAAATACTAGAAAAGAAGGATGTAAAATCAATAAGCTAAGCCTCCACTTATGTAAGTCGAAGAATAAGTTATGTTCAAAGTATTCAGAAAAGAATTGAAATTAGAGTGGAAATCAATAAATATATAAATAATGGTAAGAAAATCAAAATTTTCCCACTAACATCAGGAATAAGGCAAGGACATTTCATCTCACCGTTTCTTTTCGACATCATACTAAAAATCTTGGCTAATGTAATAAGGAGAGAAAAAGAAATAAAATATATGCTGAATGGGAGGGAAGAAATAAACTGTCTTTGTTTATAGATAAATAATTCTCTACGTAGAAAAGCCAAGAGAATCAATTTAAAAACTATTCATACTAATAAATGATTACAGTATAGCTGCAGGATAAAATTCATATACAGAAGTCAAACCACTTTATTCTATACCAATAATGAACAAGTGGAATTTGAAATTGAAAACACAATAATGCTATTTACGGTGGCACTCGAAAAAAAAAAAAAAAAGAAAGATGTAAGTATATATCTAAAAAAAATTACAGAATCTATATGAGGAAAACTCTAAAATTCTGATGAGATTCAAAGAAGAACTAAATAGATATTTCATGATTATGGATAGGAAAACTCAACATTGTCAAGATGAAAGTTTTCCCAACTTGATCTATAGATTCAATGCAATTCCATTCAAAATCCTAGAAAAGTTATTTTGTGAATATTGACAAACTGATTTTAAAGTTTATATGGGGAGGCAAGACTCAGAATAGCCCACACTATGAAAGGGAAGTGACACAACCCAACTTTGACTAATTATAAAGCTACAAGAATGAAGGAAATGTGATATTGCTGAAAGAATAAACAAATAGATAATGGAGCAAAGAGCTAAGGAATGGGTCCACATAAATATAGTCCACTGATCTTTAATAAAGGAGGAATAGCAATACAATGGAGGAAAGATAATCTTTTCAACAAATGGTGCTAGAAAAAAAAGTAAATCTAGACAGAATTTTTGTACTTTTATAAAAATGAACTCAAAATGCATCACAGAATTTAACACATAACTCCAGAACCTAAAACTCCTTGAAGAAAACATAAGAGAAAATCTAGATGACCTTGAGTTTTCTGATGCCTTTTTTTCAGATATAATACCCTGAAGCATGATCCATGGATCATGGATAAACCTGACTTCATTAAAATTAAAGCCTTGAGCTCCATGAAAAATACTGTTAAAAGAATAAAAATACACTCCACAGTGGGAGAAAATATTTGCATAATATATATCTGATAAGGAACTGTTATCCAAAGTATTTCATGGTATTTTTCTTTTACTATCTGTTTTGTAACTCTCTACACCTATGATATTTACCTACTGATTTGCATACAATATATTCAATAAATATTTATTTCATTTCCTGATTTGATGATTTATGAGATTTAAAAAAAAATATTTTATTTATTTATTCATGAGAGACACAGAGAGAGGTAGAGATATAGGCAAGGGAGATGCACACTCCCTAAGGGGAGCCTGATGTGGGACTCGATCCCAGAACCCCAGGATCACACCCTGACCCAAAGGCAGACACTCAACCACTGAGCCACCCAAGTACCCTTTATGAGTGTTTTTTGATGGAAAAAATGATACATATGGATGATACACTATGCCATAAAAGATAATGTCTTAGGTCTTCTGTGGAATCATAGCCTCAGTTACATCTAGACATTTTAGCAACAGCAAATAATAGTAGCACCAGATAATGTATTAAGTAAATGTTATTGCTAATTTTAAGTAATGTTTACTGTAGATCAAGGCATAGAATTTAATAGGAAATATTCACAAATGAAGCTTTATATTAGAAAATTAGAAGGCATTCTTTCAATAATGAAAAAAATAATTAAATAGGTTTGTGAATGGATAGAAAACATATACAAATCTACCTTTAGGAGAGGAGCAGTAAAAAAAAAAAAAAAAGGAGAGGAGCAGTAGCTTATGTTAAGTACTGCAAATTAATGTAAACATATTAAATTAGGGACACCTGTGTGGCTCAGTGGTTGAGTGTCTGCCTTTGGCTTAGGGCATGATCCTGGTCAGGGGATTAAGTCCTGATTGGACTCCCTTCATGGAGCCTGCTTCTCTTCTGTCTGTGTCTTTGCCTCTCTCTCTATCTGTATCTCTCATGAATAAATAAATAAAATCTTTAATATAAATTAATTAATTAAGCAAATACGACATAATAAATTTTTGCTTAGCAGTACTGATATATTTATTAATTAAAAGCAACATTTTCTCTCTCCCTCCCCTGTCTCGCTCCTTCCTTCCTTCATTTCTTCCTCTCTTGAATTCCTACACCATGATCTCTCAAAGAAAGTACCTGGGATACTCTACCACAAATGTTTATCCATATACCTCAAGTAGAGAAAATTTAAAAATTGAGAATAATAAACTTTACCAACAGCATTATCTATAAATATAAAATACTATTTGTAAGTATATGTAACCATAAAATTTATGCTATTTGCATATTTAAAATGGGTAATATTACACATAAAGTAATTTGTTAAGCATTATTTATTGCCTACAATTCAGAGTCATAGTTATGCTGGAAGTACATTTAAGTATTTTCCTATCTGAAGAAAAGATAATAGACAAAATGAATTCTTTAAATCACTTCCTAACCTATGATTCTAATTAAATATCACTCAATAAACTAAATTAAAAGTCAGGCCATTATCAGAAACTTCAGTTATTTTATCTGTCCCTAGGCACTGCAATTGCCAGTAAAACCAATATCTTTGATTGTTTTAAATACAAATTAAAGCAATATGCCTGAATATGATTATTAAACTATAGTTTTTAAAAAGGCATCTGCAGTATGTGAAATTAAGTGATTTAAACAATACAAAGGGATTTTTCTTTTCAACTGACAAAAGATCATATTACAACACAGGTTGCTTAGAATAATGTGAATTTGAATTATCACTGTTACTATTAGTAGTTACCAAAAACCTTTCTTTACTTCCTTAGCTATCACAAACCACATGTATCATATCAAATGGCACAAAAGCTAAATTGATTTTCTTAAGTTTCTATTATCTTCTACAACACAGCCATAATATAGAATGATTGATTTTTATTACATTAATTCAGTGTAATGGCATTAAAGTTAAATAAGCAGCCAGGATTAAAAAGGATAATTTCTAACTGTTTCCTATTAACTTCAAGTCTATCATTTTTCTCTGTGATTGTTCAAAGTATGACTGATGAAGTCGTTGAAAAGATCCTTTCTCTAAAGTAGACAATGAAACATAACAATGTAATGTTGAGATATAAAAGCTAGAAAGGGATTCTCCATAGAAAAAATTGAGACAAACAGTAGAGTTTTTAAAGTTTAATTTTAGGTACTATGAATGAACCATATGTTCTCATCTTCAGCATCTGTTAGTTATGGTGATCAGGTTAAGTATTTTTTCAATAAGTGAAAATATTTTGAATTGCTGCTTTTTTAAGTAGGTGGAGGCCATGCAATAAATTAAAACTAAACGGAATGTGTTGTTGTTTTGCTTTGAAGATCTTGGTTAGGGATTCCTGAAATTTGTGATTTGTAGCTCATAAGAACAACAACGACAACAAAAACTCTTAAGAAAGCTCATAAACTTTGGATTTCTTAACATTTTCTAACCTGTTCTAAGGGATGCTAAAAAATGCTTAAGTTTAAAATACATATTTTCATTACGAACCCTCAACAAGCAGAATAAAATCATTTCAGATAACATTTATAACTGTGATTTAGCATTTCAGTATTTTGAAATTTCACACAGGTCATTCAAACTGCTAGGCATCAGAGTGCACTTTCTGACAGTGTAATTAAAGGAGTATCTTCACTCTTCTGGTGGTTGTAAATTTACATTTACCATGAAGCACACCCGAAGAATTCTCCATTGATTTGTGGAGCTAATGAATAAAGAGGATCCTTTTGAGTTCCCTACAGCTGATGAAAAAACTTCAGGACAGTTGGAAACCTCCTGAGACACTTAAATATTCCAATGAGTGGTAGTTTGCAGAGTATACTCTGACACCTGTGGAGGTTTCTTAGGACAGTGAGGAGGGGGTTCAGTGTAAATGAACAGGGATTGTGATGGTTGAAGAGGTCTTCTCATTTTATGGATAATTAGTATTTACGATGAACCATACTTTTTGCTTATGTGAGCTATTCTGATATTCTTCAATGCTAGTTGTGTAGAAATACATAGACTTTGGATTGGATAGTTTTCTCAAGATTATATTTTTGGAAAATCGATGATTCAAAATTTGTACCTATGAGTATGAAGAAGTTCATATGCATGGCAAAACAAATCTCTTTAATGATGCCTATAGGACAAACATTTTGTTTGTTACTTTACAGAGTAGTTGCTTATAAAACCGCATATGTTGTTTATGATTGTGATTTTGTATAAGAGTATAAAAAAATGATATAATGTTGAAGTATTATTTAAAATAATAAGAGAGAGACAGCAATATAAACTCTAGGGCTTTCTACTTTTTGGTGTCCCTGTTGGAGAAACTTTATTTCCCATAAACTCACCAGGCTGCTTTTCTCCATGTTATCACCAAAGCAGCTAAGCTCTAATAAAGAAAACTCCGTAACAAAGCAAATGGGCCCTATTCTAAATTTATAACTCTCTATTTCAGTCTTCCTTATTATGGTCCAGAAAGAATGCAAATATAATCTTACCTCAAATGATGTTTTGTAAGTATTCTTAATTTTTCTTACAAGTGCATATTATTACATTTTTGTTGGAAAGGATTAAAATGGCACAGAAACATAAGAAATGGTAATTTAGCACTTAGATTTAGCGCTTATACCATGTGCAAGATCATGTCATAGGAGTTACAGGACAGCAGGGAACACAGGCATTCATCAAAACTATCATTTACACGAGTTTAAATTACAAACTATGATACGTTTTTCAATAAGAGGTACCTGATACCATGAAATGAGTCAGTCCTTGTTGGAGCCATCAGGGGAAATTTCCCAAAGAAATGAAGGGCTTGCTGAGATCTCAGAATGAAAAATAATTAAGTGAAGGGGTCACTATGCAAAGTGGCTCTGGAATATAAGGAGAAGAACCCATAAGGAAACACTGTAAGAATGTCATTGGAGCTAGGACTAGAAAAGAAGGGTGTTAGTCCAGGACCAGATAGCTTTGGTTCACTAAATTGTTCTTGGACACATAATAAAAGAAGGAATTTTTCACTTGTTCAAAATAGGGAAACCTGTGCTTAATATTGTGTTCTGATGCAATTGTGTCAACCTCTGTCTCCTCAGCGCAAGAAGGCTGCCCTCTTGTGCTGATGCTCTAGTCACAGTGCCAACCTGGGCAAAGCCAGCTACATTCGGATATCATCCATAATGCTTCTCTTCATTCAAAGGTGGAATGTCCTCCAACTTCTACGTGCTTTTGCTGATGCTCTTGTGCCTTCAGTTTGTTTTAAATTTTTTTCCTTGGATTTTCTCTTTTTTTTTTTTTTTCACTGGCAGGAATGTAAGTGCAAAAAGGAACAGATCAATCTATCATCTATCTATCTATCTATCTATCATCTATCATCTATCTATCATCTATCTATCTATCTATCTATCTATCTATCTATCTATCTACCTACCTATCTATCATCTATCATCATAAAATTTTCCCTTTTGTCTCTGTTTTTAGGCTTTCTCTTCTAGACCCTATAAATAACCAAGCTCAACTTCAGATCTGAGGATACACAGTAACTACCAACATACAAAATTTTGTTTTTAAATATAAATTAGAATGTCCACATGATATTTGAATCATCTGAAATAAAATATCTGGACTATTTGAAATAAAATATCTGAACTCAAGGCTGTGATTTTGAGCCCCATATAGGGTGAGAGATTACTTAAATATTTTTTTAAGATAAACATTAGGGGTGTCTGGGTTCATTTAAATGTGTGGTTCTTCATTTCAGCACAGGTCATAATCTCTAGGTTGTGAGACTAAGCCCTGAGTCAGGCTTCATGCTGGGCATGGAGCCTACTTAAGATTCTCTCTCTCCCTCTCCTTTTACCCCTCTTCCTCACACTCTGTCTCTAAAAATAAAAAAAAATAATAATAATAATCTGGTAACATTTCTTCAATGATATGGAATACACTAATTTCTGAAGTATACTGAAAGAACAGGAAATGGAAGGTGAAACTAAAATAAGAATAACTTCAACTGATTAGCAAAGTACTTCTTTGCCAAGCAGCAGTACACTGTTTTTATTTTGTAAGCTTCTTTCCACTAATTTTTGAAATTACTTATTACCCTTATTCAGCCAAATATGCATTTAGTTAAAGGTGATTAACAAATGCATGAGTGGCTGAGTGCTTTCCCTTCTCCTGCTTCTGAGAGTAGAATTTACTTCTGTGTATTTCATGCTTTGCGTATATACTCAAAAGATAAGTTTTCGGTTTATATTTAGGGATTTTCACATACCAGAGAAATTTAGAGTAAATCTATACAGACCACCAAACTGAAAAATCATATTTACTTATGTTCTGGATTTCTGATTCTTATTTCATATGAGTATCAATGAGAGTACAGCTTAAATTCCAGGAAAAATTAGTTGTAAATATCTATTTTTATTTCATTCAGAGTTCTCAGAATGGCCCAGAGTGTTTACACATTCATCAATACAATTCAACATTGCTGAAATGTCCTTTTGAAGTCCCTGACATATGAATGATATTAGTCTATTAATATTTTGTTTTTAATGAAAAGTGGTATTAGTTATATTTGCTATGTAATACAATACCACCAATTTTGTGGCGTAAAACAAAATTTACATTCTGTGGGACAGAAGGTTGGACATTACTTTGCTGGGTCCTCTATCCAGGCAGGGTCTTCCCAAATCTTCAATGAAAGGTAATAGTAAGTCAGCAATCTCATTGGGGGCTCAGGGTCCTCTTCCAAGTTCACCAGTTATTGTAAGTTTCTAGAAGTTGGAGAACTGAAGCTCTCAGCTTCTGGAGATCACCTCTTCTTTCCTGCCACATGGCCCTCTCCATACCATGACAATTTGTTCTTTCAAGGTCAAGACTAGTGACAGTTACTTCCTGTCTTTTACCTCTAGAGTTTCTTTTACAGGGTTCACCTGATTGTGTCAAAACCACAATCAGAGATTACTTCTCTGTTGATTAACTCAGAGTCAACTGATGAGAGATCTTAATTACATCTGCAAAATCCACTTAACTTTACCATATAATGTAATTTAGGCAAAGGAAGGCTATGACATATTTACAGGTCCAGCCTATACTTAGCAGAAGGGAATTATACAGGATGTGTATTCAGGGGACAGAAATGTTTGCTGTCATCTTACAATTCTGCCTACCATGTAAGTTTAAAAGAAAATTTTTAAATGACAAGATTAAGATTATTGTTCCAGAAAGTGTGCAAATCAAACATAGTGTTTATTTTATATATGATACACTGTTGTTTCTAAAATATGGTGGTCAATTAAACATTTAATATTTTTCATGTGAAATGACATGCAGTTCCTCCAACAGATAAAATAAATTGCAGGTTTAGGTAGGGGGAACGAAATTAAGTCAAAACACTGCTTTCTCATACTGTTTCAATCTGTTAACAATTTGCTAAGGACTTTTAAAGCTTCTACATGAGAAGGAAGGTATTTATTGAATGCAGCTAGAATTAACTGCATTTAGTAAGCTGTGATTTATAATGTTACCAAATTCTCTTCCATTGTCTACTAAGAAATGCCCTGAAGGTAGAAGAAGAATCCTAAATTAACTTTTCTGTCACATGAAGTACACTTACTAGTCTCACCCTATTTCAACAATATTTGGGAGCTCTATCATTTGTTTTTCACTACTTGGTCAAAACTAAATAGCAAATAACTAATGTGGTCTCTAGTTTTCTGATTCATCATTGCCATTACCAAATTAAGTTTCATCACTTACATGTACTTGGATCTGTTGCACTTTAGAACATGGTTATATTTCTTTTTTACAGAATTCAGTGTCTTAGAAGGACTGTTATTATTTAAACTGTTTATATGAGGATTGAAAATACATTAAAAATGTTCTTCAATTTTAGAGAGATTAATACAGCTCAATTCTACCACCATTGTTTGTTTGTTTGTTTGTTTTTTAAGATGTCTTGATAGGTGCAAATCATAAAAGGAAAATTATGATACAGAAATGATCTGTAATAATATTCACTCCATTGTAAGAGTTCATCTTGCTAAACAGCTTCTCATTAAGTAAATCAAGCATTCGGGGGCATCACTATAATTATATGTTCCTTAATGTTAAATTTATTCAATATCTATTTTTCAATTAGCTGGATGGAATTTTGTCTTCCGATACTTAACATGCATATGGTGCATACTGCTGTGTGAAACCTAAATCCTTCGGTTTTGCTTTACATGATTAACATTTCACCCAGCTTAATCTGTATATTTGATTTTAAACTTCTGGGATGGTCTGTGATGCATGCTTTGAATGAAAAAACAACAGCCTCAACTCTGAGAAGATGATTCTGTTATGGTCTTACTAGCAGAACTGATCCATCTGCTCTCAATTTCTTGCACTTTACAATTCACTTGTATATGTGTATGTGTGTGTTTCATTCACATTCTGGCTTCTGCAAAAAAGCTTTGGTTACCTTTCAAACACAGTAAGAGATGCCATCAGTTTATTCATCTGTTCCTCCATGTAGAAGATGGAGAAAGTGACTGAAGAAAGTAATTACAAATTTCTATTTCTGGGGCACCTGGGTGGCTCAGTGGCTGAGTGTCTGCTTTTCGCTCAGGTCATGATCCCAGGGTCCTGGAATGGAGTCCCACATCAGGCTCCCCATGGGGAGACTGCTTCTCCCTCTGCCTATGTCTTTGCCTCTCTCTCTCTCTCTCTGTGTGTGTGTGTCTCTCATGAACAAATAAATAAAATCTTTAAAAATTTTTCTATTTCTGAAAACTTCCTACAACTGTATTGAATGAAACAAAATCAGAATAAGTACAAAAACAGTGTCAACTGTAGTATTTACAGAGGGTGTGTGGGCAGGCGGATTTAATGACCATACTATATAAGAGTATGTTTTATTAGGTTAAAATTTCAACACAATTCAAAAATCTACTTGTCCTTGCATTTATTCTTTATCTCTTCTTTTACAAGTACAGCACAGGAACTGTGTACCTGTTGTCAAAACATTCTATGCAATTTTTAAGCAAGAATAATTCTAAGTAACCAGAATTTTAATTTAGTTTTTAATATTCTTTACTGCAAAACTCACGAGAGAATAGAGTCCATGTTTCCAATAGTAAAACGTGGGCTGTTCTTAGGGAAATATTTTATTTCCTCAATTCCCTGTCCCTCTCTCCCAAAGCCAGTTGCTGGTCCGTTTGAGAATATGGTATATACTAGCAGCCTATATCCTTGCAAAAGTACATAATAACCTCCCACCAACTTGAAAAACCGTACACATTTTTATAACTCCTGATGCTGATGATGAGCTGTTACTTTTTTCACAACCTTAAAAAGATTTTCAGTTTCTTCTGAACCAACGCCATCTTCAGATGTGAGTATAACATCACCATGGATGGCCTTGTGAGCATAAGATAATACACTATGTCCATGGATGGAGGATTTATTATTCACTTAAACAGCTATGTGTGCAACATGTACAGTGTATTTAGCACTACGTCAGTGTCTGCTGTTAAAAAACAACATTCAGTAAAAATATGTTCAGGATAAATGGCTATTATGGAAATGAAAATCAAAGTCACAATGAAATATTGCTATATAGCCATCAAAGTGGCTAAAATTTTTTTAAGAAGTGCTATTACACCGAGGTTTTTTGGGTTTAAAGACTCTGAACCCCAGAAAGCTAAAGGCAAAGCCCAAGCAGCCAACTACTCTTTCAAACTCTTCTCACACTATAGCATTTATTCAAACTAACTTGTGAAGCAGCCTCAGGGAGGCCAATTTCACCCAAAAGGGACTCTTTGAGAAAATGAGGAGTTACTTTTAGTGGAACATCAGTGTTCCTTCAGACATAAATATAAATGAAGTTAAAAGCCATACCAAGGTAAGCTATAGGTGATACCTAAACATTTGGCATATCCCAGTTGTAACCTTAAACCGTACTGCTCAATTTTTAAATTATGTGCAAGAAAAAAAAGTTAATCCAAAAGAATGAAAATATTCATGTACCACAGATTTCAGAAAAATAGTTAACATATCTGCAGTAGAAATCTGGCATAGACTTGTTATACAATGACGATTATTATTTTGTGATCGTGGGTTGCGAGGTGTTTACTTAAATGCAAGCTTATGGATAGGGACTACCTCTTACTCTCACTCCATTATTAAGTCTGACTTCTTTGTGGACCTTTGTGTTTAACTCAGTACAATATCAAATTGCAGATCAATGTAATGGGTCTCAACCTTTTTATGCAGTCTTACCAACAATTATGCTGTAAATATGATCACATAATAAATAGAATGATGTTCTTTAGCACCATCTAGCTTACTTTTTGAGCAATTCACATGATGAAATTTATCTTTTATAACAACTGGTAATGACAATTTTAGACAGTATAGCTATGAAGGTCTATGAAGATAGGTCAAAATGACTACAAGTATTAATGTCATTTAAAAAAATTACTTTATGCACACTGTTGCTTTCTCATAGCATTAGGGATTTGTCTTTTTGTGCTGTCACTATGTCTTAAGAAATCATTTTCTTTGTGCTAATTGCCAGAAGTGCTTCATTTAAGTGGGAACATTTCACTTAATTGCTCTTCAGTTGCTGATAATCTTTAGAACTAATGTATTTTTTATAAATGGAGATTGAAGGCACTTTGTAAAAATAATTTATTAAGACTTACTTTATGTCATGAAATACAAGTTATTGTCATTGCCTTGAGAAAAAGAGCAAAGTCACATACAAAGTAGAGAAACAAAATTTGTTGTTTAAATAAGTCAATATGTTGACTTATACTTAGCTGATAAACACAGTTAATCATGGGAAAATAATATATATTTTTAAACAAATACCTCTGGAAGGGAATATTTTGATCAATTTCTGATTATGATACATTAGGTTATTTGATATTTCCTAGAAGTTTGCTTTTCTGTGCCACCATTTTAAATTTATCTATTCTGCTTGAGGTTGGCACTCTTCAATTTCCTTTACAATAGCTGCAAGTTACCATTTGATTTATGCCTTCCCATCCCAGCAAATCTATCTAGGAGAAAGCACAGAATTCTGATAAATGCAACATCTACACTAGTGTAACGTATTGTATAAAAACACTTGATGCATGTTAGTTAGGAAAAACATTAAAGCAACTGGAATTTCAATACTAAGGTTTAAAGAGTAATAACTCAAGCAAATATAAAAATATTTTAATATATTATATTTATAACCATATAATTAGGTTACCTTATGTTAGATAAATGAAATAAAATGGGTCTAAAATAATCCATCAGTATTAGAAGTTGCATAATATTTGTTAAAATGAGTACATTTTACAAATTTCTCATTGAAAAAAAATATTCCTAATATACCTGGCTTGAATTGAAACTTTGAATTAAATATAATGGTGTTGGGACACCTGGGTGGCTCAGTGGTTGAGCCTTTAGCTCAGGGCATGATCCCAATCCTGGGATCATGTCCCACATCGGGCTCCCTGTGAGGAGCCTGCTTCTCCCTCTGTCTATGTCTCTACCTCTCCTGTTGTGTCTCTCATGGGTAAATAAATAAAATTTTAAAAAATAAATAAATAAAATTTAAAAATGGTGTTAGTTTGGTTATCAAAATTATGTAAAATTTTTAAGTGTTAGAATAATTAATCTTTGGTCTTACTCATTCAATTACCCAACTACTAATTATTGAATAAACATTATTTGCCAGTCACTGTTGTAAATGAGCAGAATTTGGTGGTACTCAATGCAATTGAAGTCTCTTATCTTAAAGAGCTTCTATGCCAGTAGAGGGATACAAACTGGTGTGCATGTATGTATGTGTGTAACATATGTGAGATATTCTTAAGTGCTGTACAGGAAATTTAAGTGATGTGATAGTAATTTTTTTTTTTATTTTCTTAGATTGGATGGGCAAAGGAGTGACATTTAAGAAGAAATTTGAAGGTTAAGGAATCAACCATAGTAAGAAGAAAAGGAAGAATATTTCAGGAAATCAGAATACCTCTTTAAAAGACTTATCTTAATTGGCTAAAAATTTATTTTATTTGAAAAACTACAGTGTGAGTTGAATGTAGTAGGTAAGATGAAAAGTGATGAGGTATTTGACTGGGACCAGACCTCATAAAGCTTTCTAAACTTGGGGAAGGAATTTCAATCTTTCTTCCTTGTTTCCTCCCTCCCTCTCTATCTTCATCCCTTTCTTTTCTCTTTTTTACCTTACTACAATAATCCCAGTGGGAGTTGACAGTGGCTTTTATTAGGATCATGGTAAAACATATATAAAAACAAGGGCAGAGTCCATATGTGTTTGCAAGTAGTATAAATGGGATTTTTTGACGAAATAAATTTCAGAGTGTGTAGCTGGGAAAAGAAAACGTGTCAAGGGGAATACAACTATTTTAGTCTTGACAATTGGGTACTAGTGTTTCCTTAATAATTGGATGTTAATGTTGCCTTTTAAGAAAATCTAGAGTTTGGTAAGCATGCGATTTAAGTGATAGCAGAATCAAGATATCTGTTTTGGCTTTTTCAGTTTTGAGATGTTTGTCTTGTTGAGGTGTCAAGTGATTATTGATATGTATCTAACATTTGGACTAGAAGTAAGGTTAGGAAATATATCTTATGGAATATCTTTTGGAATCATCTTGGCATGCATGCACTTTTTTCTCCCAAGAAACAAATCTATAAGCCTACTTAAAATAGGTTCAATCATGGTTTTACAAGAGATGAGAAAAAAAAATCCTATTTTTTTTATTTTTTCCATTTAATTATAGTATATTGTTATAGGAAATTTTAAAGCAAAGTAAAGAAAAAAGCAACAATCTCACCACGAATGAGCATAATAGTTAGCAATTTGTTGTATTTATTTATAGATTTTCTATGTAGAAAACAAATTATAAAGGCGAGAATGTTCAACTGAGTAACACTGTTGCAACTAAAATATCACCAAACAACTTTAATTTAATTAGGAAGTTATTTTTCCTGTAACTCCAATACAAGTTCTATTCAAGAGTGTATATTTACCTCACTCATCATTTCCAAAATCCTATCCCCCATGCTATTTTCTTTATAGGACTTCAGACTCAACAGCCCAGTACATGATAGAAGCAGAAGTGACATGTTGCTACTATGGATAATGTTTAGCTAGATGCAGTGCTCAGGAAAAGCATCACATAGAGCAAAATATCACAATATGTTCCCCTTACCCAAATATTTAGCATTTTTTCTCCTTTCTATACTGTTTTGTAGGATGCAGCTACTCTTCTGTACTTAATTTAATTTACAATATTTTGCTGATGACCAGGCTTCCATATTTTCCCACATTATCCTCTTAGCATCTGCCTTTTTCATTCCTCGATCATTGCCTATAAGATTAAAAAGTCTTTATTCTGGAGCAAAGCCTTGTTTTTTACCCCATGCTCTGCCAACTTGGAAACTGTTCCAGAGTCTTATCTCATATTTATACAGAATGCCAAATCCTGTTCCCTTAATTGTCTCAGCTGGGGAGCCAAGAGTGCATAAAACAGCTGGTGGCAAGTGTGTATATAGCAAATAGGTAGGACAGACTCTCCTTCTGCAAAATTCAATGCTGTACTCAGAATTTTTGCAGTTAGGGGTTCTTCCCTCTGGAGGAAACCAACACAATTGGTTCTGTTAAAACTCATTTACTATACACAACCATCTTCCAGATGGTAGCCTCTGACACCACAAAGTGCTCGAGGCAGAGTTGTGGTTGTAAAGATGTACATATGAATGAGATAGGGTAAGGAATACTTTTTTAACAAGCAACTGAAAAAGGCATTTAGGAAATGGAGGCTTTGTCACTCTGCTCTTCAGACTCAGTGGTAATGCTGCCACGCTTTGCAGTTAGCATAAAAACTGAGATGCTATTTTGCTCATTTGTACATGTGTTAGAGATCTATTTTAGGTCTTCATTGTTTTTCTATAAATGTGCAACATGCTTTTTAAGACAGAAATGCTAAAAACTTTGCATATTTGGTTCATAAGGCAGTCTTTTGTTTTGAGGAGATTTCTCTTTCTAAGCTTATGAATTTAGGTCACTTTGAAGTTGAATTCTTGCAGAAAACCATTATCGTTTGTCTATCTATCGCCTTTTTCTCATATTTTAGCCTTAAAGATAGAAGGTCACAGTTACTGTGCATCTACAATGTTTTTGTTCATGCCTCTAAACTCTATCTATATATTTTCTATTGATTTCAAAATTAAATCCAGGCTTCGATGCATCATATGGGACATAAAGGGGGGCGGGGGTGTTGAAATGAATAACTCAGTGTTTCATTCCATATTTGCAAAAAAAATATATTAGTAACAATCACACTTAAGACATTTTTTTCTTAATTTGCTCATATCTTGCTAATGTTATTTTAAAATAAAGCTGGGTCCCAGAGTAGTTGCAGATTGATACTTGATGTATAAAACATGATATAATCATTTTGATTTTTTTTAAGTATCTCCCTCATCCTGAAGAGAATGGATTAAAACCAACAGAATGTAAATTTTTAAGGAATTCAAAATAATTACAAAGGGACATATGTGTAGTTAAAAAATGTTACAAATGATCTTCTGGTGTATAATAGAATTGTTTATGATAGCTTGTTTTTGTTTTGTTTCTGGGATATCAGAGTATTGATATTAGGACATCAAGATTTTGGACAGATGTAAAGTCAGTTCATAATGTAAGTGATTTGACAATTAGCTTTATGCAGAATTATGTCATTTACTCACCCATTAAATGTATTGATGGTCTACTGTGTGCCCAGATACTGTTGAAATTGCAAGGGTATATTGTTAAGCTAACAAGCATACAGGTGAAAAATGTTAAAAATATGGCCTTTTTGGCACAAAGTAAAAGTTGCATGAAATAGCTAAAAATTTTAAAAAGCAAAAGCCACCGACTCTCACTTTCAAATAATGCAGATAAAAGGGAAACAAGAGAACTGATTCTGTAATTTGCTAAGAAACTGACATGCCAGAAAGAGGAAAGAACTTATCAATGTAGAATAATATAAACAGGAAAAAAAAAATGACTACAGCCAAGTTCCTCCAATTCTCAGTGACAGATTCATTGGATTTTGAATTGCATAGAAACTATACATCCATCAATTTGCTTTTATTCAGAGATATTTCTGAGGGGGATTTCGCTAGACTGTTGTTCTGGAAATTAGTTTTCTGAGTTGCATATGCCAGAACGGCACTCCTGGAATTTGTTTTTAAGTAAATGCCTTTGAGATTATAAGGAAATACACAATATACACCATCAAAAAGTTATTTTCAAATCAAATAATAAAATGTTTTTTCATGTATATTTTATATCCCCACTTAATAATAAAATAATTTATATTTTCACCAGATGTCTTTATTATATCAGCCCAGATTTTTCTATTTCTCATGTGAGATCAGTACATTTCATATACTACACATTGGGGAAATAATAGAGAAAAGTGAAAAATAAGAATTTATAAGCTTGTGATTGTTCCAACTAATAGGACCCTAGTAGATTGTTTCTCCCATGTACTTCTTAGAAGAATCAGGTGGATTTTTGGACTACGTATTTGTTCCTAGTTTAACAAATATATTCAGTCATAGATACTGAAGGATGCCAGGAAATTTCGCACACTTTTTAAAAACTTGTCAGAGTATGTATATATGAATATAACAGTAACATTCGCATATGAGAAATTATAGATACCATGTTAAAAGTGAATATATATATATAAATTCAAAATATTTACAAATACATACAAATTACAATAATGAGTAAACATTAATGATCAAATGCTTTAAGTAAACATTGAACTTGTGAGGAATAACATTGAAATAAATTTAAAATTAAAAGAAATAATTTATGATGGGGCCTTACTTTTCCACAAAAAGGGCTGTGCTTCAACTAAGGTCAAAACCAAATCTATACTCCAAAATATTCTTTCATTATGTATCTGCATCTTTTTATATCTTCATTTGTGTTTATAAATATACTTAATTAAATCAATACAATGATTAATTAGAAATTAAATTAAAACAACCCAAATATAGATCATATCTAGAACTTTAAGAATCTGATATCGGTAGGCTTTATTTTGTTTTATTTTAGTTCTTTGTTTTGTTTCATCTTTTTGTTTAAATTCTAGTTAGTTAACATATAGTGTAATATTGCTGTCAGGAAGGACGGGCTTTAGTTTATAATAATGTTTGTTGATCCTACAAATTATTATGTCTACTTTATTTTATTTTTATTTCTTTTGAAGATTATTTTTAATAATTTTTGATAAAATGACACATGCAATAAGTTCTGATATATTAACATAATGTCAGGTTGAAAGCAAAAATGAAAGCGCAAACACACTGAATAATTCTTTGTGGATCTTTAGCAAGACAGTAGCAGTGGTCTGCATTTAAAATACTGACAAATCAGGGTTCCTGGGTGGCTCAGTCAGTCAAGCATCCAACTCTTCATTGCAGCTCAGGTCATAATCTCAGGGTCATGATCTCAGGGTTATGATCTCAGAATCAAGTCCCACTACTTCATCTGGGCTTATGCTCAGCAGGGACTGCATGAGATTCTCTCTCTTTCCCTCTGCCCCTCCCAGCCCTGCACTCTCTTGCACTCTCCCTCTCATTCTGTACTAATAAATAAATAAGTCTTCAAAAAGAAAAAAAAAAAAAAAGAGGGACATCTGGGTGGCTCAGTAGTTGAATGTCTGCCTTTGTCTCGAATCATGATCCCGGAGACCTGGGATCAAGTCCCACGTTGGGCTCCCCACAGGGAGCCTGCTTCTTCCTCTGCCTATGTCTCTGCCTCTCTCTCTCTCTGTCTCTTATGAATAAATAACTAAAATCTTTAGGGAAAAAGAAAAGCTTTAAAAAAAAAGAAATACTGACAAATCACAAAAAGTTTCCTCATACACCTTATGATAAACTATCAGCATAATAAATACAAAAATAATTAGCTTGTGCAAATAAACATGTTTTCTAATACTGATTAGTATATTATAAGATAAAACTCACAGATCCATTTGTCACACTTCCAATTTTAAATGAAGGATGCTGTAGATTGTATGATTTTTTTTAAAAAAATCCATTTGTTGTATATTGAGGTCCAACAGATTGTCAGCCTTCTAATTAACAGCTACCAAGACAAAATAAATCCTAAAGACCCTGACTCTGTCAATTTAGTTACCACAATAATCAATTTTATCATTTTACAAAGAGACAAACCAAAATCCAGCAAGATTAGTGCCTTGGACAAACAGAGCACACAAGGTTTACAGACAAATGTAGGGAAGCCACAGGGACAGTAGCAGTGAGGGGAAATGTTGAATGGGGGAAGAGCTCTTACCATTATGAGGTCTGAAAGGTCAAGAAGAGGGTTTGGTTAATGAAATCTAGAAAGAGAAAGCTGGGAAGATCTTCATGCAGTGATTATAGCCTTTGGTGGAGGGGCTCTGCTTAAATAAGGTGAACCCAAAGACAGGAAACAGATGAAAGTAATAATCCCACCTCCCACTCCTCCCACCCTCTGATCTCCTGCTTGATTTCTGGTCTCACTCATTGGTTTCAATCAATTGGAAGCAAGAAAGCATTGGAGCCAAATTAAATACAATAAACAGCCAACATCCTTGGGCACCCAGTAAGATATAGCAGGATAGAGAGTGAATTCGGATTGGCAAGTGAATGATATCCCATAACCTTCATTCTTTATACCTTAGGCATCTCCTTTTTTTTTTCTTTTTCTTTTTTCTTTCTTTCTTTCTTTCTTTCTTTCTTTCTTTCTTTCTTTCTTTCTTTCTATCTTCTTTCTTTTTCTTTCTTTCTCTTTTTCTTTTCTTTTTTACCTCAGGTGAAATACTGTGTTCCCAGTTCAGTCTTCACCTCTATTGTATAATCATAGGTGATATTAATTTGAACATACTTATTCCAGAAACCTAAAATATTAGCTCCAGGGTTCTTCATATGAGGTAGCAGGAGAGGGGTTAATAAAATGAAATAATTTATAAACATAAAGAATATTGCCATAGTCCTCTCTTTTATATTTGGTCATAGACCTAATATTATGATCATATTCACCACCTAACTCGTCTATATTTCCTTTAACTTTAGCTGGATAGGGTCTTCTACCTACCAAATCTCCACTCCTGCATTATCTGAGTCCTTGATAACTCTATATTTATTGAGTTGCATTTTATCAGGACTAATAGGAAGAATTAAAAAGCATCATAGTGAGTCATACTGGTTAGAAAAAAAATCTTCACTGTTCTTATTGTGAAACAGTCAACTTTTTCTTTCTTTTTTTTTTTTTTATACAAAACCCTTTTACAGGATTAGTGGGTTTTTTTTTAAGATTTTATTTATTTATTCATGAGAGACATACACACAGAGAGAGAGACAGAGACATAGGCAGAGGGAGAAGCAAGCTCAATGCAGGGAGCCTGACGTGGGACTTGATCCCAGGTCTCCAGGATCACACCCTGGGCTGAAGGCAACGCTAAACCGCTGAGCCACCTGGGCTACCCTCAACTTTTTCTAAGTACAGTTAATGCACAACCTTCTCTTATGCTGTAGGCTCAGTGGACAAGGACTCCCAAGTGCCCAATGACAACCTTCGCTTCTATTTTGTCAGAAATGTGACTTCTCTCAGAGAAGAATTCATCATTCTGGCACTAGAACCTCCTCCCATCAAGATTGTAGGGACAAAAAAAATATTTCCTTTAGTCAGTTGATATTTTAATAGTGTAATGAGCAAATCCTTTTATCTCCCTTGATCTTTATATATTCTGTCTGTGGGATAGACATCAACATAAAGATATCTGTAATTTTAAAGATATACTATTGGTGGGAATGCAAACTGGTGCAGCCACTCTGGAAAACATTATGGAAGTTCCTCAAAAAGTTGAAAATAGAATTATCCTATGATCCAGTAATTGAACTACTAGCTATTTACCCAAATAATTCAAAAATGCTGAACTGAAGGAACACCTACTCCCCAATGTTTATAGCAGCATTATCAACAATAGCCAAATTATAGAAAGAACCCAAATGTCCATCAACTGATGAATAGTTAAAGAGGTGAGACATAGAGAGAGAGGTATAGATAATATATACATAATAGAAAATTAGTCACAAAAAAAGAATGAAATCTTGCCATTTCCAATGACGTGAACAGAACTAAAGAGTACTTTGCTAAGCAAAATAAGTCAGAGAAAATCAAATACCACATGATTTCACTCATGTGGAGTTTAATAAAACAAATGAATGGAGCGGGGAAGGAAAATCAAGAAATAGACTCTAAATGATAGAGAACAAACTGGTAAACAAACTGATGGTTACCAAGGCCGGGGGCGGAGGGCAGAGAAGGGGGTTAAGAGGGAAGAGATGGGTGAGACAAGTGATGAGCATGAAGGAGTGCACCTGTGATAAGCACTGGGCATTATATGTAAGTGTTGAATCACTAAACTCTACACCTGAAAATAACATTACACTGCATGTTAACTAACTGGAATTGAAGTAAAAAATTTTAAAAAAATAAAATACATAAAAAATACACTCTATCATGTGGGACAGCAACTTATTTGCATAGTTTTTGTAAATTAATATTGTCTGGCCATTTCACCAATGCCATCTGCCCCTGGATGATGTAGAATAATAAGGCCAGTGAAATTCTGTGGGAATGAGCCTATTTTCTTTTGCAGGAGAGTCATGTTTGGATAAAGTCACTTTATAAAACAAGAACTGATTAAAACATTTTTGTTTGAAAGCATTTAATAACTTTTTATTTCCCCTAAAATAAAACTCAAAAACTTTATTATAAAATATAAGCTTAAGATCAAGCTTTAATATTTCCTTTTGTTTTCATTGTCTACTAACAATTTCTGGATCCTCAAATTAAAACTACATTTGACCACTTGCTATTACTTTTTCTACTCTTTCAGACCTTTGTCTATAGTTCTGCATTTCTAAAAATATCCTAATTCACCATTTCTACTCATACAACATTCATTATTAAAATTTTGCTCAAAAACTAGTTCTTCTAAATTTGCTAGAACCTGAGGGCACTCTATATGTATATTTTTTTCCTTCTGTGCCTTGTTTTTGTGCATTGAAATATCTGAAACCAGTCAATATACATTGATTGTAACTCTATGTGACTCTGGCTCATTTCTGATTTTAAGCCCCTTGAAGCTAGAGATTACATTACATAATTTTGTGAACCATGGTACCAAGCTTAATAGGTTTCATCGTTTCTTTATTGAATTTGAATTAATGCACAGTTTTATGTTGAGAAGAATATGATAAAATCATAATGATAATAAATCAATCATACTTTATTACTGAATGTTACAACTTGTTTTTCTTTTTCTTTTTTTTTCGGGATTCAGTATCATAAACAGACTGCATCACTGGTCCTATTTGCATTCCTGATGTTTTGTAAGGCATATTTGATGCTTCTCTGCTATCAACTTTTACAGAAGTGGCTGCTCCAAGCAGAGAAGCAAAACATCTTCAAAGTCTCCTGCTGACTTAGTGAACACTGAAAAGACTTTCAAACAGGTTAGTGGGTACTTAGGGCTTATTTGTTATCAATGATGATTAAATTAGTAAACATTTATTAAAATATTGAATAAACCAATACTTTAAGAGGATAAAAGCATTTTACTGTAAGTGTGTAGGATTGTTGCTACTTTTGGTGACTAAAGTAAGTGTAATCATTTAGTTCTACAACAGATTCTACTAATTACAAAAGCATGGTAAGTGTTAAAAATATTCTTAAAACTGAGATTGCACAAAAATATTCACTTATGTATATTTTCTCTTATTCTCTGATATTGCAAAATGTTCATCCATAGTTATGTGAAGATGAATGTTGAAAATTTCAGTCCCAAAGACATTTTGAAAAATTATTATTCTCACTAGGTAATAATTTATCAAGAAAAATGCAAAATTGGCTAGATAATATAGTTTTTACTAACAATACATGAGAGTATGATGTTCACAAATTTAAGTAAAACAAAAGCTTGTGATTTAAGATAATATTATTTTTTAAAAGATTTTATTTATTTATTTATTTATTTATTTATTTATTTATTTATTCATGAGAGAAACAGAGAGAGAGAGAGAGAGAGAGGCAGAGACACAGGCAGAGGGAGAAACAGGCTCCATGCAGGGAGCCTGACGTGGGACTTGGTCCCGGGTCTCCAGGATCACTCCCTGGGCTGAAGGCCGCGCTATACTGCTGAGCTCCTGGGCTGCCCAAGATAATATTATTCTTTTATGTGTGATTTTTATTTTATTTTAAACCTTTGCAATCATATTTTTGTATTAAATATGGAGCTGATGTTAAGTATATTAATTTTTTGCATTGAATCAATTTCTGAAAACTTAGGCATAATATTAGTAAGTGTAAATGTGCTCATATTAGGAAATTTGGCAATTTATATATGTATATATCATGAATTTGCTCATTAGTTTGTCAATTTTTCACTCATTCAACCAATACTTAATATATATTGACTTTCCAACAGCATGAAAAACACTAAATAAAATTGATAAACAAAACAAATACAAACACCTTTTCATGATGCTTAAAATTAATAAAGAATCCTAGGGCACCTGGGTGGCTCAGTTGGTTAGTCCTCTGCCTTTCGCTCAGGTCACGATCTCAGGGTCCTGGCATTGAGTCCCTAAATCAGGCTCCCTGCTCAGCAGGGAACTTGCTTCTCCCTCTCACTCTTCCTCTGTGTTCTCACTCTCTCAGATAAATAAATAAAATCTTTTTAAAAAGTTAATCAAGAATCTGAACAAATGATTACAGCTAGATCATAGCTACCTACATGATGGATGAATGGACTGATATATGGATAGATGGATTGATAGGCAGACATAGATATGTAGTTAGATAGATCAATCAATATGAATACACATTGAAGATAAATTTAAGTGAGTATAACAGGAATACTTCCTTGGCATTTGAGAGTCAAATTAGGACTATTTGAAAATAGAACACTAATAGGAAGTAGCTAAACAATGAATAGTTTATGAAAAGAGAAGAATGTTTACTTTGCTTCCATACATAGTTCATTCTGTTCAATAAATTGAAAAAAAAAAAAAGTCCACAGTAAGTAGAACTGACACATGAAGGGGAAAGCCGCGGCAAGAGAGACAAGATTGGTAAGTCAGGCATAAATGGAAAATGGCACAGAAGTAGGGAGCAAACATGTAGGCTTTGTGAATAGCTTAATTACTCAGAGATATATTGAATTGTCTGAATCACAGACAGGTTGAAGCATTATGCTTATTGAAAAATCTCTCCACTCTATGGAGAATGAATTGGAAGTGGGCTTTCTACTCTAAGAGTAGAATGAAAGAAACATGTTAAAGCCTCACATAATTCAGGATGATGCTGATTATACTATAATGATGGCAGGAGCCATGGAGGACAGAGAAGGTACACCTATTTTAGATGTTAGATATTCACAGACTGGTGATATTTTAAAGATCAAAATAGGAAGGAAGTGAACATATAACATTATGTCAAAGATAATCCCTAGCTTTTCGGAAGAATCGACCTGTTAGATAAAATAAAACTTATTGAAATGGAGACCACAGGTAGACTGAATTGCTTGACTAAATTGGTGGGGGGCCAGGTGCAGAGTAGGGATGAGAAAATAGTAGAGTGAGAAGTAAATCAGGCATTCAGTTCTGAACACATTAATTTTAAAGTGGCTAATAAATATATGTACCACTGAAATTATCAAGAATATAGTTGAATATATGGGTCTGGAATTTCATAGATGAAAAATATAAATTAAGAGATGATACCAGATGATTTTTAAAATGCATAAATAAATAAATTCACCTAGAAATAGAGTGGATAAGAGTCTACGTATTAAGGAATTCCAGTATTGACACATCAGGTTGAATAGTAAGAGTTATGAAAGAAAACTGAGGAAAAAAAAAAACATGTAATCTGATGGTGATTAAGGAAAGAGAATATTTCAAAAGAAATGTTCATTCAGTTGTGTTGAATGTTGTTAAGATGTCAAACTAATTGGCTAAATATCCAAAGAAATAATTTCAATATTAAGATTACTGATTACTTTGTTTATACTCTAGACAAAGACTTATATGATTTGCCTCCATGTATCATGCCTCGAATTAAAACTAAGGGGGATTTGAAATATTAATGAGTAACATTGCATCAATAGATTTTTAGATAAAACCCTTAGAGAATAAAATCGCATATGTGTTTCCTTATGAAATGAAATTGATTTATAGCATTAATTAAATTTAGGAATTGTTTATATTTAATCAGTCTTTACATAGTGTTACAACATTTTATGAACTTATAAAAAGAAAATACTACTTGGGATTGTTATCAATTCTATCAAATATGGCGTAAAAACTGTTAGCTTAAGTGATAATATTTAGAGATAGCAAGTACAAAAGTTAATACATACACTAAATGGTTTATATCAGGTAAGCTGAAATTCTTCAATGTGTAAGAATTAGAGTTATATTTATTAAGAATAAAATCTTCATGACATTCAGAACAAAGAGAAACATTATTTTCTCCATTACATTCCATGTTCGCTTCAAATGCATTGATGTTTAATAGCAATTACTTGAATCAAAGCAAAATTAATCCTTGTTTTATCTGTATTTAAAAAACACCTTGGCAGTTTTCACAGAATTCAAAGATAGACATACATGGGATTCTATTTCCTACCCACTCCATTATTGCAGGATTCCCTAGAAAAGCTCCAGTCTTACAAAAGCAGCTGCTTGTATTTAGTGATAATCCTCTGTACTATTAGCTTTGTCTTTGGGGATAGGAAATTGATTACCTGACCTTAACATAGTGAAGACTTTGCATGTGTCTTGCCTTCTGCCTCAGACAGTAAATTAGTTATATAAACAGTGTAAAATAATTAAAAATACAATGATGCTTTAGTTTGATTAGGAAAACTTTGAGAAAATGAAAAATGAGCTTTTGTTTTTATTTTCCAAAATATATTTTATTTTATTTATTTCTATTTATTATTTTCATTTTCTACAATAAATTATAAACTATAATGCTACTGCCTTAAATAATGCATTTTATGGTGAGTTTTTATGTTTTTTGTAAGTACATCCATAAACTTTTTAGCAGAGAGAGCTGATGGGTAAAGGAGTAACACTGAATAGAATTACCTATCAGGATGCCTATGTTTCTATCCAAAGGGAGAAGTGCTTTTCAGTTTGGGTATTCACAAAGTATGACAATATCCACTCAAAAACTGAACAAAACAGATCAGTTACAAACAACAAAGAATTGAACATCTCTTAAACATACTTGGCTAGTTAGTACTGAGGAATTAAAAATTAGTGTAAATACCACTTTGAATAGCAAATATTTTATGTGTATGTAATTTTAATTATTTGCAAAACGAAATTTATATTGTCCTTGAATATAGTGAACATTCAGCCATAACTGACAAATTCTTTTATATCTTGTCCTTACACTAATTTCTCAGCTTCTCATGAAGTCTCATGTCCTAGTATAAGATAGACTCTAGTCAGAAAACTCTCCTGACAAAAAAAAATATGTATTTCCTTCTACTAAGTATCTAGTGTGTCCTATCAACCTTGACAACAACTTTAAGATTTTTGGGGATCCCAAAAGAAATGCAAGTGGAAAAATAAAAACGTGGAGGGAGTACTATGATTGTGAATTGTCACAATGATTGTGAAAATAGACAGTATATCTAGTATATTAAATATATTAAGCATATACTACATTAAGTACATAATTAAATATATAATTAAATAAATGAAATAAATATCTTCATGCTATATATTAAACATGTATGTTATATATAATTAAATTATATTGTAATAATTATATATAATTTAACATATATGTGTACATATATATATATACACACACACATACATACAGTCTGGTACATACTAGCTTATTTCATAATTTTCCTTGAAAATGTGATATTTTTTTCCCTTCCAAGTTTACCTTTTCTTTCAAAATGTAACCTTTCAAACACACTAGACTTTTTGTAAGTCTTCATGTTTTACCCGATGTGGGCCAGAGGCCTCACTTTGTCCTCCATCACTTTCAACATTACAAATCATGTCCCCAGTGCTCCCTAACCCTCTGGATTATGTAAAGCTTTATTTTAGGTTCCTATATCTATATCACCTCTTACCTTCTAATTTATTTAGATATGCACTTTGAAGGATATTTGCTCTGTCCAGTATTTCTTATGCCAGTTCTACTAGGTTTTAGTAGCAGGAGGGTTTTCAGACACGTAGTTTATTATATTTTTGAAGTCAAAGTATCATACCATTATGATATCTTGCTATTAGATGTGGAAAATATCCACATGTTTAAAATTTTTAAATTTTTAAAAAAATTATCTTGTTTCTCTCAGGTTTGTATGTCCTTTACTTATTTTAAGATACATTTTTCTCTAAGTGTTGTGGAAAAGTAGCATTGGAGTTTTTATTAGAATGTTTTTAAAAGTTTGGATATACTGATCTGTTCATAACTTTGAATATTGTCATCCTTTATATGGACAATCTCTCCTCTAAGATTCTTTTTAAAGTGTTATTTGCAATTTCTCCATCAATGTCTCCTAATTTGATTTTTTTCTAAGAAGCTTGTGTTATTGTTGATGGAAAATTTATTGTATTGCATATTTTTTTAGTTAATGTCTTTTATTAATCTGTATAAATTCCTTGTCTTCCAGTTTGTTTAAACAATAGGTCAGACATCCACCACAATAGTGTCTGTCAAAGCCATGAGCCATAAAATCTCTAGCACCACACTCATTTGAAGGGCTCTCCCCACAAAGGCAACTGATTTTGCCATTCTTGTCCACTTTAAGTATTTCAGAACAGCCAGCTTAACCTTCTTCTTAGCCTCATTCTTCTTGGGATTGGAGTAAGACTTATTCTTCCTTTTCTTAGCACCACCAAGAAGTCTCAACACAAGATGAAGAGTGGACTCCTATGGAATGTTGCAGTCAAATACATCCATCTTCCAGTTGCTTGCAAAAATCAGTGTCTGCTAATCAAGAGAAATTCCTTCCTTGTCCTAGATCTTGGCCTTTACGTTTTCTATTGTATTTGGGGGTTCAACCTTAAGAATGATGGCCTTCCCCATAAGATTTTTTTCATGAAAATCTGCATATTGGCAGAGGTTGCACCACAGATAATGGATCAAAAAGGGATTCTATTATATTTTTTATTTAGTAATTGCAATTTTATAAATTTAGGCAGTTATATTTTCTGCAAATGACGTTTTCATTTCTGTCTTGCCAATAATCATGATCCTAATTTCCCTTTTCTTTTCTTATGGAATTAGCTGACTTCTACTGTAATGTGAAATGACTAAGGTATATCAGTTTTTGTTCCCACTAAGCTGAATGGAAATGTTTTTAAAGTTTGATCACTCTGGATGACCTTAGCTCTACATTTTTAAGATCCCCTTTACTAAGCTAAAGGAGTTCCCTTCTATTCTTAGTTTTTAACTGTGTATGTCTTTTGGGGTGTCTGATTGGCTCGGTCAGTTAAACATTGGACTCTTGGTTTCAGCTCAGGTCATGATTTCACAGTCCTAAGATGAAACCCCTAGTGGGGCTCTATGTTCAGTGCAAAGTCTGCTTTAGATTCTCTCTCCTTCTCCATACAGCTCCTGTGTTCTCTTTCTCTCTCTCCCAAATAAATAAAGTCTTTTTAAAAATTAAAAATAAAGATATACACATTTAAAAATCATTTTTATACATTTTATACAACTTTTATACAAAGTTATTTTTGCCTTGATTTTACCTTTATGTTTTATATTTAACCAATTATGAGGTAGAGTTTATTAATAAATGTTCTCATGTTTACCTATCCTTAGATTCTTAGGAAAAACACTGCTGAATGTGATATGGGTAGATTATTTGAAAGCTAATAAATAATAATTCTCTCACCTAAAAAAATTGGAAAAAATAATTTTGGTTGATCAATTAAGAATGCAGATCAAAGGAAATCAAATTATTATTTATATTACCAAAGAAGACTGTGATAGGATATTTGGCTTATTTTTCTTACTCACGTAGACTTGCTAATTCTCCTGTTCAAAATTAGACAGATTTCCTCTTGGGGTCATATACACTGTTAGAAAATTCCAGGTCTTTCCATTAAGATTCTGTCATGGTAGGTAATTTTGGATTCCCCCTGTTTTCTTTTTTAAGATTTTATTTATTTATTTATGAGAGACACAGACAGAGAGGCAGAGACACAGGCAGAGGGAGAAGCAAGCTCCCTGTGGGAGGCTCGATACAGGCAGGACTCAATCCCGGGACCCCAGGATCATGCCCTGAGCCCAAGGCAGACGCTGAATGGCTGAGCCACCCCGGTGTGCCTTTCATTAGATTTCTGATTTGACTTTCTATGTCCATTATTGTCACATTTATTTATGTATCTACATATTTCAATAAATAAATATATCTTTATGAGAATGGAAGTCCCTGATTTATTTGTAATTTACACTTGCCTTATCTAGCAGGTTTTATTATGGGAACCTTAAGTGGGAACAAAAACTGATAGTACTTCATTGAAATTCAGTTCTGTTTCAAAAGTATTTTGGTTTCTATTGTAGACTATGTATTTTTTTTATTTTTCTGTTCAAAAAAGGCTATTTCTTTTTTTACTCTGTGTGTAGATCATATTAGTTTGTTCTGGTAGTTTAAAAAAATTTAATTGTTATGGAGAAGACTATTTATTATTATATGTGTTGTTACAGAGTTTATTCACTCAATGAATAAATATTTATACATCACCCAGTATGTATCAGATACTTTTCTAAGAACTAAGACTACATCAGTGAATCAAACAGATAAAAATCCCTAATTTAATGGATTGCATATTCCAGGAAGAAATTTGGGAGGGGAAAGCAAGATAAAGAAGCAAAATACGTTGTATGATAAAATCTAAGAGAAAAAAATAAGTAAGATAGGGAAAAGGAATAGGAATTTCAAGAAATGTAATGGGTCCAAATATTTATCCTGCTTGCAAACCAATGCATTAGCTTGCCACAATATTATGGATGTTGATTAAAGAGATGACGCCTGAGTCAAAGGTCAATGACATTATTACTGATGGCATAGCAAAAAACCTTGAACATTAGCATATTTGCCTCAGTTCTGCTTGAACTTGAGTCCTGCAGGGTCAACAGTGATCAGCCAAGAAAGATAGTTGTACCCACAGGTTGTTACATTATAGAAGACGAACTCAGAGCATAAAGATTCTGAATCCTCTATAATAGAGAGTAAAAATATGTGTTATTTGTTCTGAAAGAGACACTATATTTTCCAAGATAGTTCATCATACAAATACAACAGAAAGATAGTAAAACAAAACAAGCAAAACAGAAATCTGTGTCTTTGTTCACAAGACATGCAGAAATGTAAGAAGCCCAAGTGTCTCCCCATAATAATCGCCTATTGCTTTTACAACTCTTGGCTTCAGTTGAATTTTCTCATGTGTAAACTGCTATTGGGCATTCTGAATAATATGATCAACAGTGGTTGAGATCAAACCTGTTCTATATATCTCACAGAGAACTTAATTAATTAAGGCTATCTTTTACAGAACTCCAAGCACCAGAATTTCTCAAAGAAAAGTTCACCAGAAACTGTGTTTAGGCTCATTTCAGAGAAATCATCCTAGTCATGTAAGGGCCACATGACCTACTAGTAATGTTTAAATATTTGCAAATGTTTCATAATCAGTTGTAAGTGTATGTCACAATCTTAGGAAGGAAATAAACTAATTCCTAGGGTTGATTCCAGAGAAGAAGCACAGTTCCCAGAGGCCCAGAAAAAGAAAGTGTTGGTTACAACTGTTGGGGCTTTGAAAGTTGTACTTATATCTGCTAAGAGGCACAAGTCAAGAGTGCGTCCAACATAACCTCACAAATGGTAGATCTTAGGATTTCCAGCTCAATTGAATAATTGAGTTTAGTTCTTATTTTTGGAGGGATAGTTATTCCAAGCTGCCTAACTCACCCAAACCACCAATCAAATGGCATTCATTTTCCCATGAAAAGACAGAGAAACAGCCAAGAGGATGAGAGTGAGAAAAACATCCTGAGGCATTGACAGGTATTTTGTGGAGGACATACAGGATCCACGGCCATCTTTTTGTTTCTGATAGATGCTTCAAAAGTTAGAGAAAATACCATTCAGATTGTAACAGGGTTTTTTGGACTGCCAGAAAAATCAAGTATTGTAAATATGCCCGCATAATCCCAAGGAATTATATTTAGTGCTCAGGCCTCTGAATTGTGTCAGGGATTATTACTTACCTCTGCTGGTAGAGATCTGATAACAATGCAGTCAGGGCTGATGCAGCTGAAGCTTTTGACTTGTCAACTAACAGGACATCATCTATAGAGTGAGATGTTAATGACATCAGAGATAGAGGCACTCATGCTAAATTCTGACTGGCCCACTGGGGAGAAAATGCCAAAAAGATTTGTTTCACTAACACTTCTCTATGAAACTCTTCATTATCAAGATAATATGGGCAGCCTCAGCGGTTTAGGCGCCACCTTCAGCCCAGGGTGTGATCCTGGAGACTGGGGATCGAGTCCCATGTCAGGCTCCCTACATGGACCCTGCTTCTCCCCCACCCACCCCTCTCTGTCATGAATAAATAAATAAAAGTCTTAAAAAATAATAATACTCTCCGGTATTCATGGTAGAGTGAAGTTCAAACATGTAACCCATTAATTTCTATTATGCACTCAGATGTAGAAGCAACAATAGTATATCCTAAAGGATCTCCCATACCAGGTCATCTTAGTCACCCTTCCCCACTGTGAAATTTACGGGAACTTCAGCCACTGAATCTGGGCACCCATGGTACAAGGCAGTATTGTAACTTTGTTGCCTGCATCTAAAACAGACATGAAAGTTTTATTTCTTCTCCTCTCCAAAGTTACTCAGAGTACATGGACCAATATATATGGTTTTCAGTTCTGATTGTGGGCAATGTATCTTTGGTTTACCTCTAATCATCTTAAAGCAGGTTAGATATACATCAGGGTCAAGAGAGAGGAAGAGGTCAGGGTTGCAGAGAAGAGTAGTTCCTTACTATTCTTTCTTTATCAAGGCTTTTGAGTTACAGTAGCATCCCAATAAACAAAGCAGCACTCTAATAACAAAGCCTAACAAAGAAAATTTATTTGTAGGTCCAGCATCAGTATCATAAAACATGGGAAAATGATGGATTTGAAACAAATAGAAACTGACATGGTCCACTCTTTTGGTCATTCACCTTCCACATATATATTCTTGAAACCTAGATGTAGCCATTTCTCTTTCAAGTATAGATAATTTCACTTTCTTCCCAAAATATGGAGACAAAAAAGTCTCAGTAGTAATTATATTCATCTCTAGTTACATTATTCAATTTTTGTCAAAGTATTATTTTTTAAAGATTTATTTATTTATTCATGGGAAACACAGACTGAGCGAGAGAGGCAGAAATGTAGGTAGAGGGAGAAGTAGGCTCCTTGCAGGGAGCCTGATGTGGGACTCGATCCCAGGTTCTGGGATCATGACCTGAGCCGAAGGCAGGCACCCAACCACTGAGCCACCCAGGCATCCCTGTCAAAGTATTATTGAACATGGATATCCAAATGTTCATTAGTACTTCATCAGAAATTTAGGAGAAATTGGGGATCCCTGGGTGGTGCAGCGGTTTGGCACCTGCCCTTGGCCCAGGGCGCGATCCTGGAGACCCGGGATCGAGTCCCACATCGGGCTCCCGGTGCATGGAGCCTGCTTCTCCCTCTGCCTATGTCTCTGCCTCTCTCTCTCTCTCTCTCTCTGTGTGACTATCATAAATAAATTTAAAAAAATTTTAAAAAAAGAAATTTATGAGAAATTGATAAGATTTAATTGTGGAAG
Source organism: Vulpes lagopus (assembly GCF_018345385.1). NCBI lineage: Eukaryota > Metazoa > Chordata > Mammalia > Carnivora > Canidae > Vulpes > Vulpes lagopus. Next base: position 40,912,031 of record NC_054839.1, read on the forward strand.
CTAACAAAAATTATATGTAAAGTAAAAATGGAAAAAAGCAGAAGGAATAGAATTTTATATATGCACGCACATACATATACACATAACAAAGCCCCTAACGTCATCATTTTGAGGCCATAGTCTATAGCTATGACTTCTTTCTTCTACCACCCATTCCATATTTCCCTTGACATTGGTAAAATCTTCAAATGGTCTGAGTTCTTTACTTTGTAAAGTTACATAAATCTTCATTTTTGAATGGTCTGGCTTTAGAATTTCTGCCTTACTTTGGATTCTGTAGCTTCCTGCTGATCTTTCCTATGGGAATGGAAGTACTAGGATGTACCTCAGAGAATCCCCTGGTCTCCAGACATATTCTTTCCTGTGTTCATCATACAGCAGTAATCCAATTTTTCCTGGATAATCAAAATTAATTATTCTGACCAGTAGAGACACCTTTTTTAGACATGTTTATTTAGTGGAGTAAGGACCTCAAAATGACTAGGTACTAATCTCATCTTCCAGTTCAATGGTACCATCCTTGTATTCATTAGTGGAAACATTGCCTAAGTGAGAACTAAGATTTCCAAACTATCAGCGGTAAAAGTCATTGGTATGGGAAGCAAAACCTTTCTGAATGGGTTATTAAGAATAATGGAAGATCTTCATATACTTCTATTCCTTGATTCTCAGACCCACACATTCAGACTGTGAGGAAGACTGCACCATATTGCAGTCCTTCATTGAAAGCATATCCTTATTTGTGTCAAAGCCCCATCGATTCAGTGTTGTGTCCTGAGAGGTGTCATAACTGAGTCTGAATTAAGACATTCACTCAGATAGTTATAATTAATGGGATTTGTATTCAGATCAATTAATTTAATGGATGTAACCTCATTGCTTTTCTTCCTTTTCTATAAAAGTAATTTCTTAACCAGAAACTATGTTCTGTATAGTATCATAGTGATAGATAAGCACTTTGGATGTGCATGGATGGCAGTGCCAGCAGAACCATTACAGGCAAAGAAGGCAAAACCAAATCTAGAATATGCATCTATTCTAGTGAAGATAAATCTCTGTTTCTTAATAATGGAAGAGATCCAATGTAATCAGCCACTAGGTTGCTGGCTAGTTTTCCGGGTAATAGTTCCATATAATGGGCTCAATGTTGGACTCTGCTCTTGGTAGAGCTATAGCTTAACAGTAGTGGTAAGAGGTAAGTCTATGTTGTGAAAACCATTACTAGACTCCTTTCTGCCAACATGGCCACTTTGTTTATGAGCCAATTGAACAAGCACTTAAGATATTTGGGGAAAAAGTATGACTCACATCCCAGAGCATAGTATTTATCTTTATGATTACTAAAATTCTCTGATTCAGTGGATGCTCTTTGGTGGGCATTCAAATATCTTTAAAGTCTGTGACTATTCTAAGAGATTCACCCACATATCTCTTCTCACATTCAAATGTGGCAGAGGTTGCCTTCAATCCAAAAAAGCTTACCACGTATTATGCTGCAAAGTACAGCAACTTTTCGTCACCTTAGAGGGAATGTCTTGGCATGTTGCAGACCACTGAACCCCCAAAAGGGTTCATTTAGGTAACAAGGCTTCATTTAGGTAGCAAGCCCCTAAGATTTTGTTGTGTTTATCTCCTACCCTCTATTTCAAGGGCTGGAAACCTTTTTCTGTAAAGGACATATTAATAAATATTTTAAAATATGTGGTAGATATGACATCTGTCACAACTACTCCATTGTTTTAGTATAAAAATAACCAAAGACATTATATAAACAAATGATTATAGTTTTGTTCCAATAAAACTTTATTTATAAAAGATTGAGTTTGTCAATCTCTCCTATAGTTGGAATATGTCATACTAAGATATTCAAGTACTTCCTACTCTCATTAGATTCAATCAAAATTATGCAATCAGTAATAAGCAGTGGAATGTGAAAAAAAATCAAATGATTTACAGACAACAATATGGCAGAGAACAGAATTGACATTTCCCTGAGACTGTTGTGAAGCAGCACTGTTGGCCCTATTAGGTAAGGGAAAATTGCATCTAATAATTTTTACATACTGATATGGGGAAGCCAGTATTAGCCAAACCAATAGCTGCATACCAAGCGCCAGGAGTGATGAATTGCCCAATAAAGATACTATATCAAAACAGCAGTTGCAACAAGAGTTAAAACCAGATTAAGTCCAAAATAATTCAGTTTTACTTATTCTCTGACTTATGTGCAGACTAAACAGATGACATACATTGAGTTTAGTAAATATTACTACCAATGATTTTTAAAATACATTTATCATGACATTAACACCTGCAGTTTCACCAAGGACACGGCAGTGCTTCTGTTTATCTGGTAGGGAGGGGCAGGAGGAAGAGTCTCATGGTAATTGAATATGACTGTGAGAGGCTTGAGAAGAATGAACATGCTGTTGCAAGGCATCTCCCCAGGGTGGGGGGGGGGGGGTAGGTGGGGACACATGTTGCAGGTTTTCAAGTATAGAAAGGTAAGTTGCAGAGAAGAAATAAGAGGGCATGATGATACTCCCACTAGCAAGGAAGGCTGTGTAAACTAGGGTCCAAAATCATCAGTTTCATCTGAGTCCAAAGTTTCCATTCCAAGTTTCAGGGCCCCTTATTTTTCCTAACCTACACCCTACTTTGTCACATGGGAAACTTGTTGAGGCTATGAATCCAGCTGACGTATTTCTGCTGCACACAATTAAATACTGGATTTCTTTTTAGCAATATTGGTTCTGATGTTACAAGAAATAACATCATTTTATGGCTATCACAGAAGTTCTTTAGTTTTCAGACTGGATTTAAACTGAGAGATAAGACTTGAGCTGGTCATTTTCTTTCTGTAAGCAGTGAATTCAAAGGGGGGATGTAACACCACAGTCAGACAGTGATCTATAATTACCTCCATAACAGTCAAGTGGAGCAGCCTCTTGAGCTCTCAAGGTACCTGCTTCAGTTAGAATTTTATCATGATTGACCACATGTGATGACTTGACAAATGAGAAGCCATTGCATGCTATGCATTACCAGCTTCCCAGTAATAATTTACAAGGAGCACAACACTGTATTGAAACACAATCCAACCCATCATAGAGAGGCTGTCTGCCAGAATCATTCCCAGTGTCAACTCTATCAGTGAGATCCAATCATGGGTTGGAGAAAGCTCTTACTTTGAGAAAGGAATTTTTAATATAAAGAGTGTTCGATTAGACAAAGGTGGATGACTATGTAAAGAGGTAAGGCAATACTCAAAGAGATTTAAAATTAGTGAATACAAACAAAAAGCTACTATCTGTAGAGTAAGGGAGAGTGATGAGAAAAAGAAACCCACCCAAAGACTGACTTAAATCTATCTGAAGAGGATTAGGCCAACTCGGAAGCCAACAGCCCTACTGATGTCTCAAAGCAAGTTGCCTGAGAGTGCAAGCTGGAGCTATGCTGTTGGAGTCACCCCCAGTTGTCACAAGGTGTAGGATGGACATATCAGGTCTCAAGATGTGGTCACTAGATCGGGAGAGTTGATGGAGAATAAGGCCATGGCTGCCATGAATGGAGCTACTCGCTAGGGAAAGAGTTAATGCAGATAATAATAAGAAGTTGTTAGGTAGGGAAGTCATTGTCTCAGTGGTGGTAGGAGCTTGCTCAAAGAAAGGGCCCACCGACTGGGAGACTGTGGCCTGAGGTTGTAGGCAAAAATGTTTTTTACATGGGGCCCTAGGGGTAGGTAGAAAAATGTCCCTTGAACTTAAATAAAATCTACCCATAAAAGCACCTTTGTGTCGGGAAAGTCTGTGAGGCCAACTAATATTGTTGGGGAAATCTAACTGAAAACAAAATCTCCTGCCACCCAAGAAAAGTAGAAGAGAAAAAGCAGAAGGGAAATAAAACCAGTTTTATTATTGAAAGAATATTAAGCCATAATGTGACGTGCATCACAGCATTTCCTAAAGAGATTGCAACAACACTAGAAAATCTTACCCTTGTATATAGCCCTTTGATACATTATATTGTAAATTTTTTTTTCAGAAAAAAAATCCTTGATTAAGAGGACTTGACCCCACTATTTGTTAACTATAGCTTATTCTAAATCAGTTGTAATTGGAGTAGCCACTTGTTTTGCTAAATGCTTTTAAAAGAAAAAAAGTAATTTCTTGTATCTTTATGACAAGAGAAAGGTTAGGTTTGCAACTTAGAGCCAGGAAACTGGGAGATATGGCTGACGCCTTGGATTTCCAAAGATGGATCCTGGACGTTGACCTGATGGTTCCCAGTTTCCTGGGATACTCTCACCCTTTGAATACAATTTAAAGGGGCAAAGAAAAAATGTACAAGTCTTCAAAAATAAACATATTATAAAAGAGAAGGAGGATGGGAGTCTCTTTCCTTATTTTTAGCAAGGAGAATTAAGCCTCATTTTTTTTTTTTTATTTATTTATGATAGTCACAGAGAGAGAGAGAGAGGCAGAGACACAGGCAGAGGGAGAAGCAGGCTCCATGCACCGGGAGCCTGACGTGGGATTCGATCCCGGGTCTCCAGGATCGCGCCCTGGGCCAAAGGCAGGCGCCAAACCGCTGCGCCACCCAGGGATCCCCTAAGCCTCATTTTTAATCTGAATTTATTCTTACAAGATGAGCATCAGTGGACCTCAGCAACCATACTTAACACAAGGAAAACTGGAAGCAGGACCAGAACTGGGAAAAGAAATGGCATCCTACCTCTGTCTCCTTAGAGTGTCACTCTAGTGCTTTCTCTTGACAAAGCTGAACATTTTGGTGAGCTATAGAAAAGAGATTTTTAGGAAGAGGATATTGCTCTAGACAAAGAAGTATTGATTAGGAGCTGAGAGACAATAAATTGATAACCTTGCCAACATCTTATGCACACTTTGATTACTCTATTTTTTATTTCTAAAATGACTAATCCCAGAAATTATATCATAAAAGCATATAGAAATATAAATTATTACTCTTTACAATGATAAAGTCCCCATGTGGGACCCCACTGTTGTGTGGTACCATCATTTATTCAATCCATTGATGGACAGTAAGTTGTATCCACAATGCACTATTTAAAATTGCAGCCAATATTGCATTAATATATACTTGCATATGTATATATTTGGATTTTTGCCAGTGTATTTTAGAATAGATTTCTCAAAATGAGATCTCAGTGTAAAAGGGGAAACGCATATGTAATTTGCCAAATCCCTTCCATAAGGTTGTACCATTTTGCTTTCCCAACAAAATGTATGAGTTCTTGCTTTTCCGTAGCCTTGGCAACAAAGTATTTTTGCAAACTCTTGAATGTTTGCCAATCATATAGATAAGATATGGTGTATAAGCAAAGCTTTAATTTGCATTTGTATTTAGTTATATCATTTAATTCTCTCTTTAGAGAGTTTATTCTTTTTACTCTTAATAAGTAAAAGAAATGAACTTAGAATTTGATTTTGGAATGCTGCCCTAAGCAGGCTTCTTTTATTCTCCTAGACATATGTATCTTTATTTTAATATTGATTTAAGCACAACAAAGCATTTATTAATGAGTAAGATATATTTCAGAAACATGCATTGTTTCTGGAAACATGGTTATTAGATAAAGAATTAATATAGAAACAATCTATTAATAGATTTAAGGGGATTGGCAAAGTAAGCTGAGAACACTATAAAAATAGATAAATACTGAAAAAGCTACATGAGACATGTAGAAAAACAAAAACTAATATCTGTGAATCTTGGGGAAAAAAATGTTAAGTTCAAATGAGAAGTCAGAGGAGATACAATAACATTGCTGATTAGATCTGTCTTAAGGTAAGATGCATTACTGGACCGGCAAAAAGTAAGAGAGGACAGGATACAAATCCTTCTTCAAAATAACTTGTTACAATAAGTTTCAAAAGTTATATTTAGATATAGAAATACAAATTAAGAACTAATTTCATAAGGAAAAAACAAACACAACAAAACAAAACTCCATTTTAAGCTTTTAAATCTTAACGCCACCCAATCACAACCAAACTTTTTGGACTAGATTTTTTTTTTTTTTTGCATGATGAATTTATATCTGTTTCTTCTTTACTTCCTCACAAAAGATTACTGTTTTTAAAACTTACTTTTATTAGAGAATTTATACTCCATTTGATTTTTAGAAATAACTGTTTTGACTGCAAATATTCACTATATCATTATAATGGCAAACTCATGGAAATCAAATCTAATTTATCTGAGCTTATATTTGTTCACTTAACTACCATGCTGATATGGACACTAGCTGGTCCCACTTTTACTGATATGAACAATAGTCGGTCCCACTTTTGTTGGAAGAAAATGTACAGAATGTATAGGAGTGAAGTAGTATGCATTAAGGCGAATGATGGATAAGAGAAGTATTTATAAATTCAACACCAAAAAAACCCAAACAAATAAAAGAAAATTTAGTAAGAATTAATAGGAGCTGATATACTTCAGCTGGTGGTTCCTTATCACTCTTTTATGCGTGCCTGACCCTCAAACAATATCTCTGAAAGTACTGTAACTCTTACAAATTCATTCACTTCTGTCTCAGCAGAATAATTTCATTAATACATAAAGTTAGAAAATAGTGCCCCTTGTTTTTATAAACAAATGAATTTTAAATACTTATGTGCCTTGGGTTATCTTCTCAAACAAAATTTTAATTTTCATTTGACTTAAACATAATTATTTGCAATGAGTTTCAGAAACATCAACTTCATATATACAGAAAAGAAAATGTAACCTGATTTCTTCATGTGAAAAAGGTTTTTTTTTATTTAAAACAATATGAATTGTCAGTATAATTTGATGGCTTCTTAGAAAAGTAGATGTAATCTCAGACTTAAGTTATATAAGAATAGGATATAGATCTAGTGAAAAGATAGCCTCATTTAAAGTTTGATGGTTAGAATTTATCTAGAGATGATATAGAAAAGCCCACATGCAGTCTCATTATAATTCCACAGGCAAAGAGTTCACTAACAATGTTAATTTGAGATGGCGAAGAGATGAAAATACTTTTGCTTGTGACCTTCAAGTACTCACTCTAAATCAGATATCAGTAAATATAGACAGGTCTCAGAGATTATACCAGATGTAAAAAGTTATAACAATTTATAAATAGTGATGAAATGAATAAGGATTTGCACCTAAAACATGACAAATGGGAGGTTTATTATTATCTCAAATGATATTAGAAAAAAATGATATCTGCTCAATATAACTTTTTTCAAATATTTAAAACAATATTAAAACTAAGATTGACAATCTTTGTGGTAGACTGTGGTTAAATGAGAGTGGATTGGCCATCCTATCAGTTCATTCTTACTGTTAGCCACCAGAGGGATGGTCATTTGCTTGAGGTAAAAGATATAAGAAGCTATAAGGCACAATTGCTGCTCCCCAGTTTACATCAATCTATTTTTATTGAAATAATTTTAGTACCTTTTTCAGTAAGTTAACCAGATGACTTTCATTGTTTCTTTGTTTTTCATTGTTTCTTTTTAAGAATACTCCTTCTCCAACACACATACACAAATGCATACACACGCACACACATGGACACAGGCATAGAGCAATGAGTTTGAAATTGTTAACTTTTTGACAGTTAGCATATATTTCATCTGAATAACATAAGTTTAGATCGGATTTCCGTTGTACAGTTTGTCTGATTTGTAAGCATTTTTATTTTCTTTGTTTTTACTTTGTTCTTTTTAAGAGTATGTCAAATTTCATATATATAGATTTTATCCATGTTCAAACTCTATTGGCATGGCTAAGACATACTAAATTCTTTTATCATTTTACAAATTCTGTTGTGTGTTTGTTTTTCTATTTGTAGTTTATCTGGGGAGATACAGATAACATTTATGATCTTTACTTGCTCATATGAGAATTGCCGCTGTTAAAATACCCTGAAAACAGCATTTCAAATTAAGCCAAAAATGATTTGCCCCATGCTGTTGTCATCTTGCGTGAGACTTAAACAAGAAACAACTGTGAAATAAAAGCTACTAGTAATGCCCAGAAAACTGAAGTGAAACATAAAGAAACTCAACCATGACTGGATAGTACATTTTCTTTCCCCATGCTTCTACTAAATGAAAAGAAGATGATAATGTGTGACATAAAGTTGTGAGAGATCACAAAACAACAGATTTTAATTCTAAATATAGTAAGAATTTATAAAATGGATCATTTCTCTAGTAGTTTGGTCTTCATAATTGAACAATGATGCACTAATGGTGTATTAAATGGTGATCCATTAAGTGTGATATTCTTTAAAATGAAAAGAAACGCTTCCTGAAAAATTGAATTTTTTATAACATGAGCATCCATATTAGAAGAATTATTTCATACTGGATTATTTCTATTAAAATCACTGTATATTTATTGTTGGGCCAAGAACACCAGTTTTTAGAGCAATATTTTTCCAAGTCTTTGACTGCTATAGGGGCCATTTTCTTGACAAGTTTTGTTCTATTTCTCAGGTTTTAAAACTCCAGACCCTGGGGTCATGTGAATGCAGTACCTGATGGAGTAGAAAGAAACTGAACATACTTCAAATTGACTACACTTCAACTCAGTGTTCTCTTAAGTTACATGAAGCATGATGAAAATCTTTAATGTATGTGAGATCATTAGTTCCATTCCCAACATTATCCTTTTTAAAAGAATCAAACACGATTCATAATTAAAATGATACCATCAATGAAGATGTCATTTAGAAGGATGATTATTAGCCATTAAAAAGTGAAAAGAGCTATTTATTCCCACATATGATCTCCTGTGTGGGCATCTTGGAAATTGCAATAGTATTTGAAGCCATGTTTCAACTCAGAATTCATGTATCAATAACCATGTGCTATAAAAGCAATTCAGAATAGTTCTATAAAAATCAATTTACAGTTAAATTTATATTTAATATTCACTATGTGATTTTCTCTTATGAAGTTCTTATGAAATCTTACTCTAGTTGCAATTTGTTTAATGGAGAGTGAGGCACACATATATCTGTTTGTACTATTAGCTTATTATTAGGTGAACCATAAATTTTTAAATTTGTGACCCCAATATCTAACATTTTGCTCTATGATGGACTAAAAATAAATGAGCATTTTATGGATTTTTTTTTGTTTTTAAACATTTCTTAGCATGTGAATGATTTAAAAATTAATTTAGACTTTTTAAAAATAATATAATGTAATATAGGAACTATATTTTAAAAGCTCGTCACATGTTATTACACTATTCCATCAATTGCATTTTTTGTGCATACATAATATTGAATTTGAGCCTCATAAAAACTTTATTAAGTTAGTACTATATGTTTAGAGAGGAGACACACCAAAGAAAACTTGCCTGAGACCCAAATGTTGGTAAATGACAAAGTCAGAATTCTAAAGCAGACTTGTCTGGTTCCAAATGCTTTATTTCTTGCACTGTGAGAGAGTATTTATTATTTAAACCTGGCTCTGGAATCTTTTATAACATTTAGTCGATTTAGTCTAAATCAGTAGGGTAATATGTAAAACACATAACAAGAGGGGATCAGGGATCCCTCCCTGGGTGGTTCAGCAGTTTAGTGTCTGCCTTCTGACCAGGGCGTGATCCTGGAGTCCCGGGATCGAGTCCCACATCGGGCTCCCTACATGGAGCCTGCTTCTCCCTCTGCCTGTATCTCTGCCTCTCTCTGTCTCTCATGATTAAATAAATAAAATCTAAAAAAAAAAAAAAAAAGAGAGAGAGAGAGGGGGGTATTTAGTCTAACTGAAGTAGAAGGGGAGAAAGTTTTGGCAAAGTCTCTATACTTAAACCACAATAATCTCATAGTTTTCAGTCTTAAAACGTTCCTTTTATTTATGTGTTTGGTTTTCTTTTTATTCTGATTCTACAAATATAGATTACTAGAGCTCTGTTTCCAAATATTTTTACAAATTAATTGAAATCAGTAAGTTAATAATTTTAATATATCTATGTGTTAATGTCTGTGCCAACCCATATACTTTTTTCTAAGACAAGTAAAAATGTTATTGTATTTCCGAGGTTGGAAGCATTTTTTTTGTGATGATATCAGCTGATCTACATCTGATATTTATAACAGATATGCACGGTAAGGATCAGTTCAATAAAGAAAGGGTTATGACGTGAGAAATAAATGAAAGACATTGATAATCAATCATGGAGTTCTTTCCTACTTAGCATGGACAAGACCTCAAAAATCCTCAAGAAGTACTCCAGGCAGCCACTACCAATTGATCAGAGTTGGCATATGAGTTGAAAACCTATTTACCATCTTTGCCCTCAATTCCATTCTTAACACAGTTGCCAATCCTGTCTTTCTAACATTCCATTCCCCTACTAAAATCCATCGTTGACTTGACATTGCCTTTAAGATGAAGTATGAGCTCTTGAATATAGCAGAGAATGCTAACACAGCTTCTGCCTATCTCTTCAGCCTCAATGCCATTCTAGTCCCCAAAATACATGTCAACACAGACATATGTGTATACCTTCTTCCTCTCTCACTCTCTCTCTCTCACACACACACACACAATACACTCCCCAGTAGACACACACATATACTTTAACGTACATTTATAGACAAACACACAGACACACATCTGTACTTAATTAAAATGATAATAATTTGTAAAACTCCTCCAAATCTTTCAAAAGTTGTATATATTGTCTCTATTTCACTCCCCATTATCCTTCATGCTTTTTTAAAAATATTTTATTTATTTGACAGAGAGACAGCACAAGCTGTGGGAGCGATGGGCAGAGGGAGAGGGGAAAGAAGAAGCAGACAACCCTCAGAGCTTGAAGCCCAATGTGGGGCTCCATCCAGGACCCTGAGGTCATGACCTAAGCCGAACTGACACTTAACCCAATGAGCCACTCAGCATCCCATCTTTCACGCTTTTTGGATTACATACTCCCTACTTAGTCTTTTTTGACAAATCTCTTCTTTGATTAGCTGGACTGAGATTTGTGTCCAAGAAACCTCCTTTATATTACTTTTTAGAAAACCATTAGCACATACTATGTGCTAATGTCATCATATTGACTAGATTTCATTTATTAATATTGGCTTAATTATCTCTATATATAGATTAAACATATGTGAGAGTAAATATGGGATAATTGATACTTGTTTTCTGATGCATAGGATGTATACACTATGTAGTAAGCATTCAACAAGTTATTTGTTGTATTAATTGAACATGTATTTTTCACTATTTTATAATATATATACTAATACATCTTTATCACATTATATGTGTTATTGTTAAAAGTGTTTTGTATGTACTAATTCACTTAACCCTCACAACAGCCTTTGAATTAAAGACTACATTCCAACCATAGAGATGAGAAACTTAATGTCTTTATTCAATTTTCCCCAAAGGAGACTAGGACGAGGATTATTAAGCAAATGATTTATCTAGAAAGTGTTCCCAGGAGAAACCAGAAAGAAATGGAGGAAGCAGGTTGGGAAGGTAAAGAAACCAAGTAAGGTGTAATTTCTGGCTAAGCATGGCCTTATCCCAGAGGAAAGTTCTAGAATATAAATTAGGCCTTATATATTGTCCTGAAGGCAAATGAGCTGAATTTTCACCCTACTGCACCAGTTAGTCCTCAGCTAACAATACCCCAGGCAGGTATAAGCTTCCAGGCACATCCTATCTCTCAAACTACAGTTAAAGTTGTTTCTTCATCTTTTACTTTATCTTCATGTTTTCTTTATCTTCTTATCATTATTAGTAATTACAACATTGTTAGTTCAAACCAAGAATTAAATAGCATAGAATGAGATAGTACAAAGCACTGAACAATGTAGCCCATAATATGTATTCCATAAGTGGGAATATTTACAGAAACCAAGTCTAATTATTTCATTTTTCTACCTCAAAGTTTGTGGGTTTGGAGATTCAAGGCTTGAAAAGGCACATGTTAATGATTAGCTTGTTTGAATGATTATAAGGGATCAGAACATACGATTGTTCCTTTTATAGTGCCCATTTCTTTGCCTTTGTAGAAAGAGAAGAACAAAATACACAATGTTAAGAATCCTAAAAATAATGGTATCATGAATAAAAGACTTTAATTTGCAGAAAAATAAGAATGTTCCCCTGCTGAAAATGACTCATTTATAATAATCTAAGTTTCAGGAATATATTAGCTGTCTCAGAACCTAAGAAATGTTTAATGCAATATTGCTTTTCATGTATTAAATTGTTTTTACTTTGTTTTTCTTTTTTGGTGACTAACTGTGGGAAAAGAAATTGAATATCTTATACTATTCAATGGCTACTACTTCACACAGAACGGACAACACAGAAATGTTTGCTAATGGTATATTGAAAGCAATTTTTGCATTAAACATTTAAGTTTTATACTCATTATCAATGAGACATACAAACAATTAACAAGGCACACACTGCACAACAAAGCCAAGTCTGTCAAATGGGAATTAGTAAGAAAATTCAATAGATAATAATATTGAGTATGACAGGCTGCAAATTAAGGTGACAAGAGGTAAGAAATGACTTTCTGTAGAGATAACCTAAATCATGACCCAAAGGAATGGAAGGAGTTGATCACCAAAGAGCCAGGAGATGCGTTTTTAGGCATAAGGGAAATCAAATGAAAGGTACCTGAAATAGGAAAGAAGATAGTATGATATAGAGTCAGTCAGAGAACCAATGATGGGGACATAATGAGCTGGGGAGAGAGTGAAGTAACATTAGAGGTGCAGAAGAAGGCCAGACAAGAATTGGCCCTATTGTCCACTTTATTCTAAGTTAATGAGAACTAGGTGGTTACTGATCAAGAGCTTTAGAGAGCATAATGGAAGTTGTGAGAAGGACCATGGAGCATGAGAGTATACAATTCAGAATACTGAAATGAAAATAGAAGGCTAATTGACAAAAAGCAAAAAAAAAAAAAATCTTTTTTAAATCAAGGGAATTTAGTTCTAGAAAGATGGTATCATATACAACATCACATGGTATCATGGCCACATATTCTATCTTTCACTACTGCAAGCTACTGGGGGTATGATGTAGTGATATATGCTCTGATTTTTCCTAGAATGTTGAAACAAACACACACTCCCCTTCTCTGACTCACAGAACAATTCTAAATCTCCCTATAGGTATTAGCATGACGAAGAAGCCCTCTTTCATAAATAAGAAGCTTTCCCCTATTTGGGTACCTCTTCCAGTTACACAGTTACCATAGCAAATTTGTGCTAAAATCAAGATCCTTACTCACAATATTTTGACTTTGTCAGTCTCTCTAATCCATTTACCTCACCATTGTTCTGTCTTCTCACATCCTGTCTTCACTTCTTTCCATAACTCACTTAAATTTTATAATCCATCATCAATAGTGTTAAATCCTTTCTATTTAACTTATTCCCCTGACACTTAATCACAATCTTTGCTTAATTGTTTAATTTCCTTGACTCTATGATTCTTGGCCTCAAGGATATTGCCTATTTATATGATGGTTATTTACTTAGCACTAAGAAGGCACTAACTATATTTATACTTATATCTTTCTATTAATGTTATAACTGAGTCTAAAGATTTATTGATATAGCCAACTTGCCCAGTAAAAAATATTAAATCAATAAGAAGCAGAGTATTATAATAAGAAACAATAATTTAAGAACACATTCTGGGACCAAAAAAAAAAAAAAAAGATATACACATATCTATCTTCTAAGTTCCAGGCACACAGAAAATAAGAAGAGTGGAAAAACAAATTATAAAATAGTAAATAGGCAAATAATACATACATTACTAATATTCCCATTTAGCACTGTAGCTATAAAAACTGAAGTAGCAAATAATTCAATTTCAAATTAGTGATAGTATATTTTTATTATATTATTTATTAATTCCTTTAGGAATAAAGATTCTGTTGGAACAAAAATTAACATCTTCTTATAGCAGCACATACACTAACACTGGAACTAGACAGAGAAGATTTGTAAGGGCCTTGAACAAGGATGACACACAAATCCAAGAAGTGTTTCATATTTAAAAAATAACATAAGAAATGTCAATTAAACTTTTATATTAATTTAATCAGATTTGGGGGTGACATTTTATTTTGTAGCCAAGGCTACAATGATTTTAAAATATCATCGGTATAATTGATCCATTTTTATGTGTAACTTCACAGTGAAAAATAGTATTCTAAATTTCGAGACAGAACAATGAAATTCAGTCTCTCAAATGACCAATGAATTCAGGCTGAGGATTTGATTATCTTATTATTTTGGTCTCATAAAGTATATATGTTGATATAGTGTATACATATATATATACACATAAAATTAAGTAATATATATTATTACTAAGTAATTTATTCGTGCTTGAATCTTATTCTTTTCTAAAATCCCCTCTGGGACAACTGAAGACCAGCTTTATCAACACTGAACGGATTCTTAGATAATATCTTTAAAACTTGTTGCAGTATTTACAGATAAAAATATTGCTTTAGTATATGTGTCATGGGTAATGAATGAATATACCCACTTTCTATGTTTTAGCAAAAGAAATGCATTACAGTTAAAGAGAACCATAATTTCCAGGAGCCATAACATGCCATTTTCTCTCTCCTTTGTTATTTAAAATAATTTACAGAAGCCAGAGCTGAGGTTTAGTAAGACATTTCATAACCCAATGTATTCATAATTCATTGCTGTGTAACAAATTAGCCCAAAACTTAGCAGCTGCAAGCACAGACCACCTATTATCTTACTGTTTCTGTAGGGCAACAATTTGGGAACAATGTAGTTGAATGAATTTAACTAAGGGTATTTCACAAAACTGCAATCAAGATGTTATCGAGACTGCATTGATTTTAGGCTCATATGGAGGAGGAGCTGCTTCTAAGCCCACTCACATGGCTGTTGGCTTAAGACAACAGCTTCTTGCCATGTGGTCAGTTCCACAGGAATACAGACACTGTGACAACCTTTCTTTCTCCAAAGCAGAGTAAGAGATAGAGACAACTAAAGTGAGAGCAAGAGAGAAACAAAAAAGGATTCCCAAGATGGAAGGTTCTTTTAAAAACCTGATGCCAGATATGACATCCCATTACTTCTGCCATATTTTGTTTATTAGAAGCAAGTACAAACTTACAGCCCACATTTAGTGAAGGAAATTACATCAGAGCATGAATGAGGAGAGAGAGTTCTTTGGAGGTCATCCTAGAGCCTGCCTACCAGAGTTTTCCATTAGGTCTCCAATGAGTCATGTATTTCTACTATAAAATGTACTCTATCTCCTCCAAATTACCTGGAGTCTCATCCTTATAGCATTAATTCAAAGTCTATAAGCACAGCATCTAAATCAAGACTAGGTATAAATAAGGCAATCAAAATGTAGTTGCTTAAGTACAGCCCCTCAAGTGCAACTTCTCCAAATCTGTAGATATGAGAAAGTAAAAGAGATAAGCAACCTGCCTCCATTTCCCCCACCAAAA
This sequence comes from Vulpes lagopus, assembly GCF_018345385.1. Lineage (NCBI taxonomy): Eukaryota > Metazoa > Chordata > Mammalia > Carnivora > Canidae > Vulpes > Vulpes lagopus. Next base: position 40,927,565 of record NC_054839.1, read on the forward strand.
CGTCCAACATATATGATACTGGGATAGTCATAAGGTGGTCACTACAGGTATTCTAGTTCAAAAAAAAAAAAAAAAAAAGAAAGAAAGAAACCTTGGGAAGACAAAGGGAGAAACTAGTTCATAGAAATTGTAACATCCAATCAGACAAATATAGGCAGCTCTTAGAGTAGGTTTCAGGCCAGGGAATAATTTTTTATGAATTTCAATTCAGCCCTCAAGGTTCTGGGTACCATCCTCTTAAGTCATGTTTCCTTTTTTCTTTTCTTATTTTCATGAAACATAACACACATCTGCAACTCATAGACTAGGCAGTTAACTAGATGTGAGCAGGGAACATGGGTTTTGTGACTGTTAAGAAGTTTCAAACAGCTGGGAGACAATGTGGGGAATATGCATGCACTCTCTTTTATGACTGTGGCCCTACAGTAATCTATAGTTTCATGGTAATACATTTACTTCAAAATTCTGACCCCCATTGTGGAGGATGGCTGCCATGACCATTCCAACAAGCACTGTATAGGGCCGAAAACTTCCTATACCAACCAGTAGGAAGAGTCCCTAAAATGATTGGAGGCAACCTTAGTCAGAGACTACCCCGGCTATAACCCATAACCTATTCAAACATAAAAAGAAAAGATGACCCAGACCCCCATGTAGTCGTCACCTCTAGGCCTGCCCACTCTCCAACCTCCAGAGTGTACCTTTGCTTTAACAGCTATACGTGCTTCCTTGCTTGCTTGCTTAAGAGCTTGGTTCTGAATTCTTTCTTGCTTGATCTCAAGAATTGAAGCCAAGGAATGGGATTAGCCAAGGACAGAACTGATAGATCTCTCAGAGTCCTTCTTGCTAGTTGGATTCCAGGGATCCAAAGTTCTCTCTTAATTTTATACAATCTCTGACTCTCAATCCAAGCAGATGATGTTTTTGCCTCTCAAATACCAAATCGGTATCTTAACCTTATACCAACAAAAAAAGAGGAGCAAACAAAATCTGAAGATAGCAGACCTAATAAAATAATAGGCTCTTCACTTGAAATGTATGTAGTATGATTGTGAATATTTCAATAAACCTGTTATGTAAAAATTTTCAATCAGATATAATTTACGTTTTAAAAAAACAAAAGTAACTTCAACATGTTAATGATGATAGAAATTTTCACTTTAATCCTCTTTTCTAATTTAGAAAATAAACTTTTAAAAGTTTTCAGAAGTATTAGCCAAGAGCAAGTAAAAGGATGTATCTGTAAGGATAGATAGGTGATGGTGAAAGGTCTCTATGTTGGCTAACATAAAATCATGTCTAGTATTTGTCACCGTAATACAACACCCAGATATTTGGACAAAAATGAGCCTACTTTCTGCAGCCTAATACTCTTTTCTTCCCCTGGGCCTCACATTGATTGGTCCACAAAAGTAGTTCATCTGTGAATGAATGTTTGGATTGCAAAGGGGTAATAGTAAGAATATGATGATAATTACCCTTGTATGCTTAATTTTATGTGTTAACTTGACTGGATTAAGGGATATGCAAATTGGGACTCCTGAGTGGCTCAGCGGTTGAGTGTCTGCTTTTGGCATGAGGTGTGATCTCGAAAGTCCAGGATCAAGTCCCGTATTGGGCTACTTGTAGGGAGCCTGCTTCTCCCTCTGCCTATGTCTCTGTCACTCTCTGTGTGTCTTTCATGAGTAAATAAATAAAGTCTTAAAAAAAAAAAAAAAGAATAGCCAGTAAAACATTACTTCTGGGTTTGTCTGTGAAAACGTTTGTGAAAAAGATAAGCATTTGTACTAGTAGACTGAGTCAAGAAGGTCTGCCTTTACCAATATAAGCATCTCCAGTCCACTGGAGGCTGAAAAAAAAAGCAGAAGGGGAGGAAGGACAAAATCTTTCTTCTGTCTCTTTCCACCTGAGCTAGAATGTCCTTCTTCTCCTCCCCCAGAGCTGGAATACTAAAAATTAAATAAAACAGGATAAGAAAAATTGAAATTTTGCTCTAGTTGTATAAAGGAATATTCACTTGTTTGAAGAGCTTATTTTTTTTCTAATGACTCTGTAATATATTTAGAGCTATGAATATCTATCAATATGTGTCAGGTTTTAAGTTATAGTTGAATAAAAAGCATACTTTGCTCATTTTACCAAGTTTGCTAGTCAGTTTGTCAAGATTTTCCATCCACAATTGAAAAACTTAGAGAAAACATTTTTTCAGTCTTATATTTTTTAACAGAGGGCAAAATGTGAGTTGAACTGCATATTTTTCCATTAACATTAGTTCACTTCTCTCTTAATTCACGGTTTTCAATAAAATGTCCTACCTTTTAAAATATGCATTGTTTTATTGTATTGTTTTGTTCCAGATAAGCTACTATTCAAAGCATATCCTATTAAGTCTAATTCTTTGTAACTTGGGTTGCCTTTCATATGAAAGAGCTCATTCATCCTCCAAGAAATGACAGTACTTACTGCATGTTAAGCATTGTGTTAGCTTCAACCAGCTGATGCAAAAGACAAAGGTACTGCCCTGAGGTGAAAGACCTTACCATGTAATGTGTCTCATCTTTAAAACCTTTTTTTCTTTGAAAGAACTCAAAGTGCTTTATTCCAATTTTGTATCATGGTTGGATTTTTGACTGACAGTTTAGAGAAGGTCCTAGAGCCATTATTAATAATAAAATAGTTTTGTCTTTTTTCAGTTCTTATCAGGTCCTACTCACCAAGGCTAAATACTTTACTTTTTATGACAAAAGCGTCATGTTCATAATGGCAGTATGAGTCAGGCGCTACTTTTTAATCACCATTTTAAAGATGTTTTCCAACATCCAGAACTGTGAGAGAATAAATTTTTGTCATTTGGAAAAATAAATAAGTAAAATAAAGATGAAAATAGTAAATATTAATTTATGTCATATGCTCAATGTAAATTCACTAAGTGACTCATAGCTGAAAAACATTATTTTGATTAGAAAATTCATATTCTATCTAAACAACTGCTTTCAATTGTTTCTATATCTTTGTGTTCAATCTGTCAGACACTATCAGTTTATTGTTTTAATATTAATGGTTCCTTTAAATGCATGTATAAGACTATTTTTTAAAATGTATGCCACTGTCATATATAGTTGTATAAAATTAAGGATGTATAATATGATAATACTACCTTTAATCAATTTCTAGAATGAGGAGCTGAGTGATATAAAGTCAAATAAAACTTCTAGGCATGAAACATGAGCCTTGCAAGAGGCTGTATTCTCTCTCTTTCTCTCTCTCTTATTTATTTTATTTTTATCTCCTGTTCTTTTAGATATTTTATCCTGACTATCCTAGCAGATATATACCTACAAAATATTTGATTTAAACTCAATTGCTAATCGTTATGTTAGTGTCTACTTGCTAAGTACTGAGATGACTGTGACTGGACTGTTTCTTAAATTTTGTATATTTAATTAGTTTTTGTTAGGAGTAGTAGCAGTAGTAGCAGTGCATGTGTATGCACAGGGTGACTGTGGTAGTGGGGGTAGAATAGTTGTACCCTTTTTTTTGTCCTCTATTTCTGTTCTTCAGTCCTTAGTTGTCATTGTACAGACATGCTTAATTCTTCTGAACAGATGCTCTTTTCAGGAATGTTCCTATGGAATTTAGAACCTTTAAAAAGAAAGGAATATCTTGCAGAGGAAACAAACATAGGTATAACATCAGATATAACAGAAATAAATATATATGTAACATAATATATAGTATATCTGCCAGATATAAATGTATAATAGTTTTTATTCAGAGACAGAATTAGTTTAAGCAACAACTCTTCCTAAATAGGGAGTAGTAATGTGCTTTGGAAAATATGAAGCTAGTTTTGTTACACCTGTGATTTTTCCCTTTTTTAATTCTACTAGATCATGCTATATTCTTGGGAAAAAAATTATTTTTCTCCTCTAGATTCCATTTCACCTCTTAATTATGTGGTAATTTTGAATGAAGTATTTAATATAGTATCTGAATAGCAGCTCTACTTCATAAAAGAATGAGATAGATACCAAAAATCATCCTACATATGCTGCATAAATAATTCATTATCAGGACTTTAAAAAGCAAAGAAAGTTGCTAGTAAGTTTTCTTGTACTAATTATCAGAAGAACCAATGATTGGAAAAAGCTTTCTAAAAATGTAGGACACCACAACCTAAATCTTTTCTTGGAGATAGTAGCTAGCAAAGCTAATGAATAATTGCAAAGAAAAGTATGCTGGAGGACAATGGAAGAAAGTGGAAAGGCTATCATATGAAATAGAACAATTGGAAAGGATGTGTGATTTTAGCATAAAGAAAGGTGAAGAATAATAACAAAGCTAGAGAAAATGTTGAGACATTTGTAGCATCATGGCTAAACAAAGTTAGAAAGCACAGAAAAAAGTGAGAAATGCTAGAGAGGATCTGGGAAAAATTACAGTGATAATTGAATAAAAAATGAAGTCTTTAAAAGTTCCATGTGAACTAAAACATAAGGGAGAACTACATTGCAAGTAACACTTATAAAAATAAGGATTATTTACATTTATTAAAATTGATATATTTTCTATTAAAGAATGTGTATGGGGTTTATAAAAGTATCATTTATAAAGATCATTAAAACTCTTCAAATATATGGATTTGGATTTACTCATGAAGTTGGCAAATTTTAATTTTGTTTTTTTTTCTTTTTTTTAATTTTAATTCTTTGTGTACTATTATCATTAGATGGTTGTTTTTCTAAGTGATCACAGCTAATCAAGATCAAAAAATTTACTTTCAAAAGGATTTATATGATTTTTAATGGATTTTTTTATTTAAAGAAAATGACTTTTGGAGCACCAGGGTGATTCATTAGGTTAAACATCCAACTCTAGATTTTGGCTTAGGTCACAATCTCAGGTTTTTTAGAACAACCCCTAAGTCGGGCTCCGCATTGGATGAGGAACCTGCTTATGATTCTCTCTCCCTTCCTTTGTTCAATCCCTTTCCTCACCTCTAAACAAAACAAAACAAAACAAAACAGAACAGAACACGGTTTTTATATTGAAGTCATTCAATTGAAAGTCATTTGACTTATCAAAGAAAATTTGGTTGGCCTTTCAAGAAGCCTGAGACAAGTATTTTTTTTTTTCTTTCTCAATCTTCATGGATATTTCCAACAGCATGTGAAAACACAGAAGATAACCATTCTTCTTTAATCCTTACTTTGCTGGGTCTGAAATACTTTACATTTTTCTCAATGTTCAAAAAATATCTAGAGAGAGAAGAGCATCTTTTTTTTTTTTTTTTCTGAGAAAGTCGAAAATTAGTTGAGGATTTGGTTGATCCTACTCTGATAAAGTATCACAAACACCTAATGGCAGCCAGCAGAAGTTGTGGCCAAGTTAGCAGAAAGAAAAACAAAACAAAAACTTTCTTGAATCTGCCTTGAAACCTCAGTTTTCTAATTGATATGTATTTGCATGATCAGATCATCTCACTTGAGATGTCATGAGCAAAGGCATGGATGAAGTATTCTTAGGTTATTTCTGGGTAACTTGTTTAGAACAATTTTATTTTCCTTCTAATAATCTAAAAAATTAATGTAGTATATATGAAGCCAAGCCATGATAAATAGAAATGTAAACTTTGGTGATGAAATTTCATGGCAGTCCCCAGCTATGAGGCAGTCATCTGAAGGATCACATAGATGACTACGGATATATTCAGATTATCATGAAAATGAACACACAAAATGAAATATCCACTCAGAGGATACATAAGTAAAAATAATTAAAGCATTTTATGAAAGTATTTTATCATTTACAAACCGATAAAATATAATGCTCTATAGTCATATTCTTTATGTTCCTTTCCTTACTCCCAAATACATCAGAACTTCTTGCCTTACATATCACTTGAAAATGCATCTCCTTTCTTCTTTCTATTTAATTTTAAAAGATTCCAGAGGCAAAAAGAAGAAGACAGTGCCTTAAATTTTCAAGAGTAATATTTATTTTTTAAAATAACATTTACCCCTGTGACAGTCATTTGTTTGGGGGTGTGATTGTGTTAGCGGAAAATGAGGCAAATGACAGCCAAATTGACTGACTTTGTTTGTATATACTTGATCAAATTTGATAGAAAGTGAAAAAAAAAAAAACATAGAACTTTAGTCTCATGCCTTCCTATTTAGACAATGAGCAGCTTCTGAAGTAAGATTAAAGCCTTTTGAAGAATTATGTATATTAAATACTATGACAATGGGTCCACAGTCACTGTCACCCTTATTTCAGAATTAAGGATAAAATATTTTTGTGCCATATTTCCCCCCCAAATTTCTTAAGAACATCTGCTAAAGTCAGGACTACTTAGTTTGGGGTTTGCTGTTTACTACACTGATTTCTATTAAACATACTTCAAAGGAAAATGGAAACTTCAAAATTAGGAGAGAAGCGATAGATAATTGTACTTGAGAATCAATGCATTTTGGATATTGATCTCTTATTAAAATCCAGATTCTCATTTAGAGCTGTCAGTGTGGTTTCTATACATGTAACTTGCTGGCAGTGAACTTATGCTACAGAGAGTAAGATTCCCAGGTTGAAAGTTGGTATTTGCAGCTTTGCTCAGGCTTTTTTATTTTTTTCCCTCCTCTCTTAACAAGCCATCTGTGTATTCTCATAATTACACCACTAGCAAGTGACATCCTTTAAATTTTGATTACTCATGGTTTTGAAATACGCTTAAAATGAAAGTAAAGAGTATAAAGCAAAACTAGACAGAAAACACAGAGAGTAAAAAAAATGGACATAAACTTAAAATTTGGGCATAAAATAGCAACAATTACTACAAGTAAATGGGGGGTGGCGGGAGCTCATTCAGTTAAACGTCAGACTCTTGGTTTCTGAGGTTCACAGGTTGTGAACATCTGCTATCTCATGTGTAGTGAGAGATCTTATGTGTAGTGAGATAAAGTCTCACAATGGCTCTGTGCTCAGCTGGTAGTGTTTGAAGATTCTCTCCTTTTCCCCCTCCCTGCACTCACTCGTGCTGTCTGTCTCTCAAATAAATAAATAAATATTTTAAAAAATAAAACCAAATGGAAGACTACAATTGGAAGCATTTATTGGCTAATTTAAATTGCACAATGGCAAGTGATTTTATACACATCTGAAGTCAACTTTTTTCAAGCTGTCATTTTAACTCTTCAATAAGAATCGAAGATGTGCATAGAATACCTTGTAACAATGTCACTGAAATAATACACATGTATTAAGCACCTACTATGTTGCCTTCACTATTCTAATTTTATAAAGATTATTAAGTATACTTGTTATAGGGATCCCTGGGTGGCGCAGCGGTTTGGCGCCTGCCTTTGGCCCAGGGAGCGATCCTGGAGACCCGGGATCGAATCCCACATCGGGCTCCCGGTGCATGGAGCCTGCTTCTCCCTCTGCCTGTGTCTCTGCCTCTCTCTGTGTGTGACTATCATAAATAAATAAAAATTAAAAAAAAAAAAATATATATATATATACTTGTTATAGAAAAGGCAGAACTTGGCTGAGGTACAGCTCACAGTAGATTCTCTGGGTCCACAGACCTATCCATTATTCATTTCCCTGGTTGCCAAATGTATAAACATAATGGAAATAGTTGGGAGTTGGCTGACTTCCTACATTGATCACTTGGTCAATGGTGTAAGGATTTTTGCAATAGGGAAGGCAACGTGGAAGTCTATGATAATTCTCTCACTCTGGTCAGAATATTCATATATATATATGTATACATATATACATATATATATTCAGTTCTATATATATATTCAAATATATATATATATATATTTGAATCCTAGGATGGTGTTTGTGTGTGTGTGTATATATATATATATATATATATATATATATATATATATGACAGTAATTATTGCCATCCTTGAATACCAATTGGATGCAGGGTCCATGTTCCCAATCAGGACCTCATTTAATTTAATCATTGTCTGTCTCCCCCCCCCCCCCCCCCCCAGAAAACAAGATGGATCCTAGAAGAAGAAAACAGTGGATTTCAGGAAAGTCAACCAAGTAGTAATTCTAATTGCAGTTGCAGTGATAAATATATTATCTTTTCTACAAAAGAATAACATGGCTGCAGGTGCAGGTACGAGATCATTAATCAAACAAACTTGTTCTCTGATATTCTATGTGGAAGGATAAGAGCAGTTTTCATTAACAAAAGACAGACAATAGGATTTGTTGATAGTCATGCCCAAGGGCTACGTTATTGCCCTATCCTCTGCAAATCATCATCCAAAGGGATGTAAACCATCTGGATGTACTGATGGCACCATGTTAATTGGCAATAAGTGAAAGTGAAAAGTAGCCTTGGAAGCCTTGTTAAATAACATGTGCTCTATAGGATAAGAAATAAAAACGAAAAGATTTAGGATAATGTCACATCAGTGAAGTATTTAGAGTTTAGTGGTTTAGGCCATGCCAGGCACTCACTGTTGGTGAGGTTATAGAATTAGGAATATTACATACACATTGTTGGTGAGAATGCAAAATTGGTGCAACCACCCTGAAAAATGGTTAAAGTTTCTTATAAAGATAAATATGCTTACTGTGTGACACAGAACTCTCACTGCTAGGTATTCACTCTAGAGAAATGGAAATACATATATATATAAAGACCTATACACAAATATTTAGAGCAACTTTTTCATAACATAATAAAATACACTGGAAGTTGCCCAAATGCCTTTCATTGGTGAGTGGATAAACAAACTGATATATCCACAGGCAATATTATGGTTTATAAGAAATCTATATTTGGTCATTCAGATGACCAAATATATTTTTTCATATGTATTTGTCTTTGTCCATGGTTCTTGTCTCACAGTTCCTAAAACCCTTGAAATTTCCTACGATAAGGGCCATAAAGGAGTCTTTTGTTTATTAAAGGAGATGGCTTTGAACACTCCCCACAAAGGCAGAGGCTGATTTCCAAGACCAAACATGTATTTAGATTGGAACTTTCAGTTCCACCTTCTGATCTCTAGGGAGGAGAGTAGGTCTGGAAGTTCAATTCAATCAGCCAATGGCCAACAACTTAGTGAATCATACCTACATAATAAAGTCCCCATAAAAATGCAAAAGGACAGGGTTCAGAGAGCTTCCAGGTTGGTAAACAAGTGGAGATTAGGAAGATTAATACACTTGGAGAAGGCTAAGTAGCTCCAAGGCTTTCCTCCATACCTTGCCCTGTGTATCTCCTCATTGGCTGTTGAGCCATCATCTTTATCATATCTTTTAATACACTGGTAAATGTAAATGTTATCCTGAGTTCTATGAGCTGCTCTAGTAAATTAATTAAATCTAAGGAAGAGGTTAGTGGAAACTCCAGTCCGTAGCCAGTCAATCATAAGCACTGGAAAGAGTCGGGAGTGTGTAATCAATGTCTGAAGTGGAGAATGGGGGGACAGTCTTGTAGGACTCAAATTTTGACCTATGGAATCTGATACTATCTCTGGGTAGATAGTGGCCAAATTGGGTTGAATTCTTGGACACCCTGTTGGTGTTTAAGAATTGTTTTGTGTGTGTATGGATGGATCCCCCACTCCCTGACTACTGTGTTGGAATTGGTCCAGGAAACTTTAAACAACACACAAGAGAAATTTTCTTAACATTTAATAAAATAAACTATGCAACAACTTGGGTAATCTCAAAGGCATTTTCCTGAGTGAAGGAAAGCAATTTCAAGAAGTTATATACTGTATGATTCCATTTATAGGACACCATCAAAAAGATAAAACTATGGCGATGGAGAATAGATCAGTGGTTGCTAGAGATTATGGATCAGGGGAATGTGTTGTAAAGAAATATAGCATGAAGGAATTTTGATTGATCAATGGAACTTTTATGTATCCTGACTTTGAGGTCTATTGCACAAATATTAAAATTTATAGAAATATACATCAAAAAAGTCAAATTATCATTTTAAAATATTTTTATTTGAATAAAAATAATTTCCTTCAATCAGTAAGAATTGAGCACAAACCTGGGCATCCTCTTTGATTTCTAAAGCTAGTGTACTCCACACACAGGGAAACTGTTCTGACCTCTCTACAAAGTGACAAGCAAAACTGCCAACTGAGTTCCACGTATTCCAGCAAAGCGTGCTGGAGGAAGACTGTGTTGTGATACAAGCAACCAGTCCACTTGAGCTCTATAACCTGGCACAGTTTAAGGTTAGGTGACTTAAAGTATTAAGCACCTAGAAGGTTAGGACATAACCTTCTAGTATGAATGGTAAGGTAACTTGTAAAATGTATGGCAAGCCCCAGTAGAAAAATCACGGTGCAAAACCTTAGGCTTACAGAGCTAGACATTGCTATTTGAGTAGAGCTAAGCACCTCTTAAAAACACTAGTTGGCCTGATATTGGGTTCTGGTAGAGAGGTGAACTTGACTGGAGGACATCAAATATTCATGCATCCCAAACTGCCTATGATGAACAGGGCTGTCTTAGACTGTAGAGTCATAAAATTGGACTAGCCCAGCAGCACTCAATAGGAAAATAGAAGTGATATATCAGGATCAGGCATGAGCAGCAAGTATTGCATGCCAGCAGTATGGACAAGTAGACCAGACACTTAGGCCATTTATCAAGATTGCATCAGCACTTCTACCAGTAGTGGTTTGTGAATGGATCAATGTGTGTGTGTGTGTGTGTGTGTGTGTGTGTGTGTGTGTGTTTAGGAGGTTTGGTATTAGGATACACTGACCTCATAGCATGAGTTAGGAAATATTTCCTCTTCTATTTTCTGGAAGTGTTTCTACAGAAGTGCGATCTTTTCTTCCTTAACTGTTTGGTAAAATCTACTAGTAAAAGAATCTTGGCTCCAAGTTTTCTTTTTCAGAAAGCTTTTGAACTACACATGTAATTTCTGTAAGAAATATTGAACAATTCAGATTATTTAATTATTCTTGGGTTCGTTCTGTTAGTGTGTCACTTTCAAGGAATTGGTCCCTCTGTTCTACGTGGATAAAAAGTCGCTCACAACATATTTCTATACTACTAATATTTGGGGAAGCAGTGGTGATGCGATGCCTTTTGTTTCATTCCAAATGTTGGCATTTTTGGTTTTCCTTTCTTTGTTAGTTAGCATGGAAAGAGATTTTTAGTAATTTACATAGGCTTAAATTACAAAGTTTTTTGGGATTTTTTCAGGCAAAAAGGTTAAATTTAACTATAAAGTGGACATCAAAGAAATGTCATTTCCTTAACCGTGGTAAAAGATGAGTAAATAAAATTACATCTTTTTTTTTCTGTGTGACTGCCTAAATACAAATTAGTGGAATGTTTTTTTATGATTTGAGGTGTCTTCTCTCCTAACAGTCTTCAAGTTTTATCTTAGGTGTAATGCATGTTGGGGTGTCCCAACTTACTATATTACCTGACATCACTCTGACCATACAGGCAGAACAAGTGCCTGTTTTCTCATAAATTCAATGGCTAATGTATGGAAATATCCCAGGAATGAAATGCTCTGACAAATCTCAACTCACTAGCTGATTGTAGTGAAGGGAGTTCTGCGGCTTTGGATGCTAAGTATAATGCCAGTTGTCTGCTGTGTTCAGATTAGATTTCCACAGCATTTTATTTCTTCTTGGAAAATGTGGTTTCTATATCAATATCATGAATTTGTCCTTCATCTGAATTCTTGCATCCTTGGGCTCTGTGAGATTTGTGTCTCCTTTTTAACATCTGTCTACTCATATCCTTGTGGGCATGCCCTAATTCAAACCTCTTACTTTCAAATTGCATGCTAATGTAAACCATATCAATCAGCCTCTATTGTTCCCCTGGTGACTCTGCTTACATTTTCAGGTCATACGTGTACAACCACACTTTAATTATCAATTTAGTTGCCACTGGCCTGTCTCATAAGGCCTGTTTCTTCTGTGTTTAGGGCAAGGATTGACTGACAGGAAGATCAATGGGAAATAGTAAATCAATTCCGTAGTCTTTGTAAAATGCCCTTACTTAGGATTGAAAGCATATTTTCTAGCAACTCTCACTAAAAGAAAGTCTTATTATTAGAAATAAATCACAGTGATTTTTTCCATTTTTTTTATTTTGAAATAATGCCTAAAATTGCAATAGGTAGAATCTTTGCTCTGTCCCCCCAACTCCCAGAATCTTGTTTCCTGTCCCCTCCCTTCCTCTCCCCTCTCTTGTCCTCCTTTCTCTCCCTAAAGGGTGAAATGAGATAGTTATTCTTTTTAAACAAAATGGAAAATATATGACTACGGTTATAAACACAGCATTTCTTTTCTTTTTATTTCAAATCAAAACTATAAATTCAAGATTTTGAGATAATATAGAGTTTTATGGTAATTTAAAAATATAGGCTATGGCAATAAATATTTTGTACATAGATTCCATTTATATGGGTAAACGGCCAAGATGATGGTTTACAACTATTTATCTGGTGATTACTTGTATTTAAATCTGATTTGAATATACAACAAAAATAAACAACCTCTTGATACCTTAAAAACTCAAAGTTTTAAAAGTCCTTTATGGTTATTATGAGATCATATTTTTAGTTACTCACCTATTCACATTCAATTCTTAAATGCAAAGAGAATAAATTTTTTTCTCATAGAGAAATTAATCAATATCCCAAATTTTTATGGAAAAAGTTCTATGACACATGCCTTAAGTCTTGCAAATAAAGAAAACAGGTGTTGGGGGGGTTGCTTTTGTTTTTTTGTCACAACTGTATAAAAGGAACAGAACAATCTGACTGGCTGGAGCTCGGTGTTTTGATTACTTCCCTTTCACTCTGTTGATGAAGGAGAGATTCCTGTCCTAGAATTAGGGGATGGCCAAACATGACACCCAGCTCTGGTCAGAGGAGATTGACAGCAGTCCACCCATTCTCACAGCCCAGGGTGGGGACACTGCCTACCATGTACTCTGGAACAGAGTGAACAAGCAGGAGCTGTGGGAGCACAGGAACAAGAGTGAGGTGATTTCTGGTTCCCACAGGAAGATGTCGTGCCTTTGAATAATTCAGCAGTCTGGCTGGGAACCAAAGCCTGCTATTCAGCAGTCAGCAGGTGTCATGCCTGATGCCCTTCATGAGAAGGGTTATTTGGCTAGAGGTCCTTATCCACGAGAGTTCAGTGGGAGAGGGGAACATGTGCTCTGCCATTCAAGGCTCTCGAGGTTGCAGATGTCAAGGCAAGAGATCATACTGAATCTTGATTTCCAACCTTCACCACAACTTGTCATATGGAGAGAGATAAGGGCAATTTGACTTTTTTTACTGAAAATATGTGATTTGTTTTCTTTTCGAAATCATATCAGGTCCCTTCTTAATTGAAAATTTAGAACATAGTAAAGATATGCTTCTTGCTGTCTCACTTTTTCCAACATTGGATATTTGTTAAAAAATGTATCTGTGTATCTTTTTAAGCTTAACAACATACACTTTCTGGGGCTTCCCCTTATTAATCCCGATTAGCCATGTATATTTAAATAAATACAAAGATCACAATTGTTTTTTTTTTTTTTTTTACCAGTGCTGGCATATTAAGCAATTCTTTATTTTGATTATGACTTTTTGTCTGGATAACATCACTGAGTTGTGTTGTGTTGTGTTGTGTTTTCTTCCAAGAAATTTTCTGGGTGCTGCCATTCCTCAACTCCCCATATGCTTCAGCCTGTCTTACTTTGTCATCATATGTTCACGTGCACATTTTCCCATAGACATTAATTTTTCCCACCTCCTTTCTTGCAATACGTTTTGCCATCAAGAAATCATTTGCGTTTATTTTTCTCAGCAACAGATGGCATTTTTCTCAGCAGTGGATGTCTTGAGGCTGCTCACCTCACTGGATCCAAACTGGCAGGGTTCTGGGCCTGTGGGAGGGCTGTCATTCCTGTTTTTCCTTATTTTCTTTCTTTCTTTCTTTCTTTCTTTCTTTCTTTCTTTCTTTCTTTCTTTCTTCTTTCTTTCTTCCTTTCTTCTTTCTTTCTTTCTTTCTTTCTTTCTTTCTTTCTTTCTTTCTTTTCTTCTTTCTTCTTTCTTTCTTCTTTCTTTCTTTCTTTCTTTCTTTCTTTCTTCTTCTTTCCTTCTTTCTCTCTCTTTCCCTCCCTCTCTTCCTTTCGTTTTTATATAACGAAAGTGTTTGGTTTTCTTTCTTGATTTACCCATTCTTACACATCTACTTGAGTTTTTAGACCTTGTTTTCATTATTGCCCACCCAAAAAACCTTTTTACACCTCTGCTACCTCAATCTCCCTCCCATACAGAATTCTAATAATTACAGATACAGTGTGTTTAAATCATAATGGTAATTTTTTTCCTACCCCAAGAACTAATTTTTACCCCCTTGAAAATGATATTGTCTCACTGAAAATGCATTTTCTACTTTGTTACAGAGCAAGAAATCCAGAACCTTCCTGAGAAAGGAAGAATTAGTTAACGATTAATATATTAAAAAAACAATGATATATTATGATTCTATTTGTATTAAGTTCAAAAATCCCTACTCCTTCCACTCTCAGGAAAAAGATAAAAAAAAAAAAAACTTTTATTCAACTATCTGAACAAAATAGGAAAGTCTTTAAAAAAATAAAATGGAAGGGTAGCCTGGGTGGCTCAGAGGTTTAGTGCCGGCCTTTGGCCCAGGGCATGATCCTGGAGACCCAGGATTGAGTCCCACGTCGGGCTCCCTACATGGAGCCTGCTTCTCCCTCTGCCTGTGTCTCTACCTCTCTCTCTCTCTCTCTCTCTCTCTCTCTCTCATGAATAAATAAATAAAATCTTTTAAAAAATAAATAAACAAATAAAAAGGAAAAAGAAACAAAATTCAATAAAGGGCAGTGGAAAAGGGAAGGAATGTGAGATGTTTGTAGCCAAGCAGATAGTTTCGAAACTACTAGTAATGTTCTATTTCTTCATCTGCAGATGGTTGCATGTTGTTCATTTCTTTATCAATCTTTATGCCATCTAGGTAGCTGCAATGTCAAACAGGGAGTCCCACGTTCACTGTACAACTGACTTCAGTGTGGCCTCTGCCTCCTTCATTCTGCTGTGCTTGCTTCATTTCAGATTGTTATTCAGCTGCTGTGCACACCTACACCCTTACCGTTTGCTAAGCCACAAAGCAACTCCCATTCTGGTGCATTTTTGCCACCCTGAGCTTTTGAGTTCCTTCTCACCATGTGGCTGTCCTACCCCCTCTCTCAAGACACCAGATCCCTTCCAGATCTAGCACTTAAAGGGTTAATACTTGGCATAAGATGTGGTCTTGTTGACCCTGTTCGGGACTAGAACAATGTCTATTCTGATCAACTGGTAATATGGCTAGTCTGGTTGCTAATTATACTGAATATTATTTCCGCATATATCCATGTCACCAGCTGTGTCCATGATGCCAAATTTATAGGTCGTTTTGTTCCCCC
Organism: Vulpes lagopus; assembly: GCF_018345385.1. Taxonomy (NCBI): domain Eukaryota; kingdom Metazoa; phylum Chordata; class Mammalia; order Carnivora; family Canidae; genus Vulpes; species Vulpes lagopus. Next base: position 40,943,030 of record NC_054839.1, read on the forward strand.
TCCTCAACCTTCCCTTACAATAGTATCACAAGTGGCTTCCCCCTCTGTCTGGAGGGTCTCTGCCTTCCAAGCTCTATTACACCACATCCTTCTGAGTTTCCTTTGAGACTTTCCGTAGCTTCTCTTTTTCTTGATCTCCAAACTTTGAGTTCCCTCATGACATACATTAATATTATTAACTATTTATCTGCCATTCATAATATATATAACAGCTACATTTCCTTTCATTCATACATACAGTATTCATGAAACAAGTATTTATAAGCTGCACCAGGTGCTGAACTAGACAAAATTGTCACTGCTCCTTTCAGTCTGAGGATACCCTAAGGAAGAAGGACAAATAACGGTAACATAAAAATTCTGATGGCTACTGTAAAGGAGAAGATCTGGATTCTGTGAAAGGTGTGAATTGAAAGAGAGAATTTTAGGTAGGAGTCAATAATGGACTCAATTTTTAAGTTATTTTTGAACTCAATATTTTACTTAATTCATTTCTACATGCATATGCTCTGACATTTATAGTTGTGACATAAACAATGCATTACATGATCATATCATGTGGATTTTTTTAATACTTATGTCGGTTTTTTTAAGATTTTATTTATTTATTTGAAAGAGAGAGAGAATGTGTGTGTGTGCCCCGCGCGGGCATGTGAGGGGGAGGGGCAGAGGGCTGGGGAGAGAGAATTTTAGGCTCCACATGGAGCCTAACATGTGGCTCGAACTCTCAGCCCTGAGATCAAGACCCGAGGCAAGGTCGAATTTGATGCTTAATCGACTCAATCACCCAGGTGCCCCAAATTTATGTAGTCTTTTTAAAAAAACATTTAGTTTTCATTAGTTTCTTCCTGCTATTCTCCTACACTTCCTTCACTTTGGTTATCATTTCTCCTTCATCTATGACCTAGTATATCCTTTCACATTTTTGTTTGTGCCTTTACAATATATACATTTATGTATCACTGCTTTTATTTATTTAATTTATTATTATTTTTGGGGGGAGATGGAGGAAGGGGCAGAGAGAGAGAATATTAAGCAGGCTCCATGCCCAGTGCAGATTCCAAGGGGTGCTGGATCTCACAACCCTAAAATCAGGATTGAGCCAAAATCAAGAGTCACACACTTAACCAACTGAACTGCCCAGGCGCCCCTCTATCACTGCTTTTAAAAAATTATTTATCATATTATTTTCACTTGTCTAAATCTTGTTTAAAAAATAACTTGGAAAAACCTCTCTAACTTAAATGGCATAATTCTAACCTATGCATTTTAAAGAATGTGCAATATTCTGTGGGGTGAAAAAAACCCTGTTGATGAGCACAAACTTTCAGTTTTTGTGAATAAGAAAAAATGCTGTATCAAACATATTTATAATCAAGCTTATGTATTAGTGCTTTTATTTTGAGATCTATTGCAGAAGCTCTTGATGAATCAATGTGTACATGTTTTTATGATTTAAGTAGATTTGGCCAATGTCCCTTATGAAAGAGCTGGGACATGACATGTGTTCTCCAGTAGGATAACCATCCCTGAACATCTTTAAGAAAAATCTTTACTGGCCTTTTTTAGTCTATTTTGTCCCAGATTAACAAGACACCTAATGTTGTCACACTACAATGGCATTAAAAGAAACCATCCATATTTACAAGAATGAAATGTGAGAACTCTTCCTTTTTGTGTCTCTGACATTTGTCTATTCTGTAAATAACATAACATGCTATTTGTCCAGATGAATTGATTCATAGTCTCCTTTACCCATGGTTTTGCAGGGGGTAGGCATTTACATTTGTATGATGAGTGTATGTTAAGACGGGCCATACATGTTGATAAACAATTTCTGTCATTTCAGCTGCCACCAAGGAAAAGAAGAGATGTTAGTAGAAGCAAGATAGAGAAATCAAATGATTTTCCACAATTGTCTTTATTCCTGTGCTTGCTAAGCACCTCAAATCAGAACAAAAACCTTTCCCAAAATAATAAAACTAATTTTCCAAACTTTTGGTGGCTGAGAGAAAAGGTCAGCTTCTTTTCTAATGCAGATTCCATAGTAGCCAGAATTAAAGAAAATGCCTTTTTATGACCTAGACATATGGTATAGATTAGAAAATGGATAGAAGTGTGCTCTGATTGGCTGGCTAATATTCTAATGAGATAGATTAATCAATGTAAACCACACAGCTCAGTTAAAACTGCCTTTCAAATTGCCAATTTCATTTTCTTCCAGCAGAGAAAATGCCAATCTTTTCCTATGTAGTAAAATCGTCTTGTTATAACAACGAAGAAACTCCAGAGTTACTGTTATTGTGGAACATCTGGTAACTACAAGATGTGGCTCCTCAGAGAAAACCACATCGCTGGAAAATAAGAACTTGCTCAGCCTAGTCGTATTTCATGTTTTGTTATACTCTAGAGTATGGCTGCCTCATAATACAGTAATCACTTTCCTTAGGCACCATAAATGAAACCACAGATGCTACAATTTGCTCTAATTGGAGCAGCTTACTATAAATAAATAATCAAAATAACAATATATGCATAAAATATATGCAAGTTTTAAAGGTTGGATTGAAAAAAATTACAAAATGATTACCTAAATACCATGCCTATCAAGTTTATTCTTTAAGAAATAGGGAGATAGACTGGATTTTTTATATGAATCTCATTATTTTTCAAACTATATAATTTATTTCGAAATTTATCACAACAATGAAATTACAACAGATCTGGAAGTGTAGCAACCTCTTTTATGTGACTGTCAGCTCACTGACTTGTCACATCTGTCTGATTTATCACATATCAAATTTATAATTTGACCTCACAACAATTTAATGGTTTGGCATGTTTCTATTTTATATATGTGTTAAACTTATTCCTGGATATGGTATTGTCTTCTATACCTACATACATTTCTTTTTTTGTATTGATTTTGTACTCCTAAAAACTAATCAAATTTTATTTTGTTGAGCTAAACATTACAACAGATAAATAAAATTGATCCTGTATTTTGTTTAGAAAGTTCTTCTAGAGCTTAAAATAAATATTTTTTTCATTCTTTGCTCACATAACCTGTCAGTTTGTTTAGAAGCATAAAGGCAATAAGAGTAAATAGTAAGCAGCTCAGATATCATGTATCAATGATGAGTTAAGTTTTTGTGTGTGAGAAAAACATGGTGTTTGAAAATGTTTAGGTTATAGATAATACCTAATTTGATTAAATCTAGAATCTTTTAGAATAATAACATTTGAGATCTAAAAAGCTCAAATACCACTTGAGAAGTTCTTAAAAATATAATTAGGGTTTTCAATGTAATGAGGTAAACTTTCCCTTGACTGGAATGCATGAAGAAATGTCCAAGACTTAGAGTAGCAATAAAATGGCAACAGAACTTTTTGTTGTGGTGGTTATTGCTGTTTTTCATTTCCATTATCAGCAGATTTTTTTTTCACTTGCGTGTTTGGCCATCAACATACAAACAAGTGTGAATATATTGTATATATCATATATATGTATAATTGGTAAGTATTTGGCACCAGTACTTAATAGGAATTATATATATATGTGTGTGTGTGTGTATATGTATATATATATATATATTTGTCACCTCTAAGCCTTATGTTGTGCTTATGTGCTTGTTTTGTTTTCCTTTTTTTTTTTAGGTAAATAATTTTGAGAGGCTAAGCCTTAAAGAATAGTAAAACATATCTTCAATGAGTTTCCAAGGACCTAAAAATTGTAAGAACCATTGTGAATGCAACATAGTTAGTCTATCATTTTCTCTGTTGTTTATTGATTGGTAACCTCAGCCCTATGGTTATGTTTATACAAAATTATAGTTAAGAAATAAACTTGAATAGCTTTACATTTTGGAAAAACACTATACATTGATGGTTTTACAAAATATACACACAAATTAAAAAAATGACTTTCCACAAAGTCTATTAGGCACTGTTCCCAGAATTAACACATGTCTACTACTTTCTAATTTATTCTGTACTAAAAGTTTTCTATATTCCAAAGGACAAATAACCCATTGGTCATTTGGATGTACTCCCAATTTTGTTATTGTTTTATTATCTGTGTGAAACAGGAGTAACTAGGAGTACCTGGGTGGCTCAGTGGTTGAGCGTCTGCCTTGGGCTCAGGTGGTGATCCTGGGGTCCTGAGATCGAGTCCTACTTCAGGATCCCTGCAGGAAGCCTGTTTCTCCCTCTGCCTATGTCTCTGCCTCTCTCTGTGTGTCTTTCATGAATAAATAAATAAAATCTTAAAAAAAAAAGAAACACAGTAACTAAAGCTTATTTTGATATATTTTTTTTCTGCATTTTGACTGTGGGTAGCTAAATCACACAAGCTAAATAACCTTTGAGATATTGTGGATAGAAAAGTGATTTAATCTTTGATTTTCTAAAAAAAAATCTGAAACAAATTAATATACTTACTCATTTTAATTTTCCAAAATTTTGCCTTATTTTTTCACTTTTAGATCTTATTATACCTAAATTAAATAAAATATTTGAACATCTACAAAATCCAGCATACACTCTGATTCAGTTCCAATTAAAACAGTGTTCTCTTTATGCATGGAAGAAAAGAGTGTGTTCATCTTAGTTACTTATCCATTAAGATTTGGTCTGTGTCATTAAGACTCCTTCAAAGCAAGAGTGTAATTCTTTCAACTGATGAAGCAGATGTCGCATTAAAAGAATGTGAAATTTGTGTCATCATTTTATTGACTCAGAGCTTATGAAGATTCAGCGAGTTATTGTATTGCTCACAAATGTCTTCTTTCTGCAGTTATGACAGACATAAATTAGCAAGGCCAGGACAAAGTAGAGCAAGTCATGATCATTTTAAATTAAAACATCCTAAATATTTCTGTACTAAAAATTTCCAGCTACAATCCAGTGGAAAGATTTTGTGCCTGAAAGGTGACATCTGATTGTGACGAGAATATAGATTATGTACAATTTACTCTCTAGGGCCCAGTCTGCCTTTCCTACCATCTGATTAGTATAGACAGGTATTCAAGGAGGGGAAAAATGCAAAGTGAGCTTTATTTAAGTTTTAATGAAATCATTTGCTCCTCCTAGCAGTTTTCTATCATATTAGCAATGTTTCTTCATAATGCATGAATATTAAATTTATCTAATACAGTACAAAATTATCTTATTAAGAACTCACATCTTATAATAGTGGGAAAGAAGACTAATGCAATATTGCACTAATTCAATTTCATCAAAGTTACTGATACAGAAAAGCAGCTCGTTTTCCTACACAGATGTCAAAAATATTTATAATGCTTCATTTCTAAGAATGTCTTCTATAAAACCAAAATTATTATTCTAGCCCATTGTGTAACAGACTGAGGACTTAGCTGTAGTCGAGCAAGATAGGCTAGTCCAGACTTAGATCTGATTAAGAGGGTAACTGTTTATATAATGATCTGAGGAATATATAAAAGGGAGACAAATATGTAGACTGCAGAGTAACATCAAATTATTCAATGTACAATTCACAATGGGTTTGGAATATTTGGAAATGGAAAAGTTTGCTACCTCAGGGAATAAGAGAAATGAAACATTAGAATTCCAAAGACAAATTTGTTTTATAATCGCACTGGAGATACAGCTGGGAAAATAGAGGTCATGGATATATGCATGTACTTATTACTACAAGAATGCACATTTCTCAACTAGTCCTCACATTTACTCTATTTCTGTGTTTAGTTGGATAGTCTGCGTAAAGGATTCCCTACATGCACTTTGTCACCAGTCTGCAATGTTATTTATGCTAAGTGAAAAGGTCTTATTCAACCCAAAGTAAATGCCTTTCCCTCATTCAAAATTCTGCTAAAAACTTCATCTCTTCTCCTATGTAGTTATAGTCATTACAGAAGAATGGAGGCCCTAATGTATTGACTTGGAGGCCAATGTGTTCTGTAAACATTGAGCTCTCAACAAAACAAAGGTAAAAGGTTAATATACCTTGATCATGGAAATAATATGATTTAACTATGAAAGTATTATCTATAAATACACCAAGGATAACATAAATTTAGAATTAAATCAGACCAACTTTACCAACAAGTAAGATAATTATGTAAGTTATACTTTACCTGTCTTGACTACCATAGTTGAAGATGTATCAAATGTTTCAATGTTCTTTATTATATATTTTAACAATTTACTCCCTTCCATTTCTCCAACTTTACATCAGCTTGGACTTTCTTTAATTTTTCTCTTCATAACTAAAGGTTGGTTTAAATGTTATCCTCTTTTTTTTTTAAGGTTTTATTTATTTATTTGAGAGACAGCACAAGTGAAGGGGAGAGACAGAGGGAGAGGGAGAAGCAGACTCTCTGCCAAGAGGGAGCCCCACAAGATTTAAAAAAAAAAATGATGCAACTTGTAAGTTGAAGGGTATGTTGGATGGGAGTGGAGTGGATGGATAAGATTAAAGGAGCAGGGAGGAGACTTCTCTTTTTAAGGAAGTTAGGATAGAACATTATTTTACAGTTACTGCATCAAGATATTTAGGGAACAAAAGCAATTATGGTAAATTATGTTAATTATGTAATGTTTTATTAACCTTATGTGTTTATTTTATATAAGTTATATATTTGTCTAGTCTCCAGCCAGATTGTGTTTGAGGGCAGAAGCAGGCATGTATGTGTACTTTGTACTCCTTAGAATTGTGATTTATTCATGATTATCAAAGAAATTTTTTGAAGATTTTATTTATTTATTCATGGGAGACAGAGAGGGAGGGGTAGAGACACAGGCAGAGGGAGAAACAGGCTCCTCGAGGCAGCCCAATTGGGACTTGATCCAGAGACTCCAGGATCATGCCCTCAACCAAAGGCAGACCCTCAACCACTGAGCCACCCAGGTGTCCCTACAAGTTGCATCTTAATGGTGAATCTTTTTTTTTTTTCATTATTTCAGCCCACTTATTGAAGTTTTGAACGAATGATTACTGTTGTAGGAAAAAAACAACCACTAGCTGTGAACAAAAGATGTGAATCTGCCACAATTTATTCACTCCATTTACTGTTGATAGTATTTTACATTATTTACATATTTGGCTATTATAGGCAAGTCATTTTGGACATTTATTACTTGTCTACCAGGGCACACATGTACAATTTTTCTCTATGATAAATATGCAACATCAGAACTGCAGAGACATGTATCTCAGACACAAAAGAGTATGTGCAATTTTAATAGGTTGTGTTAGATTCTTTAAAAAAAAAAGATATTATTTATTTTAGAGAAAGTGAGCAGGAGGAGATGCAGACGGGGGAAAAACCTCAAGCTGATTCCAAGCTGAGCCCAGAGCCCAAGTGGGGGTACAATCTCATGATCATGAGTCATGACCTGAGCCACATAACTGACTGAGCTACCCAGGTGCCCAGGTTATGTTAACTTACTTTCTAAAATAGTACTAAGTTTTACTCTCACCCAGAGTACAGACTTGCCTGTTGCTTTACCTAGTGTTTTTAGACTTTAACTTTTTACCATCTGAATGGATGTTTTTATGTATCTTACTGATTGTTGATAAAATATTGAGTATTTATTTCCATTTAGCTATTATTTACTGTCTTTCCATACAGTTAGTTGTATAGTATTTTCCAGAAAGACTTTGCACTCCTTTTGGTTCTTGATTCAACTGGGGTTTAGACAGGAAACAGGAATACCCTAACTATCTTAAAAATAAATAGATTTAACATAAGGAGTTAGATACTTACAAAATTTTCTTATGGGCCGGAGGATTAAATTTTAAGAAAGGCCATCACTGCAGCTGCGGTTCAGAATATCGGGAAGTTGCTGCTGCTGCTGTTACCAAAGGAAAGGTACAATAGGCAAATGCTGAAATAAACTTATAGGCCAAATATGGAGCTGCTCCTGCCCCAGGTGCCACATCAGCAAATGGATTAATGTTCCTGTCCCTGGAAGTACTCTACTTGACCAGAAACACAGCTACGTTTCTCTATGGCAAATAAAGGAGACATGACTTTGTTTCTGGTGAAATAAGTGGCCCCTAATGGATAGCTTTCTAATCTATCCATAGGCCCTACCAGCCTAATATTAATAATAAACCTTTGGGCACCTGGGTGGTTCAGTTTGTTAAGTATCTGACTTAGGCTCAGGTCATGATCTCAGGGTACTGGGATCAAGCCCCACATTGGGCTCCCTGCTCAGTGGGGAGTCTGATTGTCTCTCTGTCCCTTCCTCTGCTCATTCTCTCTCTCTCAAATAAGAAATAAAATCTTTTAAAAAGAGTAATAATAAACTTCTTATTAGATGCCTATATTACCTTTTAGTTTCTGTCTCTTTCATTAGGACCCTGCTCATAGATTTAAAAACAATAAAATAAAAAACCTTGAGATATGCTGTTAAGGGAGATTCTGGCCCAATAAATATTACAAATATATTTAAAGAAATAATCTGTAAACAAAATGAACATGTAGGGGTTTTTTGTATATTTTTTAATTAGAGTTTGATTTACCAACATATAACACCCAGTGCTCATCCCATCAAGTGCCCCTCTCAGTGCCCATCACCATCACCCCATCCCCTAACCACCTCCCCTTCCACTACCCCTTGTTCATTTCCCAGATTAGGAGTCTCTCATGTTTTGTCATCCTCACTGATATTTCCCACTTATTTTCTCTCCTTTCCTCTGTAGTCCCTTTCACTATTTCTTATATTCCCTGAATGAAAAAGATTATATTTATTTATTCATGAGAGACACATAGACAGAGGGAGAAGCAGGCTCCATGCAGGGAGCCCGATGTGGGACTCAATCCCAGGACTCTGGGATCACACCCTGAGCCAAAGGCAGATGCTCAACTGCTGAGCCACCCCGGCGTCCCAAATTGTAGGTTTTGCATGCAACTTGGTAATTTGGAACATAGAAAACAGCATAAGGAATAAGGTCCCTGATATTGTGGGCACTGCATAACATATAGAAAAGTTGAATCACCATGTTGTATACCTGAAACTAATGTAACATCATGTATCAACTCTATTCAAATTTAAAAAAATATAAATACATCGTAGAGGGACCAAGAGGGTATAATGCTAGGTTGGTCAGAGAAAGACAAATGCCATATGATTTCACTCATATGTGAAATTTAATAAGACAAATGGGTAAAGAAATAGAGACAAGAAATGGACTTTTACAGAGAATAAACTTGTGGTTGCCAGAAGGAAGGTGGGGGGATGTGCAAAATAGATAAAGAGATTAAGAGCTCACTCATCTTGATGAGCACTCAGTAATGTATAGAATTGTTGAATCATTATATTATATACTTGAAATTAAAATAACATTGTATATTAATTATACTTCAGTTAAAAAACTCAAGGCCATATTACTCTACATTTATACTTGATTCCTTTTAGCCTTATATCAATTATTTTGAACTTCATCAAATTCTCTGGGCTATGAGTTTATTCCCACCAGTCAAAAATTTTTTTTAAATATTTTATTTATTTATTCATGAGAGACACACACAGAGAGAGAGGCAGAGACACAGGCAGAGGGAGAAGCAGGCTCCATGCAGGGAGCCTGACATGGGACTCGATCCCGGGTCTCCAGGATCATGCCCTGGGCTGAAGGCAAGTGTTTAACAGCTGAGCCACTGAGCCCTACCAGTCAAAATTCTAGCAATAATTTAAGCTCCATTTAATGTTACAGTAGATGGGACATTTATGTAACAATAGTCATAGATATAAAGGTGGTGTACTTGACAATTGTGGTTTATTTCAATTCTCCAATAAAAGTTTGAGAGCATGTTATAAACATTATATGAGGTGTAGGAAATTTTTGAAAAATGGGTATAGTTTTTTACTGTCATTCTATCAATGCATATCAATATATTGTTTTTCTCTCATGTATATGTTTATTCCATGTTTGTTTGGCCTCTGAGAGACTGAATATTTCTAGATAGACAGTTAAAACTGAGATTTCGGCCCTCAAAATTGATAATCCTTTTTTCAATTACAGCAATGAGAATAAGGGGTATTCAGCAGCCAGGTGCATTTTCTAGATGGTATCAGTAACTTTCCTTTCTTTAGGAGCTAAGCCCAAGATTCAATGTTCCAACCCTAGGGTTATCTTTTCTTAGTTCCATAACTACCAGCTGCATTCCATGGCTGCGTAGCTAATAACAAATGCATGGCATGTATACTGCTGTAGAGTATGAAAAGAGAGAACTTTAGTTGTACTTAAAGATTTTAAAATTATTTTCAGTCATTCTTATGAAGAAACAAACATTCTGGGTCAAGTTTCATCTAATCTTTTTTCTTTCTTTCACATTTTCTTTTGATTTTTTTATTGCTTTTATTTTTCATTTCATTGTACTAAATTGAAGTATACTTGACATACATAGTATATTAGTTTCAGATGTAAAACATAGTGATTCAACACTTATATATATTATGAAATGCTCCCCATGAGATATGTTTACCATCTGTCACCATACAAAGTTCGAAGCATATCAAGAGTTTCAGCATCTTATAGACTAAGATACAAGAACAACAGAAGGAGTCACTAAAACGGTAGTCTAGCTTTTTATCTTGGTAGTTTAGTATTGCAACTAAAACAAAACAAAAAAGGAAACAAAATAAACAAACTTATTGACTGTATTTGATTAAAGGTAAGACAGTTAAGAAGATTCAGAAAATAGAGTTAAGTGAGTGCAATCTGAGAAGCTGAGATGGCCAACATGGCCAGAAGTTGACACATGAAAAAGATGCTCACCATCTCTCATCCTCAGAGAAATGCAAATCAAAACCACAATGGTTAAAACTTTCAGATTCTAGGAGATTTTATTCTAATGCTTAGTTCTATTCAAGTACTACTGTTAGCTGAGAGAATATTAGGTGAAACAATACTTTCATAGAAATGCAAACTTATCTGCATTAATATAAATGTCTCAAATACATGATCTACTGGATCATGAATTAAATGTATTTTTGTACACACATACACATATAAATACTCCTTTATATAGGTCTATGTTGTGTGATTTATGTATTATCAATAGAGAGCACAAAATGACTTCTGAATTATCTGGATACTTGGAACTATATTATAGGTTTCCTGACACACTAATTTTCTTTATAACACATTCTAGGCCATATACTGACATTAAAATCTTGATTAAGTGTAATTTTTAGAATTGAGAATCCCCTTTCTATAGAAAAATTTCTTTTGTTCCATTCTACTAAGCCAATGCTCACCTTTAGGTGATGAATTTTCAGTGCAGTTCAAGTCTGTTAACTTTAACAGGGGCTTATTGGAACAGTCATAGTGAACTATGTAAGAATTGTGCCACTGAGACACAATTATAAGGTAGACTACTGCTCAATCTTGATGGTTACAGTGCAGCTGGGATTATTTTTTTCATCTTTCTTATCTAGTTCTATGTCTCAAGTTGGTATTTTCATCTAGTCACATAGATAAATTCAGTTATCTTTAACACTGGTGATTTTAATCCATATTTCTATATTATTTCATTCTTTTTTATTCCTAAAATATTACGTGGAAGCTGACTAATGTTTTTTTTACTCTAACATTTCTGGCAACATTATGGCATTTAAAATATACTTTTTTACATTAGTAGGACAATTTCAAATGTGACTATGAACATCTATCTACATTTTAGTTGCAATACTAAACAGTACCAAGATAAAAAGTCTTTCAGACTACCATTTTACTGACTCTTCTTCTATCTCAATCTTTAAGATGTTGAATCTCTTGACATGCTACTATTTCAACAATTTAATGTAAAATAGATATAACCATAAGAACATATTGGGAATCAATGACTGCATAAGATGCATTTTTATCTATACTATGTTAAAAATAATCTTTCATGAATAATGGATCATTATGAAATGGAATATTGGATAAAAGAAAAATTAGATTGTTAATTCTTTATGTTACCTTTGTATTTTTCTTCATTAATATGGAAATAGTAAAATAAATCTAGTTTATGGGACTATTCAAGCTATCAGAATGGAAATTCAAATAGAGAAGTAGACTAGAGTATAGAGAAACTCTGACATCCTAAATCTAATCAACAAAGGAATTATTGATAAATAATGCAGTAAGAAGTGGTTATGTACCACTTCTCAGCCTTTTAGCTAAGATCAAATCTAAGAAGTGGTTATATAATTATCAAGGAAATTTTATCACTGGCTAAATATTAAGATATTGCTGATTTTCTGTTTTATAATACTATCATGGTTATATTAAAACATTAATTCTTTTAGGATACCTAAGAAAAGAATGCCAGATAAAAATAATATGACATCTTTGATTTTCTTTAAAATCTATATTGAAGGACTGAGTTAGATGGCAAGTTAAACAAATCTGATAATATGTTCCTAATTTTAGAAGATGATGCTGAAATGTGGGTTTATGTTACTAATTCTGATTTTTCATTTTAAATATACCTGGTCTAAAATTTTCTAGTATATAAGTATTGACATGCCTATTCTCGAGTTTTCTGATCAAAAGTTGGAGAGTGGAAATATCATGACTTTGGGATTAAAAGAGACATAGATTTAAGTCTGTGAGCTTCTCCACTTACCAGTTGTGGATATTGAGGACATCAGTGAACACCCAGGAATTTCACATTTTCATCTATAAAATAGGAATATATATATATTTTTATATACATATATAAAATAGGAATTTGAGTATACAGACACACACACGCACACGCACACACGCACACAGTTGACCCTTGAACAACATGCAGGGCAGATGAGGAGCACCAACTCCACACATGTTTGCTACTAGACAACAATGAAAGAACTGAGGAAGATACAAGGCAAAGACCATGTGGAACTAATCAAGAGTTGGACACCTAATGGCCTTAGAAATGCTGACTGGTCAAGATCCAGTAAGCAAACCACAGAATTTGAGGTTACAAAAACTTAAGATGCAAAAGTCAATGACATTGACATAAGCAAAAGACAAATATTTTTAACAAGCATAGATTTTGACCAGACATAAGAGTCTCTAGCTGTCAGCCTGCTGACCTTGAACGACATGGAAAAATTTTGGTTTAATATTGGAGATGAGGGTAAGCCTGACTTAGATCATTTTAGGTATCAGTTGGCAGAACATGATTGTTGCCTTTAAAATTCAAAACAGCTAAAATTTTTTACACTAAAGAACACAAGAAGCTATTGAAAATTTTTTTTGCAAGCCTAGGTAGGCATCGACGGTTGTTCAAATTCCATTGTGTTTGGGCCAAGAAGGGAAATTTGGATGAAGCTATCTGAATTCACAGGCTCCACAGTAACATTCTATGTTCTCTCTATTGCTTAGCACCTACAATATAAATATAATCTAAACAAAACTCTTGTCCAGAAAGAGGAGTAAGCCACCATAGCACAGGAATAAACGTGTATGTTTCAGTTAGGTGTGGAAGCCATGTAATTACTGAAAGTCCACAATTGGGACACCTGCGTGACTCAGTGGTTGAGCCTCTGCCTTTGGCTCAGGTCATGATCCCGGGATCCTGGGATCGAGTCCCACATCAGGTTCCCCACAGGGAGTCTGCTCCTCCCTCTGCCTGTGTCTCTGCCTCTCTCTCTGTGTCTCCCATGAATAAATAAAATCTTTAAAAAAAAAAACAAAGCCCACAATTTATGATGGGGATTGCAAAAACATGGAGTTTGAAGAGGAAATAAAAGTAAGATTTGAATAAATAAATGGAAATAAAAACCACTCAGAAAAAAATGTATTAACCGTAACTACTATCATCCATTTCCAAAACTTGGGAGATTATAGCAATGTCTCTAGTCTTTGAGGGAAGAGAGAGCATACACACAAATCCCATTATTTAAAATTCTGTGATATCAAAAGTAAGTTCTCTCTTAGAGATTTCTGCTAGTTGAGTTTGAATTCACACTGGCAAATTCTTTTTTTTTTTTTTTCTTGGTCTGCTTTCTCCTTTCAGCATCTGAGTCTTCTCTGTGGTCATTAGAACCTATTGGGTAAATACTAGGTTGGAATGCTGGGTTAGCATTTTTTTTCTTTTTTTTTGGACTGGAAGACTTTACTTTGGATTACTGTTCTAGGGATTGAAAACTGATTTATTTTCTATATTTGGAAGGAGGTGGTGCCAGAGCTGAAAAAAATGAAGTATGTCTTTTAACTATCTTAGCTCTTTAATATATAAGACTTGTGAGGGAAAGTAGGGTAAGTATCTACCTTCAGCTCAGGTCATGATTCCTGTTCCACAGTATTGCTGCCCTCTCCCTCTCTGTGTCAGATAAATAAATAAAATCTTTAGAAAATAACCATAAATCTTATCACACACTTTTAACTAAAATAGGTCAACTGCTAAGATTATGAGGGAACTATATGCATTCCTAGAAAAAAAAATAGCCCAAGAAGCAACTTCTAAAAGACTTGATTCCTCCCAGTCAACAAAAACTTTTTAGGATAAGGCCAAGCAAAAGGTAAAATTATAATAGACTCAAATTTCTTTATCTTTTTCTACTCAAATATAGTTAAACATTGGTTTCAGATTTTAATTCCTTCATGTTTGACATTATTATATTTTCATCTGCAAGATAATTAAGTTTTTAGACTCCTTTTCCCCAGGAATTTGAATAGGTTTTTTTTTTAAATAAAGTATCCTATGGTTGAGATCTTATTACTGAAATATTTTAACATTATAATCTGATGTTTTGCAGATCCTTTGCTAGACTGTACTGGATAAAGTGGTTTAAAAAATTTGGATGGGAAATTGACAGATATAAAATTTTGACTTTGAACATAAAATGACTTGGAGGATATGTTAACACATTATTCTGACATCATTTCAGAAACATTTGCACGAGTCATAGGTAGTCGTCAGAGGAAACACAGAAGAGCAGTGGGTGATATTGACAGATTCTCTTCTTGAACTTATCTAGAGGATTGTTTAATAGATTTCTGGACTCCTCTGAAGAAGATGGCCACATTGATGGTTGATCTTGTCTAAAATGATTGTTTCAATAGGTTTGGATTAGAAAAAGCTGTGGAATGTTTGATGAGAACATTATTTTCCATTTCTGAAATGTCCTTCCATATGGAAGGACTTTCACTAGAATAAAATACCTCGGGGAGAGTGTATTTGTTGTGGAAAGCTAACTGCTATCACAATTAGCAATACTCCCAAATTTCAGTGGCTTAGCACAATAAAAATGTATTTCTTTTTTTTTTTAAGATTTTATTTATTCATGGAAGACACAGGGAGAGAGAGAGGCAGAGACACAGGCAGAGGGAGAAGCAGGATCCATTCAGGGAGCCCAACGCAGGACTCCATCCCAGGTCTACAGGATCAGACCCTGGGCAGAAGGTGGCCCTAAACCACTGAGCCACCCAGGCTGCCCTAAAAATGTATTTCTTAGAAGAGGTCACAGTGTCCTGGGGCCTTGTACCATGCATTCCTTCTGGGACCAGAATCCTTCATTCTGGGACTGTGATCTCTTACAGATCCTTGGCATTCTTTAACTCAGCATGTGTTCAAAAGCAGTTGAGGCCAAGTGGGAGGTATTTATGACTGGCCTGATATTGACAGCACTACTTCCATTCCCATCCATTAGCCAGAATTCAATCACGATGACACAACTCAAGGGGAAAAAAAAAAAAAGCAACAGCACAATTTATGTAAAAGAGGCTGAAAATAAGCATTCTAGCCATGCACCCAGGAAGAAAAGGAGGACAAGAGTTTTACTGAAGAGTAACATGCTCTCACACAAAACGTGATTTGTTATGGTAATCCCAGAAGAAAATACTATGCAGACATAGCCTCCCTCTTACTAATCAGTTTAGCATAGTGGATAAGAGTGAAGCCTTTGGAGTCTGACTACCTGGATTTGAGCTATAGTTTTACAGTTGGCAGGCTGAGTGTGGGTGGGTAAGACAGTGAACTTCTCTCAGCTTTCTCATTCATAAAAGGAGATAACAGTACATATCTCAGAAAATCTTGCAAATATTAGCATTTAATACCTTTAATGGCTGGAAAATTATCTGCTCTATAGAAGTTTCATATGCTTGGGTTGGATTAGTACGTGTTGTGAAATAAGCTCCTTCTCTACATTGTTTCCTCTGTGTCTGTATACAGGCTCAGTTTTAGCTAAAGTGTTCTATGTACATGTGAAAAGTGCATAGTGTTTACAAAATAATATGCTATGAATACCTACTAAATCTCCATATCAACCAAAGCATTAACTTTCTTCTATATTTTTTTCATTTTATTATATCTTTGTGATACTGAATTTGATTAAACATCACTTTATATTTTTTAATTATAAATGTTCTTTCATTTCTAAGAAATTTTATTCAATTATTTTCTGTGTGTTGGTGCATATAGTTTGATATTGGATATATCTTCTTCATATGATACACCCATCTTTATATGTGTCTTCCTCATGTTAATTTTTTGTAATTACATTTTATCTTAAAAACATAAGTTCTTTCTTACGTGTTTCCCGTTCTTTTTAGTTACATTTTCTAGTAACTCTGCTTATTTTCTACCTATCCATCTTTCTAGTTTTTAAATAAAATAATATAACCAAGTTTTGCATGTGAGTACCATCTACATCTGTCTTTTAATAGAAAAATCCATTCCTCTCACATTTCTTCTAGTTAAAAATTATATGTTTCCAAAATAATTTGGTTTACTGTAAATTCTACTTCATGGTTTCTCTTTATTTTTTGCTAGTTTGATCAAATTGTATTCAAGTTCCTTATTCTATCATCATGATGAAGTTTTTACTCAACCCTGTTTACCCATGCTGATTTATAAATTCTTGCATAAATTCTTCCTTCTTTCCTCTCTCTCATTCTTTCTTTCCCTTCCTATGCCTTCTTTCTTTCTTTCTTTCTTTCTTCCTTCCTTCCTTTCTTCTCTCATTTGTCCTTTCTTCCTTTCTGTTTATGGCTCTGGTGTATACCATTCTCCAAAGCATCAGTTCTCTCTTTAGCCATAAAGTAAAAGTGTTTCTGTCTTTTCAATCCTTTATATTAGACCCCTGGGTAAAGGTGATGGCACACTTTTAGTTCCCCTTTGCAACTACAATCCTAGGTATAGACCAGCAGGTCCCCCATAATTTCATCATATGGGATGTTGACTCCATGTTTCTAGGAGTTCCATGTATCAGGTGGCCAAGCTTTCAACATTCTTTGTGGGCTGGCCTTTACTGCAGAGTTGTTTTCTACAAGCCCATCTCATGTGTCCAAGAGCAGCAAAACATCCTGTCTAATTCTGTGCTTCCACACCCTTTAGTGCAAGATAATAATGGCACAATGTGATAAAAAGGACTGTCAGTACAAAAAGTTTTGTATCTCAACTCTAACACAATAAAGAATTAGAGAGTGGTGCAAACTGAAAGAAGAAGAAAAGCTTATTAAAACAGTACACTCTCTAAAGGAGAGCAGGCAGGTTCTGGGAGGTGGAACTGGCCCGTAGGTTGTTTGGGGATAGGATATTCATTGGGTCTTTCAGGGTTGGGAGGAACTGTGACCTATAATGAGGTGGTCTCTAATGGAAGCTACTTCCAATCATTTGGGGGACTCCTTCCACAGGTTGAGAGGGAGAGTTTTTGACCCTTCAAAGTTTGTGAGGAACCATCATGACCCCTTTTCTCCATTAGGGTAGGAGGCTAAAACCACAATACACACGCATTATAATGAGTCTGGGGTTACCCTGGCACAGAGATGGAAGAGGAGAGTGCATGTTCTGTACCTGTGGCTCTTGGTCTGTTAGCCCCAGGGTCTTGGAAACCACAGGTCAAGATGTCGTGCCCCATTTTTTCTCCAGCTCACGTTTAACTGTCTACTCTATAGAGATAACCAGTCTATAAGTCTTAGATGCCCCAGATTTTATTTGCTCCAACATCCGGGGATTTGTTGTTTGGATAAATATGTTACCACTTGTGTTATGGCAGCAGAAGTAGATGTAGAATTAATCAGGTCTGAACATTTAGGCTCTGCCTTCTTTCATAGGCAGCTCTTCATCCTCTGAGAGATTGTCATTAGATGATTTGCAGTTGGCAGAATAGAACAATAGAAATATGATCAAGTCACTTGCATGCATGAGGTTTTAGAACATAGTAGGATTTGTTTGAATCATTCAATCTAAAATTTATCCATGGTTGCTGTACCTTTTTCATCACAAGACTGGTCTTTCTGTTTTTGAGATGTGTTTGATAATATGTATATATCTTAGAGTAATTTCGCATCTTAGTTATTTTTTTCTTTTTTTTCCAGCTTCTTTTCTTTTTAGCCTTTTCTTTTCTTTCTTTTTTCTTTTTTGTAGTTAGGGTTTCCAAGTCTGAGTCGATATCATGCATGTTCTTCCAAACAATTTAATTGCTTTAATCTATTTCATTTTACAATATTTGCCAACATTTCTAAACATTTTATGAATATTTATATTTATATTTATATTGCAGGACTTGCATATTTTTAATCTCTGCAACATTTTAATTTTTTTCTTCTGTTTCTTTTACTGATTTCTATTTGTTTATATTCCTTTTGTAGTCGTTACTATTGTGGATTTTAAGCTTTCATCAGCACATTTTTCTCATTTTAATATACAGATATCATCTGTATAATTTTTAACCCATAAAGTATTTGTCTGAAATCCTCATGTGTTTACTTTTTACAATTCGTATTTTAAAATTGGTTTTCATCGGTATTCATTTTTAAAATTTACTATATTCAAAAAGTGCAAGTTAGCTTTTTTATGATTACTCCTTATCTTTTAAAATGTCTGGTTACTTATTTTTCCAAAACCTATATCACATTCAGTATTCAAGGAAGGATACTGTTTCTACTTCTTTCAACTTTTTCTCTCATTTTGATTCACACTTTAAAGTGTTTGTCAGGTGTCCTTTATATAAAAAGTTTATTCTTTTTTTTTCTTTTTTTGGTGAAATCACAGGATTTGAGGAGAGTAAAATAACAATAGTCTTCTCTATCATTTGGAAAAATGAGTTTATTAACCTTAAAAAGACATAATCTGTTAAAAAATAGTAACTCACTCTGTTAGTACTATATCAAGCTCTATTCATTTGGTTTCTCAGCCTTTCATCCAATCAATTAATTATCAGATTTCTTAAGTACAGGGCAATCTAATTAACCTCAGATAAACAATTATGACCAAAAACTATAATTTTTGCTCTCATGACAATCAATACCTCCTTGATCAAACAATCATAAAAATTATATATGGGTAATTAAAATAAAATAAATGTTAAAAAGAAAATGCATGCAGTATAATGGGAATAATCAGCAGGGAGAGTTAGTTATGTAAGGAGAAGGAACACTCTTGAGCAATGTGCTTAGCTGAGATCTTAGGCTATGTAGAATTTTTTCTTTTTTTTTTTTTTTTTAAGTGAGGGTATTTTAAAGAAATAGATGGAAAATGAGATGTTAGGTAGGAATGAATGTGCCATCTTTGAGATATGGGGGAAGGCCATCATAGTTTCAAAACAGAGAGCTACTAGAAAAATGGTGTGTAAAATAATGCAAGATCTAGAACATCCAGAGCTTCACAAGCCATGTAGAGATTTTAATTTTATTATAGAAAAAAAAGGAAACTGTGGTGGCCATCATTAATTCCCTACCAATGATCACTTCTTACATTGTAACAAACCAGATTAAAGACTTTACTCAGCCTCTCTTGTAGCATGAAGTAATAATGTGACTAAATTCTCGCCAACCACACTAAGACAAAGTACTTGTACAAAACATAGAATGCTTGTTTAAAAGAACCTGACTCAGCTCTGAGGAACACATTTTCTCTACCAACTTCTTGAAATATGGATGCAATTGCTGGTGTTGTATCAGCCATTTTGTATTATGAGGTGGTTTTGTGAAAGACACTCAGTAAATGAAGATGATAGAGTAAAAAAACAAGAAGCTGGTTTCTTGATGACACCATAAAGTTAATGAATCAGCCCTGATATTTTTACTTCAAAATTAATTTTATGAAAAAATATGATATTTTAAGTTTTTTAGACATTGCTATACTTATGGTTATATTTGGTCAAACCTAATTACGATTGATATATATCACTTAAAGACTATTTTGAGAAGTGGAGGTAATGAAAGTAATAAAACTGCAGTTTTAAAATATCACTTTTATATGTAGAGAAGGACTGGAAGAGAGTAAGAATAGATTCAGGAAAACTGGTTATCAGAGCATTACACTGGGTGAGGTGGGAAAACACATTTATTTGGCTCAAAAAATACAAGTGGAGAGGGAAAAGAATAGGATAGATTAAAGAATGAGCTGAAGAGAAAATTGACATGAATGACCTCTGGCTAATTCTTTATGAGCAAATTCTGACACCCAAATACATATTAATTTTTTAAAGATATTAAACATTTCATGTGATTTCCATGTCATTAAACTTATATAACATAAACTTCAATGTCATTTGTATGCTGTATTTAGAGTTGCAGAGTATTTTGAGATTTTATGGTGAAATCATAAAGTAAAACCTAGCAGCCTTATTATAGTGGTATATAGTGAAATAATAAGAATATTTAATTTGGTGTCCATTAGTCAAAGATTTATTCTTCTCAGAATCTTTGATGGACATATTTTAAAAGCAAATAATGTCTCTTCCATTTTCAAATATACTAGAATAAAATTTAATAGATGGAATCAACCAAACACATTTTACATGTGAGAGTAATATATTTCAGCTTTTATATTTCTATTTCTTGTCATTCTATCTTTTGTACATATTCCATAAAGATACAAAAGTAGGTACTACTTAAAGAAAATGGAAAATAAACTTTAAAGTTTTAGCTATAAAAGCCTTAACAATTAACTAAAAATTGCTTTTAGGTGCTTTTACCTTTTCCAAAAAATATGAGACAAAAAAAAAAAACATTTCTGACAATATATCCATTATCCATATGAAGTATTTCTCGATCTCATATTTAAAAGGTGGACCAAGGTAAAGGAATATTAAAACTAAGTTGTTTTCGAATGGTTTTGATTGTTTTCCCTGAGAAGAGGCATAATTCAGAAACATGATGTATTTCTCCAAGAAACTGTTGTCTTGAACAAAGGACAGTACAGAAACAGTGAGTGGATTAAAGCTTCAAAAGAGACTGAGATTATCAGAATTAGAATGTTGGATTATTAAATTCTAAGGTAACATTAGTTTTAGGTAAATTTTAAATATTTTTAAAAGTTTTAAAATACGATAACAAATCAAGACCAAAGTGGCAGGGGAGAGAAAGCATATTTACTTCTTGTTCTATTTCATGGGAAACAGAGGAATTTCAAAATTCCAAATTTTTGGACCATAATAAGTTTTCAGAGTATATAGCAAGTATAACAACACACATTAAATAAGAGTATAAACATATTGAGCACAGGGATGCCGGGGTGGTTCAGTGGTTGAACATCTGCTTTCAGCTCAAGTTGTAATCCTGGGGTCCTGGGATCAGGCTCCTTGAGGGGATCCTGCTTCTCCCTCTGCCTATGTCTCTGCCTCTCTCTCTCTCTCCTCTCTCTCTCTCTCTCTCTCTCTTTGGGTCTCTCATGAATAAATAGATAAAATATTTTTCAAAAAAATATTGAGCATAGAAAATACTGAGGACAAACTGCTTAGTCTCTGAAAATGCCATATTTATACCTTAAACTTACTTAGAAAATTATGGGAAAAACAAGAATACACAAACATTTCATTAACATTTAGAAAAAGTGTATCACCACATTTCATGGGACCTCTGAAAAACTCTGCTGACCATTTTTGAGTGAAAAGGGGAAATGATATTTTAGAATTATGGTGAAAGTAATTTTGACATTACAGACCCAAGAGGGACTTAGGGACTCCAAAAGACCTTAGAGCACACTTTGAGAACTGCTGACATCGAAACAAACACATACATTATAAAGAGAAGGAGTTTTGAGGAGGGTTGCTATAGGCTATCTCAGGCAGAAATTTATTGTAGGAGTGTGGTGCTGCTGGAAAAAATAAAAATGAAAAATTGAGTTTTGGGTTTTGAGAACAGGTTACTAGGAGAATCTGGCGAATTAATGAAGAGACTACTTGCAGGAGTTGAAAGAGTGGTGGGAGAACCGTTACAGAATGCTGGAAAACTCATAACCCCTATGATAGGGCTGTAAAACAAAGGATAAGATTGCTATTTGTGGTACCTTGAAGGATAGAAAAAGATGTACCTAATGAACTTTCAAATTTGAGCAGTGATATTTCTGAGAAGAATATTGACATAGTATATGGATTTTAGTAGGTGAATATAAAATGTCAGAGGAAAAGAGACCCACTAAAGACAGAACGAGAGAAATTGCAAGCAAAATTTAGAAGAAATAAAAAGAGCCCAAAGCTCTCTAGGTTGGAAAATAAAACTTTCTTATCTCTAGCCCCTTTAAATAACAACAAAAATAAGCCTTCTCAAAGTAAAACACAATCTGGGGGCAAAGCCTATATTGAAGGCATGGCTATAAGTTTCCTTGTCAATATCATTGGCAAAGTTAGAGTGCTGTGTCCTGCCAGGCAAAAAGGCTTCTGTTTTTTTTTTTTTTTTTTTTCCAAAAAGGCTTCTAGAGACTTAAGGGCATTGTCTCCAGCAGTATCACAAGAGCAACAATGGTTAGATAGCTATATAGGGAGAGGCATGGCTTTAAAAATTTGTGAATGTGGCTGTTAACACTTGGAGTGGAATAAATTCAGATTTATAGGAAACACATTTCACAGACACTGTATTAGCAAATGTTCATCCACCTTGGATGAAAAAGGACTAATAGTTTCAAGATGGAAATGTACCTTAGGCCTCCAAATTTTTCCAAGCTGAAAACATGCTGAGAATTCTGCTTAAAGAGCATAGAACCCAATGCCATATTCAGAAGTGGCCAAAAAGGGTAAAAAAGGACTTCCTAGAGGACAGAAGCAAAGGCTATGAAGAAAACTAGACTAGAGAATCCACTTTCAAGAGACTAAACCAAATTAACATTCCTTGCCCCCATAGTGTGGGTTCCTTGCCAAATGTTCCCGCTGGACTACAGAGCAGCTCTTGGGGCAGTGACAATAGCTATCTCCCATTTGTCCCCTATTCAACTGGAATGCTTATGAATTATTCTCTTCCTTACTGCCCATTGCATTTTGGGTGTGTGAAACACAGATAATTGGTCTCTTAAATTCATAAGTATCCAGATCAAGAGGAGCAGTACACATAGTGCTACATCTGGACCAAATGTACCTCACAAGGTCTTAGACTCCAAGTTCATTGCTATGATTTGATGAGAGATTTATGGTCCCTGGATAGGTGTTAACATACACTACATATGGGAAAGACATAAGAAATTGTGGCCAGAAGGTGAATTCAGGTAGATCAGTTTCACTGACGCATTGATACTTAAAAAGTGCTTGGCTCAGAAAGTGGGAGGGCCCTTCTCTGTGATTTGTTTTGCCCAATGGGGATTTGCTAATGGTAGCATCATCAGAGGCCTGTAAAGCACTTGCCAAGTGGTGCATTTTTCACTTCACTGTGTTCCATTGCTATATGTGTACAAAAATGTCCAGGATGACTGATTGCAGGAATATGATAGACATATGGAAAATAGCTTTAACAAAGTCCTAAACTTTATTTTAAACAATAGCAATGAAGATTTAGAAAACTAAAATTTAAAATGCATCACTTTAAGTAGGATTAAAACATGTCAAATAATAAGAATAAATATAACTTAACTTGTATATGACTTTTCTTAAAAATTTGCAAAATACTATTAAAAGATCTCTAAAAAGATCTAAATAATGGATGAATATACCATGCCCACAGCTCAGAGCACTCAACTCACAAAATTTTTAACTTGTTCTAGACAGATTTATAAAACTAGGGAAGTACAATGATATTCATGGAAGTCTTCTTTTGTTCTTTTTTAAAGACTTATTTATTGGGGTGCCCAGGTGGTTCAGTTGGTTAAGTGTCTACCTCCAGCTCAAGTGGATATCTCAGTATCCTGGGATTGAGCTCCCTTCCATCCTCCCCCACCTGCCTTGGTCCAACTCCCTGCTCAGTGGGCAGTCTGTCTCTCCCTCTACCTCTGCCCCTCCCCAACTCACCCCCATTTTCATGTGCTCCCTCTCACAAATAAACCAATGAAATCTTTGAAGAAAGATTAAATAAAGATTTTATTGGTTTATTTGAGAGAGGGAGAGATAGCAAGTGGAAGGAAGGGGCAGAGGGAAAGAGGGTAAATAGAGTCCCAAGACTCCTTGCTCAGTGCAGAGGCTTATACTGGCCAATCCCAAGACTCTGAGATCATGAAACCAAGAGTCAGATGCATAAACAACTGCACCACCCACAGGTGCTTCATGGAAGTCTTTTTATGTGTTTGTGTGTTAAAATGTACAATAGATAAGACAAATTATGTGTCAATGCAAAGTATAAAGAATAGCTAAGACAATTATACAGAAAACGATGAAGTTATTAATTTAACTAAATATCAAAACTTCTTATAAAGTGTTAGCAATTAATATAGTATAGTTTTGGTATCAAGATAGGCAGAAAGACCATTAGGATAAATAGATTGTATAATTCTATTTATAGAAATTGAAAAATACAGAACAAACTAAATTGTAGTGTTTACCAGTGTGTACTTATTTGGTAAAAGTATAGAGAACATCAAATAAGTATGAATAAAAGTAAGGACATTACTTAATCCAAGAACACAAATGAGATAATGGATGATAATGATATGTAAGTGATGGATAACTAAATTCTACTCCTGAAACTAATATTACACTATATGTTAACTAACTGGAATTTAAATAAAACCTTGAATCAAATCAACAAACAAAATGATATTTTGGTGGTTCCATGTCCTAGTACCATATCACTTCTTTACCTTGATGTTGCTCACTTTCCTGATTGATTATATCACTGAGCAATGATGTCAAAATATCAAATATCTAGAATTAAATCTGGCAAAAGATGTATAAAGCATATTATTAACCATTATTAAATTATACCAATAACAGAAAACTCTTAACCATTATTGATATATATCATGTTTATTAATTTCAGGAATTAATAATATAGAGATATCAGTTCACATTAATTCATACAACCAATATATTTTAATTAAATTTAGTAGGAACTGATAAACTGGTCATAATATTTATGTAAATGTAAATATCAAAATAGCCAGGACACATTTACAGAAATACAAGGTAGTCAGCAAGAATAAAAGCTAAATTAATTGAGACAGTGTCATGTTGATATAAGGATACATGAAGTGATCAGTGGAATAGAGATCCCAGAAACAGACCCAAACTTACCTGGGAATTTTGTCTGCAAGATAAAGTGGCAATGCAAAGAAATGCTGTCAGTGAATGGCCCAATAGAAACTGGAGAGCCATGTGGGAAAATTGATGCCTACATCATACATACACAAAAATAACTTTCAAGCAGATGTTATATATAAATTGAAAGGAAAAATAGCTACTAAAATACAATATAGAAGTTTCTGTGTGCTTAAATATATAATAATAGCACCATTTTATTATTTAATGTACCTTGCAAAAATAATTTAGCCAAAGAGATATGAAGAATTGTGGTGATTTGGATTTTTCTTAGCAAACAATGGCATTGCTAGAAACCGAACTGTGAAACTCAGAAAAGTCTATGTCAGAATCATAGTCACAGTAGGACAGAGAGAAGACCACTTAGCAACCACAAAAATAACTAAATGGGTCCCTTTTCTGACTAACCAAATTAAACAGCCACACTTTTAGCCTCTTGTTTAATAGGTAAACCTTCTTAAGAAATCCAATCACTGTATTGTCCTCATTTCTTGACAATACCTAACTGAAAACCATCTCTCTTTTACTTAATCCCTCCTTAAAATCTACTACAATCCCAACTCCTAGAAGAGGTCTCCCCACTCCAATTTTCTGGAGACGTCCTCATATTCCTTGCTACAGTAGGTTTAAATAAACCTAATTTTATTTAAACATAGATATATTCCCTGTAGTCTTTACTTCTTGACTTTAACAACCAACAAGAAAAATGAGACAAAGTATTTGGTCATCTTCACGTCACTGTATGAATGGGTTATTTAATTATGTGACTAGTTTTTATACTTCCAAATTCAAACACATATTATTATAGTATAAAATAGTGCTTTACATCTCTTATCAAGAACAATGTTAAATAGTTTATTTTAGTAACTACTTAGTGATTTGATCAATGATTGTAATATTAAGCTATAGTTCCCCAAATAAGTTAAGCTTTTAAAAGACACATTTCTGTGACTTAAAAATGTTTGAATTCACAAGAAAACTCATGCCTGCCAAATTACAGATACATATTTAGAATACAATTTGTTGTAATTATATGTCTCCTTAGGGAGAACATGTGTATGCTACAAGAGTATGCCGGCAATCATTTTCAGTGTTCTGATTATACCCTTTATAATGTGCCTTCCTAATTCAGAGGGCAGGCACATTTTTTCTTACTATGTTAATTAGTTTCTCTTCAATAATCCAGATGTTTTGTTTATGTAATTTATTCCTTCCTGTTGACTTTTTAGTAATGAGATTAATCTGTCTGATTTCCCGCCTTCTAGCTCAATATTATGCTTCTATAATCATCTCCTTTAAAATGGGAGTGAAAACCTCATTCTACCAGCGTCTCTATTCTTCAGTCATGGAAAGGTTTTCTTATCTAGGGAAAGAGCACTGAGCATACTTTGTAAAGGTTGTTACATTATCCTCACCTTGTAACTGTACAACAAAAATCTAATCCCAGCACAAACATAGAAATAATGCATAGTGCTATTAGAATAAAATGAAAAATTAGATATTCTCTTCAATATGATTCAATAGTGATGTAAGAATACAAAATCAAGTAAAATGTGTCTATTTCTTCTTTTGCATTTCAAGAACAAGTATCTGTTAATTGCTTGCTGTCCCAGGCCTGTTCCATTTTAGACTCCCTCCTTTTACTCATGAACTCCTATTTCATAAGCATCTCCAGGCTCATAGAAGAATGAGCTATATAAGACTTTTAACCAAATACACAACTAAAAGTAATGGTGGTTCATTTCTGCAATGATATTTCAAGGTATATATGGTTTAACTAGTATAGTTTTAGTTAACTTGTCTAAGATCTTTAATGGGAATATACACAAGGAAATTCTAAATACGAACATATGTCAAACAATTATTTTTAAAGATTTCATTTATTTATTTATTTGACAGAGAGCAAGTGAGCACAGCAGGGGGAGAAGCAGAGGGAGGGGGAGAAGCAGAGGGAGAGGGAGAAGCAGGCTCCTTGCTAAGCAGGGAGCTGGACATGATGCTCAATCCCAGGCCCCTGGGATCATGACATGAGCCAAAGGCAGATGCTTAACTGACTGAGCCACCCAGGCACCTCTACCATCAGATAGTTAAAAGTTATTTGGGTTGGAATGTGTCATTTAAAGTTTCTAAGATATGACTCTCTAGATTTACATAACAAGCAACCCTCAATCTGTACTCCTTAACAATATCTTCTATATTTAACCTACTTTATAATTAAATTATTTTATTTTTTAATTTAATAAAAAGGGAAATATTTTTAAAAAAGAAATATTAGGAGCATAGTAATTTCTAGGCTCTTCAAACATATTTCTATGCTTTCCAAACATAATTTAATTATAATTTCAGCACTGGGCTTAGTAATTTTTTTCTCCTCAAAATGCCTTATTACAATACATCAACATCATCTTTTAATGATTGCTATTCCAGAATGCATTTAAATATTTTTTTAAAATAATCATTGATAATCCTTGTTTATATATACTACCTTTAGCTGCTACATGGTAAATTTTACATCACTATAAAATTATAGATATATAATAGATAGATCTATATAGATATAGATCATTATATCTAGCTCTCAAAAATATTTCTTTGATTTTGATGGAAAATGTAAATCCTATCAATTACTGTTTGGGGAAAGAATGTAATACATGTATTTTATATTGTGTTGTTATATATTATATTGTGCATTATTACATGTTATATATCATTTGCCATGTATTTATAACATATAAATGTTAAATATATATTGTGTGAAATTTAGGAATATGTTACAGCTACCAGATAATCTTTGGTTTCATGCATATTCTTGTCTCTCTCTTCTCTCTCTCCACTATCTCTTCATCTGTCTCTTGTTAAAACACACCATTTACAATTTAATATGTTCCTCCAGATTTTACAGCTGTACAATATATATCATATATATGACAGGAGGAAGCATACAATAATTATAAGTGTGTGCGAGTGAATAAGAGTAATTAATAATAATTAATAAGAGACACATTATGATGCTTAATTTTATATGTCGGTGTGGCTGGTGCTCAATTTAGAGTCAAACTAGGTTAAATGTCACTGTGAAAACAGAGATGATTAATATCATGGTCAGTTTCATTATCTTCCATAAAGTAGGTAGGCTTCATTCAATTAGTTGAAGGTCTTAAGAGCAAAGAATGAAGTTGCCTAAAGAAGGAATTGTGGGGATCCCTGGGTGGCGCAGCGGTTTGGCGCCGGCCTTTGGCCCAGGGCGCGATCCTGGAGACCCCGGATCGATCCCACATCTGGCTCCCGGTGCATGGAGCTGCTCTCTCTCTCTGCCTGTGTCTCTGTCCCCTCAATCTCTTCTCTGTCTTGTGTACATCATAAATAAATTAAAAATTAAAAAAATAACAAAAAAAAAAAAAAAAGAAGAATGTGTACCAAAAAAAAATCACACTTGATTTTCAAGCTTAAACTCCTGCTGAAGATGTGGTCTAACTCTATCTCCCTTCTCTATCTTGTTTGCAATGGAGTGAATATCATCTTCATCTCTTGGTGAGAAAAAATGTTCTGAGGTCCAGTCAATCTTCTGTCTTGTGTCACTGCAAAGTTTACTACTCCTGAAGCAGAGACCCATGGTCATAAAAAAAAAAAAAAAGATAGACGATATCATTCCAAAATCAAAAGTAATAGAATAGTGAAAACAAGATTGAGTCAATAAGTTTAAAGTGACAATGGATTTGAGGAATTATTTTAGTATTTTAGTGATGTTTCTGGTGATTATTAGAGAATTCGAGATTTTGGAGTTTACTGCAAACAATTTAATTGTGTGTCTTTGGGACCAAGTGTCAGCAGTAAGAGGCAGAAAAGAAAACAACCCTAGAAGCACAGAGACTAAGAAATTATAATACCAAGGGTTGAAAAAGATATGCATATGGGTAGTTGGTATAGTTACATCTCTCACTTTTGCATGTGATGTCTTCTGGATTTCCTGTCTGACTTAGGAAGACTTCTACACACTAAGTCTTAAACCATTATTTCATACCCCTTGTATTTTCATTTTAGTTTTTGTTACTTTCAGATATTAAGTAACTCCAGTTTATTTTTATATATGTTATGAAGTAGAAATTTAACACAAATTATTGTTACAAATAGATTTTAGAACTCTTTAAAAATTGCAGATCTTTGGATGGTAAATACTGTTTACCAAATTATTCAAATAAATATGTTCATTTACTCTTTAGAAAGAATACAAAGAGTTTAGAAAAAAAACCACATTATTTAGGAGGATGGGATAAACTCTTCTTTCAACATAGCCACTCATTTCATGAGAAATTTGCATAATTATGCTATTTTCTCAGATTTGGTTGAAACTTTTTACCTGGTCTTTGCAAATAAAAATAATTGAAATATACTTCTGATGGCAGACAGCTAAAAGTTTTGTCCTCAAAGTTAACATTAAAGTCTTTTTTTTTTAGTAAGAGAATACTGAAATTATAGTTTAAATGGTTTAAACAACTCACAAAAATATTATAATTTTGCTTTGGGAAAGGATGGATTATCTTGCAGCAGATCAACTATCCTAAAGTGAATAGCAGCAGAAGCCAGTTAATAAGAAAAATTGATTTAAAAAAATCTAAATTAAATATACTCAAAGGCATCAGACATCCTCAAGGCAGCAAGGACTTTTTTTTTTTTTTTTGAGTAAATACTATTTTTAAATCCTATTTTACAGATGAGAAGTCCAAAATGCAGAAAGGTTAAACAACTTGACTAAGGATGTAAGCTAATAAGTGACAGATTTAGAATTTGTTTTTCTTTTTTTTTGGGGGGGGAGGTTGTATATTTTTTTTATTGGAGTTCTATTTGCCAACATATAACACCCAGTGCTCATCCCATCAAGTGGCCCCCTCAGTGCCCGTCACCCAGTCACCCCATCGCACCCACCCAGCTCCCTTTCCACCCCCCTTGTTCGTTTCCCAGAGTTAGGAGTCTCTCATGTTCTGTCTCCCTTTCTGATATTTCCCACTCATTTTCTCTCCTTTCCCCTATAATCCCTTTCACTATTTTTTATATTCCCGAAATGAATAAGACCATATAATGTTTGTCCTTCTCTGATTGACTTACTTCACTCAGCATAATACCCTCCAGTTCCATCCACTGTTGAAGCAAATGGTGGGTATTCATCGTTTCTAATGGCAGAGTAA
Organism: Vulpes lagopus; assembly: GCF_018345385.1. Lineage (NCBI taxonomy): Eukaryota > Metazoa > Chordata > Mammalia > Carnivora > Canidae > Vulpes > Vulpes lagopus. The sequence continues at coordinate 40,973,581 of NC_054839.1, forward strand.
ATACAACTGGGAGAAGCCAGGAGTTGTGCAGGAATCTGGGATGACTCTCTGCAGCACCTATTCCCCTCAGGGCATTTTCCAATTTTGAGAACAGAGTCAAGGGTAAGGATTACAGCACAGTGCTTGGGGAATAGACTAATAAATAGAGAAAAAGAGATCTTGTAACAGTTGTTTAGGCCCAAAAGGCAACAGATAGATACTTGAGGGACCTGAATCACAGTGCAGTTTGGACATATAGGTATCAGAGCTGTAGAACACCCAGGTTCAGCTGGAGCTAGACTAGAAGGCTTTGGGACTAGAGGTGAACCAGAGACTGGAACCTTACCCAAACTATAATACAACTTTTACTCATTTGAATTTGGATTGAACTAAGATGATTAGTCACTCTTTCTAGGAAAGGTAAAGATAAATCCTCTGTGTAGAAAAAAAAAAAAAATCACCCAGAGACTGTATTGAATTTTAAAATATGGCCTGGCATTCACTGAAAACATCTTACCCATGGCATGAGAGAACGCCAAGTGACCTAAAGCCAAGAAAATAAGCAAACAAAACTACCTAGTGGTCCTACACTTAGGGATTTGTAGACACATCTTTAAAGTGGTTATGGTTAAAATGTGTAGAAAAATAGGGAAAATACGTAAAAAATAGAAATGAAGGGCAACCCGGGTGGCTCAGCAGTTTAGCACCGCCTTCAGCCCAGGGCCTGACCCTGAAGACCCAGGATCGAGTCCCACGTTGGGCTCCCTGCATGGATCCTGCTTCTCCCTCTGCCTGTGTCTCTGCCTCTTTCTCTCTCTCTCTCTGTGTCTCTCATGAATACATAAATAAAACCTTAAAAAAATAGAAATGAAGATGGTTTATAGCATCAGAAAATCAAAATATGCCGAAAAAAATCCAAATACACATTGTAGACCCAGAAAAATACAGTAATCCAAAACAGTGCTTGATGGATTTAACCATGGATAGCAGAACAAAATATCAGTAAACTGAAAGATCAGAAAAATATCTGGGTAGAAGCACAGATATGGAAAGGATACAAATGGGGGGAGGGAGCATGTAATATAGATATAAGGGAAAGGGAAAAAGTCTTTCATAGTATTAAATAAAGTCCCAGAGGAGGAAAAAAAGAGAGAGAATGAGACTGAGGTAGTCACTGAGAAGGTAGTCACTGAAAGTTTTCAAAAATTCACCAATAATCAATTAGAATATATACAAAGAAAACCAGAGGCAAGGAGAAATATCTTCTAAGCAAGGGAAACATGTATGTTACTTTTAAAGAACAAAAATACAATTGAAAACTAAATTTCAGAAATGTCACTAATCATAGGTTAATGAACATCTTTATTTTTTTTAAAGGATTTTATTTATTTGAGAAAAAGAGACAGCCGTGAGCAGGGGGGGAGGGGCAGAAGGAGAAGCAGCCTCCCTGCTGAGCAGGAGCCCTATGAGGGACTCCATCCCAGGACCCTGGGATCATGACCTGAGCGGAAGGCAGATGCTTAATCGACTAAACCACCCAGGCACCCCCTGGGGTGGTTTACATGTTTAAAGTATATTGTATAAAAGAACTGTATACCCCCCACAAAAGATGTCTTTCAAAAATGAAGTCAAAATAAAGACATGTTCAGCCAAACAAAAGCTGGAAGTTTTCCACACCAATAGATACACACTAAAAAGAAAGCCTATGGAGAATCCTTTAGGAAGAAATAAAATAATCTCAGATCAAAGTATGAAAATGCAAGAAGAGAAATTTGAGGTAAATACAAGCATAAACATAAATAAATATTGAGATAAATAAATATTAAATGTAAAAGAAAACCTACTAATAAAATCAGTAATGTTATGTTGGGTTCAACATAAATGTATAATTAAAGAATATGGCTGTGTCTGAGAGATAGTAAGTGGTAACTAAATAATTTTTAACTAAGAATTCTCTTTATAGTAAATACATAGAGAATAGTAAAATTAAAAATCTGTCAGTACAATAGAGGAAAATAATTTGAATAACCAGAGAATATCAATCCTACATGACTCTCAGCCACGACTAATTTTGAAATGACTGAGGTATATGCATGGCTTCTTGGAGCCTAAAAATTAAAATGTATAGCAACCTCTGTAGGGATTTGAATTTTTATCCACATCTAATAAAACTTTTCTATTAATATGTTTTCATTAGACACCTTTGGATGTGTATGTGTGACAATCACTTACATTTTCTCCTATATAACATCAATTAAGGATTTTTTTCCTCCTGAAGTCTATTTTAATCCTGAGAATTATTTTTTGATCCAATACCTTCTCTTTTTACATCTTTTAAGCTACATCGTTATCTTTATTAGAATGAATAGCTAGAACTGATCTTATTATCACAAGTTTTCAGAAAATCTGACAGTTGATAACTAGAAGGAGATTATATTAATTTACTTGCCATCGGCTTTTGACATAACTCTTTCTTTAGCATTTTACCTCTTATTAAAGGAAGGAAAGCCAAAGCTGGATAATGGGGCTTTCATTAGTTTTCTCTCTAAGGCCAATGATAAAGACTCTTGTCATAATATCTCTAGGTTTTAAAAACTCATAGACTTAACCCAATTCCTTTCCTCCTAAATCACATCTTTGATACTGAGTAATGCCAATTTTACTATGCTATACTGTATTGTTTTATCAGATTGCCCCTCCAGAGAAAAAAATGAGTATTATTCAAGAGCTTCTTGATATTTCTAATTAAATAAGGGTATTGTCAAACAAGTTTGTGATTGTGTGATACATTGTATCCATGTATAATACATTGTATAATATGATACATTGCATGCTAGTGTTTGATGTAAAGAGACTATTAAAGAGCATAGGATTCTATTTGCTAAACTAAAGCCAAACATGACTAGTAAGTTTCATGGTATCACAGGTATGCCTCAAATTGTACTCTTTCTGTACTTTTGAGATTGATTGGCTAAAATGTCTCTTGATTCCATGAGATTTTTGCATTTTACATCTCCCAGTTACAAGCTTAGATCTTGGGTTTCAGAGTTTAATACTTGTTAACTATCTACTATTTCTGTGAATTTGGATAATAAATTTCCAACTTCTTAATCCTGAATCCACATCAGAATACAGTCAGGTAAATAAATATACATATATATCTTTCAAGATATCAAAGACATTCCTCAGTATATTTAAAATATTTTCCTAAGTATATTAAAATATTTTAATTTCAAATATAAGGTATTGAACAAAAGATGTTATTTTCAAGAGAACTGTGGTATCCTAGCACTGTAACTGGTTTGTCTAGTAGCAATCTGACTCTAGTAGAATGGGAAAAAAAAATTAAAGAGAGAAAACTAAGTGTGGAATTAAAGTTATAAAGAGGGGTGGAACAGATCTAGTACATAAATACCAGCAATTAAAAAATAATTCATATTTATAAGCTTTCACAAATAATCACTTGCCACTCAAAATATGGGAAATTCCACTGTATGAGTATTTATACATAAAATTTGGGCCATTGGGACTAGTTTGTGGATATTGTTGTTTTTAAAATATTAGCCCAGAATTGTGGCATCTTCTGCTTACAGAAGGATGTAGTTGAGATAGTAGATAAATGCTCCTACTGCAAAACTAGTAAGAAATAGATAAAATTACATATGTGTATAAAAATACATATAAGTATGTTAATAAATTGATAAATATTGCATATTATATATAATTGTATATGAATTGATAAACATTAACATATATAGAAAGTTATTTATATATGTATATATTATAAATATATATTTGTATATTTTTACTTATGGCTAAACACATCCAACATCTGTGGAAGAAAACACTGTAAATCAATTAATTAGTGTTCCAAGGAAATGAGAATACTTCTGAAAGTTAAACATTATAATACATTAAATCTTAATTTAAAATCCTGGAGGTAGGGACACCTGGGTGTCTCAGTGGTTTGGTGTCTGCCTTCAGCCCAGGGCATGATCCTGAAGACCCAGGATCGAGTCCCACATTGGGCTCCCTGCATGGAGTCTGCTTCTCTCTCTGCCTAGTCTCTGCCTCTCTCTCTGTGTCTCTCATGAATAAATTAATAAAATCTTAAAAATAGATAGATAGATATAGATAGATAGATAGATAGATAGATAGATAGATAGATAATAGTTATATAGATAAAATAAAAACCTGGAGGTAATACCTGAAAAACAAAATGAATAAATAAAATCACTTAAAAAAAAAGAGAGCCAAAATTAAGACTGGCAGTTAGCTTTACAAAGAAATTACAGAGCCGAAAGAAAATTTTTAAAAATGTTTAAAATGAGAGAAGAAAAAATTTTGCCAACGTGAATTCTCTAATGTTTTTCAAAATAAGCCCGAAACTATTACATTTTAGAATCAACAAAAGTTGAAAGAACTAACTGTCCGCAGACTTGCATTAAAAGAAATACTAAGGAAAATTCTTCAAGGTGAAGGAAACATGATTCCAGCTAGACTTTAAAAGGAATGATGATGGCTAAAGAGATAAATTGTGAATGATAATAAAAACATATTCTGTTGAAAACCATAATAGTAATAACAATAGTCTAATATGTAACTATTTGTAAAATCAAAATACCTACTAATAATGGCACAAAAGTCAGAGTAAAAATAAGCTGAAATATTTTAATGACTTTCCATTTTTCATTAAATCTTCAGAATAAAAATAAATAAATAAATAAATGTTCAGAATACAACATTCAAGTAGCCACTAATATGTCTACTGTCGATTATAGAGTATCATAAATCCATATATAACACGTTAATGAGAAAAATGAAATTCTTCAAAGGAAGTCTTGATTAATCCAAAATAAAGCTGAGAAAAACTCCAGAAAGAACAAAGAATAGCTGCAGCAAATAGAAACTAGAAGAAAGCTAACAGACTTTAACCATAGCATTAATCTCATGAAATGTAAAGATTCTGAGTTATTCTAAATATTATGTTCCAGGATTATAAAAAAGTAATCATCAGAATGAAAATCTAATCTAAGTCGATGTTTCTTAACAACAGATGACATAGTTAGAGTTACAGAAACTCCCATAGCTTGCAAATGCATCAGGAAAAAGCTGATGTGCCCAGCTCACAGTAGAGAGTAGAGGAAGAAGACTTGATGACAAGAAGCATACCACGGTAAAGAGGACATATCACATGACAAAGGCTCATTTCATGAGTAAGATAAAATAATTCTTAATCTATATATTCTCAAGAATATGACTTTTACAAAGGAAAACTGACAGAACTGATAACAAGAATTAGAAAATATACATTTAATTACTGTTGGTGATTTTAACACACCTTTCTCATTAACATTAAACAATCTGGAAAAAATCAGCAGAGATGTAGCCAATCTGACAAACATAACAAACAAATTTGTAACTGACAGCTAACTAACATGACACTCGAAATCTGTTAATCATATATTAATTTCAAAATCACCAGTTGCTGGACCATAGAGAAAGTCCCAACACTTTTTAAAGTTACATGATCGTACAGAGCACATTCTCTGACCCTAGTGGGAATGAAGTTGGAAACTAATAACAAGAAGATAATTAGATTCTTGCCCCAAATATTTAGAAATTAAGCAACTCATATGCACATACTTTTACATATGTCTGGAGCAAAGAAAAAAATCACCAGAACATGTAGGAAATAGTTGGAAATGAATTTGAATTGTATTGAAAGCCTGCCATTTCAAACCATATGGAATGCAGCTACTAATCCCCCATAACAAGAAATTCGGGGCCAGTTTTAGTAAGGTTGCTGTAAGTTTTTGTGACAGGTTTCTACATGGGTAAATGTTGGACTTTCTCTTCCGTAAATATATAAGGTGGAATTGCTCGGTTGTATGCTGCACTAATCACACTGAGCTGAAGGGAGAAACAACTCATAAGACTCCACAGGATTTAGCATCTTTAAACCAGGCTACTTGTTTTACTTCCTCTGATAACCAATCATAAGAAGGAATACATTCAAAGGGTACCCCGTCACATGTTCTTCAACATAAATCTCCATATAATGTGGAAACACTACTATGAATCTTTTTTTCTGCTGGACTAACGCTTTGACATAGCCTAGGAACTAATGGTAAGTTCAGTGTCAAAATAATTGTATGTTCCTCCATAAGATAATCAAATTCAAATAAAGCCCAACAGTAGGCCATTCAAATGCGAGTGTAACTTAAACATCAGGTTACTTTTTAGTCTAAAATCCCAGTGCTCACCACTGGGAATCAAGCAGGTTTCTGTCAAAGGCTCAAATCAGCATGATTGAGCATAACAGACACTTCCAATATCATTTGAGCATGGACGGCCAAAGGTACCAAAGGGATTGATTGTGCAATATCTCTTTGAAACATTAACAAAGCCTTTTGTTCAGAGCCTTCTTATATTCAGTTCTTTCCCTGGTAACTTTGTGAACAGCAGCTAATAAAATTCCCAGATGTGCTATGTGATTTCTCCAGAAACCAGCATCTTAATCAATACCTTTGGAGCTGTCAGGGACAATATGTTTTTTGTTGTTGAAAGAATGTTTCTATTAACTTCAATCAAAGTTACATAAGAATATTCCACGTTTGTTGGGAGACGTACTTTGGTCAGATTAATCAGCACCATCATTCATCAATCCCTATGAAGTATCTTCAGATCCTCAATCCGTTTTATCCATATCCATGCAAATTGTCTTAGGTTCTCTACTGAGAATTACAGCCACAGCTCTTGCATCCTGTCACTGGGGTCTTAATCCTCTCCTTTGCCTTGTACCCATTTTAATAACTATGAGTTCTAAAAAATAAGTTTCTCCTTTTTGACATCCTCATATTTCAAAGTTAGGATAACATATTAAAAATCTTTAACACTTTGAGAGGTTGTGAGGACAGTGAGATTACCTAATGTCTTATGGAGATCCATTAAAATTTTAGTCATTTCACAAGTGTTCAAATGGCTGGTTAGCAATAAATGAAAAAAGGAGAAGATAAATTAATAATATTAAACACTCTCCCATCATTCATCCTCATTCGTTGGAGCTGGACAAAGAGATTGGCAACAAACTTCTCACATTATCCTCCCTACTTATTATCCTCCCCAAACTCTTATTATCCTCCCCAAAACCAAAACCTCTTAAGAGCTAAGTTGAAACCTCTTTTATCACAGCATCAAGAATCACTTGGATCAAAGACATAGAATTAGGGGAAACTTTACTTGCATCATATAGAAACTCCAAAGTTGACCACATTTTCAATATTTCAGCAGCCTTAGAAAAAAATAATCTACCAGTTTCAAAAGGTACAATTGGAGACATATCACGTTTCAACTCTACTTTTATCTAGCTCAGTTGGGATTTTTTCCCACCTATCTATATTTCTGCAAAGACTGCACCTAACTGTGGACCCTGAAAAAGACAGAACAAGCCCTTCTATTTTACAATATCTATGGTAAGGGAAAGAAGTTCCTTATCACTGATATATAAAATCCAGTTCAAGAGAGGTTCAGTAAAAATATTTCAGCAGGAAGTTGCTTATAGAGGTCTACAAATAACTATTGCCTGGATATTCCTATATTTCAGTAGTTTTTTGTTTAATTAGCTGTACTTGTAAACTGTACAATCTTTTTATTGTATAAATTGTATATTGATTACCAATCAGATAGGATCACATACATATCATGAGAGCATCTGCCCCTTTCAGGACATATCTTTCCCCTTTTAGACTGAATTACTAGCCATAACAAGTGAGTCTATAAGCCTGGAGCTGTTTCTCTTTTCCTATCCATTTGACCAAAACAGACAAAAGCAGACAATGTACATCATTTTTAGTTCATTTTCTCTTTGATTTTTGTTTTCTAATGCATTTAGCTATCTCCCCAGCCATGAATTTGCCACCAGCAAGTACCGCTAATATGTGTCCATTGATCATAGTGCTTGAGTAACCTCAAACCAAGGGGGTTCATGAAGTGTCCATAGGCTCATGAGACATATTGTCTTGCAGTTTACTTTACTTGTAATGTCTTTGTCTGACTTTGAAATCATGGTACTATTGGCATCATAAAATGATTTTTTCATCTTCTTTTATTATTTGGACTACTCTATAACAATAACAGCAAACTGATTACCTTTGAACATTAGTGACTGGGAGAAAACACAAAAGACGTCTTTTGAGATGCTGATACTGTTTTATATTTGATCTTGGTAGTAGATATATTGCAAAGTTTGCATTGTATCTTATGATCTGTATACTTTCCTATGTTATATAGCAATAAATATTTTAGAAAATATCAACCTAAGTCATCCATTTCAGGGTTAACTTCTTTATTTTCACCAGGATATCTTACTACCTCAAAAGCCACTCTACATAGGACAAAAACTTTTCTGTCCTGTCAGATTCAAATCTACTAAGCCTCAGACTCTATTTCCATCAAAATTTCTTTAACTTAGACAAACCTCACAACGTCCTACATATCTAGAAAATCTTTCCTGAACAGGCTATTTGGTATTTATAAAATTATGGAGAATATTCTTCTTTCCATAAAATCCAGATGCCAGGCTTATGACTACGGCTTATGGGCAAACCTCTATAAACACTAACTTAGCCAGCCAGAAGGACACTGTGTCTGCCTCTTGACTTGAGCGGAGACATTTCTTATAAGTTATATGCCCCTTCCTGGAGCCCACATAATTAATCTGGATCAATGTTGACTCATTTCAGAGGAATGAAAATATTCCACCAGTAGACACAAGATCTATCTACAGTGTAGAGTCTTGAGAGATCACAAAAGGTTTTTTATCATGTTGAGTGCCTCCTCATTTATAAGGAAAAATATTATTCCCTTTTAATTTTAATATTATTATCTCTAAAACTGAAGCTTAGGTTAAGAAAGTATGTCTCACTTTTTGGTTATTCTTAATCACTGCACAAGTAAAAAGATCTTTTAATTGTACCTATTCTCATATGCCCAAATGTCCTTAGTGTTTAATCACTTCTGCCCCAACCCAGCATCTCAGTAGTAGGCTTACATCCAAGTTTTTCTATTCTATATGCAAGAACACCTGTTTCATGACTAAAAATTGTGCTTACAGATGCATACCCTCACTGAAAGTTTCCCTCAACTTTTTTGCCAAAAAGCAGGCCCATGCTGCGGACACCACCCTGTCACGGAAGGGCTCTTGGTTCCTATGGATTTGGAGGAGAGGAATCTTTGCTCTCCTGAATCCTCGCTGTCCCTCCATCATATCGTGTCACTCTTTACTCTTCCTAATCACTGTTTTCCATCCACTGTATATTTAGCCCTAACTCCTTGTTTGCAATATGTTTGTTCAAGATGAAACTAGCAATCATGTGAATGAATTCTACCTGCCATCTCCATGACCTCATCAATCCTTAACACTTCAGCTCAACTACACCTTAACTTCCCAATTCCCTGTCATTTGCTGACATTTTTTGCTATCCAAATCATTGTACCTTGTACAATGAATTGTAATTGTTATAGGCTCTAACATTATAATATTAAACTCTGTATTAATAAACTCTGATATTATAAATCCCTTTCCTTATATCCCTAATGCTCATTTACTCCTATTTATTCATGTCCTTCCTCATAGATATGCTAGATTGTACAGTGTCAATGTGATTGACCTGGGAACATTTTCCTAGAATCTCCCTTCCTGTATAGTTCTGGGTTGGAATTGACATGAGAAGAAGTGGAATTTAGAAGATAGATGTGAAGCTGTAGACCTCACTCTCAGGAGATCATTGCCATCAGATATGTTGATGGATAGATAGAGACCGTGGTCTTACTTAGTCTTTTATCAGTTTCACTGTTGGTCTTGATTAACGGTGGCTCCAGGCTCACAACCAAAGTGCAATAACTACATAGAGGCAACACGCCAGTTTTCCTAGGACTGAAGAGGTTCTTTAGATATGAGACTTTTGGTGCTAAAACTGGAAGTCTTAGGAAAATTGGATGGCATTGTCACTCCCTAAATGGTTCCTCAATAGCTTCTTCATTGGCCTTAGCATAGTTTGCCTAGGAACAATACGTAGAACCATGACCCTAGTCAATTAGGGTTATCTACTTATTTAATAAGTAAAAATCATTATACCCTGGTTACTGGAGTCTGATGATAAATTTAGGATTTTCCCTGAAGGTTTCATTTATTTTTTTAAAGATTTTATTTATTTATTTATGAGAGACACAAAGAGGCAGAGACATAGGCAGAGGGAGTCAGACAGGACTCGATCCCAGGACCCCGGGGTCATGACCTGAGCTGAAGGCAGACGCTCAACCACTGAGCCAGCCAGGAGTCCAAGAAGGGTTCATTTAATGTTATAGGAAATGTATGGGCAGTAAATATTAATAAATATTGATAACATAAATAATTTGATGCATATAAGCTTTTTTAGTTATGGGAATTATGATTGCAGAACAAAATGAAAGAGTATACCCCTAAATTTAGAATAATTAGAAAAATAATAATATTGAAAGTATAAAGAAGAAGGTAAAATGCAAAAATTAAAAATGTAATTCCTACATAATTCATAAAAAGGTTTTAACATCCTTAAAAATAACGAGTCAATAAGTATGTTTTGTAAGGGTATAGCGGGGTAACTGCTAAAGAAGGTTAAAAGATAAAAGACTGGAAAATGAAACAAAAATAAAAAGGACATAATAAAATCCAGACTACATATTATGAGACCACAAAAGCTAAAGAATTGAAAGCAAGAATTCACTTTAAAAACAAAGAAGCAGAATTTAAATAAAGAAATTTATGTATAAATGTAGACAGGATAAACTTACCTATTGGATCAAAAAAATGGCATATTTGCATTATATGCAAGATATTGATATAAAACAGTGATTTGAAGGTTTGAAATTACAAGGATAGATGAAAAGAGCAGGATAATATTTTTAAAAATTAGGTTTATTTCATACAAATATCAGGCAAGTTTAAATTTAAGTCAACAAGTGTTAAATGAAACAGGCAGGCACAAAAAGTAAAGTCCATCAAGATGATTTGATTTCATGAAATTTAAGTTTAAAAGTCAAATACCATAACATGAAAACACATGAAAAATCTATAGAAAGTATACAAAGAAATCAAAGGAAATTCAGTGTTAGTATATTTTTGTTTACCCCTCTCAAACATTGTTTTGGTAGAAAAGTTAATAAAATATAAAGGATCTGAATAAAATAATTATTAGTATTGAACCAATTGGTACATTTGAAACTTACTTTTACATTGGAATAATCCTTTTTAGGGACACAAGGAATGTTTACAAAACATGTCCATATGTTACACCAAAAACAAAATCTCCATACATCCCAGAAGGTAATTCAAAATAATAAACATTTTCTGAACATAAAATTCAAATAAAAAGATCATTAAAGCAGTTACAAAGATAAACATGAAAATGATCTGAAAATTAAAACAATATTGTTATCGATTCTCTCTTAACTTTAAGATGAAAGAGAAAAATCAAAGCTGATAACCCATGATAGTTAGAAAATAATAATAACATTACATGAGTAACTGTAAATTAAAAAACAAGACAACACTGCATATATCATATATATGTGTGTATAGAATGGTTCAAACACAGGCAATTCAGAAGCAATCTTTTTTCATTGTCTCTTTAAGATGTGTACGAATCTGTGTTTGAATTTATTTGTTCTTTTTTGTATTTCATTTATTCAACAAATATTTATATGCCAGGTGTCATTCTACATACTGGGAAATATAAACCATATACATGGGGGTGGGGGAACTAGTCCGCAAATGGAAGTAAATAAGCAAGATAGCTCAGTAGTGTCACATGCTGCAAATAAAGGATGGAAAGAAGAGAGTGAAGGAAGGAGGTAGAAAAGCCACTCAGATTGATGTGGTTTAGAACAGTTGGCAAGAGGAGATTGAAAGTCTGATTTTGATTTGGGGTCATGGGATGATCTGCTTTCGAGTTTGGTCTTAAATGTCAGTAAGTGGCCAGCACCCAGGGCAAAGAACTACAGATAGAGAGAAAAGTGCAAAATGCAAAGATGCAGAGATAAAAAGGAGCTTGAAGACTAGAAAACTGGGCTGTTTGGTGAACATAATGTGGAGGGAATTAGAACTGGCACACACACCATTCAGGAATTACTTTCCATAAAGCAAGGTTTAGAAACATTCTTTCATTCTGTTAAAACCATCTTCCTCTTTGTCACATTTGATTTATGAAAGATCCCTTTCTAAAGAAATCTCTAACACCTATTCTCACACCAAAATATATTTTATGACTTCAAAACTGCACAACTGCAATATTTTCCATAATGGTAAACATATAACATGGTAAATTATTACGGTATGGTAAATAGAAAAATACGGTAAAAATACAGTGAAACTAACTATTATTTTTTTTTGAAACTAACTATTATTAACAACATAAAAGCAATTGTATTTAAAAGCCAGTTTTTTGTACCTAGTCTCATGGTGGTCAATAAATTTAATTTCCCAATGTTGAGGTTCTTTTAGGTGAAATCACAGTTACTGAAGGGACTCTCCATGAGAAATCACAAAATCTTTGCTGTGTGGCACGGCACTTTTTTTTTTTTTAATGTTAACTCTCAGCTTCTTCTAATTAAGAAACTAAAATGACCATACCGAGTCCCTTAGGAGGCTAATGCCTTTTGCAAGTGACTTTTCAAGCCCAAGGAAATAAAACAGGGAGTGTGGTCAAACAATAGAAGCAACTACCTCGATTGGGAAATGGCTCTAAGAAGGCCTCATGCCCTTGGTTGTATTTGATGGATTATCTATTCAGTATTTCAGGACTCTGTTCATCTATAATTGACCAAGAAAGTGATGAGCTCCAGATGGTCCAGGTTTTTTATGGCACCGAGGCAGAATGCAACAGTTTGTTTGCTTTTGCACATGCAAGCAGTTAAGTTTCACAAGTAAAGCGTAAAAATAACTTCTGTGCATAGATAACACAGTTCATCTGTTAAAATATAGGGTAAAACCAAACCCAAAGAGCCTTTTGGTTGAACAAACAAAGAATTATAATGAATAATGTTGCTGCAACATAACAGATGTAAGACAATGACAGTCTGGCTGATATATGAACATAAAAATGTTTTAGACAGGAGGCCACAGGGCACAATGGTTTCTCATTATTTATTTAAAAAAAAAGTTGGAATCTAAAATCAAATTAGGATACTTAAGAATTAAGAATTCTTAAGTGATACTTAAGAATTAAGTCTCTGCTTGTCTTTGGGTTTGGGTTTTATTTGTTGAATTTTAGATTTAAGAAATAGGCCTCCTTAAAAGTAAAACTTTGCCTCTCAGATAAAATGAAGTAAAAGTAAACTAATATTTACATTGAAGTATGTGAAAAGCTTTAAAATGTAAAAGCTTTGATATGATGTTTTTTTTTTTTTTTCTCTAAGCTTTCAAATACCAACATATTGCTTTGGTAAATTTATGTTCCTTTTGATTAACTGTCATTTAAAGTATTTTCCAAGATGTTGAGATGAGTTAATGAGAATGATGTAGACTTGATCTGTTTTACTTACCTCTATATAATCTCTGCACTTAGTTTCTAAGCATTTAACAGATAACTTTTGTTTAAAGGAATATATGTAAGATTTTATGTATTTATTCATGAGTTACACAGGGAGAGGCAGAGACCCAGGCAGAGGGAGAAGCAGGCTCCATGCAGGGAGCCCGATGTGGGACTCGATCCCGAGACTCCAGGATCACGCCCTTGGACCAAAGGCAGGCGCTAAACCGCTGAGCCATCCAGGGATCCCCAAACAGACTTTTATTAACACTATTTGAAATGGTTACATATATTCCGGATCGAGACCCACATCAGGCTCCCTGCGTGGAGTCTGCTTCTCCCTCTGCCTGTGTCTCTGCCTCTCTCTTTCTCTCTCTCTCTGTGTGTGTCTCTCATGAATAAATAAATAAAATCTTTTTTAAAAAAAGTCTGTTTATGTTGTAATATAAAGTGGGAAATAAAAATATCTGTATATTATATTCCCTAGTAAAAAATATTGTGCCAGAGAAAAGTAAGAACAACAACAACAACAACAACAAAAAACATAAAAGTTACAACTATTTTCTCTTTAAGATAATTAAGAATAATTTTTTTTCTTCTACGTTATTTCTTGACCTTTGCATTTCTATGAAGAACATGTTAAATTACATATGTGTGTTTTTCAATCCAGGAAATATTTAGAGTTTATACATGGTACCCACTGGGGGAAAAATATTTTAGAATTTACATAAAAATATTATGCAACTTCCCAAGCAAATGCTTTAATTTCATTTTTGGTAGCTTATACAAAATCTATGTCCTATGGAAAAATATGTTAATGTATTAAATATTGTCACAAGGTACATAATAGTAAGGAAAAAAGAAAATAACTAGCAAAATAGATATCTTAATTTATTATGTTAATTGAATATAGTTATTCAAATTTCATTCAAATTTAAACAGAATATTCTTTTATCAAGTATTTGATAGGATAAGGCTTCTGGTTACTTTTGTGGGTTACTTTTATTTTTATATTAAGCTTTATCTTATTTCATATTTTTATAACAACGTTTATATTTTTTGACAATGATGATGGAGAGCTTAGACATATGCATTTCCTTTTCTCATTATACTAGATGTTATTACTCACACTCTTATAAGAATGTGTTCTTTGGTTGTTTGTCTGAGAGTATAGATAATCTTTGCTGATCTGTCCTACTTTCTTAGAAAATTTCCCTTACTGGATCAAGCATGGACTTTTGAACATGTTGGTTGTGCATAAAGGCTTAGACGGTGGTGGGACCTTTAAAGACACACTCTCCTTCACCCCATGGATGCTTTATTCACTCATTCATTTGATGAACAAACATTTATTAAGGTCCTATTAAGTGTTGTGTACTCTGCAGTTGTAAAAAGCCCCCACAGGAAATGAATGTGTAGACCTGGCTTCCTTAGTGCATTGCTTTAATTAGCTGAGCTGCTCCAGACAAATTCATGAATATAATCTACAGACATCTTTACACTAAGATCACACACAGAGGCACCTATCCATTCATAATTCATATATTCAAACAATAAAGTCACTACTAGCAAATATACATCACTCACTTAAATACATCCCATGAGCGAGAAGTTTCTCAGCCATCATCCAGCCCACACAGCAAGCAGCATCTACAGCTTCTGGGCCCATTATCAGTTTACTTAGCAGTTGCAAGATAAAACATTGCCCAGCCACCTTGGGCAATGTTCTGGCCACAATATTTAGGACCCACAGTCAAGAAAGGCTGCTGAGACTAAATCTCACTAAATCCTTCATGCCTTTCAAACCTGTTTGTATCAGGCAATGCTGACTGATATGTACTTCCTTATCCTTTACCAAACCTCTTCCTCACCCAAACTCAAATCCGTCAACTTTGTCCTCTGGGAATAACATCCCATGATTAATGAAGTTTCTCATATCCTTATGCTCTTCTCAACCAGTTTTCCTTACCTTTTGGTTTTAACTGAAATCTAGCTCACTGTTGGTGATACCACCTCCTCAAAAGTTCCTCCCAGATACCTCTCATATCTGCATCTACCTTCCTTTAAGAAATCCTGTTCCATGCTTCCACCACTGTCTAAATTGACTATACGGTCCTTAGCCCCTTATTTATTTATTGGCATCAATTGACTTTTGGTTAGGTCTCACATTTTTAAGAATCTAACAACTGGCTCACAGTCCTTATCCATAAACCATGGAATCAATCACTAGGGGTATCTTCAAAAGGCACTTTGATTACTTCCAAATTTCTAGACTTTTAGTTATCTCCTTTCCTTTAAAGAACCAGTCTCTCTGCAGTTCACTAATCCCTGCTGACTCTTAATACATAGGGTTATTTCCCCAAAATCTCTATTAAATCTTCTATTGTATGACAAACAGCACATGTTGTATGGGGTACTTTGTAAAAAGATTTTATTTCTTAAATGTTTTTAAAAAATTATTTATTTATTTTAGAGAGAGAAAGGGAAGGATAGCATGCATCTGTGCATGCAATTGAGCAGGGGGAGGGGCAGAAGGAGAGGGAGAGAGAGAATCCCAAGCAGGCTCCCTGCTGAATGTGGAGCCCCACCAGGGGCTTGATCCCATGACCCTGAGATTACAACCTGAGCTGAAATTGAATCAGATGCTAGAGCCACCCAGGCACTCCATATTTGTTCCAATATAAAATATATAAAATACATAAAATATATAAAAAATATAAAATATATAAATCTGCACAGGTGGGTAGACTTCCCACCTTTTAGACATATATGCTAAAAGCACAACTCCGTCCTCAACACATAGTTTGCACTGTTATCTCAGTCATTATGGTTTTCTACTCTGCCAGAATGGGTAGAGTGAGTCTAGAGTAACTTGTCTTTGGGAATGTGTTCACACTTCACTGTCTGAAAATTGCTCAGTGGCTACTGCTAGCATAAGGTGCCCTGAGAAATATAATCAGAGGCTAAGCAACTACGTCTCCAGTTAAAGATTTAGGGAGGGGTCTTCTAATACTAGAAGGATGATGACAAGAATTCATACAGTGTGACTTATGCCACAAGGAATGTGTTGGGAAAAATTTAAGAATTTATGGCCATATTGTGGGTCCTTATGAGGATTATGGTCATAAATTAAGAGTAAGTTTATGTTCTGTTCTTCAGCTGCTCTCTAAATAATTTATTGAAGAATCACTATGGTGCAGGGGATGTTATAAGCACTAAAGACAATACGGCAAACAATTCATACAATCTTTTGTTTCATAGGGTCTTAGTTCTAGTAGATCAAACATACAGTAAACTAATACACAATCAAACAAACAAATGTATCAGAAGATGAAAAATACAATAAAAAAATAAGCTGATGTGACTGCAAGGGAGGAAATTCCCTTTGCTAAGATGGTACTTAAGGTAAGATGTGAAAGAAAAAAAGAGGACAGTCATGCAACCAGAGGATGGGAGAGAATTCCTGGAAGTGGGCCATTTGTCACAAATATCTAAATAAAGGGCATACCTAGATGGTGGTGCAATCAGTTAAGCATCAGACTCTTGGTTTGAGCTCAAGTTGTGATCTCAGGGTCATGAGATAGAGCCCCATGTTGGGCTCTGTTCTCATGCAGAATCTATTTGGGACTCTCTCTCCCTCTGCCCCTCCTCCTCATGCTCTCTCACTCTCCAACAAAGAAACAAATCTTAACATAAAAAGATCTATATGAGAAATAATTTATGATAGAGGAACATGAAGAGGGGCAATGGTGTTAAGACACAGTGAACAGAGGGAAAAAGGGATGAAAATAAAACTTTATTTGTGGATGGAAGCAAAACGTACAAGGCTTTACAGAGGACATGAAGAGACTGGCTTTTATTTTAAGTGAAGAATGAAGCCATTTCTTGAGTTATAGAGTTTGAATGATGAGATCCAACTTTATCTGTAAAACAACCAAGATTAGAGTTTTATAAGAGTGAGCTGGCAAAAGTTTTACAAAAATAAGTAAAAGAATTCATCCATTCACACTTCAGCTCATTAGCCCCCTCCCAAGATGAAAATGTATGTCTGTAAAACCACTTGTCTGCACGTATTTATAGCAGTTTTATTCATGATTGCTCTGGACTAGAAACAACCCAAACATTTATCAGCAGGTGAATGGATAGACACATTGTGTTGTATTTGCATACTACTTAGCAATAAAAGAAAAAGTTAAGAACTATTGAAACACACACAAAATGTATGAATCTCAGAAACATGGAGAATGCAAAGAGTCTGATTTAAAAGAGTTTATACTGTATTATTCAATTTTACAAAATTCTCAATATGAAGTTAATTCATAGAACAGAAAGCAAGTCAGATGTAGTCTGGGTGTTGAGTAGGGTGAAGGCTCACTGCAGAAAGGCATGGATAACTTTGAGTCGATAAATTTTCTCTAACTTGATTTTGGTGATGGTACATAGGTATACATATTTGTCAAAATTCATCAAACTTTACACTTAAAAATAGGCCTTTCGGGCAGCCCCGGTGGCGCAGTGGTTTGGCGCCGTCTGCAGCCTGGGGTGTGATACTGGAGACCCAGGATAGAGTCCCACATCGGGCTCCCTGCATGGAGCCTGCTTCTCCCTCTGTCTGTGTCTCTGCCCTCTCTCTCTCTCTGTGTCTATGAATGAATAAATAAAATTTTAAAAAAACATTAAAAATAGGCCTTTCATTGTAGATAAATTATATCTCAGTGGTTTTATTTATTTATTTATTTATTTATTTATTATCTATTTTTTTTATTGGAGTTCAATATGCCAACATATAGCATAACTACCAGTGCTCATCCTGTCAACTGCCCCCCTTAGTGCCCATCACCCAGTCACTCCAACCTCCTGCCCACCTCCCTTTCCATTACCCCTTGTTCCTATCCCAGAGTTAGGTGTTTCTCATGTTGTCACCCTCTGATATTTCCCACTCATTTTCTCTCCTTTCCCCTTTATTCCCTTTCACTATTTTTATATTCCCTTAATAAATGAGACCATATAATGTTTGTCCTTCTCCGATTGACTTATTTCACTCAGCATAATACCCTCCAGTTCCATCCATGTTGAAGCAAATGGTGGGTATTTGTCGTTTCTAATGGCTGAGGAATATTCCATTGTATACATAAACCACATCTTCTTTATCCATTCATCTTTCGACAGACGCCGAGGCTCCTTCCACAGTTTGGCTATTGTGGACATTGCTGCTAGAAACATCAGGGTGCAGGTGTCCCGGTGTTTCACTGCATCTGTATCTTTGGGGTAAATCCCCAACAGTGCAATTGCTAGGTCGTAGGGCAGGTCTATTTTTAACTCTTTGAGGAACCTCCACACAGTTTTCCAGAGTGGCTGCACCAGTTCACATTCCCACCAACAGTGCAAGAGGGTTCCCCTTTCTCCACATCCTCTCCAACATGTGTTGTTTCCTGTCTTGTTAATTTTCCCCATTCTCACTGGTGTGAGGTGGTATCTCATTGTGATTTTGATTTGTATTTCCCTGATGGCCAGTGATGCAGAGCATTTTCTCATGTGCTTGTTGGCCAAGTCTATGTCATCCTCTGTGAAATTTCTGTTCATGTCTTTTGCCCATTTCATGATTGGATTGTTTGTTTCTTTGCTCTTGAGTTTAATGAGTTCTTTACAGATCTTGAATAGTAGCCCTTTCTCTGATATGTTATTTGCAAATATCTTCTCCCATTCTGTACATTCTCTTTTAGTTTTGCTTACTGCTTCTTTTGCTGTGCAGAAGCTTTTTATCTTGATTAAGTAATTCATTTTTGCTTTTGTTTCCCTTGCCTTCATAGATGTATCTTGCAAGAAGTTGCTGTGGCCAAGTTCAAGAGTGTTGCCTGTGTTCTCCTCTAGGATTTTGATGGATTCTTGTCTGGCATTTAGATCTTGCATCCATTTTGAGTTTATCTTTGTGTCTGGTGTAAGAGAATGGTCCACTTTCATTCTTCTGCATGTGTCTGTCCAATTTTCCCAGCACCATTTATTGAAGAGACTGTCCTTTTTCCAGTGGATGGTCTTTCCTGCTTTGTTGAATATTAGTTGATGATAGAGTTCAGGGCCTATTTCTGAATTCTCTATTCTGTTCCACTGAACTGTCTGTTTTTGTGCCAGTACCACACTGTCTTGAAGATCAAAGCTTTGTAGTACAGTCTGGAATCCGGCATTGTGATGCCCCCAGCTCTAGTTTTCTTTCTTAATATTCCCCTGGCTATTCGGGGTCTTCTCTGATTCCACACAAATCTTAAGATGATTTGTTCCAATTCTATGAAGAAAGTCCATGGTATTTTGATAGGGATTGCACTAATGTGTAAATTGCCCTGGGTAGCATTGACATTTTCATAATATAATTTCTTCTAATCCATGAGCATGGAATTTTTTCCATCTCTTTGTATCCTCCTCAATTTCTTTCAGAAGTGTTCTGTAGCTTTTAAGGTATAGATCCTTTACCTCTTTGGTTAGGTTTATTCCTAGATATCTTATGCTTTTGGATGCAATTGTAAATGGGATTGACTCCTTAATTTCTCTTTCTTCAGTCTCATTGTTAGTGTATAGAAATGCCACTGACTTCTGGGCATTGATTTTGTATCCTGCCACACTGCCAAATTGCTGTATGAGTTCTAGCAATCTTGGGGTGGAGGATTTTGGGTTTTCTATATACAGTATCATGTCATCTGCAAAGAGGGAGAGTTTGACTTCTTCTTTGCCAATTTGAATGCTTTTATTTCTTTTTGTTTCCTGATTGCTGAGGCTCGGACTTCTAGTACTATGTTGAATAGCAGTGGTGAGAGTGGACATCCCTGTCTTGTTTCTGATCTTAGGAGAAAGGCTCCCAAAGTTTCCCTATTGAGAATGATATTTGCTGTGGGCTTTTTGTAGATGGCTTTTAAGATACTGAGCAAAGTTCTGTCTATCCCTATACTCTGAAGAGTTTTGATCAGGAATGGATGCTGTATTTTGTCAAATGCTTTCTCTACATCTATTGAGAGGATCATATGGTTCTTGGTTTTTCTCTTGTTGATATTATCTATCATGTTGATTGCTTTACGAGTGTTGAACCAGGCTTGCATCCCAGGGATAAATCCCACTTGCTCATGGTGAATAATCTTCTTAATGTATTGTTGGATCCTATTGGCTAGTATCTTGTTGAGAATTTTTGCATCCATGTTCATCAGGGATATTGGTCTATAATTATCCTTTTTTGGTGGGGTCTTTGTCTAGTTTTGGAATTAAGGTGATGCTGGCCTCATAGAATGAGTTAGGTAGTATTCCATCCCTTTCTATCTTTTGGAACAGCTTTAGTATAATAGGTATTGTTTCTTCATTAAATGTTTGATAGAATTCCCCTGGGAAGCCATCTGGCCTTGGACTTTTTTGTCTTGGGAGGTTTTTGATGACTGCTTCATATTCCTCCCTGATTATCGGCCTGATCAGGTTTTCTATTTCTTCCTGTTCCAGTTTTGGTAGTTTGTGGCTTTCCAGAAATGCATCCATTTCTTCTAGATTGCCTAATTTATTGACCTATAGCTGCTCAAAATATGTTTTTAAATTCACATGTATTTCTTAGTATTGGTTGTGATCTCTCCATTTTCATTCGTGACTTTATTAGAGTCTTTTCTCTTTTCTTTTTAATAAAGCTGGCTAATGGTTTATCTATTTTATTAATTCTTTCAAAGAACCAAATCCTGGTTTTGTTGATATGTTCTAAAGTTCTTCTGGTCTCTATTTCATTGAGTTCTGCTTGAATCTTTATTAACTCTCTTCTTCTGCTGGGTGTAGGTGTTATTTGCTGTTATTTCTCCAATTCCTTTAGGTGTGAGGTTAACTTATGTATTTGAGTTTTTTCCAATCTTTTGAGGGATGCTTGTATTGCAATGTGTTTCCCTCTCAGGACTGCTTTTGCTGTATACCAAAGATTTATTATGAATTTTCATGAATCTTTTTAATGCTTCTCTAATTTCCTGGTTGACCCATTCATCTTTCAGCAGAATGCTCTTTAATCTCCATGTTTGAATTTCTTCCTAATTTCTTCCTATGATTGAGTTCAATCAGGGGACAATCCCAATCCTTTGGTATTGGTTAACCTGATTTGTGATCCAGTATGTGGTCTATTCTGGAGAAAGTTCCATGTGTACTTGAGAAGAATGTGTATTCCATTGTATTTGGATGCAAAGTTCTGTAAATATCTGTGAAATCCATCTGGTCCAGTGTATCATTTAAAGCTCTTGTTCTTTGGAGATGTTGTTCTTAGAATATCTCTCATTTGCAGAAAGTGCCATGTTGAAGTCTCCCAGTATTAGTGTATTATTATCTAACTAATGTCTTTACTTTGGTTATTAATTGATTAATATACTTGGCAGCTCCCACATTAGGGGCATAAATATTCATGATTGTTAGGTCCTCTTGCTGGATAGATGCTTTAAGTATGATAGAATGTCCCTCTTCATCTCTTACTACAGTCTTTGAGATAAACTTTGATTTATCTGATATGAGGATGGCTACACATGCTTTCTTTTGAGGGCCATTTAAGTGGTAAATGGTTCTCCACCCTTTCATTTTCAGGCTCCAGGTGTCCTTAGATCTAAAATGCATCTCTTGTAGACAACAAATAGATGGATCTTGCTTTTTTATCTAGTCTGAAACCCTGTGTCTTTTGATGCAATCATTAAGCCCATTCACGTTCAGTGTTACAATTGAAAGATATGAATTTAGTGTCATCATAATACCTGTTGAGTCCCTGTTTTTGTGGATTATTTCCTTGGGCTTCCTCTTTCTTTTACAGGGTCCCCCTTAACATTTCTTGCAGAGTTGGTTTGGTGGTCACATATTCTTTCAGTTTCTGCCTATTTTGGAAGCTCTTTATCTCTCCTTCTATTCTGAATGAGAGCCTTGCTGGAGAGAGTATTCTTAGCTGCATGTTCTTCTCATTTAGGACCCTGAATATATCCTGCCAGCTCTTTCTGGCCTGCCACGTCGCTGTGGAGACGTCTGCTCTTAATCTAAAATTTCTCCCCATATAAGTTAGGGATCCCTTGTCTCTTTCTGCTTTAAGAATTTTCTCTTTATCTGTGGAATTTGCAAGTTTCACTATTAAATGTCGAGGCGTTGAACTGTTTTTATTGATTTTAAATCAGAGGGAATCTGTCAATCTTCTGGATCTGAATGTCTATTTCCCTCCCCAAATTAGGAAAGTTCTCAGCTATGATTTGTTCAGATATGCTTTCTGGTCTTCTGTCCCTTTCTGCGCCCTCCAGAACCCCAATTAAACATGGATTTTTCCTTCTGAGGCTGTCATTTATTTCCCTTAACCTTTCCTTATGATCTTTTATTGTTTTTCTCTTTTTTCCTCAGCTTCCTTCCTTTCCATCAACTTGTCTCTATGTCACTCAGTTTTTCCTCTACCTCATTAACCCTCGTTGTTAGGACCTCCAGTTTTGATTACATCTCATTTAATTGATTTTTAATTTCAGCCTGATTAGATCTAAACTCTGCAGTCATGAAGTCTCTTGAATCCTTCATGCTTTTTTCCAGAGCCACCAGTAGCTTTATAATTGTGCTTCTGAATTGGCTTTCTGACATCGAATTGTAAAGCAAATTCTGTAACTCTGTGGCAGAGAGTACTGTTTCTCATTCATTCTTTTGTGGTGAGTTCTTTCTAGTCATTTTGCTCAGTGCAGAGTGACTATAAAGGAGTTGTGTTGGAAAAACGATTTAAAAGAAAGAAAAAGAAAAAAACAAAAAAACAAAAACAAAAACAAGGAGGGGTATCCTCTGGTTCTATAAATTGTAAATCCCTCGACTTCTCCTGAAGCTTTCCAGCGCTGCTCAGTCAAGAACTTGCTCTTTCCCTGTCCTTCCAGCTGATCTTCTAGGGGAGGGGCCTGATGTGCTGATTCTCAGGTGTGTGCACCTAGGGGCGCTACCCCGCCCCCTGCCAGGTGCACGGCTCAGTAGGAGCTGTTGACCCCGTGAGGCCCCTGTTCCCTGGTGGCCCCGCTCAGTCCCAGGCACAGGGTGACACCAGGAGGAACAACACCACTGGCAGCGGCCAGGTCCCCAGCCTTGGAGTCAGCTCCCCAGTAACTACTGCAGCTCCCAGCCTGGATGCTCCGGGGGCGGAGGTGCTGATCTGCACAGCGTGGGGGCGCCTGGCGGCAGGAGCATCCTTGCTGTCCTGGGCCCTCCCTGCCTCCGCCTGTCCCCGGGGGAGCACAGGATCCTGGGCTGTGTCTGCTCCGCACCCTGGGCTCCGGGGCCTGTGCTGCTGGAATCGTGCTCCTGGCTGCGCAGCCCCCTCCCCGCGAGCCCTGCCTGAGCTGCTCCCGAGGCCCCGCCTATGGGCTCCAGCCACTGCCCCTCCTGCGGTTCTGCCCGAGTTCCCTGCTAAGTGCCTGGTTGTTAAAGTTCCCACTTCTCTGGGGCTGGGCTTTCCTGTCCCCAAGGCTCTCACCGCCCCTTAGCCCAGCTCCTTGCGGGGCCCCTCCCCCACTTGATTCTTTTTTTTTTTTTTTTTTTTTTGCCTTCCTACCTTGTTAGAAGCGCAAACCTCTTCTCTCCGTAGTGTTCCAGCTGTTTTCTCTTTAAATCTCAGGTCAAATTCGTAGGTTTTCAGGATGATTTGAAAGTTATGTAGGTAAGTTAGTGGGAACAGGTGACTTGGGGACTCTATTCCTCTGCCATCTTGCCCCCCACTCCAGAAAGTCGGGGGTTTTTCATTTTTGTTTTTGTTTTGGGGAGGTTTCTTTTAATGAAAAAGGTCAAGAAAATTAATAGTGTTTCGAAGTTCTTAAAAATCCTCAAAAGAATGTGGAATAACAAAAACTCTCATTTATTGGTGGGTGGGAATGAAGAAATGATACATCCACTTTAGAAGACAGTCTGGTGTTTTCTTACACTATTAGCTATACTCTTAGCATGTGACCCAGCAGTCATATTCTTTGGCATTTACTCAAAGGAGTTGAAAACATATTCACACCAAAATGTGCATGTAGATACTTGAAGCAGGCTTATTCATAATTGCCAAACTTGGAAGCAACCAAGATGTCCTTCAGTAAATGAATGGATATTTAAACTGTGGTACATCCCTTCAGATCCAGATAATGGGATCCATTAGATAATGGGATATTATTTAGCTCTAAAAACAAATGAGCTACCAAGCCATGATGAGATGTGATGGAATCTTGATTGCCTATTACCAAGTGAAAAAAGGCAATCTGAAAAGGCTACCTACTGCATGTTTCCAACTATATGACACTCTAAAAAAAAGTAAAACATGGAGATAAGGGCTGCTAGGGGTTAGGGAAGAGGAGCTATGGAAGGATGATTTAGCAGAATACAGAAATTTGGGGGGAGTGAAAATAAATGATACAATAATTGTGAATAGTGGAGCACCTGGGTGGCTCAGTGGTTGAGCATCTGCCTTCCGCTCTGTTTGTGATCCCACGGTCCTGGGATCAAGTCCCGCATCAGGCTTCTCCCGGGGAGCCTGCTTCTCCCTCTGCCTATGCCTCTGCCTCTCTCTCTCTCTGTCTCCCATGAATAAATAGATAAAATATTTAAAAAATAATTGTGAATACTTGTCTTTATACATTTGTCCTAACTATTGATGTATAATACCAAGAGTAATTCCTAATGTAAACCATGGGCTCTGGATAATAATGTTGTGTCCATGTAGGTTTATCAATTGTGACAAATGTACCATTCTGGTGGAGGATGTTCATGATGGGGGAGGCCATGCATTTCTCATTAATGTAACTTAATGTTTCTTAATTTTCATCCAGTAAGTTTGTAATCTTTGATGTTCATAGATATATTGTGGTTTAATTTTCAGATACATGAAACTGTAATTTTGGCTTACATTTGTTTATTTAAGATACAACCCAAGACATCAAAAGCAATATAATAATGAATAAATGAATAATTAAGTAATTAATTTAATCAATTCATAAAGTCCAACCCAAACTTTCCCTCTGATTACAACATTGGTCTTTTTTCTTCCATAACTGCTAAAATACTTGACTCAGTTAATTTTATGTATTTATATTCATATATCTGTATATCTGTAGGTAGGTAAATCTTCGAATTGTAGTTTTTAATGACCAGAGTTCTACCAGAAGCATAGGTACACTTTTTTCTTTTGAAAATTTTCTTATTCTTCTTTTGCTTAGATTCTTTTCATTATCTACAGTGAAGCCTGTTTTAAATAACCTTTGTTTTTCTCTCAATATTTTATTTAGCCCAACTCCACCTCCTCTAGTTCCATGCGACAACTCCCATTCCAACCTCAATTTAGTATATATCCTGCTTTTACCTAGAATGCTTATGTCAATATTGTTATTTCATTGGTAACAGTCTCACTGCTGGTATTCAATCTCAGTTGTGAAGGAGAATTTGTTTAGGCATAAATAATAGCTGAAATAAAAACATTTTAAATGAAATAAAACACATATATTTCCCCTCAATCTATTGGATTTTTTTCAGATAACAAAAACTTAAGGTATTCTTTGTTTTTCTCACAAGATCACAAGATATTTTCAATTTAAGAAGTACTATTTTCACCTTCATAAAGAATTTAAAACCCTTTAGCTACTCAGACCCAATAATTTACTCCTTTCCTCAGATCAGGCTAAGCAAACTCCTCAGGGAAAGCTACCAGAAATTCCAGTTGCAGTATACTGCGGTTTTCTTCATTAAAAAAGGGCCTGGAAAATTCTAGCAATACCCAATTCCTCTTAACCATCTCTAACCCTTATCCAAAGAAAGGATAAAGGGTACATGAAAATATTTGGTATGGTAGATTTTTAAAGTGAAGTAAAAATAGAGGAATCTGGGTTGTTCATTTTGGTTAAGCATCTGACCCTTGATTTGGATTCAAGTCATGATCTCACGGGTTGTGGGATGGACCACAAGTGAGCTCTGCTCTCAGGGGGTAGTCTGCTTGAGGATTTTCTCCCTTTGCCCCTCCCCCAACTAATCTGAGCTCGCTCTCTCTCTCAGATAAATAAACAAGTCTTTTAAAATATGAAGTAAAAATGTACACTCACATTATGGATAAACCAATTTTTTTAAGATTTTATTTATTTATTCATGAGAGACAGTGAGAGAGAGAGAGAGAGAGGTAAAGACACAGGCAGAGGGAGAAGCAAGCTCCATGCAGGGAGCCTGACATGGGATTCGATCCCAGGACTCCAGGATCAGGCCCTGGGCTGAAAGTGACACTAAACCACTGAGTCACCCAGGAATCCCTTGGATAAACCAATTTTTAAAGCATGTTCGGCCTTATTTTCTCAGATATAAAAAAAATATTTTAAAGTAGTTTAATAAATTAGATGTCAAAAAACTGCTAAAAACCCTCTATTAATGGTCCATTTTACTTAGGAGAAACAGTAAATTCTTAACATGGAGAATAATTCTCTGAATAATCTGACTTATGTCTACTTCTCCAGTCTAAATAGACGTCCTTAATTATCTCCTCAGTCCTCGGGCTTTTCTACATGTTGTTCATTCTACGAGGAAGCTTTTGAAACCTCTTCTCATCTAGTCAGTTCCTACTCTTTTTTCAGAGCTCACATCGCCTTCACTTCCTCAGGGAGTACCTCTAACCTCCCCTCCTAAGTCAACTTCTCACAGATTATATTCTCACCACATATTGATTACTTCAGGTCTCCATTAAATTTTAAACTTAAAGAACAACATTGTCTGTGTGTGTGTGTGTGTGTGTGTGTGTGTGTGTGTGTGTTTTCCCTCATCACCGTATCTTCAACTAACATAGATTTGGCAATGAGAAGTCTCATGACTATCACTAGATCCACTGATACAGGAATCACACCACAAGTTTAGGCAATAACTTTGCATTGCTTATCTTTTTAACATATATTAGCAGAGAGAGAGCCATGCGATAAAGATTTTGAATGGAAAAAGAAAAAAAAAAAAGATTTTGAATGTATCAGAACAAAAGGATACATGAGTCAGTTGATGAGTGAATGGAAGTGACCAGATAGAGTAATTAGTTGAGAGTTATCATCATTATGTGAACTGATAAGTAAAGGATATGAATTAATAACACTGTATATTTTGCCCAATGAAACATCACCATTTAAAAGCACTGAAGAGAGGTATTTTTATTCTCTCATTTTCTCAGAGTCTGTGTATGATGCAATTTAGAGTTGTATATATCTGAAAATCGGACACTAACTAAACAGATGGCAGTACTGAAAGAAAGTTTCAAGACTATACTCCATAGCAAAGGCTCAGATGCAAGAGGAAGCAGTGAGCACTAGGATCATCTAAATTAAATCTTACATTACTCATCCACAGAAAGAACGCAAGAAAAGAGATGCAACTGAAATCTGGAATGACTGTCTAAGCTTCCTACCAGCTCCAACCTTCTAATACTCCAGTGGTAGTTTTGAGTGATTGAAAAAAAATCCAGAAAAATAAATTTTTGTATCCATGGAAACCTTCTTATAAGTTGCTTGGGATAAAGTATGGCTGTCTATATTTTTGGTAGAGGATGAACCCTGCTACCTGTAAAAGCAATATTAAGAGCCCCCTAGGGAGACCTAAATAGAATGAGTGATTTTATTTTTTGTGGTGTGATTATAGACATTAGTCTTTTAGCTGAAAATAAGCCTGTCTTACAGGAAGTGGAAAAGTACACACTCAAATACCTGGTAGCTCTGGGAACAATTACACAAACGTGTGAAGGCCGGTTTGTACACCTGATACACCATGCCAAGTGAAGTATCTTTTTCTCATAGTTTTAGGCTTATACTTCTTTTAGTGCTTTCTTGATAATTCACACTCCTCTTTACATTTGTTACAACCTGCAAATTACACTCACTAAATATCCACTGTGTCATGCTGTGTTTTATTTTATGCAAAAATATGTGAAATAGCATGAAGATTGCATTTTCAGTAAATTGAGGATCTAAAGTAGATATGCTTATGAAAATTTACACATATTGAGCATTAAGCAAATCTACACTTCAAAAAATAGTGACTTTAATGGACTGCATTTTTAAAAATACAATGGATTCTTGCTATTCATGATAGTTATGTTCTATAAAGTCACTGCTAACAGTGAATTAGCAAATACTAAATCAATGCCCTTGAAGTAGGGAAATGTATTTTATATATTATATAAATGTAAATGTAAATATCTATATAGCATATAGATAAATTTCACATAGATTATAATCCCAAATCCAAAATCAGTTTAGCCTGGTAGATTCTATTTCATTTTGCAAAAAAGAAAAGTACATAGAGAAATGGTAAGTGACTTCTCTGAAGCCACGCTTCTAGCAGATGCCAGAGTTAAGATTCGAACCCCATCCCCCAGAGCTCCTTGCACTACCCTGCACTTCCTTCTACCTGTCATCTCCATCCTTTGATCATCTGTGTGAGAGCTGAAGACCTAGCGACACCTTGTTGAACTTGAGCTGGGAACATGCTTATAGGTCAACTCAAATTTTTCATTCCTTTGCACATGTCTCCCAAATGACCACGAATACCCACAAGTATTGATTTTTGAGGTATCAAATAGTTTTTAGCAAGCAGGTAAATTTTTGAATACAAAATCCAATAATAATGAGGATAGACTGTATAATGTACAATTTTATGAATTTGATTCTGTCATCATTATGATTTCTAGGCAGCTCACTCTGGGGAATTTTATCCGTATTTATAGAATAATTATTTTCTAAATAGGATATTATTCATTCTAACGTCCATACATATTTAATTTACTTCCTATAGGCACACTAAACATATATGTACCTTAGATCAGACTATTGTGAATAACGAAGTCTTTGGTAGTTGGAATATTATCTGAATGCTCTTGTCTCTTTCCTAGGTTGCCTAATAAAATTTTAGTGACACTGACTCTGACATCATCCACCAGTATAGCATGAAGTACACTGAATTAATTTGGGGACAAACATTTCATCTTTCCAGCTTTTCCTATATAGACAGCTAGCCAGTCAGATTGTGAAAATTACTGATAATCTATTAGAAATGCCATGCATCAGATAATCATAAAATACATAGAATACACACAAAAGTTTACAACAAAAAAGACACCAATCTTTTATAAATTAGAAAACTGAAGTAGAGAAGTGATATGTGTTTCACCTAGACTAGTGATAGAAACTGAAGGCATTTCCTCCATTTTCCATATTAGTGCTTCAGTATTATTGCCTACTACTTCTGAGCAAAATTATTTTCCAGAAAACAGTTGACTTAACAGAAATATATTAAGAATCAAGGAGGGGTTTTTTTTGAAGATTTTATTTATTTATTCATGAGAGACACAGACTAAGAGAGAGGCAGGCAGAGGGAGAAGCAGGCTCCATGCAGGGAGCCCAATGTGGGACTCGATCTCTGGCCTCGAGGATCTCTGGCCTCCTGGGCTGAAGGCAGGCACTAAACCGCTGAGCTACCTGGGCTGCCCAAGAATCAAGGAGTTTTAGAATCTAGTATTACCTTTGATGATTCATTTAATTGTGAAATGACTTTCATATAATAAAATGCACAGAATTTAAGTGTATAGTTTTGAATTTGACTACACTTGATGACTGCAAATTTTATATCCTTTGACTTAGACCAGTAAGAACACTGGCTTTCCACTTAAACTCCACGCACTATTCTATGCTGTGGACTGAGCAGGACTCTCCTGGAATCAGCTATATAAACGTGGACTTCATCCAATGTCTTTTCTTCTCAGAAGGGTTATTATGTTTACTGAAGTTCCTGCCTGCTTTTGACCTGCTTCTTAAGTGCCTTCAAAAATTGTTTTCCATATTTTTCCAGAGGTTACTATTGCTATCAGTAGGAGCATTAGTTCAATAAAAGCAATTATACCATTACTGGCAGTCTATTTTTTAAGACTGAACAAATCATGACAGAATTCTATTTGACTTCCCATTTGTGAGAATTTGCTAATGTCTCCCTATTTTTTTAAATTAGGACTATAATGAGGTAACTTAGATAATTTAACAAATTACTCTTCAAGATATTTTGAAGAAATCTGGTGCATGGATCAAAGCTTCATTGATATTCTTTTTCCATCTCTCAAACTCTTCAGTTTTCTAGAATAATTACACACTTTCCTCTAAGAATGTGAAAAAGTTCAGTTAAACCTGCTTAAAATACCACGGTCAAATATATACAAATTGGAAGATATATTAGGAATTACTTAGGCCCATTTTTAGCTTTGCAACCATTGTATGGATTTCAAAAATAAGCCCAGAACACAAACAAGGGAATTGCTTGCTCAATTTAAAAACTATCAGATTTCATCATTTGGTTATTTGAAAATAAACACACTAACCTTAGTTTTATTCCTATTCCACAAGTGTGACTGATCTACCTTTAAAGAAACATTAACTTATTGGCAGTTAAATAACTTTTACCTAATAAAAATGTAATGACTTAAATGACAGCATATTTTTCTCTAGCACAAAGAGAGTTTCCCCCAATGCCTCAGCTTACATTTAAAAAGCAGAGTATGGTGGGTAAGGTGAATCACAGTGAGGAAAATAAGGATGCTGTTACTTTAATAATAACTTAAACCATCTATAATATATCTTGATTCCCCCACAGTTCAAAACTATCATGGATAACTATATAGATTTGTAGTGGCATTCGGAAACAGCAATACTCAATCATTGTCTCAATAAATTAAATATCTAAAATTATCTATTATAACTTGACATTTGACCTCAAAAGATTTTCTCATGCGAAACCATTTAATCAATAAGATATGACCTTGAAACGACCTGGGATAATTGGTTAATTGCCCTTATCATATGGGTTCCTTTAATAAAATGAGGATTTTCAGTGTTCAGTTTTCTTTTAAGCACCATGACTTGCTATATAAAATATGAAACTTTGAGTTTGGACCACAAGATATGTTATCAATCAAAAATAGTCTCCTTCTCTCAGATGCATCTAAAAACACCCTCTACTTGATACTACTTTTTTCTACTTTATTTTCAGATTCTACTCTTAACTCTTCTCTTCTCTCTCCTCACCCATTGTAAAGCCAGAAAATTACATTTTTGTTGGGCTTTTACAATTTCTTTTTGGTGGAAAGAGTAGAGGTCAGGAAGCATTCCATCTCAGGAAGATAGTTAAATGGCTGGCATTAAAGTGTCTGCCAAAATGATGGAGTAGCATTCATTTTTATTTTTCAGTGAAACCATATGAAATCGCAAATAAAAGCACCTACTACCTTTAATGCAGAATTTATATTAAAAAATCTTTCATGTTTCTGCTTCTTCAATCAAAACTTATTATGAGCAATTCATATTGATTTCAATGCTTTTTCGTTTTGAAAATAGTTTCAAAATCTGAGTAACAAAAAAATAACTTTAAACTGAAATTTAAAACAATCTTATTTATCAAGAAAATAAAAGTTTAAAACTATATGTTTAATATTTAATGTTTAACCTTATTCATTATTAAGGGGTTGGAAAAAAATTAAAATGCAAATGGGTCAAATATATGATCTACTTCTATAAAGGAAATCTGGGAAAGTTTCTTAATGTTTAGTTGGTAGTGTGTCAAAAGGAAAAACAAACCATTCTTTGTGTTGAAATTTTTTCATTTGTTTGTTATATCATTGAATATTAAATCTAAATGTAAGGAATAATGGTCACTATAACTGCAATGATGAAAATATTAGAAAATGAAAACCACCATAATAACGATTTTCATTGAGTTCTAATTATAGGTCATGCATTATAATAAGTGATTTGCTTAAATGAGCTTTTGTTTTTTAGGTAATTCTAGTATTTTTTAAATTGATATAATAAAAATAGTTCTAGAGTCCAGGGAAGAAGAAAAATTCTTTATTCACATAAAATAAAGTACTCTGATGCACAGAGTACTACATAATATGTTCCCTGCTTCTAAGATTAAAAATCTAAGAACTCAAAACTTAAGGAAAGAAAAAAAATAAAAAATAATACAATAAAAATTTTATATTACCAAATGCAAAAATGTGTGCCAGTATTAACAATTCCAGAGATGGGGTTTCCCCATTTATTGTTGTTGTGTTTTGAGAAGTGAGAAGATCACTTTACATGAGGTATTAACTCCTTTCCATCTGACAGCAGTGTGCCATAAGGAAAACTTGCCTTTAAATAATGTATCAACTGATTGATGGATCATTTATTGAGAACCTGTTTTATGCCAGATAATATTCCATTGAGGGGAGCAATAAAGATAAATGAAATACTCCCTGTTATTCCTGGATGCTTGGAGAAGGAGGAAACAGACAAACACAATTGTTCTGCAATTTTACCTATTTACTGGGATAGCTTAAGTAATTCTATGCTTCCTATGACCAGGAGCTCCTCCTTTTATCTCTAATGATGGGAGAGAAGAGTAACAAAGAAGAGTAAAATAGAGCTAGATTTTTAATAAAGTTCACCAGGTAAAGAAAAGGACCTGGAGGTGGACATACCAGACAAAATTATATTTCAAGTAATATATGTCTTGCAGGGTATGTGAAATGTGTGTATGGATCTCAGAAGAGAGGTAATGAACAACACCTTACCTTTGCTAGTACCAAGTTTCTGTGCAAATTTCACTTTGATATATGTGATATTAGTATTGTTATTGCCACTTTACAAACAAGAAGTTAAAATTCAGCAATTAATTCAGTTAGCATTGCATAACTAGCAGGCAGTTGAAGAGAAGGGGTCGTCTACTCTGGTCACTTAGTTTAGGCTGATTAACTCTTTGCCATTAGCATATGTGATTTTTAGTCATTTTGGAAGCATATGGTCAGCTAGAAAATGAGAAGGTAAAGAATGGAGAATAGTGTCAAAGATTTTTATGAACCAGATGTAGAATTAGTATATGTAGCTTCCATCTGCAATCCAATCACTAAGATGTAGTTGCATGCGTCCTTCTAGATGCAATTTTACAAGTGGGAAATAGTCTCTGACTGGGCATAAATTTTCAAATAAAAACTCTGTTTTGTGCAATTCTTTCTGCAAGCATTCCATCCCTTACGCTATAGATTCCATTATCAACCTTAAAGGAATACTTTCATATTACAAAAAGACTTTTAATATAATATAAAACAAACATCGATAGTCATCCATGTGTAATGATATTTCTCTTATAAAATTAAACCTAAAACATTACGATTTTTTTCAACTTCAAGAAACTTTTTTGGAAGAGGGAAAATATGGAGGCCACCTAAAATTCCATTGGCATCCTTTAAAACTGAGTTGTTTTTAATACAAAGATAGGATGGGAGAAATACTTAAATCACCCATTAGCCTATAATCCTCCATTAATTTTTAATTTTTGTACTACATATCAATTCTTATATGTTTTCTTTCTTGTGAATACTTCTTATGTTTCATTCAGAGTATTCTGGCTTAGTGATTTTACTCCTTGTTTTGTCTAGAATGAGAAATGTGCATAGATCTGACTATGAATATAGTTGTATTTATAAATATAGATATATGATTATATAGCATAATAATCAGTGTAATGCTATTTTTAACCAACATAATTTGGTACCACTATTACTACATTTCTAAGTTTCTGATTGTTTTTAATCTGATAATTTTGAGGATGTGACCTAAATGTATCAAAACAATTATAAAACCAATAATATTGTTTAATATAATTCACTAAACTTGTCTATATCTCTAGCCAATCAGTCAAAGAATATAATAATGTGTAAAAGACTGGATGGGACTTAGTCACAGCTTTAATAATCCTATGTTAAAAAGCAATAGCCATATAACTCTCTTGGACACTAAAAACATAATGTAAAATTAGGGAAATTTTTACCATAGTTTCTGCCTACTGTTAAAAGTGCTTACAATGAAAAAGTATATTTTGTAACTCACTATTCTGAATAGTATGTTTCTAGAAACATCGGTTTGTCTAGAAACATTTTTCCTTTGTATCCATGAAATTTTCATTATGTTTTCAATGTATTAATAATTCATAGAATATGAAAAATAAAGAATATAAGTGATACAAAGAATAACAGAACTATCTTCATTTAAGTGGCCCAGGAGATGACCAAGTTGCCTAATTTTTTCTCAGCATAAACAGTTTCCAAGAATAACAGGAAGAAATCAATTTTTATCTTTACTCATGATTTTCCTATACATATTATTACAATGGCTATATTAATTTATATACACATCCATCCATCCATCCATGAATGTACCAAAAAAGATAGTGCATATTAGAGTCTGTCCATATTTT
The DNA here is from genome assembly GCF_018345385.1 of Vulpes lagopus. Lineage (NCBI taxonomy): Eukaryota > Metazoa > Chordata > Mammalia > Carnivora > Canidae > Vulpes > Vulpes lagopus. The sequence goes on from NC_054839.1 coordinate 41,008,386, forward strand.
CATATCCATTTTAGCTAATGAATACATATAATTCCTTACAAAGTATCATTTGAATTATTTGTATACATATGCAAATAAGGTATATAAACATGTTTGTCATATACATATATACTATGTATATGTATACAATGACTGTATTTTCCAACACCTGACCTCCAAAAAAGCCAAATAGAATGAGAAAGAAAAGCAAGAGTTTACAAGAAAAGTATTTTCTCCTTCTTTCACCTCTGTCAAGTGTGGATTCCAAATTTAAGACTAGGAACTTCTTTTAGTTTTCCTAGAAGTCCCTAATATTGATATACAGATTCATTCTTCAAAAGACAAACTAAGGGTGTCTTTACTCTAAGTTGAAGGATTAGACACTGATCTAATTTAATTCAAATAATATTTATAACCTTTAATAGAGAAATAAGATCTCATTTTGATGTCAAGTAAACAGAAGGGGAAAAAAACAGCAGCAGATTCCAAAATTTTGGAATAAAAAACATCCCCTTGAATTTTACCTTTAACTTTGTAAGTATGAAAAAGCTAAACAGTATCTTCAAGAGATATACATAGGAAGATGCTAGTGGAAATTCCATTGTAGATCCATATTCTAAGTCAAAAGCTCCATAAAATCTTTTAAATTTTCCCTGCTCAGGAAAGCCTGGGTGGCTCAGTCAGTTAAGAATCCGACTCTTCCTTTTGGCTCAGGTCATGATCTCAGGGTTGTGGGATCTAGCCCCACTTCAAACTCCATGCTCATCATGGAATCTGCTTGAGATTCTCTCTCCCTCTCCCTCTGCCCCTCCTGCTTAGGCTCTCTCTGTCTCTCTAAAATAAATAAGCAAATCTATTTTCTCCCTATTTATGCAGGAAAAATACTTTGTAAATAAACACAGATATGTATGCACAATATGCATGTGTGTATATATATGTATCTACACACATACATATATCTACATTCATGTGCATAGATACATATATGCATACATATGCATATAAACATATATATATAACACACATATAAATTTAAATTTTCTTTACGAGCTCTAGCTGATTTTAAAGTTATATAACCTTCTGATGTTTATTTAATCACAGTACTGAACCAATAAATATAAAAATCATTGTAAGTCACAAACATGTGACATTCTATGGTATATATGAATAGTAATTATAAATTCAGATTTTAATGTTTTTATTGATTATGTAAGAAAAAATAGATCTGTTTAATTTCATGTTCCTAATAATAAACCAATTGTAAAAAAGTAATAATTGAACAGTTAGGCAAAATATTTTTATCAGAAAGGGGCAAACTCCCTAAGCAATCTGTTTTTCTGAGAAGAGCCTTAACTGAGCAGTCTCTTGTTCAGATGAATATGTTTTGGGGAAGTTCTTGAGGAGAATATTGAAGTTATTTACTCATTTCCAATCAATTATTTCTGAAAAATTTTTAAATTTTTCTATTTTCCTTTTGCCTCTCTTATGTCCAAAGTGTTTCCAATACATTAAAAATATTTGTAATCTCTTTACAGTGACTAAAAATTCACATGCATGATCTTATTTAATCCTCCAAAACAAAACAGGGAATGTTTTGTTTGCCATGACACCACGACAGATGTGGAAATTAGGGTTGAATTAATTTCTCCTTAGGAATTAAAGGAATTCAGATTTATATGTTTAAACATATACCTTTGTAATACTTGATTTGAAAGGTCATAAACAATAAAGAATAATAACTTGGGGTCTGGAATAGGCAGATATGGATTTGAATGCTAGTTTTAGAAGTCATTTTCTCTATGTAAGCCCCAATTTCCATATCTGTAAAATAATAATAATCATACAGCCTATTACCTCATGAACTTTGCTATGGTGACTGAGTTAGATAAGCATTTATTTTTAAATTTTTTATAAAGATTTTACTTATTTATTGTAGAGAGAGTGGTGTGGGGGAGCAGAAGGAGAGAGAGAATCCCAAGCAGAGTGCGTTGGGCACGGAGCCTGATGTGGGGCTCAATCTCACAACACTGAGATCATGATCTGAGCCAAAATCGAGAGTTGGACATTTAAGTGACAGAGTTACCCAGGCTCCCGAGAGTTAGATAACCGCTTAAAGCATAACCAACCATATAGTAAATGTTTAATAAATATAATCTGCTGTTAGTATATCATTAGATCAAAGTATATGCTGTTTCCTCTGTGCTAGACTGATGGGTCACTGTGAATTAACCTGTCTTTGTTCACGTGCACAATGGTAGCCTAAACAAAAAAATGACCAAAACAAAACATACATTTATTAATGTCAGCTGCTCAACAAATCCTTTTTAAAAGATGTATACCTCAAGTATACCTCAAGAATCTGTCTATAGGTAACTTCAGTTAAAATCGGTCCTAGGTAAAAATATATAGGATGGCAGAGTTAAGGTGAACAATTATTTGTTGACAAAACTGTTTCCAATTACTTCAACTCCTATCCTTAGTCACTAAAATGGTCTAGGTGATAGATTTTTCTACTTTGCTCACTCTTTTTCCTGGTTTTTTACTCTTTCCAAAGGGATCCTGATTCTTAACCTTTCTGCTGTAATGCTACATCTTTGAAATTAAACACACTTGCCGTTACTGAGGTTCTGATGCAGCATGTCACCGTTTTAGTTTGGTTTGACTTATTTGGTTGGTTTTTAACTTGTAACACTGTGAGTAAGTCTTTACCAATCATTATCTCAATGCTTACAATTAAATGCTTCTATATAAACTTTATAAACTTCTAGTGGTCAAAATTGTGATTCTAGAAGATAATTTTCTAAACTCTCCCAAATCATTTCAATATCATGATGATAAATAACTGTTTTATCACAATCTATATTTTGTTATATCGTTTTTTAGAAAAATACTTAACTTTCTCTTAATCTATTATTGATAAAACTAAATTAAATTATAGAAGTACTATTAAGCTAAAGAAAATTACTTGATAATATTGGCATGAAAAACATGGAGGAAGTAAAAATTACATATAGGGTAATGTCAGAGGGAATAATGGAATATGAACTCCAAAGATAATCTCCTCCATTGAATCTATAAAAACAATGACAAAAATTGCCAAAACTAACTTTTATAGAACTCTGAAAACTAACCCATGGTTTGCAAAACTCCAGGGAGCATTTATTGAAGAAAATCACTTTGAGTAAAGTGAGTTTTGTGGCATTTAACCAACTCTCTTCCCTTCCCCTTTCTTTAGTTCCAGGGTGGCCTTGAAAACATACAGACCTGTAGTCATGGTGAAAACCAGAAGCTTAGCAACCACTGAAAGGGCAAGAAATGAATTGGACCCCATCCCCAAATCCTCACTCCCTGAGAATTGTCATTACCTAACCTAGGAAATTGTAATTGCCTAGAAACTCCCACTCATATGGATTGTCTTTATTTCATCAGCTTTAGAGCCCCTCTAGCATGAACAGTCTGTTCTCAGTGGTACTTGTCAAAAACAATCAGTAAGAATTGTTTAACATGGCACTACCTAAGGTGGTAATAATAATTGGGACAAACAACAAATTCAAAAAATTTCGAAGGTAAAGCTGGCAAATAAGATATCTGATGTCCCTGCGGGACTTAAAAAGAAGGCATATTTCTGGGAATCAAGAAATCAGTGTGCATGTATAGGGCTGTATACATTTTCAGGAGAGACCTAGGAAGAACCTAAATTCACAGCTCTGGCTTACCCTGAGGGTCTGCACAAACTGGAAGTGAATGCTAAGACAGAGTTGTAACTAAATTCCTATCTGAGAAATGACAGCATGCCTCAACACAGAGAAAACCCCTCAGCAAAAGCCAAGACTTATTGGTTTTAGGCATTGTTAAAAGGAAATTAAACGATTGAACAAAGCTTTATGCCAACTAGACCTAACAGATATTTATATGACACTCCCAGCATTGCAGAAAATCTCCTTTCAATCATTAGCTGATCATTAAGCTAAATGAGCAAAAACTCAGAGATTATACGTGACAAAGACTACATGTTTTATAGAATAAGAACATTAAGGTGCTTCCTAATTCCTGAAGAAGGGAAAAAATGACTAAAGAATTTGCATGTTATATTATTTAAAACATCTGGGTTTCAACAAGAAATAATGATAAATGCTAAGAATCTAGAATCTAGAATGTTTATTCACAAGAGAAAAAAAGAATCAATAGAAAAAACAAAAGGGAATTCAGATGTTCAATTTTCTAGACAAAAACATTAAAAAATGTATTTCAAATGAGATAACATCAGGAAACCACGTCTAAATAATTAAATGAAAGTGTGATAATAATGTCTCACTAAATAGAGAATCACAAAAAAGACACAAACATGAAAAAAAAAAAAGCCTAAAGAAATTCTAGAGTTGAAAAGTATGACTGAAATTTTAAAAAAATTACTTAAGGAGGTCTCAATAATATATTTGAGCTTGCTTAATAAAAAATTATCAAGCTTAAATATAGGTCAATTTATATTATCTAGTGTGAGAGACAAAAATAAAAAGAATGAAAAAATGAAGAGTCTCCCATACTTGGACAGTATCAAGCATACCAACATGGGTGAGATGGCAGTCCCAGAAGAGAAGAGTGGGAGGAAAAGGCAGTAAGGATATTTGAAAAAATGCCCTAAACTTTTCAAATTCCATAAGTATTGATCTACATATCTAAGAAGCTCAAATGAATTTCAAGTAGGATAATTTCAAAACATCCAGACATAGACACATTGCAAACAAACTGTTGAAATACAAATACAAATAGAGAATCTTGAAAATAGCAAGAAAGAAGTGACTCAAATTTGAAAAGGAATCTTCAAGAAATTTAACAACCAAATTTTCATCAGAAACTATAGAAAGCCAATATGAGATGATACATCTAGAGTTCTGGATAGGGGTAGAAGTGGAAGAAAAAATCAAAAAACAAGAAAACACTCTTAACCAAGAATTGTATATCCAGCATAACTATCTTTCAAAAATGAAGGACAGATAAAGACATTCACAAAAATTAAATGAACTTCTTCAGGTATAAATGAAAGGACACCAGACAGTTAATTAATTCACATGAAGAAATAAAGAGTAAATGTAATAAAGAATACATGTAACTATTTAGAATAATATAAAGACAGTAAAAACATGATTTTGTGTGGCTCTTTTTAGTCCCCATGTGATGTAAAAGACAACTGCATATAGCGGCTTTAAAATTATAAAACTGTTTTTGATGGCTTATAATATATAAAGATATCATTTTTATGAAAATAATTACACAAAGGAGTGAGAAGTTAAGAGAGCCACAGTAAAGCCCAGTTTTCATAGGCTACTGAAATTAAACTGATGTTAATCCAAAGAAGATTGCTAAAAATTGGTTTAAAGTAAAAGTATGGAAAAATATATATCATGGAAGCAGTAACCAAAAGAGCTGGATGACTATGCTTATGTCAGACAATTGAGGCAAAAAATTGTTACTAAAGGCAAAGAGGAATATTTTATAAATATAAAATGTCAATCTATTTGGAGTATACAGCAATTGTAGACATACATACACCTACCAACAGAGAGCTGGAATACATAAGGAAAAACAGAATTGAAGTAAGAACTAGGTGATTCAATAAAAATATTTAGAGACTGAATACTCCACTTTCCTTATGGAGAGAAAAACTACACAGATAATGAAAAAGGAAATTAAACCCCTGAACAAAGCTTTATGCCAACTAGACCTAAGAGATATTTATGACACTCCCCATAGCAAAAGCAGAATGCACAGTAAGAACATAAAAAGATTTCTAATATTATTAGAAATAAGGAAAATGTAAATAAAAACCACAGTGAGATTCCACTTCACACTCGCAAGGATGGCTATAATACAAAATTAATAGAGTCACAAGTATTAAGGACAATGTGGGGCAAGAAGAACCCTCATGCTCTGCTTGTGGGAATGTAAAATGGTCCAGCTAGCACAGAGAGTTGAATTGTGTCCCTCGGAAATTCTTGTCCATCCAGAGCATCATAATATGGCTTTGTTTGTAATAGAGACTTGAAAAAAAAGAAAGAAAATTTTATTGGAACCCAGCACAAAAAAAAAAAAAAATAGAGAGAGAGAGAGAGGGGGAAAAAACAGTCTTCAGTTATAACTAATGATGGATCTTGAGATGAAATCATCCTGGATTTTTTAAAAATTATTATTTATGAGCAACACACACAGAGAGGCAGAGACATAGGCAGAGGGAGAAGCAGGCTCCCTGCGGAGAGCTTGATGTGGGACTTGATCCCAGGACCCCAGGATCACGACCTGAACCAAAGGCAGATGTTCAACTGCTGAGCCACCCAGGTGCCCTGAAATCATACTGGATTTAAAGTGGCCTTTAAGTCCTATAACTGATGTCCTTATACAAAGCAGAGAGGGAAGAGAAGGCTCAGAGGGGTGAGAAGGCCTTGGGAAGATGGAGGCAGACAGAGTTTTGTTGTTGCAGCCACCAGAAGATTGCTAGGAGCCACCAGAACTTGATGGTGGCAAGGACAGATACTTCCCTACAGACTTCAGAGGGAATGTGGAACTCTTAACACCTAGATTTTGGATTTCCACTTACTGGAACTGTGAGGTAATGAATTTCTGTTATTCGAAGCCATTGCATTTGTGGTATTTTGCTATGGCAGTCCTAATACAACCACTTTGGAGAATAATTAAGCAGATTTATAAAATAAAACAGAGGTATTGCATGATACATCAATTCCATTAATAGGAACATGAAAATAGATGTCCACATGATATCTTGTGCATACATGTACACAGAAGAATTATATGTAATTGCCAAAAAATGTGGAAACAACCCAAATGTTCATCAATTGATGAATGGATAAGCAAGGTGGTTTATCTACACAATAGAGTATTATATGCCCATAAAAAGGAGTTAAATTCTGCTGCATGCCACAGCATGGATGAATCTTGAAAATAGTATGCTAAGTAAAAGGAACCAGACTCAAAAAGCCCTGTATTGTATGACTGTGTTTACAAGAAATGTCCAGAAAAACCAAATCCATAGAGCAGAATTATGAAGTTGCCAGGGCCAGAGGAGGAAGAGAATGGAGATTGACTACTGGTGCAGTGTTTCATTTTGGGATGATGAAAATATTTTGAAATTACATGCCAATGATGGTTGCACACGTTTGAAAGTATATAAAAAATCAGAGTAGAATGGTTTAAGATGGTAAATTTTATGGTATGTGAATTGTAGTTCAATAAAAATAAAAATACAAATATAATACATTATTCTAAACTTTCCAGAGATCACTTAATCTTTTATTTTCTGTGTACCTTTTTCATAATTTTGCAACTAATTAAAATCCATTCACTTCCCATTTTTGTGATATATTAAACACAGTCAGAAAGTGCCATTTGCTGTCTAAAACTCCATCCGTATAACATCACCCACTGCACGTGATATTTTAAGAAATCCAGCTGCTCTATATGTCCTATCAATTATTAAAATACTTCATACAAATTACACTTTTGACTCTCTAAATGTATTGTAATTAGACCTGTAAATTATAAAATATCTGCTCGTAAAACTTGTGTTTAATCTCTCATTTACATGCAGAGTAGCAATGGTAAAAGAGATTAGGATTTTTTCACATTTAATGCTCTTCTTCCCCAATCAAGTTAAAGAGCTTAGTAACTTGCTTTCCTGTGGTTCTCATATTAAATAAATAAATAAATAAATAAATAAATAAATAAATAAATAATTAGCGTAATCTAATCCAGCTATTATTTCCACTGTGCAAACTTTCTTTGATTATTGGCTGTTCAGTGTATTAATTTGTCACATGAGAATAAATAGTGCAGTGGTAACCCCCTTTAATCATCTTTATAGGAAAAGTACTACTATGGACAGATTGATAGAAAATAAAGTTATATTCACTTTATATATTTCTCCCAATTTTCGTTAAATCAAACTAACGTTAGGGTAAAACTACAAATACAAAAATTTCCAGAAATGCACAATTTGTATGACTGAATGTACTTCACGAAATTACACATTTCAAGATTACGCATGGTATAATATATACTTGTTTTGAAGGCTTCCTTATCAGTAAGTTAAATAACATGTTCATTGATTGTTTACTATATACTGGTAAAGCTTAAAGTATTTGCGTACTTTTAAACATCTTTAATCTTTATAAAAATCCTAAAAGCATTACCAACATCTCCGTGTTACAGAAAAAGATAATGTGGCACAGAAATATCAAATCTTTGCCTAAGATTATTAAATATCAAATCTTTGCCTATATTATTAAAAATATCGAAGGACACAAAATCTAGTCCTCTGGCTTCAGAGCTCTCCCTCTTGACTGTTTTTATGAAGTAGTATCAGAGAGTTTTATCGAAAAGCAGTTATTCTCACCCTATAAAAACTCTAAAATATGCAAATAAACAACTAAACAAAGAATTGTTTTCATTCTAGTCCAGTATATATGATTAATTCACTCCTTACCACACTGCCTTCACATTTAACCAGTGCTATCAGAAATCATAGACAGGATTATTACTGGGAAAAATGTTTTAATTTTTCTCCATATATTTGCCACATTAGAGTATAGTATTGTTATGGCATGAATGTTACTAGAAACTCCAGAAACATATCATTCATTATATTGATGCAGCTATTTTGATTCAGCATCTCCCTTGGAGTTCAAGTGACTGCAATGAATCTTCTAGCTGACCTTAATTGTTCTATGAAATGATACAAAATGGACTAAAATGAATTCAGTCACCACAAACAAACTGGAAAGGTCAAAGAAGTTTTCACTCTATCATTAATGTACATCACATGCCTTTCAATTCACATATATTATAATAGTGACAATTCATGCAAAGCTTTTTAAAAATGCTTTAAAGGTGTTCCCTGGAAGTAATTTTCATATGAAATTATCTAAACTGAGATCTGTGTACAGTAAATAGTTGTTTTGAAAGATAGTGAATGAAATTAAATTTAATTCAGCCTCATGGATCATTGAGTATTCACAAAGAATTCAAACTCGTCTCCAGTGACATCTTAGTATGTAGAAATCTTTTAAAAGGGAGCCCTTTGAAAATAGAAGTATCTTGCCCTACTCAAATTTAGTATTTGTAGTAACTTGTCAAACTTACAGATAAAACTGATAAGTAGCAGTTTATTAGTGAATATATAGTAGTTTTATCTAACAGTGATTTCTTTCCCTTCAAAATCCTCCTTAATATTAAAGTGTTTTGCCTAAACTAACGTTGTAGTTCATATCAAGAATGCATAAATACAAGTACGTGTATAGAAAAATCATATTGTCTGTGCTCGCTTCGGCAGCACATATACTAGAAAAATCATATTGTCCAGAAAAGGAGAAACATTCAGAAATCTATACTTTGTATCATATTCGCAAACTTTATTATAAAATACTAATTTTAAAGAAAAATATTTTTTGCAATTAAGCTTCAGAAATAATTGTTAGCAGTAGTTTCTAAAAATTGCTATTAAGTAACATTATGTATCACTAGATATTTGGACATATTTCCCTCCAATTGAATATATGACCTGAATACTGAAGGTCATTCTTTAGGTTTGAAAATAACATGTATACAGTAAATGAGAAAACTAAGTTCTGCACATTTTCCAATTGCTTATTATGCACAGAGCTAACACTGTCACTATATGTGGCATCTCCAGATGGCAAGTACATCAGTGGGAGACTGGGAAAACTTGTAGAATCAATTACAATTGCAGGTAAAATTAAACTTGGAAGCAAAATCATTAATATGTTGAATATGCATCTGGTTACAATTCTTTGAACCATTTAAGAACATTTCTATCTTACTCTAACTCATGAGCCCTTACATGTTGTAACTACTAAGCCTCCTCTGTCTGAATTAAGACCATATGTGAAGTTTGGGCTTATCCCCAAGGAGTCCATCTGGAGCAACTGATGTCGATCCCATTGTTAAATCTTGATGTCCACATATGAGCCTTAGGGAGATAGGTAGCTAAATGAGTTGATTTAACAGACACTTCTATTTTTTTTAAATGTTTGTGAAATTTAATATTGAGATTTTTGTGAGATTTAAAATTACTTTTATTTGAAATTAAATTTATTTTTAGTTGTATTAAAACACTTAATTTTTAACTAACATGACTTTCAAAACTTTTCTTGAAAATAAATTAATTTCTTCACAATCTTGGTTCTTTTTGGAGTATCATATTATAGAATCCAGTGAAGTAGAACCAATAAACAAGTTGTAGACTACTGAAATATTTATTAATGTGTTTATTGTTAAATTTCTAAAAATATTATATTATTAAATATTTACTCTTCTATAATCATTCTAATTGAATTTTATATAACAATGTTAATTAATGGAATATCCTGCCCCCAAATATGCAATTTTATTAGAATTATTGTTAAACTCTTAAAAGATGACTATTCAAAAAATATAAAATATGTACTATCTAAAAACATACTACATATCGTCATTTCAGCCATCATATTTATATATTCTATAACCTCTAAATTTTTATAAGTTCTGAAACTTTTTATTTAGTTGAAAGGGAAAATAATATTGAAACCTAAATCATGGAATCAAAAGGAGATACATGAGAGTCCAGGTAACTTACAATTTGTAAAAAAAATTGCAAAAATATAATCAATGCCACTCTTTTATAACATTTTTTTGTTTTGAATTGTCATTTTCACATAAAGTATGTAATTTACACTAATATGTAAGTATTAGTGTAAATATGTAAATAAATTTTAAATATGTAAAATAAATTTGTAAATAGGTTATTAAATTCTTAGTTTTCATTATAAATATAGTAAGTATTGATACATAGAAACCACAAACACAAAAGCTCTTTGGAGTCCTTAATAATTTTTAAGTGTCCAAAGTGTTTCTAAGATCAAAAGCTTGGGAATCATCATAAGGGCAATTTGCATTTTCAATGGGAGCAATATAGTTTCCAAGGTGGATGAACATATCTTACTTTTTTTCATTTACGAAGCACAGATGTACACACAGTACATAAAAAAATATACAGTATATCTGGTATTATTATTATTAACTGGTAGATTAGTTCAATGAATTATCATAGAATGATAGATGTGAAATGAAATGAAAGCTAAAATTCAAGAATAGCTTCACTATGACAGCATCTTTAAAATTCTGCTCTGTAATCTTTTCCTGTAGACTATATTTACCGATATTTTACCTGATAGTTACAAGACTCTCTGATTTTCTTATAACCCTACATTTCAATCTCCTCCTGGACCTTGGCATTCATTCTGATGGAATTTTTCAGTGTTCCCCATTTAAAACCAGAATATATTATTGTGTAGCTTCCTTTTCTCATAGTAACACTATGCCTGGGCACTATGCCTGAGGCAACACTATGCCTCAATACTCTGTGATTTGAGATTCCCAGCTTTAAAAACTGAGAGTCAATTGGAGTTGAAAATTCTCTCATATTATAATAATGCATGAAAAGACAAAGTTATAAATCATTCTTTTGTATCTCATGTACACACGCTGATATACATGTACAAATTTATACTTTGAATTTTCAAAAGTGAATTTCATTTTTTTCTTATAAAAAAAGATATGTGAACATTATTAAAAACAAAACTGCAAAAACATGTAAAGAGAAAGTTAAATTCCTTCCCCTGTCATCATTCTTTGTCTGAGATAGCCAGTTTTCTTGGCATGCATCTGAAATCTTATCCCTATGTTCTCTCCATCATACAAAATATATAACACACAGGGCTGACTTATTTTATTTGTTTTTACTTGGGAAGGAATTGTACCACACCCTCTAATCTTATTTTCACTGCTGTGACTCTTAACATTCAATATGAGTGATCAGCATGGTTTTTCAGAATAATCCCTTTTTGTGTTATTGCAGATTCATTTTATCAAAACTATTCATCTGAGAGTGATTTTATCCTACACGTATTCTTCCCAAATGTCTGTTGTCTCAATGTTTCTCGTTCTCAGACTCCCATGCCTGGACACTGCCAAGCCAAGGCATTAGAAACGTACATCCTACACTCACACCCAGATGTCATGAGGAGGACTAATTGAAAGCAAACAGAGCAAGCAACACTTTTACAGTACAAACATGAGAAAACATTTTTAAAGGGGCTCCTACTCTTGACACAGAAATATTGGTGGTTCTTGTTTTAAGAAGGGAGGAAGTAAGAATAAGTCAGCCACGCTCTCCTCTTGACCCAGACTTAAGCAAAAGACTTAAGCACAAATCAGAAGGAGGTAGGCAATGAAGCCAGTTGGATGCCCTCACATCCTTACCAGACACTAATTTGTATTATGTAGCCTTGCCTTGTAGTTGGATTTTTCTAGATCCTCCAGTACCCAGCCCATGGAAATATGATTATACTCTCTGAGCTTCCTTGGGGAAAACATTTCCCTGGAAAACAAATGAGGAGAGTAGTGAAGATGATGGGTATCCCTCCTCGGTAGGGATGTCAGATAAATCTCAGATGCTCAGTTAAATATAAATTTCAGATAAATAATGAATAAATAAATTTTAATATAAGTATGTTCCAAATACTACATATGATACAATTATACCTCTACACACATACAGTATATATATAGAGTATACACACATATGGCATGTGTGTGTGTGTATAGCTGTTTATCTGAAATGAAAATTGAACTAAGCATTTTGTATACTTATTTATTAAGTATGGCAACCCTACTCCAGAGGAAAGAGTTTTTATTCATCAACATCTCTTTTTGCCATATTTTCTGGGCTATTCAGGCACTCCTTTCAGGCTCCCAGGCCCCTCACAGTGCACCAACTGGTTTCTTCTCTGCTGTCTGTCTGTCCCTACCCGTACACCAGATGGGGCTTGTTCTCCCAGGCAATGCCTTCCTGGTACACAGATCTGAAAGATGACTGCCCTTTGAGAACCGCTTCCTAGTTCTGTCATTTCCTGTGGCCTTTACTCATATCTCAGGTCCGCAGTCTAAGGTCCTGAGTAGGACTGCCTTTCTCTACTATCTTGTTAAAACTAATAAGTCAATACTGATACATTATTATTAACCAAAGTGCAAAGTTTCATTCTTCATGTCCTGCAGTTCTGGGAATTTTGACAAAATGTATAACATCATGGATCCACCATTACAATATCATACAGAAGAGTTTACACTGTCATAAACATGCCATGTGCCCACTTACTCATTTTGTGTTTACATTTACTGGATTTTGATATGTGATGCATTTCTTACTATGGCCACAGTCTAATAAAACTTGAGTTATAAGTTACCAAACTGTATAGGGATAAGGCTAAAAAGGTCTAATGTGTTGAGAAGGCATGAAAAGAAAATAAAACAATACATTAGACAGCATTTATATCTCCAAATCCAGTAATATTCCAACTCATTATCCTATCATGAAACAGATGATATACTCCAGGAAAGAAGAGTAATCAAATGAATTTGAATGTCTTTACTTAGTTATGTTTTTCGAGAAATATTTTGTACATAAAACTAATCATATAGTCTAGATTTATTTTTAACTTCCCCATTCTCTTATAAGCTCCTGGTATTTATTTTTTTCTTTTTTTTATAAAATCATTTATAAGCATGTATAGAGTGTCCACTTTGAAGCTCTGGTTGAATTGATCTAAGGCTCATAACAAACATTTTTACTAAAATGATTTGATTTACATGTTGTATGTATTTGATTCTAAATAATAAATTTACTTTGAAAAGTAATGATTTCATATTTTTAGTTGACTAAGAGACATGGTATTTATTTATTTATTTATTTATTTATTTATTTATTTTTAACGATTTTATTTATTTATTCATGAGAGACACAGAGAGAGAGAGAGAGAGAGAGGCAGAGACACAGGCAGAGGGAAAAGCAGGCTCCATGCAGGGAGCCTGATGTGGGACTTGATCCCCAGTCTCCAGCATCACGCCCTCAGCTGAACGCGGCGCTAAACCGCTGAGCCACCCTGGCTGCCCCAAGGGGAAGAGTTTAGATATCATTTCAAGAAATCATAGCCCCTAGTTCTACCATTAATCAACATTAATCATATTCATTTCTGTATATGAATGGTATAAACATTATACCATTAATCAACCATTAATCATATTCATTTCTGTAATCTAATAAACATGGCCAATTTTGCAAGCAACCTCTGTGTTGTACTTTGACAAATAAAACACTTAAACATGTGTCATGGTCACTTGTTCTGTCACAATATTCGTATTATTTTTCATTTTCTCATCTTGAAAGCTTATGTACATTTCTCCTAACATTTTAAATAAGTAGAATGGCAGAATTTTTGATGTATTTATTCATTGTTTTGGGAGGGAATGTCTAACTTCATATGAAAATTAAATTATCATTATCAAAAGAGCAATCTTATTCCTTCTGATTATATATTGAAAGATTTCATGTTACCTAATTCATCTTATTATGATATTTTATCTTATTTATGATTATTTATTATTTATTAGCACATCTGGGTATACAAGGCTTTTACTTAATTAGTTATATTAGTCTATATTCCTCTCAAACATATTTTACAAATGTATTATTTTACTTTTGTTATTTATATTATTAATACATAACTTTTCACATTTTGTAAAAACTGTTGCTGAATTTTAATAGACCAAATATTTTTAAGATGTATTTATTTATTTACTTGAGAGAGAAAGAGAGAGCATATGTGGGGAGGAGCAGAGGTTAAAAGGAGAGTCTTAAGCAGACTCTGTGCTGAGCTTCAAGGGGCTTGATCTCCTGAACTGAAACCAAGAGTCCTACACTTCATGGATTGTGCCACCCAGGAGCCATAACCAAATATTTTGTATCAACAAAAATGAAATGATGCATGCTTGAACTCCTTTTGTTCTGTTTTAAAAGAAAGTCATCATAATTTTATGGTCCCTGTGTTTATCTAACTAAATTTACAAATGTTTTTATTCTTGAAACTCTACAGGCAAAATTAAATTTTAAAAAAATCTGTTCAATGCCTGAACAATTGTGTTGATGTCCTTTTGCCTTCACAATTCTGATCCATTTTTATATTATTTTAATATAACACCTAATAATTATCATTTATTCTTTTAAAGTTTAAAAATTTGGGATCCTTGGGTGGCGCAGCGGTTTGGCGCCTGCCTTTGGCCCAGGGCGCGATCCTGGAGACCCGGGATCGAATCCCACGTCAGGCTCCCGGTGCATGGAGCCTGCTTCTCCCTCTGCCTGTGTCTCTGCCTCTCTCTCTCTCTCTCTCTCTCTCTCTCTGTGTGTGTGACTATCATAAATAAATAAAAATTTAAAAAAAAAAAATTAAAAAAAAAAAAATAAAGTTTAAAAATTTACCCACAGTCTCAAAATCAAAAATTTATCTTAGTCTTTATAAAATATTTCTAAAGTTGGGGAGCCTGGGTGGCTCAGTTGGTTAAGCATCTGGTTTCAGGTCAGGTCATGATCTCAGGGTGCTGGAATCAAGTCCCATATCTGGCTATCTATTTTGAAAGGAGTCTGATTCTCCCTCTATCCCTCCTCCCTGCTCTTGCTCTCTCTTTCTCTCAAATAAGTAAATAAAATCTTTAATAAAAATGTTTCTAAAGCTGAGAAGTTACCAGAAGTTTCTCTGCTTTCCTGTGATATTTTGGCCAGGTGCTAGTTGGTCTATCATCATGGTATTTTTCAAGAGTAATGCATTGGAACCATGCTTCATTAATTTTACAAACACCAGTCTATGTCATGGTTCTCCTGGGTGTAATTGTGCTCCCGGAAAATAAAAGTGCATAACTGCAGTTACTAGGTGAGGAGAGGGTAGAAAGAGACTTTGTGGTGATTCCTGTGAAAGGTTGTAGAGTACTGAGGCATATAAGCTTTCTAGAGGATTAGCATTGTATCCTATTAACAGTGTCAAGGTCCTGTTTGCATATCAAGCATAGCTTGGACCCGTGATACAGTTCCACTTTATGAAGCTCATAGTGGGAAATGGATCAGACAAAATTTATTCAACACTACTGCCACCAGCAATTCTATCTTGTAATAGTTTCCATATATTTAGGGTCTTTAAGCAACCATTGACAGAACTGTGAAAGGGATTCACAAAGAAATGGAATATGGAACCCCAGAAGTGAATAGATTACAATTGGAAAGACTAGAGAGGGCAAAGAAGAGAAGCCCAAAGACAGAAAACTGAGGAATTTAAAAAATATTTTTTGAAAGGTAGCAACATATCAGCAAGAAATATTGAAAAGGGAGGATTATGGGCTGATAGGAAAAAATGAAGAGGAAAATAATAGAAAACAAAGAGAAACATTTGAAAGAAAAAGGCAACCGACATAAAACTTCATGGAAAAAGGAGTTAAATACATATTGAAGGAGATCACTCAATTTCAGTATCTGAAGATGAAATTTGAGAGTAAAACTTCACATGTAATTAAGAAGAAGAAAAATCTAATATAACAAGGGATGACTGTACAGTTAGGTAGTGAAAGTAGTCAGGAAAAAGTGTTCTTTTTAAAAGGTGAGATAATAAGAATAATAGAGGTACATACTTTCAATGTGAGGTACTGAAGATATTATACATAATATTATATCTTATATCATATATTGTATTATATTATTACAGTCTCTCTAATATATATATATTAGATATATATATATATACACGTATACATGCACACATACACATATATAGGCAGTATATATGTATACATCCAGAGAGTGAACAAAATTTAAAATAGGCTAAGTAGCAGATGTCATGCAAAGTTCCAAAAATATGTAAATATGAGAGAAGGTAGTTATTCCCACAGAAGGAGAAAACTATGCCTTCTAGAGTATATCTGAAGAAAAACCCAAAGACAATAAATACATCAAAATGTGCTAGTTTGATTTTCAGAATAGAGTAGAAAATGAGCTCATTTTCTTGTCAATAAGACAAGAGCTGGAGTTCTCCCACCCTAGGGTTGCCAATATAGAAAATAAAAATACAAGACTCGCAGTTAAATTGGAATTCACATGAACATCAAATACACACATATGTATATACATAATTTTTAATATGAATATGCCTATGCAATATATGAGATGTGCTTAGGCTAAAAAAATTATCTGAATTCAAAATTAACTGGAAGTCCTTCATTTTACCTGGAAATCTCACCTCACTCCTTTCTGGAAAGTTAGTATGTGTTTGGAATTCTTTCTCTGATTAGAAGAATAAAATTAATTTGATTTGAATAAAGTGATTAATCAAATCCTAGGAGAAGCACTAAAAATGAATGAGAGGGATTTTTTGTGTGTGTGTTTGCTTTTAATATAATCCATCATTGCAAGGTGACCTTTTCCTTCAATGCTTAATGACCTAAAAAAAAGTAGAAGAGAAAATAGATTTTTAAATTCATATGAAATTTGAAATTGGCAAAGAATGATTATTAAAATCCTGAAATTAGTAAATTCAATCTATGGAAAGGTTATTTAATATATCTGGAGTACATATTAGTCAGGAAGAATGTTTAGAAAAAAGATAACTGATAGAGAAAATAATCATCAGATTAAGGAACAAAATCATGGCAAACAAAATGTGGGAGTAGCAACAGATTAAAGAACGGAGGTTGGTCAGGGATCCAGCTGCACTCTTCCTCAGTTACGAGGAGCTGTTACTATGTCCAAGATTGTTTTCGAACTTTCATCTGGGTGTTCTATTTTTATGAAATAGTGACAGAGGACTGTGTAGAAAGAAGTCAGGATCATGAATAATTCTTATTGAAAATGGACATTCTTGAAGAATGTTGGGAGAGGTGTCTCTTAGAAGTTTATAAATGATAAGAAATGGTATAAATTTGGAATAAGGGCAAGTTGTTATATGAGGTATTTGAAAAGTGAGAAAGTAGCACGTGAGAATGAGAAAATGCCTCTATTTTTGGCTTAGTAATGCCAGAAAATTACAGATAGAGCAAGAATATTGAGATTTCAGATCAAAGAGGTATTTCATTTTTAGCTGAAAGAATAAATTTTGCTTAAATAAAAATTTGAAAAGAGAGAAACATTTGTAGATAATTAATGTACAAGGTACAAAAGGGTGAACCAGGCACAATAATGTTAAATAAGGCAGAAATAAGGAAAAGGCAATTTCAGGATCTTATTGATTGGAGGACATTAACCTTAGTCATGATGATGATTCCCTGGAAAAAAAGGAGAAAATAATCCCAAAACAGAACTATATGTTGCCTTAACCATGGGAGAAAAGATTTTATGTAAAACTTCTCAACCTATATCAAAGAGTTGATGATACTTTTTTTTGTTGTTGTTTTGCCTGTTCTAGTATGTTTTATATTTTGGAGTTTGCCTGTGTAGTTGGAAAGTGCCTGACATTGATTATAAATTAATTAACTATGGACCTGCTAAAATGACCATCTGAACCTTGAAGAAACAAATGGAATTTATTTAAGCAGTATTGGAAAAATCTATGTCAGAAATAATTGACAACACAAGTGCGAGTGGGGACTTACCAGGAGCTTACATAAAAATTATCGAATGATTTTAATAGATTTCAAGGTCAATATAACTAGCAGTGAGATATGGCTGCTAAAAACTAATATGAGATATTATTGATAGAATTAAAATGGCCATACTGATTCGTGAACCACTGCATTCTGCCCCTGTAGACTTGATTTGAAATATTATTTTCAACCCTGAATTTAACATGTGTACAGGGCTATTGCCTAAATGTAAGTCAAAGATAAAATGACCAAGATGTCATGATCATATGAAAAATTGTTGAAAGAATCATGCTTGGATAGTACAGGAAAAATAAGATTTCTGGGGAAAATATTAGTCTTCAACCATGTGAACTGTTGGTTATCAATTTGAACAACATGACTTGACATGTCAAGTCCTTACAAACTCATGGGAATTTTAAGATTATACATTGTACTTAATGTGATAGATGATTTTAAACAGTAATTACTGTCCTCAAAAACATAGGATGGAAAGTATAAAGTACAATAAATGATGGATAAAATCACAAGTATTATAGACATATAAAAGTACTGGAGGAATAACCATAAAAAGAGGAATAACCACAATTGAGTTTGTCTTTGACATTTCTGTGTCCTTAGAAAGTAGTTGTACTAAAGCCTAGTTTAAATCTCATGCTAAGATATCATGAGAATGACTATGGTTTCTCTGAATAAAAAATAGAAAGTAAAAATAAAACCATGGACAGTATAGTAAAAATGTCATAATAGCAATCTGAAACTTTTTAAAAGGGAGATTATTACACTAAATTACATTTTAAATATGATATTAGACAATGTCTTCTTTTATGTTTTTGTTTTCAAGGAATAGAACACCAATCTCAGGGTAACTGGTCCGGGTTTCAAAAATACCATATAACATCTGGACAATGGAAGATTCTGACACTTATTAGCAAAGCATATATGTGCTGATGTGAATATTGACAATAGATACTTATGTGCTGACTATCAACATGCAATGTTATATCAGTTGATGTACGGGTTTGAGAAAACACACTTTAAGTTTGCACGGATCTGTGCTAAATTTGAATTTTTGCTTCTTATAAAATATCTAAGCTTAAGCAAATATCTACTCTCAACAAGTTTCAGCTGTTCATTTCTATACATAATAAAATGTACTTCATAGTTTTGTTATGGAGATTTACTAAGATAAGGTATGTCAAATACCTCATTCATATAAAATTGTTATTTTGGGGGTTGTTATTTTGAGAAGCTGAAGATTCCTATACTTATAGTTTTATGACAATATACTAACAAATGCAAAATTTGAATTTTATGAGGTTTATAGATTTAATTGCAAAGTTAATTTCATAACATGAAAACTATTTTTAAGTAATGTATTGGGAACAGCAATGAACACATTTTCCGTATTACAAATTGTTAAATTTAGTATTCCTAATTTAGGCCTACTTAGTCCACTTATTATTAGTGTTTTTTCAAGTGAGACT
The DNA here is from genome assembly GCF_018345385.1 of Vulpes lagopus. Classification (NCBI taxonomy): domain Eukaryota; kingdom Metazoa; phylum Chordata; class Mammalia; order Carnivora; family Canidae; genus Vulpes; species Vulpes lagopus. The sequence goes on from NC_054839.1 coordinate 41,028,368, forward strand.
ACAATATAAACACAATAAAACATATACTATTTCAAGTAATAGGTTGATAAGTGGGCCACTTTACATAATACTAATGCCTACACTTGTTTGTATTTGTTATTTTTCTCAAAAATACATATTTTGATTAGAAATATGGCCTATGCTTTTAACGAGTAATTGAGTTTGGACAAAGTTGAGATGAATTTACTATACTCATTACACAATGTTTGACAATGTGTCTCTCAAGTGCTAATGTGAGCCAAATATCACTGAGTTTTACTAATTAAGATATATTTTTTAAACATTTAAAAATAAGAAAAGTAGTACAAGAAAATAGTACTTATAAATAAATTGATGTTTATCAGAATGCTATATACCTGCTTTGTGTAAAACATCAGCCAAAAATAAACTTTAGAATATGGTACTTTAAATGCTAAATAATAAAAAATTATAAATAAATAAATAAATAAAAGTTTTACTCTCAACAAATTGGGTTCAGAAGGAACCTACATAAACATAATAAAGACCAGAATCTGACAAGCTCACAGCCAACATCATAGTTAATACCTAGGAATAAATTTAACCAAAGAGGGATCCCTGGGTGGCGCAGCGGTTTGGCGCCTGCCTTTGGCCCAGGGCGCGATCCTGGAGACCCGGGATCGAATCCCACGTCAGGCTCCTGGTGCATGGAGCCTGCTTCTCCCTCCGCCTGTGTCTCTGCCTCTCTCTCTCTCTCTGTGTGACTATCATAAATAAATAAATAAATATTTAAAAAAAAAAAAAAAATTTAACCAAAGAAGTGAAAGATGTCTATATTGAAAACTATAAAACATTCATGAAAGAAACTGAGACAAAAACAAATGGAAAGATATTCCATGCTCATAGACTGGAGGTCTTAATATTTTTGAAATATCCATTCTGCTCAAAGAAATCTACAGATTCAATGCAACTCCTACCAAAATTAAAATGGCTTTCTTCACATAAATTGAAAAACAATCCTAAATTCTTAGGGAACTATAAAAAACCCTGAATAGCTAAAGCAATCTTGAGCAAGAACAAAAAAGAGGCATCACACATCTAGATTTCAATTGTATTACAAAACTATGGTAATCAGAACAGCATAACATTGGCATAAAACTAGACATAAATCAGTGGAACAGCAGAAATCCCAGAAATAAACCCATGCATATAACGTCAATCAGTTGTTTTTCTTGAAACTCACATCATTAGACACATTGAGGTACTACTCTTATATATAAAGATTTTCCATCGTACATTATTATAAATTTTTTTTCAGGCATGAAACTTGGTTTCAGCTATTATAGTCATGAAGAGAAGTATTTCCCAGGATCTCCTCTACAGGGAGAAGCCACATTTATAGTTATTTTTAGCCAGTCTTTCTCTCTTTGGGGAAACTTTACCCACCCTCACCTCCCACACACAACATTTTTCCTTTCAAGCCAAAAATATGCAATGAGAAAAGTATCAACTCTTCAAAAAATGTTTCTGGGAAAAGTGGATAGTCATAAGCAAAAGTATAAAGTTGGGCCCCTGTCTTACACTATACACAAAAGCCAACTCAGTCTAAAGAGTTGCATAAAAAATTTAATAAATGAATAAATAAAGAGTTGCTTATAAGACTGGAGACTATAAAACTTGTGGGAGAAAACATGTGGGTAAGGTTCTTCACATTGGTCTTGGTATAAGTTATTTTGGACTTAACACCAAAATCAAAGGCAACAAAAGCAAAATAACCAAGTGAGACTTATGCCAGGCAAAGAAAACCATTACCAAAAGGAAAATGTAATAACCTATGGAATAGGTGAAAATATTTGCAAACTATATATCTGACAAAGGACTAATATTTAGAATATAAAAGGAACCCATACAAGTAAATAACAACAACAACAAAATCCCCAAACAACTCACTTAAAACGTGAGTAAAACACCTGAATACAAATATTTCCAAAGAAGACACATAAAACGGGGCAATGGGTACATGAAGAAGTACTCAACATCACTAATCATGAGAAAATGCAAATCAAAACCACAATGAGATGTCACCTTATATCTGTTAGGATATATATTATCCAAAAGACAAGAGATAACAAATGCTGGAGAAAATGTGGAGAAAAGAGAATCCTTGAGCCCTGTTGCTAGGAAGATAAACTGGTGTATCCATCACAGAAAATAATATGAAGTTTCCTCAAGATATTAAAAACAAAACTGCCATAGGATCCAGCAATCCCTATTTTAGGCCCATATGCAAAGAGAATGAAATCACTGTCTTAGAGACAGATCTGAACTCCCATGTTTACTGCATTATTATTCATAATAGTCAAGGTACAAATAGCCTAAGTATCTATTAGTGGATGAAGGAATTAAAATGTGATAGATAGATGATAGATAGATACATAGATATGATGCATAGATAGATAGGTATGTAGATAAGCTGGCCATAAAAAAAGGAAGGAAGCCCTGTTATTTGTAAAAAAAAAAAAAAAAAAAAAAAAAAAATGGGTGAAACTCGAGGGCATTATGCTAGGTGAAATATGCCATACAGAGAAGGCAAATACTGCATGGTATCACTTCTTTGTGGAATCTTAAAAAAAAAAAAAAAAAGTCAAATTCATAGAAACAGAATGGTAGAATGGTGGTTGCCAGGGTCTGGAAAGTGGAAGAAGAACTAAGGAGAAGATGATGTAAGAGTCAGTTATAAAATTAACAAATTCTGAGGATATAATGTATGATACAGTAACTAAAGTTGGAAATACTATTTTGTACAACTGAAATTTACTAGGAGAGTCGAATTTGTGTTTCTACCAAACAAACAAAGAAAGGTAAATATGTGCAGTGATGAAGTGATGGGCCTCTTCATTAACTCAATGATGAGAATCCTTTTACAGTGTGTGCATATACCAAATCATTGTGTTTACACTTAAAATATATCCCAATTTCATTTTCAGTTATATCTTAATAAATACGAATAAATAGTAACTTTCTTTTAGATCAATAAAGAGCTGACAGTAGGCATTCTAAAATATAGTAAGTGCTTCCAATATTGAAAGTTGGGAAAACATATAAGTTTTAAATTGCTTAAATGACATAACTAACCTATTCAGTCAGTGTGTTCATCTTGACTTTAATTTAGGTAGCAGGGTCATGCTCGTATCCCAACTTACTGAGGATGCTTGATAACTAGTGAAATTAAATATTCACATGGTTTTCATGCCTGCCTGGTAGTTTGAAAGCTTTCTTTTAGAAGTCAGAACATGTGATACACAATATGGCATGTGTCTATGTTTTTTGAACTCTAAGTATCCACTTAGGATTGAAGTATAGTCAGGAAATAATCACACTGTCAAACATCTGCACCCTTGCTTTTTAAGTGTTACATCTTCTTATTTCAGAATTTTTGATGCCTTTAACTTTTATTTGGCTTATTATTCTCCGTGATAAATATCACATATTGTAAATTAGATATGCTTAAATAGTAAGGGTTTAAAGAAACTGAAATCACCTGGATATTCACTAGATTTTCTAGGGTAGGTTATGCTTTTATAAGCTTATGTATTTCTTTTATCTCTTTCAGAGTATCCATAGTAGAGAGAAATGTCAAAAGTCTTGATTTTGCATACATCAACTTGTATAACAATAACATTACATTTAGTCTTTTCTCTAATGAAATAATGCTCTTCATAACTATAAGATTTATATATGCCAAATTAGTATAGACAACTTTAAACACATGACAAAGTAGCTGCTTGAAAGAGGGTTCAAATGCATATGACTTCATTTAATTCCAAAGAAGGAATTATCACTTTAGTAAGAGGGAAAGCATTTGATATTTTTCTAGTCATGATTCTTTCATATTAACCCTTAATTTGTTATCCCTGTATGTATTTGTGCTAATAATCAGAATGGTAAAATGACTTAGTTGAAGAGGCAGAAATGTAATTAGGACATCTTTCATTCTGTCTATATTCAGAAACTTTAAAGTTTTAGCAGCTCTATTGAGAGGTCCATAACATCATTCCCAATTGACAGATTTGTACTTCTGTCTACATGATGCTTATTCATATGGTATCCAGATGATTTCAAAAAATTCGAAGAGGTCTTAAAAAGTAACAAGATGAGACAATACAACACTTCAAGAGGGATCATCTTGTTTTTATGTTGCCAAAAGAGGGAGAAGGGAGAGAGAATGAGGGGCATGGAGAGAAGCCATGCTATTGCTGACATAAAATAAATTGTATGACAAAAATCACAGATTCTTTTTTTGTTAAAAGATTTTATTTATTTATTCATGAGACACACAGAGAGGCAGAGACATCGGCAGAGGGAGAAGCAGACTCTGTGCAGAGAAGCTGATACAGGACTCGATCCCAGGATCCTGAGATCATGATCTGAGCCAAAGGCAGACACTCAACCACTGAGCCACCCAGGTGTCCCTAATCACAGATTCTGTATTAAAGCCTTGATATATAAATGGTAATTCCTTGTTTCTCTTAAAAATTTCTTCATTCTTCCTACATGTTTCACTATAAACATTCACTTATACACTCAGTGCTATCCGAATTTGAAACCAATTCTAACCTCAGAAAGCAGTATATGTCAAGTCTCTTTAAAACTTTAACTCATTCTCAAGCTATTATAATTTATGCTTTCAGTTTCTCATCCAAAATCTTTGTCTAAATTCCAACCTTTTCTGACTATGGAATTCAATGGGGTTCCTTATCTAAGTTGATTATCTCTGATCTGGATTCACTTGATCTATTTATTATATCCCTTCCTTCCTGTAGTTGAATTTCTTGCCTTGATCTATATTGCTGTTTTCTTTTTTCTTTTTCTTTTCTTTTCTTTTCTTTTCTTTTCTTTTCTTTTCTTTTCTTTTCTTTTCTTTTCTTTTCTTTTCTTTTCTTTTCTCTTTTCTTTTCCTGTTTCTTTTAGAGAGGAAGAGAAGGAGGGAAGGCAGAGGAAAGGGGAGAGTAAGAATCTAAAGCAGGCTCCACACCCAGTGGGGAGCCCAACCTGGAGCTGGATCTCACAACTGTGAAATCATGACCTGAGCTAAAATCATGAGCTGGATGCTTAACCGACTGAGCCACTCAGGTGTCCCTATATTACTGTTTTCAATATTCGAATTTTCTTTTGACCAGATCAATCACTAATTTATATTTACCTCATTTTGATGTAAATTCTTTAGATTTGAGCTCTACCTCTTTGCCATATCATTCCTTTCATGATTACTATCATCAAGCAAAATTCGAAGTAACATCTGGCTTTCCTCCATGGCTAATCTATTTTTCTCTAATTTTCTTATCATTTTTAATATGAAGGTGCAACATAGTGATCAGTTTTTTATAACAATACGAAGTTAGCAAATTCTACATATTGCCTCTTCATCCATTCCCCAATTCCCTTATACCCATACATAAAGAAACAATGCACTTAACGTAATTATAATTTTATAATATTATTTCATTCATACAATTACAGGTGAAAACTCCCTTCATTTTATTCCCTTGTAGAAAGTAAGTTACTTAAATAAACTATTCATTGCTAAATATATAAATTATGTGATAAATTGCCAATGGGAAAATTAATTTCTTCTCAAAAGCCTAGATGACATAATTTGATCATGTATATTCAAAGCACTAAAAATAAACCTGTATAGAAGGAAATTAAAACATGTGTACTATTTCTTTGAATTCTTATTATGTAACTTCACTATGCTTATAAGTAGGCCAGTCCATTAGCATTTTAAATTATATATTTATATAATTTTTCAAGTCAGTAAGATTAAATAACTCTCCTTTATATGCTAATATATTCAAAATGAATCTCTTCTCTTGAAACTTTAATATATGACAAATTATTTCAGCATGTTTTTGTAATTCAGTGTGGATAAACTGATAAAATGAATATACAAGTTGAAGATGCCAAACCCAAGGGTGACAGAAAAGATATTTTTTAAAAAGTTGTGATTTAATTAAATTTTCATTCAGTACAATACTTATGATAACATGTTTATTGCTCATTCCATGTCCCTGCTGTGCAATGAGACACCAGAGACAGTAAATATGGAATTAAATGCCAATAGGTTGCAGCTTTGTAAACACATAAAACGCAAAATGGCATAAAAGCTCTTGAGTCCTGCTGATTCCTAATTGTCGTCTGTGGCATGCTTTATTCTACATTGCTTTAAAGTAGCTGATATTACATTAAGCCCTAAATACCTTGTACCTAAGAACAACAATTTTTTTTTAATTTTGAGATTCTTAGAAATTATGATTTTTTACACAGTTAATAAAATTTATGCCCAATAATTACTTTCAAATGCCAAAGTTTAATTGAAAGCCCTTTATATGGATGAGAAATGGTAGGAAAATGTGCACTAGCAAACCTTTATTACTTTCTTGAAGCACTTCCATTTTTATTAGCAACTGTTTTTTAGAAATCAAAAAGTTCCATCATTTCTATAAATTATATTTCTCTTATTTTCACTTTATTTAGCCTTACTATTAATCAGGAAAGATACATGCTGGTTTAAAAAAAAATTATTCTGTGACATGAAGTTAAATATAAACTCAAGTACTTTTATGACTTTTTATTTTTTTCTCCTGAAAATGCAAACATCCTTGGGGCTACAGATAAATTGGCTCTCATGGTAAACAGTCAACACTAAATCCCAGAGAAAAAATATGTTTAATTTGAATAAAACAAACTCAGTCCTATCAAGATATCATATTCTAAACTCCATTCCACATTCCTTTTCTTTGAGAAAGGAACTTCATCCCTGAACTTCTTAGCTATAAATATACAAGCATTTTTGAGTAGCTCTAGTTTGCTTTTGCTGTGCTCTCAGTTTCCCCTGGAATAACATCTACCTTCTGTCTGAGTATACAGCAGATCATTTCCCTGTGGAAGCCTTTATGCACTGGGTAATCTTCAGCAACCTCTCAAGAGTTCACTGTTGTCTGTAGACAGCTGGTGCGTCTGTAGTAGAAGAGGCAGCATGATAAAGTGGATGGTGCATGGACATCCTGAAATATTACCCTCGGACTAAAGGTTGGCTCTTCAATTTACAGTTTCATTTTTTAACAGCTTTATTGAGATATAATTCACATACTGTATAGTTCATCCATTTAAAGTGTACAATTTAAAGTGTTTTTAGTATGTTTACAAAGTAGGACACCATAACAATTAACTTTAATACATTTCCTCGTCCTCCCAAAACTCCTTGCCCATTAGCAGTTAATCTCCATTCCCTGCTCCAACATATTTAGCTTTAGCTACTCATCAACTTTTGTGTAGATTGGTTTTGAGGAAGTCATTTTTAACTTCATGAAGATAAAAACAGAAGAGAGCTTTTCAGTTTTTATTTACAAAGAAGAATACATTCTTCCCTTTCTTTCATGTGCCATAATCATTTAAAAATAACCTGTAAATATGTCATTTTGTCATATATAATATGAATGGTGTCTTAGTACCATAGCAATTCATCCAGCTTCTTATCTGTAAAATTGGAGTGCAGATGGATGAGAGTTAGCTAATGATTGCCTTACTGATTTAATGGAAACAGGCTAATATAGACTTTGAGTATTTCTTGAGCAATAGACTTTTTGAAGGAAGATTTAAACATCAGAAGTTTAATAATATTTTTGCTTCCTCCCAATTCTATCGAGAAGTACTTACAAAAACAGTCTTACCCAGATGTGAAATTTAAAGCTGAACAATTTTCTTTTATTACCAGACTTCTGTGCCTTTGACCATTTACTTCTCTTGTAACTTAATGAGTGGAAAGACTTTATGATTAACCTGTTTATTTTAGGTGTGTGTGGGGGGATGATACACATCTATCAAAGCAACAAAGGTTTGTTTTTTTTAAAAATTATACATATAGTTTTTATATCCTGCTAGAGCAGCCTCATTGAAACCACCATTTACAGTTGATGTTGCTTCATTTGAAAAAAGAAGAAGGAGTTGACTTTGTCAACTCTGGAAATTCCAAGTTAACTGGGCTTCCAGGTAACTTATATCGTTGGACATGGGCACAGAGTACAATCACTTTAAAGGTATCTTTTCTTGCTTCTTCTTTGCACAGTAGCTAGCTCAGTACGAACCCACCTCTTTCTTGCAAAACTCGAAAAACAGCTGCCAATACACTACAATGAAGTGAATGTTTCCTATAATTTTTCTTGGTGTTACAGTATCAGATAATGGTTGCATTCTTCACTCCAAAGCACAACTGGTAACCAAATAGTCTAGCCAACAGTTTAACCAAATATTTTACCAGCTTATAATGCCCCATTATGACATGAGTCATCCACTTTTCAGCCTAAGGTATCTTGAGTTTTTATTACTTGCTCTCCAATCACCCTAAGAAGGCAGTGAAATACTTTTCTTTTTATTCTGCCATTTATAATACTTAAAAATGATTGAGATTTTAGGTGGAGGAGATCAAAAGTTTATTTCTAATATGTTAATTTGGAGATACATATGAGACTTCTAACATTAGCAATGTCATGAAGGCAACTGGATATATGAGCCTAAAAACAGGGAAAAAAGGCATAAGGCAAAATGAAAATTTTGTGAGTCATTAGCATTCAAAATATGCAACTTAAAGCCAAGATACCAATAGACTAAACTTTGGGTAAGTTTTAAAATAAGGAACATAGGATAATAGAACATAATCAAAATTGGATGGAATTCTACTAGAAAACTCTAAAAAAAAAAACAAAAACAAAACAACAAAAACAACAACAAAAAACTCATAAGAATCCAGGAAAATTGAGAGGATGAGAAAACTATGCCTATCAGCATAGTGAACACTTTGGGTGTATACCTTTTAGTAACTATGGTACAAAAAAGAATTACAACAACCAAAATATGATGGCATATTTGAGCCGCATAATTAACATTCTTATCCTAATGAAAGTATTTAGAATTCTGGTTCTAACAATTAGAGAATACACATTCTTCAGGGATTCATGAAACACGTTTAGCCATGGAAAAGTCTTCAAAATATTTTAAAATCTCAATATCGTATAGACTCTTTGATCACATGCAAATAAAATAGAGAAAAGTAATAATCAATCTTTTTATGGTTATTTTCTTAGGCAATAGGAGATCTGAAACACACTTACAAAAGAAATCTCAGATCATTAATTCCCCCATTCCATAAATCTCGTATCTTAAACATCCGATATGTATGAAAAGAAAAAAATAAAACAAGGCTTCTTGCTAATTATATCACATGTAATTTGTAATCAGCAATTATCATCAGTCAACATTTTCTTATTAAAGTATGATAAATGTATTTAATTTCTAAAATCCTTTCATACTTTTTAACCCTGTAATGCTATCTGTTTTTATTACATTTAAGTGATGTGTATAAGAAGTCAATATAGGAAAGGAGGACTTTTACCAAGTACACTTTACATACAGAAAACCACACTTATTTCTTCAAGTAGAATAGCAGTGGAATGAAAAAAATTCATTTCTTGACTTGAAGGAGTGATTGTGTGCTCTAGAAAAGTAAGTATGAACACATTTATAAAAATAGGTTCAAAGGGTATTCCCCTCCCCTCAGTCAGTTCATTTACTTTAGCAAGTGTATTAACATCGCTGTTTTCTCTAGTCCTTGGAAATAAATCATGTACAAGTATCGTACTAGATTTGCAGTATCTTTTGCTGTTTTCTAAGAAAAAGATCACCTTAGCTTAATTATTTGAAATTGTAATTCTTTTATTCTTATTCTTAATACTTTACTATTTCATACTTGGCCCATTCTAAGAAAATAGATTGGTAGCAAATGTTTACCAAATATGAAAAATTTTTCTAGAATCACATGTAAGTATTTTTGAAAGGCGAATAAGAATCTCGTTTATTGGAGAACAAAGATTTGAAATATATATAGTCACTGTGAAACAGGTGCCCAATGCGTTAACACAGTTTCTGTTAACTGGAATTCAGAATGGACATTTGCTTAGAAAAAAAAACAGACCTAGATAAGTGGATAAATTCTGGTCAGTTTTATATATTTTTAAGCCTTCATTGATTTATTGACAAATAATACAGTGTTAAGATAAATTTCAGTGAAAGGTTTGAAATGTTTAAAGCGGGTGGGAATGTTCAAAGAGTGTGGATAGAGGCAAGATCAGAAAATAATTAACAGACCACCTTATGAAAGAAATTGCCTTCTAAACTCCATATATGCAATTAGTAATGACTTGCCTTTAGTGTCAGAGATACTGTGAGGTAAAGGCATGGAATGGGGAGAAAATGCAGTAACGTATAGGCGGCAGTCAGAATTTGGAGGGTTCTGCAGGCTGAGCTTAGAAATGTAAATAGTAAAAAAAAAAAAAAAAAGAAAGAAAGAAAGAAGAAATGTAAATAGTGTCCTATGATCAACAAGTTCCCTCAGAAAGTTGGTGAGCAGCAGTGAGGCTGTGACAGGTAGTAATAATGATGTGAGGACTAAGTGGGTGATAACAAGGATTTAAAAGACAGGAAATCTAATGAAGGAGATTTGAGATAGCTTTGCCATATGAGTGTCTAGAAATAATAGCTCGGGTCTCCTGGGTGGCTCAGTACCTACCATCGATTAAGCGCCTGACTCTTGATTTCAGCTCAAGTCATGATCTCAGGGTCCTGAGATTCCAGCCCCAAGTCTGACTAGATCTCAGGATTGTGAGATTGAACCACCACCCCCCTTTGTGCTCTGTGCTCAGCAAGGCCTCTGCTTGGGTTTCTCTCCCACTCCCTCTGCCCCTCTCCTCTATCCCTGCATGTTCTCTCTCTCTAATATCAATAAATAAATCTTTAAAAAAATAAATAATGATAACAGAAAGAGAAACAAGATAATGTGTTAGATATATTAAATAAGTGAGGGATCCCTGGGTGGCTCAGTGGTTTGGCGCCTGCCTTTGGCCCGGGGCCTGATCCTGGAGTCCCGGGATCGAGTCCCGTGTCAGGCTCCCTGCAATAGAGCCTGCTTCTCCCTCTGCCTGTGTCTCTGCCTCTCTCTGTGTGTCTATCATGAATAAATAAATAAAATCTTTAAAAAAAAAAAAGTGAGAGAACAGGAATTGCCAATTTACTATACATGCATTTTCATCTAATTGAGTACATGAGAAGCACAGCCACTTTTCATGGTCAGGGCTGTGATCTGAGAGTCAGACTCCAAAATTAAGTCCTATTGCCACCTTATTTTTTTTGGCAAGTGACCTAGCATCTTTTTCCTCAATTTCCTTTTCTGTAAAATGGGTATAACAGGAGTATTTCTTGATAGGATTTTTTGTGAGATAAACAAAATACTATTTTAAAGCATTAAGAAAGTTCATATCTCATGGTAACCACTCAAAAGTGCTAGCAATTATTATTGGTAACAGTACTTATAACTTTATAGCAGTAATACATAATGTGTTTATCACATCATACTAATCCTTAAGATACAGATATAAATAGATCCTCTTTCATTTCACTTTCACTTACCCAAATTGGCTTCCCTTCTGTTAGTTATGCCTCTCCATTTAATATCTAGTGATTTTTTTAATGTTCTAAAACATTAATATGAAGTTATCTTTTCACAAAAATTTGAAAAACTGCTTTTAAAACCATACAAATGGTGTCTACACAGCTTAAATTTAGTTTGGCAAGTTGTTAGTAAAAAAGCATGGAAAATTAATAAGAAATTAATACAAAAAGTAATATATTTAGTACAGACCTCTTATAAAACAAACATATAAACTAATCATGATGCTTTACCTATTTTGCTCAAATAAGTAATAGTAAATGATCAGTATGAACAATAAAAAGAAGATTGCTACTCACGGTAATATTTGAAATATAGCAAAACTCTTAAGAAGTATACTCGGGGGCATAGGTACAGAATTCATTAGTTTTCTTTTTCAGGAGAAACAGTATTCCTCAAAGTTACTCTTCTGCCCTATTTCTAAGTACAAAGTGGATCCCCAGACTTCCATAGTGAACTACATCTCCTACTCTTGCAAAGCACAATGACAGCCAGTCCTACAGGATCAACTCTGTTAGGATCATGTGGAGTGGTGATATTGTGTTTTCCTTTCTTTGAATGCAAATCCTTGGGCCTTAACTCAGACTTAAATCAGTTTTAACAATTGTCTGAGGCAATGCTGAAAAGAAGGTCATAAGGAAAACAATGTTTCATGGGAAAAATGGGTTAGGGATTAAGGGCATTCTAAAACTGAAGACTCAGAACACTTTAGCTTCTATAGATAGAAAGAGCAAAAAACAATATTTACCTATGTGTTTAAGGAGAAAAGAATCACTTTCTTTTTGAAAGGATTATTTATTACAGTTTTACGGCTCCTGTGATGTACTGAATGCTTGACATTGTTATAGAAAATCAATTGGATTCAATCTGAGAAAGTTGTGTTATATGCATTCAAACCTGACAGTCGCATAAATCAGTATTTTTTGAGAAAAAAAAGCCAACCCAAAATAAAATGAAATTCATTTGTTTACTTTCTTAAGCCAGATGTGATTGCTACTTTATTTTTCTTTAGAAGGGATTACAATACAAATTGACTTTGAACTGCCCGGTAAAGTTGAGCAGTGGAGGATATCTCTTTACAAAAATCTGATTAGAAAACATGTTTTAAAAGCATTTGCATCTTGTTTAGAGAACAAGAAAGGTGGAAGATTTTTTCCTTTCCTAGAAAAAAAAAAAAACTTTTAAAAAACAAAGTATTTAATAAAGTATTTTAAAAATATTAACTGGTAATTCATAATTAAAATTAATAATTACTTTTGACATCCTCATTAGTATTATAGTTGAAAATGTTGAAATTGGATAGATATTGTTGAGTGCCGAACGGATTTTAAAATTCAAAATCACACTTTAATCACTACATTGTCCTTGAAGTTTTTTGTTGTGTATTTTTTTTAAATATTTTTTTATTTATTTACGATAGTCACAGAGAGACAGAGAGAGAGGGGCAGAGACATAGGCAGAGGGAGAAGCAGGCTCCATGCAGGGAGCCTGACATGGGACTTGATCCAGGTCTCCAGGATCACACCCTGGGCTGAAGGTGGTGCTAAACCACTGAGCCACCCAGGCTGCCCAGTCCTTGAAGTTTTATACATGTAGGTACTTAGAAGTTATATTTCTGACCATTACATATTTAGTTCAACCCAAGCAGGACTTGGGAATCCCTCCCTGATGACAACCTGTAGTCCAAGGATCAACTCTATCAGTATAATCAGGGATTTAAATATTTTTGTTTTGTATTGTTTTTCGTGCAAAACCGTGGGCCTGTCTCACATTTAAATAGGATTATCTGAATGTGCACCACAGATGTATGAATTAACAAGTTTCCCAAATGGTTTTCATGTTCACTAAAGATTGAGAACCACAGTTGCATACATTTATATACACTTGTTTTCTTGCTTCTTCATCTCTCTGCACTTAACCTATGTTTCAAGAGAGATTTCAATTTCCAGTCTCCTCAAGGAATTGTCTCTGACAATCTCAGCCAAGACTGCTCTCTTTCCTGAACTGTAGTCAACTTGTAATTTTTATCGATATGTTCTATGTTGCCTTAAACAAGTTCCATTAATTTGAAATACTGGCAATTTACAGAGAAGGTGTATAATGAGCATTTTTAAGGGTACAATTTAATAAGTTTCGTCATATGCATACACACATGAAAGCTTCATCAAAATCAAAGATAGTGAGCATATACATCACAGCGAAACTTATCCTTCTACCTAGCCCATTTCCAGGCAATTGGAAATCTTTAATTAGCTGAGAAAGCTGATTTGTAACTTTTCTCATATTTTTATCTTAGCTTAGTCTTCACCGCTTCTAGATATTTGACTGGATGTTGATTGAGGAAGAAGAGCCAGTGTTTAATATTGTTCTGTATATTCCCAGAGCTCTTATCTATGTTTAACACATATTATGCCCTGAAAAAGTTTTATTAAAGAATGAATTGATGACAGCTAGTTATAAACATTTATTATGTAGGCAAATAAATAGTCTGAGAATTTATACTTAACAGCATAAAAACATAGATTGTAGATATTTGATTAGTGTTAGACAATAGTGTAAATAAGATAAGGACTGGTGAGTGACTATTATAATGACTTAAACAGGCACCTAGAATGAATACTGTCAAGCATTATAATGAGAAAAAAATGGTGATACTTTATGGTCAATAAAAAAGGGATTTGGTAGAGACATGAGCATAGATCAGGCTTTGAGATAATTACTTTGCATAAGGTCACTGGTATTACCGTATCCAAGTGCCTTTCCTATGGCATATACCTTACTCCACTCTTATAAGAAAGTGTCAGGTAAACAAAAAATAAATTAATTTTAAGATAGGTACTGTGAGAATTGTCAAGCCTTATGTATTAAGCCCCATCGCATATTTTCAAGGTAAATATATAAGTATTACGTTATAGGAATATTGACAAATCAGCAGTTAAATTGTTTAAAGGCAATGCAGGTTTGATGTAACTAATTTGCAAAAAATGCTGGATGTTACCTTGGCCAAATGTCATTCAGGGTTCATGCCACTCTCTAATTTCATAAAGAAAATTTGGCAAGTGAACCAAAAATACATTAAAAAGACAAAGTTAGGGAGTGCCTGGGTGGCTCAGTCGAATAAGGGTCTGCCCTTATTCAGGTCGTGAACCCACGATCCTGGGATGGAGCCCCATGAAGGGCTTCCTGATTGTGTGCAGTCTGCTTCTCTCTCTCTCTCCTCTGTTTCTGCTCTCTCACTCTCTCTCTCTCTAATAAATAAGTAAAATCTTAAAAAAGGAAAGACAAAGTTATGCCACCACACAACATATATTCAAAATTATAATAAGAGATATGTTTTAGGGATAGTGATTAATAGACAATTTAATTATGTAGATATAATGTAAACCTTGTTATTTAAAATCAATCTTTCAAGAAAATATCATTTAAACTTTTAAAAGGAACTTTGAAAAGCTATAGTCCATGTTATAAAAAAGCATTATAGTTAAAATATAACCAATTGTGTTTTCTAGAAACATTTCATTTTGTTCAGCATAAAATAAAGTTTAAAAAATTAAATAAAACATAATATTGTACAGCTGGCTCATTTCATTTGTGCCCTTCAATTGATATGGTGTGAGGTTAAGAGCTAGAGCTTCAGAGACAGAACCCTTGGTTCAAATCTGAGCCTGGTCACTTTCTGGCTGTGTGATTCTGTGCAACTTCCTTAACCTCTCTGTGCATTACCATTACCATCTGCAAAATTGCTAATAAAATAGCACTTTCCTCAAAGCTGTCAGGAGTATTAAAAAGCAGTGAATATAAAGGAATATAAAGAAGGTAATCTAACCTAGTAAAATGGAATTAATTACATTTATTGTTATTACACACAGAAAATAAATGGGCTAACATCTAACTGTATACAAAATCAAAAGGGTAGCTATAAGTAGTATTTTTTAAGGTTGTCTAGATAATATCAATTAGTGAAAACTGGAATGAATAGAAATTCATTCATATCAGGAAATCTTGAGGGCAATAGTTGTGAACTTGCTGTTATATTTATATCACCTGTCTTAAGGTAAAATAACCAGATAAAGCCAAGTTTGCTTGTTTTTTTTTAATGAACAGATATGTCTTCAAGGTTTACACTCTCAAATATCTTTTTTTTTCTTTTTAGCACACATTTTATATATATATATATAATTTTATTTTATATATATAATTTTATATGTATTTAGCACACACTTTATATATATATAATTTCTAGGAACATTGTAGGAAATATCTGATTAAAACTCAGAGTTTTGTTGAAATCATCTATGATTATTATTATTATCACTAATTTAAAGCTTACCAAATGTCTACCACTTTTCTAAGAGCTTTATCTATGCTAGCTTATTAAATCAACAGTCTGAAAAGGAAGATATTATCTCCATCTTAGCAATGAGAATACTGAACCTCAGAAATCTTAGGAACTCTATTGAAGGCCACATAACCTAGTGGCTGAGATAGCTTTGGAATCAAGGATCCCTGACTTTGATGCCCTGTTCATGTGTACACACCAGACATATTTAACAGCAGGGGAAGGAAAGCAGTCTGTATTTTGTCATTAGTTGCTCATTTATCTACTATCACTGACAATTTTTTAGATTTATATATATGAAGAACTATTTTGAATCGATATATCCAAATGATTGATAAATATCTAATAGCATGTAGGCAAACTGTACCATACATGTTCTGTTTTTTTCCTTTGTAAAATCAGAGACTATTTGCCAAATGTTGAGAATAGGTTCAATGGGGCAATTTTTAGCTTCATGAGGAAAGTTAAACATTTTATTTCACTTTATCTTATTGTATTCCAGGAAATGGCAATAGAGCTTTTTCTCTTTTCCTTCTAGATATTTTTTCCCCATCACTTAGCCTTCTATCATATAATATGGAAAAATTAAATAAAGACAGAATTCTAGCTGCTCCATCAAAAATAGCTTCAATGAGAGTGATGCTAACAGTAAGGTTGTGAAAATCAAAAAGTGGAAAACATTACCTCAATTTCCATAGGTAGTCATGTTGAGACCCTAAAATGGACTTCAGATAAGGTCAAAATTCCATCATGTTAAGAAAGAAATATTTACAGACTTTGGTAAATTTTTAACCTATAAAATAATTCCTCAAATCCCTTTTATGATGTGAAATAAAATCCATATGTAATAGTCATGGGACATATTATTAAGTAATTAATTTCATCTAATGATGAGTATATTATAAACTCATACAATATATATAATGGCACAAACCAGAAAATCCTATACTATACTACACTACACTATACTGTACTACACTATAGAGCTTGTGAAAAATCAATGTACTTATATCTTCTTTTTTTTCTCTCAATAAAGAGTGGAACACTTGTGAATCCCCATGGAAGCAAGGTCAACCACAAAATGTACAAAGACCCTTTTTTTTTTCCATTAGGCATAACAAAATGCAATTTTACCTTTTTAATGTTAGTCTGAGAATGCCATGACTCCTAGGAAACTGTACTTGCAAAGCATCAGCTCACCAATCATTAGCCTCTGTAACTGTCAGCCATAGATACTCAACAGGCCTGCAGTTTTATGTGGCAAAAAGGTTAATACTGAATCCTTGGGTAAAATTTAAAATTTTTCTTGATCTTTGAAAGCCATGGGGAAACTAATAAAGGTATAGCATAGAATTTTGACTTACTTCAACCTTATGATAAACGGATTGATAGTTGAAATGTCTGGTGACTAAAAACTAATGCACATATCATATATACAATATTGTGGCACAATATGTATGGTAGGTAAAAATGATAAAATACAATGTTTTAAAGAAACAGCTACATGATTTCTTTTCTGCTCTCATTTATCTCTCTCAAAGTTTGTTTTGGTAATTTTGCTGGAATACCAACAATTCATAAAAGTATTAATATATACATTTCCAGCAGTTCATTAAGAATGAAATTATAAAAGTTAAATATTTTCCAATTTGATTTATGAGTTTAAGAAACTCTTACTTGGGGACATCTGTATGGCTCAGTGGTTGAGTGTCTGCCTTTGGTTCAGGTCATGATCCCAGGGTCCTGGGATTGAGTGCTGAATGGGGATCCCTGCAGGGAGCCTGCTTTTCCCTCTGCCTATGTCTCTGCCTCTCTCTCCATGTCTCTCATGAATAAATAAATAAAATATCAAAAAAAAAAAAAAAAAAAAACACAACTCTTCTACTTGAATCCATGTTTTCCTGCATTTAAAGGAAGGAAGAAGAAATAAGAAGCAAAAACACTCAAGCATGACAAATTAAACATTTCCCACCATACCTATGTAGGTCCTATATTTGCATTAATATGCTACATATCTTTTTAAAATAAAAATGGTAAATAATAGTAATGTCTAAATGGTCAAATATTTGATCATTCAATAATGTCCTTAATTCTTTTCACAAAAGCAAGTAGATTTTGGCACTTGATTTGTTTATTGCTACTCAATATTAACCAGCACAGTGTTGAAAAATTTGAATGACATTTTCTTCTTCTTCTTCTTTCTTCTTCTTCTTCTTCTTCTTCTTCTTCTTCTTCTTCTTCTTCTTCTTCTTCTTCTAATTATTTTCTAAAATATGGTCAACAATTTTTTTTATTTTAGGAATTTTAATAATATTCTCATGTATTTTTTTAAGTTTTTTTATTTATTTATGATAGTCACAGAGAGAGAGAGAGAGAGAGAGAGGCGCAGAGACACAGGCAGAGGGAGAAGCAGGCTCCATGCACCGGGAGCCCGATGTGGGATTCGATCCCGGGTCTCCAGGATCGCGCCCTGGGCCAAAGGCAGGCACTAAACCACTGCGCCACCCAGGGATCTCTTCACATGTATTTTTAATTGAGAAATTAAATATGTGTAAAATTTTGCCTAATGCCCAATCAAACAAAATGGTGAGATAAATAACAAAACTGAAGAACAAGACTTTTATTGTAAGCTATGTAGCATATTAATACTTTGCAAGTTTTTAGGTGGATTCCATTTCTTGATTCCACACGTAAGAGGCTTAGAAGTTGCCACTCTGACTGAAAAACAAGTAAAAAGTTAAACTGACTGAAAAAATGAACAACCCTTTTTGGATGCACAGAAGAGATGAGGACACAGGGAAAACTACTTTTCTTAAGGTTAGAGATACAAATAGGTATACAGGGAGTCATGACTTAACCACAAGCAGGAACCACTACAGGAACCAGTACTAGCATAGGAAAATCTGAACAGTAACTGATGAATTGCTAGAGGTTCAGTGTGAACATGTCTGAAATTGCATGGTAAATGCAATTTTCATCCAGGAGGATGAAAAGGGCAAAAAACAATTAGACGAGACAGAGCAAGCATCAGAACAAGACAGGACAGAGATGTTGGATTATCAGACTAGAAGTTTAAAATCTATCTGGTTAATACGGTAAGGCCTATAATGCATAAAGTAGGCAGCATCCAAGAACAGATGGGCAATACAATCAGAGAGATGGAAATCCTAAGAAAGAACCAAAAAGAATGACATGGATTAAGACCACTGTCACAGAAGTGACAGAAGAATGCCTTTGATTGCCTCACTAGGAGACTGGGCATGGCTAGAAAAAAAAAAAAAAAATCTGAGCTTGAGGATATCTCAGTAAAAAACACCAAAACTGAAAAGCAAAGAGAACAAAGACTGGATAAAAGAAGCCAAAACAATATCCAGGGACTGTGAACAAATACAAAATATGTTACAGGTGCATATGGGAATACCAGAGGATGAGGAAAGAGATAAAGAAACTGAAGAAATTAAAAAAAAAAAATTGAGGAATACTGGATGGCTCAGTTGGCTAAGGGTCTGAGTCTTGATTTTTGGCTCAGGTCATAATCTCAGGGTTGTGAGATTGAGCACTGTATCAGGCATGGAGCCTGCCCAGCATGGAGCCTGCTTAAGATTCTCTATCTCCCTCTCCCTCTGTCCCCATGCCCTACTCATACGCTCTCTTTCTCTCTATTTTCAAAAAAAAAAAAAATTGAGAATTTCCCCAAATTTCAGACACTAAACCATAGATCCAGGGAATTCATATAACACCAGACAGAATAAATGCTAAGAAAAACTACACCAACTACTACAATTTTCTAAAAATCCTTCTGAAGGAAGGCATCAGGCAACTGAGAAAGTAATCACTTTGAAATGGGTAGGAAAAGCTGAGACACTCACATCTCCCAAGTACCATTCCCAGCACAGCTCCTTCCAAGTGAAATGGAATCCCCAACTCCCACTTTCTCCTTGAAGAGTGAAGATTTAGGACTACATCCCTAGCATCACAACCTTTATGTCTGACATCTGAGAAACTGGCTCCCAAATCACAGGCTCAGACAGACAATCCCTAGGACCACATTAAACAAATGGCAGTTTTTAAGCCAGGCAGCAAGCATTTCCCATTGGCTATCTCTCAGCCACAGCACAAAGCAGACAAAAATGCCCAGCTCCCAATTTCTCCAAAAGAGATTGGACTGCATATTTTGTCAGACGCCCAAGGGTTAGGCTTCTAATCAGCTTGCAACTGGGAGCTAACTGGGAACCTCTTGTGAGCCTGAAAGAGCATGTGGACCCTTCTCCCCACCCCCAGTTGTGCCAACAATAAAACCAAGTCTCTGGCTTCTTGCTAGCAGTTTGTCCCTACATCTAGAGCCCCAACTTTCACAACTGTCACTGATGGATGGGCTTCCAAATCACCTAGCTCTGAAAGCCAACAGGGGCTTTGCATTTGTGAGTCCTAGGACTGCATTAAACAAAGGAGCAGTTCCTAAACAGATGTACAAACATTTCTTGTGGCTGTTCCCCCAGTTTTAGTGCAAAGGGAGCAGGCAAAAGCACAAGGTTCCCAGTTTCTTTTTGGATGGGGTTTGTCTGCCTTCTATTCCACTTGCTGCCCAAGGACCAGGCTTCTGATCAGGCTGTGTCTGGGAGCTGACAGGTCACAAGATTAGTAGTCCTCCAGGAGCTTGAACCAATGTGTGAAATGTCTTAAGTCTTCTCTTTCCTAGTTCATCCCAGTGATAAAACTAAGTCTCTGGCTCCTTCCAGAAAGGACTTTGTCCACACATCTACCCCCTGAATTCTATGACTCTCATGTGAGGGACTGACTCATAAATCACCAGCTCTGGGAGATGATGGGGCTTGACATTTGTAAGTCTCCTGGGACCATAGAGGACAAAGAGACAGCTCTATATGGGCACACAAGCACTCCAGCAGCAATACAACTTTAATAACATTCAGTTTTCTTCAAAATCCTCTATAAAGTCATTTTTAAAAAATAACATTGAGCTCTATATATGGAATCTATCTCATTTTCATATTTTTTAAACCTTATTGATATATAATTGACATAGCATTATGTTCGTTTCAGATGTACAAAATAACGACTCAATATAGACATATATTGTGAAATCAGTACAATAGGTCCAGTCAGCATCCTTCACCACATGTAATTACAATTTATTCCCTTGGATGAGAACTTTTAAGATCTATTCTCTTAGTGGCTTTAAAAATTATCTCACTTATATGTGAAATCTAAAATAAATTAATAAGAAATCATTTCTTTAAAAAAAAAAAGATTTATTTATTTGAGATAGAGAGAGGACATGAGTGGAGGAATAGCAGAGGGAAAGAATCTTCAAGCAGGCTCCCCACTGAGCTTGGAGTCCCATGCAGGACTAGATCTCACAACCCATGAAATCATGACCTGAGGCAAACCAAGAGTCCAACACCTAACTCACTGAGCCACGCAGGCACCCCAAGAAATCATTTTCATATTTATTTGACGTATTTACTGTGGACTTCAATGATGATCATATACTTGAAAGACATATGCTTGGAAAGATAGAAGAAAGAATTTAAGGACAGATATTTTAAATTAGGCATCGGTGGTAGGGACCAGAATATTATTCTTCTCATGATAATATCCTACATCCTCACCACCACTGGGAATAATATGGATTTGGAGGGGATACAACAATTTAAAGAAATTTAGGAAGACTTATAAAACATTGTTTTCAAAGAATACATTTCAAAATATATTTCCTGGAGAAATAGTTGAGATATTCTTTCATCTACCTCATAACATATTACTGTCTTCATAGTTATGAAGCTCATCAGACTTTTCTTTCTAAGTCAAGCCAATAACAGAGCAAGGACCAAAGGGGTCTCCTGCAAACTAATGTATCCTGTTTCCCAAATTTCACTCCATCCACATTGTTCAGTTTCCTGAATTAGAATCCAGTGAGTCATTGTGACCCTTTTTTTCTCAGTGTGGCTGAATCTCTTGTCAAGATCTTTGATATTGTCCTTGTTTCCTCCTGAATTTTTCAGTGCTTACTCATCCCCCACTGATGTGATGATCATTTCACACCCTGATTATTTTTCACCCAAATTGCCGTAACTATATAGTTAATTTCTCTGGTTCTGGTGTAACATGAATTATTTATTTAAACTGATCACAAAAAGAAATAATAAATAAAAAATAAACTGATTACAAAATTCTCTTTCTATAATATGAACCAGATCATTTGCAATTTTTTAATCTTTCAAAATTAGATATGATTATTATTGTATTCTGAAGGGGTAAATTTTAAAAATAGTACACGTTTTTTGGAGATCCTTTGAGTAGAGGTTAAAAAAATCTTCTATGATTTCACCCTGTTTTTAGCATTCCTCAACTCAATTTTGGATATGATGAAAGAACAAATCCCTATGTATTAATTCACAGAAATCATAAGAGAGATTAGAACTTGATGTAGAGAATGTTATATCACTTCTTTTATGTAAGTTATATAAGTCACAAATGTGGATGAAGTCACACAGAAAAACATATAAAGTAAGGTCATAAATGGACAAATGTGAAATTTTAAGATCAGCTCTGGTGGACATTGACAACTATCCTACAATATGCATTTTCTTCTTCTTTCTAATAAGTTTCAACAAAGTTGTTACCTGTTCATATTTAAAACTACATTTCTCCTACTCCTTCGCAGCTAGGTACAGACATGCGACTAAATTATGACCAATGGAACATAAGTAGAAAAGAAATGTGTAATTTCCACATAAGTTCATTAAAAAGAAATTTGCTTGCTCCCTTATGTTACCTCTTTATTCCTTCCCACTAGCTGGAATATAGAAATAATGAGGAGCAATTCAGACAAAAGACATTCATGGAAGATAGCAAATTAAGAAGATAAAACTGAGGAACTGGATATCCTTTGGGAAGACCTGCCTATCCACCCTAGATCACCATCAACTTCTGGACCATTCTATGAGGAAGAAACAAACTTACAGCTTGTTAGCCAATGTATTTGGGTCTCTCTGCTAGTGCAGCTTAGCCTGGACTAGATAAAAAGCATTCATATGAAAAGAAAAAAAACATGATGAAGAGTTGAACATTCAGTAAACTATGGGAATCAAACTAGAATGCTTTCATGAAAGCCAGTGGAGAACAGAATTATCCTAAGGGAGCAGTGGTCAGCAGTACCAAATAATGAAGAGATACTAGGTGAGATAAAACACTGCAAGTATATATCAAGATATTGGTGAAATAAGAAAACTAAGGAACCTGTTAAAGATTAGGGAAAACTTCTACGGGGAATGATAGTTAATGAGGAACACAGAAACATAGAAAGAATACCAAAATTAAAGGCACAAAATAAATTAGACACTATGAATACAGAAAATGACTTATCTGAAGAGTTTGATAATTTTCTCTTGAAATATTTGGCAGCCTAAATATAGATCCCTATGTTAAAATCAAAGAATATGGGAGAGTATCAGGAGCTTTCTGATTTCACCAGGCAGTTGATTGTATATATCAGAGGACAATAGTAATCTTGATAAATTATTTATCTTCTTTTATCATTAGTTTCTTCATCTGTGAAATGTGGATTACATAGTATCTGGTGATCATAATCAACTTTGCTCTGGTTAAAAAAAAAGAAAAAAAAAAACAACACTCCAAATCTCAAGGGCTTAAAACAATAAACAGTTATCATGGACCTGCAGGATATCTAGGATCCCGCTCCACTTGGATCGTTCGTCTTGGCCAGGCTCCATTGGGCTTGATTCTAGGCTATGCTTAGCTTCAGGTCTTTTCCAGATGGTTTTTCTGTCCAGAACCCAGAGTGAAGAAACAACCACTATTTAAGAACCCAGAGTGAAGAAACAACCCACTATTTAAGACATGTTCTCAAAAGCAGAATGTCTAGAGCCCAAGTAGATATTTGTCATATTTCAAAAAATCTTTGACTAGGATATGGCATTCCTTGTAGCATTACATTCCATTGGCCAAAGTAAGTCAAGGGAGGAAGGGACAATAAACATAGCTGGCACATTCCATACTCAGTTAATGTTAGCTATTTTTTTTAAATTTTTTTTTTAATTTTTATTTATTTATGATAGTCACACAGAGAGAGAGAGAGAGAGGCAGAGACATAGGCAGAGGGAGAAGCAGGCTCCATGCACCGGGAGCCTGATGTGGGATTCGATCCCGGGTCTCCAGGATCGCGCCCTGGGCCAAAGGCAAGCGCCAAACCACTGCGCCACCCAGGGATCCCTAGCTATTTTTTTAAATATTGTTGTTTATAATAATTTGTTTAATATTACATATTTATATGTACTGAAGGATAATGGGTTCTGTGGGGAAGGATGCAAAACAAGAGGAAACTGACACATTTCCCTATTGTTGGGTAAAAAACTGTCCTCACCTGAAGAGGTTCCAGGCAGGATAAGTATTTTTGTCTACTGAAAGTTAAGAAAACAACTGGGAATAGTTTTTCTGTTCTGAGAATGAGTTGAAGTTATTTAGGAAGAAACAGAAATTTCAGAAACCTACCTCCCCCAAAGGAGAAAGGGCTTCTTGGAGGAATTAATTAATTTAGAGGATAAAAGAATTATTTTTTAAAACATTGTTTAAATTAATTTGAACTTTAACACAAACATCACTGAAATGTATTTCCCCAAATTTTGTGTATTTGTCTTCATTTTCATTAGTCCTATTTATATTTTACAAGTTTTCAAAATATCATGTTCTATCCTTCCCAAATTCTTTATATCGTAATCACAAACTTAGCACTGTTTAAACAATTTTGAAGAACTCTAGCGTAGTATAAAAGGTCTAATGGGCTCTGGAAGGGCACATATGCCATCCATATCCAAGTATGAGTTGTGTGAGGCCAACATACTGGTACTATCAGGTTAGTGCCTCACCATAAATATTTTCTGTCAAATACATTTTCTCTTAATTGATCTGGAGCACTTTAAGGAGCAACTCAAAGGGCAAATATTTTTATGTAAATTCAAGCATTTCATTTCTGAAAAAAATCAGTTTTTCCTTGTGAAATAACTTGCCAACCCATTTCTTCAAAGCAAAGAATGAGTGCTTTTGACAAGTGCATCTTAAATTATCAAAAGTGTTTTTAGATACTAATTAATAAAGCTATTAAATTTGACATCATCATTACATTGAATACCAATTAACATAATGCCAATTAACACAATGTCAATTAACACAAATGCTAATAATGGTTTACTCATTTAGAGTAAATTAACATTTGTATTTAATAATCACTTGTTTCATATATGTAATTAGTAAAATTAATTAGCAGAAAAGAAATTACATATATGACGTATAATTACTATATATGCAACTATAGCTATTTATCATCCATCTTCTATCTCTAGTTTTAGAACAAAATTGAATGATTAGAAGATTAATTTCCAGTAGATTTAATCTTACATAAAAAGCCAGTAAAATACTTTGGCCCAGGTGTACTTAGATAATAAAAATTTGTCCTAATGATGATCTCATCTTTGGGGGCACATAATTGCCTTAGCTTTTATGATTTCATATCTTCCAAGTCAACAGGGCTCCCTTGCTATTCCAGGTGTCCAGTGCAGAACTCATGAAGATTTGTTTTCCCATGATTTAACACAAGCTACAAATACTGCCAAGCTGTTCAATTCCATCAGTAAATCTCCCTTTTCATGTTTTCTAAACTCTTTTATAAGCTGATCCTAGCCCAATCTCTTCTCCAGTCATTTTTAAAAATCAAAATGTATATAAATTGGGATGCCCAGGTGGCTCAGCGGTTGAACGTCTGCCTTTGGCTCAGGGCGTGATCCCGGAGTCCCCCGATCGGGTTCTGCATCAGGCTCCCTGTATGGAGCCTGCTTCTCCCTCTGCCTATGTCTCTGTCTCTCTGTCTCTCTTTGTGTCTCTCATGAATAAATAAATAAATAAATTTTTTTTTAAAGCATATAAATTTTATAATTCAATTTCCTGTGTATTAATGTATTTTCAGACTGTAATTTAAACACTGGTACAGTGTTATAAATCACTTAAAAGATGCCACTTTTGAATTCAAAATCTGTCTTCCTAAATATTATCTGTAATATCTTCAGACATTTTGTTTTTTTCCCAATGAACACTGAATTCAGTGGAAATGGCAAGCAAGTTTGAACAAAAATCCAATGCTGTATTTCATGCTGAAAAGTAAAATAGAACCCCCACAGATAGAACATGAGCATTATAGACAGACAGACATACTGATGCGGATTCACACTGGAGCTGAACCACATGCTAGTTAATTTAACGTAATCAAGTTCTTTTTTTAAAAAAGATTTTTAAATTTATTTATTTATTATTTATTCATGAGAGACATAGAGAGAGGGGCAAACATAGGCAGAGGGAGACTCGATCCCAGGACCCCAGGATCATGTCCTGAGTCCAAGGCAGAAGCTCAACCACTGAGCCACCCAATTGTCCCTGTAATCACATTTTTAAACGACGTCTCAGTTTTCTCACCTGTAAGATAGGTCTGATAAAATAGACATTATATAGTCAGTATTTAAGTCAGGTCTTTCAATTCAGTATCACCTTATTAACTATAGAAACATTATCAGTTGCTTGTAAACTAACTTAAACACTATCAGAGGGCTGCCTGGGTGGCTCAGTGTTTGAGTGTCTGCCTTCAGCCCAGGGCATGATCCTGGAGTCCTGGGATCCCATTGTCTGGGATCCCACATTGTCTCCCTGTAGAGAGCCTGCTTCTCCCTCTGCCTGTGTCTCTGCCTCTCTCCCTGGTCTCTCATGATTAAATAAATAAAATCTTAAAAATAAATAAATAAACACTATCAGAAAATATATTATGACATGTATAATTATAAAATGTTCATTGGAATGTTTCTTGAGAGATTGGGATAACAAGATTGATAATAGGTCAAGATTCAAGTTCTTTCTTGTAAATTCAGAGCCCCTTCTTAAACCCTCTGAAATGTAGAGTCTAAAGCCCCTTCTCTCCCAAGCTGTTGTCACATCTTCCTATTTTGTTCCCTTCAGAATATTGCCATCTACAAGCCTCAATTTTCACTAGCCCAGAGAATCATTTTCTCTCTCCCCCACTAGAGGGCCCAGACAAGTTCATGGCATAGAGTAGACATTCAATACATATTTGCTGACAAACAAATATTTTGAAGGGAGATCCAAATTTATTCTCAAGTTTGTGAATTGAGCCAGACACCATCTGTACTTTACAAGTATCCAGTTGTTCAATTAATCTGTATTTCTTGTGTAAAATGGAAAAAATATAAAATAAATTCTTATAAAGAACTGTTAGTGCCATGAGTGGTTCACACAAGAAAATGAAAGTTATTTTCTTTTGGGACCTGACACACTTTGCGTGGATTTCATCATTTTTATGTTGTTTCGCTTAAGCTATTTTCATGACTTTATGGGCTTACTAAGAACCACAACATTTAACTTTTTGAGGTATTTATGCTACTGCAATGATTTCCAGGAACTGCATTCTTTCTTTTTTAATATATGTATGTATGTATTTTTGAGAGAAAGAGAGAGCATGTAAGCAGGGAGAGGGGCAGAGGGAGAGAGAGAAAATCTCAAGCAGGCTCCATGCTCAGCCCAGAGCCCAGTGCAGGGCTGGATCTCAGGACTCTGAGACCGTGACCCGAGACAAAATTAATAGTCTATCGCTTAAGCAACTTAACCATCTAGGATGTGCCTCTCCTGAAACTGCATTCTAATTGACTAAAAAAGCCTATGAATGTGAATGTAAGTTTTTCTTGAATATAGAAAGAGGACTAGTGCACTTTATAGAGTAAATAAAAGTAAGTCCTCCACCCTCAACCTGCTGCTTCCCTCCTTGATCACCCTCTCCACTCCCCCCACCCCAAGTAAATTCTTGGCTGGATAAAAGTTGGAAGGAACAAAAATCATGCTTTCATGATAATCAATTTTATCGTGTTTACCAAAAGAGCCTGAGAAATTGAGATGGATAATAACACTCTATTAATGAAGTAATCATCATTTAAAATTATTTAATGGTCACAAATCCTGAAATGTACTGTATCACAAATTGTCTTATATTAATATTTTATTCAATTTCATTAAAACTAATTATAATTCTTTGTAACACACCAAAGCAATTGCTCTTGTTTCTTACAATTCCTAAATCAGTGCAACTACAACTCAGTACATTTATTAGTATCCCCTTAGCTATATCTTAGTCATGCTATGTATCTTTAGATTTCCTAATCTTTCCTAATAAATCAATCCCTCTTATTCCTTCATTATATTTCTCCAATACTTATAAATTTCATCCAGTTTTACACATGTTTAACTTTTTCAGGAACTCAAAGATTTTGTTGAGACCTATTAATTTCTTCTTTATTAAATGCTATATATTTTCTTTGCAGTGTGGGTTAAGATGTGACTTTTTTGTTTCAGTTCAGTTCATTATAGGAATAAATGAACCCTTAAATGATGCCCTTATAAATGGAATATTCTAGGCATTTTTAATTTCAAGGTTTTTATTTCATGAATCTACTCATTTGCTTCCATTTAAGTATCTGGCACTTGAATACAGTACTAAGTTTTCAATTAAGATTTTCTGAACGTAAACTATTTGATACTAAAAGTCTAGTCTACCTCAAAACTTTCTCCATCTGTATTACAGCAGAGATGACTAACAGTTCCATAGTGTGCTGGGCACAATAAAAAAATAACAAAAAGACCAGAAGATATCACACCAGAGATAAAGAATGGACACAAAAGCTTCCAGAGAGAAACTAATAGGTCAACTACAATAAAACAAGGATCAAATGGCATCAGATTGGGCAATAATAACACTAGATATTAGAAGATGACAAAATAAAACTTCCAGAGTTCTGAGGGGTCATGATTTTTATCCTACATTTCTATACCTAGAAAAACAATAAGTGAATTTTGAGGATATAATTAAGGTGTCTTGATAAATGTAAAGATTAGGAATATTTATCTGCCATTTGTACCTTTGTAGAATGTGCTCCAGAAAAACAAGGTAGTAAAAACATGTAATCTGGGACGGAAAAGTAATGTATCAGGAAAATATAGAAAGGAAGGAGTCTTTGCATCAAAGGAAAAGCCTAAAGACTGATCAGCCATATTGGAGCAGCACCCATTTGGAAAAAATGTCTAAGCAACAGATTAATTTATGCATGAAAATGCTTGGAAAAAAATTAAAATATAGTACTGGAAATTAAGGGAAAGAAAATAGCAAGGTACTCAAAAAGTCTGGTGGAGGGAAGTTGTTGATATAATTATATTAAAATATTTAAATTTGAGAAGATCCCTGGGTGGCCCAGTGGTTTAGTGCTTGCCTTTGTCCCAGGGCACGATCCTCCGGCTCCCTGCATGGAGCCTGCTTCTCCCTCCACCTGTGTCTCTGCCTCTCTCTCTCTCTCTTTCTGCCTATCATAAATAAATAAATAAATAAATAAATAAATAAATAAATAAATAAATATTAAATAAATAATAAATAGTTTTTAAAAATATTTAAATTTGCTGGGTACCTGGGTGGCTCAGTCAGTTGATTGTTTGAATCTTGCTTTTGGCTCAGGTCATGATCTCAGGGTACAGGGTCAAGTCCCATATCTGGCTCTGTGCTCAGTGCAGAGTTTGCTTAAGATTCTCTCGCGCGCGCTCTCCCCAACTCACTAGCTGTCTCTTTCTCTCTCTTTCTAAATCAATAAATATGAAATCTTTAAAAGTTTTTTAAATACTTAAATTTGCAACAAACAGTACATATGTCTATATATATGATTATATATAATTTATATAATGTATAATATATATAAAGTTATATGGGAAATGATAAGAGAGTTTAAACTGCCTCTCTAGTAAAATGAGAAACCAGTCTTTAATTTTTAACATCCATAAATCAAGAAAAAATATAAACACTTTATAAGAAGTAAGGCTTTGGGACATCCTGGGTGGCTCAGAAGTTTAGCGCTGCCTTCAGCCCAGGACCTGATCCTGGAGACCCGGGATCGAGTCCCACGTCAGGGTCCCGGCATGGAGCCTGCTTCTCCCTCTGCCTGTGTCTCTGCCTCTCTCTCTCTCTCTCTCTCTCTGTCTCTCTCAGTGTCTCTCATGAATAATAAATAAAAATTTAAAAAAAATATATAAAAAAAAGAAGTAAGGCTTTGGAGTGCAGAGCTGAAGGAAATAGTGTTGTAGAAAACTGTGGGTTTTCCTTATTATTGGGAGTAGTAAGAGGCAGAATTCCAAGATGAGCCCAAATGTCCCTCCCCCTTATATTATCTCTTGGGCAGAACTCTTGAATACGATGGAACATCTCTCTCATGATTCTGTTATATTATACGGAAAAGGCAATGTTGCATGTGTAACTGAGGCTTTGGAATTCACCAGTGGGTAGGAGTTGAAAAAGTTTTAAGGAATATAAGAAAACCCTTAGATTAGATTGTCTTGAACAAGGTGCCTGGATGGCTCAGTAATGTAAGCACCTATTCTCTATTTGGTTCAGCTCAGGTCATGATCCTAGGATCCTGGGATCAAGTCCTGCATCAAGCTCCCTGCTCAGCAGTTTGCTTCTCCCTTTGTCCCTCCCTTCTGCTTGTGCACGTGCTCTTCCTCTCTCTCTCTCTCTTTCTCCCTCACTCACTATCAAAATAAGTAAATAGGGATGCCTGGGTGGCTCAGCAGTTGAGTGTCTGCCTTTGGCACAGGGTGTGATCCCCGGGGTTCTGGGATCGAGTCCCACGTTTGGCTCCCTGCATGAAGCCTGCTTCTCCCTCTGCCTGTGTCTCTGCCTCTCTCTATGTTTCTCATGAATAAATAAATAAAATATAAATAAATAAATAAATAAATAAATAAATAAATAAATAAATAAAATTTTTAAAAAATAAGTAAATAAAATCTTCAAAAAAAGATTATCTTAAACTGTTAGTGCAATATGTATTTAAATGTGCTACCAATGAGTTTTCAGAAGAGCACAAGGAACAAGAAGAAGAAACACTAAATCACCTTAGAGAAAGTCTTAATCACTGGGGGTAGACTGATGGTAGAAACCCGGGAGGACACAGCTGACAAAGGCTCAAAAGGAAATAAAATAGTGAGCACTGGAAACCAGAGGACAGGGTATCCTGTTACACAGTAGCAAAGTTCAGTAAAATTGTCTACTATATTCATGTGGGAAGCAGAACTTGTAAGTGATGAATGTGAATATTAAGCTAAGGAGATCTCCAAATAAAATGCTACGGGAATGGCCTGGTTTCTTTTGTTGCTCAAAGTAAAACATCAGAAAAATAGAGAAAAATAAATGGAAGAACTGTTAAACAAAAAGGAAATCAGTATGTGATGATTTAGAAGATTCTCAGGCTATCCATACTGCAAAGTGTTGAAATTAAGTTGGCTGCTTTAAATGACATGAAAAAGTAAATGAAGGTATTGGCTGCATAACCTTTTGCTAAAAAGTCAGGAAGATCCAAATATCATAGTGTACAGTCACACAAAATCTCTCTCAAGAGATGAAGGCTGTGTGTGCTTCACAGACCTTCTCCATCCAACCAGAGGACCTCCAAAGCATAAGGCCATTGTCCTCAGCCCTCTCAGCAGGGGGTCAAGATAAAGAAAAAAAAATCCCCAAAAGATTTGTCTGTATGGCTTTTGCTCAATGGATTAAAACTTGGTGAAGTTTAAAAAAAAAAAAAAAAAATTGAAACATTTTGTGAAATCTGTTAGCAGTAGAAACACTGCCAGCTTGAAATTAAAAGGAAAGAAAGAGTACTGGTAAAGAAGGGGGCTGTTTGATCCCCCAAATCTGTTGGCAGCGAGGAGGTGGATAAACACCACAGTCGCTACCCACCCTCATCCGTAGTTTTGCTTTCTGTGGTCTCACTTTCCGCAGTTTCAGTCACCTGTGGTCACAGGCAGTCTGGAAGCAGGTAAGCCTCCCTTTGACATGTTGTCAGAAGGCCAACCATAGCCTGAGGCCACATAACCATGCCTTGGTCATTGCCCTCACTTCATTTCATCACACAATCATTTTATCTTCTCACATCATCACAAGAAAAGTGAGAACAGCCCAGAAAGATATTTTGGGAGGGAGAAAAGGACCACATTTACAGTTTCATTACAATCTATTGTTGTAAATGTTCTATTTTATTAGTTATTGTTACCAATTTCTTATGGTATCTAATTTATAAGTTAAACTTTACACACGTGTGTATGTACAGGAAAAAACATTCTAATATAGGGTTCAGTGCTATCCACGGTGTCTGGCATCCACGGACGGTCTTGAAACACATGTCCCATAGATAAAGGGGGGCCTACCATACTCAGTTGCCATCAGTTGTTAATATTCATGGGTAAGGACTAATGATGTAGAGGGTGGAGCCAATAGTACAGAGGGAGGAGAGAAAAGCCAAGAGGACAGAGCAATGGGCCACATAGAAGGATTACTCCCAACCCTTTGAAGGGGTGCAGGAAACACTCCAAGATATGCCACTTAGGCATAAAGATTAAAGATTATTTTGAGTTAAAAGTAATCAAAACCCAGCAGATACAAGAAAGGCTCTCTTCTCTGCCTTCTCCTCAACTGCTTAAATTTACATTGGAAAGGAGAGCCTGCAAGAGTAAAGAAGTACAACAAAGACCCCTTTGACCTAAGAAATTCATCTGCATAACTGGGCAACTTTTGTTTTCCTGAACATTTCCTTTCACCTTCTTGCTAATGGTCTTTCTTCCCATTGCATACTCAGACCCTGCCTTAGCTCATACAAGCTTCTTGTTGGCCCATTGTCTTTGGAATTTCATGTCTATATGGATTCCCCATATGGCCTATTAAATTTGATTTTCTCCTCTTAATCTATCTCAAGTCAATTTGCTTCTAAGTCCAGTTAGAAGGATCATGGGGCAGAGGAAATCCTTCTTCCTCTCTAATACCTTGAAGCCTAATCAAGGAACTACAGCTGGAGTTTACTCAATTGGATTTCAAAACTGCTTTGGACTGGTAAATCTTTAACCTTCCATTTCCCCACTTTTTAAACCAGAATATCTATTACTATTAACCTACACCTGTCCATCATTGTATTTTGAAATTTTGGGGTCAAAAACTTGTGTTGATTTCATCATATCAGAGATTAAAAAGAATTTTGCCCCAGAATGAGTGACACACAAGTGCCTTATCCACGCTGGGTTTACATATCTTAGATGACTAGATTTAGATTTAGATGAAAAGATTTTGAACTGATCTAATCCTCTTTTTCTTTTTTAAGATTTTATTTATTTATTCATGAGAGACACACACACACAGAGAGAGAGGCAGAGACATAAGCAGAGGGAGAAGCAGGCTCCATGCAGGGAGCCCCATGTAGGACTTGATCTCCAGACTCTGGGACCATGCCCTGTGCCAAAGTCAACCTCTGAGCCACCCAGGTGTCCCTCATCTGATCTTGTCTTGAGGATCTTTATGAAGACCTATAGATGGAGTGGATATATTTTGCTTGTATGACAGATGTGGAATTTCAGGGATCAGAGAACTAAAAAGGAATAACTGATATCTTTATAATGTTAAGTCCTCTCACCCAAGATTATGAAATGTCTCCAAACATTTTATTAAAGTTTTCAAATTCTGTACATAAGTCTTGTATCTTTAGGGTTAAGTTCATTCCCATATACTTTATAGAGAATCAGTTGTTTTGTTATTTGAATGGCATCTTAATATTTGTTATATTTCTATCATTTATTATTTTATTATTTATATGGAAAGATACTAACAGGACTGATAAGTAAATCTTATTACAGTAACTTTCCTAACCTGGCTTATTAATTTTTACAGTGTACAGGTTGGTTTTGGAGGTTTTCCTAACCATATGGTCAGATCATTTCGAAATAATGAGTTTTATCTTCTTTTACTCTTTACATCACTTTTTTTCTTTTTCTTCCTCCATAACATTAGTCAAGACCTTCATTTCTAGACTTAATGGTACTGAGGGTATTTGTTTTATTTCCAAGAAAAAATTCAAAGCTCCATGTTCAATACAAAGTTCTCAGTTGTTTGGGAATCCATAAAGTTAGTCAAATTAACAGCTTGCCCTAGTATTCTGAATTTTTTTTTTCTAAAAAATAGCAGATGCTGAATTTTCCAAATTCTTTTTTTGATAATCGAGGTACTCATACATGTCAATATTAATATGGGAAATATGGCATTGATACATTTTCAGAGGTTGAACTCTTCTTATATTCCTGAGGGAAAAAACCTTCTTGATCAAAACGTTGTGTAATAATTACTAATACTTAATTTAAGCTTTAGTATTTTATTCTATAACTAAAGAGGCTGTTGTTTCTTTCACACTTTTTTTTATTCTGAAACCAATTGAATAAAGTGGCAACTGACTATTCATTAAAAATTTGTTAGAACACCCTAATAATAAAAACCTGCAAGGCTATTTTTTACTATAATTCAAGTTTCTCTCAGACTTATCTAGTAAATTTTATTTGACCCATTTAGCATGTTTATTATCATCCACATAGCTGTTTTAAGAGCACAATAATTTCACATTTTCCTTGTATCTGCACTTATTCAAACTTTTTAATTCTCTATTGGTTCATTTTTATGTTTTCACTTTTTTGATTTGGTTCATCTTGACAAAAGTCAGTGCCCTTCATTGTTAAAAAAAAAAAAAGTTAAAAAACTTGTCTTTAGTGCTGCTCATGTTCTCTATTTAACTGATTTTTTTACTCTTATTATTCCCTTTGTTTGCTTTTTGTTGTGCCTTTTCCAATTTCCTGAGTTAAATGCTAAGCTTGTTTGCTTAATTGGTTTGCTTATTATTTTTCTTGTTTCCTGAAAAAAAAAAAAAATGCACTTACAGCCATAAAATTCCTTCCAAGGACTGTATTCACTTTTTCCACAAAATTTTCATCATGATATTTTCATTGCCATTAGTTCTGTTATGTAACCTATTTTAGAATTTCCTTTACAACCTAAAGCTTATTTAGTAATATGTTATTTAAGTCCAAACATAAAGAATATATTTAGCTCTATTTTACTTAATAATATCAAAGATTATTGCATTTTGGTAAGAAAAATGCTCTGGTGGTATTCACCTTTTAGAATTAATTGAAACTCTTTTTGTAATTTAATAAAATTTCAATTTTTTTAAAGCTCTCTATATGTTCAAAAAGAATTTGTATTCTATATTGGGATCAGAGAGAAAAAAGTCTTTTATCTTAAATTTTCCAACTCCCTCATTTTTTTTTTCTTTTTTCTAGCGGGAGTATTTGATATATGGCTTAGTTTGAAATTACTAATTTGTTGCACAGCTATTCAGTCTGTCACTTATTATATACACTGTGGCATTTATTTAATTATATTTCTCATAGCAAATATTTGCTCATGTCTTATAAATATTACTCCTATTCCTTTAAGTAATATTTATTTTAAATTATTGATCTTTCTGTATCGTGGTTCTTTTGTAGTCTACTTTAACATAGAAAAATTCCTTTTGGAACTTCCTTTATCTCTACCCCCCAAGATCTGTGTTAGCAATCATCCCCCAATCATATATCTCCCTGATAGACATCTGAAGGATCTGGTGACTTAGGTTTTACTAGAGAACAGTAAATGACACTTTCCTAACAGTAGCTGGTCCCCTCAAGGTCCTAGAAACCTTGCTTCTAAAATTCCTTAGAGACTTAGGCTATCCCTACATCCCTCCCAAAGTTTAAGTATATAATTAGCCACTCTCTATGGCTGACCCCAGGGCAGCTCTTTCTGCTCGTGGATCCTATTCCCATGCTTTAATAAAACCACCTTTTTGCACCAAAGACATCTCAAGAAATCTTTCTTGGCCGTGAGCTGTGAACCCTAACATCTTTCCTACATCAGATATAATTTGTTCAGTGTCCTCTTTCTTTTAGATTGGTTTTACTTTTCCAGCATCTAGTCTTTTTGGCCTCTGATTTCTTATTGCCCTAAAATTAATGTTTCAGGGATGACCAATGTGTCTGTATCCTTCAAATGTCTCTAAAGAGAATTGAGAGAAAGTGTTCAAGTGCACAACTGCTGACTGTCCCACTGGCTGTTCAATCCACCACACAGTTTAACTCAGGAATTTATATGACTAGAAAAAGGCAGCTACAGGATGAGGCAGTTTCCTTAATTTGGAATCCACCAGCCACAGGAGGCAGCAGGGATTAAGAAGGAAAAATTGGAGAAAAGAATCCCAGAAAGCAAATGATCGGCTTCACTGATTTCATCAAATCCTCAGGGTTGTTTTGTTACCGGAAATAATTCCACTTGCACTGGGCTCTCCATGGGGCAGACAAGGGCAGTAATTGTTTTACAGCAATGGGCAGGGGGTGGGGGTAGGTTATAGTAGATCTTAGAAGCTTTCTCCCACCTCAGCTCAGTCTAAAACTTCTGGTGAAGATTGGCCCCAGGCTATGTCTCCCAGCAAAAGTATATAGATACCTACAGCAGTTCACTCAGCTTTCAGGCCGCCCAAATATTTCTCAGAACTTTTTAGTTCATTCCTCCGATCCATAATTCTCTCTCACGTTTGCAGTTTGTAGAGTTGATTAGAACAGGAGAAAGCCTGGAGTGATTTTTCTTTCCTGTCTTATGAAACAGAGGCTGAACTTTGTCCTGAAGATTATGTGGCTTATTTTTTGTTTGTTTGTTTTGAGAGAGAGAGAGAGAGAGAGAGAGAGAGCACCAGAAGGGCAAAGAATTATGGATCAGAGGAATGTTGTTATTAGAAGGATTATGAGTTTTACAAGATTTTAAATTGCAGAGTGACAAATACAAGGCAACATATCAGGAATATCATCTAGTAGCTGTTTGCTGTTAGCTTTTTTTTTTTTTTTTTTTTTTTGCTGTTAGCTTTTAAGTAAAGGAGGGAGTATGGAAACTTGAGACAAGCAAAACAATTAGACCAGAAGAATTGTAGATTTATAATAGATGTCTCAGAGAGAATGACTAGAGTTTAAGAAGAGACTGAGATTCTTTAGCATTCATGCCTCAATAAAGAACATGGGCAAAGGTTGGTCACATTTCCCAAAATAGCAAAATGAGAAAAGGGAAAAACAATTGTCCAGAAGCTGAAGAACAGAATAGGTAATGTATTTTGGTTTCAAATAGTTGTGTTTAGATATCTTTCAGCAATCTAAATGTTGCTGCATGAACCAGGGAATGCCTGGGCCCTCTGGGACTCCACCCAACCAGACCCAAAGAATCTCCAAAGGTTCTTGGTCTTATCATGAGAATGAATTCAAGGACAAACATGCAGCTCAGGGACAAGTGACACAACCAGGAAAGCATAATAAAGCTAAAAGTACATTCTTGAGATGTGAGAGATAGGGAAGAAGGGAGAAAGAGTATGAGAGAGGGAGGAAGGGGAGAAAGCTGCATCCCCATATCCCTGGGGTTTGGGTTTCTATCTTTATCAGTTAACTAGGGGGCCAAATATATGTTACTGGGAGTCAGGAAGCAGGGTTTCATGCTGTTTCTTCCTAATTTGACAAGAGTTTCCTGTCATGGCATCTGCCAGCTTGGCCCTGTCTGGTTTTGATTGGGAAACTTGGTTCTTGTCTCACAGAGTCGAAGAATGAATCTCATGGACACAAGAGAGGGAGTGAAGGGATAGAAGTTTATTAAGTGAGGATACAGAGACAGCTCTCAGAAGTGAGAGGGGTCCACTGAGGGCTTGTAGAGTTGGTCTTTTATTGAAAGCCTAGTCAGGGAACCTAAATCCTTTTAACATATCCATTGATATCACCACTGAGTAAGGACTAGTGATAACATCTTTAATGGCTTACTTCCTTTTTAGAGTCTGATGCTTTTTGTGTGGGTTAAAAGTAGCTGTTATAAGGCATCTTCCCCACCTACACCTTAGGGCAGGGTGGTCTGGCTAGTTCCCTTATCTCTGGTTTCCTTACACCTCAGCATTTTGGGGATTTTTGTGAGCCTGCTTCCCTGGCCTGTACCTAGCACTGCCTAGCCCCATTTGTCCCTAACTCAGTTTGATCCGACTTCTTGAGTACTGTCAGGATAGGCATCTGATCTTGAAAGCTGGCTATTACTTTCTCAATGGTGACCTCCAGGTATTCTTTTAGGACCCAACTAAATGCCTATCCTAACATCAGTATCATGTTTGCTATGGAGCAATGGAATATAGAAAAGAAATTAGCAACAGGTTATCGAAGACAAGATCTTCTAGAATATTTCACTGGTGTGTAATGTTTTTGCGATGGAGAGATAGAGCAGTAGTTCTTAAAAGTTCTTGGATGCCTGAATCCCTGGTACATTAGAAAAGAAAGAAAGGAAACACACACACACACACACACACACACACACACAGAAGGAAGGCAATAATCATACATGATTTAACTCCAAAGATTCCGATTTAGTTGTGCATCTGCTGAGCTGGGCATCTGATTTTTTTCCTTCAAAGCTCACAAAATGATCTTGATGTCCATCCAGTTTTGGAACCACTGAAGTAGAGGAATTGTAGCAGTGATTTTAGGATTCAATCCTACCTAGTGTGTGGAATTGAGCACCCATAATATAATATTCCTCCACTAGATTCATACAATGAGAGAGAGAAAAGTAAAGGTTGAGAAGTATTTCACAAACTCAAATGTAGTAACTATGAAATTGGGTGGTTCCTGCTGTGTTTTGATTTGTTTGTTGAATTTATTGTCTGTTGATTGTTATTTGTTGGAGAAGAACACTTGCAGGTGATCAAGTTTTGGAATATAGGTGAGGTTTGGTGGGTTGAGGTCCAGAGCCGACGACAAAGGAAGAATTCTTGAGATGTCTTTGGTGCAAAATGGTGGTTTTATTAAAGTACAGGGACAGGGTCTGTGAGGGGTGGTTGATTATATACCTGGGAGTTGGGAGGGGTTGAGGATAACATTCTCTGTAAGGAATTTTGGAAGTAAGGTTTCCAGGACTTTGAGGGTGCTAGCTATTGTTGGGAAAAGGTCACTTATTTCTGTTTAATAAAACCTGAGTCATGAGACCCTTCAGATGTCTATCAGTGGGCCATGTGCTTAGAGGATGATTGCCAAGACATATCTTGGGGGTTTAGAGATAAAAGGAAATTTCTAAAGGAACATTTATATGTTAAAGCAGGTTTACAGGATCCTGGGGTTTGGGCTAAGATTGCCTTTTGCCCTTAGCAAAGTATTAACATCAAGGCAGTTGAGTCTGTAGAGGAGTGTCACTCTCCCTGTTTCAAGGACTTGTCAGTGTGCTTTGTCCTCAGCTAGTCCTCTGTTTCCCCATCACAGATAATAGGTTTGAGTCAGAGGTAAGACAAGGCTTACGCAGGGAGGATAAGCATTTCCCTGTTTTTCAGTGGGCTTGTTTACAGATATAAAGGGAAGCCTGGGTAAGTTTTTGGAAATTTAGTTTACATATCTCATACATTTTAATGCTTCATATACTCTGCTGTCATGTGTTTCGTCAGTCCAAGCTTTTAAAGTTGTGTTTTTGTCTTCTTTTCCTTTTGTTTTATTATTTTACAGGAAAATTGGGAGAAGCTACCATCGGTTTGCTAATTGTGCCATTTTAATCAAAAACCTAAGTGCTGACTTGGGATTTCCCACATTAGTCCCTCATCATTATCTTCACTTTTTTTAATTTTCATTTTTCTTATATTCACTTTTTAAATCTTTCATTGTTTAAAGTCCCCTTCACCCAGTTCCATTTTCATAAATCATCCCAGTTTCCTTGGCTTTTAAAATACAACTCAACAGAGTAAGCAGATTTTCTAATTTCCTCTGGAATGCAAGTTATGCATCCTGCTTGTTTACATTCATTTCAATATGAGCCAAGTACTTTGTTATCTTCTGTTTGTCAATAAGTAATTCAAGGTCTTCTCCCCTTCCAGGCTATCCACTTTACTTGCATTTTTCATGCTAACGACAGATTTTTTAAATGAGTTGAGGATTTAAGCCTTTTTTTGAGTCATTAATTTTACACTTCTCGTGATTTATTAAGTGCTCTATATTCCTTGGTAATACTGACTCTAAGAATTAGGAATAAAAACCTGCCCTTGTCGGGTTTTGCCTTGTAAACTTAACTAATGCTGTATTTTACTTTCTTCCTTCCTTTCTTTCTTTCCTTTTTTTTTTTTTTTTTCCACTTAAGAGCATTGTAATTCATTTCTTTAATAATACACAAGTTGGGAGAATGTCAAAAACTTTTTTTTAATGTACGCATTTTTATTTATTTTTTTTAATGTATGCATTTTAAATTAAATAAACTTTTTATTTTAGAATAAGTGAAGTGTTTTTTTTAAAACAACCAAAACACAAGTATCTTCAAGTTCAGAATACTGAAAGATATTTTATCTCCTCCCTAAATTCTTGATTTTAATTCTGGTTTTTTATACAGTGTACAGTGTAAATAAGAGAGGTTTTCAAATTTGAAAATACAGTGAAAACACACTTTTATTGTGTATTCACGTTTAATAGTTTACATGCATAGTCACATTTTATTCGAACTACCCAATGATATTATTATCCCTTTGTCTAGATGTAGAAACCAAGACACAGGTTGGCTGTGTCATTTACCCATGATAAAAGAAGGCATCAGGTATCCTTTGTTCAAATAAAATACAACCAAAAAACCAAGTATGCAAAACACATAAAAAAAATCTTGCTTAAAAAAAAAGGAATATCTATTCTAGAAAAAGGCTTACTCGAACGTCATGGATTTGGTTTAAAAGCCCCCATGCTACATCATTCCTCATGAATAGGAATTGAAAATTCTCCACTCTTTCATTTAGCCATATAAAATAATAATTCCCCAAGATATAACTTTGTCACACAATCATTGATTTTAAAGTTTAAGAGACTTATAATTTCCATTTTCTTAATGAACCTTTAAAAACATTTTTCAGGTAAGCGTAGAAGAGAATCTGGAACAGGAAAAATGGCAAGCCTATACTTGGAGGGCAAAACATGATATGTAAATTTGCATCCATTAAGTATCTTTGAATTGTTTCTACCTATTGTCACTATTTATGTTAATTCTCTGAAGAGTCATGACATTTCTCAGTTTCCAGGGATTTAATAAGTAGATTGGAAATAATAGTGAAAAAAAATTATTCGCAGCAAATTTAAGACACACATTCATCTGCAGTTTCTCTTCAGTTTTTTTCCTTTTCCTTTTTTTGCCTTAAAGTTACTTTGAAACATTTTTAAATGTCTTTAGAAATATATTAAGTGCCTGAATTTAAAGAGAGGGGTTTTAAAAGTAGATAACATTATGAATTTGCTCATTATTCTCTGAGACATATTGAGTTGCTTTTGTGATAAAAACAAAAAGAAATATCTTTTAGATATTTTGAGATAGAAAGTTTGAGATAGAAAAATTTTGAGGTAAATATTGTGGTTTATTTTTCAAATATCTATATTAATATATCTGGATCTGTATTAATTTTTAAACAGTACCTTCCTTGACTTCATTGAGAGTTGTGGAAAAACTCATGATTTGTATTTGGAAAAATATCAGTACTGAACACATGGCTTGCTTTATCACTCACTTCTCAATTACTCTAAGTATCTTCCGTGCCAGATTTGCAATTAAATATCTTTGTTTTATAACCACTATGGATGTTCTTATGTTTAAATAAAGAGTTATTTTATAGTTCTAATTCCTTAAAAAAAAAAAAAGCAAAGAACAACCAAATTCCCTGCTTTCAAATGTTTTGTTTGCAACTATAGAGTTGATCATATAAGTTTTCTTCTTTATTCAGCTGATATGGTTAATAAATTGATTGATATCACCCCCTTTTTTTTAGAGATTTTATTTATTTATTTATGAGAGACACAGAGAGAGGCAGAGACATAAGCAGAGAGAGAGAAGGAGGCTCACTGAGGGGAGCCCTGGAGGACTCTATCCTAGACCTGGGATCACCACCTGAGCCAAAGGCAGACACTCAACTACTGAGCCATCCAGGAATCCCTAAATTGATTGATATCCTAATGTTAAATCAAATTAGCATTTCCAAGATAAAACCCAGTTTATAATACTGTATTTATATTCTTTCTATATTACTGGATTGGATTTGCTATTTTGATGAAGTTTTATAAAGAATAGTGGTGTGAAATTTCCCATTGCCTGTAATTAACTTCTCATGTCTTGACATCGTGGATATAGTAGGAAATGTTTTCCTCCTTGCATTCTAAAGGAATTTGTGTAAGATTGATTGATTTTTTTTTTCTTAAATGTTTGAACAATTGACTAACTTAACTACCATGATTGAAGTTCTCTTTTTTAAAGAAGATTTTGATTAAAAATTCAATTTTCTTATTAGATATTAGCTTTTAGAAATTCTTTTTGTTCTTATGTCTGCTTTGACAAGTTGTGTTGTTTGTTTTTAATGTCCATTTCATGTAAGTTGTCAAAATGATTAGTATAAATCTATTCATATTATTTTCTCATTATCCTTTTAACAACCCTAAGCCCTGGGTGATAATCTTTTAAATTCTGTTTGATGATAATTTGGATTTTCTCTTTTTTTTTTTCTTTTTATCAGTGTTGCTAGGAGTTTATCAACTTAGTATTATTTATGAAGAAACAATTTTGGCAGTTAATTTCTCTGTTAATAGTTTTCTATTTCATTCACTTCAACTTTTATCTTTCTTTAAACCTTTCTTCTGTTTACTTTGACATCAACTACACTTTTTAAAAAATCTAGCTTAAGTTTAGATAATTACATTTATTCTTCTTTTCTAACACATGCATTTGAAGCTACACCTTTTTTCTTGACAAATTTTAGTATGTTAATCGTTTCATTGTCATTCATCTTGAAATATTTTTCTAATTGCCCTTCTGATTTCTTTTAGGCCTTTGGGTTATTTAAAAGGTATTTTTTAATTACTAAAAATGTGAGGATTTCCAGAAATCCTCCCATTTATTTCTAATTTTATAATGTTACAATCAGATTAGTTTTAAAATATTTCATTCCTTATAAACATGAATTTTATTTTATGGCTGGAAATATGACCTCTTGGTGAATATCTAGGTATACATAATATACTACATACCAGGTTGTATTTCTTTCTTTCTTTCTTTTTTTTTTTTTTAAGATTTTAGTTATTTATTCATGAGAGACACAGAGAGAGGCAGAGATGCAGGCAGAGGGAGAAGCAGGCTCCATGCAGAGAGCCCAATGTGGGACTCGATCCCAGGACTCCAGGATCACACCCTGGGCTGAAGGCAGGTGCTAAACCACTGAGTAACCCAGGGATCCCCAGGTTGTATTTCAAAATGTATTTCTTGTGAGGTAAACATTTGTTTGAAAATTATCATATTAATTCTTTGAGTTTCAAAATTCAATGTGCACTGTATTACTTGAAAAACTGGTTAAAATGCAGATTTTAGAGCTTCAGCTCTCAGAGAATTGGTAGGACTGAATGAAGTCTAGCATCTGCATTTCTTACAAGCAGCATCAATCTGTAGAGACAAGAATTCATTCCTTATTGAGATAGTGTTTGTGCCTCTCTGAAACTAAATAAAAATAGCTGTAAAAAATATTCACCAAAAAATAAATCAAAATAGTATGCCAAAAATAAAAATATCATCTTTTAATTATTTCATTTGTTAAGTGCATCCAAAATCATCTGGGTTCCATCAATGAACAAAACAGACTAAGATCTATGCCATAACAACACTGCCTAACATGCATGGCAGGCAATAAACTACATGTAATAAAAATATAATATATAATATATGATGTTATATGTTAGGAGATGAAAAGTTTTCTTTAACAAAGTAAAAATAAAAGAAACATGTGAGGAGGGTTCGATAAATTGCAGGCTTTGAAAAATTGTTGGAGTAGGCTTAACTGAAAGGTGTCCTTTGAGTTTTAAGAAGGTGAGGGCTTACTTATAAAGAGGTCTGAGGTGAAACAGTTACAGGCAGAGGAAACAGCAAGAGCAGAGCACCATAGGTAAGACCCAGTCTAGTCTGGTTTATTACCATCACAGCAAAAAGACTCTAGGGGCTGGATTGCAGAGAAGTGGGAAGGAGAAGGAAATGAAGTCAAAGATGTAACCTGGAGACAATTAAAGATCTTGGGCTTTTACCCAAGTAAATGGTTAAGCATTGCTAGGTTTTGAGCCAACAGTAGCAAGATCTAAGTTAGGTTTTTAAAAATCCCTCTTGTTACTGTATCTAAAAGGCCTCTTAGGCAGGACACAGGTTTAAATGGAGTGCTCCTTTGGGAGGCCATTGCAGTAATATAGGTGGGAAAGCAGAGTGGCTTAGACTAGGCTGTAAATATATTTTTTTGAACTGTGCATTGCATTTATCAGGGAGGATAAGTTGCAAGGGATAAGAAGCAGAGTCCGAATCTGTTTGAAGGTATTTGGATATGAGTTGTGAAAAAAGAGAGGTAACATAAACTTGGAATGGGGTAAAAGAGATTTGTTAATTTTTAAAAATTAAAAGTTCAATTATTTATCCAAATTTCTATGAATTTTAGCAAATGAAAAATATAATGATCTTTTTTCTGTTACTTTCTTGTTTCATAGAGCTTACAATTTTCCAATGTAGTTGACAGGTATTATTTTCCTCAAGTTATTAACAGTATACTTGAAGCACAAAATTTACGTGATTTGGTATGAAAATGCTATGAAATAGCAGAGACAAATCTTGAACCCCCATGGTCTGATACCATATAAAGTGTTCTTTCTATTATATTATAGAATCCTTCAGTCTTTAGAGGTCTACTCTTACTTGTCATGTATGCATCTACATTCCTGATTTTAAAGCACTTAATGTGTTTTGAAATAAAAATAAATAAATAAATTTGACATTAAATTGAATTCTAAATCATATATGTTTGTGGAAGAGAGGGGAGAAGGAAAAAAATATGCTGTGGATATATTTGTTATTACAAACTATTACAAACATATTACAGAGT
This sequence comes from Vulpes lagopus, assembly GCF_018345385.1. NCBI lineage: Eukaryota > Metazoa > Chordata > Mammalia > Carnivora > Canidae > Vulpes > Vulpes lagopus. Next base: position 41,073,165 of record NC_054839.1, read on the forward strand.
TGTACAATCCAAAAATGTGTACATTTTCAGAGCTGACAGTCTATAGAATACAACTCACTTACTCGTGGAAGCCCTAAAGATTTAAAATATTCTAAATTGTAATAGTGAAAATCAGAAAGCAGATTTTTCAGTCCCGATTTAGTAGTGTAGGCAACTGTAAAAATCACCTAATATCTTTTTTTAGACAGGAAGTTTGGCAGAAGCTTTCCTTCCCAACAACAAATTTGTCTCCTGGCAGTAGTGATTTGTAGCAGCTGCTGCAAATCAGTAATAATTTGAGATCATTCCATTGCACAGGTGTGGAAAACCTAGCATTTAAAGGGTTTACAAACTCTGCACTACACATATCAGTAATGAACAACTTGTGCAACTTTTTTCTCTAAAATATTTATTGATATTTCAGAGTCTAGAAGTCTCTTTCTCAGGGTCAAAATGATTGGTCAAATAAAATATCTGTAGATTCAAGTTACTCTTCTCTTTTCACTGAGGATGGAGGAAAAGTGAGCATTGAGATGAGTTTTTCTTTCTCAACACTTTCCTAAGTCTGTGCTTTAATATCCATACTTATATAGCAATATATAGAGCAACACAAGTGGCCTACTGTCACATTATGGCTACAGCTGAAGGGCATACTCACTATTAGATCCTCACTCAATTGGCTCTAGGTCTATCAGCTATTCACTTATCCACCTGAGTCCTGGAAACTTCAGTCATCACACATAATATTATCCTTTGAATCAGTAGACAATCAAGGTGGTGGTATTTACCTCCACAAATTTATGTCTTAGGCAATTGTATATCACGGCAGCCCACTGAGATTCTCACTACTGGTTATTATAACCATTCCTCATCAAATCAGTCTTAAAGTTCACATACTTAAGAATAATTCAGTTAATCATCTCTCTTGAAAAGACCAGAACAATGGCATTCTTCAATGTAACATAGTAAAATGATTAAATACTGTGACTGTTAATTATGCTTATCTGTTTCTGTCAACCTGTAGCACGCACCAATTTGCTACAAGGTAGTACACTAGTTTGCTTTATCAATGGAAGGATAATTTTTCTTGGGCTTATGTTACCCAGTTGTTGCATTGTAAAAGTGATAATGATATAAAAGCTAACATTTATCAAGTGCCTATATATTTCAGATACTTAGTTGGCATTATTTTGTTTAATGAGTAGAACACTTTATGTTTCCCAAAGACAGGATTTGAATCCAGACCATATGAGTCCAAAGAATCTGTAACTATATATTTCATTTCACTTGAGTTTAATGCTTTAAATATATATAAACATTGCAATTTTTTTGTGTGTGTGTGTGCTACAAAATCTTTTGGCATTTTTGTGTTACAAAAAAAAAAACACACACAAAATCATAGGAGAGGGAAAGTGTTGTATTAATAATAGCACCGGGATAAAATTTAAAAATATGATTAATAGACAGCATAATATATATTATGTATCTATATATGTGTGTGTGAGTACATGTGTATACATACACTCATTTATAATATCTATTCTGTCTTTAATAATAAACCCAACCATTACCTTTTATATGCTTCTATAGAGAAAATTGGTAGAAAAAAATCAAACAAAATAAATCAAAGCAAAAGTGATTCTCTGAGGGGACTTTGATAGTCATGTTGATATTTACCAGACCCAAATAGCTCCAGCTTTGCCTCTGGTCATGATGCAGCCAGCAATACTACTCAAATAGAATGCAATTACCTACTTGGACACATATACATACCAGTTGATATTTGTAAGCATTTTTTATATTGTTGTGGTACTGCCATGAATTATTTTCCCATGTGGTGTTTAAACCATGTCCCCTTATGGTTATTGATTCTGCCATCAGCAATTCTCTCACACTGTGATTCCACAGTGTTCCCTTATTATGATTGGCAGAGCCACGGTATGGCTATAATTTCTGGAAGATCCATCCTAGCAGATTTCATAGTCAAACATGATGTTCACTGAAACATTCATTTTCCAATTCTAATGTAACGGGTAATACTTAAAATAAAATCTATATTTAATTGCTCTAAAATGTCTTTTTAGAGCTATTTTTTTAGGTATTTTTTGTTTTTTTCTAAAGCAAGATTTAGAAATTATTTATGAGAAATGCTTACTTTTGAATTGTTTTCTTTTTCTAATTTTCTTTTTTATATTTTTATTATTTTTTTTAAAGACTTTTATTTATTTATTCATGAGAGACACACACAGAGAGAGAGAGGCAGAGACACAGGCAGAGGGAGAAGCAAGCTCCATTCAATGCAGGGACCTGATGTGGGACTCGACCCCACGTCCCCAGGACCACACCCTGGGATGAAGGCAGTGCTAAACCCCTGAGCCACCTGGGCTGCCTTCTTTTTCTAATATAGAATTTTAGACTCACAATTTCTCAAAAATTGTAAGCCAGCTTTGAAAGTGATCTTTAAATTTTAACATTCTCCTTACTTCAATTTTATTATTTCAATCATTCTGTGTTCTTTAAGAAACAAAAATTTCATTCAATTTTTCTCAGACTCATTTAAAATATATTCTTAAAAAAATAATCCCAATTTCAAATCAGAAGACTAGGAATCTACTATCAGTTCTCAGACTAAAATGATTGAGTGACCCTGAGTAAACCTGCTAACTTCTCTCAGTTTTAATTGTCTTAACTCTGGAGCTGTGAGGAACATCAAATGATATAATTTATTGGAAAGAAGGTCACACAGCATGTCATCATAAAAACACTAATCAAAGGTAAGACATTGTCACTATCATCACATTCCATCCTATTTACACCTCATAATGGTTATTTCATTTACTTAATCTACTTATTGAAAGCACTTTTTAAAAAAATATTTTATTTATTTATTCACAAGACACAAAGAGGGAGGCAGAGCCATAGGCAAAGAGAAAAGCAGGCTCCTCACAGGGAGCCTGATGTGGGAATCGATCCCTGAGCTGGAATTATGCCCCGAGCTGAAAGCAGACACTTGACCACTGAGCCACCCAGGTGTTCCTCGAAAGCACTTTTCATTTATCTTATACTAATGAGATAAAAATTCTCAAAATTTATTTTTAAGAAAATCTAAAATGGAGCTATAAAAATTGCCAATATCATAAGGTTTTCTTTAGACCAGATTTGTATTTGGTTCTAGACAAGGAATATACAACCTTGGGCAAATTGCTTAAGTTTTATGATCCTACTTTCCCTATATGTAAAATGGAAAGCATTATATGAATCTAAAAGTGTTGCCTTCAGAATTAAATAAAATAATGGCTGTAGAACATCATACATTCTCTGTATATGGTAAATTAGTTTTATGACTAGGTCATGATTAAAGTTTAGTAAATATAGCCCAGATTGATTCTGTATCCCCTATGTCTATGTAACACAAAGACCAAGAGATCATGGCCTTCCCATACTCTCAAAACTTCTTGTGCTTCAGTTTAACAGAATTTCCTAGATTTGTAGGTTTATAGTTTGCATCAAATTTGGAAAATTTTCACTTTTTTTTTAAAGATTTTATTTATTTATTTATTCATGAGAGACAGAGAGAGAGAGAGAGAGAGAGAGAGAAGCAGGCTCCACACAGGGAGCCAGACGTGGGACTCGATCCCAGGTCTCCAGGATCAGGCTCTGTGCTGAAGGCGGCACTAAATCACTGAGCCTCCCAGGCTGCCCACTCTTTTTTTTTTTTAGTTAGATTTTTTTCTATTCCTCTTCCCCTTAGGACTCCAATTACCTGTGTATGAAGCCTCTCAAAGTGGTTCTAGAGTTCTATTCAGGTCTCCACTCTTAATTTTTTTTTTCTTTCTCTCCATTTTATTTTGGATAGTTCTATTGCTATGACTTCATGTTCACTTTCTTTTCTTCTGCCAGGTCTAATTGTAGTTAATCTCAACTGGTATGTTTTTCATCTCAGACATTGTAATTTTATTCCCTAGCTTTTGATTATTTTTTATACTTTTCATGCCTCTACTTATTTTTTCTTAGCATCTAGAATACAACTAATAAATTTTTAACATCCTTGTGGGCTATTCTAATATCTCTGTCACTTCTGGGTTGGTTTTAATTGATCAATTATTCTCTTTATTATGTTTTCCTGGATTTTCTTTTTATACCTCATAATATTTGACTGGATGTCAGACACTGTTAATTTTACTTTGCTGTGTACTTGATATATTTATATTTATGAAGCTACTCAATGGTCTTTGTTCTAGGATGCAGCTGAGTTACTTGGAAAGAGTATGCTTTACCTGGGTCTTTAAAAAATAAATGTTAGGAAAATACACAGGAAGGCTCAATCTAGGGCCAATTATTTCCCAGTAAGAGTTAGGAATGCCTTGATCCTGGTATCAGTTTCTCATAGATTATGAGTTTTTCCAGTCTTCCTCATGGGAACAAATAGCACCCTTGCCCTGTGTGAGAACTGGATACTTTAATCCTTTTAGATGAAATCCCTTTCCACCCCCACCCCCTAGCCTCATAGTGTACTTATCCAAATGTTCTCATCAGTGCTCTGCTGAATACTTGAGAAAAATTATCTGTACATTTTGGGCTTCTCTTTCTCTTCAGCTCTCCTAGGTAATCTAGTTATGTTGGTCTTATTGGAGCCTGTTTCCTCAGGTTTGTCTCCTCAACACAAGGATTTCAATACATGTCCTGTCTGGCTACTGCTCCCTGTATCATGACTTGGAAATACTACAAGGCAATAAAATGAAGCAATCATAGGACTTAACTAATTTGTTCTCCCTCTTTCATAGATCACTGGACTTTCTTGCCTGATGTCTACCCTCTTAAGCACACTTTTTTTTTTTCCATTTCGTGAAAGTATTTTATCCCTTTTTTATTTGTTTGTTTCAAATGGGAGGGTAAATTTGGCATCAAATTATTAAGTAAGGAACTGGAAAAGAGCCTGGGATTTCATCTTTCTTGCAAAGTGATAAGTTAACCTACCCCAATTTCACAGATACTGGCAGAGACATAAGATATCTGAGTCAGTGAAAAAAGGAAAAAAGACCACTTATTACTCACAGTAAAAAACAGCAGCCAGAATAACATAGAGTTCCAGAACCTCAATTACCACAGCTGTTAAAGACCAAGTACCACCTGTACATGTAGTGGAAGTGTGTGATAGAAACAGAACCCTAAGGTTAAGAAATTCATATAGGAATTGCCTGAAAGCATGCTCATCCTACCCACTATAGTGATGTTATCTTTATTATCTTGGAATGGAATTACATCTCTCTGGAAAGAGGAGAGAAGAGTCTCGTTTTTATCATCTTAGAATGTCTTCAGGAAAGAGAATGCCACCTTTATTATCAGAAAATGTAAATAAATTTGTTTCAAAGAGAGTCCATGTTTCTGTCTTTCCAGAGTTATGTGCTTATACAAATATTTTTGAAAAGATAGCATGCAACACATGGCCTTTTTCTGCCTAGATATGTACAAATATGTGAGAGATTTATGGAGAATTGTCTCTTAACATCTGGTCCTTGTTAGCCCATCTTAGTAAAAAGTGGAAATTCTTTATAGCTTCCTAAGAAAGCATAAGGGTAAACTTTGGGGAGGATCAAAATTGAGTTTTTAAAGTTAGGATTTAAAATATGATGCCAACTCTAAACATAGTGCACATCCAGTTCCTAGGGCAGATAGACCTTTACACACACCATATAGATACATCTGCCAAATCATCTCCTTGTCTGCTGGACGTGTGTCCACTTTGGTCCCAATAAGAGAATCCAAAATCAATAATGCATGACTACCTAATAACTCTAAGTTAGGGGTCTCATTCGATTAAGTTTTTCTCATTGATTAAAAACTCTAAGAAAATACTCCCCCACCATTTGAATTTCATCAGAGTCAACTATGATTCAGCTTTTAAATTTATAGATAGAAATAGTTCACCCTAGACCAAATGAATCAAAATAACTTGAGCACAGTATTTGTATAATTAAAATAAAACTGAACAAAAGAAAAGCATTTCATAAGTGATATAGGTGAATTTCAAAGTGAGAGAAAAACTGAAACTGAAAGTTATTCCATCTGTGCCAGAAAGAACGGTGACTTTTATAAGTGAAAGTAGTATTTCACAGCACTTAAGAAGTAGAAAATAGGACTTGATATCATCAGTAAGTGTACTTGCTGCTCCTGTTTGGAGGAGCAGTAGATCTCTGAATTTCTGTAGTAAAAAGCACAAAGGTCACTGAGGAATTACAGCATCATTATCAGCTTGTACAGTGTTTCAACCTGCTGGTCAACTTTGCAGAGATAATAAAGCATTAGGCTGGCAATGAAAGATGCAGAAAGTTATTCTGAATTATAACAGTGAGGATGTGTTTAACAATCATACTACCACATGGAGGGTAAAGCCTTTAGGTTCAGGTTCTTTTTAGTCATAAGTGTAAACCAATTTCAAGTCTTCAAGAAGTATTTGTATTTCAGAATCTTTGAATAACTTATGAACAAGCTCTTTGTAACTCTTGAGAATATTTGATAAAACAGGTTCAGTTTTTAGGCTTAGGGCATGTTAACTGAAACACAGTTATAAACAGTCTATACATTGGAAACTAAAGAAAATCTGACTTTATCTCAAAGTTTTGGCATCAATGTTCATGAAGGTTAAAAGACAAAGACAAATAAAAAAGTGTTATAATTTTATCTACCTATATACTTACCTACCTACCTATCATCTATTATTTAAGCTGATATATATAAAATTGATGATCAAAAAATTTTAAAGTACATGAAATGCATTTTTGTCTAGAACAGTTAAATGTACAAAGTAATACTAAATAAAGTCAAATTATTTTAATAAGCTTTTTTTAATAAGCTTTTTGAATTTCATTTCAGTTAACAAATTATAAAGTGTTTTCATGTTATTTTAAAGTAACATTAGTCATAGGTAAGAAACTATAGCATACTAAAATTTTTCTCAACTACACATAGTATCCATATGGCAGAACTCATTGAAATTCAGACTTATGGATCCCAATTCAATGATTTTTCCAGTGTCAATTACAGTTTGTATATAAAATACCATAAGATGTAATGATCCAAAGGGCCACATGCACCCCGATGCTTATAGCAGCAATGTCCACAATAGCCAAACTATGAAAAGAGCCAAGATGTCTATTGACAGATGAATATATATATGTATATATATATATATAAAACAATAACATCTTCTTTATCCATATAATGGAATATTATTTAGCCATCAGAAAGGATGAATGCTTGCCATTTACAATGGCATGGATAGAACTGGAGGGTATTATGCTAAATGAATAAGTCGATCAGAGAAAGTTAATTATCATATGTGGAATAAAAGAAATAGCACAAAGGATCATAGGGTGAGAAAACTGAATGAGAAGTCATCAGAGAGGAAGACAAACCATGAGACATTCTCAACCATAAGAAACAAACCGAGGGTTGCTGGAGGGGTGGTAGGTGGGGGAATGGGGTAATTGGGTGATGACCATTAAGGAGGGCATGTAATGTGATGAGTACTGGGTGTTATATGCAACTGCTGAATTATTGAACTCTACATCTAAAACTAATATGTGCTATATATTGGCTAATTGAATTTAAAAACAAAACACCATAAAAATTATTCATATTTCTCATATTCAGAAGCTTAATATCTTAAACTTGTATCTTAACTGGCTCAACACTGTATTCTTTCTTAGAGGAAATAAATAAATTATTAATGGGTCAGACAACTACTTTTTATAATATATATCAACATTTCGTATCATGTGTTGACTTAATAACTCATATGGGTAAATACTTTATTTCTAAGTAAGACTGTAAGACAAACCAAAGCAAAATTTAAGTCTTCAGTTCAATTTCTTCATACAATTTTAGGTGAAGTTACAATATCCAACATCACACTCACACTGTAAGTATTTTAAGTAAGTATACTTAGGATCTTCCAAGACATCTGCTTTCTAATAAATTGTATAGTTCTTATTTAGGATGATTGTCAGAGCACCATTTCAATGCAATGAATCTTAATGACTCCACCATTGATTAATTGCTTGCCTAATTGTGAAAACTGAATTAAATAAATTAGGAGCAAGAAAAATCAATTTGTCAGCCTTACAACCCAATTAAGTTATAAAGTTGACAAATACAGGTTCCAAGTTTAGAAAAAAAAAAAAATTCTTCAAATGTCTCTTGGTAAGCTCCAACTTTCATTTAATTAGGAAGCAAGCTGAATTTCCTTCAGAAAGTGGTAGTAACTATTAAAAAATTCAACTTGATTCTTCTTTTTAGCATCAAGGTCAATCTTTCAAGCTGTTTCTCAGATTTAATCTCTCTCTACTATTCCTAGATTATTCTTATTCAATTTTATTATTCTCCTTTTCCCCTTGAATCTGGCCTTTCAACATTGAAATCTTTATGTGTACCATGGCTAATTAGTTTTTCACATGATCCAGTGGTTCTCTATTGCCTTACTCTAAAATGCCTATAGTACAGTCAGCTTTCCTACCATTAGTTTAAGGTCCCACATATTCACATGCCAGATTTATCTCATTGTTCCTCTATGTTCAACCAATGCCTTTGTTCAACTATCAAAATTATCAGACCCCCAAACATATCAATGATTGTATTTATTGGCCTCATCCAATATTCAGCATTGATTAAAATGACATTATCACAGCTAACATTTATATTAAATTGAAGTGTGTAGAGGCTAACACTCTACAACTAGTAAAAGGTGGAGCTAAGATTAGCTCACCAGCAGGACCACATCACAAATTTCATGGGACCCAGGTACTTTGTCCTCATAAGACCCTTCCTCTGTAGAAAAATATTTAAAAATTATTTTTATTACTGCCATAACATAAAGATAAATATCTATACTACATATTAAAATATTTTCTTTGATATAAAAGTCCATTTTTCTTCTACTTTCATAAGAAATCAAGACTATTCTGTGGTTCTCTAGCAAATGCCTTGCTTTCCTTTATAAAGTATCGACTTCTGAGGATATGAACCATTAATATATCATATTTGCCTTTGCCATTGCAATGCCTAGCAGTGTCTCACATATATTGAATTTCAGTAAATTTCTGGTGGTATTTTTGAACAAAGCAGTAACTACCAAATCTTTATTAAGCACTTTCACTAGTTCAATCCTACTAATTTATGCAGATATAACTCAAGTGATTCATATATAATTAAATAAAACATACTGATCTGAAATGCCCAGAAATCATTTTGTGATTGCTTTTTGGGGGTTATACTTTTGTCTGTATTCTATATTATCACTGCTAATGAATTTTACAAATTTCATTTTATAGAATTCAGAAATTCTAATATTTTATGAGGACTTATTTTATGGAAATTTGCTGAAAATTTTAAATTTGAATTTTCAGACTCAAGTCCTTTTTTGGACTTGATATGCTGAACAGCATTTGTAAATTCTTTACAAATTTTAGCAGTAATTTTACATGTTAGGCTTTGTTTCTATATTAAAATATTTGTAAATGTCTTTTAACATATGCATACCTCTTTTCTACTTTAAGTATCCCTGAATCCTCTAAGTATTGAATTGATGTCTCATTCCAATATCCAATATATTCCAATATTGAATTGATATCTCATTCCAATATATGAGTATATATTCTATATATATATATATATATATATATATATATGTCTTTGTGACAACTAATGTTCAGGAGGCACAAAAAGATACAGCTTTGAAAAGATATTCAGCTTTTAGACTGGTCTCACCTTCGTTAAACAGTTTCAGTGGTAGGGTGCCTGGGTGGCTTAGTCATTTGAATGGCTGACTCAATTTCTCCTCGGGTCATGATCTCAGGGTCTGAGATCAAGCCCATGTGGAGGCTCTGCATTCAGCTAATTAATTGTGTGCTTCAGATTCTTTCTCTTTTTCTACCCCTCCCTCCACTTGCATTCTCCCACTCTTTCAAATAAATAAACAAGTCTTTTAAAAATATAGTTTCAATGTCAAACTTGTAAAATAATTACCAAATGAGTACAGGTATTTCTTTTCTCTGATTCATTTACATTTTAGCAGAAAATAACCTCAAAGCAGAAAAACTTTTCAAATCCTAGGAATGCCTTTAAGAGGTTTCGGAAAGATTTTTGTACTTAAAGGAGAAAATATATTAATGGTATGTGGGGCTAAGCAATATTCTTCCACCTTTGCCTCCCATGTAGTAACCTAATTTCCCTGTGTTTATAGTAATCCCAGCAAATATTGTTGCCAGTGTTGAAAAGAATATAGTGTAAAATCAAATTTCAATCACTAATCAGCATATCACTTAATTGGCAAATTTTTGCTTCAGTGGAGATGTGCCAATTAAAATTTTACTGTACTTTTTTTCTACATGCACACTCAGCTCATATCTCAACTTCCATAAACCACTCATGAAATACAAGAATTTTCAGACTCAATTAAGTCCTTTTGTGCTTCATTAAGTATAAATACATTACCCAATTCCTGTTAAGTTTTATGGATATTTTTAACTGGCTTAGGCTTTGTTAGTTGGATTTAGAATAGTCTTGTCTATGATATTATGAAATATTAGGTAAGGACATTTCTAGTAATGGAAACTCTTTAAAATTTCATTTAAATATATAAATTGAAAATATTCTCTCAATGAACATTTACTTTAAGATTTATGACATATTAAAGCCTTTAGAGTACAGTAAGTATTACATGGTCCATGAATTGGTCCTTCTTTTATTTTTTGACATTGATTTGCCCTGTTGTAATGTTTAATCTGCAGGGGAATCTATTTTGCCAACAGAGGGTAAGCTCTCATACTGAGACAAATGGAGAACCACTCTATAATGCTAATTAGTTATGCATTTAAATGAGATAGTAGGACGTTGCAACACATGCTAATTTAAATGTAATCTAATGAAATGATTTCTAACCTTGACCAATCAAAATAATCATGTGTGAAACTGTTAGAAATGGTGATTGCCAAACCCCTCCCCATTCTCAATAGATTGGTTTCTAAGCACATGATTGGGGAAATTTGTATTTTTTAAAACACTTCTTAAGATGGTTTTAATGAGACGATTAGTTCAAAAGACTGGTGAGGATAGGAGTTCTAATATTGACGGCTTTTAATAAAATAATACAAAACACCCTTGAAATTTTGTTTTATCCATAGGTAGTCATTTTTTTAGTAGAATAATTATTTGAAAAACTTAAGTGAAGGAAATAAGAGACTAGTAAGACCAAGGAGAAGAAGCCAGTGCATAAGAGATTTCAAAGAGAAACAGTTCATAAGGATGAAGGGGGTTGAGCAGAGGAAGCTCCACAGCAGGAAATGGGAAACATACTTGATGGAAACAGTGGGTGAGAGAATATGGGGTTGTAAAATTTTTCAGAAATCACTGTAGAGTTGAAGAACTTTTTATCAAAGTTACCTACATACAGGCACATGTGCATACCCCTTTCAAGAAAAGCCAAGATCAAGTCAAAGCCTGAAATTTGAGTTGAAGCTTGTGTTGTTCTAACAAGACCTCATTAAGATCAATTAGATAAGGTATGTCCTCAAGGTACATCCTTTCAATATTCTAAGCTTATCTTTAAATGCAAGGTGGTTTAAGTTGTTATCTAACTGGAATTCAGAAATTACATGGACATCATAGTTTGTCATATATTTTGCTCTGCAGAAATTACACATAAAGATAAATTTGGCTTAAAAGTAATTTTGTGTGGAACTTTTCTTTAAAAAATGCAATTTAAATAGCCATATTTCATTATTACTACATTAAAATGTTATTAATAAAGTAATGAGATTGAACAGAAAAAATTATATTAAAGCATTACATAATTTTTGACTATTCTAAAACTCAGAGAACTTTTTATTTCACCTGTATTTTGCAAATATAAGATAAGCCATTTTAAAATGGGGTTTTAGGATTTCTTATAGTAGAAAAAGAAACCAAAACAATGCCAGCTTAGAGCTATTATTAGCTTTCTACATTAAGTATGCACACAACTTCCTCAGGTGCCACATATGTGTTCACTTAATTTGTTTCTTTATTCATGAGACCATCATTAATCAAGTATAGTCTCAGGCTAGGCAACATTCTAGGACTTGGACATGTAGAAGTTAAAGCATATTTCACTCCTTAAGATTTCAATGTCTATAACAAAAAAGTAAGTGTAATTTAGAGTTACAGTGTCAGGATAGAATTTGTCACTGGGTGATGTGGGTTCCCTGAAAGGTCACATATTTCAGATAAGATGGGGCCACAGGAATTTGGCTAAAGAATTCACATATGACCAGTGCTTTGAATGATATGTAGAAATAGATGAAAAGTAGAGTGAACAAATAGGTCCAAATAATCATGTAAGAATTCCTCCCTCTCCCAATGTTGGTTTCAATTTGACCTATATAAGTCATTTTTTCTCTGGCGCTGGATGAAATTTAATGTAGGGCACATTAGTTACCCATTTGTTTCAGATATGAAATGTCTTCTCATATCTAGTTAAAAATAATCAAATAATTACTAAATAAATAATAAGCCGGTGTTCAATTTTAGAAATTAATATTTAATAATAAAATCCATCCATTGTAATGATAGAACCTCAAACCTTGTTTGAAGTCAAAAATTATTATTTATCCCTGAAACTGGATGCTGTGAGCAGGAAAAGAGTTTTGGTTGGTAGATTTTCATTCCTCTGCCTAGTTATGCCCCCATTTCCTCCTGCCCTCAAGAGTCAATATAGGCAAGAGAGAGAAAGAGACAGAAAAGTTCTTATAAGACATACTGCAAAAAAAAAAAAAAGAGAGAGACATACTGCAATCAAGTGTTGGTTTGTTTGGGCCATAACAAATGTTTAAAATTTATAGGTGTCCCAACAGACTTTACTACACTTACCTTGGGCATCCCTACCTGGTTTGCAGGAAGCTTGTCCTGATCCCTGCACAAAGCAAGGACACTTCTCAAATGCAGCTTTCTGCATGCTATCACAAAATTCTACCTGCTCTTCTTTTTCTTATAATTATACCAGAATTCTACTCTGCTCTTCTTTTTCTTGCTTCCTTTTTTCCTTTCCTTTTCCTTCCTTCCTTCCCTATGTGTGTATGTTGCTTTTAAAGAAATCTACTGTCAAATTTGTACTCTTTACTTTTTTATTTTCTGTGATGAAAGTGCTATTTTCCTGATTTTGCATTTATCTAGGACTTTTATTTCAAATGTGCAATCATTGTTACTTTTTGGTTTTAGCTTTAGTTGAAACTGAAACAGAGTAAATCCAGATTTAACAAAATGTCACCTAAAAAAACACTTCTTAAACATTTAATATGTGCTTGACACTGAACTACACATGTATTACCCAATTCATTTTCAGAGTAGACTTACAAGTGTACAAGCCCAAGGCAAACCACCCCAAAATATACTACTAGACTATACTACTATTTTGGGGTGGTTTGCCTTGGGCTTGTACACTTGTAAGTTGTACACTTGTAAGTTTCAGTTGAAGACACTTGGGAATCAGCTGATGTAAGGACACTCAGACCCACTTCTGCCCCTTTAAATAGGGAAATAAATCCCTCACCTGAAAAGCACCCTTCCTGTACTAAAAAGTAAAAAACTGTCCTTATTACCAGAGATAGGGACTTTATTTTTTTTTATTTATTTTATTTTATTTTTTAGAGATAGGGACTTTAAGGCCAAGAAAGCTATAGAAAAAAAAAACAAAAAACAAAAACAAAAAAACCTCGTTACTTTTTACTAACCTGCTACCTCAATCCGAATTCCACTTAGAACACCTAACAGATTAATACTCCCAAAATCTGTTTTATTCATTCTGTCAATTCCTCACATATTTATTGTCTCTTGTGTAACTGTATAAAAACTGCCTGCCTTGTCCATTTCTGGGATCCTAATTTCATTACTGGGCCTCTGTGAGCACATAATAAAACTGTTTTGTTGTTGTTGTTTCTACAGTTGATATGTCTTATTCCTAAACCAGTTGGGAAAATCTCGAGGAAAGAAGAAATTTCTTCCTCCTCTAAGCATGTAGGCACCATTATTATGGTGAATGAAAAAAGAGAATGCACATTGTATGATTTCATTTATATGAAATCTAGTTGTCTGGGGATTCTTGTGGTGAAGAAAATGTTCTCTATCACATAGTAGCAGTTAAATAGGTATAAATAATTACCAAAAGTCATAGAAATGACAATATCTGGAACTTCTCTTGCATGTAAATTATAGCTCTGTTTTAAAAGGCTGTTAAATCCCCTCTTAAAAGAGATTTAAGAGGAAAGTCAGCAAATAGGGTTGAGTTAAGAAAGAGTGATTCACTGTGAGAAGACAATTTAGGAATGGGTCAGATTAACAAAAACTTCTGGATTTCTGGGTATAGCTACTCCCTGCAAACATTCCATTCTTTCTGCATTTTGGAAATGTTAATTGTGGTATAAAGAGGAAATTAATATAGAGTAAACTATGCTACTATTATCTTGGCTTTTTTCTCTTTTTTTTTTTTTTGTAAAACCTCTTTTAAAAAAAGAATAATTTATTTTACCTGGAAACTAGAAAAAGGGGAGTGTAAGTGTTGGTGGTTTGGACATGATTAAGGCTTTTCCATGGCAGCAATTAAACTATGGTTATCAGCCAAAAAAATACCAAAATATAAGATCAGAGAAGGTAAAGAAAAAAAAAAAAAAAGATCAGAGAAGGTACAGACAGGAGCTCTGAAAATCTTTCCACTAGCCAACACATTTCCTTCCTCCTCCCCCACACCATATATACCACAAACAAATTTAAATGGAATTCTAGTTTCCAGATATCTGGAAAGCACCGTACTTCTTAATTAAGTAGGTATTTTTGGAACACTGAAATTTCAAGTACTGCTGTAAACATGACAAATTATTCTTTCCTGGTGGATAAAGCCTGAAGCTTACCTTTTTTTTAATTTATGCATTTAGAAAACAAAATTATTTTCTTATAATCAGTGTGCTTTTATAAGGGAAATATATAAAATAAACCACAGACTTTGAGTGTCTTGAGCATTTTTAATACCAAAAAGTGTTTTATTTAAACTTTTATAGAGCACAATTATAAGTCTCCGATTCTTAAGTTTTCAAAACTATTCTTTATAATTTCTATAGGAAAAGACATCAAGGAACTGAGGCAAAAGATTGAAATTCTTGCAAGGAATACAAGTCCACATGTAAGAATAGTTATATATGTGAGAAGAATTTTCTTTCTCTTTCTCCCTCTCTCACTACTTTTTGCTGTGCTTGGGAGTAGAAAAGGTGAAACCACCTTGTCAAGAGAATCAAAAAGTATGTGTAGCCCTGTAAATAGGAAATAGTTCTGGTGTGTTTTATAACTTCATGAAAGAGACATACCCTCTGAACTTGTGAGAAGAGAAAAACAGACCATCTCAAAGCAATGACTTCCGCAGCTGAAACCACATATTCTAGCTCTGCTAATGAGAAGACACTCACAGACAACAGGATACTTATTTCCTAATAGTGAGAAGATACTAGGTAAATTCCCTTATTAGAAGATATGCTTATTGTAGGATGTGTGCAAGGCTTTTAATGCATGTTCAATTTGCCTCAGATGCAGGCAAGATGAATGAGCCTAAGACAATAAGATTTAGGGTAGTGATTTCCATGTCCTAAAGGCTTATGTATTTCACAGGAGCCTTTGATACTTGCTCCCCATCTTTATCTCTCTGAAGTATAGCACCAGACATCAGAAGAACTTGAGATAATCAGTTGGATGGGAGTGATTGGGCTCTGAAGGGGCTCATATAAATAATATCTTTAAATGTGTCTTGTTGTTTGTTTCTCTTCATATCATATTTGACAAATCACAAAGGTATTTGCTCCAGGAAATTGTTCAGTTCTGACAATGTTGTTTGTATGTTTTTAAATGAATACTTTGCTACTAAAGAAGCTGCTTGATTCACTCCCACATAGAAAGCTCATAAAAAATTGAAAGGCTTCAATAATTTTAAATCATTCTGCATTGCTCATGGAGATTTAAATTTCAGTGCTAATTTTTTTATTAGCACTTTAATTTGGAAGGTACCAGGCTTCTAGAAGAGTTAAAATTATTGGAGCATTTCAAAATTTTATAAGCTTTCCAGTAAGGTGGTGGCTGTGATTCTGGGCTTGTAAAGTAAAGCACAATTTAAAGTTAATTTAAATTATTTAAGTGCTGCAGACTTTAGGGGAATTGTTTTGTCTTTCAAACTGGAATTCATGATAGAAGATTAGGTTCATGTTATAAAGAAGAAATAATTTTCTAATGAAAATAGTAATAGCTCTGATTCATGTTGAAAGTTGGGTATTTATTTTTGTCAATACATGTTGACTTACATTTTGATAATGTTATCATTTTTTGCACTGTTAGTTTTTGAATTTTATTCAATAGTGTTTCTCAACAATTATCATCAAACTATTTTGTTTTCTCTACTGGCAGAGCTCAGATCTCTGCCCTTAGTTCTGTCTTATTAAACAGCACGATCATGATTTCGATGATGATCTTAGAAAAATGTAATCTTATTGCATGATAGGAAAGGATAAAGATTAATCAACTGAATCAGAATATTGCTATTCAAGAAGACCTTATGCCAATGAATGGTATCTAAGACAATATTATTTAAGATAAAATAAAGAATCTCACTTGAATACAAATATCTAATTGACAAAATTCAGAGCGTAAGATAAGTCCTTTGTTCACATTTTATTAGAAGCTTACCGTGTGTCATGGACAAAACAACAAAACTTTAAATACGACTATAATTGATATCAATATATGTGTAATTAATGAATAAGGGAAATAGAAATTCCTTTCATGAAACACCTGGGTGGCTTTTCTGTTGAGCGTCTGCCTTCAGCCCAGGGTATGATGTCAGATCCCGGGTCTGGGGATCAAGCCCCACATCAGGCTCTTTGCAAGGAGCCTTTTTCTCCCTCTGCCTGTGTCTCTGCCTCTCTCTCTGTGTCTCTCATGAATAAATAAATAAAATCTTAAAAAAAGAAATTCCTCTCATGTGTATGGATAAGACCACAGAGTGAATATGAATGGTTTTTCCATTTTTCAAATATTTCTGGACATCATATTTTAATATTGGAATATGTTCATGTAATAATTTAAAATGGCAAAGAACAAAATCAATGTGAGGAAACTCACAGAATTTAAGAGTATTGCACCAAGAAAAAAAAGTTCCCATGGATGTTAAAGTATTTTAAATAATTGAAAAGCCATCATGTGTAAGTGAAATTTATTGTTTGTATGTTTACTTGGAAATAGCAAAACTCACTCTGAAACAATCAATCAAGTGTCAGGATTCAGCTATATGGCAACAAGAACATACCTAACTACAATGAAGTCTAGAAAATAAGTGTCTAGCTGAAGCTGTGTCCCCAGGAGAAAAGGGAGACAAGTTTTGTGAACAGGTACCTGATCTTTGTCATGTGCAAATATGCTTTAAACCTTCAACAATTTTATGTTCAGTAACTAGGAAATAAGTTGGTTGCATGACATTCTAGGTTCCCTCAAACCTTGAAATGTGGAATATAAATTAGAGGAATGAAACGAAGAGTCGCCAATTAAAATGTAGTAACTTCTCTTACACTGGCCAATGCCTATTTAGAAACAATGATGTGTTAGTAATATATAGCTGTTTAACAAATTACCCCAAATTTAGGAGCTTAGAAGAACAATTGTTTATAATACCCCATATTTTGTAGTTAACAAGCTCTGGCTTGGCTCTATGACTCTGTTTCAAGGTCTCTCACAAGCCTGCAACGTATCTAGGAAAGTAGCCATAGAGAGGGCCCCACTAAACTAGCCAAAACAAAACAAAACAAAAACAACAAAAACACAAACAAAACAGTGGAAGGTTTCCTCTTTTGTATAAACCTTAGGATTTTTTGCAAGTTTACTTGAGCCCTTCAGTCAGTTGTGACAGAGGGATTGAGGCTTACTTATAAAATACTTCAATGTATTATAGAGATGAGAAAATTATCTTGTCATTTAATTGGGAAATATTCCATATATATGTGTGTGTGTATATTTATGTGTCTATTATCACATACAATATATATATACACATACATATATATATGTGGTGTAAGTTCTATGTAAAATACATAGAAAGCATAGATGTGTATGTGTATATCATACAATTATATGTATTATGCATAGTATGTATATATAATGTATATATTCATATTATTTATGTATAATATGCATATATAATGTGTATATTTTGTATAATGTATGTGCATTATGCATATGTATATTGCATATTTTGACATGTATATGTGTACATACATTAATTTTGTAAGGTCTTTATTTGCAATGCTTGTAGCTTAGGAATATTTTTAAATGCATTTGAACATTATTATACTTAGCATAGAGAATTTTTAAAATATAAATTAAAATTCTAATTTATCCACTAATATAATTTTTCTACTTTCCTGCAGTTATACTTAAAAAAACTTTGTTCTTTTACTTTTTGAATAAATGGAAACCTAAATTGTTTTTTGTAGTCTATAGTCCAACCCACTCTTATTAGAGGCTTATCCATCCTTCTCTTATTCTTCTCCTAGCCCTAGGGAATTCTATTAATTCTATTAATTAAATCAAATCAGGATAATCTCCCGATTTCTCTTTATTTCTGAGGCTGAAGCCAATATGCAACATTTTTGAAGTTTTCAAACTTTTATTATAGAAATTCTTATATGTAGAACAAAAGTAAAGAGAATAGGATAAAGAATTTTCATGTTTATCATCCAGATTCAATACCTCTGAAGAGTTTTTCACACCTACTTCATCTTGCTTTCGCTGTTGTTGTTGACTATGTACTTCAAGAAAATCCTAATCCTAGACCTCATGTTTTTCACTTTACATATTTCGTTATATATTTGTTTTTTAAAAAACGATTGTTTGCATAATAATAGTGATATAATTATACCTAAAAATTAATAATTTCTCTCTTCGTTACATATTAAAATTTCCCTAGTAGTCACAAATCTTCTATTCTTTAATGTTTGTTTATTCAAATCAGGTTCCAAATGAGGTGCACACAATACTTTTGATTATTATGTTCTTTAGGTGTTTTCTTCTTTGTGACATTGACTTGTTGAGGAAATTGTGTCAATTATCCCAGGTAGTGTCTCACGTTGTGGGCTTTTTCCTTTTCCCTCATGATGCTGTTTTACATATTCTTCCATTTTTCATATATCTTGTAAGCTAGATTTTTGTTTAAAGGTTTTATTTGCTTCAGTTTTAACATTCTGTGTAAGAATAGATCATGTCTGGTATGAACTTCACATTACATCCATATTGAGGGACATATATATCTGGTTTTCTCTCTCAATGACCCAAATATAATCTAAAGGTTGAGGTGAAGACAGTGAGCTCCCATTTTACTCATCATATTTCCCTCCTGTAATACTTCATTTAATGTATTTGTTGTTTTTTTTTTTAACAATTAATTATCTTTCTTAGAATCAATTATTTCATTAGGGGCTGCAAAATTTCTTATTCTAACGTTTTGTCTACATTTATTATCAGGTATTCTATTTTTAAACATTTTACATTGGCAATCAAGGCCATATATCAGCTTTTCATGTGTCAGCCCCACAACTGCTGAGTCAGTGAATTAGCGACTCCTGATCATGTCACGGAATCCGTGAGGATTTCCTATCACTGAATTTCCATTCATCAAAAATGTTGTATTAGTCATGGTTTAACCAGAGAAGTAGAACCATAAAACTTATATATCACAAGGAACTTATACTAATTTGATTCAGACAATTATGGGAATTGGTTTGATGACCTACAGTCATTTCTTCTGCATCTGTGGAAGCAGACAGGTGGTTGGGAAGGTAAGATGCACAAGCTGAATTGGTTCTTTGGAGGATGAATGGAATCATGGTTCATTTCTTACTAACTCCAAGCTCCTAGCCTTGATGACTGCAAATGTCTTTTAGGAAAACCTGGTCACCTTCCTCCAGAAGCTAGTTGCACATTGGTCCAGTAGAATGACAAGATCTGCAATTGTCACTGCAGACCTAGCTGCTGCCCCAGCCAACAAGGTGGGAAAGCAGATAACAACCCACCTTCTGAGGGACAATGACACCTCAAGCTCTGCCTGAAGTGTAGAACAAGGATATAGCTGTTACTTCACCTCTGTTTTCCAGACCTACCCTGGACTCTGCAAGGAACAACATTCTGGCAAATAAAAAATTGATACACTACAAATCCACCACAAGCATCATTCATTCTATGATTTTTTTAAAACTATCCCAATTGATCTATTTTATTCAGGGAAGTAGTATGTGGAGGAGATTCATAAAGATGTCAGCTCTATCCCCATCTCTTCTCCTTTTCTTAAAGTAATGAAAAAACTAATACAAATAAAAGAACAATAGCACTGACAAGCATTTAGAATTATGAGCAACTGATGTTACAAATAAAGCAAGAATGAAAACTACTCTCTCATACGATTTCATTTTCTTTTAGATGATAAAGGCATAATAGTTAAAATCATTGGTTTCTGAATCAGAAAGACCTCTGAGTTTGAATCAAAGACCTGGTTTTGGAAAATCATGTTTTTCTCTTATAGTTATTGATATAATAATACCAATCTTTCAGGGTTACTGACTGTGTAAAAGAAATGAGACAATGTAGGTATACTGACTGCGCATACTGTTCCGTAAGTGATAGTTTTAAAACTTATTCTTATTACTAATATGTGTCCCCTCAGCATACACACATTTAGAACATATAGAGCTTATAGAATACTTAGGTGATCTTGACCTAAGGTCATTAGCTTGTAGACTGCCATTTGATAGGTATTAGATACCACTCTCTTAATTTAGAATTGGACCAAGAATGACTATCTGTCATTCCTGCAATCTTCCATCCTGACAGTATAATTACTGAAGCCACATTTTCCACCTTCAAAATACATATATCATAGAGAAAAAAAAAATCAAAAGCTTTATTGAAGTCAAAATATATTACATTTAGTGTTTCTTCCTATCCACAAAAATTGTCATTCTGTCATTGATGGAATTTAGATTTTTTTTCACAACTTGTTCTCTTAATGCCATGATGGTTTTTATTTTGTAACTTATTATTTTTTGGTATGTGCAAATTTATTATTTGGCTATCCTTTCTCGAGTATCTAGTAAATGAAATACATTAATTTTTAATATGTGGTCACCTTACTTAAAACAATAAAGTTGAAGGATTTTCTCTATAAAAATTCCAATTTTTCAATTTCACATTGTTTTCTTATACTAATAAGGTTATTACTGTTTCCAAATGTACATGTGTGCAGTCTCAAAACACATCCCCTTTATTTTTATGCTTCAAATTAAAGTAAGAAAAAAGAGAATCAAAGTAACTAATTCACTCATCATATATTAGCTAAGTGCCTGCCCTGTGACAGATAATGGACTATACAAGATAGTTACAAGAAAAGCAAAACGCTTCCTGATCACAAGGAAATAGTCACATGGAAGAGACGAGACTAGTATACATTTATCCCAAATCCACACTATCTGTGAAAAAAAAAACCTTTGATATATGTTTAATAATAAAAAAAATGATTACAGAAAGGTAGCAATTATTTTTACTATCAAGTTTTCAAAAGATGTTGCTGAGCTAGTAACTTTTGAGTTTTAAAGAAGGATTTTGATAGGTATAAGAAGGATAGTAAAGTCCAAGCAGAGATGTCAGACTGAATTAAAGCACAGAGTACAAGGTGTGCCTATCTGCCTTGTACAGAGTACGTTGAGGGTCTTATCTTTATCATATGGCCATGCACGTCTGTAAACTGACCATGCAAAGACCCAGGAAAAATCCTAAAAGAGAGATAAATTTAGAAAGCATCAGAAAATCTTCAAAACTGTTTTGTAAATTAGAAGCAGGGTTGGGTTTTGGCAAGTATAAGATACTCAACAAGAACAATAATCACGGGGAAAATGTGAGATAGGGTCTTCTGAGAACTTAATATGTAAAAAGCATATTAATAAAAGAGAAATATGTCATAGAAGTTGGAGTAGGGCTTTTATTAGTGCCAAATTATGCTCTGCCTATCAGTTTTTATAATACTCTTCCATTTGAAGCCCAGATGTTCTTAACTAGTTTGGCACTAAGTCTTAAATGCAAAAGTTTTCAAGTGAACTATTTACCAATAAGTGGTCTTCTGCGTTAGAAACTTGATTACATAATTGTGGGGTTAGGAAGGAAATGGTGGTATATAAAGTTAGAAAGTGTATTTCAACTATATTTGGAGAAATTTCTAATAAGGGTTTTTCAGTAGCTTTCTTTCCCATGAACAAAGAGAAATAAAGTCAAACACTAGTTTAAAAGAATGATCTAAACACAAAGAAAACATAAAGTGAGAGAATCTGTGGGTCCAGAAAGAAGATTCAGAAGGCATATGCTTCACTGTCTACCAGCTTACCAGTGTTTTATTCCATTCCCTTGTTAGCTCTGACCATCCCTCCTACCCTCCAGTGTTTTGAATTACCTATATATCCACCTATCCTCAATATATAGTTCTGTTGTTTTAAATATACTAGAACAAGAAATTTTCTACTATTTCAACCAGGCTGGGAAAGCCTCTCATTTCTCAAACAGCTTGAGGATTTTAATACTCATTTCATAGGAACTGGATTATTTAAGAAGTATGTGGTATGATTATAATGGTTTTACTGATTATTATCCTAAGAGTCTAATAGTGAAAACTCTTAATGCAGATTTAAATAACGTAAGCCAAAGGGAAGATACTACAGATTTTAAGTTGAAAATAATATTATATATATAGATATATGATATATTCATAAAACTCATCCTGTTGCTACACAGAGAAAGGAGTAGATCTACCATTTGCTAATGCAGGAAAGCTGAGAAAAGAACAAGTTAACAAGACAACGTAAAGAGATAATGATTGCAAAAATATTGAAAATACTACTGGGCTCTTTTTATATGGTTGTCAAAAGGAAATTGTATAAATAGACAGCATAGCTTTGAATTGAGGTAAATTGTGGTAAAAGAGGTAGGTATATATTCTTTTTTTTAAGATTTATTCATTTATTTATTTTTAGAAAGAGAAAGCATGAGTGCACAATGAGTGGGGGGAGGGGCAGAGGGAGAGAATCTTCAAGCAGACTCCCCACTGAGCATAAAGCCTGATGTGGGGCTCTATCTCATGACCCATGAGATCATGACCTGAGTTGAAACCAAGAGTTAGCTACTTAATGGACTGAGCCATTCAGGCGCCCCAAAGAGATGGGTCACCTGCATAGTATCTGTACTGTATTTAAACATATAGAAATGGGTGAGGCTTTCCAGGAGGACTTTGTAGAGACAAAGGATAGGAAATAATAAGAATCAAGTTATGAAAAACTCCAAAATGTTGAGTTTGGGGATATACATGAAAGTCAGCAAGTGAGACAGAAAAGAAGTAAACATAGACTAGAATGAAAATAAGGAGAGGTGGGAGGAGAATGTTTAAAGAGGAGAAGAGTGATCTACTGTCCTGAATGCTGCTGACAGTATAATAAGAGGAAGACCACATTTTTAAAAATGTCTATTGAATTTGGCATCATAAAAATGATAAATTTTCAAAATCCAGGGCTGCATACAAACATGAAGATGGACGCTTGATTTGAGTGGGTTGATAAAAAACGGGATGTAGAGAAGTAAAATCAACCTAAGTTGTCAACTAGTTTGTGATAGCAACTAGTTATACAGTGTAGTTATGACAAGTAGCAGGGAAATAATGTATTTTATGTAGGGGCATTCGATGATAGGATTTGTTTGCCTCTGAAATGAATGATATTAAAAATTGCTTTTATGCTGATGAGGATAAAAAGTACAAAAAAAATCCACTAGTTTTGCAGGAAAGAGAAGGAAAAACCGAAGTGGGAAGACAAGAGACTGTGGCAGGCAATTTTCAAGATTGGTTCCCAATCATTAGTGCCTTCTGGTATTATTCACATCATTACGTAGACCCCTCGTTTATATTACCAGGATGGTCTGAATGGCCAAGAGAATATGTAAAAGTGATGTCATAAAAATTGGATTACTGAGGCTCATGTCAGATCTTATGAATATGAATTTACAAAAACCAATGTTTTTGCATTATTTTACAAATTCTCTAAATAATGCTTGTATTGCATGCACAAGAAAATATAAAAACTGTTCCATTGTAGAAAGAGGGCATTAAAATTAAAGGGGGTAAGGACATTAGAGGCATTGCAACTCTTGCTTCTGCTTGGAATGCTTTCTCAAGTTCAGATTGCATTTTTTACCCCAATAAATTGATTGATTATGTAATGGCTTAATTTTCTCCTTGCTGTATCTTAGAGACATAAAACCATATTAAATGGTCACTAGTAATGTTATCTTTGAATCTAAATTGTGAATCCTGTATATTGCATAAAGGTGGATTTTTAAAAATTTCAGTCTGATAACCTGTGCCTTTGATTGGATTTTAATGTATTCTGAGTTAATACTATTATTAATATATTTGAATCTACTATGTCAGCCATTTTTCACTTTATTTTTAAAAAATATTTATTTATTTTAGAGAGAGATAGAAAAGAGAGAGAGTGCAGAGGGGAGGGGAAGAGGGAGAGGGATAGAGAAATTCATTGCAGCACTCAACTGGGGTTCAATCTCAAGATTCTGAGATCAGGACCGGAGTCAAAACCAAGAGTCAGTGGTCCAACCAACTGCACCACCCAAGCACCCCTTTACTTTGCTTTCTATATGCTCATGACTTTCCTGTTCCTCCCTTCGGTTGTACTAATTCTTTAGTCCCCAAATAAATATTTTCTAGTGTAATTTTTAATTCCTTTAATGATGTTTTTCAGTATATTTTTCAGTCATTTCCTTAGCAGTTGCTCTATGGCTGCCTATATACATCTTAAATTACTAGAATGTACTTCAAATTTATATTCATTGGATTTCAGTAAGATATATATATATATATACACATATAAATATATATATATATAAACATTATTCTTATGTAGGTCTACTCCTTCTGCCTTTTTGTGATTTTTACACATATTACATGTATTCATATTGTAAATCAAAAAATACATTGTTACAATTATTACCTTATATAATTGCATGCCTTTTAAAGAAATTGAGGGTAGAAAGAAGAGCAAACATTATAAAGATAATGTTTGCCATAATCTTTATTTACAGTTCCTGGTCATCTTTGTTCTGGTGGATTCAAGTTACCATCTAATGTCACCTTTTTCCCCATAGCCCTCATCCTCTGTGCTGTTATTAGCAATATATCACATTTATAGATGTTAGAGGCTTAATAATATAATTACATACTTTTAAAAATTCAACCGATCCTTAAAACCGATCCTTAAATCTCTTAAAAGAAGCAATGGAAATAAATTTCAATATTGAAACTCTCATTTATAACTGCACAATTACCTCCATTTGTACTTTTTGCTTTTTCATGTGAATTCAAATTATAATTCAAATTACTCTATAAGGTCTCTTGATTCAGCCTAAAGAATTTCCTTTAGTATTTCTTCTGAGACAGGTTTGCTGGCAACAAATTCTCTCAGTTTTTGTTTATATAGGATTGTCTTTGTTCTCCCTTTGTTTTATAAAGTTGTTCTGGATATTCTTGTTTGGCTGATGGTTTGCTCTTTCTCTCAACATTTTGAATGTGTCACCCTATTGATTTCTTGCCTCCATGACTACTAATAAGAAGTCAGCTGCTAGTCTTATTAGAGCTTCTCTTGTAAGAGACGAATAATGTTGGCCTTCAACCTTTTTAGCATGGTGGGCCTAGATGTGGGTCTTCTCATGTATATCCTAATCTGTAGTTTATTAATATTTTTTGTTGTGTAGGTTCATGTTTTTTTTAAACTCAAATTTGGCGGGGGATCCCTGGATGGGTCAGCAGTTCAGCACCTGCCTTTGGCCCAGAGTGTGATCCTGGAGTCCTGGGATCAAGTCCCGTGTCAGGCTTCCGGCATGGAGCCTGCTTCTCCCTCTGCCAGTGTCTCTGCCTCTCTCTCTCTCTCTCTCTCTCTATGTCTATCATGAATAAATAAATAAAATCTTTTAAAAAAAACTCAAATTTGGTAAGTTTTTAGCCAGTAGTTTTTCTAATATTATTTTCTACTCATTTCTCTCTCTCTTCTCTTTCTGGTTCTCCCATTATGCATATGTTGGTACATTTAATGATGTCCTGCATTTTTTTTTTTTTCTAACTTGCAGTTTCCAATGTTGGACCTCTGCACTTTGAACAAGGTTGCAAAAGGACAATCAGGGCCTCACTGTTCTGAGTGTTCTTCACCTGATGTGGAATGTGAGTGGGGCTATGCAGATGAAAGTCTCTAACCTGGCCACACTCACAAGGAATTTAGTTTCTGCAACTGTAGTTATATTGATGAAAACTGCTAATGGTTCTTCCCTTATAAGGAAGAAACCACGACTTTTGACTGAGAACATGGGGAAAGTCCTGTATTTTTGATGGACCTGCCCAGATTTTGCATCATCCTTAGCTATGAGGAATGGGGAGACAGTGGATTTTGTTTCAAATGTCACAAGTTCTTCCTATTTTTATCAAGTTTTAGCAGATTTTCTCGAATAAATACTTCTCCCTTTTCTGTATGCCTTAGGACAATTTTCCATAGACTTTGAATGGTTGTGTGTGTGTGTGTGTGTGTGTGTGTGTGTTTAAATATAATCTTCATTTATATGAAGTTAACCTTGTTTTTACTGGGGGGCAGTTCTCTGGAGCCTTTTGCACTGCCATTCTGAAAGTCTTGTATTATAATTTACCCCTGTCCTTATTAGTACACACCATTCACCATTCTGCCTTAAACTTTGATTAATTTTATGTAGCCTGAATCTGGTATCTGGAATTACCAGAATCAAAAGAAATGAAGCCTCTCCATTGGTTCATGAATGAACCAGTTCTCAGCCTCACTAGGTTATCTTTAGGACTATGATCCTGGCTAAGAGGACTACCTTCTTTCTGCTGCATAACTATGCTATGCTTATCTTATTTCAGACACACTCCATTTGATTCCCATCTCCCTTTCTCCCCTTTTATAAGGACAGAGAGAGAAACATAGAGAGATCTTAGGACAAAAACTATTTTTCAGTGACAGTACAAATGACACTCATGAGGAGGTGAGAAATATCTTTCTTACTGCCACATCTCTTGGTACTTATTAATTTATGTCAGTGCCCCTAAAACTGTAATGTGCATGCTAGTGCCTTGGAAATGTTGTTGATAACCAGATTGTAATTTTTAAAATGTGAGATGGGACCTAAGACTATTTTTAAATAGGCTTTCAAGTGATACCCATATGACCAGTCTGTAGGCCACACTTGGAATGGCAAGTCTTAATGTCATTATATAGAACATTATCTCCTTTAATTCTTCTTCTTCTTTTTAAATTATGTACACTTATAATTGACAAGAAGAAGAAATGGATCCAATACTTTACTATGTGCCTTTAATAACTGGTAATTTAGCTCCTCTAATAACTATTAATTTAGCTACTTAAAAAAACTACTGAGTTTTAATATTATCAATTATATAGTCCTTATTGAGTTTTTAGGCAAGAAGCCATTCTCTCTCTCTTTCTCTCTCTCTCTCTTAGTTTGAATGAGGTTCAGTGAGATAGAGCTATTTCTTTAACATAGGGATGAAGGAGTGAAGAAAACATTGCTTTTGTTTTTAACAGAGTTATTTGATTTCCAAAACTTTAACAGAGGAATTTAAAAAAAATTAATGATAACTTAAAAATCATATGCTTATATCAGATTTTATTTACTAATTTCTTCATTTGTGTTGATAATCAAGATCCTGGAGGGTCAATTCTCAAGTGTTAAAATAGTCTACTCACTCCTGTTTCCGTGAAGAGTAGAGATAAGGCATTTACTTACAGCCTTTGAGGGTCAATTATAATAGGTAAACTATAATGAATAATAATACTGAATTAAAACACCAAATAGACAATGGGAGTCAACAATTTTAGGTTATGATTATGACCCTATTCTTAGTAAAAT
This sequence comes from Vulpes lagopus, assembly GCF_018345385.1. Taxonomy (NCBI): domain Eukaryota; kingdom Metazoa; phylum Chordata; class Mammalia; order Carnivora; family Canidae; genus Vulpes; species Vulpes lagopus. The sequence goes on from NC_054839.1 coordinate 41,101,227, forward strand.
AGAACTTGGGTAGAGTTTAGATAAAACAAATAATACATTTTACTGCAGAAATTCCAAAGGTGATCAGAGAATGCAGTTTCAAATGTTGTTTATCTTAACAGAGAAATATGAAAGAAAACCCTAAGTTCTACATTTTATAATTTATTGTGCTGGGCTCAATATATTATAAGCATCAGAATATATTTGAGAAATATTGAAGAACTTTATTTCTTTTTTTTTTTTTTTAAGATTTTATTTATTTATTCATGGCAGAGAGAGAGAGAGAGAAAGAGAGAGAGAGAGAAGCAGGCTCCATGCAGGGAACCTGATGTGGGACTTGATCCCGGGTCTCCAGGATCACACCCCAGGCTGAAAGTGGCGCTAAACTGCTGAGCCACCAGGGGCTGCCCTAAAGAACTTTATTTCTTGAATAAATATCTAATTTGACTCATATAATTTGATTTAATTTGCTAAATAAAAAGATTAAACTTAACTTAAAACTTTAAATAATTATATCTTATTTATGTTTTCCAAAATATGTTTAGATTTAGATTCATAGTAAAAGAAAGAAATGTCACACTTTGATGATAATTTAATATATCTGCCAACAATATAGTATCTGACACATAGCAGATAATTAACAAATGTTTATTGAAAGAAAAATAAATTATTTAATAAAGTGATACAATGTATACTTTATTTGTAATGAGATGATGCTTAAATTGCCCATTCCTAAGCCAGTTATTTCTCAAACTTAGTGGTAAACAGTGCATATTTATTTTCTTACAGTTTTTATTGGTCATAAGTCTTACATATGGCTTAGTTGGATATTCTACAAGGCTGTAGTTAAGGGCTTTCTCTCATTTGAGGATTGACTAGGGGAGGATCTGCTGCCAAGCTTATGTGGTTATTGGAAGAATTCACTTCCTCACAGGCAATTGGACTGAGGGCCCAATTTCTTGTTAGCTGTTGGGCAGAGGCTGCCTCTAGTTCCTGGTCATGTGGCCTTCTCCATAGGGAGCACAGAATATGGTGGCTTGCTGAAACCCAGTAAGGGAGAGAGAGGATCTGTTAGCACATGAGTAACAATCCTACATCATGTAATCGTATAAAAGTAAGTTCTATGGACTCTCAAATAGAAGTCACAAAAGAGTGTGAGCACTGGGGGTTGCAGATCTTGGGGGCAATCTTTTTTTTTTTTTTAAGATTTTATTTATTTATTCATGAGAGAGAGAGAGAAAGAGAGAGAGAGAGAGAGAGGGAGACAAAGAAGCAGGCTCCACACAGGGAGCCCTACCCCTACGTGAGATTTGATCCCAGGACTCCAGGATCATGCCCTGGGCGGAAAGCAGGCCCTAAACCACTGAGTCACCCAGGGATCACCTGGGGGCAATCGGAATTGTCCTTCACAGTCAATGAAAATAGTTTTCTTTGTGTTACACATAACTCTCCTATGCTAAAAAAGTAAACTACATGAGAATAGAAACTTTATCCACTTTATTCAGTTCTGTGTTCTCAGAGGTTAAAATAGTACTTCCTTGAGTAGATGCTCAGTCAGTATTTCCTGAATGTTAAAATAGTAAGTTACATTTTTCTAGGAAGAATATCATATTTCTATAGCTGCAATAATAGATAATCATTGTCATGTAGTCATTAATTGTGTAAAATCTGAGTCAGACCCCCTTAACTAGAGCTCTGTTCTGTGACTACTAGCTATGTCTCTTTAGAAATAATAATGCAATAATAACAACAACAACTTAATAGCATTGTTTTCATAATAATAGATAATAGGCACATATAGGTCTTCAAAGGATGCCTGGAACATAATGAACATTTAGGAAATGTTAGATATTATCTTTACTGGTTTTAGATTTATAGAAGTTATTTTACATTTAGGACAGTAATTTGATTCACAATTCTCAAATTCTATTATTCTTACTAATCAGTTGGGAAGCATGTTAAAATGTCAATTCTGATTTAGTAAGTCTGAAAGTGGCCCTGAAATTCTGCATTTCTAACAAGCTTCCAAGCAGTTTCTATAATGTGGCTCTAAAGAAAATAATTTAAGGAACATGTAATCAGTTTTCCCTGGTTAAAGCAATGTCTACAGGCCATCAGTTTTTTGTTTTATTTTGTATTGTTTTTGCCTCTTTTTTTTTTTTCCTTTTCAAGTTTTTATTTAAATTCTAGTTAGTTAACATTTGGGGTAGTATTAGTCTCAAGAGTAGAATTCAGTGATTCAACACTTACATATAACACCCAGTGCTCATCACAGCAAGTGCTCTCCTTAAGGTCCACTACTCTCACTCTTGCTACTTCACACTCTCTAAATAAATGAATAAATGGATAAATAAATAAATAAATAAATAAATAAATAAAATCTTTTTAAAAAAAGAATTTTCCAATGTATGAAGAAATTAGTACAAACAAGTTTTATCCCACACATTTCAGTTTTAGCTTCCAGGGGAGAAAATAATATTCATTTTATGGCTGTTAAAGCAGCCCCCCAACACCCTTCTATTTACACACAATAACAAAATATTTGTTCCACTAGCAACATAAACTCTTATCTGATGCCACTGTCCTCATCAGTAAAATAAAACTTGGATTATATTTGTCTTACCTAGAAAATTACTTTAGGAGGTGTTATAAGGCACTTTCCCAATCATTTCTTCTTTCTCTGTATAAATGAGAAAATGGTTACCCGTCCAAAATCTGTTACAGCTGTTGCTTTCTCATACAGACTGAACAATCAGGCCTCTCAAACCCTCAGATTAGAAACAATTCCTCTGATTAGTTTGGACATATGGCACCTCCCTGCTGCAACCCAGGTGGGTGACCCTCATGAGTCCTTCCATTAAACAATGAACAAACATCTGGAAATTACCTTCCCCAAAAACAAAATGTATGTTGTAATAGTTTTTATAAGTAATAAGTTTCCTGCCAGGAAGATCTTGAACAAATCAGAGGCAAAACAAAAGAGATCATTCAGCTAGGAAATCATTCTAAGAAAAAGAGCTGGAAGTGGCTTCTGATTCCACTGAAGCAGCCTCCACAAGTGATTATGATTTTTCTTAGAAAGCAAAGGAAAACAAAACAAAACACAACTGGATGTTTCTTATACCTCCCTTGAAGAGAATCAAGGACTAAAGGAGGTTTGTGACCATCTCTCCACTTAGCAAGTTTCTGCCTTAGGAAATACCAATGCCTTTACTGAAGTTAAAAAATAGATTCCAGCTAATGTGATGAATTTAATATAAACTCCTAGTATTTTCACTCAGAGTTGATAATTTTTAATGAAGACCATTTGTCTCTATCTGGTTCCTCAAGGCTGTTTCTAATGACCCAGCTCTAAATGGAGAGTAATCTCATTGGACTGTGAGGTTAGGTGCAACTACTCCTGTGGCCATTTGGCATTTCCAGGTTTCCCTTAAAGAGTTCTGACTGTCAGCAGGAATAAAGAGTTGGAGCCTCGATATAAACAAATTATCTTAGCTCACCCGTCAAAGAAGAACCTTGGCAAATCCAAATCCAAGACAGCAGGAGCACCATGGAAGGGATCAGCCGCCTAATTAGGGTCAGTGGTTATATTTAGGTTGTCTTTGTGCAGAATGAGTTGTTTTGCAGTCCTCTCCCTTCTTCTTTCTTAAATTAATCTCATTAAGAACACTTCACTCTCTCTAAAAAAAAAAAAAAAAAAAAAAAAAAAGAACAGTTCACTCTATAACACTGACTTATCACCCTCCTACTTTTTAGGTCAGTTCTATTTTGAATATAAGAACCCTAAAATGAAAAAATTTCTAAATGATTAACAAGTGAGGTTTTTGTGTGGATTTCCAGCTCTTATTTATATTGTGCTCTAAACTCTAGGTTGTTACAGTAGGACTGACTGTTATTAGCTCTATGAATTTTCCTAGCAATCATAGTGATAGGGGCTTATAACAGGACACTATTTTTTTTAAAAGAATAGCCCCCCAGATTACTCTGAATAGGACTTTTGTTTACAGAAATATAGTTATTGGGGTGAATTATGTTGTCAACCAAGGGAGGAACACCTTCCATTAACAAATTGAGAGTGTCCCTCCAAGTCCTGAGAGAAATCTTAGTATGCCCTGGCCACTATGGCAATCCTTTATCTATCTAGCCGGTTACCTGTGGAGAATGGAAAAGTAGTACTACTTTTAAAATTAATTCTAGTGTGCATTTTAAAGTATCAGAGTATGAAAAAACTAGAGCTTATTAGGTCATGTCCATATTTAAAAAATAAGTTGGTGGAGCAACATGCAGGTGTACCATTTTCTAGATTTTAGACTATGTGCCTATAATTCAATATAAGCAAATATAGCAATGTCAGGAATGAGAGAGGTGGTATCACTATATATTCTTCAGATATTAGAATAATAATCAGAGAATATTACAAATAACTTTATTCAAGAACTTAGTAGACATGGGTAAATTTCTTGAAAGGCACCAACTACTAAGGACTCTCCAGAAGAAATAGGTAACACAGGAATCCACTTATCTATTAAAGAAATTGAGTTTTCAGTTAAAACCTTCTCCAGAAAGTAAATTCCAGCCTCATATGGATCTAATGGTCAGCTCTCCCAAACATTCAAAAATAAATAAAACCAATTTGACACAAACTTTTCCAGAAAATTAAAGGGAAGGGAGTAATTCTCAAATCATTATATGAGACTTGCATTATTTCAATACCTAGACCTGATGAAGATATTATAAGAATAGAAAACTAAGTCCAATAACGATCATGAACATACATGCAGAAGTTCCTAAAAATTTGTTGGCATATTAGATCTAGCAATATGTAAGAAAAGGATAACACATTATGATTAAATGAGGTTTAATCAAGATATGTAATGTTGGTTTAACTTTAATAAATCAGTATAATACATCATATTAGATGAAAGAAAAAAATCTAATCATCTCAGTTGATGCTAAAATAGTATTTAACAAATTCAGTGTTGATGGTTGATAAACTTCAGGACACTGTGAACAGAAGGGGATTTCTCCAAGCTGATAAAGTGTATCTACGTAAAACTCACAGCTAACATGATACTTAGTGGTAAAAGACTTAATCTCTCCCCACTAAGATCAGGAATAAGACAAGCATGTGCACTCTCATTAATTTCTTGAGCATTGTACTGGAGATTCTATGTGATGAAATAGGGCACGAATAAACACTATAGGCATCTAGATTTACACTTGATCTTAGCCAAAAGGCCGAGAAGCGATGAGGCATCTAGATTTATAAGAAGTAAAAACTGCCTTTATTCACAGACAACATTATTGTGTATAAATTAATAAGTGAATTTAACAGGGTGGCAAGATAAAAGACCAGTGATATTAAAATCAATTTTAAAGTCTATAATTTAGCAAAAATAACTTTGAAATTTAAATGACAATAATATTTACAAATGTTTTGAAATGTAAATTGAGTTCCTTAGGGTCAATCTGACAAAAGATGTACAAGACTTGTGTAGAAGTGCTGTCAACACTGACTCCCATCTTTGGCCCTCCATCTTATTCATGTCTATGCAGTGATCTCCCTCAGGCAATGTGTTCCAGGACACCTAGAGATTAATGTATGCCTTGACCAGAATGGAAAGTGCCACCTGGCCAGGACCTGAGAGTTCCAGTACTATACACACACAGAACTGAACTCTGCCAATAATCAGTGATCGTGGAAGAGGACTCAAGCCTCAGATGAGATTGCAGCACCAGTTGAAACTTTCATTTCATCCTGGGAAGAACCTAAGCAAAAGATCTATTAATCTGTGCTCCGAAACCTGACCCACAAAAATTGAGTTTTTTTTTTTTTTTTAAGATTTATTTATTTGAGACAGAAAGAGAGAGAAAGAGAAAATGAGGATGAGCAGGAGAGACAGAGGGAGAGGGAGAAAGAATCTCAGGCCAACTCTGCACAAGTGCATAGCCTGACACAGGGCTTGATCTTACCACCCTGAGAACACTAACAGAGCTGAAACCAAGCATGGGCACTTACCCCACTGCACCCAGGTGTCCAAAGAGCTGTTTTAAAATGCTGAGCTTGTGTTAATTTGTTACTCAGCAACAAAATAACTAATACAGCTACCCATTCATTTCTATATATTTGTCAAAGGCATGGATTAGAAAAGAGAAACATGTCCTAAGTATCTAGAGTCTAAAGACCTGTCATTTCTTCTCCAAATTTGTACCATTAAGTATAATTTTCATTTTCAAAGCCCCAAAGACAATTATTGCAAACAGGCTTAACATAGGTTTATGTAAAGATGTGTACTTCCTTTTATTGAATGAGAACATTAGATATAAATAAAGAACATGTGGGGAAATTTTCAGGGAAAAGCATTTCTCCTAGAATTTAAAACTTACAGATAGACAGACACACACAAATATAATTTGCTTCCCTTCAAGTGGCATTGCATTCCCAATTGCTTGGATACAAAGACCTCTTTGTCTTATGTAGTATCCAGCTTCAGAAATCCATCTTATTAAATTCATTCTAATACTATACTTGTAATATATAATTACATTTATTAAGATCACAAAGCCAGGGGATCCCTGGGTGGCTCAGCAGTTTGGTGCCTGCATTTGGCCCAGGGCATGATCCTGGAGTCCCAGGATCAAGTCCTGTGTCGGCCTCCTTGCATTGAATAAAAAAAAAAAAAAAAAAAACAAAAACAAAAACAAAAAAAAAACAAAAACATCACAAAGCCAAAACTCTGATGTATAATATGTCAAATAAGGGAAATTTTGCTAGTTTGACATTCTACCTTCTCACAGTCATTCCTCCAGCAACAAAATATTGTTTTTTTTTTTTAAAGATTTATTTATTCATGAGAGATTTATTGATTCATGATTTATTTATTCATGAGAGACAGAGAGAGAGAGAGGCAGAGACACAGGCAGAGGGAGAAGCAGGCTCCATGCAGGGAGCCCAACATGGGACTCGATCCCGGGACAGAGATATACTAGGACATCATAAATACTAAGATATAAACACTAAGGACAGTTGTCCTGAAATTGTGCAGGATGTGCCAACCTATCTCTGGAGTTTAGGATGTGGAATGTACAATGACAATGACAGAATCATAAAGAGCAAAGCAGGCAGGTTAGTGCCGTAAGACACCTTTGCAAATACACCAAACAAATTCATTCAATTCATATAAAGATTGCAAATTTTTAAAATAAACAAATTAGTTCTAAAATTTATGTAGAAAAAAATACCTAGAGTAGCCAAAATATTCTTGAAAATGTAAAATCAGAAGATGGCAATTTGAGGATGATAAGATAATGATTTATTTCCCTTTTTCATCATCCATCTAGGAAGGTCTGATATTTTTTTTCTTGTATTACTTTAGAATTTTTAGCATAGATGAAAATTTTGATAAGTAATAAGTAATTCCTGGAGTTATATAGTAGCAAGAGATTTCAAGAATATGAGAAAATAAGTCACTGATTTCACTATGCATTTTATTTTTATAAAACGTCCAACTGACTATTAACATCATTGCAAGATAAAACGTTTTATTCTATTAAAGCATAAGTAAATTTTATTTTATTATTTGGGAGATCTGTAAGAATAAATGAAAGTTATAAAAATGGATATTTACAAGAAGTTTTAACTTCTCAAAAATAGACTCAAAAATTTTAATGGACTCCAAATTTTTCAATGGATTCTGACAGCATGTGAGAGTTAAAGTAGACAGCTACTGATTTATGCAGAAAACAATAAAAAGAAAGAAAAGAAAGAAAGAAAGAAGAAAGAAAGAAAGAAAGGAAAAAAGAAAGAAAGAAAGAAAGAAAGAAAGAAAGAAAGAAAGAAAGAAGAAAGAAAGAAAGAAAGAAAGAAAGAAAGAAAGAAAGAAAGAAAGAAAGAAAAAAAGAAAGAAAGAAAGAAGGAAGAAAGGGAGGAAAGGCTGAGAGAGAGAGAAAGAGAGAAAGAAAGACAAAGAAAGAAAGAGGGATGCCTGGATGGCTCAGTGGTTGAGCATCTGCTTTTGGCTCTGGTCATGGTTCTGGGGTCCTGGGATCGAGTCCTGCTTTGGGTACCCCACTGGGAGCCTGCTTCTCCCTCTGTGTCTCTGCCTCTCTCTGTGTGTCTCTCATGAATGGATTAAATAAATAAATCTTTAAAAAAGAAGAAAAGAAAAAGAAAGAAACAGAAGAAAGGAAGGAAAGAAAGAGAGGGGGGGAAAGAAAGGAAAGCTTATTATGGGAATCAATTTTCCTAATTCAATACATAAATACATTGAGTAGTGGCAGAAAGAGAAACCATGGGCTTAGAAATAAATTCTTGAAGTAAGATATAGGTAACAAAATTAAAATAGTGTGGGACACAGAAAGGAAGGACAAAGAGGAAATCTGGTTGAAATTGTGTTATTCTTCTTGATATTTACTGATATGGATTAGACCTTCATTTTAGTACCACTTTACATCCTTAACCCAAATTTAATTTTAATATATTCATTTCCATTTTTGAATGTAGATATAGCCTTTTTAAAAAATATACTTATTAATATATATAATAAGCAGAAATCATCTAGGTTTTCTACACACATATTGTTGGTGGACCCTCTCTGAGAGAACTGTAGACAGAAATACTCTGAGAAAGCAAAGTAGGTGAGCAGGGACTTTGTTACATAACATAAACATAAGTGTATTACTTTTGGGTGTACTATTTCTAGACTATGAGTTCTATATTATAAATCTGGTTTTTTTCAACATTCCATTTAGGTTTTTGACTATACAGCACAGTTCATGATAGGCACTCAATAAATATTTATTAAATGAATAAAAAAGGTACAGTGGTCTCAGAAAATATCACCTGCAAATTTTTGTGGAAACATTTCACTTCATCTATCCATGACGAGTCAATAATATGTCAAACAAATTGATGAGAACAGTAACAGAATGTGAATTGAGAACTGGAAATTAAGTGGTAAAATCTAAATAATATCTTTATTATAAGAATATCATATTCAATATTCCAAATTTGTAGAAAATCTGCGTGAAACAGTTTGTTCAAAAAAGTGAACAGAATGTCACACAGCAATTAAAAATGTATTTATGAAATATATGTAGCAATACAGAAAATATTTTTCTATTCTTAAATTGTAAAATATTCTCAAATGTAAATATATATTAAATAAATATTTTAATAAACTCCAAATTATATCATTAAAAGTTTTTATTGAGAAGAATCTCAAAAGTTTTTTTCTTGTATTCATGTTAGAAAAAAACTATTACAAAAATAAACTAGTATGTTTTCTGAAATTAATGTATTAGTATTTGTAAGGGTTTTTAGAAAAGGCAAATACATAAACTGTAAAATAAGTAAAATAAGACTTCTAAAGGAAAAAAGATGAAACAAGAATGGCAAAAACATTCAAAATGGAATATAATGTACCTTGGGGATCATGTTCAGTCCACCCTTTTTTTTAATATTAATTATTTTTTGTTTGTTTCTAGTACAGCTTGAATTTGACTTTGGCAAGACATGAAGACAGAAACAGAAAACAATATCATCTTGAAAATGCAAAATTATCAACCAAACTGTGATTAGACATGCAGGGTTAAAAATATATTAATTTCATCTTATACATCTAAATCAATAAGCTTGTTCTTCCTACTGCTAAGTCACTAATATGCAGTAAAGGAGACAAAAAAAACCCTGATATTATTTAATATAGTAATGATTTTGCATTGCTACTTAAATTCTTTTGAATGTATTTCATTTTCCAAAAATACCTTGTTTGCCTTTTAAAAGCTAAGGTTCTTATTTTATTCTTCCATTCTACCCTAATAGCTCTTAAACCCTGGGCAAAGTAACTAGATCTTGTTGAATTGAACGATCAAAAAAAAATTTCTCCACATAAAGATGGTCTTATTTCTACAGTGTATTTTTATATAACTAGTTAATAACATTACTCGTGATTATTTAATACGATAATGGCACATCTTCTACACCATTTACCTTATCTAAAAAATTCATTCATTACATATATTAAGAATTTTAAATAACTTTTTGTTACATCAAAAATCAAAGATAATTTTTATTTTTTAAAATAGCTGAAAATGTTGCGGCACCTGGGTGGCTTAGTCAGTTGAGCGTCCAGGTTTTGACCTCAGGGTCATGAGTTCAAGCCATGTCGGACTCCACCCTGGGTGTGGAGCCTACTTCAAAAAAAATGTCAGGGGATGCCTGGGTGGCTGCCTTCGGCCTGGGGCGTGATCCTATGTTTCTGCCTCTCTCTCTCTCTCTTTGAATAAATAAATAAAATTTCAAAAAAAGTCAAAAATGCAAAAAAGATGTGTTTTGTGTAAAATTCCAAAATGACTATGTTTGTCTATTAAACACGAAGTATAGAGAGATGGTTCTTTCCTTTTTTTTTTTTTTTAAGATTTTATTCATTTATTCATGAGAGACACAGAGAGAGAGATAGAGAGAGAGAGAGAGAGAGAGAGAGAGGCAGAGACAGGCAGAGGGAGAAGCAGGCTCCATGCAGGGAGCCCGATGTGGGACTCAATACCGGGACTCCAGGATCATGCCTTGGGCGGAAGGCAGGTGCTAAACTGCTGAGCCACCCAGGGATCCCCGGTTCTTTTCCTTTTTCATTCAGTAAAATAAACAGTAGGTAACTAGGACTTCTGAGGTTCGGGAGAAAAATGAAGTTTTACTTTTAGTACCATACTTTGGAGAGACATTTATGGTTTGTTCCTGATTCTACTGTGCATTAAATTTGATAGGGCAGGCGATATTTTCATTTTTAAGTACACTTTATAAAAGAGCCTGGTGAGAATGTGTTAAGTATTTTTCTAGGGAAGAAAAAAAGATTCGAAGAATCATGGATTGTCTTGAACCTCTCTATATGCCATCAAAGATAGTCAATACAAGGATCTAACTTTTGTAATCTTTGATAGAATAATCATGAAGTTATAATTTATTTAATAGGAGGTTTCGAGGATGTTACTTCAGGGAGATCGCACTTGCATATGAGATATAAGTAAAAGTCTTCTAAGGTGTTGAATGAGAGATGTTAATGAGTTCCCTGAAGATGTTGGGGAACAATAAATCAAAATGAAATTGCAGCAGAGTTTAGAAACAAATATTTTTAATTTGTATGAAGAAGTAGTTCAGCAACTTGACTGATTTAACTAAATGTATGTTAACATAATATGTCCAAATGAATTATTTCTAGGTTTTTATGGGAACGGTATATAGAAGTTGGTCTCGTACTAGTACTTGCTTTATTTTTTACTTTATTTAATCATGCTTACTTTTGATAAATTAAAAAAAAAAAAAACTTACGCTTACCTGGTAAGGACACTTATGGTATTTATTTCCAAAACATAAATATATAATCTGAATTTCTTACTTTTCAAATAGGCATATGTCCTCAAAGTTTTTCATGTTCTGTGTATTCAATTGCAGTTTCTTTCCTACCTCCACCCCTACTGCCTGCAAAAGACCAATCTTTGATATACAGAGTGGAACACACATACATGTACAAAAATAATTTGCCTTTCAAAAAATAAATTTAGCTGATTTTTCATTAGTTATTTATTCATTTACTTGGCAAACGCTTATATGGCTTTGAAGACTGGTATGTGTGGGGTGCTGAGCATTTAGTGATGAAACAACCCGGTGTCTGAATTCATGGAGCTAATGATGTGTTAGAAACTTACAAGCTGTGATCAGTTTACCATGAAGATCACTTACCACTGATTATTATGCATTCAGGGAATCATTTCTGACTTCCAAATTGTTTATAACCCTATATTTTTACTGATAATTAGTAAGTCATTCACATATCTTCCATTTAAAAATTCATTTGTTTTCTGTTTATGCATTAAACATGCCATAATTGATCAAACTTTTTAGCTTACTGCACATAAACTGTAGACTAAGATCTGAGACATTCTGGTAAGTGCTTGAAATCCCAATTATGCTTTCTATTAACAAAATGGATGTTCTTTCCAATCTGTTATTATAGATATTAATCATATATACCATAAACTATATATTGTAAAAATTGACAAACTTTCTGATATGCAGTTCAATATATCAATCATATTTATTTTGGATGGTCATCTTTTTTTAATATTTTATTTATTTATTTGACAGAGAGACAGCACAAGCAGGGAGAGCATCACAGGAGGAGGGAGAAGCAGACTTCCCATGGAGCAGAAAGCCTGATGAGGGGCTCCATTTTGTACCCTGGGATGATAACCTGAGATGAAGGCAGTTGCTTAACTGACTGAACCACCTAGGCACATCATGGATGGTCATCTTTAATACAAGGCTACACTTGAATAGAAACCACTTCAGTAGGTTTCATAACCCTGGAATTTTATTACTGATTCTATTGTTATTGACTCAGTTAGCATTTGAATATCTACTTGTTAGGTATTGGCATTAAGATTTTATAATACAAAAACAGAATACTTCGGTGGACTGTGATGAGCCTTCCTTCTGAAATTCACTTTCTTGTGTAATCTCCTTTTGATTTTGGAGCAAGTCAATACTAATTGACTTGCTTTAAACAGTGACACTGGGTTAGTTCCTGAGCTAAACCTTAAGAAAGCCTAACAGCTTATACTTACACACTTTGGGGGAAACTAGGGCTAATAAAGCCTAACTTCCCTGGGATGGCTACACTATGAGAATCTCAATCTAGCCATGTTTCAGGAACACTTGAAGGAAAACTGAGGACACTGGCTAATAATCCCAGCCAAGCTGCCTACCAAAAACAAGAGCCAATTCACCAGTCATTTTCTATGAATGACAAGATCATAGCCTCAGAGATGATTATTACTTCCTAGTGAGTCAGCAAACTTGACTAATTTTGGTGATCTTAAAGAAACAAGATTGACCAAAATCTACTATAGTTACTACAAAAGTTTTGAGGGGTTAAGTTCCTACCATTAGAATAAAACAGTGAGTAAGAGAGACTTTAAAGAGTCCAATTATGCATTCAGAATGATATTTCTAGACATTAATTCTCTGATATCAGGAATTGCTCAATACAATGTGGTCAAGGGGGTTTCCTTGGCTAATATTTTTTACTGTATGTATGTAAATAATCAGGCCAAAACTTGAGGAAATCTTTTTTTTCCCCCACCCACCCCAACATGAGGAAATCTTAAATTTCTTATGATCAATAGTAATCTTCAGAGATTATTTATGACTTATATGGGAAGACTGCTAAGAAAATGTATTCAAAAAATATATTTTAAAAATACTTAAGTGAAAGGGATATTACATATCCTTTCAAAGCTATACTGGGGTATTGTTTAACAAACTTGCCCAACATTCATTATGTGAAATGAATGCTCTATGACATATACGTTTTTGTTGAAAATTATATCTGCCAGGGTGCTACTGAATACAGTGGACTTAAAAAATGGGCTCTGGAGTAATTCTAGTGTATTTAGATCCCAAATCTACCAGTATCTATTTAACTTACAGTATATTCTATAAGTTAATGTTCACCTGAAAGGTTTTGCCATTAACACACTCAATAAAGACTGCAAAATTGAAGAAATAACCCATTCCCCTTAATCAGAAATGTTAATTTTTCCTAAAACCACCACCACATCCCCCTGACCCCACCAGCTTCCCACTTAGATCTTACTGGCCAGAACTGGATATAGTGCCATTCTTAACAAAAGCAATAGTGGGGATTTTGTTAGTTGGAAATACATGATTGGGTTATACCAATTTATGACCTATATCCTTAAGCTGGGTTCAATGTTACTCTGAACAGAATTGGGATTTTATTAATAAAGAAGAATGAGAACATTTATTGGGTAGGCAATTAACAGTGCCTGTAGGGTTCTATTCCTTTGTCTACATGCATACAAGATACATACACATATTGTATTCTCTACATACAATTTTCAGGGAAATACATTCCTTTCCACTTACCTCCAAAGTAAACTAAGTCTTATAGAGTTGAGTACCATCGTCTCCAAAGATACTTGACTCTATCAAGTCCAGAAATGGTTCCATGTATGACACACCATAGCCAAAATGCATCTATCTCTCCAAAATATCACCAATATACAATGATGGAGATGTAACCTGATAATTGCAATAAAGTCACCTGTCCAGAATGGAGAGTTTAAGAAACATCCAGGAGTACATCTGAAATACTAATTGACAAGAATTACAAAAACTCATTAGCATAACAGTGGGTTTATTTTCTTAGTTTTGTTTTCTGAGACAATCCTTCCTATCCATTATCCTTCAGAAATAAAATTGAGATGTACCTTCTTTTAGGGGACACATAACGTTCAGAGTACATTTCTACTAGTGAAAATGCATGGATCTAGGAAATGCTTAAAGTGTTGAAGAATCTCAGAAAGTGTCTAGCTATTTTTGTTTTTGCTTGATTGTTTGCATGCCATTTGTTCATTTTGTCATTATAGTTCCTTCCAATACTTTATAACCACAGACAATGAGTTTTTAGACATAGCTTTTAAGCCTGAGGGTTTGTTTTATTTCTTTTTGTATTTTCTAATTTTTCTTTCTTATTTTATGTATTCTGCTCTTTCCATTAGTCTTAAGTTAGCTTAATGGGCACAGCTTTGAAGTATTTTAAAACAATAACCTTTTGTCAAAAGTCTATTAATCCACATTTTGCTTGGGAAAGACTTTTTAATATTAGATAATTAGCAAAATACTAAACCATAGATTTTATCTTTTGCTGAGCATTTATTACCTTCAGTTGGTTTACAAAAATTGGATTTTACAACCCTAAAAAGCTCCAAATTTTTGGACTTTCAGTCATTTTAGAAGGTAAGATATAGGCAGAGATGACTATTTTGGGAAACATTATTTTCTTTAATCCCTGATTTCAAATTGACTACTTCTAGTCTGAGAGCACGTTTCTTGTAAGACTTGTTGAAAGTGGTGATGAATCTACACATTCCAAATTTTGTTTCCTATCATACATTTTAGTACTGCAGCTTTTCTCAGCCTATATTCTGAGACCCAAAGTATAGCAGTAACAGTTTGCTGAAATGTTTTGCCAGTACATAAAAAGGACATCAATTTCCAAACTATATGTATATAGTCTTAAGACTGACCCTGGCAAATCAGGAGAGATAACCAGCCATTTGTTATTCATTTGTATATTTAGAAATATAGGGTTTCCATATTGTTTAATGTATGTAAGAAAACAAATACGTTGAATCATTTCTGATAATCAAGTGCTAACTGTACATCTCAAATGGAAGGGTGTAAATTAAGAAATTATCGAAGCAAGGATATATTTAAATTACCTGTTTTATATATTTCTAAGAAAGTGTGATGTAAAAATTTACATATTATTCATTTAAAAATATTCATAGATTTAAATATATAAACTAGAAGACACAGAAATAATTATTTACTTGCACTTCTACTTGCTGGACTCTGGGATGATTCTGCCTCAGAAGGTTAAGCAGGCTGGTTGGCCATCTGTTGTGACATTTCTCTCATTTGGACACACGGAATTTTGAGCCCTAAGAGACCACATCGAAGTGAGGTCAAATGTTGATATTTATCAATTTAACATATATATTTTAACTACTGAATACAGATAACCAATGCTCATATTTTTTAATACATTGTGAGATACGGTATGTCATAGGCCAGAGAATATCCAGTTTTTGACATCATCAATCAAGAAATAAAAACTGAAATGTACAACATTGTTTTTAATTATCGTAGGAACAAAAGACAGAGAAAAGTCATTTCAAAAAGTTTAAGTAGCAACAAGTTCACATTCCTAGAGCCTGACTGTGGAAAAACCTACTTTTGGCAAACCTTGTGAGAGTGATATATTTTGAACATCTATCTTGAGCTTTTCAAACACTTCAAAAAGTGAGAAATCATCAACAAGAATTTAAGAAATAAGAAGAAGCAGTATCTCCTTATCTCAATGTTATCTTGAATAGAAAATTAAGGAGGCTTTGTTGATAAACCTAACAAAAGTTTGTCACTTGAAATTCCCAACCTTCCCTTTGGTGCTCTACAAAAATAACCAAATACTTTAGGGCCTGACAGAAGATTTTGTTCTCTAATATTTGGCCAAAAAGTTCTCCTTAAGAAATCCCTATTGTTTTAGATCCAGTACACAGTTAGTTTAAAGTGTTGTTTGAGGAGAAGATTGTCCTTTCCTTTGAACTGTCTGAGCTTAAATACACATTTATAGTCAAAGTAAACCAGGCAGTATACAGATATTGATTGATTTCTTGGCCAAGTTGCTATTTTTTCCCCTGCAATACCCTATACCTCCAAACCCTAGCCACTTCTCACTGATGCTGGGTCCTGGGTACGCTGAAGGAAGAAAACCATGAATAAATAAATACACATTGAATTGCAGTGATATAGTGTGTTATCTGTGTTGTATCTGACAGCACTAAAGTTAATGAAGGAGGGTCAGGTTTATTATTTAGTTGTTTATTGGAACCATAATAAATATAAGTCCATTAGAAATCTTAACTGCGTATAGTAGACTAATTGAAATAACAACAAAATAATATGTAATGAAAGTCACCATTGGTGGATGTAATTGCCAATAAGAGTGAATATCTATTTTGCAATATGATATTCTGATGGGTCAATAATTTATTCATCCTCCATATGAACATCAATGTTGGCATTTTTGGTACAGCGATATCTCAATAGGATGTATGCTTTCTGGTAAAGGTTCTTTTCTAGGGCTTACCACATATCTTGTTCTGAATAGCCTGATCCCACAACTAGTAAAGTTATCTCTTTCTAGAGGTGAAGAGTGAAATTTTGCCTAGATGTAGCCATTAACTGTCTATGCCTGGAATTCTTTCCTGGTATAGCGAAGCATTCCAGCACAGAAACCGAAAACAAGAACAAATGAATTGCAGTAAACAAGAGATAATCAACATATAACAATATCTGGGTTTTTTGAATAGTGAGATGAATTCCTGCTTTTCAGTATATTTAACTGTGTATTGAGAATACTAAAAATTAGATCAGTCATAATTGTTAGTATGAGAGAGTCATTTTCTCCAAACAATAAGAAGTATGCAATTTCTCATCTTCTGCTGTAATACAGTCTATGTCTATCTTTTTGATATTTGACAGTTGATACAGCTTCAACCCTTCCTGTTTGCCTTCTGCTCCAAATCCATGCAAATTGATAAGCTGGAGCACAGCCTCTTCTGGTCCAGAAGGTTCAAACAATGAAACGCCATCACCCGCTGTCTTCCTGTGCAGGAAGCCCTCGTGATAGCCAAGCAAGTCTCCTTTCCCTGGTTTCTCTGCCATTTCCCAGCCTGCTTGAGGGCTTCCACTGTGTTGCCCAGAGAGCTCCATTATGTGAGTAATAACTCTCTTCACATTCTCTTGGTACATATGTGGTACTAGTAGTTTCAACACCAAAATAATTTTTTGCTAAGTTTACTTTACCAGAAGGTTTTTTAAGATGGTTCTGACTAAACCAAAATGGGCTCTATCCTACATCGATAGATAGCTAAACCTGTATACTAGAATTGATAATAAGGATATAAACAAAGGAAAGATTTAAAACAAAACAAACAAAAAAACACTATTTCGTTGAAAGTAATTTTTCAAATCTTTTTTCTTTTTGTTTTGAGAGTATATCTTCATTTTACATATAAAAATGAGTGTTTATTGTAATGAAGTGTTTGTAGACATAATTAAGGAAGGTGTTAAACTGGTAATCGGTTTACTTTGTTTCTGTGAAAATGTGACCGAGTCCAGGGAAAAATATTTTTCCATCATAACCTTATAAGAGAACAGCTTTGTTAAGTGAGATCTCGGTGCACAATTAGATTAGATGTGGAGGAAAAATGCCAATAACACAATCACTTTTGAGTAAGTGTCACTTCAAAGTGACAATTACAAATTTAGTGTTTCAAACACAGTTTTAAATTGGTGTTTTAAAAGTAGGATACAGAAGATGAGAGTATAGACCTACATTTTAAAATATGTATGTGTTTTTAAAGTTCTGTTTTGGATGTCTTAGAAGAGAATATTTCACAGATATGTGGATTCTTCAAAGAATACTGTATCAAAATGATCCTGTTGCTCTAGGTTGATTCAGAACAATAGTTCTAAATATTATGATTACAGAGTAATCATGTCCCCAAATACTAGAACACAGTTTTTGCATAATCAGAGTCCACCTCATCCATCCAAGGCTTTATTATTAGAAAACCAGATGAATCCAATTAAGCTATAGAGTTTGCACTATGAAGGGAACAATTTTTATGAGCATATATCACATTATATTTTATATTATCTATTTTATATGATATGTAATGATATATATTATATATTTATTCTATAACCAATGAATCTTCTATTTTTATTACTTTGGTTATTGCATATATGTATATATGGTCATGTGGTTGAATACATACAGTAAGGTACAAAAGCAACATCTTCATGAACCACTGTAAACTAATAATGATCCTTTGCTGTGATACTAGAGTCATTTGGCCAAAAGTAGCTAGGGAGGCACTTTTTGGAAAAGTTTCATAGATCTGGGTCTGAGGTCATTAACCAAAGCAGCAAAATTGGAATTTAAATGTTCTATATTTGATGTCAATAGAAATTAAAATTTAGTCTATAATGTGTTTGTTCAATATAAAATATTTATTTAAATCATCACCAGAGGATCTTGGCCACACGTTCCCATGGTTAATTTTTAGAGATTATTCACTGACTTTCTCATTTTTCTTAAACAGGCCTCATTCAAACAGAACTGATACTAAATATCACAGTGTTTCTTTTATTTTTTTTTATTTTATTTTTTAAGATTTTATTTATTTATGCATGAGAGACACAGAAGGAGAGAGAGGCAGAGACACAGGCAGAAGGAGAAGTAGGTTCCATGCAGGGAGCCCCATGCAGGGACTCGATTCCAGGTCTCCAGGATCACACCCCGGGCTGAAGGCGGCGCTAAACCGCTAAGCCACCAGCACTCCCCTCACAGTGTTTCTTTTAATTTAATTTTATTTAAAAAGTTTTTTTTTTTTTAACTATGCTATGCTTTTTTAACTATGTCATGTCAAACACTTAAGTGTTTTGAAAAGTAAAAAAAACATGGGGCTCAAACTCAAGATCCTAAGATCAAGAGTCTCATGATCTATCAACTGAGCCACCCAGATGCCCCATCACAATGTTCACTTTAATTTTAAATAATATATATTTGACCTGTTTCCTTTAACTATGAACATTACACAATACGTCTTGATCCTTAAAGGAGAGACAATGCTCCCTTAATTTTTCTACCAACTCATCCTTCACCAGCCACCTCAAAATACTGCTCAATATATTGATTTTACATAATTAATAACAATGACATATTGATTATTTTTTATACCAATAATCTGTATCATTTCAATATTTTGATGCTAAGAATTAATTTTATATTCTGTTGAGGATTAAAGACAAATGGCCAGATTTTATAATTGCCTGGGTATATAAGCATTAGTCCTAAAAGAAACAAAGGTGTATTTGAATATAGATGAAAATAAATGTTCTACAGTCTGTGTCACTAAAACTAGAATGTTGCATAAGGAAATGGAGAAATGATTAATAGGACGGAAGGAGGGCTTAGTAAATTGCAATACATTTATTTGCTTTGTTAGCCTCTTCTTTAGATTATGCAACTTGTAAATGTATAATTTATTGCCTAAAATACATTTTCTCCTTTGTGTGCATATGTTTTTTTGTTTTTGTTTTTGTTTTTGTTTTTTTCCTTACAGCTTATAGATTCTCATCCTAATTTGAACTTTTATCTTTTAGTTCTAGAATTGGGTGATGCCAGTTCACGCTCTGGCAGTCCTAACCCTTCCAAAGAGGATTATACAAAGGATCATTATTTGTTTTCAGATTAGGGAAATAAGCCACTGGATAAATAGGGAAAGTACTGTAAGGACAGCCAAAGAATATAAGCATTTTGAAGACAATATTTTGTTATCAGTAACTTTAATTGCTGACTCTACTTTCGCTGACATTCTCAATAACTAAGCAGTATGGCCTCTGCTGTGAGCCAAGGTTCATCTGAAAAATTCTTCTGTGTTTCTGAGCCCTGGCTTTCTTAGTTTTGAGGCATTTGTGTGGAATATCAGTATTATTCCAACTGTCTTCACCCTTGGAGAATTTCATTAAAATGGTTCACAGAGAATCCCTCCCTTGGTCATCAGTATTTCTGTGAATTGATTTGCATTTCTAATTGTATATTCTCATCTTAATGGCTTTTCAGAAGGGTAGATAAATGATGTGTTCTCTTCTCATCATCTGCTTTTTTTTTTTTTTTCTCATCACCTTCCAATAGATGTCTCCATTTTTAAGGGAGCTCACATTCAAACTATATTCTCCTCACAAATCTTTTGGAAAATGTTCAATAACAATTTAATGATATTCTATTCATTTACTTATCCCTGATGCTTAAATGTGTTTCTTTGGTATGATAACCCCAGGTTGTTGTTTTTTTAATAGTTTTAGATTTACAGATAAATCACAAAGATAGTACAGAGTTCCCATGTGCTTCACACCCAATCTTTCCTATTTCTAACATCTTACATTATGATGTGCTTTTGAAAATCAATGAAGTCAATACTGGTACATTATAATTAACTAAAGTCCATAATTTATTTGGTTATTTAGCTTTTACCTAGTATTTTCTGCTCTGGGATCCCAACCACAATACCACATAACATTTAGCTTTCATGAATCCTTAGGCTCCTTTTGGCTATTACTCAGACTTTCCTTGTTTGGATGAACTTAAGTGTTTTGAAAAGTAAAAAAAAAAAAATTTTTTTTAAAAGTGTTTTGAAAAGTACTAGTCAGGTATTTTGTACAATGGTTCTCAGTGCAGATTTCTGTGATGTTCTTCTCATGATTAGACCAGAATTTTTGCTTTTACAAGGATCCCAGTTTAAAACCAGAGAACTATGTCAGTTTCTAATGTTTTTTTACTCTTCATTCTGTGTCTATAATGACAATATGAACTTCATTAGTAACTTCTTCGAATTCAAGGCTTTTAAAAAATAACTAATTCTTCACTTGTTCTAAAACTTTGCTAAATTTTAACTCTAAATTATAAAGAATTTCTAGCTTGACTAGTGCCTTAAGAAAATTACATTTTTATTTTTTTTAATATTTATTTATTTATTCATGAGAGACATAGAGAGAGAGAGAGAGAGGACAAAGATAGGCAGAGGGAGAAGCAGGCTCCTTACAGGGAGCCAGATGCAGGACTTGATCCTGGATCCTGGGATCACGACCTGAGCCAAAGGCAGGTGCCCAATGGCTGAGCCACCCAGGCGTCCCAGAAAATTATATTTTTATGATTCAATATTTACTCTATAGTGATTTTTTAAATTGCTGAAACTATGTGGCTATTGTGACTGGTGAAGATGCATATTTTTTTTCTATCCCTGCTCCTGCAAAACACTTCCTATATATTTTTCCACTCTAAGAGATGTCCACTTCAGGCTAACTAGAGGTTACTGATGGAAGCTTTCTGGAAAAAAAAGATGCTCTCCACCTTCAGTACTACTCTGTTCATTCCCATGGGCTGTTCAAATTGTTGCTTACATTCTGCTCTCAAATATAACACTTTTAGAAACAATTTTAAATGCATATTTTTCTCATTATAAAAATGTGCATGCCTGTTTCTGTGAAAACATTTTGGAATATACGGAAAAGTTGGAGAAAATATAAATTATTTTAGCAATCAGAAATGTAAACTGAAAGCATATTTGAAAACCCATATATATAGAAAATATACTCATACATATGAATGTGTATATATATATGTCTCAAAATATATTCAAAATCACCCTTATGTATATGTAACTATGATCATCTGCAATATAATTTTCAATACTTTCTTATCATATAAAATTAGTATTTTATGTATTTTTCCTTTTATTGAATATTATTCAAAAATGTGATTTTACAATAACTGTATAATATACCATTGTAGGGATGATCTATTTTGTAGGACATTTTTATATTCTCCATATTTTGAGATTTTAATTAATTTATTTATTTATGATAGTCACAGAGAGAGAGAGAGAGAGAGAGAGAGTGAGAGAGAGAGGCAGAGGGAGAAGCAGGCTCCATGCACCGGGAGTCCGATGTGGGATTTGATCCCGGGTCTCCAGGATCGTGCCCTGGGCCAAAGGCAGGCGCCAAACCACTGAGCCACCCAGGGATGCCCCATATTTTGAGATTTTAAATAATGCAGCGAACAGTATTCTTTTAGGTAAGTTTCGGGAATAGATTCCCAGAAGTGAGATTAACTTTTCAAAGTAAATAAACATTTTAAGAACTTAAACTAATTGTGTTTGACAAAAATTTTACTAATTTATTCTACCATCAGAGTTGTCAAATTCTGTTTCATTGTTTTTCATTTTCAGTTTCTGATCACTTAGAAGCAAATTCCCTTCAGAATACAAGTCCCTCCCAAGTGTATTCATTTTAATAAGAAATAATTCCTCGACCTTAAACACACTTTGGCTTTTAACTAGTTTGTTTGCTCTCTCTGTCTGTCTGTCTCTCTCTCTCTATCTCTCTCTGGCACAGAGCGAGACTGCAATAAAATATCAGTTATGCTTTATTCCATCTTTTCTTCTGTTCTTCTGAAAAATTCTTATCAGACTTTGGTTCTACTTCTACAAAGGAACAGAAACCTCTATTCAAGTCAGTAATGATGTTCAGTTTGCCAAATAAAAAGATTACCTTTCTGTTCTTATCTGCCTCGACTTCTGGGTGGGATGTAATTAATTAATCACTTCCTCCTTTTTGAAATACTTTCTTATCTTGTTTTGCATGACCCTACACAACTCTGGGATGCTTCTAACACATTACCCAATATTTCCTGTCTCTTTTATTTGCTATTATCCCTCATTTGACTTCTAAATGTCAATCTAGGGTTAAGAAACCCAATCCAAAAATACCTAAAAGTAGATTTCTTGATTCCTTGCTAAATTTGCTGTCTCTGAGTCTTCCCCATCTGAACATGTAGCACTCAGTCTATGCCACACAGCTAGCTATGCCAAAAACAATGTCTCCAGGATTCCTCGCTCTCATTCTCTCCTCACATTTAATATTTCACCAATTCCTGTTGCCTCTGATTGCAACCAAACTGATGATCTTTTCCACATCTCCATTGTTGCCACACTAAGTAAGATGGGACCACTGATCACTGTACTTTTTTATTCTGCCCTTAAAATACACACAGGGGCACCTGGGTGGCTCAGTTGGTGAGCGTCTGCTTCACCTCAGGTCATGGTCCCAGGGTCCTAGAATCGAGCTCCATATCTGGCTGGCTCCCTGCTCAGTGAGCAGTCTGCTTCTAACTCTTCCTTTGCTTGTTGCTCCACCTCCTTGTGCTCTCTCTCTCTCTCTCTGTGTCAAATAAATAAATTAAATAAACAAATAAATAAATAAATAAAATCTATAAAATTTATTTACAAATAAATAAATAAATAAAATAAAATAAAATAAAACAAAATACACACAAATATATCAGATATCACTTTCATTTTCAAAATTGTCCATCACATTTGAGTAAAAGCTAACAGGCTCTGGAAAACAAAATATTCAAGCACACTAGCAACAAAAATTCAAATTAAGCCAGGCACAATATTTTTCCTGTAAAATTGGCATGAAGAGATGGTTAGTTTTTTTGTTCATTAAATATGTACTAAGTATATGCTACATGATACCATTTGAAATTTTCTGTATCCTCTCACTAAAATATAAATTCTATGAAAGCAAGTATCTTATTATGGTTATAGATGCATCTCTAAAATTTCAAAGGTGAGGGATCCCTGGGTGGCGCAGTGGTTTAGCACCTGCCTTTGGCCCCGGGCTCCCGGTGCATGGAGCCTGCTTCTCCCTCTGCCTATGTCTCTGCCTCTCTCTCTCTCTCTCTCTGTGACTATCATAAATAAATAAAAATTTAAAAAAAAATAAAATTTCAAAGGTGATACTAAAATTTCTAATTAGACAATTTACAGTGTAGCCCTGGACACCTCTCTTCATCATGAAAATACCAGGATAGTGAGAAGAAAGTTGCTGCTCAATTAAATTAGTCGAAATCAAACTTATACTTCACTGGAAAATGAAAGCTACGTGAGGTGGTTTAGAGAGAGATAAGACATTGATAAATATTAAGCATCACAAAGAAGGTTGAAACCAAGAAAGTAAAATTCTGAGTTTAAGAATTAGGCTTTGCCACAAATTTTTGGTTATCTCTGCTGCACACTTCCAGTGTGTCTCAGACAAGATGACTTGTTTTGTTTTTTTTTTTTTTGAAGATTTTACTTATATATTTATTTGAGAATTTGAGAGACAAAGAGAACACAGGAGCAAGTAAGAAGAGGGAGAGGGACAAGCAGACTGCCCTGAGCATGTAGCCTGACATGGGGCTTGATCTGAGAACCGTGAGATCATGACATGAGCTGAAATCAAGTGTCTGATACTTAACTGACTGAGCCACCCAGGTTCCCCATGAAGATGTCTTTTAGATCCCCCCCTCTTTTTTTTTTTTTTTTTTTTTAAGATTTCCTTGTTTATTCATGAGAGACACAGAGGGAGAGGCAGAGACATAGGCAGAGGGAGAAGCAGGCTCTCTACAGGGAACCCAAAGTGGGACTTGATCCCAAGACCCTGTGATCGTGACCTGAGCCAAAGGCAGACACAACCACAGAAACACCAGGTGCTCCTGTCCTTTTTATCTTAAATCTTACCTTTCCATTCTAGGAAAGCCACACTTAGGACAGCATTGCTCAGAGGCCAGTAACAATGTGGACAGACACTTTTCTATTTTTCTTTCATGGATATTCTCCATTTAATAGCTATTACATTAAAAGGATATAACATCAATGTTTTAATTACTTTACAATGCTAGGTTTTAAAATAATAAATTACCAATAATATGTTCCTTATTACCTCCTAACAAGAAAAGCATTCAGTCTAAATATGTGAGTTCAGAGAAGAAATAGTTTTTCGGAGATTCATTAAAAAGCATGCCTTTTCAAAAAGTGCAAAAGTGATGGTATAATGTTTTCCATAGCTAAGGAAACCATATAAAGATAAATATTATTTTAGTACTGAAGTAAAACAGAGTGCATATCAACAATTATGACATGATACAGAATGCTTTAGTTTGGGTTATTGTATATTGAAGATATATGCATACATGCATTAAGGCATACATACATATATACATATGTATATGTGTGTATTTATGTATATTTATCTTTCTTAACCTTGGCCCCATGGAATTTTATGTAAAGACCACATACATATGCATTTATTCATTTTAGTTGATTGCAAATAACATCCCTAAGATTCTCCAATAATTCATGAGCATCCCTAAAAGCAAAAATATCACATTTTTGAGGTTTCTGGCCTACCCAGAAAATTTCTACTCTATTGACCATTTCTGTAATATGAAGCTATTCTGAAGGACATTGATTTGTGCTAGGCTGTCATTAGTTTTAGAAGAGAGAAGAATGATAAAGAAAAAAGTTAATTTTTTGGATGGTTATCAGCATTAATTTAAATTACTATTTTTTTTAAGATTTTATTTATTTGAGAAATAGAGAGCATGAGAGAGAGATCATGAGCAGGGGTAAGAGTAGAGGGAAAAGCAGCTCCCCACAGAGCAGGGAGCCAACAGATTGTGGGACTGGATCCCAGGAATTTGGGATCATGACCTGAGCCAAAGGCAGATGCTTAACCGACCGAGCCATCAAGGCTCCCAGCACTAATTTAAATTAAGTTTAATTGCATGTAACAATAATAAGAATATCCTGACACAGAGATACCAGCCACTGCTTATTGAATGCCCACTGTGTTCCAGGCATTGCAGCTTGTGCTAACATCTTAGTAGTTAAGTTTATTAAACTATCCCTCTTTCACAAATGTGGGAATTCAGAGGAATTGGGTACCCTTCATCAGTTTACACTTAATACTATTGGAGTAGTTACTCCTTCATTTCTGTAAGCACTGCAGAATGAATTCTGACATTAAATCAAAGCCAATTTGCTGTCAGATACTTTATATTTGGTTCAAAAATGTCTTGGTGCTTCTAAATAAGGACACCTAAAACATACACGGTGGGTGTTGCTTATAAGGATCTTAAATATTACATCGTCTAATTTTATAGCAGATGAGTAGCAATCAGCATAAAGTCCTTAATTAAAATTCAGTGTAATAATTTTCCATTCTGGAAAGCCATACCTGGTTCCACTGGCAAAGTGAAGAGCCTCATCTCTTTGTTTCCCTAGACAAAACGCTGCTCTAACCCTACCAGATTAAGCAGGAGCTAGGAAGTAAGTACCCCTCTCCTCTAATAAATCATGAGCTTGCATCACAGCAGGAAGTTTGTCATTTCTATATTACTTCTGAGCACTACAGTGTCAGAAACATACACAAAGTTTAATAATTAGTAGTTTAATTGATGTATTAATTGATATTAAGTTCTGTAATTTTTATATTTCTCACACATGTTAATGAATTCATTTGTTTAGGTGGACATATTATCCCTTAAAAATATTTTGACACAATATTCCTACATAAGCATTTAAAAGTGCCAGTGGGGAGAGAACAAATCCAATGAAGAAAATTCAGATACTTACAAGTGCAATTATTTTTGCTTCATAAGAAGTCAAATTAAAGGTCTGCCGTTTTTAGTTTCCTAACCTAAGTATTAGCATATTTTGCCTCTGTGTTATTTAAGCATTTTTTAAATTTAACAGTTACAAATTCTATTTTGTATGTTGTTCTATTCCTCAGTTATTATTCAGGCATAAACATTAATTAATAATCATAATAATAACAAAGTATAACATTTATATGGTGCTTACTCTATAACATCCACGTTTTAAGTGCTTTAAATATAACTCTTCTATTCTAAGTGCTATGTATATATTATCCTCAACAAGTCTGTGAGGTAGGTACTATTATTATCTCTAATTTAGAGAATGGAAAAATGACATATAGCTCAGTGCCTTGCCCCAAATTATACTGCTAATAAATACAGAGCTAAGAATTGAACCCAAGCAGAATGAATTTATATTTCTTGCTCTTCAACAAGCTACACTGCCTTTGCATAAATGGTAAGACCCATGATTGCAATAATTCTTTCATAATTCTACCTTTATTATTCTAGATATTTGTTTCATATGCTTTCTTACTCAAAGTCCTCTGTTAATATTTAACTAAGTTTCCTTTTGTTAGTTCTTATCAGCGATAAACAAGAGTTACTTGCTTTAACTTATGGATTAAACAACTAATACATAACAATTTTTTTCTTTTTCTTAGAGGGTTCTTGCCAAGCATTTATTATCTAAGATTTAAAATGTTTTTGTGGATCTGCTATATTGGAGAGAGTTTATCAGTCCTTACAACTTGGATTGAAATAATTTTTAAAAATTCTCATTTCACTGATTATAAATAAATACCAGATTTCTAAAATTTCTTAATGCAAAATTAATTACAGGATATTTTTGCGTGTTTCTAGTCTTTCTATTTCTTTTCTTCTTCACATCCACTGCTGTCACCTAATCAGGAATAATG
The DNA here is from genome assembly GCF_018345385.1 of Vulpes lagopus. Classification (NCBI taxonomy): domain Eukaryota; kingdom Metazoa; phylum Chordata; class Mammalia; order Carnivora; family Canidae; genus Vulpes; species Vulpes lagopus. The sequence goes on from NC_054839.1 coordinate 41,128,822, forward strand.
AACAAGATATTGGGTCAGCTCAATTTGAGAAGTTATTCTGACTCAATTAAGCCTGAGAGGTCTCTCAAGCATTTGGGGCAATGAACCGATGTTTTAACAATCCTTATTGCACTTTATGGGTTCTATACTCTTCACATTTTCCCTAGCAAAATTGCTTTTTCAATTGGTGCTTCACAGGATTTAAAAATTTTGTATGTTGGCATTGTAGAATGTTACCCAGAAAATGTTTACTGATTATAGCATACTGTATTTATTGGTTTCAACAGATTTAAAGTGCTGCTTCTTATAAAAACTGAATTGTCCTTCAAATTCAGTATTTATATCATCGAGCTTAAGGAACATTGCAATGAGTAAAGTGAAGAACTGATTTTTAAAAAAAGGATGGAAGTCTGTAATAAAATGAAAAGCAGTAATATCTCCTTTGATGACAAATATCACAGCTCACTTCCATCAACTTTTTCTCATAATTTTGGGAATGACTTTTCTATTCCAACTCCTACAGTGGTTTCCATTTTTGTATGTCTTACAGTCATGTGAAAGTTCAAATGTCTCATTATATATAATCTATAGAAGTTCAGGTTTTCAAAGAACAGATCCTGAGACAAAGATTCAAATGTAAGTAATTTCTTAAGGAAGTGTTCTCAAAAAAAAAAAAAAAAATGATGAGGGAGTGGAGGAAGCAGAAGAGAGAAAGAGATGAAGTCAAGGGAGATGCAATTTCTATCAAAACCCTCCATTACAGCTGTTCATACAAGGAGCTCTGGAGCAGAAGGTATCCCTCTGTGTTTGTCCTACCTGAAAGTGAGGGTGCAGTTCTTGGGGGATGGGTACTTAGAATCAGCTTGAGTGACACAAGGGATCAGACTGTCAAATCAGATGCATAGTAATCAAAGATTTTACCTAGTTTTAAGACTTACTAATACTTTTAAGGCCACAGAACATCAAGAGGCTTTGACCAAGTAGGGAGAACTCTGGAGTATCATGGATATCTATAAGGTATGCACTTCTGGCACAAAATAATGCACAAAGTCTTTAAAGTGCAGTTCCTGGAGTTATCTCACACAGAGAAGAAAACATTTAAATTACAAAACTTTGAATCTTATACTCTAGAGAGACAGGTAGTTTATGTGACACTCATCAGGAAGGCATGCCTCATAGATTACAGGTTCATTTACCATAAATGACCCTTTATCTAAAGACATGCAATACGTAAGTTGTTTTCCTCCTTGTAAACATCTTTAGTCTATTTACCTGGAAGGCTAATTGACTAGGAAAGTAGACCAGGGCACCTGCTTTTGTTTCTTTATCCCAAGTGTGTCCTCCTGCCCCAACTAGTGAATGCATCATAGGCCAATTGCTTTCAAGAGATCTAAAGGTCTGCAAGAGCTCTAACAGAAACTAGTCCACAGCATATCCAAAACCCATTCACAGTCTAGACTCCTTTCTGAAATACCTGGCTCTGTGTATTATGCTCTACCTCAAGCAAACCAGTTGAATTTCCGCAGGTGAAATGTCTTTACACATTTTCTTTCTTCATTTTGAATGCGGTTTTTTGTTTATTTGTTTTTGTTTTTTGCAAATAGCAGTGCATGGGGGAACTCCTACAGACTTTAATGCCAGTATGGTTTCCACTGTGGACTCCTCTTAAGACTCACAAAAGCGAGATGGTCAGCCCTCTCTTTATCATTGCGCTACATTATTTTTATTATTAACAAAATTGTTTACTTACATGAAAATTAACTACAAGTATATTAAGTTTTGGAGGTCCTAGACTCCTTTCAGATTCTGAAAATTGTCATATGATACCACATGCTACAGGGGTTTTTTTTTGGCATTCGACTATATGAGGTGAAATATCCTTGAATCCCAATTGTGGATCCCAGATTAAGAAACCCTATAAAAATATATGTTTATTGAGAATACATTCTCCATCTTTTTCATCATTTCACATTTTTTTCAGCTTACTGCCTGAATATATGTTAGATGTGGGAATATTAATTTTTAAGACTTTTTGGTATCTCTTACACTGATCTCTCTTTTCCTCAGGTATAAACCACATTCATCAGCAAACTTCCTACTCACCCCCCTTTGCTTTCTTTATCCATTAAAAACAATAGTTTGTATCACTATATGCTGGGTACTCATCTTAGCATTTGGCAAATTGTCTTCACCAATCCTAACTACAAACTAGAGAAGTATTTTCTATTATTATCTCAATTTAAAAGTAAGAAACTTGGGCATCCCGGGTGGCTCAGAGATTTGGCGCTGTATTCAGTCCAGGGCCTGATCCTGGAGACCTGGGATTGAGTCCCACATGGGGCTCCCTGCATGGAGCCTGCTTCTCTGTCTGCCTGTGTCTCTGCCTCTCTCTCTTTCTGTGTGTCTCTCATGAATAAATAAATAAAATCTTAAAAAAAAAATAAAAGTAAGAAACTTGATCCCCAGAGTGGGTAACTGAATTGCTCAAGGTCACAGAATGAGTGTATATCAGAATAAGGATGCTGCCTAACTATAGACTTCACATTTTCCCACTTTTATTTATTTATTTATTTATTTATTTATTTATTTATTTATTTATTTATTTGAGTTATAATTGACATATAACACTATATGAGTTTCAGGTGTTCAACATAATAAGTTGATAGTTGTATATTTTGTGAAATGATCACCAGAACAAGTCTAGTCAACATCTATCACCTTACATAGTTACAAAAAATTTTTTTCTCGTGATAAGAAAATCTAAGATCAACCCGCCTAGTAACTTTCAAATATGTAGTACAGTATTATTAGCTATAGTCAACCTTGCTGTACATTAAATCCCCATGACTTACTTACTTTATAACCTGAAGTTTATATATTTGATGCTCTTCACCCATTCTCAAAATTTTTACTCACTTTTAAATTTTATTTTAATTTCTAATTATATTGATTTCTTCAATTAAAAAGATAAATATATAAACACATATATGTAGTTATATGTGTATGTGTATAAGTACATATTCACTCAAAAATCAACCTAGGACATAAAATGTTATGAATATATTTGAAGCCCCTTGTGTTCCTCTTTCCATTTATATCTTTCTTTCTTCCTACCAGACATAACTACTACTCTGTCTGACTTTTGTAATTGTCATTCATCTTTCTCTTTCCACTCCACATATATATTTAGATAATATAAAGTAATATTTTGTAGGAAACATTCACACATATGTATTATCATATTGCATGTTATTTTCTACAAGTCACTTTTTTCTCAATTTAATATTTTTTGAAATTAATTCCTGCTTTGTAAAACCTTACAATAATTCATTGAAATTATGTCAAAATTTCTTTATTATTTTCCTAAGGGAATTTTTGCTTGCTTCCACATTTCAATATAAGAAATGATACAGCCAAGAAAAAATTCAAGCCTATTTCCTTCTGCACAAATGCAATATTTTCTCCAGAGTATGTTTAGGAATAAAATTTATCTTGTAGAATATATACACTTTCAAATATACTGGATATTGACGAATGCATTTCAACTTTTTAGCCAACTTAAATTTTCTGCAGTAATCTATAATTCTTCATTTAATTTTATCTTCTCACTTAATGGATATAAAGCATTTAACAGTTGGGCATATTGTGATATTTCCTCAATTATAAATTGACTATTCACATTTGTTCTTCTTTTTGGCTAACTATATTTATTATTTATCTATACAGGCTCTTTATATATAAGCTTCTGCCTTGCTTGTATCTTCTTCAAGGAATGGGAATGTCTTTTTACTTATGGTACTTCTGATATATATAAGTTCTTAATTTTAAAGTGATTGTATAAGTCTTTCATTTTTTAATTTTGTAAGTGTATTATGTTTAGAAAAATTTCCTACTCTTGATCATAGAGCTATTAAATGGATCCATTTCTAGGTTCTCTGTTCCCACATCTGTTTTAGTCCATTCAAAGTGCTATAACAAACGTGCCATAGACTGCATGCCTTAAACAACAAACATTTTTTCTCTCTCACTTCTGGAGGCTGGGAAGTCTAAGACCAGGCACTACTAGCAGGTTTGGTGTCTGTTTCGAACCCCTTTCTTGATTCACAGGTGGTCATCTTCTCACTGTGTCCTTATGTGGTAGAAGGAGTTAGAACTCTTTGGAATCTCTTATATAAAGCCACTAATTCCATTCATGAGGGCTCCACCCACTTATCAAAAGTGTCACCTCCTAACATTATACATTGGAAAATAGAATATCAATATATGAATTTTAGGGGGATACAAACATTCTGTCCATAACAATACCTTTCCATCATTGCTGCAATATCATAATAATTACAGATTTACAATGATTTTGATACATGGTAAGGCATTTGAAATCACTGCAGTCAGGCCTTAGCTAAACTCTTCCACAAACTACATTGCTAATTGCAACATCAAATCAACTCTGAGGGGTTGCAATATCTCTTTCAAAAATGGCATTTGACATTTTTGGCAAATTCATTTCTCAAACAGCAATTTCTTTAATTCTGTGATAAAAAAAGAAATATTCCCTAGTTCTCCAAATATTTGATTTATTTTCCAAAGTCCTTTGAAGGTTTCTATTCTTGGCCTGTATCTTGACTATTGTACTTTCTCCAGAATTCCAATTTTAGCCTCCTTTTATCACTTTGCATATCTCACCTACATAATCCCATTTTCTAATATTACTTCATCAGCTCTCTTTAAGATGATAACTCCCAAATATACATTTCATAACAGATTTCAAATAGATCTTTAAGCTAGCATAGTATACATTTCATATACATATATATGTGTATATATATATATATATATATATGCTTGTATCTCAAATGAATATATTTAAAATTAAAGCAAACATCTTTTCTCCTAACTCTATTTTGTGTTCATTATTTTGGTGAGTTATGCCTTTTACCTTATTCCCAATAAAAATCTGACTATTTTCATCTCCCTTTCATTCACATCCTTTATCCAGTTGGTGTTAGAGGTTTGATAAATCTAGTGCCTTCATAATCCTCTGATACACTCTATCTCCTTTACACATATTGATTCTTTTTCCATCTATATTCTCAGTATTTTAGCTTGGGAAACACTGTTTCCCACTAATACTTTTGTCCCAAATCCAACACATTTCCTCGTAGTGAAAATACAAATTTAATCATGCTATCCTATGGCTAAAATTTTAAATTTTTCCTCACTTAATACACAGTAAGAACATGAAAGCTATAATATCATGCATCTGTATATATATATATATATATATATATATATATATATATTTGCACACACACACAGAGTATCTATCTATCTATCATCTATCATCTATCTATCTATCTATCTATCTATCTACCTATCTAGAGAGAGAGAGAGATGATAGAGAGGCAGAGAAGGAGAGAGATTGGGATTTATAATGAGGAATTAATTCATTTGATTATGTAAACTGGGAGGTTCCACAGACCAAAGAAAGTGGATGATGTAGTTCCAATCAAGTCTGAAGGCTAAGAGCCAGGAGAAACAATGGTATAAGTTTTAGTCAAAATCTGAAAGCCTAAGAATCAGAATATCAAAGGTGTAAGTCTCATTCTGAGAGCAGGAGACCCATACTCAGCTCAAGCAGTCAGGCTGAGAGAGACTGAATTTCTCTCTTCTTTTTTCTAACTTTTTGTAAGATTGGATGATGGATTGGATGATGCCAACTCTATTGTGGAGGGCAATCTTCTTTACTCAGTCTATAAATTCAAATGCTAATTGTATCTGGAAACACCTGCACAGACACACAAAGAAATAATATTAACTAAGTACCTGGGCATCCCATGACTTAGTCAAGTTGTCTTATAATAAACCAATCTCTCCACTCTCCTCCCTCCTACCTATTTGTTCTATTTCTCTGGAGAACCCTATTGTATCAGTTGAGGTCAAACAAGATATAACTCTGTTTGCTTATGTTAGCTTTCATATAAGCAAGTATTTTTTGGTGGTCTACACAGCACCACTTTTTTTTTTTTTTTTGCATTTTTGTGATCTTTTGTTGTCAGTTCACTGTTTAAAAAGACCCCTAAGGGTAGCACTGAAATGCTATTTTGTCTTCCTAAGTGCAAGAAACTGTGATGTGCCTTACAGAGAATATATCTGTTAGATAGGCTTTGTTTAGTCATGAAGTATAGTGCTGTTGGACATGAGTTCAATGTTAATTAGTTGACATTGACACATCAAATAAGATGTCTTTCAACAGAAATACACACAAAACAAGGTTATATATTGATCTGTCAATGGCAACATGACCAGAATCTCGGAGGAACTTAACCAACTTTTCTCCAAGGAAATTTATTAATTCAGTGTTTACAGTAACTTTGTAGAATATAACTACCATGAATAATGAGAACTGACTATATGTTTATATATATATACTTTCACAGATACATATTTTTAAAATCTCAAGTTTAAATCAGTATCTCAAATTCTATTTCAATTTCTTCTTGATCTTCCCCTATCTAGTATCTATAATTCTCTTCCTCCAAACTGAGAGCCCTGGCTCCCAACAATATTAACAATGTATTTATTTGTTCAATACTATAATATACCTAAAATAATTTAAATATAATTTCATTTGTAAAGCTAAACTTTAGTAAGGAAACTGCTAAAAGAGTTCTGAATTTATTTGCAGTTTTCAAGTATCTCATCCTGCTCAAAACTAAATGAACATAGTCTACCTCCATGCTCATAAATTACTTGAATTAAATTTTTTGTTTCTGTTTCTTTTCCTTATTTTCATACTTGACATCTCATTGTTCATTTTTAAAACAGAATCATTTGTTTCAAGTTTTCTTCATATTTTCCTGTTTCCTTTCTATCTCTTTTAATGTAACATAATTTTTGAATATATAGAACCTTGACATGCTTTCAAAAGTTAACACTATACAAAATCGTATTCTCAGAGAAATGGCATTTCTTTTGTATCTCTTTCACTTGGGATGCCTTGGTGACTCAGCGGTGGAGTGTGTCTCTTTCACTCCATTCCTCACCCCTTGCAGTCAACCAACTTCATTGTTTTTCAGTTTATCCTTAATGGTTTTTTGGTTTATCTGTACAAGGAAAACTATAAGATGCTGATAAAAGAAATTGAAGTAGACACAAATAAATGAAAAGACAACCCATGTTCATTGATCAGAAGAATTAATTTTGTTGAAATCCTCATTTTACCCAAAATGGTCTATAGATCCAATGCAATTCTTATCACATTTCCAATGTCATTTTAAAAGAAATAGCAAAGAAAAAAATTTCCTAAAATTTGTATGGAACCACAAAAAATCCTGCATAGCTAAAACAATCTTGAGCAAGAAGAACAAAGCTGGAGGCACTACACTTCCTCATTTCAAACCATATTACAAAGCCACAGTTATCAAATAGTAGATAATGGGATAAAGGCAGACACATAGATCAATGGAACAGAATAAACAGCCCAGAAAAAAACCCACACATTCACAGTCAAGAATTTTCAACAAAGGCACCAAGAATACACAATGGGGAAAGGATAGTCCCTTCAATAAATGATGTTGATAGAATTGGTTATCTACATGTAAAAGACTGAAATTGGATCCTATTTTATGCCATATATAAAAATCAAATGATCTCCTCCCTCTGCCTGTGTCTCTGCCTCTCTCTCTCTCTGTGACTATCATAAATAAAATAAAATTCTTTAAAAAAAAAAGATTAAAAATCAAGTGAAAATGGATTAATGACTTCAAAATAAAACCCAAAGCCATTAAACTTCTGGAATAAAGCATAGGGGTAAAGCTCATTGACACTGGCTTTGACAATGATTTTTTGGATTTTACACTAAAAGCAGAGGACATGAAAGTAAAGTAGATAAGTGAAATTACATCAAAGTAAAACGTGTTTGCATAACAATGGAAACAATCAACAAAGTGAAAGCTAACCCATGAAATGGGAAAAAATATATATTTGTAAACCACTATAACTGATAAGGTGTTAATATCTAAAATATATAAGAAACTCATACAACCTACTAGCAATAATAATATAAATAACACAATAAAAAGTTGGCAAAGTATCTAAATAAACATTTTTCCAAAGAAGATATACAGATGTCTGTCAATTGTATAAAAAGATATTCAACATTACTAATCATCAGGGAAATTCTGATAAAAATTACAGTGAAATATAACCTCATGTCTTTAGCATGGCTATTATCAAAGAATCAAAAGATAACAAGTGTTGACATGGATGTAGAGAAAAGGGAACCCTTGTGCACTGTTAGCAGGAATGTATACTGGTACTATTATGTAAAATAGTATGGAGGTTCCTCAAAAAATTGAAAATAAAAGTACCATATGACCCATAAATCCCACTCCTGAGTATATATCCAAAGGAAATAAAATCACTACCTTGGAGAGATATCTACACTGACGTGTTCATTGTAGCATCATTCTCTGTAGCTGAGGTATGAAAACAACCTAAGTGTTGTCAACCAAAGAATGTATAAAGAAAATGTGGCATAGAAATATACAATGAAATATTATTCAGCCTTAAAAGGGGTGAAAATCTTGCCATTTGCAACGACACAGATGAATCTGGAGAATGTTATGCTAAGTGAAATGATCCAGACACAGAAAGACAAATATCACATGATCTCACGTACATGTGGATGCTTAAAAAATGGGAATTCATAGTGACAGAGTAGAAAGGTAGTTACTGGAGGCTGGGGGTTGGGAGAAAAGTTGAAATATTGATCAAAGAATACAAACATTCAGTTCTAAGATGAATGAGTTCTGAAGACCTAATGTACAGCATGGTGATTATAGTGAATCAAATGCATCATATATTTGAAATTTGCTAAGAGAATAGATCTCAAGTGTTTTCGCTACAAAAGAAAAAAAAAATAAGATAACTATGCAAGCAATGGATGTGTTAATTAGTTTGATAGTGGTCATCTTTTTGCAATACATACATGTATCAAAACATCATATTGTGCACCTTAAACATATACAGTTTTTCTTTGTCAGTCATACCTCTATAAAGCTGGAAAAAAATCTTAACACTCCCCCCTCCCCCTCTGCGGGTGAGGGGACAACATCCTAACTCGCTCTACTAGGTGATACTCCAAGGAATTTCTAGGATTGCAGAGCACTTGAAATATGCAAATCTTTTGATCAGAAAGCATTTGGGTTGACCTGGGAGATACATCAAAAGTTAGAGTTTTATTTGTAAAATAAAATTTACTCATGACTACATACCATTTTATTATCTCTTATATTGAGACAAGAAAATGCTATTGTTTCCTTTGCATTGGTACTTGAGGAACATAAATGGCAGCAAAGCTACATAGGACACAAAGGTACCTTGACTTGTTTTTCATTCCATTCAATGCAGAGTTATTAAAGCCCAGTGGCCTGTGAGTTATTCAAACTCTAGTGGACTAGTAGCATCTTCAGCTATCATCTACTGCGTTGAGTGCCTATAAGTAGTGCCTGTATTTCCATGTGGGATGCACTGCAGTAGCAAACAGAGAAGACAGCTTCTCCTGTCAAAGAATAAATGAATCTAAAAGAAGAGATGTAGTTACATAGAAAAGTATGAGAAACATAAAATATACATCATATGGCACACAATGCATATTGATGCACTTTAATTTGTCAAAAAAAACTTATGTACCCAAAAATATAAATTAAATGAATACTCAGGGCCTAATTAGAGAAGGTGTTCTGGAGGAGTACATATAAAAAATACCTAAGAAAGCATGCATTCTGGGGTGGCTGGCTGGCTCAGTTGGTGGAGAATGTGACCCTTGATTTCATGGTTGTGGGTTCAAGCCCCCATGTTGGGTGTAGAGATTACTGAAAAATAAAACTTTTTAATTTTTTTTTAAAGCATACATTCAATGATTTCCACAAGATACTAAATGACATGCATCCCTGTAAGGACACAGAAGTTTATATGACCTTACCAGAATGGCCACTCAGACATTTTGAAGTTTTAGGAAATTGAATACTCTTGAGTAACTTGGAAAAACACTGCCATTCTAATATATTTCTGTGCCTTACACCTTGGCATCAGCACTCAACTTTTGTGTTGTGGTTCTTTAGTTTTCCTGTCTGTATAATGGAGATAATGTTAATTTCCTTCTCCTGGTTGCTGTGAAGGTTGATTTATACTTGTAAAGTACTTTGAAGATGAAAAGTACTTGTGCTTATTATTAGCTGTAATATTGGCCAAAAAAGAGAAGAGTCATTTGTCTGAAGAGGGCTTTTACTTCAGAGCAGTGCAGTAGAATTAGCAAGGGCAAGAGTAGAGGAAGAATGAAGAAATACATATGGGAGGAAAAGCTTTTTAAAGATTACTGGTTTTTCATGATCCAAATCTCCTAAAATGCTTTGAGATTTTTTACACTGCTCATAAGAGGCCTCCTGTAGTCAATATACATGAAGAGGGAAATTTTGTTTTCTACAATAAACCTAGAGAATAATTATCTTCAGCTGTAAGGAGCACAGGTTTTCCAGTTTAAGAAGTATCAGATTTGATTAAGATTGAAAGGAAGTATTTAATTTTTCCAATGTGACTACAGAAGAGCCTTCATTGAATTTAATTTAAATCATATACATTATCTTTCATTGTGCTAAATTATTTTAATACTCAATGATTATAAACATAAATTACTAATTTCTCAGAGTCTAACAAGCAAATAGAATTGAAATAAACATGGTATATACGAATCACATTTGCTAGAAGTATCACTTATTAATCATACTCAGAGGAGATAACAATGGCAAAGTCAAGAGCCTGACATATTATATCTTATATAATTTCTGTTATAAGTACTTGGCTACAGGAAAAGGAGCTGTCATTAATGTGGCATCTGATTGAATTCTTTATGTAGTTCTACTGCTTTATTGTTCTGCTATTCTTTTTATTAGTAAGGAAGCAAGTTTATTTCTCTTAAAGTCATTGATCAATAAAAATAAATCTATTGTAGTAAAAACTTGATAGAATAGAATTCTGTATTGAGCGCAGATGTAAAATTAAGCAGTAACAGAAAATTGCTTTCAGACAATAGTTATGCTCTAATCTGTAAGAGAAAGCAAAACAGGAATTCAGCAGCTGATCAGAGACCTTTATCCACCAAAACAGAAAAATAAAATATATTAAGTAGTTAAGAATATTGAGATGCTTCTGTCAGAAAATTGTATTCAGGGCAGCCCGGGTGGCTCAGCGGTTTAGCGCCTGCCTTTGGCCCAGGGCATGATCCTGGAGACCCGGGATGGAGTCTCATGTCGGGGTCCCTGCATGGAGCCTGCTTCTCCCTCTGCCTGTGTATCTGCCTTTCTCTTTCTCTCTTTCTGTGTCTCTCATGAATAAAAAAATAAATAAAATCTAAAAAAAAAAGAAAAAGAAAGAAAGAAAATTGTATTCACTTTCATCATTGAGTCTTCTGAGGACCCTTAGGTGAATTTAGTAAATGTTGAGAATATGCAAATACATTGATCCTATGGACTAAAACAAAATGGTGACAATTTTTAGGTTGATAAAAGTACTGTTATTTCAGTGATAGTGACCTACTATTTTACTTGAAGAATAAAAATAAAAGAACATAAATTTCTTTCAAAGGTTAACAAACATGCTATAGGATGTGGAAGAAAACATATATATTTGCCTTTTGTGTTGTAGTTCTTTAGTTTTCCCATCTGTATAGTGGAGATAATGTTAATTTCCTTCTACTGGATGCTGAGAAGTTTGAGTTTATGTCCAGAATAAATTGGCTCTATGCAGAAACAGAGGAATATCTCTCTTAAGGTTTTATTTATTTTTTTTTCATTTTAACTCAGTGAACTGTTAAAAATCATTCTGAATAAATGGGCTTAGTAATGATATGCTTGCTTAAAAATATGTAGCCAGTAGTATTTTTAATAATTTAGTAAGCCATTCAAATTTTTATTTCCATGTTGTCTGACCTAAAAAATATCTGGGATTAGTAAGTATTCACTTTCCACTGCTCCTATTATTGATGAACATTCTACTGAGGAAAGTGAGGTAAGGGGTTATAGTAAATTGTAATGATTTAGGAGCCTCTGGCAACCATTCTATTTGCAATAGACAAGATAGTCCCATGAACATAAATTATGAATCTCCATTGACCATGTTGATAATATAACTGCCAATTTTTATTTAGTGTTGACTCTAAAATTTGTAGCATGATAAAGAATTGGAGATAAAAAAAGTAAGGAAAGATATGACATATATATTACATCTTTCTTATATGTATGTTTGATATATGTTATATATGATATATATAACTAACAACATATAATATCTATAATCAGCAAAATATAATCAGCAGCAAGCATCATAACAGAACTAAAAAATAATAACAATAGCTTTCTTGTTCTATTCTAATAGCAAATAGACAAAAGTGGTTAAAAACTTCCAGTTATAAAATAAATAAGTCCTGGGGATGTAATGTGTAGCATGGTGTCTATAATTAATAATACTATAATGTATATTGGAATATTGCCAAGAGAGTAGATGTTAAAGGTTCTCACCGCAAGAAAAAAATTTTGTAACTGGGTGATTTATCATGGTGATCATTTTGCAGTATATACATATATCAAATTATTATGTTGTACACCTGAAACTAATATAGTGTTATATGTCAGTTACATATCAATAAACAAGAATAGCCTTTCTTTGTAAACTTAGAAACATAGGCAACAAGGTCACTGTTGTTAATATTATTATTTGCTTTATAGAGTCTGTCCACTTACATAGGATATTTCTGTCTTACCCAATGTAACAATTGAAATATATATTACTATAATACAAATAAAAAGGTGTAATTTTTGTATTATGGATTGAGCTTCATACTCTAACCAAATTGCATAGTTTTCCACATCTTTCTAAAATACAGCTCTTGACTGGGTATTATATAAGACTGATGAATCACTGAACTCTACCTCTGAAAATGATAATACATTATAAGCTAATTAATTGAATTTAGATTTTAAAAAAGAATTCAATAAAAAAATAAGTCTTCTCTTTTTCTTCCTTTTACGGACTCCCTTACACCTTCTTCTCCCACTGCTTTCTTCTTTTCACCTGCCACAGCAACAGTAGTACATGATGGGGGATTTTGCCATCATAAACTGAATAATCATCTCTACATGAGAAAAACAAATTAACAAATAAGCAGGAAAAACTGCTGTTTAGAAGAATTACAATTGCCATCATCACAAAAAGTTTAAAACTTCAAGTATCTATAAGAGAGAAAATTGTTTAAATGCCATGTGGACAAAGATACCTCAATTTGAGAAATCAAGTGAATGAATTTATTTCACCTGAAGTTTCATTAAGGAAACTATTAAAAGGAAATCTAAAATAAGATAAACAAGATTTCAAAAATTTTAATATGCTTATTTAAATATGCAAATTACAGAATAAAATTTGATTGTATTTTGGAAAATAAATATACATGAATCACCTTTTAAAAAGAGTAATATTGGTTCATCTTAAAAACTCATAATTCTTTTTATTCATAAGCTGGAGAATTGTATACAGATTTTATTTAAGCTACCTTGTTATTTTTATTCAGTACATATTTATTAAAATAACCTCCTACATTATAAAGGTTTACATATGAAAATTCCATCAATTAACTAAAATGAGACTGTATGTTACATTACCATACTGTAATATATTTTCAAAATGCCCCTTTTACAAGTCAAAAAAGAAATGTGTGTCATTGTATGAGAAATCAAAAAAAAAAAAAAAAGGCAGAAAGAAAAGGTGTAAGTAATAGATGGATAAGTAGTTCTCCATTATATCTAATTTGACTTAATGAGAAGTAGTTCTTAACTTTCAATCAACCTCAATATATCATAATATTCAAAATAACTTTTAGAGGAATCTTTTAAAGCTGGAATCATAGCTCTTCTGCATTTTATCCCCTTGATAACAGATTTTCTTATTTAGCTCTAAATTTTTGAGAAGTAATTATTAAAATACATGGCACTGAGTCCATTTTTTTATTATAAAACTTTTATATTAACTAAGAGATGTCTAGGTTGTCAAGGGAATTTACCAATTTATGTCAATCATCTGGTTTCATAATTAAACACAGTTCTTTTCTGAGACTTTTATATAAAATCTACACAGTTTTCTGTAATGGGAAAAGGGGAAACTAGGCCTTAGATAGCTTACATCAGTGACTAACAAAAATCCTTACAAAATATTGTAAGAAATCATGACATTGTTTTATGATGAATTGTCTCAAATTATGCTGGTCAACCAAGCCTAATCATACTAAAGAGTAGAATATATTAATTCCAGATACAAACCTCATTCATAAAAAATAAGCCCATTTAAGTTGGAATATTTTGATATTCTCATAAGTGCAAGTTCAGAAATCAGGGTGTGACAGTAAAGCAGAGGGAAGCTAAGGTTACAAAAAGGAGTGGGGATGATGTGATAAGGGCATACTTTGCTTCTGTGATGTTCTCCCCCCAAATCCATAAATCCAGCGTCTCATTAGAAAACAGCAGAAAAACCCAAATTGAGAGACATGCTTCAAAATACCTGAAAACTGCATTGCCAAAGAGTTGAGCTTATGAAAAATAAGTATTGAGCACTCACAACTGGAGAGACCTAAGAAGAAAATGTAACATGGTATCATTTAGAACAAAAAACATTAAAAAACAAAACAAAACAAAAGAACATTAATGGAAAAACTGGTAAAATCTGAATTAAAGCTGTAGTTTTAGTTCTCATTTCGTATCAGTATTAACTTCTAAGTTGTGATAAGTGTTATATAAGATATCAACCTTAGGGGAAACTGAGTAAAGGACAAGTAGGAAGTCACTGAAGAACTTTGGCAACTCTTCTGAAAATATAAAATTATTAAATAATAATAATTAAAGAAATAAAAATTAGCAAAACAAATGAAAAATAAGGAATGATAGAATTTATAAGAAAATTGAAAATGAGAGGTGTCTGGGTGGCTCAGTCAGTTAAGTGTCTGTCTTCGGCTCAGGTTATGACCCAGCATTATGGGATGGAGCTCTACATTGTGCTCCTCCCTGCTCAGCTGGGAGTCTGCTTCTCCATCTCTTCTACCCCATCCCCCTGCTTGTGCTCTCTCTCACTTGCTCTCTCCCTCAAACCAATAAATAAAATCTTTAAAGCAAAAGAAATAAAATTGGAAATGAATCAGAGGGTTCCAAACTACACAGAAACTGGTTAAAACTGCAACATTACCTACACATTTATTTCTTAATAATAATAAATATTATATATGAAGATTAGAAGATAGAAATATATATCTATAGTGATCCTAAAGACATGATATATATATTAAGATTAATTTTGAGTTGTCATCAATTTTCTGAATTTAGACCTTTCCAGGACAAATAACAGGCTTTACACTATAACTCCTTAAGAAAGAGCTTTGGAGGTATACAATAATTTATTCTGCTAAGGTACAGAAGAATGAACTAAGGTACACAAGAAGAACTTTTCTTCTTGCTTTAAAGTATCATAGTCAGAGGTAAGGGGAAGAAGTCTGTCCAAAGACAGAAGACTGTCCAAACTGCATCCTTAAGGTTAGACTAACAGGGAGGATCCCATGATACCAGTCAAGAGGTTTTTGTTGTTGTTGTTGCTCTTATCAAATACTGATGACTGAAGAAATAGGAGACACCAGAGTAAAGCACTGAATGAGAAGAACAATAAATCAAAAGGGATGTACTATTGATTTCCACAACCAATAAGGCTGTAAATATCACCTGAGTACAGAAAATGGAGCTGTAATCAAACACTGAGTAATATGAAAATAATCAGTGATGTGCAAAGTGTGAGAATTGAGAAAATTGTAAAAATTTCAAATCCTGTTCTCCTGAAGATCTACTGATATCTTCAAGATGGCACATATTGCATGGGGGAAATGAATTTAATCAAAAATTTAGAAAAAAAATGTTTTAAAGAAAGATTTAGAGGTTTCTTATTGAGTGCTCCTAGACTTTAAGATGACAATATATTTTGTAAAGCTTGCTGCCAAAGGGGGTAGGCATCTGAAGGGGAAAAAAATTAAAGAAAATATAGTACTTATGAAAATTTGGGGGTGACCAAATAGGTTTTTTTTCTAGAGAAATTTACCTAACATTGAACATTGACACAGCAATCATATTTAAGTCACTTTAAATATTTGGTGGGACTATTGCTTACATATACCCGAGTCTTTGATTCCTGGATCTCTTAGCACTTTTTTATTTCTAGGTCTCTGATTTCAATGCCTGCTAATGCCACTAGTTGCTAATCTAGAGGGGTCTTATGAGTTGTCTGGTTACTCTTAAGTAATGGAAGAACCCCACATCAATAATTAATATGTCCAGCTCAATGAAATTAGCCAAAGCGTGTGTACACACAGACATACACACACAAACAAACACACACACTGAACTGGGAATAGATACCCTTTCCCAGTTGGTCTACTGTAAATGAGCCACCAGCAGTCAGGAGTTGGGGATAGCAGTAGGTTTGGCTTCTTCTAGAGTCTGAATCGGAGAAGGGAGGACAAAAAAGTGCTAAGAGTATAGGAAAACTTTTTTTCTCTCTCTTCTTAATAAAAATAAAACTTCCCAGTTCATATAAGTGGAAGTTCAGATCTAGGTCAGAATTACAGGGTTGGTGATCTATTGGCTCATTGCTATCTCAAAGAACTCAGTATTTGTCTCTGTGTTAAGTCATCTGAAATGCCAGAACAATTCCTCTCTGGGTTGTAGGACAGAGAATAATAGCAATCAAATCTACAAGGTGCTTTATAAATATCTAGTGAAAGAGAATACTTTTATCTATGCTTTAGAAGCCATTCTAAAATTCATCTTGATTGGCCTACATCCTCTCCAGAAACAACAGCTGTGTCTGGGAGAATGGATTATGTTGATTGGTTTAAGCTGATCAAACTTTAACAATGAAGCAGAAGACGGCTTGAAAACAGTTTTACCTGAAGTGAATGGGGGCTGTTATATAGTTTTTGCTATGCTGTTAACTTTCTGGTTGACATGAGGAATTTCTTCAATTCCCTGGACTTAGGATACATCATTTTTAAAGATTTAAAGATAGGATTAAATAGACTTCCTCCAGGGAAGATGGCAGAGTTGGAGTATCTGAAGCTCACCTCCTCCCATGGATACAACTAGACAGCAGCCACATCAGTGTAAATGACCCAGATAATAACCCAAAGATTGGCAGAAAGAACTCTCCAGAGCTAAAGGTAAAGCAAAGACCACATCAAGGAAAGTAGGAAGAAGAGTAGAGACACAGTCTGGAGCTAAATGGACTGTCCAAAGGAGGGAGACTTGCCATGGGTGCTGAGGAGAGAGAAACAGACCCTTATAGCTGGGATCTGAGGAAGATGAAGATGAAAGAGGAAGATGAATCTCCATAACATTTGACTTTGAAATACAGAGAGGCTGAATTTCACAAGTTCTTACAATCCGCAGGACTTAAAACCTGAACTTTAGAAATCAGTAGGCTCTGGGAAGAGCCAGGAGGGCAAGGGGAAACTGAGTCCCTGCCCACAACAAATGGCCCCACAGAGATACAGCACAGTGGCAGCAGTTTGAAAAGTCCCTTGGGGATCCCTGGGTGGCGCAGTGGTTTGGCGCCTGCCTTTGGCCCAGGGCGCGATCCTGGAGACCCGGGATCGAATCCCACATCAGGCTCCCGGTGCATGGAGCCTGCTTCTCCCTCCGCCTATGTCTCTGCCTCTCTCTCTCTCTGTGACTATCAGAAAGAAAGAAAGAAAGAAAGAAAGAAAGAAAGAAAGAAAGAAAGAAAGAAAGAAAGAAAGAAAGAAAGAAAGAAAAGTCCCTTGGATATATGAGAGGGAGATTTGTTTATTGATCTCAGAGCTTGTGCTGGAGGGGTAGAGATTATTGGGAACTTTCTCCAGGAACAAAGGAGCTGACAGGTACCATTTCCTTCCTGCATCCCCCAGCATAAACACAAAGACACCTCCAGGAATTGGCTTGGTTCCAAGGCTCACTACTTAACTTACTAGCAGTGTCCTCTACCAACATGCTTTCCTATGGACATGCTCCTCCAGCCAGGCCTCAGCTCTATGTCCCCTCCCAAAGCAGACAACTGCAAATCTGGCTAACCTTATGCATCCTGCTCCTACATGATTCTGAGTATCTGTCTCCTCCAACCCAACCTGTCTCAGTCTCCAGCAGCTACATGTCCCCTCCTCCCAGCAATAACTTGCCAGCACTGCATGGACTGCCCCTGCATTCTCTTGTACTTCCATGCTACTGCATCTTTGGCACATTCCTGGTCTAACTCAACTCAAACTCAAGCAGCCCCAGACTGGCCCATTAACAACACAGATAACAAACCCTGTCCACAACAGGCAAAGACAGCCATTGCAGATGACTGGACTAAAGGCAAAGCAGCTCAGCTGGAACAGCAGGGTGCACACAACACACACAGAAGACACCCCTGCAGCACCAGGTTCTGCAGGACCTCTTCTTCAGCAGATCACTACTTTCAAGAGTAGGAGACCACCACACTGGCCCTACAAGAAATGTTAAGAAAGATATCTGAGTCGAAAGAGAAGACCATAAGGAGGAGTAAGAAAAGTAGGGAACACAAAAAGTAGAAAAAATAAGTATAGCTGTAAAAATCAGTCAAGGGAATCATAAAATAAAAGGTTATAAATTATGATATGATATACTTAAAACATGAGAAGAGAGGAGTGAAGATCAGCTTAACATAGACTGCTCTCTGCATAAGATGTTATAGACAAACCTAATGGCAACCACAGATCAAAAATTAGTAACAGATATGCAAAAAAATAATAATAATGAGAAAGAAATCCAAGTATTTCACTTATAAAAAAGCCAACAAATCATGAGAGAAGAGAACAAGGGAAGACAGGAACAGAAGAACTACAAAAACAACCATAAAACAGGTAAAAAATGGCAATAAGTATATACTTATCAATAATTAATTTAAATGCAAATGGACTAAAAGCTCCAATCAAAAGACATACAATAATGAAATGGACCTGGGCACTTGGGTGGCTCAGTTGGTTAATCGTCTGCCTTCGGTCCCAAAGTCCTGGGATCAAGGCTGGCATTGGGCTCCCTGCTCAGTGGGGAGTTTGCTTCTCCCTTCGCCCCTCCCCCTACTATGTTCTCTCTCTCTCTCTCTCTCTCTCTCTCTCTCTCAAATAAATAAATAAATAAATAAATAAATAAAATCTTTAAAAAAAAAAAGTATGACCCATCTATAGGCTACCCATAAGGGACTCATTTCAGAGCTAAAGACACATGTGAAGGGATTGACAGCAAAGGGATGGAAGAGCATTAATCATGCAAATGGAAAAGAAAGTTGGGGAAGCAGTAGTTACACTGCACAAAATACACTTTAAACCAAAGTCTGTAAAAAGAGACAAAGAAGGACACTACACAATCATAAAGGGCACAATCCAATAAGAAGATGTTATAATTGTAAATATTTGTGAACCCAATATGGGGGTACCCAAGTACATAAAGCAGCTAATAACAAATATGTGTTTAGCAGAAATAGAAATTAAGAAAACAATCCTTTTACAATTGCACCAAAAATAATAAAATACCTAGGAATGAACTTACCCACAGAGGTGAAAGACCTGTGCTCTGAAAACTATAAAATATTGATGAGAGAAATTGAAGATCACACAAAGAAATGAAAAGATATCTCATGCTCATGGACTGGAAGAAGGAAAAAAATTGTTAACATGTCCATAGCCTAGAGCAATCTACAAATTTAATGCAACCCATGTCAAAATACCAACAGTATTTTTCACAAAACTAAAACAAATAACCCTAAAACTTGTATGGAACCACAAAAGACCCCGAACAGCCAAAGCAATCTTGAAAAAAAAAAAAAAAAAAAAGAGGTATCACAATCCCAGAGGGTATATCACTCAGTGAAATAAGTCACTCAGAGAAAGACAAATACCATATGATTTCACTCATACATGGAATTTAGGGAAAAAAAATAAATGAATAAAGGGGAAAGAAAGACAAACCAAGAAACAGACTCTTAACTACAGAGAACAAACTGATGGTTATCAGAAGGGAATTGGGAGGGATGGGTGAAATAGGTGACAAGGATTAAGAGTACACTTATCGCAATGAGCACCAATAAACAGAATTGTTGGATCACTATATTGTATACCAGAAACTAATATAACACTGTATTTTAACTATACTGAATCAAGATTTAAAAAGAAATAGGATTAAGCAACTTCTAAGATCTTTCAAAAGAATGATTCTAAAAACAAAGCTTCAGAGTGATTATAGAATTTTATTCAATAATTTAAAGTTTTTTAATGTTATGTGATAGACATCATTGTCATATCTGGGTAATTAATATTCTTAAAAGGCAAATACTTTATATCTCATGGAATCTATTTTCCAGTGGAGTTGAAAGAAAATAAACAAGAAATTAAGTGTATAGCAAATTGCTAGTGATAGGCACTAAGTTGAAAAAGAAAGCAGGGTAAGAGATTAAGAAGTATCAGAGACAGGTTTTATAATTGTAGCCAATTATCTCACTTAAAAGGTCACATGTGAACAAATATTTGGAAGTCATGGTGTGTCAAAGGATTTCTTGAATGAGAAAGAGTGGCCAGTAAAGTAGGAGGGAAACTGAGGTTTTGGTGTCATAAAAGCCAAGGAATGAATGTGCCCTGGGACAGAGAAAAAATTAGAGACATAGGTAATATTATACATTATAGGGGACAGATCTTTCAGGCCTTACAGGTCATTTTAAGGCTTGTGGTAATTCTAAGTCTTAGAGGAAGCCTATCAGAAATAATTACTGAGGGGTGCCTGGGTGGCTTAGTCGGTTAAGCGTCTGCCTTCCACTCAGGTCATGTTCCCAAGGTCCTGGGATAGAGCCGCCCTTGGGTCTCCCTGCTCAGCAGGGAGCCTGCTTCTCCCTATCCCTCTGCCCCTCTCCCCTGCTTGTGCTCTCTCACTCACTCTCTCACAAATAAATTAAAATCTTTTAAAAATTAAAATAAATAAACTAAATTTAATTTAATTAAAAAAAGAATTACTGAGAACTGCTCCTCTTCTTTCAATGTTCAGCAAATACAGGTTCAAGCCTATGTTAGTTCTCAAGAAAAGAGGCAGGAATAGATGACATTTCATTGAAATCTATGCATCTGTTTATAGTCCTGAAATGTTCTGTTGTTTGTGACGCTAATAAAACCATAAAATGGAATTTATATGTTCCATTTTATGAACACTCAATTGAGGATAGTGGATTTTAAGCTGCTTTTGGTTAAAAGATTGTAGGAACATTAACAGAATTTTTAAAATTTACCAAAAGAAATACATATATTTTAAGCATTGCTGTCAAGACTCCCATTTCACTAGGTACAAATATTTTTGTCTCTAAAATGCAATGCATAAGGGCTGAGTGAACTAGGTTCTTGAAATTTATGCTTTAGAGTATCATGATTATCTGATACTGAAACATCCAGGGAGAATTCAGTTAGTTCTATACTCAAATCAGTGTAAATCTCTTACAAATTTTATACAAAATGAGGCCATTTATGCTACAGTACATTCATATGCAACATTAGTATTTGATGTGATTCTTTAGTGTAGCTTGCAATGAATTTTAACTAAAGTTATCAAGTCTTATTTGAGTTACTTTTATTCATTAATTGTCCATTTAAATAGAATAAGATAATGCTTCTCTTAGAAAATTTTATTACTTCAAAGAAAAGAATATTGTTAATAATCATAAATTCAACTTTAAATGAAAATATGGTTTTTTAAGAGTTATTTCTTAGCAAGTGCAGACTTCTGTAGATATTTTTTACTCTGGTCAGAATTTCCCCAGTATTTCCATTAACTAACAAAATATCAATAACGTATATTCAGTATACTCAATCTTAGTTTTATTTTATTCAAATCAAATCACCAATTTGGTCATTTTTTCAGATTTCAAATTTCACGGAAAACTGTGAGTAGGTAAAGAATAATACTGCTAAGAATTTAGTTCCTGGCTCCCTTTGATACTACTTTTTAAAGTCATAAGTAGAAATCATTCTTCCAATTCTCTGTTCTTTTAGTTCCTTAAAACTGTTTTCTCCTATGATCTTGTTTTCCACCATACCTAGTCTCTCACTCTTATGGTCACCACAAAGATCTCGCTATTACCAGTAATTCCATTCACACCCTATCATGTCAATGTGTTTCATTCTCCGACCAGTTATGTTTTCTGATTTTAGCTATAATTTTCAGGTACCCTGAACCCAGCAAGCCTTCCACTCCACCTAGACCACTGATACTACCATGTTTTCATTCTCTAAACCTCAAGTCCAGATCCCCCTCTTGCTCACTTTATATTTCATTGTCAACCACTGTAATCACTCTGCCTGAAAACTTTGACTTCCTTCACATGTCTCTCTGATGTGAAATCACAAAGCTGCTGGGATCTAACTCGCTATCTCCTTTGCGCTGCCCTCATTCGGCTGAATAACTGGGGGACAAAGGGTTCTGCTGCTGCCAGGCAGTCATGCCCCACACCCTTGATTCTTGCTCCCTCCTTCAGATGACTTCTTTTTTTTTAAGATTTTATTTATCAGACAGGCAGAGCCATGGGCAGAGGGAGAAGCAGGCTCCCTGTGGGGAACTCGATGCAGGACTCGATCCCAGAATCCTGGCATCACAACCGGAGTGGAAGGCAGACGCTAAACCACTGAACCATCATCCAGGTGCCCCTCAGATGACTATTTTACATCTTTTCCTAATTCCTGAAACTTCCAATACCTTCTCAATTTATCTGCATTCTCTGATGATGGCATTCTTGCCTAATCAACTGAGAACACTGAGGTTATATATATGAAAGAAAAATTCTAGAAATTACCGACATTGCATTCACTCACCTGATACCTTCATCCATAAGATCCATCTTTCCACCTTCTCCTGAAGTCGATTTTCCATTTACACGCAAGATCCTATCTCCCCTCCCACTTAGTGATATGGGTGGGCAATTCTTCCCTCTCTTCCCTGCATCATGCCTTCCATAACCTCTATCAATTCCCCTTGGCATAAAAATATCCTATTTTTGTCTGCCATCGAGATGGCCCATCTCTTAAAATTCTTCCTCTGTCAGCTACTGCTCCACTTCTTCATTCTCCTTTCTAGCAAACCACCTCAAAAGAGTTGTCTTTACTTGCTGTCTGTAATCTTGTTAAAAATATTCCATGGAATGTTTTTGTCAAAGTCACCTTATGTCTACCATATTGCTAAACATATTTTCAATTTCCAATGCTCAACTCAATCAGTGCTCAGCCTTTACCAGCGGGATTTTACACAATTAGCCCTTTTTCCTCCTCAGTGCCTGTTTTTTTATGATACCAAAACTCAGTTTCCCTCCTGCTTTACTGACCAATCATGCTTGAACTTCTCTGATGGTTCCTTCTTGTCTCCCTAATCTCTTCAGTTTAAAATGCCCTGGGGCTCACACTTTTTTTCAAAAGCTCTAATATTTTCCAGTCTTGTCTATGCACCTAATTTTCATTATCTGTTAACATTTCCAGTCCAGAACACTCTCCTGAATGCAGATCCACAGGTATAGCCCACTGCCTGCTTGACATTTCCACTTAGATGTCTAACAGACATTTTAGTTGGTTCAAGTTTAAAATTGCATTTTGGTTCCCTACCCTCCCCCCTCCCCAAGTCACAGAATCCTTCTTGACATTCTTTATTTCCCTATATCAAATCTGTTAGACAATCTGTGGTCTCTGCCCTCAAAATACATCCAGAATCTGACTAATTCCTTCCAACCCTCCTATTCCAGCACTTCCCTGGTTAGTGCAATGTGCATTTCTAGCCTGGATTACTGCAATAGCCCCCTAACAGACTTTCTTATTTCTACCCCTCAAGCCAGGGAATCTCTTGATACAGTAGTCAATTAAAATATAATTCACATCATCTCATTACTCTTCTCAAAACGATGCAGTGATTCCCACTCACAAAAGGAAAACCTACAGGAATCTCTAAGGCCCCACTTGGTTTCTCTCAGTTGCATTTTTAAATCCAGTTTCTGATTGTTCCTGCCCTTCTCCCTCTACGTCACTCACACAAGCCTTCTTTCCAGGCCCTGAATATAGCAGGCATCTTCTGCCACAAAGCTTTCCCACAGATCCTGCATTCGGGCTCCAATGCTTTTCCCCTGGCTACTGCATAGCACAGGTTTTTGTCTTTACCATATCACTAATCCTCCTTCAACTACTGTATTTAAAATTGCAGCTTGTACCATCCCTGACCTTCTCAACACCGCTTCTCCCCCCATGTTTTTCCCTTATAGCCCTTATCACATTCTAACTTATTTGCTTTTAAATTATGCTTTTAGAGCAATTTCTATTTTCTCTGATAGAAGTTAGTAGGGAAGCAGAAATATTGGCTTACTAATGTATTCCAATTATCCACAAGTTTCCTGACACATGATAGGCAGTTATTTCTTTTTAACTAAATGATATAGTAAGACCCAATATTTAACAAGCATTTAATGTCTGTCAGACAGTGTCCTAAGTGCCTTCCATGTACTACACGCATATATACATGCACTACCCATGTACATGAGCCGAACTATATGTGCTATTTTGTCAAAGGACAAAACTGAAGTAAAGAGAATTTTGTAACTTCCTCAAGGCTACACAGATAATAAATTGTGAAGCTGGTACTCATGGCCAGGCAGTCAGGCTCTGGTATCCAATATGTGGCTTTTAACCACATAAATACTCTCAGGCTAGAAAGTAGGAAGCTGGGACGCCTGGGTGGTTCAGCAGTTGAACATCTGCTCAGAGCATGATCCTGGAGTCCCAGAATCAAGTCCCACATTGAGCTCTCCATGGGGAGCCTGCCTCTTCTCTGCCTATGTCTCTGCCTCTCTCTGTGTGTCTCTCATGAATAAATAAACAAAACCTTAAAAAAAAAAAAGAAAGAAAGTAGAAGCTGAGATTTGAAGTCAAGCATTCTGATTCTAGAGCCACATTCATAATGACCAACCATATATTTCATTCACTCCTGGACCCTTGGTAATAAATCAGGGCCCATGGGCCAAAAGAATGTGCTGTCTTCCAGTTCTATTAAGTTGTCAACAGGCACTGGAAAGAGTAGAATGCTATAAAAGTATTTAATGTTCTCAATGACTTTGAGATATAGGGACTTAAATTAACTCCCTATGCTTATGAAGCCATTAAATCAATGTTTGCACTGAATGCCGCTCTAAGTGATATGTAAGCAATAACAAGTCTGTGTATGAACATAAGCATGTCACTGAGCTGCCCTAGGCTGCATCAGTTACTTCATCAACATGTGACCAACTTGAATTATAAGAATTTAAAATTTCCAATCTTCAAATGTTATGATCATAGGCGACAACAGTGAATTGACATGATACATTTATTTTTTTCCCAAATTAAGTGAATAATGGTACACAAAATTTATTTTTACATTGTCATCATAATCTTCATTATCATTGTCATCATCATCACCATGGACATTGGTTTCTCATGAATCCACATATTAAATTTAAAACTGACATCAGCATTCACATGCTAATAAATATGGTAAAAATGACAGTAATGAGAAGGAATGGATTTATAGCAAAATTTGTAATAAATTCTATTTGAAATTTTTCCTACATTGGGACTATGATTATTATCTCTACAGCTTATTTCATTAAGAAAAATCACAATACATTGCTATAATTTGTTAAGTATATCCATAATAGTTGCAAATTATATGTTTATGGACTTTGAAGAGGCATAGGATATGTTGTTCTTTTTAATTATTTTTAAAGATTATTTATTTATTCATGATAGACATAGAGAGAGAGAGAGAGGCAGAGACACAGGCAGAGGGAGAAGCAAGCTCCATGCTGGGAGCCTGACTCGGGACTCGATCCCAGAACCCAGGACCATGCCCTGGACCAAAGGCAGGCACTAAACTGCTGAGCCACCCATGAATCCCCGGATACATTGTTTTTAAATGAACACTTTCAAGTCCTAATTTCTTTATAAGTTTTATGAGAAAGTTGTGTAAAAGTATCAGATAATGAAGGAAATAAAATTTTCCACAGAGAAAAGAGTTTCATGAAAACATCTGCTAAGAGCGTTGCTTGGAAATTTAAGGAGCTTGCTCTGAACATTTTTAGGGCACGCTTTTGTTTATCAAGGCTATCTATGCAGGTTTACTCATAAATAATTGAAATTTAATTTTCCTTCTCAACATAGCCCCAATTTAGATTTAAGCCTCCCAAGCAATGTAACTCAGGACTTTCTTCCTAACCAGAGTACACTTTAAAAGCAGCTGTTGTCATTTGGAAGAAAACTTGAGCATAACTGCACATTTTATCTTAAATTTTATGTTTCCTAAAGGTAGCAGAAATTCAAACAGAAGCTTCCTTCTCACAAATACAAATTATAAAATGATCATGAGATTTTGATCAGCATTTTTGAAACATATGACTGATACTTACTGTAGAGCTTATCGTATAACTTCATGCTCCATAATAATCTTTAAGATCCTCAGTCATTTTTTACTTACCAAAGTATGCAAGAAGTGTGTTGGTTGCCACATTTGAAAATGGATACTAAGAAGTTTGTTTACATAATTTGGCTCCATTCTTGAAAGGTTGTTTCCATTTAAAAAATCCATGTGTATATAAATGCATTACAATTATAAAATTGCATTTTTGTGGGTCAAAACTGGTTGAATATTTTTTTAACTAACTTACTTATTTGACAGAGAGTGAGCATGAGTGGGGGGAGGGGCAGAGGGCGAGAATCTTCAAGCCCACTCAGAGCTGAGCACAGAGTTTAACACTTGATCTCATGACTCATAAGATCACAACCAAGCTGAAACTAAGAATCAGACGCTTAACCCACTGAACCATCAGGCACTCCAAAAACTGGATGAGTATTACACATATATTTGTATGTATATCATATTCTGGGTTTGGGAATGGCTTTAGAGAAATCACAGTTTCACATAATGGCTTTATACAACTTTGCCCAAGATTAAACAATATCAAAATTAGACAATACAAAACCACAGAATTTAAGCTTATATTTTATTCTATCTTATGTTTAAAAATGGATTTGTATATTTACTTTCCAAATAAGAATGTAATGTATAGGGGATCCCTGGGTGGTGCAGCGGTTTAGTACCTGCCTTTGGCCCAGGGCGCGATCCTGGAGACCCGGGATCGAATCCCACATCAGGCTCCCAGTGCATGGAGCCTGCTTCTCCCTCTGTCTATGTCTCTGCCTCTCTTTCTCTCTCTCTGTGTGACTATCCTAAATAAATAAGTAAATAAATAAATAAATAAATAAATAAATAAATAAATAAATGTAATGTATATATAGATATTAGTGAATAGCATGAAGAAGATATGAATGATTCAGAGAATGTTACATTGAGCTAATAGAAAATGGGATTGTCAGAATCTCAGAAATCAGACATCTTTATAGAGTATCAATATATACACACGTGTGTATATATTTTGCCAAAAGGCTGAGGCAAAGCAAGAGATATTGGGATATGTGAGGTGATTCCCTGGGTACTTTTTTTCACATTAGACACATACTTTCTCTCACTGACTCCCTGATACATTCTCTATGTGAAGTGGACCTGTCACTTTATATAGCAGGGATCATTTAGATTTTGAAGCATCTCCATGCTATACACCAGATGTTTAATTAACTTACGTGACATTTTCAAGGTCCACTCACAGAGGAAGGATCACATATACCTTATATTTGAGTGTGTCTGAATTGTGAAAAAGTGTTCTTTGATATTCACCCAGTTGAACTATCCTAACATCAATTCCTACAATTTTCAACATTGTTTTCCATTTCCCTCACTGAGTCTCAAACACTTCCTGAACCAGGGTAGTGCCTAGATCATGATAACATAGACTGCTCTATTTAGCCCCTTTCCCCAAAAAGTGGATGTTGGCTCCTAGGTACTCTTCTTACCAAGTTGTAGTCTGTTGATCTGCTCCTAAGCAGTTCATAAAGGAACACAACGTTATCAACCACCTAAATATTGTCTTTGCCTAGAAGATTCTATGGATACTACCCCTTCCCCCCAGGTCAGATTCTCTGTAAAGTCACTGCAGCAAACCAGATCAAGCATTTGCTTCTCATGACATTTTGTATATTGCTTTGGTGTGTCAACACCTTCCTTCAGAGGCCAGATTTATGCGTACGATCATCTTTCTGGACCTATGCTTTCTCTATTATTTCTCCACATTTAACCTGTTCTAGGAATTCCCAGCTTAGTGTAGTCTTAGTCAACTATCTATATTTCTAAAATTGGAAATACTTTTGATATAAATGCCAGTAGCTATTAACCAAATAAAAGATACAGAGTTACTGAGTAGGTACCTCAGTTAGAATAGTAAAAATGATACACAGTTCACTCTACATTGCTTATTCAGGAGTAGGGGAAACAACCTCATCTCAAAGAACACTGAAAAATTTATACACTGTTCTAGGTGCTGTGATTGATAGAAAGAATAAAAAAATATAATTGTCATTTTGATATCCTGAAAATAACAACTGTAACACTACTTGAGTTCCATATTTGCATTCACCCATTGGAAAGAAAAACAAATAGAAAGTGTTGATATTTTCAGTAGATTCTGATACATTGTAAATATGATTGTAAAATAATTTATCAAAAAAGATGCTTTAAATACTTTCTTTAATAGCCACAAGAGATGTTACTGCAATACATCCTTCTACTATAATCTTCCTAAGATCAAATTTAAGATGATCATAAAATTACTACAACCAGACAAAATTTAGAAAGCTTTAATAACCAACATATTTATGCACACTTTCTTAAAAATAAGACCTCTCATATTTTTCAGGGAGCATTTGTCCTTTTGAGTTTGTCTGAACAAATTCAGACACACTTGATGATTCAGACCATCTAAGCAGGGAAGCTCCTGTATCCAGGGAAACCAGTCTGGGTTGCCAGGTCCTAAAGTTAAGACAGGAGGAGCCCTGCTGTCTGGGATGTAAGGAAGCAATCTGCTATCCATCTCTTTTAGTCAGGGTTTCTTTGTGCCTGTGATGCCTCCTGACCAATCTGGAAACACAACTGTGCCCCTTGTCATGTTTGTTATATACCACCTCACTGCCTACCTACAATCTACCCATGGAGATGATGGTCATAATCAAAAGCCAACTTTTTCAGATCCGTGCTGATGTCTGTGGCTCCACATGCCAGCAAGGAAACAGCAGCAGGAAGAGCAGTTGTGTCTTTTGAATCATAGTGAGAAACTTCTATGCTCTTCACTTAGCAGCTGCTTTCTTAGAGTCACTGAGCCAAACGCACTGGCCTATGTTCAATATAGTGTAAGAACTCAAGTCCTAGAACTGGAGGGACTATGGTTTGAAGTCTGATTGTGCCATTTGCCACCTGTTAGATTTTAGTGAATTACCTTAACCATGTTGAAGCTCTGTTATCTTATCCAATAAATGAGGGTAAATGTAGAGGCTAATATACAGAAATGTTGAGTGGATTAAATAAAACAATGTGTCTAAAGGACTTATTATGGTGTAGGAATGAAATAATAAGTACTTTGTAATGACATCTGGTAATATTTTTGTGGTATGCTTACCCCTTCTCTTTTCTTTCACTTCTGAAAAATGCAGAAAATCGTAAGTAGCCAACAGAGTGGAGAATATGATTTAGGACAAAGATGAAAATGTATTTTCATGATGCTATACAAATCTTAGATGTGAGATCTACACTCTGTGATGCATATATAGAAAAAGAGAGCAAGATAACTGGATCTTCAGAACAAATTACAAGTCTGTTCACATGTACCTAAGATAAGGCTGTGGACTTGATTCTCTCACTCTGGTTTGGCAGCAGAGAGGGAAATAAATGCTCTGTCCCCTAATGCTTAGCTCCTATCTGGCGTTTGCTTACCTAGCTTATGACTTGGGCAACAGTCTGCGTCTTTTCCTTTGTGAAAGAAGAATTAGAAGAGAGCTGTCACCCCATCTTACAAGATCCTGATTCTTATTAATCCATGAAGCAAGAAGAGAAAGAAGGATGAAGGAGAGGAATGAATGAATTGTTGTGTTTTAAGGATAATTGATGTCTAAAAATGTGAGCCATCTAATAAATCAGTGGATGTCAAACTTTGAACCTTCCACTCTTTTAAAGAGATGAGGATAAGAGAGTAAAGATATGAGAGAAAGCTTCCTTCCTATAATTCTCTGCACAGGGAAAAATTTCTTCTAATCCCATGTTAGATTGATAGAGAAACAGATCTTATAACCATTATCATATCATTATTATAAATATTAATTTTAAATTATTTACCCAGTAAACTGAAATCTTTGCTCACTTTGATCTTTCATTTAAGGGCAATTCTGAAAAAGAACAGAATTTCACCTATCACAGCAGAAGAATGACAAAAATTAGAGTCACTGGTAGCCAGACTTCCTTCTTCTACAATCTATGAAACATTCCATGATTGATATTGACATGGGCCTTGCAGGCACAAAATGGTCCTGGCAACTACCTGTCACTCTTCTCATGCCCTGAGACAGAGGGAGTCTAGCAAGCTTTGCTCTCACCCATCTTCTGTTTATTACTGCCACTATCAAGTAAATACACATATGAAATATAAACAAGGTTTTTATTATCTAATAAAGGAGAACCTGCCAGAAATTGAAAGATGGCACAAATTGTAAAATGCACCATTATTTTATATCATGTTGAAAAGATTCCAATTAAAAATACATCAATTAAAATATTACCCAACATCTCCTAATCATGTCAACTGTGAGATTTAAAGTTAAGGTTTGAAGAGGTGGAAAAATAACCCATGTTACAATTAATGAAATGCAGTACATCATATAGTATATAAAATGCATGGTTATATCTGGCTGTGCATATCATTATTATTATGTGAATATAAATTAATATTAATCCCCATCTATTTAAGTAATACAAACACTAATTGAGCACCCACCATTCACTATCTACTGGGCCACATTTTGCAGAATGAATAGCAACATGTCACTATAAATTATCATTGTAGGGGTCATTCTCCTATTTAGGGAAACATTTCAATAAAATGACAGCCTAAGGAAAATCCAGAATGTATGGTTGTGACATTACAATAGTTCATTCAGTGCAAAAGCTGTTGGAAACAAGCAAGAAAATAAAATAGATAAAGCAGGTGAAGAGAAAAGCACCATTTTCCTCAAACAATGATGTTTCCTGAATTTCAATATTTGGTTTTACAATGCACTGACCTTAAAAGCAGCAACTGTTATACTATTATGTTGGCTAAAGACAGTTTCTGTGCCCTATTTCATTCTACCATTTTGGTGAAGGGAGGCAAAACATTTCTTTTATTACTAGGGAGTAGAATGTTCTGTTAATCCCTGAACTTTATTCTTGTGTCATAAAATTTTCTAAAAAAGTTATAGTGAAGGAAAATTAGCTCAACCAAATTATGTTTTCATGAAAAAATATATTATTTGAAGGATTTGACCAAAGTTACTGATTGGCACGTATGTTTGTCAATTGAACAGCAGTATGCAAGGTTTGTTTCAATTTTGAATATGTAATGTGTTTAATAAGATGAGTTCTAGTTAAATTATAATCATATGAAATTCAGAATCAAGAAATCAACTAACATATTTGGTAAAGGATGCTTTTAAATAATTTTACAGAGTTTTTCATTTTGAACTTATAGAAATGGGATTTCAACATTTCTGTATCTAGGGCCACAGACATGTGATGCCTTAATTTCCTATTATCAATCAGGTTTTTAAATTTTTAATGTTTAATCTATTATTATTTTTTGCTCTATAGAAGAGCATCAGAGCATTGGTTTAAATGACCTAGATAGTTGCTTTTGGTCCAAAAATTTGAAAAATTCATAGAATCTCTAACGGTTTTCTATGAGAAAAATGATAGAGCTGTTTAAAGAAACTCCTGATTTTTATTCCATATTAGATGAGTTTGGAGTTTGAATTATTTATTGTTAGCAAGATTTTTCATTCCATTTTGACCACGTGCAATGTATAAAAGTTTCTGCAATAAGTTAACTTACCAAACTAAAACTCTATCTAGCATTAGATTTGTTCTAAAAATGTCTTTTGTGTATGCACTCATGTACATTTTTATGGTAAAAATTAGTATAAAACAATTTAATTGATCAACTTGAACACATATGCATATGTATATATCAAATGATCTTTAGATTTTGCATTTGGCAGTGAAAATTAAATGTTGTCTTTGGAGTTCTCCAGGATAGGTGAGTCATCAATTGTGCTATGGTCCATGAATTCTAGACTCCAAGGGGCAGGGCAAGATGGTGGAAGAGTAGGGTCCTCACCTCACCCAGCCCCACCAACTTACCTAGATTACCTTCAAACCATCCCGAAAACCTATGAATTCGACCTAACATTTAAAGAGAGAACAGCTAGAATGGTATGGAGAGAAGGGTTTTTGCTTCCAACAAGGTAGGAAGGCAGGCTATATTCAGGGTCCTAAATGAGAAGAACATGCAGCCAAAAATACTTTATCTAGCAAGGCTCTCATTCAAAATAGAAGGAGAGATAAAGAGCTTCCAAGATAGGCAGAAACTGAAAGAATATGTGATCACCAAACCAGCTCTGCAAGAAATATTAAGGGGGAGCCTGTAAAATAAAGAGGAAGCCCAAAGAAATAATCCACAAAAACAGGGACTGAATAGGTATTATGATGATGCTAAATTCATATCTTTCAATAGTAACTCTGAACATGAATGGGCTTAATGATCCCATCCAAAGACACAGGGTTTCAGACTGGATTAAAAAAAAAAAAAAAGACCCAATACTTGCTATCTACAAGAGACCCATTTTAGATGTAAGGACACCTACAACCTGAGAATAAAAGATTGGAGAAGCATTTACCATTCAAATGGTCCTCAAAAAAAAGCAGGGGTAGCCATCCTCATATCAGATAAATTAAAGTTTATACCAAAGACTGTAGTAAGAGATGAAGAGAGACACTCTATCATACTTAAAGGACCTATCCAACAAGAGGACCTAACAATCATGAATATATATGTCTCTAATGTGGGAGCTGCCAAGTATACCAATCAATTAATAACCAAAGTTAAGACATACTTAGATAATAATACACTAATAGTAGGAGACTTCAACACAGCAATTTCTGCAAATGACAGATGTTCTAAGCACAACATCAGCAAACAGGAGCTTTAAATGATACACTGGACCAAATGGGTTTCACAGATATTTACAGAACTTTACATCCAAATGCAACTGAATACACATTCTTCTGAAGTGCACATGGAACTTTCTCCAGAATAGACCACATACTGGGTCACAAATCAGGTCTCAACCGATACCAAAGGATTGGGATTGTGCCCTGCATATTTTCAGACCATAATGCTTTGAAACTTGTACTCAATCACAAGAAGAAATTGGAAGAAACTCAAACATGTGGAGGTTAAAGAGCATCCTGCTAAAAGATGAATGGGTTAACCAGGAAATTAGAGAAGAATTAAAAAGATTCATGGAAACTAATGAAAATGAAGATACAACTGTTCAAAATCTTTGGGATACAGCAAAAGCAGTCATGAGAGGGAAATACATGACAATACAAGCATCCCTCAAAAATATTGGAAAAAACTCAAATACACAAGTTAACCTCGCACCTAAAGGGACTGGAGAAAAAACAGCAAATGGACCCCACGCCCAGCAGAAGAAGAGAGTTAATAAAGATTCAAGCAGAAATCAATGAAATAGAGACCAGAAGAACTATAGAACAGATAAACAAAACCAGGAGTTGGTTATTGAAAGAATTAATAAGATAGATAAACCATTAGCCAGCCTTATTAAAAGAAAAAAGAAAAGACTCTAATTAATAAAATCACGAATGAAAAAGGAGAGATCACAACCTATACCAAGGAAATACAAATGATTTTACAAACATATTATGAGTGGCTAACACCAATAAATTAGGCAATCTAGAAGAAATAGACGCATTTCTGGAAAACCAAAAACTACCAAAACTGGAACAGGAAGAAATAGAAAACCTGAACAGGCCAATAACCAGGGAGGAAATTGAAGCAGTCATCAAAAACCTCCCAAGACACAAAAGTCCAGGACCAGATGCTTCCCAAGGGAATTCTATCAAACATTTAAAAAAGAAACAATACCTATTCTATTAAAGCCAGTTCTGAAAGATAGAAAGGGACGGAATACTTCCAAACTCGTTCTATGAGGCCAGTATCACCTTAATTCCAAAACCAGACAAAGACCCCACCAAAAAGGAGAATTATAGACCAATATCCCTGATGAGCACAGATGCACAAATTCTCAACAAGCCAATAGGATCCAGTAGTACATTAAGAAGATTATTCACCATGACTAAGTGGGATTTTTCCCTGGGATGCAAGGCTGGTTCACACTAGTAAAGCAATCAACGTGATAGATCATATCAACGAGAGGAAAATAAGAACCATATGATACTCTCAATAAATGTAGAGAAAGCATTTGACAAAATAGAGCACCCATTCCTGACCAAAACTCTTCAGGGTGTAGGGATAGAGAGAACTTTCCTCAGCATCTTAAAAGCCATCTACGAAAAGCCCACAGCAAATATTGTCAATGGGGAAACATTGGGAGCCTTTCCCCTAAGATCAGTAACATGACAAGGATGTCCAACTCTCACCACTGCTATTCAACATAGTACTAGAAGTCCTAGTCTCAGCAATCAGGCAACAAAAAGAAATAAAAGGCATTCAAATTGGCAAAGAAGAAGTCAAACTCTCCCTCTTCGCCGATGACATGATACTCTACATAGAAAACCCAAAAGACTTCACCCCAAGATTGCTAGAACTCATACAGCAATTTGGCAGTGTGGCAGGATACAAAATCAATGCCCAGAAATCAGTGGCATTTCTGTACACTGAGACTGAACAAAGAGAAATTAAGGAGTCAATCCCATTTATAATTGCACCCAAAAGTATAAATTACCTAGGAATAAACCTAACCAAAGAGGTAAAGGATCTCTACCCTAAAAACTACAGGACACTTTTGAAAGAAATTGAGGAAGACACAAAGAGATGGAAAAATATTCCATGCTCATGAATTGGAAGAATTAATATTGTGAAAATATCAATGCTACCCACGGCAATTTACACATTCAATGCAATCTCTATCAAAATGGCATGGACTTTCTTCAGAGAGTTGGAACAAGTCACCCTAAGATTTGTGTGAAATTGGGAAAGACCCCGGATAGCCAGGGGAATATTGAAAAAGAAAATCATAGCAGGGGGCATTATAATGCCAGATTTCAAGTTGTACTATAAAGCTGTGATCATCAAGACAATGTGATACTGGCACAAAAACAGACACATAGATCAATGGAACAGAATAGAGAATCCTTAAATGGGACCTCAACTCTATGGTCAACCAATATTCGACAAAGCAGGAAAGACCATCCACTGGAAAATGGAGAATCTCTTCAATAAATGGTGCTGGGAAAATTGGACAGGCATGTGCAGAAGAATAAAACTAGACCATTCTTTTACACCATACACAAAGATAAACTCAAAATGGATGAAAAATCTAACTGTGAGACAAGAATCCATCAAAATTCTAGAGGGGAGCACAGGCAACACCCTTTTTTAATTTGGCCACAGCAATTTCTTGCAAGATACATCTATGAAGGCAAAAGAAACTAAAGCAAAAATGAATTATTGGGACTTAAGCAAGATAAAAAGCTTTTGCACAGCAAAAGAAACAGTCCACAAAACTAAAAGACAACCTACAGAATGGGAGAAGATATTTGCAAATGACATATGAGATAAAGGGTTAGTATCCAAGATCTATAAACAACTTATTAAACTCAACAGCAAAGAAACAATCCAATCATGAAATGGGCAAAAGACAGGTACAGAAATTTCACTAAAGAAGACATAGACACAGCCAACAAGCACATGAGAAAATGCACCACATCACTGGCCATCAGGGAAACACAAATCCAAACCACAATGAGATACCACTTCACAACAGTGAGAATGGTGGAAATTAACAAGACAGGAAACAACCAATGTTAGAGAGGATGCGGAGAAAGGGAACCCTCCTGCACTGTTGGTGGGAATGTGAACTGGTGCAGCCACTCTGGAAAACTGTGTGGAGGATCCTCAAAGAGTTAAAAATAGATCTGCCCTAAGACCCAGCAATTGCACTGCTGGGGATTTACCCCAAAGATATAGATGCAGTGAAATGCTGGGACACCTGCAGCCCGATGTTTATAGCAGCAATGTCCCACAATAGCCAAACTGTGGAAGGAGCCTCGGTGTCCATCGAAAGATGAATGGATAAAGAAGATGTGGTCTATGTATACAATGGAATATTCCTCAGCCATTAGAAACGACAAATACCCACCTTTTGCTTCAATGTGGATGGAACTAGAGGGTATTATGCTGAGTGAAGTAAGTCAATCAGAGAAGTACAAACATTATATGGTCTCATTTATTCGGGGAATATAAGAAATAGTGAAAGGAAGTATAGGGGAAAGAAGAGAAAATGAGTGGGAAATATCAGTGAGGGTGTCAGAGCATGAGAGGCTCCTAACTCTGGGAAACAAACAAGGGGTAGGGGAAGGGGAGGTTGGTGGTGGTATGGGGTGACTGGGCGATAGGCACTGAAGGGGGCACTTGATGGGATGAGCACTGGGTGTTATGCTATATGTTGGCATATCGAATTCCAATAAATAATATACAAAGAAAAAAAGAATTCTAGACTCCATTTAGATGGTACCTATAACTCTTAAAGAAAACTAAAATGAAAAAAAATAAATCAAGCAATTAAAAGCCTAGTTAAAAGGAGATTGTGTAGTTTTAACATCAGTTATAGTTAATATTAATAACATTTTATTTATAAAGCTTAATACTCAAAATAACTCTATGTTAGGTGCCTATTTCCCTCATTTTACAGGGAAGGGAAATGAGTCATATAGGTAGACAAGTATTAGAGATTGTATGTCAGATCTATGTATTTTAACTTTAAAGACTACATTCTTCCCTATTATAATATGCTGGCTTTAAATGCTTAGAAAGCGTTCGCAATAATAAGTCACCACTATGTATTTTTGCCCATGACGTTATACATAGCCTTGAAATAGCTTACAAATATAACAATATCTACTTAACTGTATTTAGATTGCACTCAATTAAATTATAGGCACCATTAAAAATATATTTGGCTCTCATTTTCAAATTATACTCAAAATAAAGCTATGCCACTTGCTTGTCTCCCCTCAATATGATATTTTAATTGTCTATATCAGAATAATATCCTTCTTATATCAGTGCACTTTGAGATGGCCATCTGATTTGTAGATAATTTATCTTGTTTGCACATAATTATTGTGTGGCAGGATAATTTCCAGGATATTTTTTAAGGCAAGTGTAATTAAGCCACAAAACTTACAAGTCAAATTATTCTTTAAACATCATATTACAACAGTAAAAAAAATCTTTTGAAAAGTGAAAAATAAAACTGCTTTTATTGATAACTCCATTAGGCTAGGAAGACTGATTTTTTTAAAGATTTTATTAATTTATTTATTTGAGATAGAGTGAACAGGGGAGGAGCAGAAGGAGACGGAGATAGTCTCCTGTGGACTTCTCACTGATTGCAGGATGCCCTCAAGGCTGAGTCCCAGGACCCTGAGATCATGACCTGAGCTGAAACCAACATTCAGACACTTAACCTACTAAGCCACTCAGACACCCAAGGAAGACTAATTTTTTAATTTTCCATTTTGTTTTCTAAATTTTATTCTTTATAAAAATGTTCTTTCATGTTTATGTCATTGCAAAACTACTTTTAATATGGGTTATTCTTAAATGTACATTCATGGCACTATATTTAGTAGAGATTTTCATCAGTTACCACTACCCTAGGGCATCTCTTAGTTTTTCCTGTCTTCATAGTTCATGGTGTGTTTTAACAGTAACATTACTGGGTCAGAGATAAAGCTGATTTACTCCAAAATACCACTAAGATTAGCTGCTTATATAAAATTTGTATATTCAGTACTATCCACCAATAATACTTTGTTTCTTTTTACTGTCAGGATTGTCAGTATAGAATGAGTCCTCTGAGAGAAGAGCTCATATCTTCCTTGCATTTATTTTCAACTGCTTTATGTTTTAAAGTCTAGTCATTTTTATACTTCTCAAAAAAAGTTAAAAAAAAAAATCCTCAACACTATACACACGCGTGCGCACACACACACACACACACACACACACATAAAGAAGAAAAGAAAATATACCACTATACAGAAGCACAAAGAGAATCTATCATACACTAAAAGTTCAGAGGAATATTCTCTATAAAATATTAAGAGATCTTAATAAAGAAATATCTTGTATGATTGGAAACATTCTGTTTCAATAGAGATAATCTAACTGAGAAAGAAGTAGGAGGTGTTCTTGGCTGATTCCCACAGATAACTTCAAACTCAGATAAGATAAAGTTATACTAATCTGAGAACCATTTGTGTTTGTGCATTAGTAGCATTGAGATTTAAAAAAAAATGTAAAGAGATTACAGAGTTGACTATTCAGTTATCTTAGGTCAGTTTGTGTAGAAAGGCAGATAAGAAAGAAAATATAATGGAAAACAAATAAGGCAGATTAACACCTACACTACCAAATATTAGATGTATTATACCACTACAAAATAATTGAAAAGTGAGGTACTAGCATAAGAAAGATCAAATGATGAAACAAACTGAAAAACACAATAGTAGTTCAAATATTAAAAAAATAATAGTAGTTCATACCATATTAAAGAATTATATTAAATAAAGAACTACATACAGATCAATTAAGAGAAGATATTGAGTAAACGAGTTTGTATATAAATATATCCAGTAGAATATAAACATCCCCCAAAACACAGATCAACTATATTAAAAATGAATAATAATTCAAAAAGATCATCAATAAAATATTTTGAATAGTTTATTTAAATTAAGAAGAATGAGAGAGTGCATCAGCAGAATGGTGGAAAAGTAAGCCACAGACCCTCCTTCCTACCATGGAGACACAAATTCAACAATACACAGAACTCTTTCTTTTGTGAGAAATCTAGATTTCAGTTAAAAGGTCCTTGCATCAGGGATGAGTTTGAAACCAGCTTCACTAAAGCTGGCATGAGAATCTGTGGCACACTCACCACAGCCCCTCCTTCTGGCATAGTGCTGGGTGATCAAGAGAAAAACACTCTCTTCTTCCTGGGGAGGAAAAGAGAAGATTAGACTTTACACACCATGTTCTGACTTTTGCGAGGGGCTGTCTGAAGCAGTGGCTTCTGTCTAACAGCTCAGAGAACTGATTGGACCTGGAATTCCCTAGATGCCTAGGGATCACTGAGAACAAAACAAACCTGGGTGACATGCTGCTGCTGCACATGGAGGTCGATACAGTGCAGGAGACTCTCCTGTGAGGGAGAAAGATAAGAGTAGAACACGCTTCCAATGCTCCCGCTTTCTGAGGGGATGCTTGAGGAACTGGTTTCTGCGTAGCCTGACTTGGGGTGCAGATAGGGTCTGGCGTACTCTGGATGCCTCAGAGAATAGAAGAGAAACTGAACTGCATGCTTATAATATGAGAAATCCAGTAAATGACATTCTATCTGATTTAATCTCAATAAGACTTATTTTCTAGAAAGACTGGAGAGAAATGCAAAAGAACATAGTTATCTTTGGATTGGGGGATTTTAGATACCTTTAAAGATTCATTATTCTTTCAAGTAATTTTCAGATGTTGGCACATAAGCTATCGTACATTTAAATAGGGAAAAAAAGCAAAATAAAATATAAGAAAAACTCTTCATGTTATAAAAATAAATTATATACATTCACAACAGTATTGAAAGGGCTACCACTCAAAAGGTCATGGTGAATAACAGGTATTCAACAAACACAGATAATGAAAGAAATTTTTTAAAGATTTTACTTATTTGAGAGGGAGAGAGAGAGAGAGCAAAGGGTGGGGAGGTGCAGAGGGAGAGAGAGAAACAGACTCCCTGCTGAGCAGGGCACTTGACCTGGGACTCAGTTGATCCCAGGACCCTGAGATCATGACCTGAGGCAAAGTCAGATGCTTTATCAACTGAGCCACCCAGGAGCCCCCCAGTATTAAAAATATGGTAATCTACTTTATTCATATTAACTCTACTTGCTTTACTAAGCAATTCTAGCAATCCTAATTTGTATTTAATAAACAATTACTACTCTGCAACATGTTTTGTGTTTTGAGGATATATAACTCCTGAGACTTGTCCCAAACACAATATGCTGATATTTAAAAGATGGTCTGATTTTAACATGCATATTCTCACTACTCTGGGATAGTTAACCATTTTTCAGAGAACCAGTTTCTCATATAGAAATCATTAATAGGGCGGCAGCCTGGGTGGCTCAGCGGTTTGGCGCCTGCCTTCGGCCCAGGGCGTGATCCTGTGGTCGCGGGATTGAGTCCCGCGTCGGGCTCCCGGCATGGAGCCTGCTTCTCCCTCTGCCTGGGTCTCTGCCTCTCTCCATGTATCTCTCATGAATAAATAAATAAAATCTTTAAAAAAAAAAAAAAAAAAAAAGGGATCCCTGGGTGGCGCAGCGGTTTGGCGCCTGCCTTTGGCCCAGGGCAGGATCCTGGAGACCCGGGATCGAATCCCACGTCGGGCTCCCGGTGCATGGAGCCTGCTTCTCCCTCCTCCTGTGTCTCTGCCTCTCTCTCTCTCTCTGTGACTATCATAAATAAATAAAATTAAAAAAAAAAAAAGAAATCATTAATAGTTGTAAGGATTATATGAAATCATGTATATAAACTGCTTAGTGTGGCTACAATATGGAATATATTAAAAAATGGTAATAATAGTAAAGTAATACATATTCTCAGCACCATGAATTATAAAGATGAAAATACTTCATTACTGAAAAATACTTCATTACTGATTCTGATTCAATTTATTATGTCTTAATGATGTTTTCAAGTGATGTAGTAAATGGCAACCTTTTGGATTAAATAAATTAGCTGTTTATCAATGGTTCTATAGAAACCGATCTTTTTATTGTATTTATCTATACTATTTCTAATTATATTTCAGAACCACAATACTTTCTTAAATTCTATCTAGTTTTTCTTTTTTTCTTTTCCAGTGAAGAGCATTTTGTCTGAACACTGCCACTGGTGATTCTCTAATGGGATAGAAGAGCTGCATTTAATGAAATAAAAGCAAACAAAAAATATAACTCATAGCTACATGATAATCTTTTCAAGTTTTAAGGTATTTGTCATTTACTACTTTTAAACTTGAACAGCTTAAAAATGAAGCTTTTTTTAAATGAAATTATTTTAAATAGTTTTTTTTTTTTTTTACTGTTTTTATTTAAGCAGTTTTATTAAAAAAAACTTTGTAATTTATTTTTCTGTCAACATAGATGATTTTCTCATAGATTAGCATGGACACTTCATCACTATGACACACAAATCTAGGATTTAGTCAGCAAATGTAATAAGGGTCTATCAGTGATTTTTTAAAACAGATTATTTGTTTCTCAAATTGATGTAATTTTTAGATTTTTACTTTCAAATATCTAAATTAATTCTTCTGCTCCTATATTTAATATGAATAAAATTCATTTTTTGTGATACCTATTTATATTCATCCACTTCAGAGTAAAATAATTCTGTTAGGAAAATCTGTTTCAGGGCTCCTGGTTGGCTCAGTTGGTTAAACGTCTGACTTTGGCTCAGGTCATGATTCCAGAGTCCTGTGACTGGATCAGGCTCCTTGTTCAGTGAGGTGTCTGCTTCTCCCTTTCCCTCTACTCCTCTCCCCACTTGTGCACGTGCATCTCTTTCTGTCTCTCAAATAAATAAACAAAATCTTTAAGCAGCAACAACAAAAAGAAAATCTGTTCCTATCATTTCTTTGTTACCCATCCATGGGTATTGCATGAACCGCTCTATTCTTCATTTCTTTTTCTATTTATTTAATTATTTTAGAAATCTTTTATGTGATCTCTATACCTAGCATGGGCTTGAACTCACAACCTCAAGACCAAGATTTGCATGTTCCACTGACTGAGCCAGTCTGGCACCTCAGTTTTTTCTATTTGAAATTAGTGTAACAATATTTATTTTGTAAGATTAAAATAATTAAGCTCTTTACAACACTTTACAACACTTAAAACAAGAACTGGTAAATGACGTGAACACTTCAGAAGTGAAGCTTTGATTAGTATTATGTATATATATATATATATATATATACATATATATACACACACACATTAAAAATTATATTCCTATGTCATACATGCTATGGGCTCTTTGAGATTAAAAGCCCATTTTAATCTTATTATATATGTATATATATATATATATATATATATATATACTCAACTATGTTCATATATATATTAGATTATATAGACAATACAATAT
The DNA here is from genome assembly GCF_018345385.1 of Vulpes lagopus. NCBI lineage: Eukaryota > Metazoa > Chordata > Mammalia > Carnivora > Canidae > Vulpes > Vulpes lagopus. Next base: position 41,171,425 of record NC_054839.1, read on the forward strand.
TATGTATGGTATTTGTTACTATATATAAAAATATTATATTACATAAGTATATCTATAATAAATATCCATAATATCAAATCTATCCGTCTATCCCATTCATGAAGCTCTAATTATTCTCATTTTATGATAGAGTATTGACCAAAGTGGCCTTAACATTTCCCTCAGCTTGACCAAACTTTAGATAAGCTTCTTCCTGCCTCTAGGCCTCTAACCTTTCTTCTATCCTCTGCCTTTACAGAATCTACAGGACCTAAACACAAAGGCCTCTGACCTCCCTTTGCTTTAAGCATTTACTTTAGAAAACTTGTAACTGCAAATTCTTTCTTACCTTTGAGATGTAAATCTTTTTAAAAGCCTCTTGCCAGTTTTACAAGGCAGAAATGTTTTTCTCAGGGACCTGGGAGGCACTGCTTTGAAATGTAATCATTAAGGAAGACAGCACCTCTTTCTCCCAGTTTCTGTGGGAGAGTAGGAGCCAAATTTTCAGGCACCTTTCTCCAAACTGCAACCACATTGTCAGGAAGTTATGAGAAAGGTTGCTTTTCTTTTGGGTAAAGCCAATCAGCAGACACAGGTGGCCTATGAACCACATACCCTAGCTCTTAAAAATTGATTTTTTGCTTTGACAATACTTTTTTAATAGAAGAAAAAGAGAGAAAGGAAAATTATATTCCTATAACATACATAGTAAGGGATCTTTGGGAATAAAGTCCAATTATAATCTTATCAGTTCTTTGTTGAAAATTATAATTGAATCACTGTAATTACTTCTGATCTGCCTTGCATAGCATTATGGCCAATTATATCAAGAACTTATAATAAAAATTATGATTAGTGAACAGGACATCCAGGTAGAAAATCATGAAATTAATGACCATTCCTGAACATGTTACCTAGAAAAACCTACCTTCAACTCAAAGGCTTGCCTTCATCTGCAAGTAACCTGTTTGTTTATATATTCACCTTGCCATTTGGTTACTCTCATTGTCATGCAGACTTCTGGAGGCAGGGCCATTGTCTTTTTTGTTTACCCTGGTATCTGTAAGGCCTGGCTCAAGGGAAACTTAAAGGAAAAATGAGTTAATACATAAATGACTGGGGGAATGGAATCTGGAGACAGTCAACAATCAAGTATCTGGACAGCTTCTGTTTCTCATGTACTCTTCATTTCTTACATCCTATTTGATTCTCTGCTTTCTTTTTTAAGATGTTTTCACTTTTTCTATATGCCCATAGCCTGAAAAATTCCCGAATTTCTATGATCTTCCCATCCATTTTCAAAGATGATTGACTATCTCTCAGACCCAATTTCAAATTCCTAGACACAAGAATCTAATGAACTTATTTTGAGTCAGTATTGATTAACAAAAGTGGCCAAATAAGCAAAACCAAATGCCACTAGCCTTATTGTTGGGGAAGTCTATCCCTATTGGATGGGAGAATGTCCCAGCACTATCTTTAATATTTGTTGAGAAAGGATCAACACTACTATAGTAGAACTTAATGTGACTGTCAAGAGGGGCACCTGAGTGGCTCAGTGGTTGAGGGTCTGCCTTTGGCTCAGGTGTTGATCCTGGGGTCCTGAGATCAAGTACTACTTCAGGCTCTCTGCTCTCTCCTTCGGCCTATGTCTCTGCCTCGCTCTGTCTCCCATGAATAAATAAATAAAAATCTTCAAAACAATGTGGCTGTCAAGAATGTTTGTTGATGACAAAATTAAAGTGAAAGTTTTAACATGGCCCCATATTTTTTTTTTTTTCCATACCCAGCTCACCTGGAATGAGGTTTATATGCTCCCTCTTCTTGGATCTGATCTTTGTAACTGCTTGGCCAATAGAATAAAGCACTGGTGACTTTAGGCCAGTTTATGAGTTCAGACCTTAAGGAACTGACATCTTCCATGTTCTGTCCTTTTGGATTCTTGCTCCTGAACCCTAGCAATGAGAAAGAACAAGTGACCCCAGAGATAAGCCTATATAAAAAGAAACAACTGGCCAACAACTTGCTATCCTTGTGAGTGAACTTTCTTGGAAGTGCATTCTCTAGTTTGGAGTTGAGCTGTTTCAGCTAACACTGTGTGGAGAAGAGAAAGGAAGAGTTATCCAGATGAGTCCTATCCAAATTGCAGATTCGTGGGCAAAATATCCATTTTTTTTAAGCTAATGAAGATTAGTTGATTTGTTTCACAGCAGTAAGTACCCATAACATAATCTTAAACACTGCTCTATTCTATGCTCAATTATTAATAGAATATGTATAATGGAATCTACCTGGATTTAGTTCTCATTTATACTCTGATTTCACTTTATTCAATTAGAGTTAATCACTTCAACAGTGTCTTGCTATATTTATTCATTGGAATTTAGGTGTTAGGTGAAGGAAAAAGTAGATTTTTTTTTTTACAAGGATGTCAAAAAATGTAAGCAACAATTTTCTGTCATGTTTCAGGACATGCTCATTGGTAACAAAAAGTGCTTGACTGTGTCTTTTGTGTAATGATTATTCCAAATGATGACCTGATACAGTAGAGTTTTTTTTAATTATATTTTTAACAGTTTCAACAGGAGAACAATCATTCAGATTGATGGATTGATTAAATTTATAGGTATCTTATGCAGTTGCTGCTTACAGCCTCTGAAAGTGAAAGTCAAATTTTTTTTTATTTTTTAAAAAGTGAAAGTCAGAAATGTTTCAAGCACATGGAGCAAAAATGGAAAAGAAATCCAGCCTTGTTTAATAAACGTAACCAAGAATAATTGGGGAATGGTGATAAGCTTTGGTGTGTGGAGGTGGGAGGTATTTGGTTTGTTAAGTTGCTGCCATTACAGAGGAACAGTAAGAGGAAAACTGTATCATCTCTATCAGCAGAGACAACAGTTGAAAATCTTGTTCCTTACGTCTCAAAATGATTAAGAAATGTGTTATAAATTCATTACTTGCTACCACATTGCATGACTCTGAGTATATAATTAATATTTACAGAAAACATGATACGATTGAAATTTTTATAGTATTCCATTTCAAATTTTTATCAGAGGAAAGAAGGAGATTGATTTGCTGTTCTACAACAGACTTTCTCATATTCACTTGCCTACATAAGTTGGGCACATTTATAAATGGGCATTTGCAAAATGACAGTTTTCTCCACTTTTCAAATATTGATGTTTCTACAGCTCATAAATTGAATGGGCCACAAGATTGCAGATGCAGTCTTATTTATTTATTGTGATTGTTCTGTTTGTTGAGGTTGGTAAGAATAAACACGCTTAAAGACTAGCAGGAGTCATAATCAGAAATCAACCCAGATAAGTTTACAATTTTCCCTATTCCAATTGGAAGCTAATATAATGAGGAAAAGAACATTTTTCATTAGGATGAATACAAATGCAATCTTCCCTATAAATAGAGCATTGTGCCCTTTTACTAAAAACCAGAAATAACCAAATCAGAACTACAGAAGCTGCAAATATCCTAAGGAGAAAATATGGAGGGAAAACTCTGTACAGGTAAATAAACACTATTGTAATGGATTCTGATAAACTTGAAAAACTCTCCTCTATATGAGAAAGAAAAATGTAAATATGGAATTTAATTATTTATTACAATGCACAAAAAAGCAAAAAAGAAGGATAGGATTTATACATAAATGAGACCCCATTACAGATTTTATTGCCTTTTTTTTTTTTTAAAGATCATGAATTGATGTATTTCCTAGCATTTATGTCTAAGTACAGGGCGGATTCTATGGATTAAGTCTATAAAAACAATATGAAACACATTATGTGGGTGAAATAAATGATAAAATATTTACATTAAAAATAAAACTTCAAAATATTATTTTCTGAATCTATTGGCTCTGTGTAATATTTCTAATCTAAATCTTATTGCATTGGTATAATATTTAAACTACAGTTTGGGGACAGGTAATGCCTAAGACAGAGAGGTTTGTAATAGCATAAATTTAAATCTGTTTCTATATTAGGTTTCTTATGGACTTCCAGCATTTATTAACAAATTAAAAAAAAGGGTTTTTTTAGATTTCACAGCAGTGCTATGGCTTTGTATGCAACTAAATTTATTGAATACGGCAATCTTATTTTGTGATATTCAACTAAATATATTTATTTATTTTCCATTCATTTGTTTTTTTATTTGCTTTTTATAATTTTCCTCCCCCAAAAAGTGAGGTTTTATTTATAACATTATAATAAAATTATGTAATTGTTTTTTAGCTTTTAAAGAATTTACAAAGATTTGGACATAATTAGGATTTGAGATTGCTAGGAAAACATCAACAAAGTGAATCATAATTATTTTATAATTGGTCAATAGAGTAAAAGGATGCTTGAATATGGCATGCCGTGATTTTAACATTGCATTTGACATAGTCATTCTTACAGCCTGATGGTATATAACGTAATACAGTCTGAATGAAAGTGGATATAAGCATCTTTTTGAATAAGAGAAATAACATAATCTTATTTTATAAAATAAAACTAGTCAAGGAGGAAGTCTTGATCAGGTACTCAGAATTCTCTTTTTATCTAGATCCTATAAAGTATGTATTATTAAATGTTTGGATGAAGATACAGTAGGCAAGTTCTCATACCTTCTTGAGAGCACCAAACTAAGTAGGTTCTTTTTCTTTCTTTCTTTTTTTCTAAATGGGTTCTCAAGTAAAGAAGTAAGCTAAAAATCATCTTTCTATGAGGAAATAATAGGTTAGAAAACAGAAATTCAGTTCTTATAAGGATAAACCTAAAGTCTTACAATATTTTCAATAATAAAGCTCCAAAGCAGTTCATCAGAAATATATTGTATGATATATTTCTCTAAGATGTTAATATATGTACTCCAAAAATACACAAAACAAAACCAAAAAATTGGTATGACCAAACTGGTTTGGGCAATGGTTCAAGCCACATATGGAGATTTGTAAGATATAACAATAGAATACTAACAATTTTCTTATTGTTAAAAAATGTAATATAGAATGTACCATTTTTAAGTGTACAGTTCAGTAGTGTTAAGTGTATTTATATTGTTGTGAAACAGATCTCCAGAACTTTTTCATCTTGCAAATTGAAACTAGGCCAATGAAAGGGCAACTCTCATTTTCCCCAACCCCAGTCCCTTGGTAATCACCATTCTACCTTCTATTTCTACGTTTTTGTCTATTTAGATACTTCATAGGTAATTAATAACTTTTTATAAATTGTTTTTTTAGAAACCTGTTAACATAGTACCTCTCATATATATTTTATAATACAACTTTTTTCCCCTAAAGACACCAAATATCATTTGTGGAACATAAATAACTCTGTGGAATAGTATTTTGAGAAACACTCAACTATTATTTTTAGAGCAAAGGTAGAAACATTTCTACTGCATTCAGTTTTTTTTTTTAGGAGAACACTTTCAGAGTGAAATTTACAAAATGGACAAATGTAAGAGGAGCTGAATTAGAATTATGAAATAATTGAAATTAGTATGCTGTAGGAAGAATATTTAATATTTGACTTGAGAAGATATAGGGGTAAGATTTAAGTTTATATCAATTATTTAATGTTATATAAATTTTAGTAAGAAATTGATAGAATATATAAATCCAGAGAAAATAATTAATATTGAGTCAGGAAGATTTCAGATTAAAAAAAGAAGTAACAGGTTCTAAGATAATTTGTCTATCTTCTACCAAAATTCTGAAGTGCAAGATTATATGACTTAATGTAAGAAAAAATTCCTAATGAGATATAAAGTTGGACCAAATGTCTGTGAAGTTTTTCTAATGATATCACACATGATTCTAGATTCTAAATTTAAAAATAATACGAAGAATTATGCCTTTTAAACCTAAATAGGATATGTTTTGGATAATTTTTCCTTAAAAATATTTAGCTAATTTTCTGTTTTGCTTTTCAGCAACTTATGTAAATATGATACACATTAATGTAATGTAAAAAGTCACTTGATTTTTGTATCAAAAATTCTGAAAATTTATGTAGCCCTTTCAAACTTTATATGCTTAACTGAGAATTATAAACACCTACCACTGTGAAAAATCTCAAGGTCTGCTCCTAGTGGGTTTAGCCAATGCTCATGCTGCTGTTCGCAGGCTATATTTATCTTTCCCTAAACATTATTAGAGTCAGAGTAATCTGTTGATGACCAAATGTTTCCTGGGGAGCTTCAGTTTTTGGAATAAATTAGTTTTGTTAAGTGTTAATTGTAGGAGTCTCTTTGTGGACCCAAGAGAACAAAGTAAAGAATACTGAATGCTTCCTTTAGTGAAATCTGACTTTCGGGTAACTTTCTGCTTATTTGGTATTTATGGTTCTTAAATGATACACAATAAGTAAATGTTCTTTGTTCCGGAACAACCCCCACCCCTCCCTGCCTTCTTATTTATTTTCCTCTGGGAAATAGGAATAATACCTTTCATGACAACATAGAACTTTAAATATGATACTAAAACTAAAAAACAAAAAAAGTACTTAGCAAAATCACCTCCTGATATTCGTACTTTTTATAAATACATATTGTCTTTACCACATATATTTTAAACATTTTTTTTAATCTTTATTTATTTATGATAGTCACAGAGAGAGAGAGAGAGAGGCAGAGACACAGGCAGAGGGAGAAGCAGGCTCCATGCACTGGGAGCCCGATGTACCACATATACTTTAAATAAAATCTCATGCTCAATTCAAACAGTATATTAAGTCTCTCAAATACGGGGGGGACGGTGTATTCTGTTCAGTCAGAGAAGAAATCAAACATTTTCTAGAGTTAAAATTCTAAAAAGGAAGGCACTTGATGCATTCGAAAGCTCTGCTTTTACATATATTTTGCTTTTTGTGTACATATTATGATAAACATCTTCAAGAAAAATGTTATGTGTTTGATCTTTTTTCTTTCAGTTTATGTGTCCTTGGATAAAGTATGATAAAGGAAGATGTCATGGTAACACTGCAGCACACGGATAGATTGTGACAGAGGACCAGTGGGAGACAGAAGAGCACCCTTGTACTTGGCAGCGCTCTCTGAACATTTCCCTTGCAAGTAACAAAATCATAAAGCCTTTTATTTGGCAGTTGTGCAGAACGGGAGACTGATTCGACTCTTACACAAAAATGCTCAGTGTTTCTTGGAATCATTGCCTATATCTCAATTATATTCTGTGAGGGAGAAATGAATTTGGCTATTATTTTAACTGACATAAAAAGGGGGCACTGAAGAGTTCCATCTTTCACTAGCTCCTATGGACAGTGAAATGGGAAAATGAGTGGCTTGAATTTACAACCTCTTCCTTGTAACAGGCTGTGACTGCTGCAAGGACGGAGCGGTAATATAATCAGTCTGTCAGGAGTCTGCAGCTGAGAATACCAACATCTAATCCCTTCCATTGAGGGGAAAGACACGTTAGGAAGCTAGGAAGCTTTATTTGCATTTAAAAAGCTATGTTGTGCAAACTCAAAGTAAGTTTGCTGCAGAGGCCCTGTAAGAAAGTGTTTAGAGTGATTAATGATTCAATTTCATCTATAAATGCCACATAGAGAAATATAAAACCGGCAATTGTTGTATCCAAGTGCAAGGGCAGAGTGTATAACAGAGTAGAAACATTCAAGATCAATGGTCTTAATGTTGATCACTTAAGATGCCGAATGCTTTTGTTCAGGCATGGGTCACATTCCATAAAATAATAAAATAGATTCACAACAACCTCAGCATATGTACTTTATATAACTTTAGAGACAACATTAAAGTGATTTCACTTTATGAAGTGTCTTTACATAACTGTGATGAGGGCTCTCTTTGTTTCAATTTGTATTTAAATTCTAGTTAGTGAGCATATAGTGTAATATTCGTTTCAGGAGTAGAATTTAGTGATTTGTCGCTTACATATAACATCCAGTGCTGGATGAGGTTTTCAATGGCTTCTTGAAAATCCTGTGTCTACTTTACTACTCATTCTGTTATTAGTATTTTCACCCACAACAAGGTTCTGCTGGAATTTAACCTCTATACTGTAAATCCTTTCCGAATCACATTTTGATAAAACATGGTAAACATTTGAGGTTTAATAAATTAACGAAAGCCTTTCTGTCATTTGTTACCGGTACCCCTACTTTGAATAATGTGCTACATTCATAAAAAAGGAATGAATTATGCGGTCTTTTAATTAATTGTCTCTTATATTGATGTATTTATTTTGATAAATGTTGGAATAATTACTTATAATTACTTTAAATACTCTATCAACATTTCACTTTAAAAAAGAGCAAATTAGAAAATTGGCTTCTTATATGCAGAATTTTAAGTAAGTAACAGCTATAAAAATACACCTGTAAACGTACCATCTGGTACAGTGGTGCTCACTGAAAGCAGAGTCAAAAGCAGAATGTAACGTGAGTTTTTCACTGATTCTGAGCTTGTTGTTCAAAAGGTTGTGATCCCAACACTTTAACGGGGTCAGAATGCAGTTGGGGTGGCTGGTTTTAGATTCTGCTTTTTTCTGTATCTTTTAGAAATGGGTTTATTAAGATATCATTTTCGATTCTCCACATACCCTGATACGCTGAACAAGAAATAGGCCACTTTGGAGATGCAAAGTCCCAGACAAGCAACTGTTTCTCTACAGTGTGTTTCAAGAACTTTTGACCAGAATTGAAGAACTCAGGCTATGGCAAGGGACCTTTGGGGGTTTCTCTGTTCCAGCTGTCCTAAATTCACTTGTGTCTTCTAGCCTTGGAACATCTTCGGTGCTAGGAAATAGAGACAAATCAACCTTTATACATATATACTACACTTTTTTTTTTTTTTGCCCTTTGACTAAATTCGAATCTCTCTTGTGTCTTGTATCCTTTGAGCTACAGAAATAGTACAACCTTAATAGGGAAAGTAAATGGTCGATGGCTGTGTGACTGAACATAGAACATGTGAAAATGAAATTTCGAAGCCCATCATAAGCTTATAGAAAATAATCTTCTAGAGTTACTTATCTGTCCACCCTATATAGTTCTCCTCATTTAAAAAGTGAACTCAGCATTCACGGAAAATGCCAAGATGACAAGTTAAGTTGACAAGTCTTCTATTTTTACACATAATCACGGTAGCATTATCTACTCCATTCTGAAACACTGCCTCAGGCCTGAGCTTGAGGAACCACCTATGGGGATCAGGATATTTTAATCCCTTCTGCCTTAGTTCAAATGCCAGAAGGGTGCCAATTATGTCAACTTTTGTCCACAATCTATATAAGTATTTTGTGTAGGATAATACAAATACAATTCCAAATACTCTGAGAATACTGGTGAGAGATGAAATGGGCACCTAGATCCTCGGATAGATAGACACTAGACATATGCAAGAGAAAGCCCAGCTTTCATTTCTAACTTTAAACTCTGTTATTTAAATATCTCCATGAATTTTTGAAATATTTGTTTTAGTTTTTCTATAATTAATATTCACCAAGCTTCAACGGTGTTAAAAGACACACAAGGAATATATTAAATATGAGGCACGCGATGGGCTAAAATTCTTATTGAAAAGTTATACTATATACGTACTTATTTGAGATCATTATATAATAGAAGTAGGTAAGTTTGCTGTACTTTAATCATTTTCTTAATTCAAGTCTGTAAAAATGGCAAGTATCTGAGGCATGTATCTCTTTAAGGAGGAGTAGTTTATGATAACACTTTAAAAATAGATAATGATTATCTGTGTTATTGATAATGGAGTGATTGAACAGAGACCTTTTACATTCTAACCAGAAGAAGAATCTTTCATTAAACATTTTCATCACATTAATGCACAACAAGATAGATAGTGAAGGAAATGTGTTTTTAGTACACATATTTCAAATATTTCACAAAATTGAAATGAAACAAGAGACCATAGAGAGAAAAATGATCTGAAATCAAAATATGACAATGCTCAAGTTTTCTTATTTTAATGCTTATAGTACATATATATGAGGTCAGCTCTCCTTAAAAATGAATGTTTATGCAGGATCAGATCTACAAATACAGAGAATAAACTGATGGTTGCCAGAGGGAAGGGGCTAGGGAGGTGGGCAAAATGGGTAAAGGGGAGAGGGAGATACAGACTTCCAGTTATGGAATGAATACATCATAGGAATAAAAGGCACAGCGTAGGGAATCAACTTGATGATATTTTAATAGTGACTACACTTGTGGTGAGCACAGCATAATGTCTTACGAAGTTGAATCAGGGCAGTCTGGGTAGCTCAGCGTTTTAGCGTCACCTTCAGCCCAGGGCATGATCCTGGAGTCCCAGGATCGAGTCCCACGTCAGGCTCCCTGCATGGAGCCTGCTTCTCCTTCTCTGTCTCTGTCTCTCTCTCTGTCGCTCTCTCTCTCTGTCGCTCATGAATAAATAAAGTAAAAAAATAATAATTATAAAAAAATAAAGAGGTTGAATCACTAGTTGTACACTTGAAACTAATGTAACATTGTGTCTATTATACTAAAAAAAAATTTAAAGAGTATGTATAAATATACAGACAGTAGAAAATAAAAATAAGTAAAAGACATAGCCCATCAAAAAAAATTTAAGAAGAACTAAAAACTTAAAAAAAACAAACTAAAAAGTATTAAAAATGAAATTACTTTAAGCAGTTGTATCTGATGAAGATTTGATTCGTTTAACTAGGATTTTAAATAGAAATAGGAACCACTCCCAGAGTAAAAGAAAAAGGAAGAAACCAAAACAAAACTAGACTCAGAAAATGAAAAAGAGTGGATCTCATTACAAGGAATCTGTACTTTATCAAAGTTAAGTATATGCATTTTAAAATGCTATATTTAAGAACATGGCTTTACATTTTGAGTTAGACTCTCAGGCTACAAGAAATAGAGACCCAGATTTATTGTCTTAATAAAGCTTTATTTTAAGGATACTCTTCATACTGCAGCATGAAGAGCAAAGGTGTTAGCAGCACAAACACACTTAGAGCCATTGGAAGATTGCTCCAGATACTTCGGTAGATAGGGTCACCTCAGAGTCCCTGTGAAGCCTGCAACACAGCAGCTTTCGCAGCCTGCCTCTGACCACCCCCTCCCAAGTGAGTCTTCCACTTTCCACATGACATTCTCATAGAGAAGTAGGAGCTTCAGCTCCAGGATCAATTCTGTTCAAAATAAACTGTCAATTTGCAGCTTACTGAACTTGGGAATTTTACTTAATCTTTTAAATTCTCATACATAAAAAAAAGACAGCACAATACCTACCAAATAGGAGTGAACTTAAATAAGGCAAATAACTAATGTTTAGCCATTCCAACATAGTCATGACCCACTTTTCTATCTTTGAGTTCCCTTACTTTTCCATAACTCTACTTTCTCATGACTTGTTTTCTCCAATTTTATTTTTTAAAGATTTTATGTATTTATTCATGAGAGAAGCAGAGACACAGGCAGAGGGAGAAGCAGGCTCCCTGCTTCTGATGTGGGTTTGGATCCCAGCACTTCACAACCTGAACCAAAGGCAGATGCTCAACCACTGAGTCACCCAGGCATCCCTGTTTTCTCCAATTTTAAATTTCTTTGCTCTCACAGGCTCACCAGGTATACCTCTATTTTTAAGGAAATTATCTTTAAACAGGTGAACATATACCTTTGGAATATGCAAAGCCTTTATGATAGATATGACTAACCAAGAGTAGCTTTAAGGAGTTGAATATTCTAGATCTTAATCTTTCCCATGTACCATTTCCCATATTAGCTCTATCAGCAATTCTTCCTGAATAATTTAGTTCAGGTATGGTGGGAACTCAATCTAAATTATTTTACTGTAAGTCTTGGAAATCAGATAGGATAAAAACAGCAACAAAATTGAATGCAATTTATCTCATATTAAAATATCTGAGGATTTGGCTTATTCCAAACTATGTATAAATACCTACAAACAGACAAAACAAGCAGAACTGGTATGAAGTACCATAATAATCTAGAGGCTTTATGTAGCAAGATTTGGGGATCAGACTGCCAGAAGCCAGAAATTAGCAGCAAATATTTAAACCCAGAAGGCAAGGACCTCACTCTGAGTAGAAACTGTTGTAACAGTAAGAGAACACTAAGGACATATGATATATGTGAATATATATTATTATACATATTTGTGTGTGTACTGAAATTATGTTTATATGTATATGTTATTATATATATAATTATGTATATATGTATGTATGTGTGTATATATATTTATAAAACTTTTAACACTCCTTTGGGCAGCAAGGCACATCCATTAGGCCACTTAGAAAACAGAAAAAATCATGAGGCAAAGATTTCTCCGTAACAACATATTTACTTATATTCTTTCATTTCTTGAAAGTTGTGGAAAAAAAAAAAAAGTTGCCTCTCTCATAAGAAAGTCTCGGGAGGGGATCCCTGGGTGGCGCAGTGGTTTAACACCTGCCTTTGGCCCAGGGAGCGATCCTGGAGACCCGGGATCGAATCCCACGTCGGGCTCCCAGTGCATGGAGCCTGCTTCTCCCTCTGCCTGTGTCTCTGCCTCTCTCTCTCTCTGTGTGACTATCATAAATAAAAAAAAAATTTATAAAAAAAAAAAAACCTTAAAATATTAAAAAAAAAAAAAAAAAGAAAGTCTCGGGAGAACAAAGCCAATACACATTAATAAGATATTGAATGCCCAAATGTCTTTTATTTATTTTCCATATGTATAAACATGAGGAATTATTCTCAGCCATTCTCAAGCAACCTCAAGCAACTAACTCAGTATTATTAAGAGATGCTGATTGTTTAAATCTAATAGCAGTGTGTTTTTCAAAACTACCAATTTAGTTTGATATATATAAGATATATGTATATATGAGTTGGATATACATTTGGCAATATTTCAGTTGGTAGTATCTATGTGCATACACACACAACTTTGACTAAAGCCAACAGATAAGACATTACATATTTTCTTTCTAATCAGTGGGTACTGTCCAATAAAACATGTGAAGAGGGCAGCCTTCTGCTAAACCTCAGTGGTTTAGTGCCACCTTTGGCCTAGGGCATGATCCTGGAGACCCAGAATCGAGTCCCACATCAGGCTCCCTGCATGGAGCCTGCTTCTCCCTCTGCCTGTGTCTCTGCCTCTCTCTCTGTGTGTGCCTCTCATGAATAAACAAATAAAATCTTAAAAAAAAACTAAAGACCCATATTTAAAAAAATAAAATGTGAAGATATTTTATCCTATTATTCTGCAATATATTTATTCCAAACAATCTATTTTATTCCATATTTTAAGTAATTATTTCTGTTTCTCATATTTTAAAAATAAAATCAGAGTCTTTGCCAGATGGGTTATTTTAGCAAGAAAAAAAAAAGACAAAAAATAAATGACTATAAAATTGTATGAACCTTAAAGTTGTAACTTGTAGTTACATGAAGTGAATGTATGACATAACTCAAAACAGAAAAGGACCATGTTATTAATGAATTTTTAGAAGGGGACTACATAGCTGCCTCATTATCATATTTAATTTCCTTCCCCTTCAACTTTAAAATAAGTGATTACCTGAAGCATTGGTATAGTACGTAGAAATTATATACAGTTGAAGAGGGCTCATGGATTGGAAGGTAGTCTACAGCTCCTAAGGATTTTGCTCATTATGACTCTTGACAGGGATGAGGAAAATGTGAAGAAAATATGTTAAAATACATTCCTCACACATCTTTCATGATTTTATAAATTTTAATGATTATATAGTCTTCTCATATCATACATTCTCTAAGACATCACCTTTCCTCATCTAACCTTTAATTGACTAGTTGTGCTCATATCATAAATAATATCCTTCAAAACACTTTAAATATTTCAGTTTTCCTTGTCTGAACTGTTTCCAACTTTATATTGTGTATTTTGTAATTTTGCTGGATGCTCAATACACCTTTTATCTAAGAGTAACACTTCTAGTTGCCCATTCAATAATCATTTGATAATGTTAACATCTTTGTAGGTCTTTGGTTTCTACTTGGCAGTCACACTGGAATGTTTTCAGGAAGTAGTTTACAATCACTCAATCATCCATTAACTTTCAATATGGTAGAAGGTCAAAAAATCTTGTAAGGTAGGGTATGTTTCCAAATAGAATGAGTTTACAATATTAACTAATAGAATGAGTTTACAATATTAACTAATGACAATTTTCTTCCACAACATTTTCAAACTTATATTCTCAAAAAGCTTCCCCCCCCCCACTTTTCATTAATACCATTAATCATTAATACCACACCAACCATATGTATATGTATCTTTTATATTTGTCCGGCTCATATCTAAATTTTTGTTTCTATGTACACTAAATTTTGCATGTTAAAGTCACTCTTAGATTTCTATGTAATTGATATGAGCCCCTTTTATAAGTACAGACTGGAGTTTTCTCATTATATATTCTCTATACAGTAAATCACCTAACTGACAATACCTAACACTCATCTACCCACTCGCACTGTTTCACATTTAACTCTTAATTGCTTGTGAGTAGGAAAACAGTGGACCTTTTTTCTATCCATAATTGTTTAGCATTATTTAAAATTAGGAGAATCTTAACATTCTCTTTCATCCATAACACAAATAAGAACAATACCAGTGACTTTATTTTCTGGGATCTAGACACTATGGTCTTCAAAATGCTAAGTTGTTATTAGACATGTCCTACCAAATACTAAGGGGAAATACATTACAGGTTAATAAAATACATAAATTTAAACATCGGTTTTCTAAGACTGAGGTGAGAGGTCCTACTTTTTAGAGGAACTTACTGAGTCCTGTATCTTGTGAGATTCACTTTCTTAAAAATGCCATCATAATTGCTACTCTCATCACCTTGTAGACTTAGAGAAACCTTCCCTAAAAACATCCACTCAAGTTTAAATTTGTGCCCCTTCTTTTTCTGTGATTGAATGTAAGGTAAATCTGTGACATTTTAACAAAAAGTATAAAATGACAGCCAATAGAAAATTTTTAGCAAGAGTAATATTTCGTTGAATTAGCAGATGTGCAGAATAATTAATCTATCTTCAGGATGTGACATTCTTCAGGGGTAATATATCCTCAACACTTAGACAGTCTAGTGACCAAGACTCTCCTATTGGCCTACAAGGTTTGACTTAAGCCTAGCTAAAAATCTACAGTAGAGTCCTTCCATGGAGGTAATTTTGTCCCCCAGAGGATATTTAGCAATATTTGGAGTCACTTTTGGTTGTCACAAATAGTGGGATGGGATAGTGCATGGAAGGTACTACTGAACTCTGTAGATAGAGGCTGCAGATGCTAGTAATATGCACAAGAAATCCCCCAAACAAAGAATTCACAATGAATTATTTGAATTCTGATTCAAAATGTCCACAGTGTCAAAGTTGATAAACACTGTTGTAATATAAAGTCCAGGTTATTAGTGTTAGGATCCAGACAGAGAAAAGACTTTCCTCTACCACCCAATGTAGACTTCCCTTCCATGTTTTTATTCAATAGAACAGTAACCTCTTCTCAAGATAATGGACAATGGGGAATGATTTATTTTTCTTTTGGGGATCCCTGCTTTTATTCACAAAGGTAGGAATCAAATAGTACTCATTATATAACACAAAATGTTTTCTCAAAACTTCATTGAAACTATTTCACATCACTTCCTAGCCTTCCAAATTATAAAACAAAGACAGCTTAAAGTGTGGGGAAGTTAGTTATTTATATTATTGTTTCCAGGATAGTACTTCTCCCTATCAAATTTCAACTTTATTAGGGACTCTATTAAGTAACTAAATATCACTCTTAGATTTCATGTCTTCTAAGTTTCAGTTGTTTTGAAAATCAAATCTTGAGTTCCAGAATACATCTGAGTCACATCTTCAGTCTTGGAGAACCCAGGTGTTTTTGGTTTTTGCTTCTCCCCCCCTTCCCCCCCCCCCATAAGCCCATAAAGTTTGCAGAGGTGCAGCTATAGCCAAATCTAAGATAAAATAGATTCCAACAATCCAAGTCACCATGAGCCAATACAGTGAGGATTTGTTCAAGTGAATCAACTGAACTCAGGTCTTAAAACTGAAAACAAAAGTGTCTTCTGACCAAAATTCAATGAGGGTAATTTGAAATATAAGCACCAACACTGTAATAATTTGGAATTGTTTATCACTGATGAATAAATGGAATTTCCTTTGACTACATGAACATGAAGATTTTTGGTAGTTTGTAAACCAACTGAAACTCTAAGTCATTTATGTACCTTGATATTTTAAATTTAAAGATAGGTGATTATAGCCTATCCATTCTTCTCTCTTGACCTACTCTTTCTCTAATTGTAAGTTATAACTCTAACTGCATTGGTGTGAAATTAGCAGATATTCAATGCAGCCAGAATACACATTCTTCTTTCTTTGAAACTGGGAGAGGCACAGAAGGTTATTTCTCTTATCTGTCACTCCTCTGCCAGGTTATTAGTGATTCCTGCAAATGCTTTATTCAGGAATGTACTATAAAGGTCTAAGGGTCTTGCTTTTATGGAGATCTCATTTTCTCTCCTCCTAAAGTATTGAAGATTATATTTTTCACTTCCTTCACTCATTTTTCTGAGAATCATCTTGGTATTTAGTGTTCTTCCTGGATTTCTACACAATATTTCTATAAGGTGAAATTCTTTTTTCTTTTTTTAAAGGTTTTTTTTTTTTAATTTATTTTTTCATGAGAGACATACACACACACACACGCACAGAGAGAGAGAGAGAGAGAGAAACTGAGACACAGGCAGAGAGAGAAGCAGGCTCCATGCAGGGAGCCCCATGCGGAACTTAATCCTGGGTCTCCAGAATCATGCCTTGGCCCAAAGGTGGGGCTACACCCCTGAGTCACCCAGGCTTCCCAAGGTGGAATGCTCATAGTTTTCAATCTTAATTCTCTTGCTTCATTTAGCCAACTTCTTGTCTGAAAGTCCCTGGGACTACCTACCTTTTCATAATTATTTGTTTCCAAATCTTTTTTTGTTAACTGTTATACAAAGTATTTTTGTTTCTTTGTCTGTTTGCAAACATTTTACTGGCTGAGTTTTTCTTTTATGGTATAACTTCCAACAGAAGTCATATTGCATATCTTTAGTCATGGTCAGAAGATATTTAGAGCACAGTTCCATTGATATTATGATATCTTTTCTGTTCTTGGGGAAAATGCTACTTATGAAATTTACCAACAAATTCAATTCCACTACTGATCACTGCACAAATGAAATGAATTATCACAATTTCTTAATGCAAAACAATCTTAATTTTCCAAGATAGCAAAAGTATCAGGTGGTGGGCCCTGAGGCGTGATTGACCTGACTCTTGTCTCTGTGAATTATCTTTGGCTTGTGAAATCTGGCTCATTTTTACTGCCACAATCATCATGGACTTAAGAAGCATTTTTCTTCCTGTAATTACTTTGTTGAGTACAAATTCAAGCAAAAAATGAGTATTTTCAATAATATTGTTAAGATAAATTAAAACATTTAACTCATCCAAGTATGGGATGATTTTTTTTTTTTTTTGGTATCTTTATAATCCCCACAAATGTCTACTCATGTATTTGGTATTTAAATATCTCTCCATTGGGTAATTTGCATAAATGGCTTTGTAGACCCATTTTCAAAATAATAATTATTCTTGTCTCCTTTTCTATGGCATGTGTTTGGAATTTCCTCAGCTGCAATCAAGAAAGAGAAGTGGAATAAGGACAAAAACAGATGAGTTATATAGCACACAAGAAATTGCATATTCAACTTGAAGTCTGACTCAGCCTACATGGATGCATTTCTGCCTCATTCTTACTTGGAAACCATTTTATGAAGGCCATCTTTCCTATCTTTGAGCATTTTTCAATATCTTCCAGCATGTTACTATTTCATACCAAGGAAGCTTGACTGAAAGAAACAAAGATATATATATATATATATATATATATAGAGAGAGAGAGAGAGAGAGAACCAGATTTTCTCTCTTGTCAACCTAACTTGCAAATTCTGGCTCCCTATTTAATCATTCCCTGGGGTATTGACAGTGAGACAGATAAAGAAAGACTCAGGGGAGACCTTACCTCCTTCCTACACAAAGATAAACTTTTCTTAAACCTCCAAATATTAATATCAGAATAGAATATAGTTAATTGAAAAACTATACATGTGAAGAAACGAAGAGCATATTTTGATTTAAAATGTGCTATTTAAATCCCATTACAGTTTCATAGAAAATACTCATATGGTTAAATGGTTAAAGGAAATCTACTGTAACACATTGGAATTTAGTATGATTTCTAGATCATCATGCAAACCTTGTTACATTTTGTACTTGATTCTAAGTCTTCAATAATTGATAAAAAATTCTATCATGTCTTCATTAAGTGCCACATTTAGTGGAATTTCTAGGAATGACCAAAGAAAAAGTTTTGAAAAAAACATATTTAAATATGGGACTCAAAGTCAAAAGACCAGGTAAGCTACATATTTTGGAAAATGATGCCAGTAAAAGCCTATCAGTATTTAGGCTATTCTGTGGTAATAAGAAACTGAAATCTCTGCAGTTGAGCATAAGTTCATTCATATTAGAGTAGTTGAGCATGAGTTCATTCATATTAGAGTCCAAATTACTGGGACAAAAGGACTATACTTAAAATGAACTCTACTATATTCAACTTCTCATAGACATAGTCACCTTGCATCTTGAGCTCACTATTCTCAGCAAAAGACCATCAGGTTTGCCATGGAAGAAGAAAAAGGAGATTCATACACTGAAGATTTTGGGGGTGGGGGAAGGGCAGAGGGAGAAGAAGAGAGAATCCTTTAAAAAAAAAAAAGATTTTATTTATTCATGAGAGACACACAGAGAGAGAGGCAGAGACACAGGCAGAGGGAAAAGCAGGCTCCATGCAGGGAGCCCGACCTGGGACTTGAGGGAGAGAGAATCTTAAGCAGGCTCCACACCCAGAGCAGAGGTCCACCCAAGATTCTATCTCACAACTCTGAGATAATGACCTGAACCAAAATCAAGAGTCAGTTGCTTAACCAACTGAGCCACCCAGGTGCCCCACATTGGAGATGTTTTATGTGCCTGGCCTGGGAGTGGCTGCAACACTATCACTCAATTTCCATTGGTCAGAAGTTATCTCATGACCCCATATAGACAACAGGTACCAAGGACATGTATCTTCCTTTGGGCCCAGGGAGAAAATGAAATAGTTTACAGAACACAGCTCCGTCTCTTCTACATGGCTGTTATCTAGTTTCACCATATTTTTCTCTACTACCCGTCAAAGCTATATTTGTCAAATTATTTATTTTCTGCTTCTCCTTTCAGTCTAAAAATATTCTCTTACAAGGGAAATGTTTCTTTGCTTTGCCATGGGGCTGAGTAGTACTGAGTCTTTGAGAGAACAGGAAACTAGGAACAATGGACATGCAAAAAAATTAGATTTGAATACCGATGTCAAAGGTGGGAGACTTTCCAGATTAAAACAAAATAAAATCCCATTGAGTATATATGGTTCTAATTAAAAGACATTTCAAAAACAAAAGGGTTACAAAAGAGACCATGGAGAAATTTTTTCTTGGACAAAGATTTGTGAGTTGTAAAACACATATTATCTTGTGCCAGAGTGTTCCTTAAGATAAAAATTTTTACTTTAAAACACTACTCCCTAAACCCCCCTTTCAAATCACTTATTTCCAAGTTAAATGTGATTTCAGAATAATAAGTATGGAAACTGGAAAAGTTCTCATTATTCAGCCTGGTTTAAAGATAGAACTTGAGATTTGTATTAATAAACATAAATTAATCCCAGATTATTTCCAAGTAGGGATTTTGAGTTTGCTAACAATGTCTAAGCAGCAATTTAGAGTTCATTTAAAAGCCATAAGCAGTGTTTTATGTTGGCTTATTCACAAGTTTAAAGGTGTAAATGTATTTTCCTAAAGGATCCTCTAACATAGCACCTGCCGCAAATGTTCACTTTATCACTCTTGCCAGTGGCTGTACACGCAAGAAACTAATTTTTAAAATTTATTTCTAAATCCACATTAGAGACATTATCTCACTAAGCTTCCCCAAATCCCTATTATATTTATATTACTGATGAGGTAAGTAACACAGAGAGTACTAAAGGACTCTTCCAAGGTTATATGTATAAAAATGGTGCAGGGACCATCCCCCATACCTTCAGACACCTGATACAGCAATCCTATCTCTCAGCTTTGCTTTAGTTATTTTGCCCAAAGGAAAAGGTGTCCTTTTATAACAGACACCTAAACTTTTCCCAGGAGGGGAAACAGTTTAATAGCATCATTTTTTAAAATACTGGTGCTTTCAAATCCAACCTTCTCCATATCCTCCAGGAGAATACATTATCAAGTGTCTAATCTCTCTCTCTTGCCATCAATCACTCTTCTGACCCTCAGCCTTTGATCCTATTTTAAACAAACAATGTTCCATTCTAAACAAAATAACTACTGAAACTTCCCTTTGATCCAGTTAGCCTTTATATATAGTATTACTCCTCCCCACTGTTCCAAAAAGGAAATGAACATGTAGTTTAAACATACACTATATGTTTATCACTCTCTTATTTCTTGACATCTTGTATTGGAATGGCCCTGTAACTTGAGTCTGAAATCTCTTTTGGAAGCTGCTATTAACCTCTCAATAACCAGTATCAAAAGTTTCTATCTAGGGGTGCCTGGGTGTGTCAGTTGGTTAAGTACCTGACCCTTGATCTCAGCTCAGATCTTGATCTCAGGGTCATGAGTTCAAGCCCTGAACCGGGCTTCATGCTGGGTGTGGAACCTATTTTTTTTTAAGTTTCTATCTATTCCCCCCTTTTTTCTCCCACTCTCTTTCCCTTTTTGTTTCCTGCTCTCTCTCCTCTTCATTATCTCATTCTCTTCCTTGTCTCCATTTATTTCTTTCTTGAATGAACTTATTTAAATTTGGAAACATGATACTTGGACAAAATGAAAATAAAATATTCAAATATACTAGAAAAATATTAAAATGGCTTTCCTCCTAAAACCCCTCCTTTAAGAGAGTCATTTTTAACCATTTACATTAATATTTGTCAGGTGGGTATTACCGTAATTTTAGGTAACATGATTAACCTCTATTAACTTTTATGATGTATAATTTAGTCCCACCTGGAAAACAGATATCATTTTAGGTATTTCAAAGGCATATAGAATTGGAGGGTTACTTGTGGTTTCAGGTCTAACATATGAGGTGCTTAGAAGTCATCATTCATGCATAGAGCAAGAAAAAAGATAAACAAATTGAAAATATACAACTCTTCTTAGATCCATAGCAGAATTGAGGTCAGGGAAAACTTCTGTTGCTAAAGTTGAAGAGGCAGACAGAAAGAGAGAGAGAATCACAATTTATGAAATTTTTCTGTTTTATTGGGAACCAGGACTAAGGGAAGAACACCTAATCTGTAATTGATGAATTGTTGGAGACTCAATGTGAGCAAGTTTGAGAGTCAAAATCTCCAGGAAGTGCCAGTTTTAAATATGCCCCCACACTGGCAGTCAGCCCAGACCCTGTGGCTACCCAAATATAAGACCCCCACTACCTGTGCATGCTTGGGGCTGACCCTATGCACCTGAATATCACGGCCTGACTTCTATCACTAGCCTCCTCTGCCATGGGCGTGCCTACATGAGATATGGCAGCTCCTGACGTGTGCACCTACAGCCAAAGACCCTACAGCAGTGTATGGGTTGAGATTCGGCCCATGTCTGTTCACTGGCTTGTACAACTGGGCTAATCTGCAAATCACCCTTTAGCTGTGTGCCTTGTACACTCCAGCCCAACTCCCATCACTAGCCTCTACTGTTGAGCACATACCCAAGGGCAGACTCCATAGCCACAGATTACACACTGACAGCCAGGGCTCCTAAGCTGCTTGTGGTTGGATCTGGCCCTGTCTCTTAAGACTGGGCTGCTCCACTAGGCTCACCTGGACCTGCAGCTCATCTTCCAGCTGTGCATCAGCACATCCCCAGTCAGATCTCAGTCACTGACATATACTATAATGTGCCTATAGTAAGACACTGCTGCCATAGGAGTGCACAGATCCAGCTACGGACCTGAACATCACTGGCCTGATATTTAGGGATTCCACAGCTGCTTGTGGGCCCAGATACAGCTCTATCTCCTCTCACTGGTCTGCGCCATTAGACTTGCTCCCAATTCACCACTCCAACTATGTATCTGTACATCACTGACTCAACCCCTGTCACTGGCCTCCAGTGCCATGTGTGTGCTCATCGGAAGATCCTGAGGCCACAAAGGTGCACAGCCACAGCCAGGGACCCCATAGATACCAGTGTACCCACAGGTGATCCTGGCCCTACTGTTGGCTCTGGCCTTCACCACTTTGTGTGTGTCTGCAAATAGTCTCTAACATTATGAAGGCATCTGTAGCCGGCCTCTCACAGCTGAAGGTGTGTACACCACCAGCTCTGGCTACCATCACTGCCTGTCCTTATTCCTAGCCCCTCAACCTAAAGATGCCATTAAATACCCTAACAGTCCTTGAAACCTATGGACACCCACAGAGTTCACAAAGGATTGTGTCATTGTCAATGTGGTAAATATATACAAAGGGAAAAAATATTGCCATTTGTGACAACATGGATGAATCTTGAAGACATTATGCTAAGCGAAATAAGTCAGGGAAACACAAGTACTGCATGATTGCACTTATATGTGGGTCTACAAACATCAAACTCATAGAAACAAAGAGTAGAATGATGGTTGCCAGAGGCTGATAGGTGGAGGAAATGAGGAAAATATTCATCAAAGGGTTCAAATATTCAATCATAAGGTAAATAAGTTCCACAGATCTAAAATCCAGCATGGTGAGTATTGTTAGCAATACTATATTATATACTTGAAAGTAGCTATAAGCTTTAAAAAAAAAAAAGAAAAAAAAAAGGAATACAGCTTTAATTTTCTCACCATAACAACAACAAAATTATAATTATTTTGGGTGAAGGATGTGTTAATTAACCATATTGTGGTAAACATTTTGCACTATATATGTACATAAAATCATCACATTGTAAACCTTAATGTTACACAATCCTACATGTCAATTATATTTCAATACAGGTGGGGAAAAAAACTTTTAGTAAAGTCTACTATGGAGAAGCTAATGAAATCCTAATAAAGTCTTTAGTTTATTTAACTGTATTATACCAATGTTAACTTCCTACTTTTGCTAAATATACATGGTTACATAAGATCTTAATATTAGTAGTAGCTAGGTAGAGTATACAAGAAATGTTTCCATTCTCTTCCATGTTCTCTAAATCTAAAATTATTTCAAAGTTTAAAATTATTAACCCAAATTAAAAGCAAAACAAAACAAAAACAAAATAAAAGCAAAACAAAACAAGAGTTCTCTAGGGCCATCCAAAGAGAACAAGGGAGACAGAAACCACTAGAGGAAATTTTAGCCTTTTATGCCATAGTTGGAGCAAACAATGAATAGTCTAAGCCTTAGAGGGATAAACATAAAACCTCACACTGAAACATTTTTATCTCAGTTTCTTTAGCCCGTACATTCTGTCCCACTTTCAACAACAAAAAATTACAAGGCATACTAAAAGACAAAACACACAGTTTGAAGAGACACCAGAAATAAAATAGTTGTGTATAAATCTGTTGATAAAGCTAGAAGATAAAGGATAGAAGGAGAGGATGCTAGATAATTTACAAAAAAGAAAAGAGGCAATACAAGAATTCAGATGCTGCTAATATCCATGCATAGAAATCTACCGCACCTACTGCACTATAGTAAATGCTTTTGCAGCTACTTTTTGAAATGGTACTGTGAGTTTTATCCAGTGAAAGTAGACAAAGGCAACTGGAGAGATAATGACAGGAATGGAAAAGTTATGAAGCTCAGTGACAATGAATAAATTGAATTTGGGGGAAACTCAAAAAATGCATGAGGAAATTATTGCAAATGATAACAGAATTTAGTTAAATAATATGACCTACAATTACCAAGCAGATAAGGCAAGAAAAGTGTTAACCTCATTCCATAGTTCTATTGTTAGAAGTTGTATTTGTATTTAGAAAAATATCTCCTTCATGTGTTTATACGTATACACAGATAGAAAAAGCAAATAAATAATTTTATTAATGTTGTCTAGAACCAAGACCTGAGTGTAACAGAAGAAAAAAATACAGAACCATAATTTAATTTAAGCCCCTTAAATTTGAAATTTGAAATATCATTAGGGACTCACATTCTTTTCAAAAGTAAATGTTTAGCTTTGCCCATGTAAAGAGCAAGAAGCAATAATAGCTCAGTAGAAACAAGTATGTCTAATGCCTAGACATGGTGTCTAGATATATTCCCCACTTAAAAGACCCAAAGATTCTTAATGAAATTACAAATTCTGGGTCTTTGAGGTTGTATAAAATGAAACTATAATATCTTATACCACAAAAGCAAGTAAGCTTTCAAAAATAGATTAAAAGGTTGGTTTCTTTGGCCAAAGAAAGGGTGATTTGGGCATTAAAAAATGACTAATGTTGATTCAAACAGATGGAATATATAAAATCCAGTTTTACCATGGGTAGCAACTAGGTTGCCAGTATTATTAAAAATGCCAAGCAAAGGGAAATAATTAAAAGTTTATCTTCTCTTTTTCTGAAATAACTGTATTACTGGATAACAAAATAGCCCTAGCTGATAAGAAAAATTCCTTTCTGCAGAAGTCCAGTTTATAATTGTGGAAAGAATTAGAAAATCATAATTTTGGAATCCCTAATGAAAAACTAATTCAACCAAAGCTTCTTAATGTGCAACTATTTTATAAAATGCTTATGATATGAATAGGGAGTTACACCTTCTCTTTCATCTCTCCTTCAAACCCTCTCTTAATCTCTGTCTCTATCTATGTCTTGCAGTTTCAATACTTTAGGAAAAACAATGTATTTGACTGATGCTCTCTCTGATGCTTATACCTGAACTACTAGCAGTTAATGAGAAGGAAAATCCCTCTCATTATGATCCTACAGATCTGATGCAACAAAGCATCGCATTAACATTACAAAACTTGGAAAGCTACCCAAAACTTCATGTTGTAATATGAGCAGCACCTCAAGAATCCCTGTATTCCATTCTACATCTCCACAACCTCCGTGCATGACAGAAATTTCAATTCTGCTTTCCCAACCAGAATTAGTCATCTCAGAGACTGGCATAACTGTACATCTTGCCTGTGACTCAGGCATGAGGACCCACAAATACATGCAGGCTGACCTCCCAACAGCAGAGGAACCATTGCTGATTCATTATGAAAGCATTTCATTCCTAATGAAAGTGTATTGTGATTCGTAATGAAAGTATTTCTCTTTGGGGTTCTAATAGCATGATATCAGCAGATCTCATAATCACAGGGTGGAATGGGAAAAGTATACTAGTGATTAATATAGTATAAGTGTAGGAGAAATCAACCCCACCTCTAATATTGGGTCTCAAATCTATGAAATCTGCAAATGGGAAGAGCAGTAATCTATTTCACTTATTAGGTAAAAAAATATACAATATCCAGAGGACCAGCACCTTTAATCTTCCAAACTACAGTCCAGCATTTCAATAAACTATCAGACTATGTTTCCTGGCTGATATAGCATATGGTAAAATAGATATATCACATGGCATTGGCTCTTTATTTCTTTCACTGTAAAATATTTTTTCTTCAGAAGCAAAGTTGTATGGCTTAATAAGTTTTAACAGATCCAGTAAACATATGAATGAAATTAATAATAGAAACTTCTCAGTTGAGAGTATTCTTTTAAAGTTAATAATAGACATATGATGGACAGGGATGCCTGGGTAGCTCAGTGGTTGAGTGTCTGCCTTTGGCTCAGGATGTGATGCTGAGGTCTTGGGATCAAGTCCTGCATCAGGCTCCCCGCAGGGAGCCTGCTTCTCCCTCTGCCTATGTCTCTGCCTCTCTCTCTGTCTCTCATGAATAAAAAAATAAATAAAATCTTAAAAAAAAGAAATATGATGGACAGGATAATGTGTCCTAAGCCTGTGTCTAATCCTAATGCTCCCCACCATTACAAGAAAAGTCCAATGCAATTAATTCATTTTCTATTTATTCTTCTCCCCAAGCTATCATACCTGGAAAGAAAAAAAAAATCTATAGCAGGTACGTAACTTATTCCCTCTCTCCTGATGACCCCTACATCTGTGTTGACCTCATAGACTTCCTTGTAAAAAATAGTTTTAGTAGAAGAAAGTCAATAAAATTACCTACATATGTATCTAGCAGGGTATATTTACTTGATACATCTAGATTGCTTCTCTGAAACAAATCTGGCTGTAAAGTAGAACTTTTTGCATGTAAACTCTTCAGCTTTATATGATTAAGAAAAGTATAAAAACGAAGTATATACTGAATATATATACTGTATACTGAAACAGCTCCTCTGACCTCATAGCCATCACATGTAATTGGTGTTAGCATGTATCTCTGACACCAAAATATGTACCAATGTTGAAAAGAAATAATTTGAAAGTTTAGGGCATCACAGGAGACAGAAATGGTATTTCTGGTTTGTGTTCATTTCCTTTGCTATTCTTAGTAAATTTGGTGATATGTGAGATCTATAATTCCTGAGAATATGTTGTTTTGTTTTTTTTTTTTTCGGTCAATGAGTAACGGGGATTGGGGGAGTGGGGTGGAAGATGCTTCCAGCAATGGGAACATGTCAGCAATGGCATT
Source organism: Vulpes lagopus (assembly GCF_018345385.1). Classification (NCBI taxonomy): domain Eukaryota; kingdom Metazoa; phylum Chordata; class Mammalia; order Carnivora; family Canidae; genus Vulpes; species Vulpes lagopus. Next base: position 41,198,222 of record NC_054839.1, read on the forward strand.
ATCAAATGCTGTTTTATGCATTTCAATTCTTTGACAATAGTATCTCTTCCATTCTATGACTGTTAACAGCTTGGGCATAAGCCCATTAATTGACATTCACAGAATAAATCCTCTAATCTATAGCATTTATTATGAAAAACTTTCTCGCCCCTTATTTCCTAGCACTTGCACTGATGGCATATATACACTAAGATGCTGGATCCAACATTTTTAGTCTATGAATTATTGATGTGTCTCTTTCTCCCGGCTCTTTATCATCAATTCTCCATCCTTTCCAGCCATAATGGCAGAGAGAAAGGGTATTTATTTTAACTGTAGCCGGTACCAGGTAGAAAGCTTTCCATTACTCTGAACGCCACTCAAAACTGGCCTTATTAGGGACTCAGTAAATTGGCTAAAGCAGCATACACATATGTTAAAACTCTAGGATATCCAATATCCCACCAACCTGCAATTTTATCATGAAACCATCAGTGGAAAAGGAAAGGGCTCAGTGAAAAGGCATTGGTAATAGACACAGGAGTAGTCCATGCTTTATCTAGACAAGGTTTGCTATGTGTTCACTTGCCCATAGAACTGACTGAAAGGAAATACGTCCAAAGCCAAATCAGTTTCTAGGGATTCATATTGCCAAAGATACCCAAAGCGGGCCTGGAAAGCACAGTGGCTGTTCCATTCCGAAGTCAAACTCTGGTCTTCAAACCTGTACCAGATGGAAGCTGACCATGGGAGCCATGCAGTCACAGTAGAGATTGAGCAAGGAGACTATTCCTGTGAGCAAAGCCAGGGTCTATGGAACATAGTGTGCTAGGTAGGAATCAACCAGAGAGTAAAACTAGTGTCTCTGCAAGTGATCTGCTCCACTGCCAAGGCAGGCACTTTTCAAAATTCTTGTCTAACAATATCTTACAACTCATGGATCAGGAACGGCTGGAAGCTTCTAATTCTTTTGTGTTCTTTTTTTTTAAAAATTGACTGAGTTGACATAGAATGTTACATTAGTTTTGGGTGTACAACATAGCAATTCCACAAGTTTAAACATTATGCTGTGCTCACCACAAGTGTAGCTACCTTCCATCTGTCACTATACGACACTATTACAATATCGCTGACTATATTCCCTACACTGTGTTTTTCATTCTCATGATGTATTCATTCCTTAACTGAAGGCCTGTATCTCCTACTCCCCTCACCCCTTTTGTTCATCCCCTCAACCCCCACCCCTCTGGCAACCATCAGTTTGTTCTCTGTATTTACAGGTCTGGTTCTGCTTTTTGTTTGTCTGTTTATTCATTTGTTTTGTTTTTTAGATCCCACACATAAGTAAAATCATGTGGTATTCATCCAATAATTCTACTACTGGGCATTTACTCAAAGAAAACAAAAATCACTCATTTGAAAGAATATATGCATTCTTTTGTTTTCTTAATGCCAATTTCTACTATCTATGCTGTTTATTCAGCTCCACTGAATGAATACTGGCTATGAGATGTTAGGATATTTTTTCATTAAATTATAGGTCACCAGACCACAAAGAAATATATCCAAAATGATAAAGTGTACACCACACTTAGAAATTGTAGACTTGGACATGGATGTGATAATTATTAGACTTGAGTTGCTTCACTTTAGGGAGGTTTGAGTTTATGCTCTAGGTAACAATAAAAGTATCCATGGATAGTTGGGTGCTAGAGGCAAGTCTGATCATTGCTGTGCCATAGGCAATGTCTTCTTTTTCTATTTAACAAAAGCACCTCCAAGTTTTAGGTATGTTAGGGATAGAAAAGTGTCTCTTTCTGATTGGTTGGTGTTCATAGGTAACTTAGGGAACTCACTGTTTTTTAAAGCCAGGGTCTTTTAGGTTTGTGAAGCCTCTGTTTCTTCTATTGACAGGAAATGGCTGGGGCCGTTGTTTATAAGTCTGGCTTGTATACTGGGCCAAGTCTTGGTTTCACTTGACTAGAGAAATAGGTTAGCAATAACAGCCAAGAGGAAGTGCCCCAGGTGCATAATGTTTTTCCCTTGGGGCTTTTTCCTCCCTGTAGTCCTTGACTGTGTCAGGTAGGCATGTAGACCAAGCAAGGCAAGACATGCTTTCTCCCCTTGAAGCTAAAGATGTCAATATGATAAGTACTAGATAATGAGGATGTAAGCAAAAATGATAATTTTTAACATTGCTGTGGGAATTTAAGAGATATAATTACACTTTTAACCCATTCTTCATCAATGATATAACAATACTACATGTATTTAGTCTTAATTCAAAACATTCTTGGAATTTTAAAAAATATTTTATTTATTTATTCATGAGAGACACAGAGAGAGAGAAAGAGAGAGGCAGAGACACAGGCAGAGGGAGAAGCAGGCTCCATGCAGGGAGCCTGACGTGGGACTCGATCTCGGGTCTCCAGGATCACACCCTGGGCCAAAGGTGGTGCTAAACCACTGAGCCACCCAGGCTCCCCATTCTTGGAATCTTTTTTTAAATGACCCCCGCCTTACAAATTTTGCAGTTGTATAAAAATGTATGTGAAGGAAAAGTCACTGGCAAGGACAGGAAAAGAGTAAAACCTTGAAGAGACCCAACACATAAGAGAATGTTGGAGAGATTTTATTTTCCTTTGTCACAGATGGGAGAAATCTGAAGAGGAAAAATGGTTTAGAGAACATTTCTAGAGAGTATATAAATCTAGAGGCCTGCCCATTAAAATAAAGATCTACATTTTTAAATCAAAGCATCTGCCTTATATTCATGTTTTATTTATATAGATGAATCCAGACAATTATCTATATCCACCTAGAAAACTCTTATATATGCCTTTGTTCTTAATAGGTGGATGGAGAGAAGACTTTTTATGGCAATATTATCTTTGGGACATAAAATACACATCTTTGAAATTGGACGTTCCTTGCAAAGACAGATGTCTTTTTAAAAAATCTTAGTTTTGCAAAAATGAGAAAGGAGAAGTCATTTTTAATATCTCTTTAAAGGTGTCTTGAATTTAGAGTAAATGCCTTGAAGAATTGCTCTGGCTGCGATGAAGGATAAAGATGAAAGTACAGGCATACTCCTGCCACTTAGCAAATTCTCATAATAGTGTCAAACCTAAATCTTGTATAAAAATGACTTGTATTTATGGTAGGAACTCTACAAACCATTAGCTGTTTTGTGTATATGTATAAGCAGCTAAAAGTAATTTGTGGTAAAAGCACTAGTGTTAATAAATTTCCATATCTTAAAAGACTGACTGCTGGTAAATTTGTGGAGCCATTTAAAAAATTTCAACCTAAAGACAGTTTTATCTTCTCCTTGTTTGTTTTCTCTTCTTCTCTCTATTCCCAAGCTTAGAATATTTACTGTTTTGCTTCTTCTCAGTTCAGCTTCTATTTCTGCAGATGGCCTAATGAATGCATAAACACCACATAACTATGAAAAGTTAAAATGGAAGGAGGTATGCTTTCCGAAACCAGGCTAGTGAGAAAGGCAATTGTACTAAATCTACCTTTTCTGTAATATTCCAGCAGCTCAAAAATTTCCTGACTAGAATATTTCTTTGAAAATACACTAATTTGCATAGAACAATGTACATTTTAGAGGAGAGGAAACAAAGTGTGCTTGTATCCTAATTAGATACTCTGTGTATGCACATATTTGACTGTTAAGTATCTGCACAGAGACCTGTTATTAAGAACAAATTTGCAAGGAAATTTTATTGAATGCTTGGGCATAATAAGAATTCAGACACTTTTTAAATGTTACCAAAATATATATACAAATATAAAAAATAGAAAATTGTACTGTACCAAAATAAAAAACAAGATTCTGAAACAATCCACTGACTCCCAGTGACTCCCAGATCACTTCCTAAAGGAAAACTCTTTCATGTTTGGCGTATTCACTTCTTTAAGTGATCATTCTATAATATGCATTATATGAATTTATATACATTTCTTCATAAATATGTTTTTAACTTTCAAATGTCTTTCCATCTTTGAGAAATTAAAAATTTAACTCACTCATGCTCATCTTACTATCCCTCACTTTCTATATTCATGTTATTAACTTTAGGTAGCAACTAATTCAATTCAGTTAATTAATTTAAAAAAGATATTATTTATTTGAAAGAGACAGTGAGCGACAGAGAGAGAGAGAGAGAAGCAGATTCCCCCCTGAGCAGGGAGCCTGATGTGGGGCTTGTTCCCGGCTTGATCCCAGACTCCCAAGATCATGACCTGAGCCCAGGGCAGACGCTTAACCAACTGAGCCACCCAGGGACCCTTGGTTAGTTAGTTCATTATTTTTTTAAAGATTTTATTCATTTATTCATGAGAGACACAGAGAAAGGCAGAGACATTGGCAGAAGGCATGTGAGGCTCTGTGTGAGGAGCCTTGATCCTAGGACCCCGGGATCACGACCTGAGCCCAAGGCAGATGCCCAACCACTGAGCCACTCAGGTGCTCCTAGTTAGTTTAAGTTAGCCTATTTTTTAGATCGCCTGGTTCAAATCCTGGCTGAAACTCTCTCAAAAAATAAAAAAAAAAAATATATATATATGCATATATATTTATCATATATTCACTGAGACAGTTTCATAACTTTTCTGTCTCTCCATTTTCTAGTCTGTATGTCAAGACAACTGGCCATGTTGGAGGCGGTTATGTGATTATGTGAGAGAATGTATATAAATTAGAACAATATATGGCACTTTTAACCATGTAATAAAATTATCTAACGTCATAATCATTATTGCCATTAAACTTATAGAAGTATACAAATGTTTCTATGATAATTGTATTCCTACCTTTTGTTACATCCATGTCAAACAGTTTAATGATAGGCCATTGTTAACATCCTTTACCTTTCCGCCTACTCTGTGTCAGACAAGATGGTTTCAAGTTACATTCAAGTATAAAATATTTTTTCAATTATCAAAGTATAGTAATTTAATATTTATTTCTATAGTCATAATTAAATTCTTCATACTTTGCAGATAAATTGACTCTTGAAATTGAAAATCTTTGAAAATATTACAATTGCAGCATTATGGCTGTGCTAACATTGTTGAAGACCTAAACCAAATTGAGGGATAGAATTATATTATTTTTGTCATGGCTTCATTGCCCTCATTCCTTTCAAGATCAAGAGAAAACATCTAAAATGATGATTTTAAGTACCTTTATTTACATTATTTTTTAATTTTTCCTCCTTATTAAAAATCATGTCCATTTTGCTTCATAAATGGGTCAGGATCTTTTTAAATATTCTCACTTGATATCACTAACATTTTTTCTTTTGTTTTTGCTCACACAATGAACAAATGTCTTTATCCTAAACATATTAGCATTCTTCTACATTAAACTGTAATTTCCAGAGACTTTTACCTTCTGTACACTCTGTTATATGTGCTTTCTAGGATTGCATTATAGCTTAATGCTGGGAATTTACTTCACTGTACTTCCCTGTAGGTCAATATTTTATTTATACATGAATCGTATGTCTTAATTTTCTGGATTTTCTTCACAGTATATCTTATTTGCTTTCACAGTTGGTTTTTATTTTTGTTATGTTGAATTAAAAGTTCCAAACCAGGGGCACCTGGCTAGCTCAGTGGTTCTGGATTTTGGGGTTTTGAGTTTAAGCTTCACAATAAAATCTTTAAAAAAAATAAGATAAAAAATAAAGCTTCAACTCATTTTCTCTTAGAGTATGATACATTTCTCCATTTAGTTACAGAAAAATGTGCGGGCAATCTGATTTTCATTTTCTCATGGTTAAATATTCTTATTCAAATCTTTAAAGATTATAATTTTATTCTTATTGTTTTGAAATTTCCATGAGAATATACTTTTCTATGGGCCTTTTAAATATAAACAGACTGAGGAGCACCTGGGTGGCTCACTCAGTTAAACATCCAACTCTTGATTTTCCTTAGATCATGATCTCAGAGTTGTGAGATGGAGCCCCACCCTCAGCCCCATGCTCCAGCTTTCCACTGGATGTGGTGCCTGCTTAAAATTCTCTCTCTCCTTCTTCCTTTGCACCTCCCCGCACTTCCTCTCTAAAGAAAAAATAAAAAAATAAAAAAAGCAAATATAAATAGCTTGACATTCAATGCACTATTTTTGTTGGGACACTTATGCCTAATTACAATGCTAGAACGTTACATACTTTTATCAACTCAAAATAGACTTTCCTACTGTCTTGACATTTCTTTTTTCTTCCAAAACTGCTATTAATATTAACCGCTATGACATTAATTTTTAATATTTTATTGAGGTGCAATTGTCATGATAAAATTCACATAAGCTGTACAATTTGCTAAGAATGTGTATGTTTGTGTGTGTGAATGGAACATCACCACAATCAAAAAAATGAATACATCTATCACCCACAAAAATTCTGCCTTCTGTCAATATAAACTAGTTTGCCTTTTCTATGTTTTTATGTAATTGGAATTACACTGTGTATGTTCTTTTATTGTCTGGCTGCTTTCCTCAGCATAATTAGTTTGACTTTCGTTCATGTTGTTCTGTTTATCAGTAGTCCCTCATTTTTTTTCCCCTAATATCATCCCACTGGATAAATATTCCACAAATTATTCAAACATATAGCTGTCAACATCCATTTGGGTTGTTTCCAATTTTGACAATTACAAACACAGCTTCTCTGAATATTCATGTATATGTTTTCACACAGACATATGATTTACTTTCTCTCCAGTAAATAACTAAAGTAGATATGTCTTTTTAAGAAACTGGAAATTTTCCAAAGTCATTTTAACTCATTTCCTTCCTTCCTTCCTTCCTTCCTTCCTTCCTTCCTTCCTTCCTTCCTTCCTTCCTTCTTTCCTTCCTTCCTTCCTTCTTCCTTCCTTCCTTCCTTCCTTCCTTCCTTCCTTCCTTCCTTCCTTCCTTCCTTTCCTCCCCTTCCTCCTTCTCTTTCCCCTTTTCTCCTCCTCTTCTTCTTCCTCCCCCATCTTCTTTTTTTTCTCTCCCTATCCTATCTTTCTGTCTCTGCTTCCCTCTGCTTCTGTCTCTCTCTCTCTCTCTTCCTTTTTTTTTTTAAGATTTTATTTATCTATTCATGAGAGACACACACACAGAGAGGGGCAGAGGGAGAAGCAGGCTCCATGCAAGGAACCTAATGTTGGGACTTGATCTGGGGTCTCCAGGGTCAGGCCCTGAGCTGAAGGTGGCATTAAACGGGCTGAGCCACCGGGACTGCCCTTCTCTCTTCCTTTTTGATGGCTATTGTCTCAGCTTAACTTTCTAGCCCTACTACTATCTTATTTCCATTCTAGTGATCAAAGTTTTAATTATAAATACTGTCTTGTTATCCTCAGATGGTGGTGTGGTTTCATGGTTTCTGGTTCTTATATGAATTAGTGAGTGTGTGTGTGTGTGTGTGTGTGTGTGTTGGAGGGATAACATCACTTCTCAAATTCCACTATATACATTTATTATTTATAATGCTATTCTATTCCCTTATTCTCTCATTTATCCAGTGTTCACTTTCTGTAAGTTTATTTTAGTCCTTCTTTGATATCCTTCCCCCTTTCCTCCCTTCCTCTCTTCCTCCCTCCTGCCCTTCCTTTCTTCTTTCCTTAAATATATATCTTCCTTCCTTCCTTCCTTCCTTGTTTCCTTCCTTCCTTCTCTCTTCCCTCCTTTCCCTAACAGGAGAAATAGAGTTGTGGTGTGTTTTTTGTAGTATAGGAATACCTTGAGTCAAAACTGATTTCTTTTGATTATTCTTATATGATTTATAAATTTTATTTTAGAATCATACTCAATAAAAAAAGGGTAAGTTAAAAACAAGAGCACATAGTCAACATGTAGTGCTTTTTCTTTCTTCCTTTCTGGGCAATAATAATGATAGTATTTCTCAAGAAATGAGAATTTAAAATATATACATTGAAGTAAAAGAAATGTTAAATGGTTGACTCTTTAAAAGGTAGAATAAAAGTTTTCCTATCTGGATAAATAAAGTTGATTTTACATAGAGTATAAAGATAACATAAGGGATAATTATGTCACAAAAAGAAACAGCATGTACTTCCAAATTCTATGAAGGATTTTGTCATTATTTGTAAGTGTTTCTATGGACTCAATAGTATCAATAATATTAAAATCTAGGAAACATAAACTGATTATGGCAATCTCACAAAAAAGCAGATAATATGTTTTTGGTAGCAAACTATCCTGAAAATACTTTCTATCTTGTTATGCTGCTGAAGCTTTTCATGATCTTACTCCTAGTCATTTAAGAAGTTTACATATGGGTCTTTACAATAAAGGAATACTACACAACGACTATCAAAACCAACTCAGAGGAGAACATATATGTCCTTATATTTTGAAAAGTTTCACAGTTGGATTTTGTTGCCTACATAGAGGTAAAAATAATTGTTAAGAAGAAATGTCTTCTATTAAAATACAAATACTAAGTATAAATATTGCTGTATCACCAACTACCTAAAATTTAGTGGCATAAAAAACAAAAAGCAGATTTTATTTTGCTCCAAGATTCTATGCATACAGAATTTTGATAAGTCATTTTGGAGATGTCTTCCTTGCTTCATGATATCTGGAGCTTCAGCTGATAAGATGGAATGACTAGATATATTTCAAGAAGGGTATAAATCATCTGGAGGGATCTCTATTCTCTTGTACGGTACCTGAGTTGTGAAGACTCCAAGGGTATGACCAAATAGCCCTTTCAAATATAATTCTATATGCAGGTTCTATATTTGATTTGGGCTTCTCAATGCATAATACTAGATTCCAGATGGAACATCCCAAGAGGCAGCAACCAAAGACCAAGTGTTGTGACAGAACAATGCACAGCCCTATCTGACTCAGTTTCAGAATTTACATATTAAATCTTATTCTTTTGGTTACAAGTAATTTATTAAGACCAGCCCACACTTAAGAGTATTAAGAGAGTTGGACTTCACTTCTTAATAGAAGAATGACAAGACCACATAGTAAAAGAGCCTATAGGATGGGAAATATTATTGTGTACATCAATGCAAAATAACATCAACAATATTCCAGAAAAATTTGACTGCTTTGGATAAAATACATTATTTACAACCTAGTTAAACATGTACTTATTATTATGTCTCATAATAGCCATTATAGGAAACTGGATAGAAAATTATATTCATGAAAAACCACAATAGATAAAATTTGCCTGTGTAAATTATAGTAGGTAAGCAAAACCTTTGATTATTCTACATTCATGGATGGACTTTGAGGGTAAGATGTTCAGTGAAATAAGTCAGAGAAAGACTATACAATCTCATATGTGGACTCTAAAAAAGAAACTCGTAGAAACAGAACAATTGGTGCTTACAAGAAGCAGGGAGTGGGGGAATGGGTGAGGATGAACAAAAGGTACAAACTTTCAATTAAAAAATAATTTCTGTGGATAATGTATAGCGTGATGACAATAGTTAACAATACAGTATCATACATTGAAAAGCTGTGAAGAGAGTAGATCTTCAAGTTCTTATCACAAGAAAAAAATATAACTCTGTGAGGTGATGGATAAATTAAATTCAATATGGCGATCATTGTGTAATATATACATATGTCAAATCAATATGTTGTATATCTTAAACTAATATAATGTTATATGTCAATTATATCTCAATAAAACTGGAATATTTTTATAATAGAAAGAAAGCAATGTATATTTTTCTTTTGAAAGAAAATTCAGATTTGCTTTTAATAAAGATAATAATCAATTATTTTTAATTAATAATTAATTAATAATTAATATATTATTATCAATATAATAAAAAAGAATTAAACCTTAAATTTCAATAGTAAAAATAACTCTAATAGAGATCAAATATCATAGGAATAGGAGTTATTGATTATAAACACAAAGACCAATTATCTAGAACCTATTATCCTGACAAAACTATTTAAAAGTTATTGGTTTAGGGACGCCTGGGTGGCTCAGTGGTTGAGTGTCAGCCTTCGGCTCAGGGCGTGATTCCAGGATCCAGGACCAAGTCCCACACTGGGCTTCCTGTTAGGAGCCTGCTTCTCCCTCTGCCTATCTCTGCCTATCTCTTTTTGTGTGTTTTTTATGAATAAATAAACAAGTAAAACTTAAACAAAAGTTATTGGTTTAGAATAATAAAATAGATAAAAGCTTAATGAAGAAAATATCCACAAAACTAACAGTGAGGAAGATATAACCAATTTTATAAGATTAATTTAATAGCAGAGATTATTTTCACAAATTCATTTTAATAAATTTGAAGATTTCATTCTAATTAGTTATCTTAGTTAGCTGAGGAAATATAAACAGAAAAATAACTCAACAAAAACTTTAAATATCCAAGAAGACTATTAGCTATAAACATTAAGAAACTATAAAGATTAAGAAAGCTTCTAAAAAATACTTCCAGAGATTGGTAGTACCTATGTCATTTTAACTTGTCCAAAGTACCAAGGAGAAGGAAACTTGCCAATGGCACTTACTAAGTAAGTATTATCTGAAATAATAACAAAATGGAGATATCACATAGTGGTATTACACATATTAATTTCACTAATACATATTGATACAAAAATTCTAAGCATAGTAGCACCTCATAGAAGCTATGGAATGCTAAAGGAGTTATGACTATGCCAATATGAAGTGGGTTAAAAAGAAGTGGGTTCATTCATTGATTATAGGATTATTAACACTAAGGCAGTTGTTCATATATTTTACTATGCTAAATAAAAGAGAATATATTATATTCTGATATAAGTTAAAAAATCTGTTTTCACCAAACATTTCTCTCTGTCTTGTATTTTTCTTCATCTTTTCTCTCTTGCACTTTCTTTTAACATTATTCATAACAAAGTCAGTAAGATATCTGTCAGAAATATTTTAACATTACTCTAGAAAAGTAAAACAAAATAAGATATTAAAATAGAAAATAATAGAAATTTGGTGACACAATGATACTTGTTTGCAAATGAATAAGATTTTAAAACAAAAGTATCAGAGACAATCAACTGCAAAGCCATAAGACATGATAAGGCACTTTATTAAGATACATGCTGAATACAATTACATTTAAATATGCCTCTCTGCTATAACTATGTTTGAAAATATATTTTATTTTTAGCAATATAACAGATTGAATGTTTGGAAAAAACTAACATGGTTAACTAAAATTATAACTATTTAATTTTGTTGAAAAGCCCTTTATTTAAATACATGGTTGAGATAGAAAATAAGATAATTCAAAGTATTGTTCTATTTGACAAATGGGTATTTATAATTGAGAGTGAATTATTATTCTCTAAAGTAGACAAATAGGCATGGTCATTGTTTTGTGTGAGTGGTATATTTACCAAAAAAAAAAAAAATCAAGATACAAAATATAGAGGTAAAGAAATCATGTCCTCAAGTGTAGTAAATGAGCACTTACCAAAAATTTAGAAATAAAATTGGAAACAGTTGTATGATGTAAATATCCTAAAATTACACACAAAAACATCTGTCAACTTCAAAAAGAAAAAAACAAAACAAAAAAAGAAATATTTTCCATGAAATTAGAGGGAATTAATTACTCAGTATAATGTTAATACCAATACGACACAAATCAATATATTATTTTAGTGAAATACCAAGCAAAATAACATAGCTATTTTTATTTCCTATTTGGCAAAAATAGCATGATAATTTTGAAATGGAGGATAAAATACATTAAAGGCCACGATATTTTTGAAAACTGCTCCATTTGAAGTTTAATACTCAAAAAAACTCTAAATGGATATAAATGTTAATTGTTAAACAACTGAAGAAGAAAGATAGGAATGATTTTCTATTAATGTACGCCCTGGCTAAAAAGTTTCATCAGAGATATAAATTTCTGTGATGTGCTTTTAAACACACTAGCAGAATTTTGGAAAACAATAGTTGGCATTAATAATTCATCACAAATACCATAAAAATATATTTTTCTTTGTTTTCTTATTCACAATATTTAGAATTTGCATTTTTAATAAAAATGAGTGCTATACTTAAAACCACTTCACCATCTGTTGCCAGAAGTATTAAACTACATTTGACTATTTTCTTTGAAAGAAGAGTCTAGGGATGGCATAACAGAGTGAGCTAGGGCAGGGTATCTCAAATTTTATCAAGTTAGTGTCTCTACGTTTGGAGAAAATTTTACTTTCACCCCTGGCTTTAGCTTAGAAGGACCTTGAATAAACATGAACTTTATCTCAGAATTTCCCATTGTACATAACATTTTAGGAGGAATCTTACATTTTACTACATATTATGTATATATATATATAATATGTAGTAAAATGGTTATAAACCATAAGCCATAACTTATGGTTTATAACCATAAGTTATAAACCATAATATATATATATATGTATATAAATGTTTTAAAATATTTTCCATGATGTTACCTAATTTGCATTTGAAACCTTCCAATTTTCAAGTATTAGCTGATAGGAGAAAAAGAAAAAGAATTATTTTTTAGGTAATTAAGGGACTCTCTAGGCCCTTGTAACCCATGAACTGGAAACTGATCGTTAGAACAAGTATTTCTAGTTTTTTATTCGAATTAGTCCAAACCTTAGAAATCCTGTTCACCCACAAAATAATAGTGTGGTCTCCCGTTACAAAGTGAAACAATGATGCTTATGGTTTATATGTTACCTACTACATAATAGGTTCATGAAATTATATATTTCAGTTATGTAGATCAAATACAACAAAACAAAATCTATAGTTTTAAAGAATTAAAACTTGCACTTATCTCTTACTATCATTTTTCTAATAAGTTGTTACATTTTCTCTCATTTCTGTATGTTCAGTATTTGGATCTTGTAGCCCATCTGTATTCCTGTACTGGGAAAGGAGACGAGTAAACTAGAATGTATGCACACCATAAAGTATTATTTATCAGTTAGAAGCAACAAATTAGTTGCCCATATATGTTCATAAATGATTGTAAAGATATACTGTTGAGCTGGAAAAAAAAGTAGCAGAATTACTGTAGATCCATAATAGTTTTATCATGTAATGAAAGATGAGTGCTTTCAAAACCATCTTTATTTCACCAGATCATTGTCAAACTAAAAATACATGTTATTTTCTTGTGAGGTTATACAAATTATAAAATCTCTCCTAACTAAAGCAATTCTTTCATTGCATCTCCGCCCACCTTCATTATCATCCCACCTCTTTTATTCTTGAATGATATTCTTCAGAGTACATGTGAAATTCATTATCACCATTCCCTTATTTTGCATTTGTATTAGTTATGATAATGTTAAACTACTGAAACAAATAGACTTAAAATTTATAACATATATAAAAGGTAACTCTTCTAACTCACAGTTCATAGCAGTACTTGTGGATCACAAGGGCTTTGTTCTACATGGTAATTCAGGAATGTATTTTCCTTCCATCCTTTGCAGCTATTCAACCCTAGGGATATATATATATAAAATTATACTACACCCCAGAATTACCTAAGAGTAGGCTAAAACAAGGATTGCTTTGACCCCTCCCACCCCCTCACCCCGTATTTCTTATTTACAAAATCAGAAGTAGGCTTGGGAATTCAATTCAGGTTGTTTCTCAGATACTGGTGATATTGTTGCATACTTTTGAGAATCCCTGTACTAGGGTGTTGTCTCTGTCTGCATACAGCTGGGAGAAGTAGGAGAATATGGAGAAAGCACAACTGTTCCTTATATCCAGTCTCCATACTTGCCAATGCTATTCATAACCTATAGTAATAATGCTTGCCAATGCTATTCACAATCTATAGTCAAGAAGGATTCCATTGTGAAATGTAAGGGAAGTTTCAGAAATGATGTGCCTATCTCACAAGGGACTTATGGTCAGTAACTGCACAATATAGAAAATGGAGCAAACTGTGTGTCGGTCAGTCTCCCCCTCTGATCACCAAAACCTGTACACTTCTTCACATAGAAGGACAAATTCTCCATCTCTTCTGCAAGCTCAACTCAAGTCTCATCTTGATTCAGTATTCATCTCATCTCACTATCTATGGATGATGTTTAGTCATCTCCATCTAGTTCAGCTGTGGTTCTTTGTTATTCAACCATCTGTTTTCATATGAGAAAGAAAAAATTATATACGACTAAATCATAAACTTCATGTTCAATGCCCATTTACCTGTGCTCAAATTTCTCCACTTGTGCTAAAGGGGCATGGAATGACTGAGGGGGATTGAATGATAAGAAATTGTGAAGACATTAACCAGAGCATGATGTTCCTATAGACAAAATTGATGGGCAGCAAACATACCCAACCATAAAAGGTTTGAGGCAAGAGTTGAAGGTAGGAAGACAAGAATTGAAGACAGTCTTTTAGTCAGTACACACATCTGAGCCAATTTTGAATCCAGAGCTCAGCAGCATAAGAAGTGCTTAGCTCCCTAAAAGGGAAGACCCTACCACCACAGCAGTTATATACTCTAATGAATTCCCCAGCCTCACCAAAAGAACCTACAGCTTTACTTGGGAGATTTTACAATAGGCAAAAAATAGATATTTTGAGGACTATTTGGAATCAGATCTGCTTGACAATGATATTCAGAGACACAAATTGTTGTTATAGCTCCCTTGTTAGAATGGGAACTTGAGGAAAACAGATAGTAAATGGGGCCGGGGCCCTGGATGAAGTCTAGCTTGGTGAGTCCACAGCCCCACCTATGCATGAGTGGGTAGCCTAGACCCTCATGTCATCACTAAAGTTACACAAATAAACCTTTCACAGCTCCCCTCTTCATTTGTACGGGTGTTCCTGTATGTTCAATGGAAGAAAAAAGAATGATCTCCAGGCTTCATTTATAATTGAGTTGGCTCAGTATGTGGATGCCATAAACATGACAGTCATGCTCAGAGTGGCTACCAATGAAAGTGGAAAGAGTATTTCCCAGTGGGTGAAGCTGCTGACAGTGAAGCTGGCCACCTAATCTGTGTAGAGCTGGCACATGGACAAATAACACAGAAGTAGACACCAAGTGTGACGATATTTGTGTCACATGCTGATGCCCATCATAGAGCATCCACTGTGAATGTAGTACTGGATCACCAGGTAGATAAAATGACTTGACCATCTGATGTTAGCCAAACTTCATGTGCCATCTTGGGAATGGCATGATAGGCACGCAAATGGACTAATGGTTATGTTGTGAAGGTTAATCACAGAAAGCTTGGAATTAGTTTGAACTGTCTTGCTAAAGTTTGTGCATGGCAATGACCCTTAGTCAAGGCATGAAACATTCTGATTAATGGTGTTGCTTTGTAACCATGGGTCTAAAGAGTTTCCAGCCCATTTGTTCCAGCTCGTCAGCACTGTTTATTGATAACAATGAGATTGATGATTCGCACCTGGTCTCTGTGAGACCCTGGAGGACTCTGCTGTTAAAGCTGGTTATGTAGCAGAAATATGCTACATGGCCAGCAAAAAATAAAAAATAAAACTCTCCAGCCAAGATTCCATTTCGAGCTCCCTAGTTCCAGGGTGTTCCATGCACACATTGGTGGTTCCTGATCCAAGAAAAAAAAAGTGCATCCGTCTGCGGTCCTGAGAAATGGATTACAAAAGGAGCCTGCACCTGATGTCTCTGGACCCCTGGCTGTGAGACAGCCTTTGGCTGTAATGTATTTGCTTACTTTATGCTATCACTGATAAAAAGTCAATTCTTTTTATGGTAATAAACTGTAAATTCGTAAGTATTTCGTCTTGGATTGTATGCATCTATTTTAGCAATAAAACCCTGTTTAATGTCTACCGATGGTTCAGTGAGTGGCAGAAACTGAAGCTAGAATTGACCTAGCAATGTGTTCTTCTAGTTACCAAGGTTAATCTAGCTGCCACCTCTTTGGAATGCCCAGTCTGCCAGAGAGACCTATTCTGAGCCCTCAGTGTGACACTATTCTTCAAGTATAAGCTACCTCATGCCAAATTTCACTTTTCTAGAGGAGCCAGAATTTATATTGAAACATATTCCAGTATAAGTTTGGCTTTCCTGCCTGCAGAGGCTTGGCCAACACTGCTACAAGTGGGCTAACAGATTTCTATTTCACAGGTATAGAATCTATATAAGTTTTCTTTTGCCTTACAACAAATTATCACAAACTTGGTGGATTAAAACAATATCCATTTATTATCTTGCAGTTTCTGGGGATCAGAAATCCAGGTACAATTAGCAGGATCCTGTGCTCAGAATCTTAAAAATTAAAATGTTGGTTATATTCTTTCCTGGGGCTCAGGGTCTTCTCCAAGTTTATGCAGTCACTGGCACAATTTATTTCCTTATAGTTATAGGATGGAGGTCTCTGGCTGTCAGCAGGGGACCACTGTGAGCTCTAATAGCCTGCCTACCATTACTTGCCACACGCCCCCTAATAACACAATATTTTCTTTTTCAAGACCAAAAGAAGAGCATTCTCTGTAGCTTCAAACCTCTCCGATTTTTTTCTCTCTAATATCTAGATCCTCCTTTTTAGAGGTTCACCTGATTAGGTAAGGCCATCCACACTAAAGGGAAGGATATACTTGCCGGTTGGTGTAACTCATACATTGGTTCCTTGGCCTGTGGAGTAAGAGCTCTTGTAGAGGGGAAAGCCAAATTGAACTCCGAAACCATGCTTTTCCCCAGTAAGAACAGAATATCTCCAGCAAAGATTAATATGTCTTTTGAGAAACCACTCTTGGTTTCTTGGTAGAGGTAGAACACTTGACCATGAAGCAACAAGTGATCAGTCCTCTGGAATTTTCTCTATGAGCTATATTCTTCCAGACTTATCAAGTTATAAAATTCAGAGGGGCTTCTAGGCAGTCATAATATGAGAATGATATATACTGGACTGTACAGTGCATACATACCAAGGAGTAAGAGTTTTAGGGGTCACTTTAGAATTATTCTAACCACAGGAGGCCAGACAATATTGCATACAACCAGGGGACTCATGTCACAGCAAAAGTAGTGTGGGTGTGGGGGTATGGCCAGGGAACCCCCTGTTGTGTCACCAATGTACAACTTAGAAATACCTGGTTTCTCAGAAGGCTGGGACACTCTTCTAAAGGCAAAGATGATGAAGCACCAGCTTAGAAGCAATCCTCTAAAAGCATAAACTGCCGTCCTTCAGGATGCAGAATCTGCTTGAAGTCAGAAGCTTCTGTACAGCTAGCTCTGTGTTCCCAAATAGGTCTGTGAACCAAGTAGGAGAGGCCTCACTTGACATTATTCTCAATGATGTACAAGAGTATCTTGTGTTTCCAATTCCTGCAACTCTGGGTTCTGCAGGATTGAATGCTTTTTTTCCCTAATGTGGCTCAATCCTGCCACGGGACATAATAAATGTTCCATTGAACTACAACTGCCACCTGAACACTCTGAGCTCCTTATGTCCAGGAACCATCAGACTAGTAGAAAAGGCAACATTGCGTAAGTGTAACTGACTACAATCAGCAGGATGAGGTAGGACTGCTTTTGCATAAAGAGGTCAGAGTAATATGAATGTGAAACCCAGGAAAATCCATTGGGTGCCTCCTTATATTCCTTGCCTCACAATTGTTGAATTGACAGTTGTATAATCCAGCTTGGAAAAGACATGATTTCCAAGGACTAATATCCTGCAGAAATTTACATTTGGGTCACACCAACGCATACAAGGAGATAAAGGAAGGTAAGAGAAACTCAGGATAGATAATAGAAGCAGAGGATGCTACCAGTTGTGGCCCTAACACCAACAGCAACGAAAAAGTTTGTTCCACTGACCTGCTTTTTCTCAGTTTCCTCTCAGGAAAAGAGGCCCACGCAAACCACAGAAGAAACTGCTCCTGGAAACTGTAATATACTTTAGTACAACCGCTTTCCACCTAACAAGTGAGGTACCATTGGAAATAAGGCTCTGAAGTAAGATCATGAAAATAAAGCTTTCATATCTCCTACAGAGAACATATTAATCGATGGCTGAGATACTCCTATTCTGGATCCATCCCCACATTTGTGCCGAGGCCACATTTCCATGGGTTACTTCTAACCAAAGACTGAGCCAAGGAAGTGGTATGACGAGCAGTGTACTGGTACAATGCAGGACCATTACAACAAGATGCAGAATTCTTTTAATAGGCAATTTTAGCCCTAGGGTGCCCGACTGAGCTGTCTGAAGCTTTCTTAGGAGATAGTGTTGCAGTCTGAGAATCATCCTATCTAAAACCTTTTACTTTCTTCTCTCCACGGGAGTCAGATAGTTGGAAGTTTAAAGATGCTCCTTGCCTACTCTAGATTACTCCTCCTTTTTGTTCACCTAATGCATCTCTTGTTCATGTCATCTTACATTGGCATCTGCTACTTTCCTTTTTTTTTTTCTACTGAGGTATAATGACATATAGCAATATATTACCTTCAGATGTACAAAATAATGATGTGATATTTGTGTGTGTTCCAAAATGGTCAACACAATAAGTCTACTTAACAGCTGTCACCATACCTAGTTACAAAATATTTTTTCTTGTGATGAGGACTTTTAAGATATACTCTCTTAGCAACTCTTAAATATGCAATATAGTATTATCAATAGTCACAATGCTGTACATTACATTCCCATAACTTATTTATTTTATGACTGGAAGTTTGTACCTTTTGACCCCCTTCACCCATTTTATGTGGTTCATAACATTCAATAATTCTGACCCAAGAGATTTGTATTCTTTAACCATGATTGCTTTCCTCTTTTTACTTTGTCAATTCATAAGTTTGTTCCTAATTTGGGGGGATAGCATTTCATAACAACGCTTTTCCCAGCAGAGTTGTGGATCTATTGGAGTCCCCTCCGTATCTGTTTAAAATAAATGTTCTTCTGGCCTCTGGGAGAGGTGCCAACATGTGACTTCCTATCTTCACTGGGTAAAATAGTCTGTATTTTGGATTCCATATCTTCTGCTGCTTTGGTTTAGTATCTTACTTTGATGAAGTGCCTCCTAAAGAATTTCCCAAAGCATTTGTAAGAGGTGAAGTTTGTGGGCTCTTGAATGTCCAAAGTTGATAAATAGTGGAATGTTAACACTCAGTTCCTTTTCTACCAGAAATCTAAAGCACTGTTTTGTTGTCTTCTAACAACCACTGGTGATGGTAAGTTTGATGCTGATTCTTATCCCATTACTTGTTCCACCAATATTATTGTTGTATTACTACCAGAACATGGAACTCATTTTCTTTCTTTTATACATTGATTTTAATAACACAATATTTAATATTTCTGTAACGTAACAAAAATTATTTGTTTCAAATGAGCATTTAGGTCAATCCATTACTTTCTCCTCATGACTTTAATCAGATTGCTTATTTGTTTATTTAGGAGTAATTACTATATTGTCAATAATTTTGTTAAAATTATCAGTTGCTTACTGTACCATAGATACAGACTTAATATAAAAGAGATGGCCAGCAATTCGGGGAAAATAAGAAAAATTATATTTAAATTTTCAGTCATATTCCATTTAAATCATCCTCAAATGCAAGTATATGTATATTTTTAAAATCCTAAGTAGAAACAAAACACATCTGGTAAAGGTTGATGCACAAAACCTTTCTTCATATAAGGCTTATCTCCAAAATACATAAGAGAATTACTTAGTCACAATTTTGGCATAAATACTCTGGACAGAAAAGAGAAATGATCTATTTGCTTTTAATATGAAACAAAGATGTAGAAGAAATTAAAATGATCAGTCCAGTGTCATTCGGAAACGGATTCTTGATTACATAGAACTCCACTGTTCTGAAAGTTTAAAAATTTTAGTAGTCATTTTAATATTAATGATGACTGCATTATTGAAATCACGCTTGAAATTTAGAACTTTGTTTTGCAGTTGTCTGATACAAACAATGCTAATTGCCTTTATGTGGTAATGTTAAGCCTATATTAGATTTTGCACATTAGGGAGCTTACAGAAAGATTGACCTTGAACAATTTAGATTAGAAAAGCTGCCATATAGATATAACACAGACCATATGGTATGTGATAATTTTCTACTTTGTAGTCAAAGACTGTGAAAAAGGTTCTAGTACTTGAGAATGATTACATCCATATTTACATCACATCTGCTATGCATGCTTAGAAGTAATTCTACCAAATTTCCTTGAGTTTTAGGATTTTCTAAATTGGTACACACAATTTGACCTACTGTACTTTAAGCAATCATATAGTTAAAGTAAGTAGCTTAGCTAATTGAAAAAAGAACTGAACTGGAATAAAGAGATAAAAGTTTTACGTGTCAACAACATTACCCATTATTTGAAAACCTCTAAACCTAGTACATACTCAAAATATATTTGTTGAATTACTTTATGAATTTAAAATTAAATTATTTAAGATAATTAAGTTCTAAAGATGTAATATACAGCACGGTGATGGTATTAACAGTATTGTATTGTGTACTTGAAATAGTCAATAAATATGATCCTCTTGAACTACAGGCTTGGTTTTCATGGCCACTGGCTGATTAGACTTCATAAAAAGAGTGATTCCTTTAAGAATTCTTGTGCAGGGAAAGCAACTTAGCTGACAGACTTAGTTTGGAAAAAGCAGGTGTAGGCCATTCACTATAATGTCTTGATTTTAGGAAATGATTAGGAGAGAATAATTTTTTTAATTTCATATTTTCTTAAATGTATGCTAACAGAAGTTATACCCAGACAGAACCAAAGATAGTAGAACTCAAAAAACAGTTGTTGAACAAGATATGCTATTTCAGCATCGGAAGAAATCTCCAAAACAGATAAGAGACTTTCAGATATATATTGCTGGAACAAAAGTCCTCAAAACCTAGCAACTTAAAATCAGAAACTTTTCATCACCTCTTGATTCTGTGGGCTGACTAGGCTCAGCTGGACCGGTCTTCCACTCAGCTTTTGTTGGATGGGGCTGCAGCGATTTGGAAACTTGAGGGGCATAGCTGGAATATTGGCCCAGCTGGGTTCCTGGAATGACTAGAATCAGCTGAAAAACTGGTAGAGTTAGGTTTTTCTCTGAGAAGTTATCCAACTATCCCTCTCTACACATTCTTTTCAATTGAGTACTTCAAATGAATAGCCAGAGTTCTTATATACCATCCAAAAGTGAAAAAACAAAGCATATCACGCTTTCTTAAATCTCCAATTCAAAACTGATGGAGCAAGATTTCTGCCACACTGATAGATTCAATGTGGCAAAGAACTATATAACATATATAGCATTACTGCAGGAGAGATGATTTACTGAGAGATCACTTTTGGAGATTATAATCCTCCCTGTGATCCCTAATGATTCACATTCCTCCCATATGCCAACTATATCCCACTCACGTTCCATTCCCTTCCTTTATGCCATCGGATTTAGAACCTCATCGTTTGAATCAAATCCAGTTGTAGATGAGGCTTTCTTGGTGTGATTCATTTTTAGCTAAAGATCTATGACCTACAAAGACAAGTTATCTCTGCCATATCCCCAAACACACCCAGCATACAATGGTGAGAACAACATAGGGACCGGAACTACAACAGACACTTGCAGTTTTTAAAAAATATTTATTTATTCATGAGAGACAAGGAGAGAGAGGCAGAGACACAGGCAGAGAGGAAAGCAAGCTCCTCATGCAGAGCCAATGCGGGACTTGATCAGATAGGTATTGCTGCAACTTAAAAGTCCTCAAAACCTAGCAACTTAAAATCAGGACCCCGGGATCACGACTTGAGCCAAAGGCAGATGTTCAACCACTGAGCACCCAGGTGCCCCAGACACTTGCATTTAAAAGGGACAGAGAATATAGAAAACTATAGAAGTCACTTACCCACAGCAAATCTAATTTCACCAAGGTGAATGCGAAAAAAATTCTACTATTTAAGAGGTAAGGAATCTCTACAAATTTTGCTCCAGTTGGCTAATGGCTTCACTCTGAGTCATCCTTCATTTTCCATATAAGAAATGACTCGACTTTGGAGCTAAATAGCTCTCTGTTTGCTTCTTACACAAAATTTACTGCTTAATACAAAGCTATGTATCTATCTTTCACAAACTCCATGGCTTAATGAACTAAATTGGGAAGTTTCTGTATTCCACATATCATCTGGAAGTATAATTATCTGGGGGCTTACAAGTCAGAGGCATCCAAGATGGCTCACTCATATATCTGACATCCTGTCAGGAATAGAAGCTGTAAGCCAGAATCCCTCTTTCTTTCATTATAATCTGAAGTCTCTCTGTCTCTCTCTGGTTTTCAATGCACTCTTCCACCTGGTCTCTCTAGCAGGGTAACTGGATTTCTAACATGGTGGCTCAGTGTTCCAAGTGTGCTCCACAGACCAACACCAAACCAAAGTTCCAGAAACATTGTCCCCAACTCAGCACTCTTTGTTGTAAGACTTTATAATAATTTACAGTTATCAGTCATCTGGCTAATTCTAGGTTTTTCACAATTGGGTTCCAACTAAAAAAAACAATAATATTTCCCATTAATTATGCCCCCATGCTTGAAGCTTATCTTCTTCCTGTCATTACTGGTCATTTACTACACACTCCTATTCAATTAATAACCAGTACCATATAGTCAAATATAATTTCTATAAATAGGTTGAAATTATTTTACCATTGTTATCTTTCCTTCAGTCTAATCTTTTCAAGCCAAAGACAGTATCTTATATTTTAAGTATCTTGTTCCATAGTGCCTCCCATGGGTGGAGACCATTTTATTCTTTTAAAAAATCTTTTAGGAATTTTCCATTGCCTATATAAAAGAATATTATCTAAATTCCTGAACCTCATACATAAGGCATTTTATAATCCAGTCCTTATTTATATGGGTTACATTCCCCAAGAATGTCATTCCGTTTTCACGGTTATATTTTTGGACAAGCTTTTTCCAATATGCAGAAATAACACTGTCGATTTTTTCACTTAGTCACTTTCTGGTCATGGAATTGCACAAAGGGCAAATTTTCAAGAAAGCATTTCCTATCTTTTATGACAATTTATAGTTTGTCTTATCTTCCACTTGTAGCAGTGCTTTAACTTTCTATCTCCATTGGTACTTAAATGTCATAATTATATTCCTTTTTTAACTATATAGCTCCCAAATAAAATTCATTTTTTTTAAAGTAAGGATAACTTATTCATCGACAGGAGTGAACCATGTAGAAGTGAAGCTTATTAGCTTATCTTAGGATTCATGTAAGATATATGAAGTAACACCACATTTTTACCATGTTCAATATGTGTGTCTTTGGGCATGTTCCTGAGCCTCTTTAAGCTTAATTCTTCTTCTGTAAAATGGGCACATTAATTCTCCACATGCCATAATATTGCTGTTAGAAATGAATGAGGTAATAAACATGAAGTGATTAGCAGAATGCCTGATAGTGTTGTTAAATTTTAACGATTATTAATAGTATTACTAATAGTAGATGCAATGGTAGTAGTCATGTTAGAACTAATGAAAGTGATGGTTTTTAAAAATCTAGTAGAGTACTCCTAAAAATGCTAACTGAATAAATAAAATAATAAGTGAATGAAATGTGGACTCTGCTACATTTCAGATATACCAAAGTATTTCCTCCAAGAAAAAGGAACAGATAGTATGACTTTTGATAGTGTCACCCTCCTGTGGCATAGTTAGTGATGAGCTTACTCCACAGAATCACAAATAGGAGCATGTAAGTGGGCACTGGGACTATCTGCTTGTATAAGTTGGGTGGATTGGCAAGGTCATCTTCTCACTCACCAGTGAGTCCATGCTTCCAGATTTCTCTAAACTGTTCTTTTTCTAACTCTTTGCAGGGAACTAAGACAACCAAAGAGTGGAAGCCTTTCCATGAGGAACAAGGTCTATGGTGGAGAACTGTCACTAAAGTGTGGAACTGATGCAGAATTTGGTTTGTTATCTTTGCACTGCTTATTTGTTCTTTTACTAATGGCATAGAGGGAAAGTAGTTTATCTAAATCAAATCCTGTCACTTTCTAAGACGACCTGGCCACTTCAAGTGTTCATGCCACTTTTTGGTAGTTGTCCAATAAATATAAAAAATACATTACTGAGAGAGAAATTCTTTAAAAATATACAGGAAATATAAATCAGAACCCTAACCAACATTAGCAGAGCTGCTATGTAATTGGAAGTGACTAAATATTCTGTACAGTTTCTTCACAAAGGTTGGTAATAAAATTATTACATACCTGGGTCCCTGAAATCTCTTTTTCTTGAACCAATACAATTCTAACCAATTATTTACATTTAAAATGTCAAAAATCTTGGAAAGAATGCTGCTTTTATTCATTCTCCCTCCCATAAAGCCCTGTGTGAATTGATAGAAAGTGTTGGGTTGCAGAAGGTAATAATGTGAGAGTAAGAAAGTTTTAGAAAATGCAAACCACGTTAGAATTGAGAGAATGAGCCAATGGCAGCATCAGGCTAGAAATACATCAAATGGTTTATTATTTGGCATAGAACTTTTTGTGTACCATTTACCGTATGAAACAAATGACTTTTCCAGTGATGAAATGTGTACATGCCAAGTAGAGGACTGGACCTGAGAGACTATAAAACAGTAGTTCACAAATAGTTTCATCTCATGATCCTCTATGAAACATAGGGTTCTTTCACAATGAAGAGTCAATTCTTCCCTTCCACTGACTGGGAGCAAAATCTAAATGTTGGCATTTCTCTCTTTAACATCTGCTCATATAAGAATTATTTAGTGAAAGCAAAAGTGAGCTGAGGATAAGGCCTTCAACTTCCAACTTTTTCTCTAACTCCAATTGTTGAGCTTTCCCTTCGATTGTGCATTGCATTCATCCAAATGATTGTAAAGTTTGGGCTGAAGGTATGCTTGGATGAACATAGGCTTTATTTCCCTTAGTTTAGTCCCAGCCTTCAATACCACCCAGAAGCTTCTACATAGGCTAAATTCTGCGGCTCAGCAACTAAGTGGTACAAGCCACAGGGAGTGCATAATACCAATTTTCCACAGCCTGCACTGCCTACCCATTTGCTTAAAATTGCAATTCAAAGATGTTGACTTTACTCTATAAAGCTCTAAATAGTTTGGGCTCTGGCTCCCTCAGAAATCCCTCCTCTCCCTCTGCCATATAATGACAATTGAAGCCAGGCAGTATACTC
Source organism: Vulpes lagopus (assembly GCF_018345385.1). Taxonomy (NCBI): domain Eukaryota; kingdom Metazoa; phylum Chordata; class Mammalia; order Carnivora; family Canidae; genus Vulpes; species Vulpes lagopus. Next base: position 41,223,401 of record NC_054839.1, read on the forward strand.
CTGATGAGAGTTCCCAAATTTAAGGCATATGGAGCTTTATTTAAAATGGGAAGAGCACTTCACACGGTCATCGCTTTCTGAGGAATCCCTGTGCTGCAATAGCTTAACATAGCCTCATTATGTTGACCTTCTGGGCATCTCTTTCTTATGCCCCTTAATTAAAATAGTTACATGTAACAATGTTACTCTCTAATATTTCTGGACACTCCTACTTATTTCATATTTTCACTTTTGCTGTAGTTTTGTATTTTTATTTTCTTTGTGATTGTTAACAAGTCTGAAAAGGGTACAATTTAAATATATTATTTGAATCCATTATCTCTAAAGTCTTTCTAAAATCAGCATAATGGCAAGATTTAGCAGATGTAAAGAATATTTTAGGATCTTTTTTTGGGGGGTAGTAATTGCAGGTGTGTTTCAGAAATATGTTATGACTGAAAATGTAAAGAGAGTCATCAAAACATATCACTGAGGGCTGAATAAATTGTGAAATCTTTTGATTTATGCCAAGAGACTGTATATACATATTTTTCAGTCCTTCTGTGAACAATGTATTTTAATTAGAATATAATTGTTTGAGAGAAACTAATATAATTTAATGGTGACACAATTTACTCTTTCTTATAGATATGTACTACATTTCAATATATTCTTTTATTAATCCTTATTAAATTTAACTGGAGGAAGCTTTTCATATTCAAAGCTAGCAACTACAATATTCCAAAAGCAAAAACCAATAATCAAATAACCATAAATTACTCTTAAATTGCATTGATTTTTTCTTTTATATTTATGATCCAGTCTACATGCAATGAAGTTACCAAAATTCTTATTACTTTATATTTAATTTAAAAATATACATAACACGCTTTCTTAGGCAGTTTAAAACTAAATGTGCTCTTTTGGGATAGTAGATTTTAACTTAATTGAAAAGTGCTAGCATTTAGATTAAAAAATCAAGTGTAGGAAACCAATATTAAAATACTTAATTTTTAGGTGGTCCATAATATTTAATACCCTGTATGGTATAATAGGGAAAGTACTCCAGCTAATTTAAGGACATTTGAGGAAATACTGAAATTTCCTTATGTTTGAGACAATCTAAGGATCTATACCAAGGCTATGCATTTGCTGGTTCATCATCTTAATATTTCCTTATACTAAATGTTACCACAACCTTAACATTTTGTTCTTGGAGATTCACTTAGTTCTGTCTTTACCTATACATTTCTACCAACTATCCTAGTCCATGGCTTTACCATTGTCCTTTAGAAAAGTGTATCTATCTTCCCTACAACCTCCTGTATCTTGTTCCAAACACTTCTACCATACTGGATTCCACTCTCAAGTTATTCTGATCACATCATCATAGTCAAGCAATTTCCTTGTTCATTGATCTAGTAAGAGTCCAATATCCTTGTATTTTCTATCACATTAGGGCTTAAATCTTCTACCTGTTTCTCAGGATTCCCATATCTCCTTGATGATCTGTCTCTGAGTCATTTCTACTTATCAGGATGTAATTTGATATTATTTCTATTAGTCCTGGTTACTCTGATCATTCCTTTCTTCAAACACTTACTGCAGTTTAAGTTTGAATCAGACAGCTAAAAGATATCATTCTCTAATATATCTAACAATTGTCTGCTAATAATCTGAGACATCAAATATATTTTATATGTAATATAAACTGTGATTATCCCTCCAACTTAATAAAAATTTGAGGACATGGGCCACATCTTATTTAATTCAATCTTACAGACAAAATCTACTTCCCTCCACAAGTAAGTCATAGAAACACAAGGACGAGAGATATTTTTGTCTCATTGAGCACATCCACAAAGATATCCTGAGATTAGTAACATTAGAAATCAATCTCAAAATTTAATACAATATCTGTAGGTGAGAAAGTAGTTGAACTCATTTCCAGAAGTCACGATTTTAGCAATTTCCAAACATGGGGTGGGAAGTGGAAACGAACAAAATGTGAAGAACTTCTGTATGAATGTGCAGTTCAGGAGCAGCTGCATGGGCATAAGAACCACGCCTTTAGAAAGGCCCAGTGCTTGATGTAATGCTCTGCTCCACTGCCATCCTGAAATCTGTAATAATATTTTAACACAGGACCCGACATTTTCCTATTGGACTGGGCCCAGAAAATTGTGTAACTGGCCCTAGAATTGGAGCAGTTCTTCCCCAAATTAGATTGCTCTCCCGTATGAAGGGCTCAAAGCAAATATTTTTAAATGGGATACTTTGTGTAAATCGATGAACACATGTATAACAAAATCAATTGGTTCATGGTAGACATGGAGATTTATCAGTGAGTTAGAATAAAATAGTGCTTTCATTTCTCTTATCTTACTATGTAATTAATGCATGTGAAGAGTCTCTGCAGGTCCCAGGGCCCAGGATCCTCCTCATATTATTCAGATCCAAAGTCATCTCTTCCTGTTCTTCATTATTAAGTTCATTGTTCCTAAATAATTTCATATTTCCTACCATAAAACAAAGTTAGCAAATTATTAGTCACATTGGCATTTTAAAAAATCTTTATTGCAGCAATATAAATTTCTTAGCCCTGTAGTCCCGTAGTGCCATTTTTGATGCTTTTAGTGATACTCTTGATGCTGTGTGGCCCATCGTACAGTGAGTGTTTGCTTTCAGTGACTCTCTCAAAGGTGGTTAGGAAGTCTTTTTAAGAATATGCTAAAGAATATGAAAGATGATTTATTTTCTCTTTATGTTAAATTTGCTAATGGAGTTTTACAGCATAGAGGTAAAACAATATATCTTCAATCATGTCTTCTGAACTCATTAGGCTGTATTCTCTGCATTCCTAGATTCTGGCCTCCAGCAGAAAGTTCAGAGGAATGGATCTGGTGAGAGTGAGAAGAGTAACTCCATTCGAGTGCATGACCTCTCTTGACTCTGATACATTTGCCTCCTCTGTTTTAAATCTATGCCAATTGATATTCCTTGCACACATGGGAACCCAGTCACCCTAAAGAACTATCTGACATGTTCTGGGAGCCTGTGAAGAGGTAAGGGGGTCACCCTGGAGGAGAAGGAGCACAGGATGCATGATGTATAGGAGAGCTGCCACCACCCATGCAATTCTTGGAAGCTGGATGAGAGTTGACACCACAGTAGAAACATGGGACAGGTTAGAGCCCATACAGAGACTTACACATTGGCTCAAGTCAAGGGTTAGTGGTTGGGCTTCAATAGCGCATCATTCTAATCTAAAATATAGTATCATGCCACTTGGGTTAATTATAGTGATCCTAGGGCCAGGCTGCCTGCCTGGGTCAGAGATCATCTCAAAGGAAAGAAACAAGGCAAAAAGCCAACTCAGGTTCCACTCTGGACTAAGTGAACTCTATCGACAGAGCCTTGGTAGCCTGACAAGTCCCAGTCTACCTGAGGGGGGCTTCAAAAATATAAAGGAAGGAATTCCAGAGCTCAAGATCTGGGTCAGAGGACATGCTTGCCCAGGCTAAGTGGGGCACTGTCCCAAATAATTGTACAAAGACCTCAGCATATATGACTTAAGATATATCTACAATATTTACTTTAAAAAATATATCACAGAATCTCACTTCTAGTGATTTCGATTTACAGATCTTGGGTAGATTCTAGAATTCTTTACATTAAAAAGTTTTCCAGGTTATCCTTATATTTTGCAAAGCTTGGGAATCATAATATCAGGTGATACTAAGTTATTTTTGAATAGTCCTTTTCCATCTCCAATGAAAACCCTTAAATGATGCTTAAGGGAGAGACATAGATCATATGGAATGTATAAATCTCAAAGTAGGTATGATGTTACCTTTACCAGGAAGCTTCACATAATCCCCTGGACTGAACTGAGTGTTCTTACATGCGTCAGAAGATATTTCGAGGGGATCCCTGGGTGGTGCAGCGGTTTAGCGCCTGCCTTTGGCCCACGGCGCGATCCTGGAGATCCGGGATGGAGTCCCACGTTGGGCTCCTGGTGCGTGGAGCCTGCTTCTCTCTCTGCCTCTCTCTCTCTCTCTCCTCTCTCTCTCTCTCTCTGTGTGTGACTATCATAAATAAATAAAAATTAAAAAAAAAAAAGAAGATGTTTCGATTATTTGGTGTATTAGTTTCCTAGGGCTTCCCCAACAAAGTACCACAAACTTGTAGACTTAAAACAACAGGAATTTATTTTCTCACAGTTCTTGAGGCCAGAATTCTGAAATCAAGGTGTCAGCAAGACTCTTGGAATGTCTGGAGGAAATTTCATTCCTGTTTTCTTCCAGCTTCTGGTGGCTGTTGTCATCCCTTGGTCTGTTGTCACACTACTCCATTCTCTGCTTCTCTCTCATGGCTATCTCCTTTTCAGTGGGTCAGATGTCCCTCTACCTACTCTTATAAGAACACTTGTTATTGGATTAGAGGTCACTTTAATAATCCAGGCTCCTCTTCTCAACCTTGAGCATTTCTCTTACTATATAAGCTAATATTTATCTTTTACCACAGTTTCTGGAAATTAGGATATGGATTAATCTTTTTTTGGGCTTTTCACTCAGCTGATGACACCTGATTATATGCAATAATATCTGCCATTATCTCCACATAATTTAGTAGAGTATATGATGAATAGTAAGCACGTATGCACACACACACACACACACACACATACGTTTTTGAATAAACAAATAAATGGTAGATTCCATAAAGCCTCTCTTAAGCTCATCAAATTCTTAAGCTTATGTTGCCATAATGTGCATATTTGTGCAACCATACTTTTCTAAATATGTTTTTACTATGAGTATAGCTTAAAATGGACATTTCAGTCCCTATAATTCTAGACATTATTAAAGTTATTACCACAAAAAGTTTACTATTTATTTATTTATTTATTTATTTATTTAAAAGATCTTATTCATTTATTCATAGAGACACAAAAAGAGAGAGAGGCACAGACACAGGCAGAGGGAGAAGCAGGCTCCGTGCAAGAAGCCCAATGCGGGACTCGATGCTGGGGTCTCCAGGATCACGCCCTGGACCAAAGGCGGCGCTAAACCGCTGAGCCACCAGGGGCAACCCCAAAATTTACCATTTAGACTGAAATTGCTTGGCCGATATGATTTTAACACTGTGCTTTCATAATGTAACTCTTATATTGATTTGGTTGAAAAGATATAATCAATTAGACCAAGCCTAGCCACACAATTCATTTTAAGTTTTATAAATTATAAATGGGCAGAAAGCAAGACTTTAGGATTTCATATTATAAAACAGAAACCCTGCAAGCTGCTTTATTGCTCTTAAGATTGGGAGTTAATATACTTATGTTTCCTAGTGGACCAAACAATGAATAGTATATTCATCTTTGAGGAATAAATGTATTAAGAAGCCCCATTGGGGGATCCCTGGGTGGCGCAGCGGTTTGGTGCCTGCCTTTGGCCCAGGGCGCGATCCTGGGGACCCGGCATCAAGTCCTGCGTCGGGCTCCCGGTGTATGGAGCCTGCTTCTCCCTCTGCCTGTGTCTCTGCCTCTCTCTCTCTCTCTTTCTCTGTGACTATCATAAATAAATTTAAAAAATTTTAATAAAGAAGCTTCCATTGTAAGGCAATACACTTTGCCCTAAGATAAAAAGATGATTTCACACAACCATTGATATGAGAGAATTTAGGATTTAAGGAGTTACATTTACATACTGTTTTATAAATCAAGAATTAGGAAAATGATTTAAAATTTTTTAAATGATTAAAATTTAACACAGAGGACAAAGTTTTCATGAAAGAACTTTTATGAATGACTTCTTTTTCTTTTTTCAAATTTTTGTTAAAATTCTAGTTAGTATACAGTACAATGCTGGTGTCAGGGGTAGAATTTAGTGATTCATCAGTTACATTAATACCCAGTGCTCATCATATCAGGTGCCTTCCTTAATACCCATGACTTCTTTTTCACTTTCATCTATAAAGATTTAAATACTTACATTTAGACTCCCTGTATAGAAGTTCAGGTAAAAAACTCACTTTTTATAAATAATAATCTCAATGTCAATGCTCAAAGAAGTGAAGAGTATCTTCTTAACCATAATCCTGGTAAAGGACAGTTAGAATCTAACTAGACTTACTATCTGAATCTCAGATTAATATAAATTTCCAGATATAAAACTGTAATACAGAAAGATGCTTATTTTTTTCTTTCCTGTGATTTATATTAGGATTACAATCAAGGAGAGACATACCCTGAATACATCTTCCAAAAAGTGTGTAGTTCTGCATTATCATGATATTTTTCTATTTGCAAATTTATTTATATGCAACTCTTCTTTTTTTTGTACACACAAAATTCTTTACACGTTAATGTTGTATTTTAGGTTTTATAGGTTTCCAAAGCCAATGTAACTACTCAATTATTTTCTTTCTCTCTCTCTCTCTCTCTTTTTTTTTTAAGTTCCTGAGGCATATGATGATACTAAGGTAGCTCAGAACTTTTGTAAATCACAATTAATAAAAATAGTAACTTCTAAAAATAAAAATGATATTAAACATGTTAGAAATTATGGTAAGTTTTTTTCTACAATAATTTAGTAATTAGCTGGAAAAGCTTTAGGCACAATAAAAGCAATAATCATGCCTAAAACAAAATTAATCTACTCAATGAATAGGTATATTATTCTGAAGGAAAAAATTTCACTTAGAAATTTCATTTAGTAAGTTCATATTTTGAATAATTCTATTAAAAAATCTTAGACCTTTAACCCCTGAGTGAAACTAAACTTAATTTGATTCTTAACTAAAATTCTGATATAGGCCTATAAAAGATCTGTGTAAACAGATCTATTTTAAGTAATCATTTTATTACTTGACAAATTCCCCAATATATTCTACAAAATAAAATCTTACAACAGCTTCTGTAAAAGTAAAACTTGGACATACTACAGGAATGTAACACCTAGCATATGTGGGATACAAATTTGAAGTAAGAATAATTATTGTATTCTATTTCTCGGGCTAACCAAAGATTGCATAAATTAAATGTGTAATTTCCTATTTGTAAGCAGGACAGGCTACATTAACTTAAAGATCAAAATGAAATGCAGGGCCCCTACTTCAAAATTTATTAGGATTTCAAGTAACAGAAGAGAGCATAACCAAGCCTGGGTCCCCTCTAAGCCCAAGGCACGGCAGATTTCACAGGCCACATGCTCAGGATCAAGAAGCTGGCCCTATTATTGAGTGTTATAGCATCATTTACCAAAGATGCTACACATGGTATTGCATCATCAGTATCTGATCATTCACTATTCTTTGTCTCTCCTTTACTAGAGAAGAATATTTCACTCTTTAACAATGGCTCATTCTCATTACAATAGAATTTTTCTTGCAAATATATTCTAGATCAGAGACATTTTTAGTAATATTCATTTGTTACTGTTGTTCCAAGTCTATAATTACTGAATATACCTTATTCTGGGAAAATATGAATTTCTTACCTATTATTACAAGTTCTTTTTTACATTCAACCCTCTATCTGAATATTTATTTAGTTCTCACCATGATCCAGGCTCAAGGATCATGGTGAGTAAAACAGACAAAATAAGTCCTGCCCTCAAGGATTGTATTCCAGTGAAGAAGAAAGGCCTTAGGCAAAAAAAATACATCATATCTGCAAGTAAGTGCCTTGCAAAAAATAGGAGATTAAGAATATACAAGGAATCATTAACATATTTATTAAGGAATATTTATTAATTTCTAATATAAAATATGAAAGGCCCTTTCATTGTTGATCCATTTCTAGCAGCATGTAAGGAGGAAAAACTTGATGCAGAAGAGAGAGGGCATCCATTCAAGGACAAATTTCTTAAGTAGGTAGGAGAAAAGAACACCATGCATAAATGATATGTTTGACCTTAGTAGATAGTACAGTCATCATTTTAACTGGAAATAAAGCGGAAAATAAGGACACAGGATCAAATAGATGAATAGATTCTGTAGGGTGAAGATGAAATAATTCCCTTCTGTTTTCTTTGCTTCTGTGAATTAAGAATTTTGGTCACCAGTCAGAAAAATCTTAATTTTGTGTGTGTGCATGTGCATGTGTGTGATGGATCTTTTAGTACTCTGGTAGACTCCTTCTCACAAATTCATGAAATAAAATATCTAAGATTACAAAGGAAACCAATTATACTGAAACATTCCTGAATAGTTTCCAAACGTTAATAGGGACTAATTTTACATAATAACGAATGCATTTTTAAAATTAACATGTATTGTTACAGAGCAGATTTTAAAACTAAATTACTTTGAGGTAGTGATAAAGATAGACATAATTCAAGATGTTTGCTGTAACAACTATAATGTAACATTAAATATATGCATTTTCTATTGATGACAAAGTCCATAGACTTTGTTAAAACAACAATAGTCTGTTGTCTGTATTTACACTTAAAGAAAGGGTTGAATTTCAGCTAGATGCTAGTCAACATTTTCTATTTTATTATCTTATTCAAGTTTATGAAAACCTGAATTTCCTCCTTGTAAATGCCAGATTTAAAAACCTCAACAGTCTAAGGAAGCAGAGGGGGTACAGAAATGTTTAGGAAGACAAAAAAAAAAAAAGATGTAAAATTTCTATTTAAAATTCAGAGATGAAATCAACTTGGCAAATATATCAAGTGTGAACAGTTTGGGAATTATATGAAATGTGTTATATAAAGTTCAGGAACTCACTGCAGGATGTACTCTGCTCCATCCAGGTTTAGCTGTTTGTTTCACACAGGATAAGTGAAGCACAGGGTTTGAGAACAGTGCAATTTTACAGTCTAGTGTGGCACAGGGTGTCATAAGAGAGATGAGAATTATTAATGATGAACCATGGAATCAAACCTCGGTAAAGGAGAAATTGAGGATTTAAGGAATAATGGGTAAAGAAAAACCTCTAGTATCAATTGGCAGGAGCTTCCTATAGGATGACAAATTATTGCAGTCTAGTTTCTAGAATAAGTTACCTGAAAAGATCAGAGATGGAGACTAGGGTGCCTGAATTTGAGATTTGGGGAGATTTCATATTTTTAAAAAATTCACTAACATTTGCTGGATTTAGAGACAGATCTTATTCATACTTTTAAAATTTCAACCTTAATTTGATAAATTAATTTCCTTACAGTAGTTTAAATATTAACACTTTCTCCAAATAGTTACAGTATTTAGCCAGAGTTTGTGAAATCTAATGGATTTAACTAATCACATTTCCACAAATATTTAGAGTGGTGGAATATTTAAGTAATTGCTTCTAAAATACAAAATCACAATTCTTGTGTATCTATTAGATTTTTACATGCTCAATGCACAAAATATACAAAATTATATAAATTAAAAAATACAAATTTAGTAAAATGAATGGCAAAGTCTTATTACACATATTTAATTGTATGTCTTCATCAACCTTTTTATTCTTTATTTTTAATTGCCAGGACTACTTTAAATTTAAAGGATATTTACCAGAAAAAAAATTTTGCATTTTGATAAGATATGAATATTTAAATCAAACCTAAAAGGAAAATGGAAGCAGGAAGGAAGAAGTAAGGGTGGGAGGAAGGAGGCAAGAGAAAGAGAGATAATAGACAGAAGGAGGGAAGGAGAGATGGAAGAAAGGGAGAAAGAGAAGATGGGAGGGAGGGAGGAAAAAGGGATGGAAGAAAGGAGAGAAGGAAGGCAGGAAGGCAGGAAGGAAAGAAGGAAGGAAAGAAGGAAGGAAAGAAGGCAGGAAAATAGTCTCACACTGGCTAAAATATCAGGAAATATTTTTTTTTTGTTTTTTTTGGTTTTTTTTGTTTTTTAAACTTTATTTCTGCAAAGCCAATCAACAAGTGTTGGAGGGAAAAAGTGTAAAAGTTATTCTTGCATATTTGGGAACAGCAAGCACTTAGTTTGAGAAAACAAGGACTTAAAATAGTTGAATCAAAGGCAGTACCCTGCTACTTGTATTTTTTGTCTTAGTAGATTTCCTAGAAAGGATGTTTCCTCTAAACTTTATGAGACCAGAAGTACCTAACCTATTGTTCCGTCATTGTGATATATTGACCTTGTTATATTGTTATATTGCTATAATTGGAAACTTATGTATATCTTAGCAATATCTCTCTAAAATTAGTCCGGTCATCTAGAAATTTTACTTCAAAGGATAATGACTGAACTGTTAATTCTTCCTTTTGAGATTTATACCTAATACATCATCTTGGAGTATGTTGGTTACAGCGGCTATTTACCTACATCTTTCATTCCCTAATACTTGTTTTTCTTACTCTTTCATATTAGTATATAAATAAATAACTGCATATGTATATTTAAAATATATTAAATATATGTCACACGTACATATATGTATACATACTCACTTATATTCTCACATAATACATCCTCACTTATACTCAATGAAAAATTAAAATAATAAAATCCTTTTTAACAGACATAAACATTTTATTGAAATTAAAAACAAATTCAATGTATGCTGTCTTCATAATTCTGTATTTCAGCTAAATTATGGCCACCTGATAGTAAGTTATTTCTGTAGATATCACTATTAAATCATGGCCTTTCATAAACTCAACATGTTAGAATTAAATATGGGTATATTTTTCTTTCCCTTGAAGATAAAATTATCAATAATTGAGGAGTATGATTTTCTTCAATTTGGCTCTTTTTTGTTTCAGGCTTAACTCCTGACAATTTTAAAAACCTTCACCCTCCAAAAAAAAGAAAAAAAAAAAGTATTTTAAAACTGCCTAAGGACATATAAATAACTATTCTTCAACTTTTCCTTCTTTTTTTCCTAAAAAGTGAATTACACTTGACATTATCAGTTTAATTGTTGTTCTAGATATTAGTCCGTTGTTAATTATATTCCTTATAATTATCTTTTCCCATTATATCTTTAGTATTTTAATTTTCCATAATGTTCTTTTTCGAATAAAATGTCTGAATTCATCACGTTTTTTATTTGCTGACCACTTTCTTTGTTTGCATAATGACCTTGATGGATTGGATCACAAAGATATTCTCCTGAACTCATTTCTATCAACTTTATAATTTTATCTCTCATAACTCCATCATTAAACTTCTGTATTTTCTCTCTCGTTTTCTAATGATTTTTGTGCTTACTTCACTATCTTTTTTCTTTCACCATTCCTGACATTGTTCTCGGTGATTTTTCCATTTATATACATTAGGTTTCAGCAAGCAATAGCCTGTGGGCCAAACCTGGCCAATGGCCTATTGTAAACAGATTTTTATTTCAACACAACCACACTCCTTTGCTTCTGTATTGCCTATGACAGCATTCATGGCATTATGACAGAGTTAAGTATTTATGACAAAGTTGTATAGTCCACAAAGTTTTAAATATTTATTATCTAGTCCTTTACAGAAACAAGTTTGTCAAACTATTTTCTAGAGGAATTACTGTAAATCAACCAGAGGAGACAAGAATTCTCATTAAAAAAAAAATTAAAGATATACTATAGGAAATATCTACAGATGAAAGAGCCAAGAAAGTTAATATAAATATTCAAAGAAGCTAAAAATTTGGGATGCCTAGATGGCTCAGTGATTGAGCCTCTGCCTTCAGCTCAGGTCGTGATCTTGGGGTGCTGGGATCAAGTCCTGCTTGGGCCTCCTGCAGTGAGCCTGCTTCTCCCTCTGCCTATGTTTTTGCCTTTCTCTATGTGTCTCATGAATTAATAAAATCTTTCAAAAAAAAGCAAAGAAGCTAAAAAATCATTACTTACTAGATAATGGCACTTAAAAGAGCAGTAAACTACCACTTTTCACCTCTTCGACATAAATCAGAAAAAGTAATAATGTCAAGTGCTCCACAAACACTGGGATGTGAGATCCTGTATACCCTGCTAGTGTGAATGTAAGCCAGCATAACTATCCTCTGGAGAACAGTCTTTAACATGCTAAAATTTGGATAGTTATGTCCTATCACTTAATAATGCCATTACTCAGTATTACTGGGGGGAAAGTCTCATATACATAGATCGAATGAGGACATTTTTCCCAGCATTTCTTGTGATATCAGGTTGTTACCCTGGCTAGGAAAGTATATCAACATTGAATATCATAGAGTGCTAGCCTTCATTTATAAGCAATAATACATCAGATCTAGACATAGACATGTTCATTTTGTAACCATGATGATGCTGAGTAAAACAAAATTATGAAAGAGAATGATATTTATTATTTTTTTCTATTTATTTTACTGCCTATTTTCAGTTGAGGTATAATCATCATACAATATTATATTAGTTTCAGATGTGTAACATAATTATTTGACATTTAGATACATTATGGAATGCTCACCTTGGTATTTTAGTACCAACAGTCAATAATCAAACAATTCCATACAATTGCACTTAATTTCTTTTCTAAAATCTGTAAGAATAGAATTTGCTTATTCAAAATTCTTGATCACTCACCATTAGGTTTCCTCAATAAAGAAGATACAATGAATCACTATTCCTTTTCCCATGAACTTTGCAATGAATAAATACTTTTTTTTAATATATTGGATTTCACTTGAGTGCAATAGCTTGAAATTTCCTGATCTCATATGCATTGCCACCTCAATGGGAATGGAGAATAATCTGAATACCCCCCATACTATAAAAGACAATCTAACTCTTCACTCAGCAATGGATCTTCATAAAGTTTAAAGTATTTTTCCAAAACATAGATCTATATCAATTTAAATATTACACAAGGAAAAAGGTTTCAATTAAAATTATCTTTACCGTGTTTGCTTTCTTATTGCTTGAATTTGCTGTGAATGTATGGATGCTTCCAGCATTAAATAAGCCATGGCTGTGGAAATAGCCAAACATTGAAACCATGACCTATTTGGGCCTTATCAAGATTTTCATTTTCTGTACTTAGAAGCACTTCAAATTTTCTGAAGTCATCATAAAACATAAGGGATGTGAACTAAATATATTTTATACTCTGAGAAGGTAAGATTTTCTACAACTCGGATTCAGCTCAGGCTTCTGAAAGGCACTTTGAACTAAATGAAGCTCAGTCAATGTGTTGCACATGATTAAGAGGATAAGCAGAGTCATTAACTAAACTGACTAATGGGCTACAGAGCTCTAAAACTCCCAAATGCCATCATGATGAAAGGAAGGCATTTACTTATTAATTTTCCTGCATAGATCTTATTTTGGTAGCAAGAGATTGGATTCATTGCTTTACAGCTTCCCTGACTTGGTGTCATTGGTCTGGTGTGATATCGTCCTCCTTATCATATAAAAAGCCCATCATTTGCATGTTCCAGGTATAATTTCAGACAGCCTGTCTTATCTGTTCTTTTTCAGTAGATACAATTTCATGAAGACTTCAGATCCGTCAACACCAGATAACATTTGCTAATTTTTACAACAGGATTCATTAAACTGTGAAAGGTCCCATTAGACTGAGCAACAAATGGATGCAACCATACAAACACGAGAGCTTATTTACAAAATACAAAAGGGATCCACATAACAACTTGTTCTATTTTAAAATATAAAATCTAGGTTTGGGGAATTATATATTTTGCAGCTTGGATGTTTCTTTTACAGCATCTTTCTCTATACCCTAAGTCCAACAGAGTAAATGAATTTGTTTGAATACTATTGCATTGTTGTAAAACGTTAAAAGAGACTCCTCCCCCCCCCAAAAAAAAGTGTAGAGGTGCTTTATGTATGCATATGTATTCATGCTATCAGATGCATATAATTAATACCATTTATATAAGTATAGACATATATGTATAATTGATAAGGAAGTTAAGTGTAGTTGAAGAGATGCACAGCTTATTAGGTCATTGATGAGTTATAGATGTAGATGACTACTGTTTTTTACAGAGGATGCTGCAGGCTAGACAACTTCTGACACTACAGAGAAGATAAGTGCTACTGGATTCCGGATGAGGTGGTTGCAATATAAAATGAATGGATGTGAGGTAAGCAGTAGCAAGTCTCTGGAGACTTTATAAATAGAAAGATGTTGACCTGGTTCATAGAGTGGATAAAACCTATTGGAAATAAGTATATAAGGATGACAATAATGAGTGTGGAGAGAATTTTTGTTAGTCATTGCAGGTAAGAGTTAGAAAGAGCACTGACTCTGTTGCTAAAGAGGAAAAAAAATCCTCTAAGTAGTGCACTGTCATAAAGGGAGAACTGAGTTAGGAGCCAGCACACCTCAGCTTTAGTACAATCTCCGCCCCTTTCTACCTCTGTGACCTTTGTCACCTAGCTGAATTTCACTAGATCTCAGGTTCTGCATGAGTGGAATAGGCAGGGTAATAACTGCCCTTACAAGACTGTTGTTATAATTAAGTGATAGACGCAAGACAAAGAGATTTATAACTGGAAGTTCTCAATGATTGTGCACTAAATTTATTCACAATAAATTAGGGTATTATAGAAATATGAAACCTATAGTCAATACTACACATATACAAATGTATACACATAATTATGTACATATTTAGTAATTTGATGAAATCACCAATGTAAATAACGCAATGACTGACACATAGTAATTGGTCTCCTCCACCATTGCTTATGTATCCTAGTTTCTATCAGAGTCAGTATTTTTTTTCTGATATTTAAAATACTGTGATAGCTAGCCAAAATACAGAGAAACCTAAAACAGCCTAAGAAGCCCAAAAGCTATAGAAACATGAAAATTTCATCTATGTTAAAAGGACAAAAAAAAAATGCTCTGTTACAAACAATGCAAAAACAGGAAAATTTTAAAAGTGATATTTATTAATATTTAGCAGAGACAGAGAGATCATTTGCACTTCTATAGGGACCACTAAATAAAATTTATTTACAAAACTTTTAGGTTTTTTAATAATATCACTCTACAGGTAATAAGTGGCAATTAATGCAAAACTTACACTATTTTCTCTCCATGATTTTACTTTTTAATCTATGACTATGTATAAGCAGTATGTATTTATTTATGGTGCTGTCCTTTGAGCCTAATGACTCATATATTCACTGAGATGCTGAGAAATTTCTGGCTCAACAACATATTCAGAACATTTTCTAGTGTTTGAGCACCAGACTGCTCCCTAGAGAGGCCATTGTTTTTTAATTGATTATTCATAAGTAATATTAACATATGTAATACATTCTGGCTACATTTGACAACGGTGTTTATTTTAACAACAAATTACTCATTCTAGTTCTATATTTGGTTATATGAGCTAACTAAATTCCATCAAGTTTGTGAGGAAAACATAGTTCTTCAATATATACACCCATTTAGGTTATACTCCAATTTGATTAAAGGATTGAGTTTCAGTTTCCTAAGAAATAATAAAAAATAAGAAGTCTGAGCTGGTCAAGAGTAAAGTTCATTTCTTTTTTATTATTTTTTTAAAAAGATTTTGGGGATCCCTGGGTGGCGCAACGGTTTAGCGCTTACCTTTGGCCCAGGGCATGATCCTGGAGTCCTGGGATCGAGTCCCTCATCAGGCTCCTTGCGTGGAGCCTGCTTCTCCCTCTGCCTGTGTCTCTGCCTCTTCCTCTCTCTCTCTCTCTCTCTCTCTCTCTCTTTCTCTCTCTATCTCTGTCTCTGTCTCTATCTCTCTTTCTCTGTGTTTCTCATGAATAAAAAAATAAAATCTTAAAAAAATAAAAAAATAAAAAATTTAAAAAATTTATTTATTTGAGAGAGATAACAGAAAGAGCTCACAAGCGGGACGGGGGGTGTCCAGAGGAAGGGCAGAAGGAGAAGGAGAAGCAGACTCCCCACTTAGTAGGGAGCAGAACAGAGGGCTCCATCCTAGGACCAATAATCTGGACCTGAGCCTAAGGCAGGTGCTTAAGCCACTGAGCCACCCAGGTGCCCCATAAAGTTCATATCTAAAGAATGGGATTTCACAGACTTAACACTGCAACTTCCTAATTTAACTTTCAGCAAATAATCAGATAAACATGTATCTATCATTACGAACTATGTTCACACTTCTTTAAAAAATTGAGATTAGTCTTTTTTAAAGATTGGAAATTTAAAAGATGAAGTTAAGAAAGATGATCATGACTGGATGCAAAAATTCAGATGAAAAGCTCTAACTATCCAATCTTCAAAATTTCAAGCTACACATGCTGTTTGTTTCCAATTGCAAAGAAGAAGACACATTAAAATCTGAAAAGGGTATAACATCACTGAAAGAAACATATTCAGAAAAGTAATTACACTTCATATGTTACCATTTTATGTTTATATTAATACTTAATTTATATTTTATACTCTTTCTTTTCAATCACCCTCTATAGTAACACTTCATAACTTAAATTTCTAGGTTGCTTTCAGTATAAAAAATCTTCAACATTAGCGTTTATGAATAAAACTCAGATACAAATTTTTCTCTCTTCTAGAGTTTTAAATTTTTTTTTCTATTGGATTCAGGTAGTGAAACATAAAAAAACAGTTTCAGGAATTGAAACATAAAAAAACCACAAATTTCTAAATTATAATTTATTTATGTATTTAAGATTTTATTTATTTATTCATGAGAGACACACAGAGAGAGAGAGAGGCACAGACATAGGCAGAGGAGGAAGCAGGCCCATGCAGGGAGCCCAATGCAGGACTCGATCCCAGGTCTCCAGGATCACACCCTGGGCTAAAGCCACGGCGCTAAACCACTGAGCCACCCAGGCTGCCCTTAAATTATGAGTTATCTGTGTAAGTTAGCTAAATGGCAACTACTATCATAGCAATAGATATGTTTTTTTAAATGTGAATGTGATTCTTAATTCATTATATCTATCTGAATGCTATGAAGCAATACATTGTGCTCCCTGAAACTATGCCCATATATCATGACCCTGCAGAATAATTTGGCTTATTTATTATTTTTTAAACAGTCATTGAATATAGTGTGCTGACATGTTTCATTTCCCAAGCTACTTGGACATGGTGTGTGGTTTTTACATTAATCCACAGTAACCAGAAGTTATTTTCCATAGGAAACAATAACAAATGCAATTGACAAATTGTGTTTGCTGGTGGAAACAACATTGCATTATTTTCTAATAATGAGACAGCTAGCATATCCTTACTGATCAAAGTCTACAAATTAAAAAAAAAAGTAGTAGTGTATATTTGTTATGACTCAAGCTGGATAATTGTCAGGACACACAAACAAACATAAATTCACTTGTAATAAGCCCCAGAATGACAGAGCTCTGTGTAAATCTGATGCATTTAGCAGAAAGGTCAGTCAGGCAGCAAAAGACAATTATTTTCCTATGGTTGGGCCCATATTGATTTTTATACCCAAGTTTGTTTAGTGGGTGGTCCACAAATATCTACAGAATTCATTTTCATCTGGTTCCTATCTGTAGCAGAACAGATATAGAAGCAAACTGTCAACCTACAACATCCATAAATATTTCTTTAAAAATGGAAAAATGGAAGTGGCTTCTTCCCCAAAAGGACCCATTAGATATCAGAACCAGATACAGATCATGTAACTAAGACATGGAATTTTCAGTCCATAGAACCTATCACATTGTCATGAGTTAAGCTCCTTCTCCTTTTCTGTCTGATATACTTATAAACCATAAAAGATGTGTATAGTTATGACACTAAGCCTGTAAAACAATCATCAAACACTCTATCCTGTTACACTGTAATTAATAAAATTAACACAAAATTGTGTACTACAAAAGCAAACAAGTGTCTTAAAGACCATCCTGGTTACCAGTCTCCCACTTCAATTTCATAGATAATGTAAAACAGAAAAGAAGCACTATGTATATTTCTGAATTTACTCAGCTAATGATAGAGCAAGGTCTAGAATCAGTTCAGTATATAGTTCTGTGGACACTGCAGAGAGTGTGGTTATTCATCTATGTGTGCCTATGTGTGTTGATATGTGCATGAATATGGCTGTGTGTTTGTATGTGTAAGTGTAGCAAACAGAAACAAATATATGTCACAAATGAATAAATGGTCTTCAAAATTTATTTTGGAAATAGCGCAGCAAGGACTAGAATCTGTTCAGTTTTGTTTTGGTAACACTGCAGAATATGTGTGTTTATTCAGCAGTGTGTATATGCAAATGTGCATGTGTGTTCATGTCTCTGTGTGTGCATGTGTGTGTGCAAGAAAAAGAAACAAATATATATCATGAAAGAATTGGTTTAATGAGTATAGATCTAGTTTTTCAGTTGCCTAACTGCACCAAGGGAACAGAACACATTTCTGCTACTTCTTTAGTAGCTTTCATTCATCTTGCCTATTATCAGGATTGAATAAAGTAACATAAAATAAAGTAAATCAAGAGAATAAAAGGAAATTAAGATACGTTTGTGAAATTAAAGTGTTATTAAAAGAATTTAAGTCTCCATTTTGTACCCTAAAATGTGATCTGTATAATTCTGAGAAAAACAGATGAGTTATGCCACCTTATAATATTACTCTTGGTAAGGTTACGTGCATAGAGGTTAGGAGCACAGACTCATGACCAATTGTCTGGGATTCCTTAATTTAGGAAGTGTTGGGCCATAGTTCAGTTATATAAACTCTCTGGACCTCAGTTTTTTCACCAGTAAAATATGTATGTTAACAATATCTATCTTGTTGTGTTAAGGAACAGTCCCTGGAATGAGGTGATTTAAAAGTATTAGCTATTATTTTTAACTTATTATATGACTAAGTGGAAATTTGGGGCATTTTTTTTTAATTTTTTATTTATTTATGATAGTCACAGAGAGAGAGAGAGGCAGAGACACAGGCGGAGGGAGAAGCAGGCTCCATGCACCGGGAGCCCGACGTGGGATTCGATCCCGGGTCTCCAGGATCGCGCCCTGGGCCAAAGGCACGCGCCAAACCACTGCGCCACCCAGGGATCCCTGGGGCATTTTTTTTTTTTTAAACATTTTTTTTAATCTTTATTTATTTATGATAGTCACAGAGAGAGAGAGAGAGGCAGAGACACAGGCAGAGGGAGAAGCAGGCTCCATGCACCGGGAGCCCGATGTGGGATTCGATCCCGGGTCTCCAGGATCGCGCCCTGGGCCAAAGGCAGGCGCCAAACCGCTGCGCCACCCAGGGATCCCCCTGGGGCATTTTTAAATCTTCAAAAGTTTTACTTAAAACATGACATGTCATTGTCCACAAAAGAGAATGAAATCAACAATAAGGAAATATCTCTCCTTAAAAAAAAAAGGAAATATCTCTCCTTGTCTCTTATGTCTAAAAGTACAAATAATCTACAACTGCACCAAAACTAAGATACTATGAAAACCTAACCAAAGAAGTGAAAGACCTGTACTCTGAAAACTATAAAACACTGATGAAAGAAATTGAAGATGGTACAAAGAAATGGAAAAACATTCTAGGCTCATGGATTGAAAGAAAAAAGGTATTTTTAAAATGTCTATTCTACCCAAGCAATCGCCACATTTAATGTAATCTCTATCAAAATACCAACAACATTTTTCACAGAGATACACAAAAAAATCCTAAAATCTGTATGAAACCACAAAAGACCCCAAATAGCCAAAAGAATCATGAAAAAGAAAAGTAAACCTGGAAGCATCACAATTCCAGACTTTATATTACAAAGCTGTATGATCAAAGCAGTATGGCACTGGCATGAAAAACAGACACATACATAGATGAATGCAACAGAATAGAAAAAACTAGAATGAAACCCATAATATATAGTCAATTAATCTTTGACAAAACAGGAAAGAATATCCAGTGGGGGGGGGGAGGGAACATAGTTTCTTCAGCAAATGGTGTTGTAAAAAATGGACAGCAACATGCTATGAAATTGGATCACTTTCTTATACCATACCCAAAAATAAATTCAAAATGGATTATAAGACCTAAATGTGAGACTTGAAAACATCAAAATCCTCGAGGAGAATACAAACAGCAGTAACCACTTTGGCATCCCCCATAGCAACTTTTTCCTAGGTATGTCTCCTCTGGCAAGGTAAACAAAAGCAAAAATAAAGTATTGGTACTTCATCAAAATAAAAAGCTTCTGCATAGCAAAGTAAACACTCAACAAAACTGAAAGGCAACTTGTGGAATGGGAGGAAATATTTGCAAATGACATATGATAAAGGGTTATATATATAATATATATAAAGAACTTATAAAATTCAACATTAAAAAAACAAACAAAAAACAGGAAGAAGAGACGAATAGACATTTTTACAAAGAAGACAGACATAGAAGGCAAACAGACACATGAAAAAATGTTCAACATCAATCATCATCAGGGAAATAGAAATCAAAACTACGATGAGATATCACCTCGCACCTGTAGGAATGGCTAAAATCAATAACACAAGAAACAATGGGTTGGGAAGGATGTGGAGTAAAAGGAACCTTCTTGCAATGTTCGTGGGAGTGCACACTAGTGCAGCCACTCGGGAAAATGGTATGGAAGTTCCTCAAAAAGTTAAAAATAGAGCTACTATACAATCCAGCAATCATACAACGAATACAAAAATACTAACTCAAAGGGATCCATGTACCCTGATGTTTATTGGAACATTTCCTAAAATAGCCCAATTATGGGCTGATGTCCATTGACTGATGGATGGATAAAGAAGAGGTGGTAAATGTATACAATGGAATATTAACCATAACCAAAAATGAAACCTTGTCATTTGCAATGACGTTGATGAAGCTAGAGAGTATAATGCCAAGTGAAATAAGTCAGTGAGAGAAAGACAAATATCATAGAATTTCATTCATGTGTGGAATTTAAGAAACGAAGCAAGCAAAGTGGGGGGAAAGAGAGAGAGAGGGAAACCAAGAAACAGACTTTTAACTATGGAGAAGAAACTGATGATTACTGGAGGGGAGGTAGCTGGTGGTGGGGAAATAGGTTAAAAAGGCAATGGGAATTAAGGACCGTACTTACTGTGATAAGCACTAGGTGTTGTATGGCAGTGTTGGGTCACCATATTGTACACCTGAAACTAATATTACACTGTATGTTAACTAATTGGAATTTAAGTAAAAAGTTAAAAAAAATAAAGTATAAATAATCAAGAGGCATATTAAACAGATCCTAAATGTGAATTCAGCTATTCAACTTCTTAATGCAGTTGTTAATCAACAACAACAAAAAATGATTTCCCTTCTTGGTTGCAACTTAGATTTTATGGAAATTTTTGGGCTAAGTGATAATTTCAATATGTGTAGCTTTATGCTAATTAATATTCAGAGAGACTATCATGACTATTGTCACCTATTTAATGGTTCATTGAATTTAGTGTCCATACCAGTTTTCTCACCTACATTTCCACAAAAATAGATATAATAAATTCTAGTAATAAAAATTAGAGAATGTGCAGAAATGATGACAAACCAGCTGTGCACTGTGCATGTGTTTAAATAATTTTATAACCTCAAATTTGTAATTCATGCATTTGGCCTAACATTTTTATATCAAATATATATGCATTGAGACATTTAAAGAACATTTTCACACATATTTCCATCTCTATGAAGAAATAATTTAACCATTTTTCACATAATTATTTTATATTAGAAATTAGATTTAACAAAAAATTAATGTTTTTTTATATCAAAGAAATGTAGATATTAATGGGTTAAAGCTGTCTTTAACCTTGTCCATAATTTTCCATAGTGAAAAAAAAAAGCCTTTGGAACACTGTTTATTCATTAGAACAGGGGTTGACAGGAATCCTGGGATTGAGACCCACTTGGGGCTCTGCAGTGGGGAGTCGGCTTCTCCCTCTTGTTCTCCCTCCGCCCCTCTGCACTGCTCATGCTCCACCCCCCAAATAAATAAATAAAATCTTTAAAAAAAGACAAAGAATAAGTGTTGACAAATGAGAATATGTTAGCCAAATATGGCCCACTGCCTGCTTATATAAACAGTTTATCAGAACAGCCATACTCATTTGTTAATATTTTTTCTATGACTGCTTCCTTCCGTGCTGTAATAGCAGAGGTAACACAGGCAGTCTAGTATGAAACACTTATGATCTGGCCCTTTACAGAAAAAAGTTAAGAACATTGAACTTTTTTTTTAACGTCAAATTACTGCAATCCAATCCAATTTACCATTTCTCCTTGTAATGCTATAATATTTTTCTAACTAGTCCATCCAAATATACACTTTTTTCTCATCTATTATCCAAAGGGCAAAATGACCACAGCATCTGTCTCCTCAAAAGCATCCAATGGCTGGGGTGTCCGGCTAGCTCAGTCAGTGGAGCATGTGGCTCTTGATCTCAGGGTTGTGGGTTAGAGCACCACATGGGTGCAGAGAGTACTTAAAAATAAATAAAATCTTTAAACAAAACAAAAACATCCAATGGCTTTCCATGAATCGTGGGACAAAATTAAAGTTCTTTGACTTTGTCTAGAGGATCTACTCAGTTTGGACTTATTTTGCTTTATGTTCCCTTTTCTTGCCTTGCCTGCTTTGCACACACATCTCTTTTTGACCTATTCCTCCATTTTTATATCTTCCCTAGATTAACCTCTCTTTACTCTTTAAATCATAGATCTTTTTTCTCATCACTAACAGGTTCCCTTCTGCAAGCATATTCATTCATAGCACAGTTATCTCTTTTTAGTAGCATTACTACTAATAATTATACATTTATTCATTTTGTGGTGGGATTAAGCACACTCACCCTGGTAAAATTAAATTACATGAGGGCAGAAATCTTTATCTGTTTGTCTCAACCATGCATTTGTAATACCTAGCGCAGTAATGGGCACCAATTGTATAATATTTATTGATGAGAGGAAATAGATATTAAATTTCAGTTTTATATATTTATACCTCAAACAATGAAAGCAATCTGATGTTTTTTAAAATGTTGAAAATAATCAAAACACATTATTCCTAGAACTGTCACAGGGAAAGTTAACTTTAAATGTGTTTGAAATAATCTAAATATATAAATTAAACATTATTTCAGATGAGTAAAGCTAACAAAAACAGTGAAGGTAGTAGGTGACATGACTTTTTTTTTTTACCAAGATCTAAAAGGAGGAAAAGAAAAATCAGGGATCATATCAAGTGGTATGGCTAGCTGAAACCTTGATTCATTCTTCAAGAAAAAATAATTATGTCAAACAGTTTACTTAACACAGGGTTATCTCATTATACTGTACATTCTGCAATGAAAAAAAATTTTAAGCAATCTAAGTGTTCTTTTTCAAATTCCTTTAGACATATTCTTTTAATAGGTATTTAAGTTAGCAGATGATGTCAGAAATTCCCAGGATATAATGATAAATTGAAATTAGATATCAGAATTTCTAACAGAAAGAAATAGGGTGTGTTAAGGAAGGAAGGAGATACACCATCATGGCTTCAACTTTAAAAATGACTTCTGGCAATTGGAGTGTATGGTATTTGGGGAACCTACCAAGGTGCCTCTACAACCACCCTCAATACCTACAGCACACTCTTACTTACACTGATGGAAAGTGTGGCAAGATTTTAGTAAGCAAAATCCTGAAAAATTGTATCAATACCTCAGATTTGATATAAAGTGGATATTTTAAACATCTCAGAGGAAAGATAGAAATAAATCTTCAAAGTAAAAGCCATTCCATACCACCCCTGTATCTCAGGAGAAGATTTTTTAGAAACAAAAACGATATGATAAGGACGTACCATTCGGAATCTTCTGTGCTTGAAGGATTCTGAAAGAAAGAATTATGATAATCACTTAGACTTAATTATCTTCAGGAATAAATGGAATTTTATACAGCAGAATAAAAAGAAAAAAAATCCTCAGAGAAATACACTAAAAGAAGGGGAGAAAAAAGAAACTAAACATGAGATAACTGAAGTTGCTGGTCCGGGACAGGGAGTGGGGGTAGTGCAAAGAATATGACTTCCTTTGCTTCATTCTGATAGATGTTCTTACATAGGAGAGAAAGAAATTTAATCTCACCACTGCCCTTCTAATAAATGTGGGTTTTCTCTGCCACAGGGGTCAAAGCTGAGTAAAGAGTATGGGTATGGACAATTCAGAAGGGATTGGAGGTCTGGACAAACTGAATGTCAATCTCTGCATGCTATGTACCAGGAATACACTCCTAGACAAAGTAGCTATTTCTCTGACTTACAGTTTTGCTTTTCATCTGACTTTTAGTACAACATATACAAACATGTTCTCTTTATGTAACTGCAGATTTGGGAATAAATAAGATTTGAAATTATGGGAACGAATTGCCTTTCATTTCTGTGTTACTTTGACATGGCACTGAGGATAAAATTGGTTTCAGATGATAGTTTATATGGAACCTATTAGAGATATGTTAAAAAGAGAATATTATTCCTCTTCAAATATGTAATGAGCAGTATTTCCATAGTTTTGTTAAGTTCTTTAACCTAGAACTATAGTTTCTTTAAATGTATGTTTTCCTTCTAAAACATTTTATCTATGTCCTACCATTTTCAAGGAAATTTAATAAATCAATAGAGTCAAAGATAAAATGTCCAATTTCATAAAGATTAAATACCAATTACTATAATGTATGGATTAATGATGAATTGTTAAAATGATGAGTATGCTATTAACATGATCCATAATGATATAAAAAAAATCATGGGTTTGGAATTTTATGGTTTTAAACTTCCCACGAATATTTTAGAAATTTAAAGTTCAACCCTAAGGCAATCAGCCTAGATGATACCATAAAGACATGCTTTTCTAGCCATTTGTCATTTATCTGCTGATTCCATTTTGAGTTCTATTACTTGCTGAGGGTTTTGGGAAGATGGTGATTTCAGTGGGTTGGCATTCACAGAACCTTCTGGTAACTTAATGTTAAGTGCAAAGTGTTATTTTAAAAGACGAACAAAGAAGAATTGATTGGAAGACTTTAGGGGCAAAAGTGAAGGGCTATTATTATTAGCATAGAGTGTGGTCAGAGGCCTGTACTTTGATGGATAGAAAGTATTTTTAAGAAGGATAACTTTATTTGTCTCTTTTCTTCCAAGATTTGTAGACTTTCTTGTTGACAGTGGGTCTACGGAGTAAGACCCACTCTTATTCATGACTTGTTTTGATCACGCATTACCCTCCATTCACATAATCCTGAAAACTAAATCCTGAAAATTAAATTTTACTCTAGGACCCAATTTTTAGTTATTCTCAGCAAGGTGATTGTAAATATTAGCTATTTTAAAACTAAAACAGGTAGACAAAAATGACCACTTAAATGTGTATCTAAAAAATGACATGTGATTCCAGATTAAAAAGAACAATTTGCCTTTGTAGATAAAATATTTATCCATCTTTCTACAAATATAATACACATTATGTTTTAATAGCTTAAGATTCTATAAACACTTTTTATAATAGACACGCAAATAGGGCAAAAAACAGTTTCCTATAAAACACGATTTCATGCCTAGCTTCTTTTACATCATGCTAAGAATTTTATGACATAATGAACCCCTCATAAGGGAACTTTTACATACATAGGATAGGCTGGTATGATAATAATCAAAATGACATTAATGGTTTGATTTTAATTGCTTAAAAAACTATTTTTATTATTATAGTTGTTCTATTTCTGCTAAACAATAGTATTATATTTAATTTAAGTTTATATGGCTAGAATATTGAATATCTTGAGTTTCTACTTCTAGTAGATTGGTCATATGATATTTTTAAAACAATTTGTATGATCCAGAAGAAATATGGGATGAACTATTTCTTAAGAGGGGAATGCCTAATGTACTTCCATTTAAAAGTATTGCATTTCAAAGTGGATTTTTTTTAAGATTTCTTTTATTTGAGAGAGAGAAAGAGCGTGAGCAGGAGGGGTAGAGGGAGAGGGAGACAGAGAATATCAAGCAGACTCCCCACTGAGCTCTGAGCCCAACCCAGGACCCTGAGATCATGACCTGAGTCGAAATCAAGAGTCAAATAATCAACTGACTGAGCCACCCAGGCACCCCTCAAAGTGGATGTTTTTTAGGGAATTGCTTTTTGTTCTCTAGAATCAGATAGCTGAACTGCAGAGAAGATCTTGAATTTTTGCCTAAGTTTGTGATATTATGTTCCACAAAGAGGGTGTCCCTGAGGCATTCAATAATAGAAATGCCATATCTGAGGTGTTTTCTAGGGGCGCTTCTGGTCAATTTTCTTCAAATTGTAATGTCACTCCAATCTGATCCTGGAAGAGGCAAACACAGTTTTTATGATGATCAAGTGAGATATGGAGAGCAAATAATGATATCCCTTGAGACAATTTCTATAAAATATAGTGATTTTCAACTTTCTTAACATTTGATACTCTCAATCAGTATATTTGCCGGACTGCCATGGGTCATGTGCCTTACTAGAGGTGGCCTGAGTTTAAGGAGGAAATGTGGCATTTAGTGATGTTAATAGTTACACTTATTCAATTTCCACATATCAGGAATGAGATCAGTGGATTATATCATTTTGAATAAATTAAACTCATCTTTCACAGGTAAACAAAGTACTCTTGAAAAAGATTACTAAAAATGAAACACCATTTCAGAATAATAATAAGAATACAACAAAAGAGATCAAGAAGATGGCAGAACTAAGACTATTCCAAGTCAAGATTTTACATTCAGTATTAGGAAAAAAAAAACAATGGTAAGTCTTCTGCAAGAAAATATGAAATAAAATAATCAGCCAAAAATGACCATGAAATTATGTAAAATACATGTAACAGTGAGAAACTTAGCATGTCTATCTCCACAGTGCTTCTGTTTCCCTTGCTGCTGTGACCTATAACTTGGAAACTTCTGCTTAGCCATACATGTAGGTATGTTACAGTTTAGGTGTACAAAAACTGAGGAGATAGGGAAATACATACATAAATGACTATGCTATGTTTAAGATTTACAGGAATGACATGAGCAGATTCCTGTATGAAAAGATCAATTGACCAAGGACAAAGAAGTTACATGATCTTCTTTGGATGTCTACAGACATCAGCCACCTTTTGTCTCCAATCCCTCACTTCCCCTTTTGCTAACATAAGAGAAGTACCAATTTCATACACAGGGAGGTGGTTCTTTAGGACAATAGTCCACCATCTCCTTGGTTTGCTGGTTTTCTGAATAAAGTTGTGTTCCTTATCCCAGCATCTTTCTTCTTGATCCACCGGCCTGTTGTGTGTGGCATAAAATGAAGTTGGACTTGTAACACACAGAGTTGGATCAATTGTCATCAGTGATGACCTTATCTACACCTTATTGTGCCTTGAGATAAAGGATAATAATGATACTATGGCAATTGCTTGATAAATAGCAATTTTAAAACATTCAAAATATGAAGGCCATCTAAACATTTTTTTCTGCAATGATAAAAGTCATGTGAAAAAAAAGTTAAAAAGCATTTCAATAAAAATTATGGTACTGTTCAGAATGTTCTTCATGAGATTCATATTTAATAGCTACAGGGATAAATGCCACATTATACTAACTACACCATTAATGGGAAGCTACTTTTGAAAATATTTACTTTGAAAGTAACATGATTCTCATTCTTCTCTGCCTGTTAAAATTAAGTTTCAGTTAATACTTGGAAAATAATATGGCAAGGAAAATGATATTTATTTTTTTAGTAAATGCATTTTTGGTGAAGATAAATGGAAAACAACTTGAGTGATTAGAATAATCAAGTGTTAAAAACATCACATACCATGGCAGAGGTTTCATAGTGTTGGATATAATAAGTACAGACATTTTCAACTAGTCAGACCGTGGTATTTAAAATGTCCATGTCAACAAAAAAGTACATTAAAAAGTTGGGGGGATGAGTCATTCAATGAAAGATACATTAAGAAAGATATATTTCTAACGGTAAATCATTTCAAAAAGTCAATGTTTTGTGGCAAAGCCAAGTGTTTACAAAGTGTGGGAGGAAAAAAGCTTTCTGGTTATAATTTTTTAAAACTACAATGAGGTTATATAGCCAACATTCTAGATAAAATTTAGTTACTGTTCATTAACAAGCAAACTATTTATAAAGAAGCTGTATCTATAAGTACTTTATTGTCCACAGGCACCTTATTGTAGTTGGTTTCATTTGAGGGAGAGAGGCAAGGAGAAAGAGGGGAAGGAGAAGGCTGGATGAGAAAGCATATAGCTTATATGACTAGGTAGGGTTTCAATTTCTTCCATCTCTCTATTCTATTTCCACTTTTTAGGGCTAACAGTATCGGTGGAGTTAATATATCTCAAAATTTTATGTAGATGTAATTCTAATAATACTGTCAAATTTCTATTATAGTCATTGATTTCATTCAGGGTGCCCATAAACCTTTACTTACAAAAAAAAAAATGAAAGAAAGAAAGAAAGAAAGAAAGAAAGAAAGAAAGAAAGAAAGAAAGAAAGAAAGAAAGTAAAAAATTAAGATTTTGCCTTCCTTGTTCTGCTTTAGCTGTAGTTGCTATGTAAATAGAGGGTGAAATGAGCAGTGAATTAGCCAAAATGTTAGGAAAGGAAACAAAAGCTAGCTACTGTTATCATTCATAATTTGGTACTAGAAAGAGATAACAGTAAAAGTAAAGTTTTAATCTCTTCTAAATTTTAATTGATACTATAGTAAACATTTTTTTATGATGACTAGTTTTTTCCTCTCCCCATAATTTTGAAAGTATCTTGATTGATCATTGCTATAATTGTCATAAGCTGACTACTTCCTTATATTATACTTGCCTATTAAATTATAAAGGATTTTATTTTTTTATTATTTTTTTTAATTTTTTTAAAGGATTTTAATACTGACTTAAATTCCTGTTTCTGCAATTTATTTTCTTTGGGAAATAAAGTAAATCTTTCAGAATTTCAAGGTGTTTATTTCTTCACTTGTAAAATTAGGATAAAGTTGCCTTATGCCTTTCATGAGTTTGACAAAGTAATTAATGAAGCATGTATGTCACAAAGCTTCATTAAAAGTAAAGCAATACACAAGTATGGCTGGCTGCCTGACCTGATAAAAGAAATAAATAAAATGACATGGAAAAACTAACTGACTGGCTGACTGATGAAATGGGTATATGTAATTGCCATTACTCAAAGTCATCTGAAATGTCTATCACCTTGGGATACCTAGGCCTACATGGTTGACCTCATGGACTGATTCTATCTGATGTCATACTGGAGGCACATAATTTTCATCTTTTCTACTTTCATCTTTCCTTTTGATCTACAGTTCCCATAGATGCAATTGAAACCTATCTGAAGTTTAGCCTCTGTTTTTTCAATTTGATTAAAAACTATGAAGACCTCGGGATCCCTGGGTGGCGCAGCGGTTTGGCGCCTGCCTTTGGCCCAGGGCGCGATCCTGGAGACCCGGGATCGAATCCCACATCGGGCTCCCGGTGCATGGAGCCTGCTTCTCCCTCCGCCTGTGTCTCTGCCTCTCTCTCTCTCTGGGACTATCATAAATAAATAAAAAATTAAAAAAAAAAAAAACTATGAAGACCTCAATATATCTTTCTTCCCCATGAGTTAGGTAGATTTAGCATTTCCTTCTCACTATTTTTAAAAATCAAGGGAAATTGGGGGCACCTGGGTGGTGCAGTTGGTTAAGCGTCCAACCCTTGGTTTCAGTTCAGGTTGTGATCTCAGGGTCATGAGATGGAACCCTGGGTTGGGCTCTGTGCTCGGCACAGAGTCTGATTAAGACTCTCTCCCTCTCCCTCTGACTCTCTCCCCGTGGTTTCTCTCTCTCTAAAATAAATGAATATTTTTTTTAAATGAGGGAAGATTTGTGTGGTTTTAATTTGCAAGTCTAGGATTTTATTTATCCACTTAATTTCAAAGTGTTATCAATTTCTCTTTTCTCCACATAACGCATACATACTATCTCTGCCTCCTAATTAAGTCCATTAAAATACAATCTTCTAATCCCTTGTTCCCTCAAAGCTTCTCTTCTGATAAACCTGGCAATACAGACATTCCTCCTCTTAGGAAAATATATATTAATTTTTATGTCTATCTCTGATTTATCTTTTTTTTTTCTTTGAATTGCTAAAGTTTCAGCGGAAATCAGGTAGGACTTTGTGTCCATCAGAAAACAAAGAGAGGGACACCTGGGTGGCTCAGTGGTTGAGTGTCTGCCTTTGGCTCAGGGCATGATCCTGGAGACCTGTAATGGAGTCCCACATCGGGCTCCCTGCATGGAGCCTGTTTCTCCCTCTGCCTGTGTCTCTGCCTCTCTCTTTCTGTGTGTCTCTCATGAATAAATAAATAAAATATTTAAAAAAAGAAAACAAAAAGAGTCCTATAATACTATCCTTCAGAATACAGAATTTATCAGAACTTTGTCTGTGGCTATTATATTGTTTTCAGGACCAATCACAGATACATAGACAACTTCTTACTTACTTACTCTATTCCATTAAAATGAATTTTATGTTTTATAAATATGTTTCCTCTACTTATTAAGAAAACAAATAACTAGAAAATGTTTTCCTGTCTTTCCAATTGTTTTATTTGCTTTCGGAAAATATTTTATTACTTGGCAGTATCTAATATATTCAACATCTGGCAGAGTATCATAGATGTTACAATTTCCCTGTACTAAGAAAATGATTACTTGTACCATCTTTGAATGCAGCTTCACTTAGTATGGCTGGTTCACTCTAAAGAGTGTCTTTCTATGTAAGCATAATGGATCTAAGTTTTTTCTTTATATTTACAGATTCCTCTCCTTGGGCTGTATGGGTAGCAAATATGTAATGTAGTCAAAATCAGAATGGAAGTTGGTATATCTTATTATTTTTGTGTTATGAATCAATCTTTAATTATGTCATTTTTTCTTGTTAAACTTATGAGCATAATTAGTTGGTTAACCTGGAAATACCACCTATAGTGTTCTAAAGTTTTCTCTTATTGAATCAAATCTTTTAAACTCCATAAAACAAGTAAACATCTTTTTCTGGTTAATATCCCTTCCCTGTTTCTATGTCTCTGTCTCTGTCTCTGTCTCTCTCTCTCTCCCATCAAGTGGTTAACAAATGGCTTTGGGGAAAATATAAGGTTTGTAATTTTATTTCTAGTGAGAATAGTATTTAGCTTTTGTGGAAGCTTTGTTGCAATTTAGATATTGAATTATCATTTTATTGGAATATGCCACAAAATAGTTTACCAATGCAGCTGCTATCACAGATACTTTTGTAGTAGTTTTAGTTTTGAGCATTCCTTTAAACATTTTGGCATAATTAGTCTTTATGACCATATCTCCTTTTTTCAGGGTTCCTGGACCAGGTTTTAGCGCATTTTATTCTAAACCAAGTCTCTTCTGGGTAAGCTTGGTGGTACTATATAGGTGTTATAACTCCTACTGTATGAGATAATGCTTGCTTTCTTAAACAAATACTGCATGTTGAATTTTTAGAGAAAAGTGCTATTTTAATTAAGAAAAAGACAAAGGACTTCTTTCAGCCTGACTATAGAGTGAGTAGCAGGCATATACATTGTTGTTATATGTTTTATCTTTTTCATTCAGCTTCCTAGCTTTTACAAGATCACATTAACAGAAAAAAAAACCCTCAGCAACTGAAAATATACTCTGAGCTTCATCCCCTTGTACGCAGTAGGAGCTACTCTTATTTATAAAAAAAAAGAATGTATTGTTCCAGTTCATGAATGCAGGAAGGCCTTGATTTACAAAAATATGAATTACCAACAGTTGCAATCCTCTCCTCTTCCCATGCCACCCACAATACTCCTGCCTAGCAGTCTCTCCCTACTAAAACTCCAAGTGTTGCCTCTATGGGAGCAATTAAGATACCAAAAATATAACAAAACAAAACAGAAACTTGAAGTTTTGGAACTCTGTGAATTTAGATGGAGAAAGTTAAGAATTTTGAAATCAGGTAAAACTTAAATATTGAATCCTAAGGACTCACTCAGTTTGTTGATCAAAATAATCCCTACCTCATATCTCACAAATGTTTTTACTTTGCTTCTTTGCACTACTTTCTGATAAGTAAACACACACACACACACACACACACACACACACACACACTCTGGAATTCTGGAATGCCGGAAGACGGTGCTCTCTGAGCCCTTTCTGTTCCCACATGTTTGTCTTCAGACAAACAGCAGCCTTAGCAGCCTTGTTTTCTATTTCTTATAAAAGTATTTGTTGCTTAAGTCCTAATTTCTTAAGCTTTGGCACAAAACCCACTGCGTGTCTGATATTTATTTGTGAAAACTGAGCCACCACCTGAAACTTGCGGGCAGGAGGACCAATGTAATTCTGTTAATGCTCATGATTGGTTTGCTCTAGGCAATAAACTGTTTTCTTTGAATCATTAAGCCTCATTGTGTACTTACCACACTTAGACAGAGGTAGTAGCTGGTTATACCTTGCCATCCTCTGTGAGTGTGGGATTCATAGCTATCAATGAATAAAATAAGTTCATTCTCTGTAGGAGTACTGATCTATCAAAACTTCAGAAATTACATAACATTATTTTCATTCTATTTATTTACTTCTTTATTTACATAATCATTTATTTTCCTGCCCAGAGGTGATGGATGTTTTGAGAAATTGTATAGAGAAAGCTAACCAGAACCCCAGAGATTTTCTTTCTTTCTTTTGATGTCACAAATCAGAATAGCAGGAGGACACCATAGGCTTGGGACTCTGGGGAATACGTTACGTGAAAAGATAACATGTAAGGATTTGATGAAGGAAAGTGTATGCTTTGCATATTTTAATTTTGGCCCAAGCCTGAACTTATACCTAAGAAAATATGAAAATAGCTTCTTTTTTCTTTCTCTCTCTTCTCTGTTCTTTGGTCAAACACTATTCCCAGGACAAAAATGATCATGTAGTTACTACAATTACATGTCAAATACAAATAAAATATACCCATATGTGAATAAGTTGTGCCACCTCTGGTTCAACAAACCACACTGAAATCACCATTTTCTCTCACCTGGATAAATAAAGCAACCTCCTACCCATTTTCCTGTGTTCAGTCTTATCCCCTATCATACATTCATTATACTTGAGGCAGATTGATCTCTTGAAACAAAAATGTAAATCTAATCTTATTACACGCCTGCTGTAAACTTTCCAATAGGTTTCCACTATGGTCAAGATTACACTCCAAATCCTTACCATAATCTTCGCCCACCATCCTCTGGCCTTAGCAATATTTCAGACTTTACCTTCCACTACCCTCTCCTATGTTCACTGAGATCGCTGGCCTTCATTGTGTCCTTGGAACATGCAAGCACACTCCTGTCTCAGTCTTCCTTTGGTTTTGTGTTATTATCTGCAACTCCTAAAAGAGAAGGCAAGGCAGCAAGTCATCTTCGTTGAGTATCAATGTATCATTGGAGAGGAGGAAAATATAAAAAAAAAAAAAAAAAAAAACTGTCCAGAGACAAAACGAACAAACAAAAAGCATTGAATAAGTACTGACTCTGTGTGTCTGTGTGTGTGTGTGTGTGTGTGTATTTTTGTGAATGTATCTGGTTGTTCTTTTCACTTTCCCTCTTTCCATCAAAATCTTTCTCCTATTTCATTGCTGTACAGACCAGTTTTAGGCAATGGATTTGAACAATGGAAATCTGTGCAAGGTAGAAGAGCAGAAACCCCCAACCCCTTGGCTGAATATAAACAGGTCCATGAGGAGATTCACCTCAAAATATCCATAAGCCCTAGTTGATCAATGGGTTACTAATATCCAGACACAGGTACCAAAGAAGGAGAATTCCATACGTTCCATACCTCCTCACCTTCCCCCTTTATCTGCAGCCCTCACCCTGCCTCGTAGCAGACAGTCTCTGCTTTGCTGTCCTCGCTTGCAGTGCATTCAATAAACTTCTATTTCCTTTGTTCAACCTTATGTGAATTCTTTCACCTCCTGAACCACTGGCCTCCACGTGATCAGGGTGCCCCATATTTCGTAGCACAACAGTGTCGCTTATTTTTATGTTTAACATATATT
This sequence comes from Vulpes lagopus, assembly GCF_018345385.1. Lineage (NCBI taxonomy): Eukaryota > Metazoa > Chordata > Mammalia > Carnivora > Canidae > Vulpes > Vulpes lagopus. The sequence continues at coordinate 41,257,395 of NC_054839.1, forward strand.
GAATATTCAGCATCAAATACTATGACTCAGGAGCTTCAAACTACATTGTCTGAAAAAAAAAAAACCCTGGCAACTAAAACTGGCTGATGAAAACTTAGGTTCTTTCCATAACTTGGCCTTTGTGAACAATGGTGCAATAAACATGGGAGTATGGGACTGCAATATCCCTTGGATATTTTGCTTTCCTTCCCTTATGAATATATACCCAGAAGTGAGATTGCTGGATCTTATTGTAGCAAACATTGGCCAAAGAGATCAAAATTCCAGTTAGAAGATAAATAAGTTCTGGAGATGTAAAACACAGCATTGTTATTATAATTAACAATTCTGTTTTATACACCTGACATTGCTAAAAAAGTTAATCTTAAATGTTTTCATCACAAAAAATGAAATGGTAGTTATGTGATACGATGGAGGTGTTAACTAATGTTGCAGTAGTAATCATATGACAATATATAATTGCATGAAATCAATATGTTCATCAATACATCTTAAACTTACATTTGTCAACACATATCTTAATGAAGCTGGGAAAATTATATCTAAATTATATCTCAATAAAGCTGAAAAAATGGTTGATGAAATGAGATGCTAAGTTGTATGTTTTTAGCAGATTCTTTTTAGGCCTTCAAAAAGGAGCATGGCAGGAGTGTGCCAGCAATTTGAGGAGTCTAATCTTGAAATAAATAAAGTGTAAAATAGAAATAAGCCTAAGAGAAATTCCTCAATGCTTTATATTAAGCCATTGCTTTTATTCTCTAAGTTGAAAAGAAGATGATAATTTTTTTCAAACTTGAGTGTCAGGTAAAACGGTAGAGTAGTAGGAAGACCCTATGATGGCCTTGTCCCTCAAACACAGAGAAATATAAAATCGTTCTGAACACCCCAGAAATCAATCTGAGGACTGACAGAACAAACTGCACAACTAGAGAGACAACTAGGCCACGTGGAAGGTAGGAGGTGCAGAGACATGATTTAGGGGAGAAAAGGATCTTACCTGTTGTGGAGGGAAGAGAGCCCTGACCATGGAGAGAGATGAGAGGGATGGGGCAGGGGTGGAGATGACAGAGATGGGATGGGGTTAGGGGAAGGATACAGGGATGGCATAAATAAAGTAGTTCCCCAAAGCCATTGACTGGGAAAATAAGAGGGGCTGATTATCATGAGTTTTTATGATTAGCAGAGCTCAAAGACTGGAGTTTTAGAAGTCTGTGTTATGGCTGGTGTTGAACCAGGTAGGCACTGCAATGCTCCTTCTGGAGGAGGGAAGAGGCCTATCAGACAGCATGGTCTGATATCCTGGGAGAGACTGTTTCCCTTTCTTGGAGTGCATCTGGGAGGGGTGGCATTGCCTCTCAGGGGACAAAAGAGCCAGAGGGCACTATTGCATTCCCCTGCCCCTTAAGCTTGGAGCAGAGACACCTGTTGAGGGCATCTAACCTGGACTTAGGCTTTTCACTGTGCTTTACTCTAAACTCCAAGCTCCTGTGCATTGGTGTGATTGCCATCTGAGACAAACCAGTATGAGCTACAGCACGGTAAGACCCTTCCTCAGGTGACCCGCATGAGTCCACGCTGTGCTAGCTTCATAAACTTTAGAGTTTTGAAACTCAGCTGGGGTGCCTGAGATAAATCATAGGTGCATTACCCTGCTGGGGTCAGGGGCAGATGAATGAACACAGACAAGATGAAGAAGGGATCTGAGGGACACCTGGAACATGCAAGGAGAAATTGTTCACTCTTGAGGACTTCATGGACAAAGGAGAGGGCTGGGGGCATTTTTCTCCTCTGCCCATCAACACGGATGGATTTCAGTGAGCATCAGAGTACCAATAGTGGAGGCCTGGGCCATTACACCCTCTTGTGTTCTGCAGTGCTTCTTTACTTTACTATGGCAAGTGTGCCTGAAAAACACAGCACTGGGCCTGCAGCACAAAGCATCTACATGCACCAAGTCTACTGGCCATAGAATGCTGCAAAGCTTCAGCTCTAGTGGAAACAATACAAGGCCTCTTTTAACAAGCAGACCAGAGCACACCTAGTTAAAACTCACTACACTCTGGATAAGGTCCAAGCACTCATCACTGCAGGCAAGGAGAAACTATGCAGAGGACTGACCTGAGAGAAAGAAAAACCAGAACAGAGCAGCAGAGTGCACACAGCACACCAGAACCACTTCCCAAAATGGCAGAAACTACACAATATACGACCTCTTCTTCATAAAGCCATTATTCTCAGAAGCAGGAAACATAACAGGCTTTCCTAACACATAGAAGACAGAGACTTAGAAGACTTAGACAAAATGCCAAGATGGAGGAATTCATCCCAAACGAAAGAACAAGAAAGGGTCACAGTGGAGATCTAATTGAAACACATATAAATGATATGCTTGATTCAGAATTTAAACAACAATCATAAAAATACTAGCAGGGCTTGAGAAAAGCATGGAAGACACCAGGGCATCCTTTACCACAAAGATAAAATACCTAAAAATTAGGCCATAATAAAAAAAATGCTATAACCAAGATGTGAAGCTGACTGGATATGACCACAAGAATGGAAGAAGCAGGGAATGAATAAATGATATAGAAGATAAAATTATGGAAAATAATGAAGTTGAAAAGAAGAGAAAAGAATAATATTGGATCAGGAATGTAGACTTAGGGAATTCAGCAACTCCATAAAGCATAATTACATTCATATCATAGTAGTCCCAGAAGAATAAAAGAGGGGAAAGGGCAGAAGTTTTCTTTGAGGCAAGTAAAGCCGAAAACTAATCTAATCTGGGGAAGGAAACAGATATGCAAATCCAGAAGGCACAGAGAACTCTCATCAAAATCAACAAAAGTAGGCTGACACCAAGACACATTGTAGTTAAATTTGCAAAATATACAGATAAAGAAAAAATCCTAAAAGCAGCAAGAGGAAAGAAGTCCTTAACTTGCAAGGGAAGACAAGCAAGGTTAGCAGCAGATCTATCCACAGAAACTTGGCAGGCAAGAGAAGATTGACATGATATATTTAATGTGTTGAATGGGAAAAATATATTGCCAAGAATATTCTATCCAGCAAAGCTGTCATTCAGAATAGAAGGAAAAATAAGGAGTTTCTCAACAAATAAAAACTAAAGGAGTTTGTAACCACTAAACCAGCTCTGCTAGAAATATTAAAGGGTACTCTTTGAGTGGGAGAGAAAACCAAAAGCAACAAAGACTAGAAAGGAACAGAGAAAATATCCAGAATCAATGACTTAACAAGTAATACAATGGCACTGAGTTCATATTTATCAATAATCATTCTGAATGAAAGTGGTCTAAATGCTCCAATCAAAAGACACTGGGTGTCAGAATGGATAAGAAAAACAAGACCCAGCTATATGCTGCCTACAAAAAAGGCTCATTTTAGACCTAAAGATACCTGCAGACTGAAAGTGAGGGGATGGAGAATGATTTATCATACTAATGGTAAAGAAAGCTGGAGTAGCCATACTTACATCAGATGAACTATATTTTCAATGAAAGACTGTAACAAGAGAAGTGCACTATATCATAGTAAAAGGGTGCATCCAACAAAATGATCTAACAAATGTAATTATTTATGCCTCCAACTTGTAAGCATCTAAATATATAAAGCAATTAGTAACAGGCATAAATAACTCATTGTTAATAATATAATAATAGTAGGGGACTTTAACACTTCATTTATAGCCATGGTCAGATCATCTAAGCAGAAAGTCAGTAAGGCTTTGAATGACACACTGGACCAGATGGACCTAACAGATATATTCAGAAAATTTCATCCCAAAGCAGCTAAATATACATTCTTTTCAAATGTACATGGCATTGCCCAGAATAAATCACATTCTGGGTCACAAATCAAGCCTCATCAAGTACAAAAAGATTCAAATCACACCAAGCATATTTTCCAAAACATTATGAAACTTGAAGTCAAAAATAAGACAGAATTTGGAAAGTTCACAAATACATGGAAGTAAAATAGCATCCTACTAATGAATGAATGGGTTAACCAGGAAATTAAGGAAAAATTAGTAAAATACATGGAAACAAATGATAATGAAAACATGACACTCTAAAATCTTTGGGATCTACCAAAAGTGGTCATAAGAGGGATATATATGGCAATATAGGTCTACCTCAAGAAGCAAGAAAAATCTCATATATGAAACCTAAACTTACACCTTAATGAGCTAGAAAAGGAACAAGAAATGAAGCCTAAAACCAGCAGTTGAAAGGGAAATAATAAAGAATAGAGCAAAAATAAATGATATAGAAACAAATAAACAAAAATAAGTAGAACAGATCAATGAAGCCAGGAGCTGGTTCTCTGAAAGAACTAATAAAACTGATAAACCTCTTGCCAGACTTATCAAAAAGAAAAGAGAAAGGGCCCAAATAAATAAAATTGGAAATGAGAGAGAAGAGATCACAACCAACACCACAGAAATACAAATAATTATAAGAGAATATTATGAGAAATTATATGCCAACAAATTGGGCAGTCTGAAAGAAGAAATACATTCCCAGAAGCATATAAACTACCCAAACTAAAACAGGAAGAAACAGAAAACTTGAACAGACCAATAACCAAAAAAATTGAATCAGTAATCAAAAATCTTCCAACAAACAAAAACTCCAGGGCCAGACAGCTTCCCAGGGAAATTCTATCACACATTTACAGAAGAGTTAATACCTCTTCCTATCAAACTATCCAAAAAAATGGATATGTAAGGAAAACTTCCGAACTCATTCTATGTGGCCAGTATTACCTTGATTCAAAAACCAGACAATGACCCCACTAAAAAAGAAAATTACCGTCCAATATCCTTTACAAACACAGATGCAAAAATTCTCAATAAAATACTAGTAAATCAAATCCAATAGTACATATTCACCACAATCAAGTGGGATTTCTCCTGGGCTGCAAGTGTGGTTCAGTATTTGCAAATCAATCAATGTGGTACACCACATTAATAAAAGAAAGAATAAGAAGCATATAATCCTCTCAATAGATGAAGTACAAAGCATTTGAAGAAGTACAATATCCATTCTTGACAAAAACTCTCAACAAAGTAAGAATAGAGGGAACATAGCTCAATATAATAAAGGCCATATACAAAAGACCCACAGCTAATATAATCCTCAATAGGGAAAAACAGAGTTTTTCTGCTACAGTCAGAAACAAGACAGAGATGTCCACTCTCACTATCATTTTTTTTTTAATTTTTAATGTTTTAGAGATTTATTTATTTATTTTAGAGAGAGATCGAGAGAGTGTGAATGGTAGGGGCAGAGGGAGAGAGAGAGAGAATCTCAAGAAGACTCTCTGCTGAGTGTGGAGCCTGACTAGGGGCTCAATCTCATAACTCCGAAACCATGACCTGAGTTGAAATCAAGAGTCAGATGCTCAACCAACTAAGTGGCTCAGTCACCTTCTCATCATTGTTATTTAACATAATACTAGAAATCCTAGTCTCAGCAGACAACAAAAAGAAATAAAAGACAACCAAATTGGGAAGGAAGAAGTCAAACTTTCACTATCTACAGATGAAATGATACTCTGTAGGAAAGAGTCCACCAAAAAAAATTGCTAGAACTGATATATGAATTCAGTCAAGTCGCAGGATACAAAAATCAATGTACAGAAATCTGTGGCATTTCTATACACCAGTATGAAGAAGTAGAAGGAGAGATCCAGGAATTGATCCCATTTCCAATTGCACTAAAAACCATAAGATATCGAAGAATAAATCTAACCAAAGAGGTAAAATACTTATACTCAGAAAATTATAAAACACTTGTGAAAAAGCAAAGATGACATAAGGAAATGGAAAAACATCCCTTGCTTGTAGATTGGAAGAATAAATATTGTTAAAATGTCTACACTACCCAAAGCAATCTACACATTTAATGCAATACTTACAAAATACCACCATCATTTTTCACAGATCTAGAACAAAAAATCCTAAAATTTGTATGGAAACACTTAAGACCTCAAATAGCCAAAGCAATACAAAAAGCAAAGCTAGAGGCATCACAATTCTGGACATTAAACTATATTACAAAGCTGTAGTTTTCAAGACAGTATGGTACTGGTGCAAAAACAGACACAGATCAATGGAACAGAATAGAAAACCCAGAAATGGATGCACAGCTATATGGTCAACTAATCTTTGACAAAGCAGGAAAGAACATCCAATGGAAAAAGACAATCTCTTCAACAAATAGTATTAAGGAACCTGAACAGCAACATACAGAAGAATGAAACTGGACCACGTTCTTACACCATTCACAAAAATAAATTCAAAATGGATGAAAGTCTAAATATGAGACAGGAAATCATCAAAATCCTAAAAGAGAACATAGGCAGCAACATCTTTGACATTGGCAGTAGCAATTTTTTACTAGACCTGTCTCCATGGAAGGAGAAACAAAAGCAAAAATTAACTACTGTGACTTCTGCGCAGTGAGTGATGGAAACAAGTAACAAAACTGAAAGGCAGCCTACAGAATGGGAGAAGATATTTGCAAATGACATATCTGATAAAAGGTTAGTATCCAAAATCTATAAAGAATTTATCAAACTCAACACCCAAAAGCAAATAATCCAGTTAAGAAATGGGCAGAAGACATGAACAGACATTGTGCCAAAGAAAAAATCCAAATGGCCAATAGACACATGAAAACATGCTCAACATCACTCATCATCAGGGAATTACAAATTAAAACTATGATGAGATACTACCTGTCAGATGGCTAAAATTAACAACACAGGAAACAAGTGTTGGCAAGGATCCAGAGAAAGGGAAACCCTCTTGCACTGTTGACCGAAATGCAAACTGGTGCAGCCATTCTGGAAAATATTAGGGAGGTTCTTCAAAAAAGTTAAAAACAGAACTACCCTATGACCCAGCAACCGCTACTGGGTATTTACCCAAAGGATACAAAAATACTGATTCAAAGGGGCATATGCACCCCAATTTTTATGGTAGCATTAACAATGCCAAACTAGGGAATGTGCTCAGATGTCCATCAAATGATGAATGGATAAAGAAAAGGTGGTATAGGGTGCCCGGATGGCTCAGTTGGGTAAGTGTCCAGTGTGGCTTTGCCTCAGGTCATGATCTCAGGGTATTGGGATCAAGCCCCAAATTGGTCTCTGTGCTCAGCAGAGTCTCTGCCTGAGGATTCTCTCCATCCGTCTATCTCTGTCCCTTCTCCTGACTGGTGTGAGCTCTCTCTCTCTCTTTCACTCTCTAAAATAAATAAGTAAGTAAGTAAATAAATAAATAAACAAACAAACAAACAAATAAATAAATAAATCTTTTAAAAAACAGAGGTGGGCTATATATATAAAATGGAGATTTATTTAGCCATCAAAAAGAATGAAGTCTTTCCATTTTCGAGGACATGGATAGAGCTAGAGTGTATTATGCTAAGTGAAATAAGGTGGTCAGAGGAAGACAAATGCTGTATTACTTCACTTATGTGGAATTTAAGAAACAAAATAGATGAACACAGGGGAAAGGAAAAAAAAAAGAGAGGGAGGCAAACCATTAAAGAGACTCTTAACTATAGAGAACAAATTGAGGGTTGATGGAAGAGATGTGGGTGGGGGGATGGGTTAAATGGGTGATGGGGATTAATGACAGCACTTGATGTGATGAAGACTGGGTGTTATATGTAAGTGATGAATCACTAAATCATAAATTCTACTCCTGAAACTAATATTATACTGTGTTAACTAACTGGAATTTAAAAAAATTGAAACAAAAAAATAAATGTCAAATCTTCTTCATGAGAAAGAAAAATTTTTTTCTAATTTCAAAAATAAATGTTCTCTATCTAATTCACAAATAGGTGTTAATATCCTATAAATTAAATTATAGTTTTTTCCTTAACAGTGAATATCAGGAATTTCTGTATTTTTATAGGAACAAAGTATACCTATTGATATTAAGGGGTTTTATGATATGAATAATATCATTAGAAATATAATTATTAGAATTATATTAGAAATTATTAGAAATATAATTAGAAAAATTACTTTCTATATATGTGGGCATATAGTATATAAAAGTACATATCTACAATGTATAATATGTGCATTATATACACATGTATAATATATTCCTATATTCTTTTTTATATATACACACACATATATATTAATGTGTGTTTGGGACCACTTGCTTGCTATGATTATTATCATGCTTATATTAGTCTTTGTATATATGCATATATATATATATACATATAATGTACCTATATCCATATATATCTGTATTTAAAACATATATATCTTTATAATATTCAAAGAAATATTCAAATATTTCAAATATTCAAAGAAATATATATTCAAATATATATATTTGAATTATGGTCAGGTAATTATAACATATTCCCATTATTTCACAATGTCAGAGACTCCCTCATTTTCCATCATATATCCTCAACCCAGTGGATGCAACTGAACGTTTTTTTAACATTTATCCAGGCCATAAACAGTAATATAAATTCATAAACTTAGAATTTCCAAAAACAAAACATTTCATAAAACTCAGTATTTTTGGAGAGCAGTATAAACTCCAAAATATGTTTTAACATGTCTGTAATTATACATACATATATATGATTTCTATGTGTATATATATATATACATATATATATGTGTATATATATATGATTTATTTGAGAGAGGGAGAGCACATGTGAACATCTGGGAGGGACAGAGGGAAAGGGAGAAAAAGCTCCCAAGTAGATTCCCCACTGAGCACAGAGTCCAACTCCGGGTTCAATCCCACACCCTGAGATCATGACCTGAGCCGAAATCAAGATTGTTCGCTGGACCAACTAAGACATTCAGGCACCTCTGTAAGTCTCTATTTTTAATCTCCTTTAATTACAATGAAAATAAAGACAAAATTATAAAAGGACAAGGAAAAAAATTCTCTCTACAGTAAGCATGATGATTTTTCTACTCAAAATATTTTTTATATCTTTTGCATTGTCACACCTAAGATAAATTGAATTCGGAAAAACAGAATATTCAATAAAGACTTGCAAGATAAAGAAGAAGTCAAACTCTCCCTCTTTGCCGATGACATGATACTCTACATAGAAAACCCAAAAGCCGGGATCCCTGGGTGGCGCAGCGGTTTGGCGCCTGCCTTTGGCCCAGGGCGCGATCCTAGAGACCCAGGATCGAATCCCACGTCAGGCTCCCGGTGCATGGAGCCTGCTTCTCCCTCTGCCTGTGTCTCTGCTTCTCTCTCTCTCTCTCTCTCTCTCTCTCTCTCTCTCTGTGACTATCATAAATAAATAAAAATTTAAAAAAAAAAAAAAAGAAAACCCAAAAGCCTCCACCCCAAGATTGCTAGAACTCATACAGCAATTTGGTAGCGTGGCAGGATACAAAATCAATGCCCAGAAATCAATGGCATTTCTATACACTAACAATGAGACTGAAGAAAGAGAAATTAAGGAGTCAATCCCATTTACAGTTGCACCCAAAAGCATAAGATACCTAGGAATAAACCTAACCAAAGAGGTAAAAGATCTATACCCTAAAAACTATAGAACACTTCTGAAAGAAATTGAGGAAGACACAAAGAGATGGAAAAATATTCCATGCTCATGGATTGGCAGAATTAATATTGTGAAAATGTCAATGTTACTACCCAGGGCAATTTACACGTTTAATGCAATCCCTATCAAAATACCATGGACTTTCTTCAGAGAGTTAGAACAAATTATTTTAAGATTTGTGTGGAATCAGAACAGACCCTGAATAGCCAGGGGAATTTTAAAAAAGAAAACCATAGCTGGGGGCATCACAATGCCAGATTTCAGGTTGTACTACAAAGCTGTGGTCATCAAGACAGTGTGGTACTGGCACAAAAACAGACACATAGATCAAGAACCCACAGAATAGAGAACCCAGAAGTGGACCCTGAAATGTATGGTCATCTAATATTCGATAAAGGAGGAAAGACTATCCATTGGAAGAAAGACAGTCTCTTCAATAAATGGTGCTGGGAAAATTGGACATCCACATGCAGAAGAATGAAACTGGACCACTCTCTTTCACCATACACAAAGATAAACTCAAAATGGATGAGAGATCTAAATGTGAGACAAGAGTCCATCAAAATCATAGAAGAGAACACAGGCAACACCCTTTTTGAACTCGGCCACAGTAACTTCTTGCAAGATACATCCACGAAGGCAAAAGAAACAAAAGCAAAAATGAACTATTGGGACTTCATCAAGATAAGAAGCTTTTGCACAGCAAAGGATACAGTCAACAAAACTAAAAGACAACCTACAGAATGGAGAAGATACTTGCAAATGACATATCAGATAAAGGGCTAGTTTCCAAAATCTATAAAGAACTTATTAAACTCAACACCAAAGAAACAAACAATCCAATCATGAAATGGGCAAAAGACATGAAGAGAAATCTCACAGAGGAAGACATGGACATGGCCAACAAGCACATGAGAAAATGCTCTGCATCACTTGCCATCAGGGAAATACAAATCAAAACCACAATGAGATACCACCTCACACCAGTGAGAATGGGGAAAATTAACAAGGCAGGAAACAACAAATGTTGGAGAGGATGCGGAGAAAAGGGAACCCTCTTACACTGTTGGTGGGAATGTGAACTGGTGCAGCCACTCTGGAAAACTGTGTGGAGGTTCCTCAAAGAGTTAAAAATAGACCTGCCCTACGACCCAGCAATTGCACTGTTGGGGATTTACCCCAAAGATTCAGATGCAATGAAACGTCGGGACACCTGCACCCCGATGTTTCTATCAGCAATGGCCACAATAGCCAAACTGTGGAAGGAGCCTCGGTGTCCATCGAAAGATGAATGGATAAAGAAGATGTGGTTTATGTATACAATGGAATATTACTCAGCAATTAGAAACGACAAATACCCACCATTTGCTTCAACGTGGATGGAACTGGAGGGTATTATGCTGAGTGAAATAAGTCAATCGGAGAAGGACAAACAGTGTATGTTCTCATTCATTTGGAGAATATAAATAATAGTGAAAGGGAATATAAAGGAAGGGAAAAGAAATGTTGGGAAATATCAGGAAGGGAGACAGAACATAAAGACTCCTAACTCGGGGAAACGAACTAGGGGTGGTGGAAGGGGAGGGGGGCGGGTGTTGGAGGGGAATGGGTGACGGGCACTGAGGTGGACACTTGACGGGATGAGCACTGGGTGTTTTTCTGTATGTTGGTAAATTGAACACCAATAAAAATTAATTAAAAAAAAAAGACTTGCAAGATAATTGTAACAAAATTTAACTCTGTAGGAAAAGACTACAAGTTTGCCATTTTCAAAAGAAAACAAGACTCGAAAGTTTAGCTAGGAGATCTAAAACATTTTTGAAGAAACTATGGAATATTGATAGTTCTTCTGAAAGTAAAATTAAAAACCATTAGAAAATCAATATTTGTTCATTTAACAAGTGTGATGATAAAGACAACTTTATGATTCTAAATTCACATGTTACTCCAGTCCCTCACTCCATTCTCTTGGGCCCATTTAAATGCACATATAAACACATGAAAAGAAGTCTCTTCATGGTAATTTTCATTTTGTTATACTTGAATATTGTAGTGTAAAAAGGAATGATATGGCTATTGTTATGATAAAAATAAATGCTCCTCTTAAGGGCACAGTTAACGTTTTTTTTTTTTTTTTTTTAATTTGAGTATAGTTGACACACAATGTTTAGTTTGAAGTGTACAACAGTGATCTGACAAGTTTATAGCTATGCACAAGGGACACATATAATCTTTTATGTAAAGATGGTAGATAATTCTCTAGGAGTCACAAGTACAGTCTCTTCATAAAAGCAGTTTTATATATATGCAAACTTTTATGAATAGATTACTGCTCAGGGAGCAGAAAAACTTTATCCATTTGATCCATTATCTATATAACTAAAATACCAAGCAAATTGAGGAGGAAAATGATATATATAGAATCATAGATCTATAACAATGTAATACTGGAGAGCTGTAGCCAGACCCACTACATTTTTCTGTAAGGTGAGTCTAAGCTTTGAACTTCCACTGGCATTCTGACACTTTTTTTTCCTCCCTCAGGTGATTCTCTGGAGAAGAAAAGTAAAGAGAAAAAAGTGAGCAACATGGGAAAGAGGAGATGGCAGTTCCATTGGGACAAATCTGAGAAAATTTTACTGCCTGTCTCCATGTTCAAGGGCATGCTTTTTAAAGGGCCTGCCCTAGGGAATGAGTGAGCAAAGTGTCCTGATGAGGATTTATCTGCAGGGTCTTGGAAAGGTCAAAACTATCTTGATGCTGTTGAGGACAGTCTTGAAAAGCTGGTTAGACTTGTAGTCAAATAATAAGGAGACAAATTTTAGGTCTTCAAGTGCAAGACCAGGAAACAAGTGGCCATGTAAGTGAATGAACAAAATAATGGGTATTTGATTTAGAAAACAAACAAATAAGAAAAAAAAAAAAACTTGCAGGTGAAAAATTCTCAGTATCCACGTATAGGGGGTTACATTATATTCTTGATGACATTTTTCGAATGAATCTTGTTCTGTATGTTTTTTTATTTTTTGAAAAATTTAAGGGAGTGTGAATAAATTGCACTACCAGAACTACCTATCAATCTTGTTGTTTGCTTATAAACACAATGTGGAGTCTTCATGGTAGTGTAGGGACAGATGACCTTAAAAACACCAGGTTTCCCTCATATCTTTTGAGTTTTTATCATTCTGAACAATGTCTCTGTTGCAGTTTTATGGTGTTGACTTTTACTATGAATGAGCTTAAACAACTTCCATATGTTTAATAAACATCATGTTTCTATGGGCATGACTTGCCCATTCTTCAGCTGGGTTTGGGGCATTTCTTCATCTTTCCCACTCTGCATGTGAGGGAGGTTGAATTAGTTTGTCAGGGAGACCATAACAAAATACTGTAGACTGGGTAACTTAAACAAAAGAAATTTGTTTTCTAACTGTTCCAGATGCCAAAAGTCCAAGGTCAGTTTTTGGCAAATTTAGTTTCTCTCAGGGTCTCTTTGCTTGGTTTACAGACCATTGTCTTCTTCCTATATCCTCATGTGGACTTTTCCTGTTTGTGGGCATCTCTGGCATTTCTTTGTATATCCTAAACTCTTCTTAGATGGAAATCTGTCAGACTGGATTAGAATCTATACTAATGGCTTCATTTCAACTTAATTACCTCCTTAAAACTTTATAATAATAATATTAGTAATCATACTCTGAAGTATTGGCTGTTAAATAATAATAATTATTATTAATTATAATAGTAATAATAATATAGTAATTATTATAATTACTATAATAATAATAGTAATAATACTCTGAAGTATTGGGGGTTAAACCTTAACCCATGAATTTTTGGGAGACAAAATTCATCTTATAATCCTATAACAAAGAATAATCCTTTATCTTAATAAAGCCATTTTACAATAACTTTATCTCTGATAGTGCTTATGCTCCCCCCAAAAATATGTCCTTTCATATTATCAAATATTTTTGTTTGTTTGATTTTTAATATAGTTTAATTCTATCAAGACATTTTACTATAGCTTTTCCATTTTGAGTGATACATTTCTTCTATTCCAATATTTTAAATGAATTTACTCACATTCAGCTTTGTTTTATTCTAACTTTATTATTTACATTTAAATATTCCATTCTTCTGCTGTTTATCTTGGCATATGGCGTGACATACAGATCCAATTTTTTTCAATGACTATGAGTTCTCACAACATAGTTACTTTAAGTTGATCTTCATCTCAGTGATCCAAATGCCAAAAACATTCAAATCTCAATAGTTATTTTTCCTCTTTCTTATTAGTCTGTCTACTCATGTACCAGTACCATAAGGAGTGATTTCTAAAAATGATTGTCTCACAACCAGAAACTGAGAAACTGAGAATATAGCATGAACCTTTCCTGATGCCATCTCTGACTACATCCTCAATATTATTGTATGCAATTGTTCCTAGTATTTCCTATGCCCACAATAATGGATGCAAATGTTTGTGTTCCCCTGAATGTTGTTTTTTTATCCCCTTGTGTTTATCTGTTTATGTTGCTTCCCTTCTGCCAGTCTTGGCTGGCAAGCTCTTCTTCTTTCACAGCTCAAGTGTTACCTCTGGAATATTCTCTCTCCATGTGAGCAGTATTTCCCCATGTGTCTTGTGCCCACTATCCCATCACATATAGTTTGCTCTGAAATAGCGTGTTTGTTCCCTTGTGGTTGGTCTATTGCACAGGAATCATATGTGATTTGTTCTTATTCCTCCCATGCCTACACCATTTTCTATCAGAGGAGGCAGTCAGCATATATTTATTTGTTCAGTGAATGAAATAAATGCTCTGGGAAATAACATTGTTTAGATTTGTTTTAGATTGTTTTTAGATTTGTCTCTGTTAAATGAGAACATTAAAGACTATCTTCAGGATCAAGAGTTCTATAGTAGCAAGCAGTTTGTACTTTATATTTTTGAGATCTATTCAAAATCTAAGGATTCTACAGATTTGATCCTTGTTCCTAGCTGGCTCAACAAGTCTCAGTCTTGCTGAGTCCAAGTGGGGTTAAATTCAAGTAGAAACTTCCATATGTGCCCTTAAGAGGAAAGTGGTTGCTCACCCTGCTCTTCCTTTCATGGCAAAAGGAATTCTTTCTAGGAAGTTTCTCCTTGGCACTGAACAATGGGTTGATGCAGACAAAATGAATTCTCTTCCTTCTTTTCTTAAGCAATTATTCTCTGGTTTTGGTTCCATGCTGTTGCTAAAACTTCTAAGTAGACTCTAGAGGTCTCCTAGAGCTGTTTTTGTTCACAGATAGCTGTCCAATCATTGATATTTGTGGAGGCATGGGAAAGCTGGGTTCTCTTATGTTGCCATTTTTTTCAGATTATCATTTTGAATAATTAGAATAATTTCAGATTATTCCAGAATATACTAATCTTAAAATGTGTACTTCAAAGTAAACTACATAAAAGTATTTTGCTCTCTCTTACTATAAGAAATTTCCTACATATGTCTATATTAATTAATGAAAGTATTTGTGAACATTTCTAATTTAAATATTTTATTGCAATGATGGTTATTTGTAAACACAAAATACGACACCTCAGAAGATGTCATGTGTTTAAATGTTTTAACTGACATTTTAGAGGCATGGTTGTGAAATTTATATTTATGAGTACATTTTTCCCATTATAAATACATAAAGTAATTGTTAGCTTTATATTTCATTTTTATATATTCTATTTATTCATAACATATGTTTATAGTTCATAAGAATTATAACTTAAATCTTTATTTCAACTCAATAAATTATTTGATTTTTTTTATTTTTTAAGATTTATTTATTTATTTATTTATTTATTTATTTATTTATTTATGATAGACACACACAGAGAGAGAGAGAGGCAGAGACCCAGGAGGAGGGAGAAGCAGGCTCCATGCCGGGAGCCCGACGTGGGATTCAACCCCAGGACTCCAGGATCGCGCCCTGGGCCAAAGGCAGGTGCTAAACCGCTGAGGCCACCCAGGGATCACCAAATTATTTGAATATATGACATCTCAAATATGAGGCTGACTCTTTTATGTGCTTTGATAATTTAATTAGAAAACTCAGATATAACTATGAAATGGATGTTTTAAAATGCGTAGAAAGATGGAAACTTCAACTTAATTTCATAATTTATCTGTTTACTTAGGTTTATAAATATATATAATGATCATATGTAACAGGTGCACTTTGTATTTTTCTGTGCCACAGTGCATTAAAAATAAAGGATATATCTTCATAGCTATTAACTATGTGGATGACTATAGTTGGATGGATGACAATAGCATTACTAGGAAATTTTGAAGAAATTTTATTCTGGGGGAAACAAAGTCATATTAATTGATATTATGAAATTTAGAAATGCTGAAGAAATAATGCATCTTCTTCTCAAAAAGATCCATTTATAATTACAATACATTTTGTTTGAAAGTTTTTTAAACTCACAATTCTAGTTTTAAGAATAATTAGTTATTTACCAATGAATTAGAATTTTAAAACATGTGGCATTATACACTTTGTTTTAGATACAATTATGCAGGTTTAGAAATAAACAACAACGCCAAGAAACTGATGTGGGAGATTAAAGAGAATTAACAAGCAAGACCTATTTCCATTGCACAAAAAGAAAAACTAGGAAACTAATCGACTTTTTCACTGTTGAATAGAAAGCGTGTCACATTTTCTAAAGCTCTTTGCTACATTTGGTACAGTAATCTCCATCAAGGGGCAAATTGGCTTTCCTTTTACAGACCATTACCAGCCACAATTCAGCCAATGGGACTTGAGAGAAAATACTTCTAGAATAGTTTCTGAATTCTGACTTTGATTTGTGTAGACATTACAAAAGATCTGAACAAAAAGTTACCAGATAAACGAGCTTCCTTATCTATGTTCATCTTTATTTATGCTGGTAATTTAAAAAAATTAATAATAATAAATGAAATAAATAATAATAAATGAAATCATTACTTTATGAAAAATAGTTTTTTTGTAAAGAAATGAAGCTGTATTTTACTTTTTTTTCTAGGCAAAAATTATCTCAAAATAGGGTTTTTAAAAAAAAAACATGATTATTGGGAAAATAACTTCCAGAATTAAAATTAACTTGAAAACGAATTGCCCTTAGAATATAAAAATCAGTTTAATTTTGAAATAAAAACTTCCAGTAAATTTTACTTTCTGAAGGAAATAAGCATTGTAAGTGCAAAACTATATTGGGATCACTCTGTATTTATAATACCTTATCAATGTTTTTGATATTCAGTATTTATGTAGAGAAATAAAAGGTTATTTCAGATATAAATTTGTCAATGACTCCTGAACTTATGTCTCCAGCCTTGACATTTTCACTGTGCATCAAACTTGTATATCAAACTGCTTACTTGGTAACACAGTCTGTATGACCACAGACAGAATTTAACATGACTGTGGCAGTAGCCTTGATCTTCCCAATATACAAAATACTCAAACATCCAGAATAGGTACCTCAGTCTTTTTTTTTTTTTTTAATTAGCTTGCTGAAGTTGAAAATTTAGAATTCATTTCTTGTCCTTTTTCACAATGGCCAAATCAAATCCATTACATAGTCCTTTTAATAACTCCTCTGAATCTCCACTATGAACCTACACCAGGCTACTATTATTTATCTGAATCATAATTGTCTCAAGATTTTCCTTATTCCATATTCTTTCTCCAATAATATGTCTATTTTCATCTAGTTGGAGTGTTTAAAAAATAAAATTGGCCTATGACAATCCCAGGATGAACACTTCCATTTCTTCCATTTCCCATTGCTTTTTCCAAAAACCTTCATATTCCTTTTTTTTTTTATAGTTGTTTTTATTTTTTATTTTTTTATTTTTTTTATTTTTTTATTTTTATTTATTTATTTATTTTTTTATTGGTGTTTAATTTACCAACATACAGAAAAACACCCAGTGCTCATCCCGTCAAGTGTCCACCTCAGTGCCCGTCACCCATTCCCCTCCAACACCCGCCCTCCTCCCCTTCCACCACCCCTAGTTCGTTTCCCCGAGTTAGGAGTCTTTATGTTCTGTCTCCCTTCCTGATATTTCCCAACATTTCTTTTCCCTTCCTTTATATTCCCTTTCACTATTATTCATATTCCCTAAATGAATGAGAACATACACTGTTTGTCCTTCTCCGATTGACTTATTTCACTCAGCATAATACCCTCCAGTTCCATCCACGTTGAAGCAAATGGTGGGTATTTGTCGTTTCTAATTGCTGAGTAATATTCCATTGTATACATAAACCACATCTTCTTTATCCATTCATCTTTCGATGGACACCGAGGCTCCTTCCACAGTTTGGCTATTGTGGCCATTGCTGATAGAAACATCGGGGTGCAGGTGTCCCGACGTTTCATTGCATCTGAATCTTTGGGGTAAATCCCCAACAGTGCAGTTGCTGGGTCGTAGGGCAGGTCTATTTTTAACTCTTTGAGGAACCTCCACACAGTTTTCCAGAGTGGCTGCACCAGTTCACATTCCCACCAACAGTGTAAGAGGGTTCCCTTTTCTCCGCATCCTCTCCAACATTTGTTGTTTCCTGCCTTGTTAATTTTCCCCATTCTCACTGGTGTGAGGTGGTATCTCATTGTGGTTTTGATTTGTATTTCCCTGATGGCAAGTGATGCAGAGCATTTTCTCATGTGCATGTTGGCCATGTCCATGTCTTCCTCTGTGAGATTTCTCTTCATGTCTTTTGCCCATTTCATGATTGGATTGTTTGTTTCTTTGGGGTTGAGTTTAATAAGTTCTTTATAGATTTTGGAAACTAGCCCTTTATCTGATATGTCATTTGCAAATATCTTCTCCCATTCTGTAGGTTGTCTTTTAGTTTTGTTGACTGTATCCTTTGCTGTGCAAAAGCTTCTTATCTTGATGAAGTCCCAATAGTTCATTTTTGCTTTTGTTTCTTTTGCCTTCGTGGATGTATCTTGCAAGAAGTTACTGTGGCCAAGTTCAAAAAGGGTGTTGCCTGTGTTCTCCTCTAGGATTTTGATGGAATCTTGTCTCACATTTAGATCTCTCATCCATTTTGAGTTTATCTTTGTGTATGGTGATAGAGAGTGGTCCAGTTTCATTCTTCTGCATGTGGATGTCCAATTTTCCCAGCACCATTTATTGAAGAGACTGTCTTTCTTCCAATGGATAGTCTTTCCTCCTTTATCGAATATTAGATGACCGTACATTTCAGGGTCCACTTCTGGGTTCTCTATTCTGTTCCATTGATCTATGTGTCTGTTTTTGTGCCAGTACCACACTGTCTTGATGACCACAGCTTTGTAATACAACCTGAAATCTGGCATTGTGATGCCCCCAGCTAAGGTTTTCTTTTTTAAAATTCCCCTGGCTATTCGGGGTCTTTTCTGATTCCACACAAATCTTAAAATAATTTGTTCTAACTCTCTGAAGAAAGTCCATGGTATTTTGATAGGGATTGCATTAAACGTATAAATTGCCCTGGGTAACATTGACATTTTTACAATATTAATTCTGCCAATCCATGAGCATGGAATATTTTTCCATCTCTTTGTGTCTTCCTCAATTTCTTTCAGAAGTGTTCTATAGTTTTTAGGGTATAGATCTTTTACCTCTTTGGTTAGGTTTATTCCTAGGTATCTTATGCTTTTGGGTGCAATTGTAAATGGGATTGACTCCTTAATTTCTCTTTCTTCAGTCTCATTGTTAGTGTATAGAAATGCCATTGATTTCTGGGCATTGATTTTGTATCCTGCCACGCTACCAAATTGCTGTATGAGTTCTATCAATCTGGGGGTGGAGGCTTTTGGGTTTTCTATGTAGAGTATCATGTCATCGGCGAAGAGGGAGAGTTTGACTTCTTCTTTGCCAATTTGAATGCCTTTAATATTCCTTAAGAAAATAGGCAGTATTCTTAACTTACCACTATCTGACATTCACTAAGTTGCAATCAGATTGTCTTTCTTTTTTAATACACCAAAATTTGTCTTACATTTGCTCATGTACACAGGCTCTCACTCTGCTCAAACCTAGGTGACTCAAGCGGATGACTGTTCAAATGTCATTTTCTCTGTGAAGGCTATAAGGACCATCCAGTCTAAGTCAATCTTTCCTGCTGGTCACACACATCAATCATACTCTAATTTCCTTCATAGCATGTTTCAGAGTGAAATTATCTTGTTTGTGTATATTTTTAATGGACTTGTATATGTTTATTCCTTCTACAAGACAAGGCTCAAAAGATTAATTTGACATATACCAAGTGTAGAAATATTAGCTGGTATACAAAGGCACTCCTTTTTCAGATAAATTAATGAATATTTAGTGAGTACTTGCTAAATATTTATATAATGTCGGGTATAACAAGCTACAGAAGTAGAGGACTTGTTCAAAATCTATTTAAAATCAAGTGGACCAACACTAAAGCAAAACAAACAAAAAAAGTGGGAAATATTTCAAGTTGACTAACACTAAAGCAAAACAAACAAAAAAAGTGGTAAACATTATATAATATTGGATATAAAAAAATTATCAAAACAGATGTAGTATGATTATAGGGTAAAGTGCTTCAAACGGGACTCAACCAATAGTCAAAAGGGAGAGATTAGAATGTTGTTCTTTATAAGAAAGTTATGCAATCAACCTCCAAACTTATCAAGTGTATGCATCAAATATGTATAGCTTTTACATGTCAATCATACCTCAATAAATTTATTTAAAAGACAAAAAGAAAGTTTTTCAGTTAAGAATGAATACAAAATAAAACTAATTTTAAGGGAAAAAAATAAAGGACTTAGAAACTAATTAAAGGTTTTTCGCAGAGAAGAGTGAGTGAAAAATAAGCCCATTTTTGGGTAACAGATAAATGGTGGTTTCATAGATAGTAACAGAGAAATTGGGAAGGAATTATCCATGGATAATCCTTAAACCTAATTTTAGCAGTTGGTATCAACTAACTCTTATCAAGCTTCTGAAAGTAAAACCATTCAAGAGATTTGAGTTTCACATACCTTCTCCCTTGCCAAATATTTCTGGAGTGACAACAATCAGTGAAAGATATATTGTATGGGAAAGGCACATAATGCAAGTTTTCTTCTCTCCAGCCAGACATTTTCTTGCAGGTGGGTAGACTAAAAAGTCAGTTACTGCAGATGACCTGTCATTGTCTAGATGCAGAGTTTCAAAGACAGGCCTAAAACTTTTGTAAATGATGCTTGCCTGGTGTATAAATAAAAAAACTAAAGTAAGAGACAGATTACTAGAAAAGACTGAAAACCATTATTATTCTTTTAAATTCTTATTTTGACATAATATCCAACACAGAAAGGTTACAAGAATAATACAAAGAATTCTAACTTCAAATTCCCCAAAATGTCAAACTTTTACCACTTTTGCTTTCTCTTTTTGATATTTTTGTAATATTTTAGATTAGAAAACATTATTTCACTTCATATCTAAATACTGTAATGTGTATTTCCTAAACAAAAATCTTTTCTTACATAACCACAGAAAAGTTATACAAAAACTATTGTCTATAGCATTTATTCAGATTACCATTTTCTCAGTAATGTTACAAAAAAAGCAAATCCTGGATCATGCTGCTTCTCAATAGTCTCCTTTAATAAAGAAGAATTGTTTGGTTTTGCTTTTACTTTTATGGCATTGATAATTTTGGAGAGTACAGAGAAATTATTTGCGGGATGCTGATCAATATGGGTTTATCTGATGATTCCCAATGATTAAATTTATGTTATGCATTTAATAGCAGGAATGTCACAGAGGTGATGCTGTGTTCTCAGTGAATTATATCAGAGGACACATTATGTCAATTTCAACCCAATGTAATTAATATAAATAGATATGTTGAGACCATGTAAATAACCCATTACTCATCAAACAATTATCCAATAGTTTTATCATTAATTGTTAATTCTTGCTTAAATCTATTATGGTTGTTGCCAGATAGTTTATGTCACCATATCTTCCAAATTTATACAGCAAGCTTATAGAGCAGGAAAGAGCATTAGCTTCTCTTCTACTTGTTATATCAAATATGTATTCATTGATTCTTCTTTTATTCGGTGGGGTTTAGTACATATTATATAGTATGGGTTGTAACTGAAAATAAATTTCTGTTGTTAAGCCACAGAATCTATGTATAGTATTTTGTTTTGGCAGCTTGAGCTGATTTATATAATTTCTATAGGTATACCAGTAGAAATTGGGATCATTTTAAAAGATATTGATACTAGGACTTGCAGATTTTTAGATGCCTTACCTAGTGGACTACTCTGATCGACTCTAGTGCCAAGCCTTCCATTGATTTATTTCATACTTCATACTTGTTTCAGTTTCTCCTAAAATATATGAGAACATCTAGGGGCTGACATAATATGCTTTTTAGCTTCTCCAGGATATTTGGCTGAGTTTACATATTTACTTTCCCTCTTAGAAAAGAGCAAGGTCTATGTCACTCCTCACCTTGCACAGGATTTATCATTCTCTAGGAAGCAGATTATAGTGAATCTTTCCCTATTAATTCAAACTATAGCCATTCTTATTCTCATAGAAAAACTAAAAGTCATATTGTTTCAATTATTTTCTCAAAGTGAGACAGTCATTAAGTGAACAAAAGTATATTGAACCAAAGTATTACCTGACATTAAGTCCCATGTATTTTTTTTTTTTTTATATACCACATTGTCTTTCAAAGAATGTTGTTATTTGGGAAAAAATTCTATCTTATCTTCAATTTTATTTTACCCAAATTTAATTAAAAGAATAGCCATTTTTCCCTTTTTTTAAAAAAAATTCAGGCAACAATAAAAAGGTATATAAATCTAATACACTATTTTCAATATTTTAATTTTTGGTTTTTCTCACCTGTATTCTGTTATTTGCTTTGTATTTTCATGTTTTGCTAATATAATTGTGACTCTGAATTCTCTTTAGGAATACAAGCTCAAATATCCTTTATAATTGTAAGATTTTTAGCTTTCTTTAATATATAAAAGAGTGATCCTCTCAAAATGTCACTGTGCAGCTGTTGTTATGGATACACATTCAGACATTCTTTAAAATACTTCTCTTTTCCAGTAGTATTTCATACATCAGAATGTTAATTTGAGTTGAGAGAAGTTAAATGTATCTAAAGATTATGACAAGAATATAGACTCTGATGACCCTAAAAGAACTTAAAATTAGAGTCTAAATGCCCAAGAAACTATAAAACTATAACCCCTAAACAGCTGGAGTCAGTGAAAAGACACATCAAGTAGGATTTCATGGATATGATGAAACTTCAGGTGGATAAAATAAAATGTAAAAAATCAGTAATAAATTTAGTAAGGATACACTGATGGGCTTTTTAAGGTAGTGTTTCCTTAACACATAGGTGTTTATAATCTGTGTGGTTCACTCTGGTTAATAGTGGTGCCATGTATCAAGAGATGACTATCTCAAGGGCTGTTGCTGCCCCAGACTTTGTTCAGCAACTTCACGTTGTGCTAACCACATCAATAACTGAGACAATGAATAACACTATCATGACTGTAACCCATTCCTACGTCTATTGGAAAGCACAGCCTTAACAACAAAAAGTCAAGGGTAACTTAATCATACAATGCATATTTTAAAATATAATACATAATGCATAAAACATATATACATAAACATATTAAATGTATATAATTATATATACTTTATAAAAAAGGCTGATAGCTATCATATTTAGAAAGCATTTACTAGATATTAAAGGATTTTGTGGCAGACTTCATTACTTGTTCATACCATAGTGAGTCACCTACTTCCATAGTTAATAAAACTTTGAAGCTATTTATATATCTGACAGAAATGTATGCATAGGGAAAACCAATCACAGTTGCAGTTCTAATCAAGAATTGCTGCTGGATAGGAAGTTAAAGCTTGAGGTGGCAAAAACTGTCTTGTGATCATGAGTATACAAACTTGAGGTTAAAAGCCAATGCACAGGAAATGGCAGAGCTGAAAAATGGAGAGCATTAAAGTCTTGGTATTACCTTGTGGCTGAAATAATTAAACCTGAAACAGCATACCTTCAGACTTCCTGTTATATAAAATAATATACGTCTATTGATTAAGTTACTTATGTGATACTTCATATTTTCACTGATAAATCAAATGAAATGATATCCACAAGGACAAAATTAAATGCATAGATGGTCTAGAAAAAGTCATAAATAATATAAATATATTAATGAATTCCTGGCTGATTACTGATCTAAACTCTAAGACTAAAAGATCTATGGCAAGTAACTAGTCTAAGAACTAAACAAGTAAACTAAAGCAATCCTAAAGAATAGGATAAAAAAAGATTATTTAATTATTAAAAATTTAAACATAAATTTGAATAAGAAGGCTAAAATACAGCACGTCATAAGAGGAGAATAAAAAGTAGAAATGCCATTTGCATTGAATATGATCAGCTATACATGAAACTTCTTGGCACAAAACACCTAGATACTGGATACATTTCAATAAACATAATTTTAATTTATAGCAGAGCCCACAAAGAAGAAGAAAAAAAAGGAAAAGGAAATCTAGGGTCTTCAACACAGAGGCAACAGAAAACCAGAATGGTAAGAAAAACAAGGGTTGAAACATAGGAGACAAAACAAAAACAAGAGTTTGCTTGGCTTTTGTCATACAGAAAAATAGAGACATGAGTTTTTGCATCTGTGATGAGCATGAAAGGTAGGTTTTGTGCCTTCACTAGATATGAGACTGGAACTGAGAATATCACATGAAGCCCCAGGCAAAGGAATAGATTATATACAATTTCCATGACCTCAGCTGTGGCTTTTGGCAGGTGAAAATATCTCTCATGATTAATAGACAAAGCTTTAAAAGCACATATTACTCATATGGTCTGGAATATTCAAAGCTTAAAAGTTAAATTGTAGCAGTTGCTAGTAGGAAACTCTCAAGCTTAAGCAAAAACAAGTATTCCTTGGAGAAAAGCAACTCAACAAGGCCCATTAGTGTTCCTGTAAATTTACCACAGAATCAAAATTCGAGAAAATTTCCCCGAGATGAATCATACATCTAATGTATAACACGGTGACCACAATTGGTAACACTGTATTGTATAATTGAAATTTACTAAGAGAGTAAAACCTAGGTGATTTCCTACACAAAAAAGAGGAAATATGTGAGATTACAGTATGTTAAGTTGAGGCTGGGCATCCTTCTACAATGTATACCAAATCATCACATTGTACACCTTATAAATATTATAATTTGATTTGTCAATTATACCTGAATAAAGCTGCTTCTTCTTCTTCTTCTTCTTCTTCTTCTTCTTCTTCTTCTTCTTCTTTTTAAGAAAAGAAGGAATAAAAGGACAATTTGCCAGGGGGAAAAAAAAGAAAATTTCCATAAAGAGACTACGCTGGTAGTGAAAGTCAAAAGAATTTGAAATCCAGTGGTTTTAAATTTACATTGGCCTTATGAAATACTGTTGTAAAAATAAATATTTAAAGTAATAGATTAAATTGAAACATTAAAGAAAAATAACTACCACATCTGACCATGCAGGTGTGATAAAGGAACAAAGACAGATTTTGAAAGGAAGATTCATGCATGTATATTTATATGTATCATACTGAAGACACAGAATAAGTAATTAATGGATAGAGAATAGAACTTAGATCAGAAAATGTTTTGTATAAGATAAATAAGAGGAAATTATGACTCATAGGTTTTGAGAAAAGATAATAGAATTAACTTCTACTAAGCTTAAATTCACTTCCAAAAGGAAAAGAGACAAAATAAAGAAGCAAAATTTGAACATACAACGATTGGGATTTGTCCAGAATTGATGTATCAGTTGATTCAGTCACATCAAAATGAAGGAAAACAAATATCAAGCTAAAAGAAAGAAAAATAGACCCAGTCATATCTCAGTGAAACTATAAGATAAAAATGCAAAAGACGAGCTCTTAAAAGTAACCAGTGAGAAAGTGAAGATTCCCTACCACTAAATGACAATTAAACTTATTAATAGCAGTCAGTAGTCTAATAAAATTACAAAGAGTGAAATTATCTTCAAAGTGATGACAGTAAATAATGGTTAATGTAAGTTATCCATCTATAACAGAACAAAATCAAGGTATTCCCATACAAACAAAATCTGAGAGAGTTTCACTGGAGGATCTTGAAATAGAGTCATATCGTGAAGAAGAAAAATTATTCTGTAAGAAAGGATTATGATACTGCTTTTTTTAGTGAACAAATAAGTTAGTATAAATGTACACAAAACAACTATTTGTTCATAAAATAGTAATTACATTGCTGATTCAGTTGTCTACTGATGCATGAGATCACCACAAAACTTAAAAACTTAAATAAAATATCAATTTTTTGTTCTGAATTATTCTACAATTGGAGGTGGGCACAGATGGATGTTCTGTTCCCTGTGGTGTCTGAGAGGGATGAAATGTTCAAGATGGCTTCTTCTTTCAAGTTTGCAGCCTCATTTGAGAGAGCTGAAATATCTGTGGGGGCTAACAGAACATTTTTTTTTTCCATGTGGATGCTACAATGGAGTTGCTGGACGTCTATACATAGTGGTTTAGAGGTCCAAAAAGAGCATTTGGAGGTACAAGTGGTCATCAAACTTCTGTTTGTATCAAGCTTGCTGATGCCACATTGGTCAAACTATATCACATGGCCAAAATGAACTGATGTGACAATAGAAAACCCAAGAATACATATATTAAATTATATGGTTTATGAGGGGAACTGTTGCCTACTTGTAGAGTTGAAAAAATATAATTAGATTTATGACAACAATAATAAAAATAACAGATAGTATGTGAAAATTAATAGTCATAAACTATTATATATTTTTTTCCAAGAGTTTCTAAGAGATAATTCTATATAGTGCCTCACTGGAGATTATGCAATAAATAAAACTGTCAGCTTGCTGCCTATTCTTTAATTATTGTTAAATTATAACAAATAAGTTAACAATAAGTGATAATTTAATACATAAATAATAATTGAATAAATAAAACAACCATAAGTGATTATCTAATAACACAATTAGTAAAATTGTATTCAGTGCAGAATTATATGCTATGGATAGGAGCATAAATTTTGACTATATCATTCAAAAACAATGTCTCCTTGGGTAATTTATATAATCTTTCTTAGACTCAATCTTTGTACAATGGAAAATATACTGTGTAAAAAACTCTATTGAATATGTTATAACTAAGGTATTCAGATGTTCAGACTTCCTAAAAAAAATTTAATGCATTCTTGAATATACATAGTTTGTACACTAGTGGAGGAAGAAGAGGAGGAATAGGAATAAGCGAAAAAGAAAGTGTTTCTAAGATCAGTACATACAAGCATTTTTTTTTTTTGCTTTTTTTTTAGTTTTTCATAGAACTCCACTATCCCATATTCAACAGACATAAACAATTACATACACCATATACTTATCTATATTTGTTCTTAAAGTAACATTAACATCCATCTTGGCAAACACATAGCAGAGATGAAACACAGTGAAAGAAAATTGATACATTTAATTTTTTTTTTAATTTTTTTTTTTTTTTTATTTATGATAGTCACAGAGAGAGAGAGAGAGAGGCAGAGACACAGGCAGAGACACAGGCAGAGGAGAGGGAGAAGCAGGCTCCACGCACCGGGAACCCGACGTGGGATTCGATCCTGGGTCTCCAGGATCGCGCCCTGGGCCAAAGGCAGGCGCCAAACCGCTGCGCCACCCAGGGATCCCCATTTAATTTTTTTAAATCAATTTCATCCAGCTCCAGTCTCATGAGAAGGTGAGAAGACACTACAAAAAAAGCAAGATATGTGGTATCCAGCTTTATATTCTTACTGTGGTATGACTTCATATTCTTTGACAGTTCTCCAAGTTTTTAAAAAAAATGATCCCTTAAATTCACATCACTAGTTTTACTCAATGTTACTTAGAACTTAGATTATTCTATTGCAGTATGTAGCTTTGATATTATCAAACAACTTCACAAGATTTGAATTTATAATAGTGTAGACAGGAGAACACATTGTTTATTTTAAAATTTTATGGACAGGGATCCCTGGGTGGCGCAGCAGTTTTGGCGCCTGCCTTTGGCCCAGGGCGCGATCCTGGAGACCCAGAATCGAATCCCACGTCGGGCTCCCGGTGCATGGAGCCTGTTTCTCCCTCTGCCTATGTCTCTGCCTCTCTCTCTCTCTCTCTCTGTGTGACTATCATAAATAAATAAAAATTAAAAAAATAAAAAATAAAATCTTAAAAAAATAAAAATAAATAAAATAAAATTTTATGGACATATGTCATAATTTATTTCCTGTTACTGCTTTTTCTTTTCATTCCTTTGCCTTTGGCCTAAATTACAAACAAACAAACAAAACTCAAAACAACAACTTTACCCACAATGTCTAAAAATGTATTTTCGAGAGAAAATGATAAAACCAGGTGGTGAGTGGGTCTTGGAATATTTTCCTCTATCATATGAACAATTATTACATTTTGGAAGTAGCTAAAATTTTTAGAACACAAAATACATTCCTACCAATGATTTCACTGGACATGGAAAACATATGCAAAATTAGAGAAAAAAAAATCACATGAATAAATGTGTCTCCCAAATTATATATATAATCATATTGCTTAAACATATTATCATGATAATATGACAATGATAATTGCATGAATAATTATTAGGTCTCAGCACTGTTATTAATTCTTTCATGTTGTGTATTATTTAGAATTTCCAACAATGCTATGAAGTAGGAATTATTTTTTTCTCAACTTTAGCAATGAAGAAACAAGGATGTAGGAAGGTTGAATCATTTTCTCTAGTTAATTGAATTATTTATTAGGATGACTGTCAATAAAGGTGAAAATATACCAAGTAAAAGGATTAGAAGTGGTATGGTTCTGGTTGTTAAGTACATTTGTAGTTAGGGTCCCACCAGTGGCTAAGGTGAAGGAAGTAAGCTATAGTTGACAGGATGGAGGACTAACTAAAACATGAGAAGGGGAAAGATATCTGCTAAGGAATTATAACTCATGCCTCAGGTGAACTAGAATAATATCCAAGAGAGTGCATGCTGGCATCTGGTATGATGGATGTGGGGAGGTATCTACATATGGTGGGATATGTATTAAGAGAGAGAATCAATGGGCATCACAGTAAATAGAAAACATTAGATATATATTTTTTGGTTTTAGACTAATTTTTTTTTTATTTTTTAAAGTAGGCTCCATGTCCAGTGTGGAGTGCAACATGAGGATTGAACTCATGACCCTGAGATCAAGACCTCAGATGCAGAGTCAGACACTTAACCAATTGAGCCTTCCAGGTACCCCTAGACTAATTTCGAAACAGACTAAGCAGTAGGTTGAGGCAGCCTATACAAGATGGCATTAAGAAGTAGATGAGGCTGGGGGCACATTGGTGGCCCAGTCAGTTAAGCATCCAACTCTTTGGTTCAGGTCATGATTTCATGGTTGTGAGATGGCGTCAACTCCCCGACTCCATGCTCAGCATGGAGTTCTGTTTGAGATACCCTCTCCCTCTCCTTCTGCCCTTCCCACAGCTCGTGCTCTTGAAAGAAAGAAAGGAAGGAAGGAAGAAGAAAGAAAGAAAGAAAGAAAGAAAGAAAGAAAGAAAGAAAGAAAGAAAGAAAGAAAGAAATTTCTAAAAAGGTAGATGAGACTGAATGTGGAGGTATAAGGAAGTATTAAGAACAGCTAGGTGAACTGGTAAAGAAAAACAAAACTAATAATGAATTTATGTGAACTGAAATGAAATGACGAAAAGTAAGTAGTCTCAAAACAAAAGTCTATTAATACCCTAGTAAGAAATGTACCTCATAGACTATGTGGAAACAGCCAAATTATGAATAACCTTTGTCCACTGTTTTTAGTTTTCAAAGCAGATTAACCGTATCAATTACAAAGATGATGCAGTAATTTTACAATATTGTAATAAATTATACAGTATAAATAATTACAAAAAAAATGTAATGGTAGAGGAGTTCTTGGAACAAAGATTAAATAAACTATATACACATAAAACAAATATTCAGAATATTCAAGTACTATTGACTTAACATTATAGTACAACTACTCTAAGCAAGTACAATGAGTAACATGACAAATGAGTTAGATTCAATTTATGAAAGGCTTTTTACATAATAATCTCCTCTTGATCTAACCAGGCTGGATTTGCTTGGTTAATGAATGTTTTTAATGTTTGGAGGAAATCTTTTTGTTTCTGTAATGACAGCTTAGATAATTTGGGACAATCTTTCCCCCCATAAGAATATCCAGAAAAAAATATTTAAAACATTCTTATTGATGACAAAGCTAAGAGGAGATGATCCAAGAAAAGTTCCAAAATAGGAAAATGAAGAGAAATGAAGTCATTATTTGGGGCTGTCTTCCACTCAATGGATTCAGCCATCTCTGAAGAGACAGGTGGAGGGTTGTGAATTTGAGGAGAGTTTTTGTCAAACTTATGAAGTCAAGATCAAAAATGGGGTCTTGGAAATTTTGGCTGAATTAGAATTTTATACCTACCAAGTGTATACTCAAAGATAAGTTTGAAATAAAGACATTTTTGGAAAAACAACTGAAATGTTTTGTCACATTCAAGAATCAAATAAAAAGACACTCAGACAAAGATGCTGATCTGAGATGGAAGCTTGTAGATATGGCAGGAAGGAGAGAAAAAGAGTGAAAATAAAGATGAAAATGTGAGGAGAAACCTATATAAATGTTGAGGGCATAAAATAGTAACATTTTCTTTGGTTTAAATAAACATAATTGAAATTCACAGATGTATATCTCAGGAAGGAGGATTCATATTATGTATTCTAAGGTTCTGAACTGAACGTGAGGATAACTGCAAGTTTGAGTTAATATTATTGATAAACCAAGAATGCATGATATTATTTCAATACCAGGCAGTAAAAATATGTTAAATTATGATATAACTACAAAGTCAAGCATAGAAAAAAGAAATTAAGACTGAAATCTAGTCAATCCAAAAGGAGGCATTAGAGATATACTCGCTTTCTATTGCTACATAACATTATCACATACTTAGCAGTTTAAAACAACAAAATTTTATTAACCCAGTTTCTACAGTTCAGAAGTCTGACATGTTTCAGCTGGATCTTCTGCTTAAGATCTTATAAGGCAGCAATCAAGCTGTTGGACAGATGCATATTTATCTGGAGACTCATTACAGCAAAAGATCTTTTTCTATCCTCCATCAGGTTTGTTGCAAAATTAATTTTATTGTGGCTATATGACTGAAGTTCCAGTTTTCTTACTACCAGTTGTCAGGGATCACTCATTTCTAAAGGCCATTCTTATATCCTTGCCCTGGGGCTCTTTCTATCACATGGCAGTTTACTTCATTAAGACTCAGAGAAGAACATCTCTGTGATACATCATCTTTTAAATCTTGTCCCATTGGTTCAGGTCAACCCAAGACAATTTCCTTTTTTATTAACTCAAAATCAACTTGATAGTAATCTCATCACAGGGTGATATCATATTCACTAGTCTGCCCCATACTAAAGAGGAGAGGATTATACAGGGCACGTACATTAAGAAGTGGGAATCTTGTGGGCCATTGGAATTTTGCCTGCCACAAAAGAAGAGAACAGGCAGCACAACAAAGACAATAAAGAAGGAAAGTAATATGGTAGGTTAAAATCCAACTATATCAGACATTTTTAAGAAGCTGTCAAATGTTACAACTCTAAAACAAAAACCAATTGCATGTTGCTTAGAAGTACATATTTAAAATTTATGAATGAAAAAACATTTAGTTTGTGAAAAGTAACCAAAAGAAAAAAAGTACATAGACTCTAACATAAAAAGCATGCTTAGAGGAAAATGACAGATATGTAATAATAGAATTGCAATTCATTACAAACACAACAGTTCTAAATTGGTATGTACCTAATCACATAAATTCTAATATATATAACAAAATACTTGAAGGATCTTCAAGGACAAATTGACAAAACACAACCATTGTGGAAGATTTTTAACGCTTCTCTCAGTAACTGATGGATCACACAGAGAAAAAAAGAATATGCAAAAAATGTATGATTAGGAGAACACAATTAACTACCTGACCTAATTAATATATACTAAAGAGTTAAAGTTACAGAACATAGTCTTTAAAGCACACATTAAATAATTATAAAAACTGAACATATGCTATAAGTTCCAAAATTTTTCAAAAAGATTATAGAGTATGTTTTATGAACATAGTATTTAGCAAGAAATTATTATCATAAAAGGATAAATGGATAAACATATTACCTGATAGACAATTATAAAACTTAGAAAATATTTTGAATTGCATGGTATTGAAAAAATCAGCCACATTTAGACATAACATTATAGCCCTAAATGTGAGCATTAGAAAAGACTAAATAATGGGAGTTCAATGACCTATGTAGCCATTTCAAGACAGTTTAAAAAAAGCCAATTAACTCAAAGGAGGTAGTAGAAAGTAATAAAAAGCAGAAGTTAATACAATGAAAACATCATAAATGATTCAACCACACCAAAATTTAATGCATTGAGAAGAATAATTAATTGATAAATCATTGTCAGGAAACCTTTTTTAAAAAATGAGAGAGAGAACATAAGTAATCACTATCAGCGGGGGAAAAAGACTTTTTTGAGTGGATACGGCGTAAACTGCTTGAAAGTGATACCAGAAAATCTAGTTAGATCCAGCTAAGGTTCCTTCAGGCTAAATTAAGAAATTTGGAACTTGGGGGGATATATAAATGAAAGAACATTCAGGAACCTAACTGAACTGACAGTAGGATTGGTGAGGAGAGACAAGTTCAGAATTATTAAAATAAAGAATATATATATGAAAGACTTGGTAGAGAGCCTAATGGTGAGGTTGTGTAGGAGAATAATTTGAAAGCTTCAAATCTTATTAATGCGATGGTTAAAAACTCATTAATTAAAAATATTATCGGGAATGAGGGGAGAGAGAAATATGCAAATAGAAAATTTAAGGAGAGGAGTCCATTTTGGGATATATAGAACTAAAGGTGCCTGTGGCCATTCATGTGGAGAGATCACAGAAGCAGCTGAAAATGTGATTTTTGAGCTCAGGAAATAATGTGCACCTGAACATTGTCAAGTTACTCTAACTATCTGAATGACAATTCCTGACTTTCTCTTGAGAGAGATTAAATAGCAAGATTTTGCAAAGCAAATTTGAATTGTAAAGTGTCCTTTATTATCTGAGTCTCTGGTTCCAGAGTATCAAACAGTGGCTACTAAGAGTACAAAATATAATAGTTACTAAGGGAGTAAGTAAAATCACCCTGTAATCATGTGTGTGGTGATAAAATAACAGGGTTGAAGAAAAAAAATCTAGAGATTCCTGAACTTAATGTGACAAGCAACAGAAGAGGAGACTTTAAAAGAAAATGAGAATAAACTCTCTAAGGATCAGAGTGTGGGAGTGGTAGCAAAGAGAAAAGAGTAGAATGATCTAATACATCAAGTTAACTGCCCATGTGTGAGAGGATAAGCCCAGGAACCAAAGGAGAATTGGCATTGACGGATTTAGGACAATTTTAAGAGGTAATGTAAAAAGTGAATGATGTGTAAGAGGAAAAATGGGGAGAAGAGTTAAGAATTAATCCCAGACTAGTGGTTTGCATGATCACTCGATGGTATTGCCACCAACTAAGGGAAAAGCATATAGATGATTTAACAATTTTGAGGGGGGATGTGATGTGAATTTTGTTTAGGATACACATTTGGTTTGAAGGGCCAAGTATTTAAAATACAGGGTTTTATGGGGCGCCTGGGTGGTGCAGTGGGTTGAGTATCTAACTCTTGGTTTTGGCTCAGGTTGTGATTCCAAGGTCCTGGAATGGAGTTTGGTCCCTGGCTCCATGTACAGCCTGGAATCTGCTTAAGATTCTCTCTTCCTCTCCCTTTGCCCTCTCCCACTACCCTGTCTCTTTCTCAAATAAATAAGTAAATAAATCTTAAAAAAATAAAATAAAATATAGGTTTTTGGATAGTTAATACTGAAATTTGGCAGATTTGAGAGAGTAGTCTCGGCTGGACACTGGACTATGGTATTAGTCAGCTTGCTAGTGGATTTTATCTTTTATTGATGTGATGTATCACACTGACTGATTTGTGAATATTGGACCACACTTGCATCCTGAGAATAAATCCCACTTGATCGTGGTAAATGATTTTTTACTGTATTGTTGGACTGCGCTTGTGACTATTTTGTTGAGGATTTTTGCATCTATGTTCATCAGAGATAATGACCTATAGTTCTCTCTTTTTCTGTCGTATCTTTACATAGTTTTGGTATCAGGGTAATGCAGGCATAGTAGAATGATAAACTAGGTATTCAAAAACAACAAAAATTTATTCTCCAGCAGTTGTGGAAATTAAAAGTCTGAAGTCAAGGTGTTGGCAGGGACATACTCTCTCTGAAGGTTCTTGGGGAGGATCCATCCTTACCCCATCACTTTCCAGTAAACCCATATGTTTCTTAGCTTGTGGTAGCCTAACTCCAGTCTATGCTCCCATCTTCACATGGCTATCTTGTCCTAGTGTCTGTGTCTGTATCTAAATTTCTCTCTTCTTGTAAGGATATCAGTTACATTGGATTAAGGGCACATCCAACTCCAGTATGAACTCATTTTAAATGATTACATTTTCAATGAACCCATTTCTAAAAAAGATCACATTCTGGAGCACCAGGAAAAAGGACTTCAATATATCTTTTTGAGAGATACAATTCAACACATAAAAGTGAAGTTTTGCTTTTTCTACCAATAGTCTGTAGAATTTTCTTGTAGAGGTGCTTTTTATTTTCTCTACTCATTTGCAAGTCACTGGAGCTTATCAGGTTTCTTTGAAGGAGTAACATCTTTAGTCTCATTCCCCTAAGCCCCTTGTCAGGGTTAAAATTTTAGCTGGGAGCCAACTAAATCAAATCAGAGATTTAACAAAAGACTTCACAATCAGACTTGGATTATGAAACTGATTATTCAGCAACAATTGACACTATATTTTGTCTTCAATTGATTGGCTATTAGTAACAATTTTATCCTTCAATCTTGAAAGTCCCAGAATTCATCCTTTTTTCTCTTCATTTGTGTTTGCCAATGCCAATCATTTTTCAGCTCATCTTTTTCTTGTAGTATTTTGTTAAATGTAGCCTGTCTCACCAAAGTACATTAAATGCATAAGTTCATTTGATATATGACTTTCTTCCACATTATTGCTTTTGATAGTGATATCAAATGCTTCTCCAATGCATAATACATCTCACCATTTTTCTAAATTCCAAAATTGTGCCTTCTGGTATATTTTATATATTATTAAAATTTTACAGAGTATGCTGTGGTAAAAATAACAAAAACGATACAGACCTAGCTTGCTTATAAGAACAAAACTTTATTCCTTATTTTTGTTACATGTTGGCTAAGTGTCAGCTATGGCTCAGCTTCGTGTGTCTTCTTGACAAAAGGTGAGCTTCTATCTTGACCTATAGTTCTTGCAACGGAGAGAAAAGCAAAGGGTGTAACCAGGCAGTGGTGCTTCAATTTCTTACTGGGATAAACAAGTGATCATTTTTCCTCATTTCCATTAATCAAAACAAGTCATATTTCTAAATCTGATATCAGTCAGTGAGTTGGAGGAATTTTATTGACCACAAATGAGCACAGTAATAACTTACAAAATGGGGATGTGTAATTCTTTTACATGGGGGTCAGTGAATTACTTGAAATAATAATAAACTATGTAATAATTAAGGGAATTATATATTGAATGGGGAATGAGGATATAGAGATCAGAAAAGTAATTTCCTCTTTAAGAAATTTGGCTGAAAAGGGGGAGAAAAGTAATGTAAAGGATGGTGGGGTGGGGTGTGCTATATATGCATCTGTGATTGGTGGTTGTTGTGCTGTTTTGTGTGGCTTTAAAAGAGAATAGAAAAGAGTATGCTCAAAGATTGACAAGTAAGGGAATGGGACCACTCATTTTTCTTAGGAAAAGGAATAAGGATAAGTGTTAGGTAAAGGGAGGTAAAGGGTTTAATGGGAGGGATCTGTATTTAGGTGAAAAAATTAAGACTGACGTCTCATGATTTGCCTCTACATTATGTAACAATGCCATCTACCTAGAGTAAATAAAATAAAGATGTGACTTAATCCTTTGGGGTAATAAAAGAAATAACTAAAGACATACGAGTAAGAGGATGGATGTCCTTCTGGCACTAGGACCCAGTTTCAAAGCTGTAGAGCTTGAAATTGTAAGGGTAGAAATAGGTACAACACTGTAGTTTCATCAACAACTTCAACAGATACAATATAGTAATAAAGAAGGTACTAAGGCTTTAAAACTAAGGCTTTAAAACAGAAAAGAAAATAAAATTGGAAGACATAAAACATTAAGTGAAAAACATACTTGAAGGATTTCAGAAGTAGAAAAACAGGAGAGAATGGAAACTATAAGTTGTGTTTCAGAAAAAGAGAGGTGTTTCCTTTTTGATATAGACGAGCAGAAAAGAGTGAAAGATAAGAGTGGACAGTTTTTAAGAATTTCTACATGACAAACTTTTAGAACTCTTACAGTTAGAGCAGAAAAGAAACATGAAATGGGATGAGTTAAGAGATGATGTAACGCTTTGCAAACTCATTATCATTATCAATCTCATTTTATAATTGTGCTTATACAAAACTGGAGATGTGTATAGTTAGTTTTTCTGAACCAGTAGCTGTGTATGTATGTGTGTGTGTATTTGTATGTATGCAAAATCTACACTAGATAAACAGAAATTCTTTCCATATTTTCTTGTCTTTAGAAAATACATACATATATATGTATATATATGTATATATACATGTATATATATGTGTATATATATATATATATATATAAATTCTAGGAGTTGATAACTGTTCTGATTCACAAATATCTTGGGAAACATTTACAAGAACTCTAAACTGTGACAATAAAAACAAAACAAGAAAAAAATCTACAAAGAAACCTCCTGTATAGATTTTAAACTTTTGGTAGGCCTTCTGCTCCTTTAGTTTTTCCCCTTAGGATATAAATTCCACTGTTAACGTAAGTAATCTCTTGTGTATTACTCATTTTCTTAAAATTAGTGTGTGTTGTGTGTGTGTGTGTGTGTACATAAGTTATATAAAGAGTATAATTTTACAGCATATACTAAATTCTAAGCTTTTCAGGTATCATTTTTCAGGATTTTCTTTTAAATATTATACAATTATATATTATTTATAGAAACAATTCCAAAAGATAAATTAAAGGTTGTGATTAAATTCTTTGATGGTTTTCCACACATGTGATGGAATAATGTGTTTCTAATTTTTTTCCTAGGTGTTTATACTTTGTTTTCTCAATGGTACTATAGTTTTCCTTCAAACCCATCTCTAGTGGATAGGAAACAAATGAAAAAATAATGGTTTGGAGACCAGCCAACCAGCCATGCTATATTTCTTTAATGAAAAATGTGCATCAGAGTCCTATGCCCCTTCTCCCAGCCTTTTTAAGAAAAAAAGATAAAAGTCTTTAATTCATTCAAGATAACATAAACCTATATTTTCTTCATAAAACCTTGGTGTTCTGAAAATAGTCAGTTACAGAGAATTTTTGCATCAAATTAGTGTAGGTGGAGTTTGCTGTGAAGGTGGGCAGTATTTCCTAATATTATCTAGAAGTGAAAAATGTATGCTTAAATATTGTAACTATATAAATATCCTAAAACCTTTGATTTTTCTCATTACCTAGATTAACTTCTACTCAAAAATAAAAATAATAATTTGCTTTATTTTATTAGAGATCATTTGAATATCAGGTTGGTTTTTTGCAAACCCCTTCTATTTTTAAAATCCTATTTAAATTCTGTCTAAGTGTAAACTTAATTTTATAACATGATGTTGAGTAAAAGATGCCAGACACCAAAAACTACATACTATATGATTTCAATTATTAAAGTTCAAGAAGAGACGAAATGAATGTGCTATCTAACAAGTTAGAATAGTGGTAACTGTGAGGAAACAGGAGGCAACTTGGTAGTGCACAAAGGGAATTTCTGGGGTTGCTGATAATGTTCTGTTTCTTGACCTTGGTGTCATTATAGGGGTGTGTGTGTGCTCACTTTGGAATAAACCAGTCAGCTATACACTTAGAATTTGGGTATTTTCTAAGAAAAGCTTCAGTAAAGTGTTTAAAAAATCAACTGACAGAAAAAATACTAAAAGAAAAAAGAACACATGTAATCTCATTTAAGATGTAACTGAATAAATGGTGGTCATTTCAAAAGATTTGTTTGGTGTTTTCAAAATTAGCTTTCTGAATAAAATTTATGAGTAGTTCCATTTATAAATCACATTCTATATCAATATTTGCCACAATTAAAAGCTCTTATGGAAAAAACCTGTAAAGAATATAAGTAAAAACAATATATCTTTTTAGTTTGTGATGTTTATCCTATCTACAATATAATAGTCTCAAATTTTAAGTGTAATAAATACTGAATAGCCAAAGATTTCATTTATCTTCTATCACCTAATGAGAGATAGATAGATAATGGCTATCATTAATGACTAAAAAGTTATCATCTGTCTACCATCTATCACCACTGTCAACCTTTAGTGCTCAGGAGCAGATATGAAAATGTTTTGCAAAAAATTAATTTGTTGCTTAGTTTCATAGTCATGAATAGGATTTCCTGCATCATTAAAAGAGGAAAATTTTTGAAACATTTCATAACTATCAATTTACATATACACGTGCAAGTAGTGTTCAACTGAATGTATTCTTGAAAAGATAGTAATGAAATCAAAGAACATGTGTCCTAGTCTTTAGGTGTAACTATTACTAAGCGATAACTGAATTGGTGCTATTGTTCTCTTATCCTAGTACCTTTTTTCTAAGACTCTATTTGTTATCTATATGAATTAATTTTTTTATGGCAAGTTCTGATGTTTATCTGGGAATGTATTTTATCTATGTAACATCATAAGAGTTGGTCTAGGAAAAACGGGTGGCAGCTTAACACAAATAGTTGTAGATGCAATAGAAATTTTAAAAAGCTTATATACTCATAATTTTCAAAGATGGTATGTGATGAATATCATGAGGTGTTTACTATGGGTACATAAAATCATAGCCTGAACACAGGGGAGTAAAATCATATGTTTACTAATATGGTATACATTTGAAGAAAATAAAAATA
Source organism: Vulpes lagopus (assembly GCF_018345385.1). NCBI lineage: Eukaryota > Metazoa > Chordata > Mammalia > Carnivora > Canidae > Vulpes > Vulpes lagopus. Next base: position 41,296,356 of record NC_054839.1, read on the forward strand.
TCTCATAAAAGGTGGCATCTTTTGCTATTAGAAGTCATTCTACCAACATTATAACTCTGTGAGTAAAGTTATTCATGGTGGCTATTGATGGTCATTTTCTTTCACTTTTTATTTTGAAAAACATTCACAATGACGAAAAAGATGCAAAAATAATAAAAAGCTCAAATACATTTTATTATATATCTAAATTCTCCAATTGTTAATATTATATCAATACTGCCTCATTCTTTGCTCTTATATATCTGTGTGTGTGTATGTAGATATGGTGTCTCACTATAGCTAAATAATGAAATGTGTATTTCCTAAATGAAGGGTAGTCTCCTTTACAGTATAACCCTGTAAAATAAGACAATCATTGATATTGGTAAATACTAACATCTTTACAGCAAATGAATCCAATCCATAGTCAGGAATATCATTTGTTTGCCATATCTCTTGATTCAATATAAAACTATTCCTTAGACTTTTAAAATCCTAAAATCTAGTATTGGCTTTTAGAATCCTAATTTCTTAGGGGCATCTGGCTGGCTCAGTCAGCTGAGCATTTGACTCTTCATCTCAAAGTTGTGAGGTCAAGCTCCATATTGGGTGTACAGATTACCAAATAAATAAATAAATAAAAGAAAATGGGGTGCCTGGCTGGCTTGGTCAGAAGAGCATGTGACTCTCGACTTTGGGGTCATGAGTTCAAGTTCCACATGGAATGTAGAGATTACTTAAACAAAACAAAACAGAATCCTAATTTTTTCTCTAAAGTTAAAATCCTATTATTTCATAGGTTATCCCTCAATTTGGGTTTATCTAATACTGCTTCTTGATTATTCAGGCTGTATATATTTTTGGCATAAATAGAGCAAATGTAATCCCATGTTCTGCAGCACATTACACATGACAACAATCTGGGTCCTTGCTTGCAAATGTTAACTATGATCAGCTGGTGGAGATGCTGCCTTTCTCCATTCTAATGCTTCTAAAGCAGGATTATCCCTGCTGTAATTATGAAAAAAAAATTGTACGGAAATACCTTGATACTGGCAAAATACAATTTTCCTCATTAAACTATTATGTTTTTAGTATCCATTAGTAAAAATCTTATCTAGACAATTAATACTGTGGTATTTTCCAGAAGATTATTTTCTGATTTCATCATCTTTTCTATTTTTATTAGCTGTTTTACTACTATAAGTTTGAGCTTGCTCTTCTTCCCACTTTTCTTTCTTTATATCATTATGAACTCATTACTATTCATTATATTATAATTTGTTACTCTATTTATTTTGATGCCCAAATTGTCCTGGGTTTGGCTACTGGGAGCCTTTTTAAGCTGAATTTTATGTCTTTTGACAGAATCTTACCTTTCTTTTGACATTCTCTTACATTCTGGCATAAGGTTTCCAGGTTTATCTAATATAGTCCTGAAACCAGTCATTTGTCTTAGAAGCTCTGCTTTCTTTAAGTAAAAAGTGATATTTAGAAGCCAAGATTTGGGTACCAAGTATGCTCATTGCTGATAGGATATTGCTACTTCCAGGCCGTATCAATGAACTCAGGTAAGAAATACAAATACTCTTATATGCATATACACAGATGCATAGCATATACGTGTATATATGTATACTTTTCTGTGTGTGCATATATACACACAAACACAACACACATTCATATTTCTATAAATCCATAGCTATACATATATCTGTATCTTGAAATGCATGAGAGTTCATTCCATTATTTTCAACCTAACACAGAATTTATTCTAGATTCTTCCCTTTCCATACTTTTAGCTTTTCTGCTAGTTAGGAACTTGGTTTTTCTATTAGTTTTCTATTGTTTCTATAACAAATTATCTCAAACTTACTGGCTTGAAGCATCACAAATTTATTATCTTGTTGTTCTAGGAGTTAAAAGCCCAACATAAATCTCATTGGCTAAATAAAGGCATTAACAGGGTTGTGTTACTTTCTGGAGACTCTAGAAGAGAACTGTGAGCTTGTTGTTTTTATTCCTTTTGTTGTTGTTGTTGTTTTCTTTTTTTTTGTTTTTGCTTTTTCCAACCCGTAGAATGATTTACACCTCTTAGTTGGTGGATTTCTTCCTCTATTTTGAAAGCCAGCACCAGTGTATCTCTCTGGCTGTTCTTCTGTAGTAGCATCAGTGGCTCTTTGGCCCTGACATAGCCCTGACTCCTACTTTACTTGTCACATTCGTAACTTACCTTAACACCATGCCAACTGCTGATTTTTCCAGTCACCTTCCTATTTGGCCCTGAGTTAGTGCTAGTTGCTGCCTCACTTGGCTCCTCCTTCACTTGTTCCTTTATCAAAAGAAAACTGATGCCTTGTGTGGCTCCTTCCTCATTCTTACACCCTTGATCTCCCACAGGTTAACTTCATTAAGTATGTTTCAAGGGAAGGTGGATGTAGGAGAGGTAAAATTTAAGTTTTTATTTCAAAATTTAAGACTGGTATAAAGGCAACATGTACTAAATATCAAGTCTTCTGTTTCCGAATACTCTTGGAGAAGACAATTATATCTTTTCTAAACTTCAGTATTTTCCAACCATGAAACGAAAAGATTGGAGTATGTTATCTCCCATTATTATTCATGGCTAATATTAAAGTGTCCCATTATTTCTGTTTCTCAGAAAATTACACATATTATCTATTATCATATGTTTTCATTTGCAAGATTATCTACCTATAAATATACTTTTAGAGAGGTATATTTGTTTCTAAATCAAAAATGCTTACAATTAACCTATGTAAATTTTGTCCTTTTGTCCCCAAGATAATTTATTCAGATTCTTATTTGTATTATGAAAATATGTAAAGGAACCCAAAACTTTTAAAGTGATCCCTTCTGTATTGCAATAAAAAAATGCACATAACCTTCTTTATGTTGAAAATATCTACTTTATAATGGAGATATTAGTTTCCTAGGGTTGCCATAACAAAATCCCAGAAACTAGCTAGTTTTGAACAACAGAAACTTATTCTCTCATAGTTCTCTGGTGAAGTCTGAAATCAAGGCATAAGCAGTGCCATCCTCCTTCTGAAGGCTCTAAGGAAAAAATCTTTCATTCCTTCCTTAAGCTGCTGGAAACTTCCAACAATCTTGGCATTTCTTGGCTTCTATCTGCATCATTTCAATCTCTGCCTCCATGTCACATGATCTTCTTCCTTGTGTATATCTCCATATGTCCTCTAAACTTCTTATAAGGGAACAGATTGCTCAATTTAGGGCCTATTAATTAGTTGTAAAATGAAGTCATACTCATTTTAACTAATTACATTACTTTATCCCCAAATAAGTCCTTATATATGAATTTTGGGAAGACACTCTATTCAACCCACTACACTGGAAAATATTTGACAACAAAAAACAAAAAGCAAGGGAAATTTTAAAATAGATTGGCTATCATATGATATTACAATGTCAAAAAAAGAATGTCAATGTTAAATTTCTGTAGTATGATAATAGCATTCTGATCATGTAGGAGAACGTTCTTTTAAGAAATTCATGCTGAACTTTACAGGTGGTATTGGCAATTTACTTTCAAGTGCTTCTGTTAGGAAAACAGAGTAAGAGAATGGAAAGAAAGACACAGAGAGACAGAGACACACAATAGAAAATAAACAAAGGTAAGAGAAAAATGGAACACAAGGTAGCTAAGATAAAGACTTAAACAGTGTGGTCAGGGCAACGCTCATTGGAAAGTTGAAGTGTGAACAATCTCTTAAAGGTGGCAAAAGAGTCAGCAAAGTAAGTATCTAAAAGAAAGTGTTTCTAGAAGGTGAGATAGGTAGAACAAAGATGCAAAAATTTGAACATGACTATTATATCTCAGAAAGCAGAAAGACCACTGTTCTAGATAGGTAATTGGATGCCAAAACAGATAGGGTCTTTTAAGTCATAATGTGTGCTATCGCTTTACTCCATTTGAAATACAGAATTATTGCAGAGTTTTGAGCACAGGAGTGATATGAACTTATTTATAACATAAAAATGTTAACTGTTTTGCTGAGAACAGACTGTAGGGAAGCAAAAAGGGAAAGAATTAAAACTTTTACAGTAATCTGTAGCTCAGGAAAGGATGATGACATTGTGTGGAATAGTAGCTCAGAAAAGGATGATGGCATTGTATAGAATGACCAAATGTAGGGGGATTCCAGATACATTTTAAAGGTAAACCAATATGATTCCCTGACATTGGATGTGGGAAGTGAAAGGATATAAATAAATGAACAACTGGGAGGCTAGGGTCTCTGTCAACCAAGATGAGAAAAGCTGTGGATAGAGGAGGGTGGATCTGAAAGTTCATGCATTCATTCAATTTCAGACACATTGACCTTGAAAAGTTTAATAGACAGTTATACACATCTGGAATTTGGGAAGGTAGTCTGCCTAATTTAGAAATATAAGTTTTGGAACTGTCAGCAAATCAGTGTTATTCATAAGAAATGAATGAGATAATCAAGGAAATGGGGTGGATAGATACACAGGTCCAAGAATGAAAAAAGAGGAAGAATATGAAATAAGAGATACAACAATCAGAAAGATAGGAGAAAACCAGAGTGTAGTGGACAGGAAGCAGGGCTGGTGACATAAGTTGTGATCTAGCCCAAAATAAAAATGTGGAGTCCTTGTTAAAAAGTTGTTTAAAATTTCAAGACAGAGACAGCAGAACATTAAACTAGGTGCAGAACCCTTCTAAGCCCAGGCGCCTGTGGTGACGGCATGGGTCTCATTCCAATGAAGCTGGCCCCAATTGGAAACCAATAGGAGAAAATATATTAGGGAAGAGAAAGAAATCAATTGTTTCAAAAGCTATCAATAGATTAGATAGGATGAGGACTGAGAACTAATCACGAAATTTACCAATGTAGATATAACTGTTGACTTGAACTAGAGCAATTTCTGTTGAATAATATTGACAAGATCCTAACAGAAATAGGTTAAAGAATAAATGAGTGAGAGTCACTAGAAGCAGTGGATATAAACAACTTTTTTGAAGAGTTTATATTACTAAAAATAGACGATAGTAGCTGGCCAAAGATAGAGTCTTCTTTTTCTTTTTTCTTTTTTTTTTTTTCTTTGATTAAAGAAGGAAAGAATAAAGGAAAGGAAGGCTTTCAGACCGAAGGGAATGATTACTGGGATATGAAAAATAGATAATGCAAAAAAGAGCGAGAGAAATTGTGGAGCAATGTCATTAAGTAGGTGAGAAAGTCTGTGTTTTATTAAATAAATGAGGTGACAAGATTTTCTTTCAAGTACCCTGAAAATTTATCTACACTAACAGACCAGAAATCAAAACATGTAGGTAGAAATGAGTATATTACCACTGCTGTAGTTTGTTAACTGACTTTAAGAAAGCAAGGGATTTGGAGGCATATAAAGTTAGTAGTTATAATAATCAAATCTGGAGAATAAAGTAAATTTAGAAGAGTCGAGTGTATAATAAATATATACTTAGTAGGAAATTGAAAATGTCAGAGAATCTGGTTGGTGGGGAGGAAAAGTTACAGGATAGAGAAAAATGTAGATAATCCTTTGTTTTTTGTTTTTGTTTTTCTTCTCTCCAGAGTCTGTCCCTTAGATTAATGTCCCAGTCCTACACTGCATTCCTTTATCAGCAGCAGCAGCAGCTCCTTTTCCCTGAATGGGAAACAGGGAAAGTGGAAAGCGTGTTGTCCAAACAGAATGAAGGGAATCTTTGCTATCTCATTTATCATTTTTTCCTTTAACCACTTTAACCTGGATGAAGACCCAGTCCTGGGCAGTATATAAAAGTACAAGAAGGTCAAGATACCAAGTGAGAGATATTAGAAAAAACATTAACTGTATATTCATGGAATCTACAGATGACAGTATTCAGTGTCTCTATGGGCAACATGGTGTAGGATAAGGATATATGAGATTGATTATGTGTTAATAATTACTGGAAACACTTGACTGTTTTAGTACTTTTCTATACTCTTCTATGTTTAAAATCTCAATATTAAGAAGTGAAAAGAGGACTGGATATCATTTCTCAAAAAAATGTCCACATGAGTGAATATAGCTCTCCAGCCCCTCCCAAAAATACAGTTGCTCAGTTCACACGTGTTTGAAGTCTCTAACAAAGTTTTTGCTTTATGTTGGGATAAAGAAAGCTCAAAAGAATCTCACAATCCACTGAGAAATTTGAGCGTAAACTACAGAATCATAACTTATCTTAAGCTGACCAACAGAGCTAACATTAGTCAACTCAGGAACCTGAATTTCAAAGAGGGACAGCCCCTCTAAGAATATTAAAACATACAAACTGTCTTCCTTGTAAGTATAAGAGGGGAGGGAGATGATCTGGCTGCCATCCAACATAAGGAGAAATTAACTAAAGTTTGTGCAGACTGCCAAAAGTCCTAAGGGATGAGTAGGTCAGTCTGAAAAGAACTGGGACACTAGATAAAAAGGCAAAAGGGAGTTTGCACTCCTTCATAAGTTTTCTCACTCCTCTACTGGGAGTTCATGAGAAAGATTGGGTATGGTATTGGAGACTACAGAGTTCTCTTTGGTGATGTATGCAGGAAAAAAAAAATGATCATTGGCTGTGGGGGTTAGGCATAAAACAGTTCCTTGGACTTACCTTTCCTTGAAAGCAAAAATTTCCATAGGAGAAGATTTAAAACTTGCCACCTCTGGCAATAAGAAAGAATGCCACTGATACAAACATAGAAGAAAAAAATCTCTACCTTAGAAGATGGGCAGGCAATCATTTTATGACCAAAAGCGTATACATTTATCAAGCATGGACTTCTAAAGCTCGAGAAAAGGTAGGTAATGGCTGCCAAACATCAAGTACAGACACAAAGCAAAGGAGGAGGGGCAGGGATCTAAGAAAACTCTACTGCAGAGGACCTGAAACAAAGGGCATCCCTAACACTGAGCTCTGAGGAGAATAATCAGGAAACATCCTTGCCTTCACTAGGAGGTAGGCATGTAGTGCAAGCGACATCATATTATTGCTGAAAGGCGGAGCAAGGCCATCCAACATGACTAAATGCTGAGTAGAGCTCTGAAATTTAGAAAATCCCCCTCTGGTGCCTAGTCCTCAGCCAACACACAAGATACAGTGCACCAAAGGTAACCATAGCAACAAAGAGGAGGAGAACCTGTAACCCATACACTGATCTGGGAAGGCAAACTGCTGCTGCTACTTTGGAAAACACATTAGAAGTTTCTTATTAAAATTAAAATGGACTTGCCTTATGTCTTAACAAGTCTCCTCTTAGGTAGCTATCTAAAATAAATGAATATATATGTTCATAAAAAGTCTCTGTACAATAATGTTTATGGCAGCTTAGTTTAAGAATACAATTAAAACTGTCCCTCAACTGGTGAAACAAATTGTGGTGAATTTATGCAATGGAATATTACTCACCAATAAAAACACTAATGAACTATAATAAATTTTTAAAAATTTAAAAATCTTAAAAAGGAAGGGAGTTCCTGGGTGTCTCAGTCAGTTAAATATCTTGATTTTGATCTGAGGGTCATGAGATCAAGTCAGGGTCCACGCTCAGCGCAGAGTCGGCTTGAGATTCTCTCTCCCTTTAGCTTTGCCCCTCTCCCTGCTCACACACATACTCTTTCTAAATAAAGAAACAAAAATAAATAAATAAATAAGGATTTTTAAAAAACAAAAAGAACAAATGAACTACTGATAAATGCAACAGTATGGAAGATTCTCCAAGGCAATATGCTAAGTGAAAGAAGTCAGACTAAGAATGCTATCTTCTATATAGCTCCACTTATATGGCAATCTGGAAAAGGCAAAATTATATATTCAGTCAACAGATCAGTGATTTTTAGGAGTTTGTGGTACTGTTACAGGATTGGCTACAAAGGAGATCAGGGACCATTTTGGAGAAAGGAAAATACGAAATGTCTTGATTTTGGTGACACAACAGTGTATTTGTATTAAAAACCTATAGACTTGCACACCAAAAAAAGGATAGATTTTACTGTACATAAAGTGTTCCTCAGTACATGTGAGAAATTAAATACATAAAAAGCATATAACCATGCACTTATGCATTATCAATAAATTTCACTTTTCAGTGTTTTAAATGTATTTTCTTAGTTTTTTACAGGACGCTATTATTTTTAAGTAGAATTACTATATTTGACAGAAATCCATTTGCTCCCACATCATTATAACAAATATGCTTTCAGCTTTATTTTCCTCTTCATTCCCTGAGTTATATTTCTATTGAATATTTTAAAATTATTTTTCAGGAAACTATTTTTTATTAAAGTTTTTCATAGTTTCTAGAAATAGTTCCATAACCCATGTTTAGATATTGAGCGGTGAAATATAAGTATCTAGCCATGTAATTGGAAAAGTAATTTCTAGATTCTATTCCTGAGCAGGTTACATAAGATGGGGGGGGGAGCAAACATTTAAAATACTAAAAAAATGATGATAATAATTTTGAAGTACCAATAATAATAAAAAGTGCTGAAAGGTTTAAAGTTCTCTTCATTTGGATTTCAGATGGAGAACTCAAACCTGTGTTAGAATACTGCTTACTTTCTCCTAGTTTTAAATTAAATGTATAATAGTGTGTATAGCCTTTTCCTTGTGAACACTTGAGTTATTGTCTGTGCTATATAAGCTTAGTGACGTTTAAGAAGAGTTTTATTTTGCAATGTCTACTGATATTCAGAAGAATATTATTTATCTGTGACAGACAAAATAATGATCCCCAGCTGTCCACATTCTAATCCCTGGATGTTGTAACTATATTAGGTTGCATGGCAAAGGGGACTTAAGGCCATAGGTGGAATTACAGTTTTTAATAAAATGACTTTGAGATGGAAGGAAAATCTTGGATTATCCAGGTGGCCCCGGGGTCCTGATATATAAGTAAAATGGGGGACAGAGAAGAGAGATGGCAGTGTGAGAAGTACTTGGCTTGAAGTTGTTGGCTTCGAAGGTAGAATGGGACCCTGAGGTAAGCAATACAGGTGAGATTTAGAAGCTGGGAAAGGCAAGGAATGCATTTCTCCACGAAAGCCACCAAAAAGCAATGTAGCCCTGCAAGCACCTTGATGTTACCCCACTAAGACACATTTCAGACTTCTGACCTCCAGAAAAATAAGATAATAAACTTGAGTTGTTGCAAGCCACTCAGTTTTGTGGTAATTAGTTGTAGCATCAAGAGGAAAATAACACATTACCGAAACATTTTTGAGGCAATATAGCTATAATTATGTTTTATGAGTATATAAAAATTTGCTATCAACTATTAACTAAGTATAAATGTTGTTTTTCTTTTTATGCAACAAAATATCCCGTTGATAAGCTTTAAAAAAAACTTTCAACAAGATTCAATTATAGAATCTTTTAAGCATGGCACAGAGAAGTAAAAAGTTTGGGAGATTGGGAACACATTGGAGAGTGGATGTAAAAGTAATTTAATTTCAAAAATATTGCATTATGAAGTAGGGGTATTATTTGCCACTCATTTGGAAATATTTCTCAGAGCTCAATAAAGAAACAAGTTTATAAATCTGAAATTTTTACTTGTTTATTGTTGGCCATTTTTATGTTTAATACTACAGAAGTTCCAGAAAATATAAGACAAATAAAAAGGGAAAATGATAGAAGTACTCAAGATAAAATCAGCAGGCATAAAAATATCAGATTATGACCACAGACATGGAAAAACCATAGGTGGTAATTATCACAATGGCCCAGCGGGGAGGGGGGGAGAATACTAGGTAGTAGCAGATCCTCATTTTCTAATAATGTGGAGAGGTTGAGGACAAAGAATGCGAAATTTGTGGCATTTTGCAAGTATAAAGCTTCAGGTAACTTGAGAGAAATGATTATAGAATTCCCCATACTGAAGGTAGGTACAATTTTGAGGACTGATTCAATGGTGAAGTGGAGGTGGCAAAACTTTTCAAATATGGAAAATAAACTTTCTGGGGAGAAGTAAAATAAGGAGAAAACCAACAAATATTTAGATGCTTTAACACATTCAGGTTCCTGTCATCTCTAGCAAGAACTATCATTTTTATGGCACCTGTCACACAAAGTTCTAACCAAGGACTTTGTAGGATGCATGATAAGGCCCTTGGCTTAGACTCTGACCTTATCTCCTGCATCTTTCCCCTTTCTTCCTCGCAGTGTGATCATAATTGGCCTTGATGTAATAATATCTCTTATCTACCTCCTTAAAATCCATCTTAGGGCTTTTGCACTTATTCTTTCCATACAAGAGACTTACGGCTTTAGGGTGTTCTTCACCAGAGAAGAGTGTGAGGTAATCACATGTGGCCTTCACCTCATTCAGATACTAGTAACCAGAGATAGACACAAGGCAGGCTAAGATTCCTTCCCTGTGCCTGAGAAAGAAGGATGAACCGGGTAGGTGAGCACTTACCATCTTTATCCCACCAACTTTATCTTCCCTCCATTAATCTGTCCCTATAACTTTATAAACATGTTCATAATAAAATATGAATTCTACCAATGTCTATTTCAAGCTTAAAATCTTCAGTGATTCTCTTGTGGTTGCAAGCATATTTTCCCTTATTACCTGCCTATCAATCATCCTTTAGTTTCCATAAGGCCACTTATAAGTCTGCCACTTTTATACACTCATTCCCTGAATTTAGCCATGTTAGTGCATGCCTCTATTTTTCTAAGCATGTTATTGCCTCTTCCGAAGATGTTCTTTGTCTCACATTAGTGAGCCCTTTTCAAAATCTAGCAGAGGGACGCCTGGGTAGCTCAGTGGTTGAGTGTCTGCCTTTGGCTCAGGGTGTGATCCTGGTTCCAGGGATCCAATCCTGCATCAGGCTCCCTGTGTGGAGCCTGCTTCTCCCTCTGCCTGTATCTCTGCCTCTGTGTGTGTGTGTGTGTCTCATGAATAAATAAAATCTTTAGAAAAAAATCCAGCAGATATCCCGGTATCTCTGTCCTTTTCCTGAAAAAGTCACTTTTTAAAAAAAGAGATTTTATTTATTTATTCATGAGCGACACACACACACACACACAGAGAGAGAGAGAGAGAGAGAGAGAGAGAGAAAGCAGAGGCACAGGCAGAGGGAGAAGCAGGCTCCATGCAGGGAGCCTGACGTGGGACTCGATTCCAGGTTTCCAGGATCACACCCTGGGTGGAAGGCAGGGGCTAAACTGCTGAGCCACCCAGGGATCCCTCACTTTTATTTTTCTGCTATTGTACTATGTATTTTCTTCCTTTAGTATTTAGCAAATGGAAAAGAAATAATTTATTCAAACTTTATCCCCCATACTAGACTATGAGTTCTTGGGTGTTCTATCTTTGGGATGCATTTTATTGTGACTCTCTGTCACCCACCCCAATATCTATAGTGTGATATGTTGTAAAGTCTTTGCTGAATTTGATTCTAATTAAAGGGACTTAACTGCTTAAAGTATGTAGAGTATTTATAAATAGTAATTATGAGGAAGGTGTATTTCATTTGAATTTTTCTATTAAGTAAATTTGGAGGTAATTCATTTTGATCCACCAGGAGATATTCATGAAAAGTATTATAATTTGAAGTATTTAATAAAACTATAGAAAAAGGCATTTTGAGCTAAGAAATTTCATAACTGTTTTAATAATTCAGAGAATAAGAATTGAGTTCCAGTCCAATAATATATATAAAAATATTACCTATCTCTTTTTTTCTCTGTCTCTCTACATTTTTTGAAATACAATTCTTCATTCCATTTGGGAGAATCAGTTATTTTTCTACACAGACAGCCAACTAACAAGATTCAAATTCTGTAACTCGGTATATTCTTAGTAAAAAAAAAAAACAATTAAACATAGAAAATATATGCAGGAAGAGAGAAATCTAAAAGATGAAAATAATTTTAAGTATGAATTTTAGGCAAATGCTTTGTAAGGTCAAAAGCTATTTGATGTTCTTTTATCATTTCCAAACTGACTATTTCAAATTCACATGAAGTTTAGAAGCAGCTTGTTTTCGATATTATAAGGTTCAGTTTTGAAAGCTTTAAAAGTTGTCATTTTAGCAAATAGGTTACTTCCAGAGACTATAAATGGCAGCCTTTTATCTCAGAATAGTTAGTCCCAGAACATATTGATCAGAGCTTGTCAAATGTGAAGAACAGAGAGGGCATAGATCAGGACAGATCTCATTTTAATTTTCTGCAATATCACCATTATTGATTAGGTTTTACTTATTTACAACAATAATGAGAGATTAGGGTACTACTTCCATAAGGTTATAAGTCAATATTTAGATTAGAAAATTATGGATGCAAATAGAAAGGCTCTACTTTTCAGTGGCTGCTATTGGTTTTAGAGATTAAATAATTCACAGTTCTTATCACCAGAGAACATTTGGGTAGGTATAACAATTCTATCAATTAAAACAGAGACAAAGATCTTTTATGTTCAAGTAATCATTGCCAAACAGGCATTTACAACTTGATACTAATTTTGATTAAGATATTTTTGTCATGTTCACATTTCTTCATTTCCAAAGTTCTGAAAATTTCTGTCTTTGTAAAGCAAATCATCTGGGTATTTTTATTTAAACTCAATGGTATTTTTTACTACTGTTTTGTTTACTTCATAGTAAATGTTCTTTAGTGATAGAAAATTGTAACATATTTTCTTCAGCATTTTAAAACTGCTTCCCATTAATAAAAATAGTTTACTAGAAAGTGGACTGTGTTGACAACCTGACTCTCCACCTTCTCTCTTCAGACAGTAGGTCACCAATGGGACTTGGAAATCAATTGGCCACTTTACAATGACAGTAGATTTATTCTTTGGTCTAGACTCTGTGTTGAACTCTGAGCCTACAACACTTTTACTTCAATGTTTTTGAGGGATTCTCAGTGTAGTTCCTGTATAATGACCATAATATGGTCTACATATGTTTCTGTAACTAATGCACTGCATACATAGGCAAATGACTTCATGACTGCACTTATTCCATTACAGTCACATGCCAGCTCTTAGTCCTACTAAAATATTCGGTAATTCTTTTTAATGGTCTCTTACTGTGTTTTATGAAACTTTATAAAAAAAAACTTTTTTAAAGACATGTTACAGGTACATCTAGTAGCTTCTGAAATTTATTTACAAGCTGTAGCTTATAATATTATAACTGACAATTTTATTGACAGCATTGATGAGAATGATACCTAATTTAATTAAAAACAATTTATTTGCTGAAAGATTAAATGGTAGAGAATTTTACATGACTAGTATACCTCAAAATCATGTCTCTGGCAAAGGTAAAACCTGAATTCTGAGCCACTGTACCATATCGAAGAGAATCTAATATCTAAAATAATTTAAGACAATATGGGCATTTAACTTATATTCATATTTTTGCAAATCAATATTAATAGCAAAGCATGCTGTGATTGATTAGTTAGAAGCTAGAACACCATTCACGCTCGTTTTGTGAAACTATGAGTTATGCAACCACTAGGCACTGTTGAGATGGATTTCTTCATATTAGGGTTTAAGTTAGACAAGTAAGTTTATTCAATTTCCTTTCTATGTGTTTGGTATGGTGACAAGGCTTTTTGAAGAAATATTATGGAAACAGATGGAAAATAATTCCAATGATTATCATGAGATGCCTCTGAAACAAAGGACTTGTAAGTTAGGAATCTGAGCACAGAATTGTGTACCAGGTCTTAGTTTTCCAAGCAGTTCTGTTCAAGTTAACTGATGAAGAGTTAGAAAAAAAAAATGGTATCTAAAACTGGACATTTTCTTGTCAACAATGTCAGCATTTCATTTCACAGAGCTGATTTTTTATCTAAAGCAATGAAATGAATGAATCTACTGTTTATGAAGGAACAAATCATTGTGGACAGTCTCTTGTGGTAAGAAAAGCACAGATACAGGATTTAAACAGGTTTTGTTTTTCACCTTAACTCTTATAAGCTGCATGACCTTGGAAGTAGAACTCAGAGCTTTAATTCCTTCATTTGTTAAATAATAAGGGCAACCCTAATTTCATAGAGTTTGGTGGACGAGGGGCTGGAATTAACAATATATATTGACCAACTCTTGACATCCACTAATACTATCTATGCTACTCTCTGCCATATATACATGTGACACACAGAATCAGATTCTCAAAAAATATTAGATGCCAGTAGAAAAGCACTCAATCCTAGTTATGAATGCAATATCCAGACCTGTGTACAATCATGATATCACATGTTGTAATGCACAGTTTAAAATTAATAGATTTTTTTCTACTTTGTAAGATCTTTCTTTTCAACACAATCTAAATCATGCATATGCTCCCCATGTTTTAGCTATACTGGGCACCCATTTGGAGCAAGGGAGAACTAGCATTGCTAATCTTATTCTAGATACTCAATAAACATACTCATTGAATCAGAAAATATGTTCATTATGCTGTACTTTATGGTTAAGCCTAATAAAATTTTGCATTAAGTAAGACTCTATGCCCGGATAATAACTGTTTGCACATTAAACTTTTGGATCTAACCGAGTCTATGATGTAAAATAAAAAGGCTTGTGGAATTCAAAATTTATCCTTGGATTTCCTCAGATAGTAACTAAGATGGCCTTAAAATTTCCCTCAGCCTGACTGGCACTTTCCTGACTCCTAGGCCCCTGACCTTCTTTTCTTAGAGCATTTACTTCAGAAAATTTATAATCATAAATTCTTTCTCCGTGCTTTTAGGATGTAAGTCTTTTTAAAAGTTTTTGCCAGTTTTATAAGACAGGAATGTCTTTTTTAGAATCTGGAAGCCATTCCTTTGAAATGTGTCCATCAAGGAAGATTGTGCCTCTACCTCCCAGTCTCCGTAGGTGGATGGGTATCAACTAGCAAACACAGGTAGCACAATCACAGAGAAAAACAAACTCGGTACTATCTCATTGTGCTGGGCACATCCCATTGATCAACCTCCCCAGCCAGTACTTTCTTCCAGTAGTTTGCAGTAGCTCATTTGGGCACACAAGAATGTTCCACACCTCATTTTTTGTTTTGTTTTGTTTTGTTTTGTTTTGTTTAGTTTTGTTATGTTATGTTTTGTTTTGTTTTATTTTTAATGGAGTGGAGTGTAGTCTAAGTTCTGGTCTCTCTCTGTTCTAATAGCTACAAATAAATTCACTTGCCTGTTTAACTTTTTCGAGGCAGCTTTAGTTTTGACAATATGATAACTTACTTTTGGCACAAAGTAGCCATATATATAGTTAACCTAATTCAAAATAAAATCATTAAGGTTACTAAAAATAGTTTTAATGTTTTTGTAATTTTTAATGCATATATACATATATAAGCAGCCCTTCCATTTATCTTCTAATGAAAGTAATTAACTCTGGATTTGTAAATTATGTCTTTGATATATAAATTGGTAATACTGATTACCAATCAGTTGAGCTTGAGATCCATACCACATATATTCCTCCAAAAAAAACACCACAGAAAACCACAAACTTTACAATTTTCCTTGAGATGAACTAATGGGTTTAATACTTGTTATTTTTATGGCTGGTATAAGGTGTAATGAAGACTAAGTTTGGCCATGGAAAGAGCTATATTCAACATTTCTTTGACAAATAACATTATATTGGACTATATCCTTGAAGGAATTATTTGTAATTTTCAGTTTATCTTTGTCAACACATATTTCCTGGATTTATGTCTATGGACTACTGTAAATATGACATGAATATCATGAAAATAAGTTACTAAATATAAATATGATGAATGATATAAATATGGGCTATTTGAGTGGCTAAATTACTTTATAACAATTTAATAGGCTAATAGCTGAACAAAAAATTAACCTATTTATATATCAACTCTTGCACTCTATTGTTTCTTAGAACATGAAGTATTTTGATTAAGTCTCATCCTTAATGTGTGGGTGTGTATATACACACATAGGTATATATGATATACCTGATGCATTCGATATATAGTAGATATACACACATAAACACACAAATATATATTTAATGTTTTATATTGACTTAATTTAATGTGATGATACACTTAAGCCCATCTAAATTTATAAAATAAAATTATTAACTAGAATTTGCTTTTCCTTTAGTTAGGTACATACAATCTTTATAAGACTTATTTAAAAACCTATATAATTTGTAAATCTATATAATTAAAAATTTATTAAAAATGTATTTGATAATACTAATCTAATTTACACTCTGAGATTAGAACGGTGTCTGCTGTTTTTCAGTCTGTCATAATGTCTTCTCAAAACAACTATGAAAACTTAAGCAATAATTTCAGAGAAGTATTTAACAAAGCTGCAAAAAATGATTTTGTAATGTATTGTTAATTCTTCTAACACATATTTGAAGTCTTTGTGATATGTAAGTCAACTGGTAAAATTTCAGAAAAATTCCCTCTCTGCGTGACTCACCACAGTGAAATGTGTCACCATGTGATCCATCATCTGAGATTTAGAACAATATCCCTAAAATTTACAGGAGAGGGTAGTTAAAGAAAGTATAGTCTTTGGAAAAAAATTAAGCAATAAAATTTTCAGTTAAATTATTATAATATATGACATATGCCACGGATTTGCATCAAATAATTATTGGACTTTTCAGTGCCTAAAATTCTGGCAATCAAATTGAAATACAGAGTGATATATATAGTATTGTAATAGTTGCAATTCTTTTTTTTTTTTTCCTTTCTTTCTTTCTTTTTGGGTTATACATAATGCAAACACCAAAATCTATACAAAAGATTTGTATAGTTAAGGGTTTTTGTTTTTGCTATAAGCAATAGAAAACCACATCTAATTTGATTTTTTTAAAGATTAGGATATCTAGAATATTACCAGAATAAGTCACAGAGTAGAAGGCGGTAGTACCTATAGATTTTTAGGTGGTATCTGATGATATGGTGCAACTCCTTGGTAGCTTAGCAGCTACAGTCTTAGGCCCCTTTTCAGATCTTCCCAATAATACAATTTAAAATGGAAAGCAGAAAAATGTTTACTTTCCCCTTTAATTACCTGTTTTCAAAATAAAGAGTTGTGTGGACAGCTCTTTACATATGACAAATAAACCTTTTTCAGAACCTAAGAAATATGTATTTTCTGCTCATTGGTAATAATATTCTTTCACTAATTCTGGAGTCTAGAACGAGAAATGATGCACTACGCTGGGATGTCAAAGTTGATGGCTCAGTCTCCCTTTACTCACAAACTTACTAAATATACGTATCAATCTGAGGCCTCCTGATTTTGACATAGCTCTACAAACTTTTTATATAAGGACAAAAAGGCTTTCTTGCATCAGCTTATATAGCTACTGGTCCTCATGTTCTTATGAGCAAATTTCATGACCTTTGAGTTATTGAAACCTCACCTATAAGAGGCACTATCGTAGATATCAAGAATTCAAAGATAGACTTTGCATTCAAGATGCAGGAAAAAACCCAGATTGTATTGTATTATATCCAGATTTTTTTTAAAATCAATATTAGGTCATGGAAAGGATAGAATGAAAATTCACAGACATTCTAAGCATACTAGTAGGTTTGGTAAGTATTTACATGACATTGGAAACAAAATGCACACCCAGGCTTCAATTTGGAAAATAATAAAGACCAACTACTCAACCCTTTGTGATCCTTGAATAAGAGAAATATATGTAAATGAAGAGATTATCACTTCTAAAAAGTATGAGTTTCCAAGCATGGTGAGCATATTACCTATAACTGCTTTAGGTTTTATTAGTTAAGATAGTCCCTCTGAAAACTTACATATGCACTCACATTCTAGTTATAAAACCATGTTCGTTTATTATTTAATTGATGAAATTATTAATTCCATGAGGGCAAAGAAACCATTCATTATTATACCCTCAGAGGTAGAAATACTATATGTTCTCAATTTTTTTTAATTGAACAGTTCTTCAATTCAAGTTGAAAAGTATTTTTGAAGTACTTACTTTGCACTAGGCAAGGGTAGGCAAGGGAAATATAATGATTAGGACACAAATCTTGCTTTTTTGAAGAGCTTAAAGATAGGAAATACGGTGGTATATCCCAACTTCTGCTGGTTTTTAACATAACTTAGTACCTGTAGCGTGGAAAACAACATGAGCTAGAAAATACTTAAATTATTAACCTATTCAATTGGCAGAAGTGTATACTGACAGAGGTATTACACAGCTTTAGCCCAATGCGTGAATGAAACACAACATCACAAAAGGTGGAAATAAGTTCCTAATGATTACTGCTGTGCTTACGCTGCACACTCCCTTGCACCACTCGCAAATGTTGTCATATATATATGTACGTCAACATGCAGCCATTTCCTTTACAGGAATAAAGGTCTGAATTGTGGCCCCTTTCCTATTCTTACTTTAAAATTCCAGGTCATGGTTTGTTTTCTTTCCCTTACACCTTAAAAATTTTTGATACCTCCAAGTTAATTTGTATTCAATGATCCTGTAATGTACTTCTACATATGAGCTGTGTGTGGACATTTATGTATTCATTATGGGCTATAATTCAATTTAGTACTAGTTGAAATAGGCTTTATTTCTATATACTGACTAATCAGATACTACTTTAGCTCTACTACTGGTCTTTTATATTCTTTCACTTCAAATTGCAGTTCAGACTTTGTTATTTAAACAATGACTTTCCAGATCACCTTGGAAACTAGTTTTCAGAAATCGCTAGAAACTAAAGTATCAAATTTGATTGAAAAATATGCATTGTCTCATTCTATCCATTAAAGCCATATATTGCCAACTTGAATGCCTACATTATTATTATCTCTCTCAATAAATTTACTATTTCAGGATGATTGGATAATCCACTCAAATGCAATACAAAGAAATTATGAGATTTACTTGCTGGAGACTTCTCCTAGCAATGCCACTACCCTAATCAAGGAGATAGTATTTTCCCGGGAACAGTAATTCAGAATTGGGTGCTAGGACCTGAACTGTCAGGCACTTCCAGATAAGAGGCTATGGCATTTTAATGTCATATGCACTAGTCTCACCACCCCCTCCTATTCACAAATAATAAAAATCATAAAAAATAATAGAAACCCTTTGTCAACCAGAAAATTGAATCATCTTTCCTCCGATACACCTAGAACATCTCCTTTTATATCTATTTAGGGCAAGACTGCTTCAAATAAATTTATGTCCAGTCTCTTGAACTGGAGCACTGTCTCTCAATAGATTAGCTTATCAGATGGACCTGATCTCAACTTTCTGGTTTCAACTATTCCCTGATGTCAACTGTGACCTGGAGCAACTATGTCTGCTGGCTCTCCACCCCATCATGGACTGGGTTACTACTGCCTACACGGGATTTATATTACCTCCCTCAGCCCTGGCTATGCTGTGTCCCATACCAGTTCCCTGACATGCACCCTGCTTCCTAGGAGACCTTAATACAATACCAGTGCTTATTTTTAGCAGGCACCTTATGTTCTTTATGTATGGATTACCTACAGACTGTTTTTCTCACCTTGCCCTCTTGTAACTGATATCATCAGTTAACAGAAAGACAAACTGAGTAGAAACTGAAGTAAGAGATTTCATGAGGTTCTCAAACTCATCTATCCTAATCTGATGGAAAGTGAATCTATTGACCTTCAAGTGTAAGATACATGTCTTTGGTCTTCTTTTCTTAAAAACTAAATCTGCTTTCGGTTTCTAGATCTGCCCTGCTCTAGCATTATTTCATCAGAAAAAAATATCATTTAATAGACTAATCAAACCCTTTGGCTCTATTATTAAGAATATTCATTTTATAATGTTCAGAATGTGGTTTAGTCTTTCTGTGAAAATGAATATATTTCCATTTTCTTTCAGATTGAACTTTGAGGAGATATTTCAGTAGTAAAGAAGAGTAATGATATCCTTGATCCAAAGAAATCGGTTATCTATTCCCATGCCTTTTGTTAATTTTTGAGGGCATATTAGCCAGATTGTGGCTAACTGCTCCTACAAATCAGTTTTGCTAAGCACACTATAGACAGATCTTAAATCTCTGATGTTCCCCCTTGTGCCTTTAAATGTTTTTTTTTTCATTTTTTAATTTTCATCTCTCTTATCAGTTATGAAAGCTTAGTTAGCTTGTTAGAATGGAAAATCAATTAACTACATTTGGTTGAGTAAATGTGTTTTTTCGTGGATAAAATGTATTCTTCACTATAAATGAAGTAAAATGGTAAAATGGAATAAAGCATAATGTTCATATGCAAATAATGAGAAGACAAAACTTTCATTTCTAAATTTTAAAAGTCACTGAGACTACATATTTCTTAGATAGGTTTTCAAATAAACAAAATAATTCTTTATAACTTATTGAATCAAAAGTATTAACTATTAAATATTAATGTTTCCTACTGATGTTGTATTTTTCCCTAGAAATAGTTAAACTGAGGTACTTTATGATTCTTTATCAAGCAGTTTAATTCAAATACATAAAAATATTAGAAAATCCATCCATCAGTAACACTCACCATAACAGAAATTATTAGGAAATAAACTTTAAGTGTATGTTATGTCTACCCTGGAAAATTAGCAAACCCTAAGAGAACAAATATTTTTCCCTCACCTTGTTTGGAATCAAGGGAGAGTCCAGATAAATATATTAAAATTGCAAAGACATTGTCAGTTTTATCTTCACCATTGGCCCATTTGAGTGGGCATGAGAAGTCTAGCAAAAAAGGAGAAATACATTTTTAGGCAGAAGTTTGTTCATAGTTATTGAAGGTATATCCTTAGATCGTTTTTCCTCCCTTTCACAAACTAGGCTGATCTACTTACATTAAGTGTAAATAGATTTTGCTTCTGCTTAGTGACTGTGTGTAAGCAGAGTGTGACTTCCTAGAGACGCCTGCCCATTATCCTTTGGTTTAGGTCTAGAACAGAGTTCAGCATGGAGATTGATAAAATTCTTTGTCCTTCCTCCAGGATAAGGAAAAACTGTCCCTTAAAGACAAAAATGGTATGTCTGCTTCTTAAGCAACATTTTAACGAAAAATTACAACTCCCTATCTTTTTTATTACAATAGCTATATATTTCCTTAGTATTTTATATATTTTTATACATTATGTTATATATTATTTTTATATATTACATTATTTGATCTTATTAACATTTCCCTTAATGGTGACATAAGGAAACTGAGGCACAGATAGGTTTAGAGAGAAGAGGGTATTAATTTACCTGCATCTTTGAGATGTAAGACATGTTCAAGGTCATATAGGTAATACTGTGCTTTAGCACCTGAAAGAGGCATAATATATATTTAATAAATATTCTTGAATAAACAACACTGAGCATTCCTTAAGAAATGGGAAATTCCTCTTCCTCATTTTCTATGATAAATCAATACTAAGCTGGTTTTATCTCTTTCTTTATCTTTAGCATAATTTTCCTTGCTTGTGTTTATTTTAAGATATTGGAACATGTCATTTAAAGTAATTCATAGCCTCCACACTGAATTCCTTGTTCACATTTTTTAATTCTCTGTTCATGTTTTTGAATTATACCAAAACTTACCTTCAGTGCTCGCTTTGGCAGCACATCTATCAAAACTTACCTTCATTTTTCTGAACAAGTTAGCATTCTAAATCTTAGATTTTGTCATTTCTCTGCTTCAAAATCTTGAGATACATCTTATTCCTTCATAGCATTCATGGCCTTCCATGGTATGACCTTTGTTTTCATCCACAGCAACATTATCTTGCCTTAACACACTCTCCTTCTGCTAACTGAAATTCTTCCTCCCTGTAATGCCCTGCCATTCTACCTAATGCCAAAGTATCCATATATATTCAAATTAAGCTATATTTTCTAATAATTTTTTTAATCTTTTTTTTCTAAGAATTTTCTAATCCAATTACCCCAAATTTGAAAACTCTCTTCTACTTTCCTACAATGTGTATATCATAACCCATAACCTAACCACAGTATTTTTAAAGTGATCTGTTTTCTATGTTTGAATATTCGAGTACGTTATAAATACCCAGGAGGCAGTAAACCTAACATAGTTTCTGATATACAATAGCAATAATATTTCATATATTCAAAAATAGCTAAACTAATACAAAAATATCATAGTTAATTCTTCTCAAAATTTATAGATTTACTATTACTAAGTTTATTGTTTTGGTTTTATAGAATTTATGAGCAGATGAATTCTGCATTGTATAAATTGCAATATAAAGTTAAATAGAGATATAGTGGTATAAGTATGAATTGGGATTTGGCTTGAATAGAATTGGATATAGCTATAGATATATCCACAGTACAATATACATAGATATAGATGGCACAGTTTGGCTTATATGGTAAGCCGGAATTACTATTTTTTAACCTCCATGAAAACCAAAACACAGTAGAAAAAATCGATCTGAAGTCAAAATGAAATATTTAGTATCTATTCAAAATTTAAATATATCTATTGCTTAACTACCAAAACCAGAGGGATGTTTTCAAAGTCTAAACTTGACAAGCAATGAAATTATTACCATAAATTCACAAGCAAGAGATTCTCCAACTGCAATCCAATTGAAGTGTTTAAAAATTGGGGTAATTTTCACAGAAATAGAAAATTTCTTCTAAATCTGAAGATCTACACTTGGTAAAGTATAAAGATTTCCATGGGTGTTTGTCTTTGGTTAAAAACCAGTACATTCATTCAACAAAATTGGTTTATTTCCTTGAAGAATATTATAAATATTTTTGTGGAAGTTTCATTTACTCGAACATTTCTTCTAAGTGTTTCTACTAAGGAATTCCTTAATAAGAAAGCATCTAAAATAAGTTTTTAAAGCAAAACTCAATATGCTTATTGGCACAATTTTGAATGATGGTTAATTTCTGAATTGGCAACAAATACTTCTGTTTTATGTGCTCTAGCATTTCTTCAATTGCGGATGATATGATTGGAGAACACAGATGTGCCTAAATATTAATAATAACAGTCACTGCATATTCAAAGAGTATGTGCATAATTTGGTAGAGCTTAATTGCAATATGAGATATATAACCATTTGTTTATCTATGAAAACCGAATAATACCTATTCAGAGAAGCATTTCATTAGCTTCCTTGGCAGTGCTTTTAGAAAGAATCAGTGCCAGATGTGGACACAAAGGAGAGAAACAGGAATTAAACCAAGGAAATTCTTGGCTACTGTAAACAGTTCATTTATGCCTAAGGATATTTGCTTGCTGTGCTTTTAATTTTTAATATGCACATATTTTGTCATCCTCCATATATATTCTCAAGCTAGAAACATTCTATTTGTCCCAAATACTACATCCTAGAAAATATAATGTACTTTTTAGATTATTTCTGTCTTACAAAATAATGATATATCATGGAATTAGATGAGATGATACATAATGAAATATACTTCATAATAATTATATACCAATTTGTGTTGTTTCTCTTAAGTTTGGACTATAGATCCTAAACTTTGTCAGGCAAAGTTCTGTATGTAAACCTGTTATTCATTTGGAATATAATATTTTCTCCTAATTTTATTCATGATACATGTTTTAGCTCTAAATGGAAAGAATATATGGATGTTCATAAATAGAAATTGTAAATACATCTGTCCCTGGTCACAAGACACTCAAGTACACATTTCTCAATATGTCCACAATAAAATTGGATTAGTTATTGAAGTCATGATGTTAGATAATGATAAATCTAGTGAGCAATCCTATCCAACCGTTGAAAAAAGTAATAAGCAGGAATATAACATAAAAGGAACATGTAGTTCCTTGGATTATCTTAGAAAGTCAAACTAGGGCAGCCCACATGGCTCAGCAGTTTAGCACCTGCCTTTGGCACAGGGCGTGATCCTGGAGACCCGGGATCGAGTCCCATGTCAGGCTCCCTGCATGGAGCCTGCTTCTCCCTCTGCCCGTGTCTCTGCTTCTCTCTCTGTCTCTCATGAATAAATAAATAAAATCTTTAAAAAAGAAAAGAAAGTCAAACTAATTCAAATTAAAAATCCAATCACGTAACTATCAATTTTTTAATACATATTTAAGTATGTATATTTAAGTCTGCAAATAATATGAAACAATAGTTTTCATACCTGGATATAAATCAGAATTAATTTCATCACTGAAAAGTACAAACTCTCTGACTCCTTCAACAACTGAATTGCATCTTTGAAGAGTAGAGTTTTAAAATGTGTACAAATAGCTCCCTGGCTGATTTTCTTCACAAAGTACAGCACACACATACACACACACACACACACACAATAAAAAAAAGTATAGCACAATGAAGATATTTTCTGACTCTCCATAAGAATCTGTATTTATCTCATTTGGATTCCTCTAATATGCTTCAGACTTTTTTTAATGTTAAACAATGCATGCTTAATGATTGTTGCTTTATTTCTCCAAGAGCTTTATCCCCTTTAGAGCATAATTATAAAATGGCAGAAGTTACAAAGAGTTACTCTATCCAATACCTGAAAAGAAATAACAAACACGAATATTATGTTCCCATAGACTTTCAGGTAGGCTTTGCAGATTGAAATGATTGTGTGTGTGTGTGTGTGTGTGTGCATGTGTGTATGAGTGTCCTCCAGGTTTGTCTTCCCACTCAAATATGTATGATTTTGGAAAACCATTGGTTGTTGCATTAAGACCCCATTTTCCCACTTTAAATTCATCCTGTTCTATAATCATATGAAATGAGCATCTATTTGTAGCATAAAGATGAAATAATGGTACTACGTTATAGTTACATTTTTTCTTATATCAATTTAATTTTGCATGTTTAAAAGCAAGCAGATGCATTAAACTTTCAAAATACCTTACTATTATTCTCAAATTAACTATAGTGCTCTAAATGAAAAAGTTAAAATATATTTGTGTAACTTAAAATGATGGCATGATTTATTTTGTGCTGAAGTAGTGCTTCTAGGGTGCACCTGGGTTGAAAATCCCATGCTTAGTTGGTGCAAGTCACATCAGGAATATCAGGCTCTCTGAGTATCAGATGTTCTCATGCCTAGATTATCATGGATCAAATTTTCCTACAAACAGCAATGCAAGATTGATGAGGCAAAACTAAATAGCTGAAGTATGCAGATGTTATAACAGTCAGGCAAGACACAAGGATTCTTCCTATTAACATAAAAAAAAGACTAGAACCTTGTGATAACTTTCTAAATAAAAATTAAAATGTATTTTGTTGTTGATCTGTTGGGTCAATCAAAATATGTGAAGATGCAAATTTATTTGTAATTAAATTCAGAAGGCAAAATGCTATTCACTTTTATTTCTTGTGAGATTTCCAGGTTTTGGAGTCAGGGAATATTAAAGGGAGTTCTGATCTCTTGTGAAGCAGAAGAAAGGTCAGTGGCTGAGAAAAGTATCTTAAAGTTCTTCATAAAAAGCAAAGCATTTTTTTTTTACCTCGTTCCTATTTCATTTTTCTGTTCTATGTCAAAGACATAGAAGATACTTGTGTTATTTAGGGTTCTCCAAAGAAACAGAACCAATAGAATATACACTCTACCTGCATCATCAAGTATTTATACCCTCTGTATCTTTCCTAACAGCATTCAAGTATTCTGTGTTTCCTACCAACAATGCTTCTCCTGCAATATGAAAGCCATCTGATTTACTGTACAGATATTTTCCCATAAAATTGTTTATATTCACTGACTTCACTTGTTGCCTTCCACACCCCTTACTCCACTCCAGAAACCCTTTCATTTATACTACCTAGACGTAAACTTATAGATATTAGACACAAACTAATCTTGTCAAGTAAACCAAATAATCTATTTTTATAAAATCTATACATCTTTGCTTAGGCATCGTCTTAATTGACTTTTTGGCAGAATTTAACACAATTGACCACTTCATTCTTCTTTAAACATGTCCTTTACTTGGCTTCCAGAATACCACATTTTTCTTATTGCTTTTTCATTGATCATTTATTCTAAGTATCCTTTGTTGGCTATTTCTTTTATCTCTTATTTTAAAATGCTCAAGTGTCTTATACCTTGTTCTGAGGACTTCTTTTTAAATGATTTATCATAATTCTATCACGTGAAAAGTGGCATATAATGATTCAGTGCATGAGATCTGGAACCAAGCTGCCCTGACTGGAATTCAGTTTGATCAAGTGGTTGGGCAAAATATGTAATCTGTCCAGATCTAAATTTCTTCCCTCTAAATGAAGACAGAAATAATGTCTACCTTTTAGAGTTGCTTTTTGAAGTTAATAACACTATTTAGAATAGCACTTAACACCTGGTTATAACCCAACACATGTTATTTATTAAGAGGAATTTCTTAATGCTATTATTCTGCTCACCATAAATATGCTGATAAGGCTAAAATTTACAACTTTAATGTGAGACTTACCCTTGGCTTCCAATTTCACATTACTGACTTAGTAAATATTTCAAATTTAAATATCTAAAACTGAATTTTTTAACTCCAAGAATATAAATTCTTCTCTTATAGTTCTCATTCCACTAAGCGACACCACTATTAATCTAGTTTTTCCAGCAAAGCATTTATTTACCACCGGAAAAATGCTGGTATCTATTTCAGTAACCTAACATGATGGAAATCTATCACAAAACAAAAACAAACTCAACTTCCTTAAAAGCTCTTTTCTTCTATCTTCAGACTGTGTTTCCTCTTGAGTATGCAACATCGTCTCATAACCCTCTCTCACTTATCCACTATAAAGATAGTAGGGTAAACTGACACTTACAAAAAGGACATAAATCTACTGGCTCTTCTCTTCAAAAATTAAGATGTAAATGGAATGGAATGGAAGAAGAATGGGAAAAAAATAACTTATCATCTCAGCAACCCTGAATAGTCAAAGCAGTTAAAAAAGAAATTGGAAAAATATGTATTATTGATCATATCACTCTTTGAAGCTCTGCTTAATTTGGTCTATGCCAAAGTTTTGCACAAAGCTCTTGGCTGACATTCACATGCTTCAAAACTAAACCTTTCCCTGATGAAGAAAAGACATTCACTTGGCACTCAGTACCTACCCCCATCTGCTCTTGCCATTTCCAGCTGCTTCCCTTATGGTCCGTGAATTGGGAAGAGTTATAAGTGTCTCATTTACCTAAAAATGGGAGTGGTATCCATTCCTTTGGTATGTTGTTGATATTACATCAAGTGTTTAAATTCCTGACTGGAAACCTGTAGAATTTTATCACTTTTCTTCTGATTATTTATTCTTCAAGGATGTTGAACTTAGATCTGATTCACAAAGAGGAAATTCAGTCATTCTATGGAAAACTTGAGGTCTCTTAGGGGTTATTCAGTTAGGTTTTGTTTCCTTTCAATATAGACTGAACCAAAAAATTCAATAAACATCATGGAGTATCTACTATGAGAAAGGAAGACATTTTTCAATCTAGAATATTTACTCAAATACTCACACATTCACATTATAGAAAGATATCCAATGAATAATCACATACAATGGAGAGTGTTAATGGGACTGCAATCCATGTCTCTATGTGTTTAATCAGATTGTTTTTCTAATGATGTCAGGGGAATTGAGGATTTTATGGTGGCAGGTGGATGGATAATTAATACAGGAATGTGAAACACTTGAGGAGAGATGTGATTTGTTTGCAACTTTGGATTACATTGAATTCCCAGAGTTCCTCACTTGTCGTTCTAGGCATGAGGGATGGAGGACACCAGGAGAGAGGAGAGGGTAAAAGTGAAGAATTGAAGAGAAGAGACTTTATTATTCTAAGATTTCACTTAGTAGTTTTGCTGGGGTTTGTCTCACACCACACACTTGTCATGTAGTTCTTTACTAGCCTTGGTCCTTCATTTTGCCCCTGAACTATTGAGTTATTCAGAAGAAATGGGATGAGAACTAAAAAGCAACCAAAATGCCCACATATGGTAGTGATGATTAATGACAAAACAAAGAATGCATGTCTAAAGTAAGTATCTAGAAAAGCACAGTATAAGGTATCCAGGTAATGTGGTATATTGAGTATAGTTATTACAAATACTTAAGTAGTGTAGGTGGTAACAGGATTAGACCTCATCCTGGGGCCCCACTTCTTTCACTGGTCTCACAAATGACTGAGTCAAACAATCAGAAATTTTTTCTTGTTAGCATTTTCTAATATAATTTGTTTCCTGAGAGAAGTACTATGTCAGTTCAGGAACATCTGATGTTAATCAGAACCAGGCTGGCAGATGAGCCCTGAGAGGTTGGGAGGAAAAGAGATCAAATATGAAATATGTATACTTCACTTGCAATGAAGGAGAAATGATGAAGAAACTCGTAACTTTACTGAGACATCCCTTGTAACTCAAAATGGAACTAGAGCTATATTAAGACGTTTTGAGATATCACTGCACTATTACTTTGAAGGTATCCCTCTATAGAACATAAAAAATATTCACCCATCAATGATAAATCAGCCTCATCTCTAAATAGACCAGATGCGATGCAGTTAAATAGGTTGCATAACATTGCATTTTGTAAATATGCTTGTACAATAATTGGTCAAACTTTCTGTGTTTGTCTCAAACCTTTCCATAAGTCCCTAAAAAGGACTTTATAAGGTTTAAGCTCTGCCTTAAGTACTTAATGTCTAAATTAACTATGAATGGGACAGTAGATTTATTCAGAACTACTTGGGGAAGATGGATAAATTCCGTGTTCTAATCACATATGCTTGTCAAATGATTTTACTTAATCTCATTATGAAGTATATTCCTCTTTTGAAATTGCACATAATTATCCATAATGCATAATGTCTGAGTTTTCCTTCCCTTCTTTACTCACACAACATGTAAAGATGTTGACATTAGAGCTGACCTAAGAATAAGGCAAGGACTACTACTCAGAGATGAGTCAGTGAGTTCGATTATCTTGCAAATTATGTAATCATTACGTCTCAAAATGTTTCTTTGCAGACTATCAGTTCCCTTTAAATGTCTTTTCTAATATTTTAGATACTGTTCTTTTTAACATTAAAATGGGCTAATCCTGCTTTAGAAATAATAATAATATAAAAAGGTAGACTCCATGGTGATTTGGGGTTAAGATAATAAAATTCAAACATTTCAGATGAGCCAAAAGACTGACTCTTAGACCCAGTCTCTCTCTGAAATTATAAGGTTATTGTACTGAGAGAAATGAGTTTAAGTAAGTTTCATTTCATTTCCTGCCATGTCTACCTTACCAAAAGAAAAACAAATGAATCAGATTTTCATTCTTCTTTTTTAATTCTCCTTTCATGCATGTAAAAAAAAAAAAGACCTTCAACAAACTATGTTAATTTAATATCCATAATAAAACAATGTAGTTCACAAGTGGCAGAAAGCAGTGCTTTATCTTTGTCAGGTGATACATACGATTATAGAGGCAATGTTACAGGGCATCCTAGAATAAACAGACATTATCAGGCTCATTGGCCATTGATTCATCTACTACAAGGCTGAAAGATATCACTGTATCTGCATACCTGTGTGAGTACACTGAATGGGAAGCTCGGACATTAGATATGGTTAAGAATCATCAGAACTAGCTAAGTGTCTCTGATGGAAAAAAGTATAATGAATTTTTAAAGCACTTGATATATATATATATATATATATATATATATATATATATATATATATCACACTTAGGCAATGAATTCATGTATCTAAGGAAAATCAACCAGACGTGAATGAAGAAGAAATTTGTACGGCTGACAGTTAAGTAAATGTCATTTGCCTAAAAACTATAACTACTGTTAGAAGTGTGTAATAATTATTAAGAAGTAGGCAACACAGAGGCTGGTTTTACCAATCTAACTTTGCTCTACTTTCATGTAGTAATTTTACAGCTGCTACACGAGATTCACAAGAGAAAATTACATATCCCTAACATTCAAATATATTCAGTAACCTGGGGATCTTGTTGAAAGGCAGACTCTGATTCAGCAGATCTGGGGTGGGACCCAAGATTCTGCATTTCTAACAGGTTCTTAGGTGTTGTTGCTGTGCTGCTTAACAGTTTGTACAGCAAGGAACCAAAGCATTTCACTCATGTACTTTGAAGGTCTAAAACCACTTTAAATTAACTTACAATAAGTGTGCAATATGAGTAAAGATGCAAATATAAACCTGAAATTTTGAAAAAAATTTTACAGTATCATTATAAAAGTCTATAGATTAATAAACATGTATGTGCTGTAGAGTCAATGGGTTTTCTTTCCAAATGATGTTTTAAAATTCCCTATGATTTTCTAAATAGAGAAAATTAAACAAGAACAGTCATGATTGTGTATATTACTTTTATGTGACTTGATTGCTGTGATAGATGTTGACAAGATTTCTTTTTCTAATGAATAATCACAAAGGATTAATTTAATAAGAATAAGATGACATCTTTAAAGTATAAACACCACTTCCCTCGAGCAAAGCAAAGAAAAAACAATCATGCCCCTTTGAAATATTGCAACAGATTAAACATAGAAAATCTCACTGGTTTGAAATTTTAGTAATATAATAAAATTATAAGTCTACTAAGACAATACTATTTTTGATAATATTCTCAATAAAATCATTCCACATGCTACACAGGATGCATGAGTATTATGAGCAATATACTAATGCACATATGTTCCTATTTATATTTTGATATAGTCTGTATATATGATTTGTTCATTGTTTCCATATTTTAAATTTGGTATATGCAGTTCTAATATATGATGTACTATTGTGCTATACACTTTTATCATGGAGTATTCTTTATATCTAGCAGAAGAGAAATTTTCATATCTTTATTATATATATACAAATTATGGACATGTTTTTCTGCCCAATAAATTATAATTTGATATTATAGAAAAGCCTAATAAGATTTTAGATGTTAAAGTTATATTAAATGCTGATATATATGAAAAAGAAAAAGTTGGAGGGTAGAGAAGCTAAGGATTTTACCTAGGTATATAACAAAAGCCAGAGTACTCAAGATTTCTTGAGTAGCAGGACAATGTTCTTTTCTTTATTTCATATGATGGAATGCAATTCAAAACACTAGAATCTCTTCCTGATACTGTGAACTGGTGTTGGAAATAGTAATTCTCCCTATCACTTTTGAAATCAACTAACAGAGTCAACACATAGCAAGAGGCTGAAAGTCTTGCAGGAAAGCATGTGTAAAGTTGACTAAGAATATATGGTCAGCAATGTAAGCAGAGAAAAGAAGCATAGTCACCAGAATTGGTTGTGGGTAAATGTTCAGAAGGTAGTTTTGTCTAAAAAAGAAACAAAAACTCAGATTTATAATCAATGATTTACTTGGAGAGTGGAGCTACTTTTTTTTTTTTTTTTTTTGAGAATGTGGATATCTCTTAGGAAAATCTCCATCTCCTTTCTTGGAAACTTTGCTAAATAAGCAACATTCTGAAAACTTATTCAGTTTTTGAGGTACACTGATTCTGGAGAGCAGAGTCCTGAAGGGTCAATGGAAGAAGTATTGGTTAAAAGGAGACCTAGCCTTTGGCTCAGATCATGATCCCAGGGTCCTGGGCTTGAGCTCCCTGATCAGCAGAGAGCCTTCTTCTCCCTCACCCTCTCCTGCTCCGCTTGCTGGTGCTCTCTTGCACTCTCTCTCAAATGAATGAATAAAATCTAAATAAATAAATAAATAATAAATAAATTTATTCCCTGTACATCAACATCAAATTTCTTGATCCAAGCTCAGGATCAGTTACTAGAACATTTCCCTCTGTTTGATATTTTTTTATAAAGCATCTTTTTCAGTCTTAGGACCAGCTTTTAATCGGTTAATCTATGATTGTAACTTAAATTCATTTTCTGAGAAATTATGATAAAAAGCAAATTCCAAACCTAGAAATGAAAAGACTCTGTGTGGGATATCTGAGGTAAGAATATGTTAAAACTATTAGCATATTATATTTCTAAATTGCTAATATTTGAATATCTTAAAATATATATGAAACACTTGAAATTAATAACATGCTCATTGTTATAGTGTAAGAATGTATGTGCATATATATATACACACATATATATTTTAATTTTAATTTTTAGTCTCTTACCATAAGTGAATGTTGGAAGTGATTATAACATAATAACTGTGAGTAAAACACTGGAATAAGCAAAGGTTAGAAACAGAATTAATTAGTAATCTCTTGGTTAAAAATAGCATGATTGCCACACATAGGACAGACTAGTGTTTTAGGTGTGCTCTGTTCCCAGTAACACTCTTGGTGTTTCTTCCCCATTCTATCATGAAAGCAAGATGCAAAAAGAATATCACCAACCTATCACTAGTCTGAAGCACACAGTGAGTAACATGAAGTTTGTGCTGGATGTTGTTGACTGTTGTCTGGTGGCCCTTGCCATGTGGTCTAGATATATACCCAGAAGACCAGGTAATTACAACCAGAGGAGACAGCCCTTAGAAAACAGTAGTCTTTGAAAGAGAGTTGGAGGAGGTTATCTGTGGGGTCATAATTGTTGGATTCAGAGACACTCAGCCTGTATTAACAATCAATGGTTCTTTACCCCATTAAGGTTATCAGTTCCTGCATAATCCTGAAAATCCACTCTGGCCTCTCCTTTCCCATTATCAGGCAAGTAGTTGCATATCAGGGGACATGAGCTCACAAAGAAAACTGAACATCTGAGCAGGCCTATTGATATATAAAAATATTAAAATGGAAACAATCTATGGCACCCAACCTGGTATTAATGAATCAAACCAAATAGAAATATATAATAAAAGCATCAAATTAATTAAATATTCTCAAAGAGATAAAAGCAGACATTGAAAATATAAAGCAGGAATAAGGAGTCATAGAGAAGAATCAAGTTGAAATGTTGGGTATAGTAAATGCAAAATAAAATATAGAACTTAAATGGCTGATTGAAGATCCTAGGAACAATTTAGGCACAAAGAGAGAGCATATACAAAAAAATCCTGGATATGAAAAGTAGAAGGAGAAACATCAAAATCCATCAAAGAACAGTTTTAAGAGAGGAAGATATTTTGGGAAAATATTTAAAGTTATAATCTTAGAATTTAATAGAATTAGGGAAAATGTAAGACTTTAGATTTAAATTTTTTATCAAGCACAAGAAAGCTAGATTTAAAAAATACACTTGTGATTGATAAAATGAAATTGAAGAACAGGAAATGACAAATAATTTGAAAATCTAGAAAAATAGCTTTATTACAAATGTACAGGACAACAGTTAACATGTGAATTCTCAACAGTGACCCTGAATGAAAACAAATACACAGAGTAATAACTTCTAGGTTTTGAAGAAAAATCGCTTGTAATTTATGTCTACTTAATCTATTACATAAATGTGACGGAGGAAAAAATGGTGAAGGAAACTAGACTTTTTAAATAATAGCATAAAAACATTGTTTCCAATTTTTTTTTTTTTGGTAGAATTACCTTACCAAAAGTGAATCAAAGAAACTCCATGAGGTTTCTGAATTTAGAATGTGAAATAAAAATATAATAAAATAACCTATTTGTAAATAAGGCAAAATAACATTAATAAGTGTGATGAATACCCTGTGGAATTGTGAAGTAGATTGGTACCTTGATGATCTATCCATTGCAATTGGATTGAAGTACATTGGTGCTACACAAAAGTTTTCTTTTATTTTACATTCATTTTTATTTGCTTTTTAATTGGAGAATGAATTATGTCCATGTAATTTACCAAATAAAAAGTATCACCAGGTGTATTTTCCTGGAGAAAACCAGGACTTGAAGATCTTTACAGGTAGCAAATTTTACCAGCTGGAGGGCATACATGGTGGGTTATGTGTGAGGCTTCAGTACCTGGAATCTAAGAGAATAAGCTCTGGGCCCAGGTTGCCATGTTGTAAATACTGGTCTATTGTCATTAGTTTTATGAAGTTAAGCAAATGATTTAATCACTCTTGTTTAGTTTTCTTATCTATAAAACGTGGATAAAGACAACTTAAGTCATATGATTCTCATGTGGGTTCCCTGAGGCCTGACATACATTGTTTAATGAATGTAATTACCTAGACCAGTGAGGGGATTAAACAGAGTGGCCTCTATGAAGACACTGGGTAGCCAGGTACAGAAAAAGGAGGGTTCCATTCTTCAAGGAAAGAGAAAAAATATAAAGGTAATGACATTTGGAAAGAGAGATGGTATGCTAAGGACAAATGGTGCCCTTCTCAGAATTCATAAGTAAATATCCACCAAAGAGATTATTTGGGCTTCCTGAATTAGTTGTGGAAAAACAAGTAGAATACTGATCACATTTTTATCTTATTTTCTGTTTGTCCTTATTTAGCGTGATTCTTTTCTAGCATACTTTTGCTTGGAATGAGTTACAGAATTCAGGTGGTACATGTTAGAGTGAAAAAGAGATACCAGGGATTGAATGGAGTATGGGGAAAGCAGATATTGTTAAGGTCTTGTTCTTTCCCAGATCGAGCCCAGGCTATTGCAATTACTGTCAGTTCCATCTTCAAAATATATCTGAGTCTGACTTTTCCCCACCTCCATCTCTACTGCTCAACCATCTTCTTCACCTCGCTAATTAAAAAAAAGTCTACAGACTGGTCTCTCTAATGCTACTTTTCCCACTTTTCATTTACTTTCATAGAGTAGAAGAAGTGATTCTTACAAAACCTGATAATTCCATGTCACCCCTCTGCCCAGTCTCTCCAATGGTTTTTCATTTCACCTTGAACAAAAAGAGTTCTTTAAAATGGATCGAAAAAAGACACCAGGTCCCTCAGCTGCTCTCTTCTCGCTCATTTCCTGCTGTATACTTCATTGCTCACTCCCTCGGCAGCAGCTACATTGGCCTCTTTGCTTTTCCTCTAACACACAGAGCAAACGTATTCAAGGTGTTTGCAGTTCCCTTCCCAGACCTGGTCTTAAACACTGATATTTCTAGATCTTACTTTTTTGGTTTTCTTCTTGAGAAAAATTTCCTGTCCACTCTATCATCAGTTTTCTTTCACTATCCTTGTCTTATCTGATTTTTTACACTGTGTTACTCTTTGCAATAAGTAACAATAAAAATAAATGACAAAGGGAATCCCTGGGTGGCTCAGGGGTTTAGCCCCTTCCTTTGGCCAGGGGTGTGATCCTGGAGTCCTGGGATGGAGTCCCGCATCAGGCTCCCTGCATGGAGCCTGCTTCTCCCTCTGCCTGCATCTCTGCCTCTCTCTCTCTCTCTCTCTCTCTCTCTCTCTCTCTCTCTCTCCCTCTCTGTGTCTCTCATGAATAAATAAATAAAATCTAAAAATAATAATAAATAAATAAATAAATAAATAAATAAATAAATAAATAACAAATACATGTAGTTGCTCACTATTGTCTGTTGCTCACTAGGTTTCAAAAATCATGAGAGTGGTACCTTGGTTTGTTCTTTTTCACTGAGCTTTCTGGTTTTCTGGACTCAGAACTACATTGGGGAATAAAACTCCAGATAAGAACTCAGGGATAGTTTAAGACTAAATTTTTCTGGAATCACTAATTCAAATGTCGTGGTCAAAACTTCCTCGACACTTGTGTCCTATGTAGCAGCCAAAATGCTTCTTTCACACATCAATGTGCAAAAATATTTGATTATTTTGATTTACTTTTTTAAGGTCATGGAAAGCTATGGAGTTTAACATGCTTTAAATGAAACACAAATATTTTAATTAAACATATATGGCCATTTTCCCCTTATTAAGAGCTTCCTTGGGCTACATTTTATTATAAATATCATGTAGTGCTAGCTTAGAGCTATTCAGAAGTAATAAGAGAATCTGAGAAAACCAAAGTGTATTCAGTGTACGTATGATGTGAATATAAATGTATGTATGTGTTTTATTTATACAAGTGTCTATATGATATATATTATTATATATAGAATACATATTACATTACATTATATAAAAATTAAGCATATACTCATAAATATGGGTTTCTATGGAGAATGGGTAATTGATCACATGGTAAAATTATAACATGGAAAATTATATTTTAGTGAATACGTTTGGCCATATGAATCAAGTCCCTCATTTTGCAGTTTCCTTACTACTTCTGAATTGGTGTAGTAATAGAAGTAGCAGATAGCAGATAGTAGTGAGACTTAAGAAGCTGTAGTGTTTTCTCCTCCCATCACCACACTATAGTTCTGCTTAAAAGTTCTTACAACTGAAAAAAATAGTATGATTTCTCATGTATTTCTATAAAAGAGAAATGTGCACCTTATATGTCCATTCACACATTTATTTTAAATGAAGTTTTGAGGGGTATAAAAATCTTTATACAATTGTTATTATCATTTTAATAAATGTCTACATGGAACTTAATTTGATTTATTATAAGGGAAGTTTGCTTCTTTTTATGAACTGTGGCATCTAATTTTTAGATTTGAAGCAGTATTTTCTGATTTATGTTGGCGTTAATAACATTGACTCTGCGAAAATCGCCATTCCCTCCCGGTTGGGCACTACCCTTGGGAGGATAGGTCACAGCTATCTAACAGCAGCATCCACAGCTGTTCATGCTGACGCAGATTTGAGTGTTATTTCCTTGACAGAGGTCACAGAGAAGCAGTAGAAGATAATTTCATGAGGCATCTGCTATATTTGTGGTTATACTCATTCTTCAAGATTGACCTACAAACTTTAGTTTCTGCAAGAAAATAACATTAAATCAAGACACAGGGGCTTATAAATGGAGAGCTGTAACAAATGAACTTTCATGTGAATGGAATGTTATCTTCAATTGAAAAATCAATATAGTTAAAACCAATAAAATGTTGGTTTCAAAAGAGGCTTAAATAGAGGTCAAAATGGATATATTTAACTTGAAAGGCTTTAAACTATAATATAAAAGTCCAGCTAGAAAATACTGTACACAAGTTTACAATAGTTAATGCTTATGGTTATCTAAAGAGTTTAGATAGAATTCCTTAAAATATTTATTTTGTAAACTAAAGCAAATAAAACATGATTACAATAAACAACTTTACCTACCTAATTTTAAATATTGTTATTGGTATCTGCTTTAAGTAAAATCTATTCTCAAAAATAATTTGCTATAAATTAGTTAAAAATCTCAAAGCCCTAGCTCTCTATTGGGCTCTGTTCCTGGTCCCAAAACTTGTTCTTGGGCACCTATTGGGCACTATCAAATATGCCAGAAGATTATCAGCTTTGAAGCTAAAATTATGTTCAAATGCTTACGTCTTCTGAGCCTCAGTTTCATCATCTATAAAATGAATATTAAGGTAACACAAAATAATTCTATGAATTTTAAATTTTAAAATGCTCTAAAATCACCTAGAAAGATATGTGGTAACTATTAGCTACTTCTTAAATGCATATTGTATACCTTCTTACTGTGTTTAGCTTAAAAACAAGACAAAACAAAACAAAACACTGTCTAATCTAATTCTAAAAAGGGTTTCAAGAAACCAAAAAGGTTACTTTTACCTATGACCAAATGGTTTGCTTTCCTGCTATTTTTCTTCTTATTAATGAATTCATATTTATTTCTTAGAAAATAGTTTTTAGTTGCCTAACATGTGCCAGACACAAAACTCATGGATGCAGATATGATGACAGGGGCAGGGTTTAAAAGGTTTGAGGAATATGTTTGCTTATGAAGTACCCAACTACAGAGGAAGAACATAAGTGAAGTTACCTGAAACTGTTTCCTACATTTGGGAAACGATGGGTCCCTCAATTTTGCTCCATGACAGTGTAGAAAAGGAAGAGAAGTGTGCTTAGACCATACATCTTCTGTATGAGAAACCTGAATATTATACCAAAATTATTAAGAAAATAAGTGTTTTAAATATATTAGTGAAATTATTTGACTACAGAATAATCAAATAGCTGGTAAAATATAGTAAAACTATTACCAACATGATATGAGAAACATTTTTGAATACAGAAACAAGTGCACCCTTACTTCCACTCAAAAAGATTTACAAATCTTTGAACATTTGACTAAGAGATTAAACACTGGAAATACACAGAAATAGATTTTATTAGAAATTGGCCTAGGCAGGCACCTGGCTGGCTCATTTGGTGGAGCATACAACTCGATCTCTGGGTTGTGAGTTCAAGCCACACACTGGGTATAGTAGCTTACTTAAAAATAAAAATCAAAGGGGCACCTGGGTGGCTCAATTGTTAAGTGTCTGCCTTTGGTTAAGTCATGATGCCAAGGTCCTGAGATCAAGACCCACATCACCCTCTCCCTCTTCCTGCTTCTGTACTTACTTGTTCTCACTCTCTTTGCTAAATAAATAAATAAATCTTTAAAAAAATTAAGTCTTTAAAAAAAGAAATTGGCCTAGGAATGGGTGAAGGGCACTAAAGCAGAAAATTTCAGTTATAAAATAAGTTATGGGGACAAAAAGTACAGCATAGAGAATATAGTCAATAATACTGGGAAGAAAGGAAGGAAGGAAGGAAGGAAGGAAGGAAGGAAGGAAGGAAGGAAGGAAGGAAGGAAGGAATTCAGTCTTCTATGGAATAAAACAAGGTTATGTAAACTTAAAAATATATTATGAAGATATTTATAAGATATCTATAATAAGACTTATTCTTCTAAGTCTTATTCAAGAATAACTTGAAATTTTCTAAAATTATTGGTAAAGAATACGATTTTTCCCTATGAAAGTAAGTTGAAGTTATTGAATATTTAGGCTTTCCTCAATGAGTCAACCAAGGAGCCAAAAGGAAGGAGAGTTAATAATAAATAACATTAGCTTATCTACTATTATCTAACCTTTGAATTATTAATTGCTGTCCTAAGACACCCATCTTAATTGAAATGGTGTCTGTTTTCACAACACTGGTATTTGGTTCTTTAGTTCCAAATATTTAAAATAATTGCACAATGTTAAGAAACTTCCTCTGTGATGTTTGTAAATACTGATTGTTTTCATCAAATTTACTTCAGTTTATGTACATAATGTTCAAAGATTTGTAAGAAAAAGAAAATGTGTTTTAGAAAATGACCGACTATAAACACGGGAAGTTGGAGAACTATGGATAGTAAAGAAATGAGAGAACTAAGAACACTTTATTTAAACAAACACATATAGAAAATCAAACCTATCACTTGACTTCCTTGGTAGAAATACAGAAATGACATATTTCTCTTTCTTTTCCCTTCTAATAGAAAATTATATGCTTGGTCTTTGAGAAGTAAGACATGGGGAAATGTGCCAAATTATAGCCAATTACTAGATATTATTACTGATGACTTTGGTAAGGTTTCCAAGATTTGCTTGGAGGGCAAATATTTTGACAGATATTTGGAAGAAATAGAAAGTTGGTAAATTGGTAGTAGGTGAATGGTGTTACAAGTGAAAAATAATGTAGGGTTAATGTCTATGATCTGTCAGCACTTGGAAGTATGAATAAATTACAAGAATCTGGGACATTTGTCAAGTTATATATTATAAATGCAAGTAAGGACAAAGATATGAAGGGCCTATTCTTTTTATTTATTTATTTTAATTCAAATGGAAGAGTTTGGATATGTTCTGAATAATAAAAAAGTGCTCAGTAGATAAATGCATGAATAGTCAGTTAACACTTTGGGTGTTATGAAAGTTGTCCTACTAAGAGTCTGAATGTGAAATTTAATTTTTTATTTTATTTGATTTCAGGTATTATGTAATGGCAGCAGTATTTTTCATTCATCCTGAGAAATGCAGTGTGATTGGTATTGGATTATAAGCTCTTTGAATCACTTATTAAGATAAATTTTCCTTTTAAGCACTATGAACCTGTTATAACAAAGTATGATTGATAGTGTGGGAAGATTGATAGCTATAATTCAAAATGAACAAACATCCAGAGTTATTCTATTCTTTGATCTTGTACCTTGAGCTATACTTTCTTAAAAATGATATTAATTTTCACTGAGTCATATACTGGCTTTTGTTCTTTTTAAATTTTTTTCTTTAATCAATTAAAACTCTTACTATCTACTGGACAATTTTATCTATTTTCTCTTTAATAGTCAATATGTTTTCAGGCATCAAGCATTCTTGTGAGAATGTTACCTAATTAATTTTGTCAACAAATATTTGTTTAATACTTAATAGGTGCTTCCATGTTTCTATTAAACATAGACATAGAAATGAACCAAACAGAAGAAAAACCGCTGTAATCATGAAGCTTTCATTCTAGCTGAGGAAGTCAGAATATTAAGCACATAAAAATTAAAACATATAAATTTCACATAGCAAATACAAGGGTAGGACAAATGAAGTTGTGAAGGATTACTGGAGTCCTGAACAGGGGATTTTATTGTATAGTTTCACATCAGAGTGTGAAAGTGTGATTTTCCTACAAAAAACTTAAGGAAGTAAAGGAGATCTTATGAAGGAGGACAGGTAGGGAGAATGGCAAGTGCTATGCCCATGAGGTATGAGCATGACTTGCTACGTTGAGAAACACACTACAGTCCAGTGTAGTCAGAGTAGATTAAGCTAGGGGGGCACAGGAGAATATAACTTTAGTGAGTGAATAGTGGGGAAATGTCCTATAGATATGTGAAAACACTGGGTAATTTGGAGTAGAGGAGTGATATGGTCTTTTCCAAAGGATAGTATGGAGACCTGCATTGACTATACAAAGAATGGACAGGAGGAGAGAACTAGTTAGGAGGTAATGGATGTGGTCCAAGAGAGCATCTGGTGGCTTGGATGAAAGTGGTGCCTGTAGAGGTGGTGGGAAATGGTCAGATACTCGTTATATTTTTTGAATGAAAACAAAAGATTTGCTGATGAATTGAATGTGAGATATGAAGTCAAGTTTTCAGTATGAGCAACTGGAGAGACATGTCGCCATTTGTTGAATTGCAAATGTTTTTGACATGTTAAGTTTGAGATTCCAATTGATTACCTGCCTGGAGAAGTTAGATCGAAACTGGCTTGGTTGGGATCCCTGGGTGGCGCAGCAGTTTAGCGCCTGCCTTTGGCCCAGGGCGCGATCCTCCTGGGGACCCGGGATCGAGTCCCACGTCGGGCTCCCGGTGCATGGAGCCTGCTTCTCCCTCTGCCTGTGTCTCTGCCTCTCTCTCTCTCTCTCTCTCTCTGTGACTATCATAAATAAATAAAATTCAAAAAAAAAAAGAAAGAAACTGGCTTGGTTAATATCAGCTCTTAGACTCAAAGAAATCACCAAAGAGTAGGATATAAAAAAAGAGAAAACAATTCTGAGTACTAAACCTTAGGCATAACAGTATGGAAAGACTGGAAATGATAAGCAGGAAGTTAGCATTCAGGCTGGTAAGGAGCTTCCAGTGAGGAAGGAGGGAACCTTTGGATTCCTCAGAGTTGGGTTTCCTCAGAGCCAACTGGTCAAAGTATTCTAAGGAAGAGAGATAAACTAGTTTTTTCAAATGCTGATGATAGTTTAAAAGAATGAGAAGTGAGAATTGACCATAAATTTGTCAATTTGAAAGCCATTGCCAAATCATCTAAATTAGTTTTGGTTGACAGTAGTCATGAAAACTCTAGTGCAGTGAGTTCAGCAAAGAAATAGAATTTCTGGTAGAAATATGAGCTAGATAAGTGTATTGAAATCAATGATGTAGACAACACAATCAATTTTGAATAACATGTTTAAACATCTTTGTACAAACACTGATGAGCTGGGAACAGTACAAGGATTTTCAGGCTATTAATAAGTAGAGATTGAAACCCAGAAAATGAAGGCATCTGGGTGGCTCAGTGGTGGAGCTTCTACCTTTAGCTCAGGTCGTGATCCTGGGGTCCTGAGATCGAGTTCTACATTAGGCTCCCCAGAGGGAGCCTGCTTCTCCCTCTGCCTATGTCTCTGCCTCTCTCTCTCTGTCTGTTATGAATAGATAAATTAAATCTTAAAAAAAAGAAACCCAGAAAATTAAGTGCAGTAGTGTAGCAAGACAGTGTTAAAATCCTGTTAAACCCTAAGCATGACTCAGTCGCAAACAACCTTAGAGAAACAAACTGGATTTGTTGCCTTCTTTCCTAAGACTTGGTGCAGTAATCTAAATAACCATTAATTATGGAATACAAGATCCAAATACTAAGCATAATTAAAAATATATATATTTACATGATATTGATCTAATAACCTGTAAATAGACTGTTTATATTCCTTTTTAAATTCTGTCTTTTCTAAGACTTTATTACAACTTAATTCATGAAATTTATCTTCTTCATTAATTTTTTTAAGACAAGTTTTAAAATTGAATTTAGAATCATAGTTATTTTAGAGACATAATAAATTTTCTATCACTAATTACGGTCGGTTTTCATTGTTATTTATTTCCTATAAAACAACAAAAATTATTGCACCATTTGTTAAATTTTAAGAGCAAAATAAACTAATTTTAATAAGTTTATTATGTTGTAATTAAACATATGTGTAATATGTATGATTCCTGAAATAAAATTTCTTAATATACTACATGTCTGCCTGTGATAGTTTTCATCTTTTAGGATATTCACATTATAATATTTTATCTAATAACTTAATATTTATAAATACTCCTTTTTTGTTTGAAGCACATTAATAAATATCACATTAATGCACATATCTAAAACAAGCTATGGATTAGGCATTCACATCAAAATGTCACTAATTATAGTGTCTTTGTATTGATCTACTTTGTCAACGTATTATTAATTAGTGAAATGTTGAAAGTAGGCATGGTGCAGTTGGAGTAATCACTCTTACCATATTGTCATTTCAGGAAAAGATTATGAAGAAAAAATGAACAGATCAAAGGATCAGTATATTTTTTATGAATTACTAATGCTCTCAACTTAACCTTAATAACATGAAGTTCATAGGCTTTTATTACATTGAATATGTATTATATTATATGAAATCATAGTATATAGTAAAAGAAAGTGCAATAAACAGAAACTCCCATATTAAAGTACCCATTGGGTTCAATATACTGTTTTGACCTGAGTTCTATTCCATCCTGCTGGGTGAGACACAGCTGGATGAGTGATGTATGAGGTACTGACCTAAGAGATACATAAATACGTAATAAAGTATAAATTATAAGTTCTACTCTATTGGCTTTTGAACAAAATTTTTTACCTAGAGTAAGTCAGTCTTGGAGGAAGTTTATTGCAATCAACAGAAACATGACTACTTTAACATAATAAAAATGTATTTCATAAAATTTCATGGACTATAAAGAAGTAAAATCATGTTGACAATAGTCAGATAAAACATGAACCTGGGGTGCTCTCAGATCCCTAACAGAAGCAACTGACCAAATTTGTCTCATGACACAAAACACAGAAAAAGTTAATGTCATGGTTTCTTGCCAAGCAATGGACTATCTTCTTTGGGGTTAAGAGTTTTCTGTTTTCGAAGTAGCTATTAATAAAGATCAGTAAAGGAAGTAAGTAGGAATCTCCTTCTGTGCATAGACTGTCCATAGGATCCTTGGTAATGATCATTTCCTTATTCATTTAACATTTTCAACCCTGCCTGCATCTCGAAAATTCTCATTAGATTTAACTTTCCAAAAATTTACCTAGATATATTCCTTTCTGATAGCTCAACTATTATAACGGTATAAGGTAAGGAAAGAAAAAAGACCAGAAGCATGGAAACGTAAGCAGAGATGAGGAAAATAAAAACATACTACATGAGTTGTTTGTTATTTTTTTAAAGAACAAACATGATCTATTTTAGGATCAAGCCACTTTGAAATATGTGAATTGCTGATGGCAAAGCAGAATGCCATGATGTTGTTTGAAATTAAATATAAGAGAGAAGAAAAGTAAAATAACTTACAATTTACACCTATTTTGTGTCAGATACACCTAAGGTCATTAACATATCCTCCCTCCCTCATTTAATGCTGGGACTATGTCATTAAAAAAAAAAAAGTTCTGAGACACAGCATGATTAATTTAATTTGTCTAAATTCACATAGTTTTTAGATACTAAAGCTAATATTCAAACCTAAATGTCTCTAATTTTAAGTTTTATGCCTTTTTCAATACTTCATAGAAGAAGTGTTAGATGTAAAGACATAATTAAAAATAGTAAATTGACATCTGCAGAAGTACATACTTGAGATGCAGAAACAAGCCTAGAAATGAGTAAAAATGCAAGATACTAGGAAACATTCACCAGAGAATTGAAAGAATAGGTAAGAAACTAGGTAAAGAAATAATTTTAATATTTAATCAGCTGGATTCCCTTACAGACTCCTTAAGTTGTACTTAAAAAAT
This sequence comes from Vulpes lagopus, assembly GCF_018345385.1. Lineage (NCBI taxonomy): Eukaryota > Metazoa > Chordata > Mammalia > Carnivora > Canidae > Vulpes > Vulpes lagopus. Next base: position 41,340,658 of record NC_054839.1, read on the forward strand.
AATTTATTTGTTATTCTTCAATAAATTTTGGGTTATGATGTAATATTCGCACCCCACTGAAAATTATGACACTTGCTGTTTATCCCTTCCTGTGGACAAATATGTGCATATTTGACATTTTATATATTTTATATATATTTATTTTGCTTTCATTATACATATATAATATATATATACACAAACATACATATATATAGTTATTATTTATATTGTTTTGTTTTTTAGAATAAGCTCTACACCCAATGGGGGGCTTGAACTCATAACTCTAAGATCAAGAGTTGCATGCTCTACCAAATGAGCCAGCCAGGCACCCCCATAATATATATTTTTAATTTCACATTTTAGTTTTCCTGGGTCAGAGAATTCACATCACAAATGTTCACTCAATTCTTGTCTCAGTGTTCCCTCACACTCTCTCTTTAGGTAAATTGCACATTTAGCAGTAAACAGAGGAGAAAATATGATACTGATGTGAAAGCTGTTCCTAATGACATGATTTGCTTGCAGTCTCATTATTTTGTGAATAATAATGACAGCTAATTTAAACTTAATGCACAGGCAATTTCTTTGAATATTCACACCAATAGCTTTAGAAAGTCAATGATCTCAAGGCTGAGGTAAGAATCTCCAGGACAATTTAGGAAATTTTCAGCTCACTGAGCAAACATTGGGGAAGAAAATCTTTGGAGAGATGTTACAGGATCACAATGAAATTTTAGTTTAATTCATAATGTGTGCAAATACTTCACTATTTCTGTGAAATGCTTGTATCTAGACATATTAAAAACAGTCATGTTTATATCCCTTTAATATGTATAAAATTATATATATATTTCTTCTTAATTTTCTTTTAAAGTATTTCTCTAATATGATAATATCATTGCTATATACCTGGTGTTTGGGATTAAAGAGATATATTTTGCACTTGATGGTATTTTATATTATTGGCACTGTGAATAGGTATACTATTATAGTGTTTCCTATTATTACCATTTTCATAGTTTCTTGATAACTTACCCTTACAGATTAGATTCATATTCCATAGAAGTACAATAAAATATCATGTATGTTGTTTAACTCCTATTCTTATCTGCACCACCATTGACTTGAATAGAAAACAAGCAGTGCTATACATTGAAGACCTCTCTAACCAATGGTTTCTCCCACAGGAACTTGTTCAGGAAATTAAATCACAGCCATAGTTGCTTTGACCACTCAGTGTTTCAGCATTAAAAGAAGAAAGTAAAAAATAAGTCTGAGATACACAATTTTAAATAATAATCACTAAAAATACAGGAGTAATATGAGGTAATATCTGAAGGTAGTTAAAAAGACAACTTAGATGATGATGTATTAGGTTATTTCTTTTCTATTTTACAGTGGTCCCTGCTTTTCCATGGAGGATGTGTTCCAAGACCCCCAGCAGATGCTGAAACCAAGGATAGTACCTAACACTATAAATCCTGTTTTCTCCTATACCTAAATAGTTATGTGACTAATGATGAAATAGTGTACACAGTGTGGATAGGCTGGATAAGGAACAATTCACTAGGTGGTGCAAAGTTTCATCACACTACTCAGAAGGGTGTGCAACTTAAAATTTCTAAATTGTTTATTTCTTGAATTTTTCATTTTATATTTTCAGATGGTGGTTGGTCATGGGTAACTGTAATTGTGTTAAAAAATATAGATAAGGGGGACCCTCCTACACATTTTACATATGTACATTCTATGTTCAGCCTTTCTCATAACTTTAATAAATTCCATATTATTCCTCAGTATGGTGCCAGCCATATAATACTTTTTCAAGTATTAGGTAGCTAAAAAGTATTAAGTATTTGAGAGGGACTATGTGTAACTGTAAATAATATATAGAGGTACTCTTTACCATATTTATATGATATAAGGAAGAAAGAAAATAAAAATGTTTACATAATGACTGTATTAAGTACTGTGGTAGAAATGAACCATGTGCTATGATAGAGAATAACATGTTTGCAATTTAAAATTTTTCTTAAAGGGGTCTCTGGCTGGCTGAGTCGGAAAAGCATGAGACCCTTGATCTTGGGATTGTGAGTTCGAGCCCCTTGGTGGGTGTAGAGATTACTTAAAAATAAATAAATTAGAAAAAAAAAAAAAACCTTTTTTAGAAGAAGTGACATTTAAATTCTCCAAGTGGGTAGGAAAAGAGCATGTATATAGGTAGATGAAACAGAAAAAAAAAAAAACACTCTGAAGTTAGAACATCCATGAAACTGCACCAGTATGACTTGAACATGATCAATGATGCTTAGAGTAATATGAGGTGTGAAATATAAGCTCATTCCAATGAAGAAACTTTAGAGCCATGGAAAGGACAAAAAAGATTTAGTTCTAAGGACAAGGAAGAGAAACACGTAACAAGTTTCAGTAGGATGAACCACAAATTTATATTTTAAGTGACTGAATGTATTGTTCAGTGGCATACCTCCTACCCATAGTGTGGCCCATGAAGCAATGGCATCACATCAACTGAAAGCTTACAAAAAATGCAGAATCTTTGGTCCATATTGTAGACCTACTTAATTGAAATTCACATTTTAAAATGTTTGGTTAATTCCTTGGTACATTAAAGTTTGGGAGCACTGGTTTAAGACATGCTTCTTTGAGCCCACTGGTTCATATTGGTGTAGATGGTGCTTCATTGGCCTGTTTCACAGCTCTCTCAGCCTGCAGGTGCTTTCATTGTGCTCATGGTTTACTGTACCATTTCATGTTTCTCAAATCTTCCATTTTCTCGCTTTCATTCTCATCTTGTTGGAGTATATTTTCAGGTAATTGCCTCAGGAAGAGTTTAGTGGAGGTAAATCTACTGGGTTGTGGCATGATCCAAGTTTGGCTGCCTCTAGAATTCAAGATAAAGAGCTGCTTTCCCTCAGAACTTTAATATATTGATCTACTCTGCTGGAATCTGGCACTTTTCCTGAGTAATGTGATGGCAATATGAACCTTGTCCCATTGTAAAGAGTCTTTTTTTTTTTTTTTTGCCTTCTCTCTGGAAGCTTTTATAAACTTTCCTTTGTACTTGGTGTTATATTAAATAATGTTATGTATAGAGCTGGGGAATATCTTCCTCAGTATTAATTTGACAAGAACTTCCTCTCCGTTTCACTTACTTATTTATTTATTTTTAATTCTCTTTGAAGAACTTCTGTGTGGTATGTTGGAAATCCTGAATTTTTCTCTGTCAAGTATTTTTTCATTATTTTGTGTTTTTATATTTTTTTTTGTGAGGAACTAAAAAACAGCCCCTTACATCCAGAAAATGATCTGACAATGACAGCGAAGCTTCAGTGATGTTAGAGGATGGCCTGATATTCATAACCAGGCCACACTGTACTCTTGTTAGACATACGTGATCTTGCAGGCACCAACATCAACAAGATCACACTTGAGATTATGATAAAGTGAGAAAAAACAATATGATTGTATAACTCATGAGATAGCAAACATCCCATTTTTTATCCATAAGAGTGGCTGCTATGTCTTTATTAACTACATTGGTATTCTTGCTCTAACATGCCCATCCTGTAGATAAAATTAATGAGATGCTCAAACAAATAAATGCTGTACCCAATCCAAAGTGGACCCCCCCTTTCCATACCCTGTTTTCAAAATTACCCAATAAAAGACCAAATCCAGTTAAAGGTTCTTTCTAATGCTTTCTTTATGAGATTTCCTACCATTCCTTATGGTGTATATTCTTGCTCTCTGCAATTAGTAATAAGCCCATTTGTTCACCTACAGGTGTGCTCCTGGTGGTCTTTGGCTGGAAGACATTGATAGAAGTATATTTTTTAAATGCATAGGGAAAGTTTTAGTTTTATTTTACAAATTGAGAAGCTGAAATGTAAAGAAGTTAAAAAAGATTTAAGAAATATTTTTTTCTTTTTAGTAAAAATTATTTTCATTTCACACCTCTTCAGTAATGCATGAGAACCCCTTGTCAACCTAGGAATATATAGCCTTTTTAGCCTTGTCTTAATGCCATGCAAACTGGCAGACTTTATCTCTTCCTGCATCCCTATAAAAATTTAAATATCATTTCTCAGTTCCATGGTATTTTACTTTGAGTTAGATTATTATAACTATTCTATTGAATGTATGTCTTACTCAAAGATGTGTAAGAAGAAATGGTTCACTTTAAAGAATTTCCTCTGTTGGTAGCAATGAATCTTCAGCACTGGCCAAGTCATGAGGAAAGGGGCATGAAAGAAATTTGAGATCATAGCACATGGACAGAACTTCCTCCATGTGAAGTAAGCATTGCTCCTGGTGACAGAAGTTATAGGTATAAATCAAAGTCAAGAAACCTTTTACCCAGGAGATGCTTTATGTTCCATATACTCTAAGCCACTGATTTCACAAGTAGGGGGAAATTATATATATATTTATATTATAATTATATATTAATATATATTAATATATAAATTAATAATTATTATAATATATATTATATATTATATATATTTATATATAAATTTTTGCAAAATATTATTTAATTCCTCAAGGAATTCATTTATGGAAAAAGCCTCTTCTTATGGCCCTTTAAGATACCACTGTTGCACAAATACTAGATTCCTCTTATTGGGAATGCTGAAAGATATTTTTTTAGTCAGAAATTTAAAATATGTCACTAAACTACAACACTTCTGCAACTAATGGTATTAATTTCCACTGTGTTTTATTTCAACATAGAAGTGACTCTAAATTGCCTGCGTTAATTAATACAATTTGTTTTCCTTCATATTTATTACACAGAATAATATTCAACTTTTAAAGGAGCAAGAAAATGTCTAGTTTAGTGATAAATTATGTACTACTCACTTTCTAATTGAACGTTTCAGTGGATGATCCTTTCTATTTAGTGAGACTTAATTTCATTCTGCCAATGATTAATTAGCATGACTGCTGACATAAATTTCTAAAGAAACAATATTTCTGTAAATCAGATTGTTTTTATAAATGTACACTCCGGGGAAACAGTTCTATTCATTGTATTTGGGAAATTATAAAAATGGAAGAGATTTAAAAGTCAATAAAGCACAACTTTGTCTTATGCATTCCTTAACTGGGAGGCATTTCAACATCCATTAAACATATTTTTTTAATTTTGTGATCAGACCTCTAAAACTTTGAAACATGATAGACTACTGATTTTAAATTAGCAAATTTCTAAATTAGATTCTTAACCTAAGAAAGGATGGCTACTTAACTTATACAAGTTATGGCTGTGCAGGATTAATCAATCCTCTGTCTCCGCAATATAACCAAGAAGTGAATTGTGATATATTGATATATTCAGTATCTAATTTGTGAATGTCCATTCTATACCACACAATTGTGTAGATCCTACCCATTTGTCAAGGAAGAAAATAGATGCAGTTTATGCCCTTGTGGATTGCACAGCGCAGTGGAAAAAATTAGCATTTAGGAGCTAAACTAGTGTGGAAGAACAAAAATTTAATCTGGAAACTAACTGTTAAATTGGGTCAAAAAGATGAGTAGCAGTCAACTGGTGAATTTAATATAAGAGGATGAGTGAGAGAAACTTTCCTTTAAGGGAATTCATGTGAAGGCTCATATTTTAGAGAAAATGAAGCACATTCTAAAAAGTAAGAAGAGTTGTTCTGGTGAAGTGAAGTTGAGTAACACAGAAAACGGTGAAGAAAAGAAAGCTGGAAAGGAAGACATGCACCAGATTGCAAGGATGATGTTTGGCAAGGACAATGAAAAGTCAATAGAGTATTTTTTAAATATAAGTGACACATTCTGTTTTATGATTTTTAAAGATGACTGGATATAGAATGGATTACAAAAAATAAGATCTAGAGAGATATACTCTAGTTAAGATACAATAGAGGAGAAATGAGGTGTTAACAGGGTTAACAGAAGTAAATGACTTCGAGAGACACTCAAGATCAGATGGTAAATTATAAATGGATTTATGGATAGTGAATCAGAAAAATATATTTAAAAAGTTAAACCATTATGATTAAAATTTTTTAAAAACTTAATAAGTTAATACATTTTGATTGAGTTGATGATAGTTTATGGGTGGGTAGTCATATATTCTGAAATCAATGATCTCTCCTGGGTTTTAGGTATTAAGCAATTACTCAAATTGAGCTAACACTTAATGAACAAGCCGGTAACTTGCAAAGAGAAGACTCATTTAAGAGTCATGTAGAGCCACCTACATGATAAACTATGAATAAATATCCCAGAAGGTAGAAAAAAAAAGAGTGAGATTTGTTACATACACTAACCAAAAAGGGAAGCCTTCAGTAAAGGGATGCAGTTAAAACTGCAAATATTGTTGAGAAGACAAGAAGGTTACCTATCCTGAAGCGAAACTTGTATTTAGCCACACAGAAGCCACAAATGTCTTTAGCCAAAGAACAGTGTGAAGCAGGAACAAGAGTGGTTGAATGATGTATTGAATTATTAAGATATGTATGGTGAAGAAAAATGTTTAACCTTGAAGTGTATGTGACAGGTGATGTTAATTTTAATTAAAGGGATTTAAGCTTCTTTAAATACTGATGAAGAGACTATAATTTAAGGAAAAAGGAGATAAAGTGAAATCAGCAGTACAAACTTTCCATTAAAGAGACTAAGAAGAGTCTGCAGAGTATGTAGAAGAGGGAAATAAAAAAAAAATCATTAACAAGAAAGAGTATCAGCTTATCATTATGATAGGGGAAGAGTACAAGGGGATGCATGCATGAACTGTTCACCAGTTGTCTCTTATTCTTTGTACTTCTGTGTATCAGTTGTAATGTCTTCTTTCATTTCTGATTTTCTCTTTTTTCTTAGTCTTAGCTAAATGTCAATTTTGTTTATTTAAAAAAAACAACTTAGTTTCATTGATCTTTTCTATGGTTTTTATAGTCTCTGTCTCATTTGGTTGTCTTCTAATTTTCATTACTCTTTTCTTCTGCTAATTGGGTTTAGTTTGTTGTTCTTTTCCCAATTCCTTAAAAGGAAATGCCAAGTTGTTTGAGAGCCCTCTCTTTTCTTGATGTATGCTTTTACTGCTAACACCCTTCTTAGGACTGTTTTGATGCATCCCATAAGTTTTGGCATGTTCTGCTTCCATTTTCACTTGTCTCAAGATATTTTTTTATTTCTAATTTGATATCATCTTCTACCCAACTGTTGTTCAAGAGTTTCATACCATTCAGGTTGGAAAAGATACTTGATATAACATCAGTTTTCCTAAATTTATTATGAGTCATTCTGTGGACTGACAGATGATTTATTCTGGAGGATGCTCCATGGGAGCTTTAAAAGAATGTGTATTATACTCCTGTTAAATAGGATATTCTGTATATGTCTCTTAAAATCATTTAGTCTATAATATTATTTAAGCCTACTTTTTCTTTGTTTATTTTCTGTCTGGATGATGTATCCATTGCTGAAGTCCTCTACTATTACTTTACTGGTATCTTTTCTCCCTTCAGATCTGTTAATAATTGCTTTGTATATTTAGGTGCTCTAATGTTGTTTGCTTATACATTTACAATTATAAAATATATAAGGAATTCATACAACCCAATAGCAAGAAAAAAATCTACCACCACAACAAACAATTAAGAAAAGGGCGAGGGACCAAAATTGACTTTGTTCCAAAGAAGGCATATAAATACCTAATAGGTATATGAAAAGAAGCTCAACATCGCTAATCATCAGGGAAATAAAAATCAAAACTACAATGGGATATAATCTTATACTTGTTAGGAAGGCTATGATCAAAAAGTAACAAGATAAGTGTTGGTGAGGATGTGGAAGAAGGGAAACTTACATACTGTTGGTAAGAATGTAAATTAATATAATTATTAAGGAAAACAATATGGAGATTCTTTTAAAATTTTAAAATAGAACTATGATCTAGCAATCCTACTTCTGGGTATACAGCCAAAGGAAATAAAATTAGAATTTGAAGAGATATCGGCACTCCCATGTTGATTGCAACATTATACGCAAAAGCCTGTCAGTGGATGAATGAAGAAAAGTGATATATATATATTACATTTTGTGGTATTTTATATAATTTGTAGAAAATGTAGTATATAATCTCACAAAATATATAACAAGATGTGAATATTTTATAACATATAAAACATATATTTTAGATGTACTTCAGACTTAAAGAAAAGAAATCCTGCAATTTGCAAAAACAGATGAATCTGAGGACATTATGCTGAATGAAATAAACCAGAAAAAAAAAGGCAAATACTTCACAATATCTTCATTTGTAGAATCTATAAATGTCAGACTCATAGAAGGAGAGAGAAGAGTGATTGTAAGGGACTGGAAGGTAGTGGAAAGATAGTCAAAGAACACAGAAGTTCAGTTGTGAGGTCAGTAAGTTCTAGAGACCTAACGTACAGCATAATGAGTATAGTTGGTAATGATATATTGCATATTCGAAATGTGCTGAGAGTGTATCTTAAGCGTTCTCACCACACACACACACACAAAAGTAACTATTGACATATAGATATAATAATTGGCTAAAATGGGATACTCATTTTTAAACGTGTATATGTATATATATAAACATCATATTATACACATTCCATATATACAACTTTAATTTGTTAATCATATATCGATAAAGCTAGGGAATTAAACACAGATTTTGCAAATACAGGAATGTTTGCATATTTATAAGGAGAATTCCTTGAATCATTTTTTTTCCTGTGTATTAAGCCAGTCTTTTGCTAAGCATGTGTAGTGGGGGAGGGGGGCAGAAATTAAAGAGAACAATGGACTAAAGTGAAACAATAGCTAATTCATATTCATCAAGAATGATTAATTTTCTTTAAAAAAAAAACTAACACTATTGAATCTAAGTATGGATGTAGAGCAACTTGGATCGTTGCTATTCCACTGATCAAAATGTAAAATGAAACCACTAAAAAAAAATGTTTGTCAGTTTATTTAAAATTCAAATGTAATCATATATGTCTATATTATTACCCAGGAATTCCATACCTGGGTATTTATACAAGAGAATGAAACAAACACCGACAAAAGGAATGATGAGAGAATATTTCTATCTGCCATAATCAAAATCATCAAAGCCTAAAAATACCCTAAATGTCCACACATGGGATAATAAAAAAAAAGCAATACTTATATACAATGAACTATTACACAGTAATAAAGAGGAAGATATTACTGAAACAATGTAGCAACATGGATATATTTCAAAAGCATTCCCATGAGTTACTGTCAGAAACTAAAGAGTATATGAAATATAATTGCATTTGTCTGAAGTTTTAAAATATAGTAGACAAAAGAGATCTGTAATAATAATAGAAATCAAAAAGTTGCTAGTTGCTTCAACTAAGTTGATAAGTCTGTAGCCAGGCTAACTAGTAAAAAAAAGAAGGAAGATATAGATTAGTATCAGAAATGAAAGAGGGGACATCACTATTGATTCCATGGATATCAAGGGGAACATAAAGGCATATTATGACAACTCTTTGTCCATAAATTTGATAACCTAGATGAAATGGGACAATTTCTTTAAAGACACAATCTTACAAAAGTCACAATAGAAGAAATAAATTATATATAGGCTTACATCCACAAAAGTTAAATCAGTAAATCATAATCTTCCAAAACATTAGGCTCCAGGCCAGTATGGGTTCACTGGTAAATTTACCAAACATTAAAAAAAAATTATACAAATTCTTTACAATCTTTTCCAGAAGATAGAGGCAGGGGGACTACTTCCTAACTCATTCTATGAAGTCACCATCACTCTAATACTAAAACAAGAAAAAAAATTTCAAGAAAACTACAGACCATTATCTCTCATAAACATAGATGCAAAAATCCTCAACCAAGATATAGGCAAATCAAATCCAACAATATATAGAAAGAATGACATACCATGATCAAATGAGATTTGTCCAGGTACAAGCCTGGTTCAAAACAAAAAAAAAAAAAAAATTAAATGTTTTCCATTATATCAATAGGCTAATGATAATGATATTTGACAAAATTCACCAATCATAGTAAAACCTCAGCAAACTAGGAATAGAGAGAAACTTCAACAATTTGATAAAGAGCATCTACAAAAAAAAATCTACAACCAACATCATCCTTAATGATGAGAAATTGGATGTTTTCTCACTAAGATTAGGAATAAGGCAAGGATGTCCTCTCCTATCAGTTCTTTTTTATATTGCATGGAAGTCCTAGCTAATGCAATAAGTAAAGAAAAGGACATACAATTGTATTGATTGGAAGGAAAGAATAAAACTGTCTGTCCACAGATGACAGATTGTTAATGTAGAAATTCTGAAAAAAAATCAATTTTAATTTGGAAGGAATAAGCAACTATAACAAAGCTGTTGTATATAAGATCCAGTCAATCACTTTTTTATATAGCAACAATGAATAAGTGGAACTTGAAATTAAAATTACAATTCTATTGTGGGAGCTACTGAGTGGCTCAATCAGTTAAGTATCTGCCTTTACCTCCAGGAACCTGGGATCCAGCCCTGCTTAGTGGGGAAACTGCTTCTCCCTTTTTGCCCCCCATCATTTTCTCTCTCTCAAATAAATAAATAAAATCTTTTTTTTAAATGTAATACTATTTACATTAGCCTCTCCCAAAATGAAATACTTAAGTATAAATCTAACAAAACATGAACAATATCTATATGAGGAAAATTACAAGATTCTGATGAAAGAACTCAAAGAAGAACTAAATAAATGGAAATATATTCCGTGTATTTTTTATAAATGTATTTTTTATTGGTGTTCAATTTGCCAACATATAGAATAACACCCAGTGCTCATCCCATCAAGTGCCCACCTCAGTGCTGGTCACCCAGTCACCCCCACCCCCCCACCCACCTCCCCTTCCACCACCCCTAATTCGTTTCCCAGAGTTAGGAGTCTTTCATGTTCTGTCTCCCTTTCTGATATTTCCCACTCATTTTTCTTTTATATTCCATGTTCTTAATAGGAGAACTAAACGTTTTTAAGATGTCAGGTTTTTGCCAATTAGTTTACAAATTAAATGCAATCCCAATAAAAATCCCTAAAAATTATCTTGTGGTTATCCACTTTCTGATGACAAAGATATATGGGAGGGCAAAAGATCTAGAAAAACTTACTAAATATTGAAAGAGAAGACCAAAGCCAGAGGAATGACACTCCATGACTTCAAGATTTATTACAAAGCTACAGGAACCAAGACTGTGATATTGGTGAAGGAATAGATACCACATCTGATAGAATGGCCCATACTTGAAACACTAACACCAAACCCTGGCAAGAATGTGGGACCGGAACCCTAATCCACTCCTAGTGGGAATGCTTTTGTACAGCCACTTTGGAAGACAGGTTAGCAGGTTCTTATAAAATTTAACATACCCTACCACATAACTCAGTAGTCATACTCCTTGATATTTGATTAAAGAAATAGAAAACTTATGTTCACACAAAAAACTGGACATATATTTAGAGTAGCTTATTCATAATTACCAAAAATTGGAAGCAACTAAGATGCCCTTCAGTAGGTGAATGGATAATTAAACTGTAACACATTCAGACAATGGAATGCTATTCAGTGCTAAAAATAAATGGGCTATCAAGCCATGAAAATACAGAGAAGATATAAATGCATATTAGTAAGTGAAAGAAGCCAACACGACAAGGCTACATACTGTATGACCCCAACTGTATGAGATTCTGGAAAAGGAAAACTATGGAGACAATAAAAAGATCAGGACTTGCCAGAAGTTAAGGTGTAGGGAATGACAAATATGCAAAGTACAGAGGCTTTTTAGGACAGTGAAACTACTTTGTATGATACTATAATAATATATATATGTCATTATAGAACTGTCAAAACCCACAGGATGTGCAAAACCAAGAGTGAACCCTAACACAAATTATGAACGTTGGGTAATAATGATGTGTTGATATAACTTCACTAATAGTAACAAATACACCAGTCACTCTGGTGTGGAACTTTAACAATGGGAAAAGCTATGAGCAAGGGGTATATGGTAAATGTTTATATTTTCCCCCTTAATTTTTCTGTGACCTAAAACTGATTTAAACAATAAAGTTTATTAATTCTTAAGTGATTGCTTTCTGGGGAAAATTAAATGAAAAGAGGCAAATGGATCTTTTTGAGAAAATAAAAATGTCTTTTTTTTTAGATTTTTTTTTTATTTATTCATGAGAGACACACAGAGGCAGAGACACAGACAGAGGGAGAAGCAGGCTTCTCGCAGGGAGCCCAATGTGGGACTTGATCCCAGGACCCCAGGATCATGACCAGAGCTAAAGGCAAATGTTCAACCACTGAGCCACCCAGGTGTCCGAAATGTCATATCTTGATTGGGGTTGTGGTTACAAAGGTATATATAATTGTCAAAACTCACTAAACTTGTAATTGATGTCTACAAACTATGCATTTTATTATCTAAAAATGATATCAAAAAAAGTTTAAGAAAATATATCGAACTCTTGATTGACAAGAACAGATATGTGATATTATTTTGAGTGTGAAGTCTATTATTTGACCCTAAAGTATAATCTATGCCATATTGGTCAGAGATGAGTCTTGCTGCCCTTATGTTCATGATGAGCCAAACCAAGTCAAAAACTTGGAATTTACTCTTTCACAGAAATAAACAGGAAATATACAAATCTCATTGCAACTTGATCATTACAATAAATTCATTCCCAACTTCATTTTTTTAATCAAAAAGTTATAGAAAACAGTTAAGTTCCATAGGTGCAAAAAACTGTTTACAGAGGCTTATATTATATATATTTTTCTTCCCATCTAGCTACATCAGAATAAACTGTTCAAGAAAAAAATACCTTGACATACTTGGCAAGTAAGATAGGGAATATCAAAGGTAAATAAATATATTTATATATTTTTACTTACATTTTTAATATATATTTATGCATATATGAATTTATACATATATAAAAAACTATTATGAATGTGTGTAAAAGATGTGTGCATGTATGTTAAAAATATCTGCATATATTTTTCTTATGAAACTATTAGATAATGCCTCTACAATAAAATAAGGGGTATACAAATTTAATTCCTTTTTTAAAAAAATTTTTATTGGAGTTTGATATGCCAACATATAGCATAACACCCAGTGCTCATCCCGCCAAGTGCCCCCCTAAGTGCCCATCACCCAGTGACCCCAACTCCCCACCCATTACCCCTTGTTCACTTGCCAGAGTTAGGTGTCTCTCATGTTGTCACCCTCTGATATTTCCCACTCATTTTCTATCCTTTCCCCTTTATTCCCTTTCACTATTTCTTATATTCCCCTAATGAATGGGACCATATAATATTTGTCCTTCTCCAATTACTTACTTCACTCAGCATACTACCCTCTAGTTCCATCCACATTGAAGCAAATGGTGGGTATTTGTCGTTTCTAATGGCTGAGGAATATTCCATTGCCTACATAGACAACATCATCTATATCCATTCATCTTTCGATGGACACCGAGGCTCCTTCCACAGTTTGGCTATTGTGGACATTGCTGCTATAAACATTGGGGTGCAGGTGTCCTGGCATTTCACTGCATCTGTATCTTTGGGGTAAATCCCCAACAGTGCAATTGCTGGTCATAGGGCAGATCTATTTTTAACTCTTTGAGGAACCTCCACACAGTTTTCCAGAGTGGCTGCACCAGTTCACATTCCCACTAACAGTGCAAGAGGGTTCCCCTTTCTCCACATCCTCTCCAACATTGGTTGTTTCCTGCCTTGTTAATTTTCACCATTCTCACTGGTGTGAGGTGGTATCTCATTGTGGTTTGGATTTGTGTTCCCCTGGTGGCCAGTGATGCGGAGCATTTTCTCATGTGCTTGTTGGCCGTGTCCATGTCTTCCTGTGTGAGATTTCTGTTCATGCCTTTTGCCCATTTCATGATTTGGATTGTTTGTTTCTTTGCTGTTGAGTTTAATGAGTTCTTTATAGATCTTGAATAGTAGCCCTTTATCTGATAGGTCATTTGCAAATATCTTCTCCCATTCTGTAGGTTGTCTTTTAGTTCTGTTGACTGTTTCTTTTGCTGTGCAGAAGCTTCTTATCTTGATGAAGTCCCAATAATTCATTTTGCTTTTGTTTCTTTTGCCTTCATGGATGTATCTTGCAAGAAGTTACTGTGGCCAAGTTCCAAAGGGTATTGCCTGTGTTCTCCTCTAGGATTTTGATGGAATCTTGTGCACATTTAAATCTTTCATCCATTTTGAGTTTATCTTTCTACGGTGTAAGAGAATGGTCTAGTTTCATTCTTCTGCACATGGCTGTCCAGTTTTCCCAGCACCATTTATTGAAGAGACTGTCTTTTTTCCAGTGGATAGACTTTCCTCCTTTGTCAAATATTAGTTGACCAGAAAGTTGAGGGTCCGCTTCTGGATTCTCTATTCTGTTCCATTAATCTATGTGTCTGTTTTTGTGCCAGTACCACACTGTCTTGATGACCACAGCTTTGTAGTACAACCTGAAATCTGGCACTGTGATGCCCCCAGCCATGGTTTTCTTTTTTAATATTCCATTGGCTATTCGGGGTCTTTTCTGATTCCACACAAATCTTAAGATGATTTGTTCCAACTCTCTGAAGAAAGTCCATGGTATTTTGATAGGGATTGCATTAAATGTGTAAATTGCCCTGGGTAACATTGACATTTTCACAATATTAATTCTTCCAATCCATGAGCATGGAATATTTTTCCATCTCTTTGTGTTTTCCTCAATTTCTTTCAGAAGTGTTCTGTAGTTTTTAGGGTAGAGATCGTTTACCTCTTTGGTTAGGTTTATTCCTAATGTCTTATGCTTTTGGGTGCAATTGTAAATGGGATTGACTCCTTAATTTCTCTTTCTTCAGTCTCATTGTTAATGTATAGAAATGTCACTGACTTCTGGGCATTGATTTTGTATCCTGCCACACTACCAAATTGCTGTATGAGTTCTAGCAATCTGGGGTGGAGTCTTTTGGGTTTTCTATGTACAGTATCATGTCATCGGCGAAGAGGGAGAGTTTGACTTCTTCTTTGCCAATTCAAATGCCTTTAAAGTCTTTTTGTTGTTGATTGCTGAGGCTAGGACTTCCAGTACTATGTTGATTTTTTTTTTTTTTATTTTTTATGATAGTCACAGAGAGAGAGAGAGAGAGGCGGAGATACAGACAGAGGGAGAAGCAGGCTCCATGCACCAGGAGCCTGACGTGGGATTCGATCCCAGGTCTCCAGGATCGTGCCCTGGGCCAAAGGCAGGCGCCAAACCACTGCGCCACCCAGGGATCCCTCCAGTACTATGTTGAATAGCAGTGGTGAGAGTGGACATCCCTGTCTTGTTCCTGATCTTAGGGGAAAGGCTCCCAGTGCTTCCCCATTGAGAATGATATTTGCTGTGGGCTATCCGTAGATGGCTTTTAAGATGAGGAATGTTCCCTCTATCCCTATACTCTGAAGAGTTTTGATCAGGAATAGATGCTGAATTTTGTCAAATGCTCTCTCTGCATCGAATGAGAGGATCATATGGTTCTTGGTTTTTCTCTTGCTGATATTATGAATCACATTGATTGTTTTACGGGTGTTGAACCAGCCTTGTGTCCTGGGGATAAATCCTACTTGGTCATGGTGAATAATTTTCTTAATGTATTGTTGGATCCTATTCACTAGTAACTTGTTGAGAATTTTTGCATCCATGTTCATCAGGGATATTGGTCTATAATTATCCTTTTTGGTGGGGTCTTTGTCTGGTTTTGGAATTAAGGTGATGCTGGCCTCATAGAACGAGTTTGGAAGTACTCCATCTCTTTCTGTCTTTCCAATCAGCTTTAGTAGAATAGGTATGGTTTCTTCTTTAAAAGTTTGATAGAATTCCCCTGGGAAGCCATCTGGCCCTGGACTTTTGTGTCTTGGGATGTTTTGATGACTGCTTCCGTTTTCTCCCTAGTTATCACCCTGTTCAGGTTCTCTATTTCTTCCAGTTCCAGTTTTGGTAGTTTGTGGTTTTCCAGAAATGCGTCCTTTTCTTCTAGATTGCCTAATTTATTGATGTATAGCTGCTCATAATATGTTTTTAAAATCGTTTGTATTTCCTTGGTATTGGTGGTGATCTCTCCTTTCTCATTCATGATTTTATTAATTTGAGTCTTTTCTCTCTTCTTTTTAATAAGGCTGGCTAATGGTTTATCTATCTTATTAATTCTTTCAAAGAACCAACTCCTGGTTCTGTTGATCTGTTCCACAGTTCTTCTGGTCTCGATTTCATTGAGTTCTGCTTGAATCTTGATTAGTTCTCTTCTTCTGCTGGGTGTAGGATCTATTTGCTGTTTTTTCTCCAGCTCCTTTAGGTGCAAGGTTAGCTTTTGTATTTTAGTTCTTTCCAGTTTTTGAATGGATATTTATATTTCAATGTGTTCCCCCCTCAGCATGGCTTTTGCTGTATCTCAAAGATTTTGAATGGTTGTATCTTCACTATCATTAGTTTCCATGAGTCTTTTTAATTCTTCCTTAATTTCCTTGTTGACCCTTTCATCTTTTAGCAGGGTGGTCCTCAACCTCCACGTGTTTGAAGTCCTTCCAAACTTCTTGTTGTTTTTTAGTTCTAATTTCAAGGCATTATGGTCTGAGAATACGCAGGGGACGATCCCAATCTTTTGGTATCAGTTCAGACCCGATTTGTGACCCAGTATGTGGTCTATTCTGGAGAAAGTTCCATGTGCACTTCAGAATAATGTGTATTCAGTTGTGTTTTGATGTAAAGTTCTGTAAATATCTGTGAAATCCATCTGGTCCAGTGTATCATTTAAAGCTCTTGTTTCTTTGGAGATGTGCTTAGAAGATCTGTCGATTTTAGAAAGTGTTGTGTTCAAGTCACCAAGTATAAGTATATTATTATCTAAGTACATCATAACTTTGGTTATAAATTGATTGATATACTTGGCAGCTCCCACATTTGGAGCATAAATATTCATGATTGTTAGGTCCTCTCGTTGGGTAGATCCTTTAAGTATGATAAAATGTCCCTCTTCATCTCTTACTATAGTCTTTGGGATAAACTTTAATTTATCTGATATAAGGATGGCTACGCCTGCTTTTTTTTGAGGACCATTTAAATGGTAAATGGTTTTCCAACCTTTTATTTTCAGGCTATAGGTGTCCTTACATCTAAAGTGAGTCTCTTGTAGACAGCAAATAGATGGATCTTGCTTTTGATCCAGTCTGAAACCCTGAGCCTTTTGATGGGGTCATTAAGTCCATTCACGTTCAGAGTTATTATTGAAAGATAATGAATTTAGTGTCATCAGGATACCTATTCAGTCCCTGTTTTTTGTGGATTGTTTCCTTAGACTTCCTCTTTCTTTTACAGAGTCCCCCCCTTAAAATTTCTTGCAGAGCTGGTTTGGTGGTCACATATTCTTTTACTTTCTGCCTATCTTGGAAGCTCCTTATCTCTCCTTCTATTCTGAATGAGAGCCTTGCTGGATAGAGTATTCTTGGCTGCATGTTCTTCTCATTTCGGATCCAGAATATATCCTGCCAGTCCTTTCTGGCCTGCCAAGTCTCTGTGGAGAGGTCTGCTGTTAACCTAATACTTCTCCCCATATAAGTTAGGGATCTCTTGTCTCTTGCTGCTTTAAGGATCTTCTCTTTATCTTTGGAATTTGCAAGTTTCACTATTAAATGTTGAGGTGTTGAGTGGTTTTTTATTGATTTTAGGGAGGGATCTCTCTATCTCTTGGATCTGAATGCCCCTTTCCCTTCCCAAGTTAGGGAGTTCTCAACTATGATTTGTTCAAATACACTTTCTGGTCCTCTGTCTCTTTCCACGCCCTCTGGAACCCCAATTAAACGTAGATTTTTCCTTCTGAGCCTGTCATTTATTTCCCTTTATCTATCCTCATGATCTCTTAATTGTTTTTCTCTTTTTTCCTTAGCTTCCTTCCTTGCCATCAACTTGTCTTCTATGTCACTTGTTCTTTTACCTCGTGAAAACCTCGTCGTTAGGACCTCCAGTTTGGATTGCATCTCATTTAATTGATTTTTAATTTTGGCCTAATTAGATCTAAATTCTGCAGTCATGAAGTCTTTTGAGTCCTTTATGCCTTTTTCTAGAGCCACCAGTAGTTTTATAATTGTGCTTCTGAATTGGCTTTCTGACATTGAATTGTAATCCAAATTTTCTAACTCTGTGGGAGAGAGTACTGTTTCTGATTTTTCTTTTGTGGTGAGTTTTTCCCTCTAGTCATTTTGCTTAGTGCAGAGTGACCAAAAACAAGTTGTACTGGAAAAAGAAGAAGGGAGAAAATGCGAGGTGGGGTGGGGGACAAAAAGAAAACAAAAAACAAGGGGGAGTATCCTCTGATTCTATATACTGTAAATCCCTCAACTGACCCTGTAACTTTCCAGCACTGCTTGGTCAATAATTTGTTTTTCCCCTGTCCTTCTAGCTGATCTTCTAGGGGAGAGGCCTGCTGTGCTGATTCTCAGGTGTGTGTACCTGGGGGAGCTGCCCAGCCCCCTGCCAGGTGCACAGCTCAGTGGGAGTTGTTTATCCTTTGAGACCCCTGCTCAGTCCCAGGTACAAGGTGACACCAGGAGGAGGAACAGCAGTGGCGGCGGCCAGCTCCCCAACCCTAGAGTCCGCTCTGGCAATAACTACTGCAGCTCCCAGTCCGCAGGGGCCTGGATGCTCTGGGGGATGGGGACCCGATCTGCACAGCTTGGGGTCACCTGGCAGCATGAGCGTCCTCTCTATCCTGGGCCCTCCCCACCTCCACCTGTCCCAGGGGGAGCCCCAGATCCTGTTCTGTGTCCCCCGGCACCCTGGCCTCCGGGGTCTGCAATGCTGGAATCGCTCTGGGGCCATGCAGCCCCCTCTGCGTGGAGCCACCACAAATTTAATTCCATACTGAAATTTTCAAAATACAAATTTTCAAAATCAGAGACAATACATTTGAATTCTGTCTATGAAGAGCTTTCTAAAATAATACTTTGTAAGGAAATACTGGCTCAATTTTAAACATTTTTAATAATGTCTATAAAACCTATTTGTTAACATAGAATGGATTTCAGAATTAGACGGGACAAAGATTTTAATTACATTGTTAGAAAGAATCTGTAAAATACCACATAAAAATGTCACTTTTTTTTAATAATTTTGTAAATGCTAGCTCATTTTATTCTTATGTATACAGATGACTAAAGGTTGATAGTGTTGAGATGAAACAGAAGGAAGGAAAACACTATGAAGATCAATTTTACTGACTGGAAGGCATCATTCTTCTAGAATATTGGTAAAGAAGTAGCTGTCATAAAGAATGGACCTTGTTATATGTGGAAGGAGTGCCTCGATAAATACATAAGGCAACCCACGTTTCCATCCATAGATAAATGAAGAAGATGTGACACACATTCATGAATATTCCTTAGCCATAAAAATAATAATAATAATAATAATAAGATCTTGCCATTTGCAACAACATGGATGAACCTAGAGGGTATTATGCTAAGCAAAATAAGTCAGACAGAGAAAGTCAAGTACCATATGATATCACTTATATGTGGAATCTAAAACAAATAGTAAACAAACGAAAAGCAGAAATGGACCCACAGGTACAAAGAACAAACCGATGACTGTCAGAGGGAGGGTGGTGAAGGATTGGCAAAATGGGTAAGAAGGAGTCAGAGATACAGGTTCCCATTATAAAATGAGTAAGACTTGGGCCTAAGAGACAACACAGAGAATAGAGTCAATGATATTGTAATAGCATTGTATAGTGACAGATAGTAGCTACCTAGTGAGCACGTATAGAGAGTTGTCAAATCACTATGTTGTGAACCTAAAATGAATTTAACATTGTGAGTTAACTCTACTTCAATAAAAAAAAATAAGTAAATAAAAAGTTTATAAAATATAAGAGACAAAAGTAAAAGAAAAATGGGACATAATTAGGTAACAGAAAGTAATTGTATAATGCTTGTCTTGAAGGAGAATAATAATTGGACAAGAAGAAATGAGGGGATGTAAGCATTGAAAAAGAGAAGAGACTCAACAAAGAAAATGGAGACAAAGGATCCTCTCATCACAACAGCATACAAGGACTTTTTTCTTTATAATTCATGTTGGCCCTATTCAATCTGTTTTAGATCTGTTCTTATGCTTGACCATGAGCCATGCTTATTATAACTGAGATATGACTATTTGTTATCGAATAAAAGAGTGATTCACATGAGCAGGGGTATGTTTCTAAAAAAACATGCAGGTTGTTCAAGGCCAGCATCCATGATGACAGCCAAATCATTTCTGACTGGTACCTATGCCATAAAATATTTGAATAGCATCCCTACCCATAAACACATGTTCCTCTTCATATTTCAAATAAATTATGCAACTGAAATCTTTTTTTAAAGATTTTATTTTTTTTTAAAGAATTTTATTTATTTATTTATTTATTTATTTATGATAGTCACAGAGAGAGAGAGAGAGGCAGAGACACAGGCAGAGGGAGAAGCAGGCTCCATGCACCGGGAGCCCGATGTGGGATTCGATCCCGGGTCTCCAGGATCGCGCCCTGGGCCAAAGGCAAGCGCCGAACCACTGCGCCACCCAGGGATCCCTTTAAAGATTTTATATTTATTTATTCATAAGAGACACAGAGAGAGAGAGACAGAGACACAGGCAGGAGAGAAGCAGGCTCTATACAGGAAGCCCGATGTGGAACTTGATCTCAGGACTCTAGGATCACAAAAAAAAAAAAAAAGGGCTCTGGGATCATGCCCTGAGCCCAAGGCAGATGTTCAACTGCTGAGCCACCCAGGCATCCCAACAGAAATCTTGATTACTTTGTATCATTCCTATCAATATTATTATTATTATTGTTTACCCAGTAGAATTTGTATCATTTAAAAAGAAATACTTATGTCAATAATTTTATTTAAAAGTCTTGAAACACATATGAATTTGTGAGAATAATCTGGTTGTTTTAACCTCATAAGTGAGCAAAAGTAGTTTTGACAAAATAGTAAATGAGACCTAGGGTGTGTCCCAGTTTGGCACATAAATCATAGAATTAAAATTTTTCTAAACAGCCATTGACATACATGATCCGTCAATCAGCAAGAAAGCATGATCCTGATCTAGCAACTCAGATGAAAAGGCTCAGCACCTACTGTAGACCTTAATCTTTTAAATAGTGATCCCATCCTTCTAGTCACTTGAGATCACAGTAAAATCTACGTGTTCAAACTCATTATCAACTGTATAATTTTTGCTTCATCTTGAATCTTTAGTGATAGTAAGAAAATATACTCAGACCTAGAATTCTAGATAAGCATACTTTTGTTTTCATAATTAAGTGGATTCAAATAACATTTTTTGTGCTTTGAATGAAGATTAATTTGTCTTAGGTCTTTTGTCCCAGAGCATTCCATACTTTCATTCTCTCACTCTCTCATCTTTTGTCTTCCTTTCTTACTCTATGGTCTATGGAAATAATATTAATCTCTTGGGATACTGAGAATCTGAAAACACTATCACTTGTGCACTTGTAATTATATAAATTAAATCAAATAATTCCCAAGGATACACTGTGGGTTTTTTTCCTTGTTTGTGACAGTTGTAATGTTATTGTAATTATCTAATCAAGTATTAGATAAACTGGTAAAATATTGATGTGAACATAGTTTTTACTATGAAAAAGTTTAATTATCAAATACATTATTAATAGAATTAATTAAACACCACTATCAAGGAACATGTGGGTAAAATAATGGTAAAATATCAGGATGAATAGCATTAATATTTCTTTTCTCAGAATGCTTCATAAATGTATTTTAATATCTTCCTCTGAGCTAAAATACACTGAGACTGAAAATCCTGATCATACTTTAGTAGCATATTTCATACAAGAAGTTTTGGGTGGCTCATAATCAATGGATTCATTCAAATAGAGACCTCACCTTTAAATCAAATTTCTGGTCATTACTCATAAATCTGTACTTTTTAGGGATGCCTGGGTGGCTCAGTGGTTGAGCATCTGCCTTTGGCTCAGGGCGTAATCCCGGGTCCCAGGATCAAGTTCTGCATCAGGCTCCTTGCAGGGAGTCTGCTTCTCTCTGTCTGTGTCTCTGCCTCTCTCTGTGTCTCTCATGAATAAATAAATAAAATCTTTAAAAAAATCTTTATTTTTTATAATATTACTTGTGTTATTTTTATGATGATCTGTGTTAACACTTAAAAATTTTTCCTTAGCATAACTGGTCCAAATCACAAAAACAGAGCTTCTATATTACATATATTTTCAAATACAAGTTGTAAACATTTTGCTGTACCTTTTTCTTTTCACGAAGCAATGCATTATTGTATATTTGCTTTTGCTTTGAAATATTGACACATAGAATTTAAGTGATGCAGAAAAGTATAAAATTATTACCTAGGGAGATGTTATTTCCTAACATAGCCTATGCAGCTAAAAAATAGATTATATGGAATGAGGATTAAAGAGTGCATTTGTGATGAGCACTATGTGATATATGGAAGTGTTGAATCACTAAATTGTACACCTGAACTAATATTACATTGTGTGTTAACTAACTGGAATTTAAATAGAAACTTTTAAAAAATAGATCATATGAAATATTAAGAGGCTGACACTGTTCAGTTATACATACAAGTGTTTGTAAATATGAATACATATACATAATGGTGCAGAAACATAAAATGTGTATTTTAATTCTCTATTAACAAAAAAGATAAAATTAGCACTATAACTCTTGCCAAGAAAGTATCTTCTGTCACTTTAGAAAAACCTCCTGAGAATTATATTATTTTAAATTATCACGAATAGTGAAAAATGTATTCTGCATTTAAAAATATTACATTCGTTATTTAATAGTTTCAGATTTCAATCTAGCAAATGTTAATGGCTGCTTACTTTTTTCCCCTTTGTAGTATCTTAAATTTTTTCTTAATTGAATTTCACAATGAGTTTTCTTTTTCTCACAACTGTTTATCAGTGCTCTTTTTCTGAGTTAATTTATATTTGAAAATTAATATCCATTATATTCCTAATCAAATGGCATCATGGCTAGGTAAAATATTCTGGGATCGTAGGAAGTCTCAACATTTGTATACACTGATACATCCTCTCTCCTTAGATTTGAACCACATTGTGAGTAAACTTGAGGTCAGCCTGAGTCACTGCCTCCATTCCTGGTAAAAGAATTTGCTTCTTTTTCTTCTTATTAAATACTTGAATAATTTTTCTTAATCCATTTATCTCATAAATGTACATACAGACATTTTTCATTCTGTAATGAGACGAACACCAGCATTCTGTATGTTCCCACCTGGAAAGTCAGTTCTCATTTCACAACGTTTTTTCTTTTGTTGTACCTCTGAGTACATTTCCTATTTCATTTGTGTATTCTTTTCCTCAGATACTCCAAATCTGCCTGAAACTTCCCCTTGAATGTGATAATTAAATGTTATAACAAGCAATTTGAAGCATGAAACTTAGAATTAAGTAATTATTTTGTTTTGCTTAAAATTTTTATTTATATAGTACATATGAATATCAAACCTAATATCTCAGCACTCAATAAATATCAGATATACATTATCACCTTCCATCATATCTTAAGTATAACTATATGGAAAGCATAATAGCAAACAATTATATTATCTTGTTGACTGCCTATATAAATATTTGAAATATTTTTAGATGTGAATATTGTCATTTGTTACCTATAATTGGTATTAATATAAAAATATGTATGCTTCCTAGTTCAATAGCCCAGATGTAAATACTTTTCAGGATAGTGTGTCTTGATATTAATTGTTTAATGCTAAAGTATATTAACAATGAATCACACACAACATGAATTACTATTTTTAGCTTATTTTAATTACTCTGAATTCCTATCCAAAGTTTAATACAGTCCTATGTATAAACTACTAAAATTCACACAATTTGTGAACCTAAATTGTTTATTCTCTATGAGATTTACTGGCTCTAAATTGTTTAGTGAACTGTCATCATCTTTCTGTTTAAAGAATTAGTTAAGGTTGTAAACAACACTAAAATTCATCTGGGACATCCAAAGGTAGAAATAAAAATAATGAGCAAGGACTTTTTAATAATGTGAAGTGTCCTAACTAATCTGAAAGTACAAGTGTGCAGACAAGATAGAAAAACATGTTTATATTAAAGTATTCACAAAGCAAAATTGCAAAACAGAAAGGGCCAGATTAAAGAGGAAAAGCAATGCTTTGGAAAATCGTCAGCTTAGAATTCTATGGCTATATCTCTCTGAAAGAGTGTTTCAAGTTGAGAGAATATATAAATTTTGGGTCTCAGACCTCTTAAGTTTGAAGGTCTAGAGGCAAGTTACACTCACAGGCTGAACTACAGGTCAGAACTACGATGGTTAGTAAAAGAGGAATCTGATGGATAACATTTATAACTCCAGGAAAAATCACATTGGAACACTAAGCTTGGTTTACTAAATCCCTTTATAAATTATTTTGGGAGATTACTTACAGTGTTTCATTAACAATTACTATGCATTAATTTTGGTAGAATTCTTTTTCATTCATGTATTTTCCATGGACATTCCAGTTCGCATCAAAGTTAAATGTGAGAAAGATTTCAGTTAAATTATTTTCCACAGTTTTATTTATATAATACAGAGAAATCACAATACAGTCTGTAGAGAGGATGGGATTTATTAGTAAAAAAAAAAAAAAAATGCTTATTTTTTTGTTCCTCAAATGACGAGCCAATAGATGAATCGGAATCAATGACAGATATACATACAGTGCTTAACTGCAAATATTAAAAAAAAAATTAACTCTCAAAGGTGGAGTCCTCAGGATATGTTTGTACTGGAATAGAATACTTCTCAGTATCAGAATAGTATAGTGTATCAAAGTTTAAAAAAAAAAGTGTAAAGAGAAAGTTTAACATTCTTATGTGAAAATACTTATATCTAAAAAAAATAAAAATAAAAATAAAAAATAAAAATAAAAAATAAAAAAAAAAGAAAATACTTATATCTAAGTAATTTCTTTTGAAATCAATGTACATTATGAATATTTGTAATTTTTCATCAATTTATTTCATTTTCTTTGTTTTCTCATCTTTTGCGAATTATTATTTTTTTAAGGTTTTATTTACTTATTCATGAGAGATGCACACACACAGAGGCAGAGACACAGGCAGAGGGAGAAGCAGGCTCCATGCAGGGAGCCCAATGTGGGACTTGATCCCGGGTCTCCAAGATCACGCCCTGGGCATGAGGGCAGGCGCCAAACCGCTGAGCCACCCAGGGATCCCTATCTGACTTTTTCTACTGGGTCTTAATCAACATACAGGTTCTAGGCTTTTCAGTTCAAAAGGAAAACGAATTAACAGGGAAGAAAACAGAAAGATAAAAACTTCTTCCTTGTGCCCCAAAGTATGGTTCCTTTATTAGACAACCCCTTTACTTGTCCCAAAATTATTGTTTCTATGTTTAGACAGGGTGTTTTTCAAAATGTAAATAGTCATTTAATAACATTTGAGAACTGTGAATTTCATATCTGCCATTAATATTTCTTTATAACTTGAGGTGATAATGATAGTTTCCTGTATTTTCTTCTGAGATTTTGCACTTTGTTCTCATTTCAGGTCATTTTTCTATCTGCAATTTATGTTTGTTTATGGTATAAGATAGAGAACTTGCTTTTATTTTTTCTCCCATAGTGTCCTAGTACCATATATTGATCGGTTAACCCATTTTCCCACTAATTTTTAGTGTGTTCTAGGTTGTATATATAATCTGGGGTCGATTTAAGGAATAAAAAGTATGAGCTTGACCCCATGCAAACATCTGCCCTACAACTAGGTAACTCTGTAATTTACTATCCAATCTAGGACACTTTTGAGGATGAAGTGGAGATACTGATATTTCAGCTAAACTAGAATTGTAAATTTTTGGCTTTCATCAAATTTGACAAAATTTCAGCAATTATTTCTTCAACATTTTCTTCTGCTCTGATATCTATTTCCTCTTTTTTATAACACTAATTAAGCACATGGGTAATCACTTGATATTATATCAAAAGCCTCTGATACTCTGGCTTTTAAAAAATATTTTTTCTTTTTGTTCTTCACATGAGTAATGTATATTGATATATCAAGAAATCACTTACTCTTTCCTCTGTACTATTCACTCTGCTTTAAGTCCATTAAGTAAATTTTATAGTTCAGATACTATATTTTTTAGTTCTATAAGTTACATTTTTAATAATTTCTAGTTTTCTGTAGTGATGCCTTTTAAAATGTTTTTATTCACGGTGAACACATTTATTTTAAAAAAACATTCAAAAGAGTTATAATAGTTGCTTTAAAATTTTTGGCTGACATTTTTGACATTTGGGTTATCTTAGGGTCTGTTTCAATTAATTTTTCTCCCCTGGGGATAAGTTTCATTCTTTTGTTTTTTCTATGTTGGGTAATTTTGAATTATATACTAGATATTATGACTTAGAGATTCTAGATTCTTTTTTCTTCCCCCCAGTGAAGGTTGTTTCTTTTGAAGTGGCAAAAAAACTATCTTTACAGGATTTGAATGTAAAACTATTTATTGGGAAGCAGCTCTGATCTGACTTCATACTTTGTCTTTAGCTGCTCAGATCTATGCTATGCAGGCAGAGTTCGGGATTTAGGATTAGGAATAGACAAAAATTGGAGATTCTCTTGTTATCTCTTTTCCTTCCTGGATTCTGTAACTCTTCAGCAACTACAGTGTCCCTGTCCTTGGTTTTTGTGGTTTCTCTGCCCAAAAAGTCATCAAAGTGTTTTCCTAAAACAGCAGATTAAGAAGAAACTATGTCTTTCTAAAATAATGTGACTGGGATACAGAGAAGCTGGACTAAAATTTAAACTCTTCATGTGTGGGCCTTAAAACCCCATGTCTAATTGGTGAGACTGAGTGGGAAATCCTGTGATGCTTCAAATGGAGACTTCTTGAACTCTGTTTTTAGAATATTTTACTCCACAAGGAAGTTGAATATTAGCTGGATTTGGACTTCCATACTTTCTGATATTAGGGCCTATTTTTCTGCTTCTTTATAGTTGGCCCCCTTAAATGAAATAACTATACATACAGTATAAGCTATATATCTTATTCAAGATCAAATTTTGAGATTGTAGGATTATTAATTATCTTTTTGAGGTTAAAATCGTCTTTCAAGAGAAAGTGACAAAGAGAATATAAAACTTAAGCTATGACTTTTATACACATTCAAGAATCTTATTACATCACCTACAAAATAAAACCAGCTGCTTTAAAAGAATATTACACCAAATAAATTAATTAATTAAAAATAATTACACGCAAACTCTTTCCATGTGTGAGACAGTTTCAAAGAAGACACCATACCTCCTTAATTTATAAAGCTAAGCTCCTTAATATAGTTTTATCTAGATATGTTTTATTTATGGATTGTTATCATCAGAGTTATTTTACCTAATAATAACCAACTTGCAATCATTTACTTTTCATTCGCATTTTAATAGTAGAAAATAAATTATACCTTTTTTCATTTTTCGTTTTCTAAGTATCTGTCATCTTGTTTTAAGTATATCTCTTAATTGGCACTCTGCTCTTCACATATATGCTTTAATATGTGTAAACTATCTATAAAAAGAAATGTAGTTAACTAATAACACGGTTGCCCCTGGGGTACAGAATCCTGGGGATCAAGATGAGTGAAAAATTCATATTTGACAGCTTTACTCTTATACTATTGTTCTCAGTAATCTGTTATTCTCTTTAAAAGACAAGAACCAAGAAGACTTGAAAATGAGATAGCTAAATTGTGTCTGTTATACTTATAACCAATACACAGTCTCTGTAAGATTTCCATGTTATATTTTTCTTTACATTTCTATTTTTAGTGGATAAAGTAAGAATTTTAGCATTGTTGCTTAAATAGTTTTCTGCTACTATATAATCTGTATTTATATATTGGCCCCAGGTACAGCTCCATATGAATATCAAATAAATATTACATAAAGGTGAGCTTTTTTACTGTCCCTTATTAGCTATGCTACATCCAGGTACTTTTTAATTCTAACTTCAATTGGCAAAAGCCTATCCTACTTATCTGAAATAGAGTTCTGCTCATGTCCACTCAGTATTTTCCTGTATGCTGTGCAAAGATTCTTCTCATATGTTAATTTAACAATTTGTTTATTTTGTATTTGTTTTATCAATTAAGCAATCAGCAACCTGAGAGACTTAGGGTGGTTTTGAGGCTGTGGGCAGTCCTAGAATGTAAACTTTGCGTTCTCTGCATTCACCAGGTTTTCAAAGGGGTTCACAAGGGATCAAAATTATGTTTGGCTATTTCCACTCTAGATTCTCTTTGTGACTATGTCCAGCCTATATTTTGGTAATACTGTCTATCATATCATGGAAACAACTCATGACCTCAGGGAAAAATCTGTGTCAGTGAAAAGTCCATGTCAGCAGTAATCAGACTGGCTGACATTTAATGCTCCCCAACAGATGCAGAGAGTAAACACTGCCAATTTTCCCCTCTCTACTCAAACTTCAGAGTAGTCATTGAAAAAATAAATAGCTATTCAGCTTGGAAATTTTTGCTCTTTTAAATCATCCAAACAGTTTTTATCTTTTAAAATGCTATGTATTTTGCTGTGAGGATTAAAAATATTACTTTCTAAACTTATATTTTAAAAGAAAAGTAAGGAGTTTAAGCAAACATGGAACAGATAAGTGAAAAATATTTATTCACTCACATTTATTTTAATATTATAAATAAGTTTCCTTAACATATATATTAATATACCTTAAAACTAGAAGTCTCTTAAAACTATAAGTCCTGACAACATATTTATTTACATGTGGAAATGTAAATTTTCAGTAACTGAACTTCAATTAGTATTTAATATTAAATACTAAATGAAAAACACTGTACTAGGCACAAGATACACCAAAAAACACAAAATTACTTTCTATTCTAATGTCACTTACAGCTTAGAAATAAATAGAAATAATACAAGGTGTGAGTGGCATGATAAAAAAAATACTCTGGTCTTCACTTTGTACATATTAATTTCATCTTCACCATTATACGGATACAGGAGATCTTGGTTCTTGTCTCACGGAGTTGAACAATTAGTATCATGGACAACATAGAGTGAGCAAAATGATAGAAGTTTATTAAGCAGAAATACAGAGGAAAGCAGAAATACAGAGAAAGCCCTCCGAAGTGAGAGGGGTCCAGAAGGGTCGCAAGGAGGGCTTTTATGGTCTTTTATAGGAACCTGACCAGGGTACTTGGTAAATTTCTTGTCAATATCAGGGTGGATATTTAGAACAAAGGTGGTGGACTTGTAACTATCATAATAACAAACAAGATCCTATTTTATAAATATCATGAGCCCAAACAAGGTGTTCTCTTCAATATCTCCTCCATAATACATCTGGCATTTCTGTGATTACTTAGTAGCCATTAAAGGGGGATACTCCCTAACATTGTGGAGCTAGGAAGCTAGGTTTATTTTTTTCTGTTTTTACTGTCTTATCTCTGTTTCCTTGGGGATGGGTAGGAGCCTGCCTTTGGGGCCTTTTGGTGTTCTTGGGGTTTATGGGAGCCAACATATTCCTGGAAGCCTGATTCTAGGCCTTTCCCTTATTTTTTCCCTGCCTAGCCCCATCTGCCCCTAACTCGTTCCTACATCAATATTACATAAAGAAAAGAAAGAATAAAAGTATGTGAGCTAGGTACTATAATTATTTGCAGTTTAAATATAAGACACCAAAATTCCAAAGGATTAAATACCATTATGCATTGTGCATCTCATTAGTATTTAGGCCAGCATTGACTGCAGCCAATATAACTCTAGAATCCACACTCTTATAACATTACACTGTGCTTATATGGATGCAATAGCAAGACAGATAAAAGGTAAAAGCCTCAAATTATTGAAGCAATGAAAGATTCTAGGGACCCTAACCATATATTTAAGGTCTGATAAACAGTTATAAGAAAACAGGAATAAAAACATGAAATTACAGCATATCTGAGAACTACAAGCAAAGTGTGGCTGGTGCAATGGGCAGGATATATGCCGGGATGGTGGCAGGGGAGGCCAGATGTGGAAATGGGAATATAATTATGCAAGAGCTTTGTTACTGACCAAGACAGCCTTAACATTTCCCTCTGTTCCAATAAATTTTGACAGGTTTCTTCCTGACTATAGTCCCCTGATCTCCCCTTTCTTAGAGAATTTTACATTAGAAAACTTGTCATTGCAAATTTTCCATGCCCTTTTGAGATGTAAATCTTCTCCTGGTCTTCAGCTAGTTTTACAAGCCAGAAGTGTCTTTTCTCAAGGACCTAGAAGCCATTCCTTTCAAATGTAATCAAGAAAGGTAGTACCTCTATTAGCTGGTCTCTGAGAAAGTATAACTTGGACAAGCAACAATTAGCAAACACAGATAACCTAACTTGTAGACCAAGTTCTTCTCAAAACTCTTCCCTTAGCTCAGTCCAGTATTTAAAAATCTTCCCGCCTTCCTTCTGTTTTAGTAGAGTTAAATTCAATCTCTCTTCCCTATTGTAACCATGTCTCCCTTATTACAATAGCCTTGAATAAAATCTTCCCTATTTTACTCCATCTGGTACAGTTTTTTCTTGACTATGAACTACAAATACTTCAAATATTACTCTGAAACTTACAGGAAAAAAATATGTATCTACCCACAACAGGTAAATCTTAATGTCTACAGCTCCTGTCATAAGAATGAATGTATGTGTGTGTGTGTGCACGCAAGTCTGGTGTGTGCACGCAAGTCTGGTGTGTGCCTGTGGTGGTGGAGGATGGGAGTGGGTGTTGTGGGGGGGGTTGTGTATTTATACTCTCTAGCCTGGTAATACACAGGTAGGTGTTAGAAGTTTGGATACACATGTGAAAAAACATCATTGTTTGAAACAATAAATCTTTCACAGACAAGAAGAAATAACATTGAGGAGTTTTAGAATCAAGATTCTAGGTAGGCTCCCAGGGTCAGGCAATGCCTGCCTGTCAAAAAATATTAGTGAGGCCAGGAGTTTGTCATTTGATGGATAGACTCATAAGGACATGTCTCTGAAGGGATAACAGAGATCAAAAGATCAGTTTATGAAGAGGGAAGTAAAGTGGCAGATTGTAAGAATGATTAGCCAGATGTCCACATTTCAAGGTGTCTATCCAAGTGAGGGCAACAGGTAGTCTCTATCTTTCTCTGTAATTTAATGTGCACAAATATCTTTGATATGGGAAAATAAGTTTGTACTTGAATTAACAATAGCAGCAATAATAACAAAAGCTCTGCATTGCCTAATATTAATTTATAATTGATTAAGGCATGATCTAGGTGGACTTTAGAAATAGTCTATGATGAGTATTTTTTTTTATTTATACTTAGTTTTTATTTTAAAGATTTATTCATTTATCAGAGCGAGTATGTGCCAGTTGGGGGAGGGGCAGAAGGAGAGAGAATCCTCAAGCCAACTTCCTACTGAGAGTGGAGCCCAACAAGGGGCATCCCACAACCCTGAGATCATGACCCAACCCGAAATCAAGAGTCACATTTTATCTTCTTTCTTCCCAATGTATTGTTAGTGTTAAAAATGTAATATTCTGGGCAGCCTAGGTGGCTCAGCGGTTTAGCGCTGCCTTCAGCCCAGGGCCTCATCCTGGAGACCCCGGATCAAGTCCGGGGTCAGGCTCCCCGTGTGGAGCCTGCTTCTCCCTCTGCCTGTGTCTCTGCCTCTCTCTCTCTCTCTCTCTCTCTCTCTCTCTCTCTCTCTCTATGTCTATCATAAATAAACAAATAAATCTTTTTAAAAATGTAATATTCTAAATGTTTTAACATTAAATTCTATTGATATTTTATTTCTAAAGCTGTTTATAATATATGTAAGTATCTGAAATAGATTTAGCAAAGTATAGAATTTATTGTGAACTCCATTCAAAGATTAGTTTGAACCACCATTTATCTAATTGTTTGCATAAGAAAACAGTTTTTTCTAAGAAAGTTCATGGATTAGGCATTTTTTTTTTTATTTTTTTTAATTAACTTTTATTGGTGTTTAATTTACCAACATACAGAAAAACACCCAGTGCTCATCCCGTCAAGTGTCCACCTCAGTGGATTAGGCATTTTTTAATGAATTTCTCTAAATTTAAAACGTTTCATTTGTGTGCATATTGTATACATTATATCTGGTACTTTGCACTTAATGAATAACTCTGGTATATTATCTTTTGATTTAAAATTTATCTTTCTCAGGGATCCCTGGGTGGCTCAACGGTTTAGTGCCTGCCTTCAGCCCAGGGCATGATTCTGGAGTCCCAGGATCAAGTCCCACGTCGGGCTCCCTGCAAGGAGCCTGCTTCTCCCTCTGCCTGTGTCTCTGCCTCTCTCTTTCTCTTTGTGTCTCTCATGAATAAATAAATAAAATCTTTAAAAAAATAAAATAAAATTTATATTTCTCAAATTATGAACATATTTGACTCTGTTCTTAAGCAGTGAGTATTTTTGAGAAAGTTTGAGGTCAGTCTAATTCTACCTTAATATCCATAGGATTATTTATCTTTCCTTAAAATGCAATGACTTATTAGACTGTATCTTAACAATTACCATTCTGCATGTTGTAATAAACTTTTAGAATAGGTCTAGATTCTTTTTGAGAAAGTGAAAGTAGTACAGATTTAAGGAGTCCCTTAAATCTTCTCCCAGTTTTATCTGTTGCTAATGTTACTGTACACTTGTCACAACTAAGGAAGTGATACCACTTCATACTTTGCTTCATACTTTGCTTGCATTTCATTACTTTTTACTTCATACTTTGCTTGCATTTCATTACTTTTTACCTAATGTCCATTTTTTATTCCACAATTCCACTCAGAGTACTACATCACATTTAAGTTTCATGTCTTCTTGTTTTCTTTTGATCTGTGACAGTTAATCAGTTGTTATCATTGATAACCTTGAGTTTCAAGGAGGGATATTCAGGCATTTTGTATAATGTCCCTCAGTTTTGGTTTGTCTAATGTTTTTCTCATAATTAGACTTGGGTTACAGGTTTTGGGGATGATCAGAGATAAGGTACAATTTTCAACATACCGTATTGAGTACCTCCTGTCATTGTGATTTATTATTGTTGATGTTGACTTTGGTCACCCAACTTCACTAGTGTTTGCCAGATGTCTCTCTGCAAAGTTACTGTCCCCCCCATCCTTTTCATACTCTATTTCCAATGTTTAATTTTTATGTGTCAACTTCACTATGCACTTCACAAAGTGCATAGATATTTGGTCAAACATTATTCTGGATGTATCTGTTAAGATGTTTGGGAGGGGTTTAACATGTAAATGATAGATGATGTAAAGCAGACTGCCTTTCCTAATGTGGATGGGCCTTGCCCAATCAACTGAAGACCCACATAGAACAAAAAGGTTGAGTAAGAAGCAACATTTCCTTTGTGCCTGAGCTGGTACATGGATCTTTTCCTGTCTTTGCACTCAAATTTAAGCATTGGCTCTTCTTGGGTCTCAAGACTGTTAGCGTTTGGATTGGAGCTTATCCCACTGGCTCTCTTAGTTCTCAGGCCTTTAGACTTGGACTGGAAATATACTCTCAGCTTTCCTGGGTCTTTAGCTTATAGACTATAGATCTGGGAACTTGTCAGCCTTTGTAATGAACCAATTTCTCTCTCTCTCTCTGATTCTTTCTACATGTATATACACGTATACATATATATTACCCACTCTCTATATAGGACTCTCTCTCTCTCTCTCTCTCTCTATATATATATATATATATATATATATATATATATATACATATATATACACACACACAAATACACATATGACTCTCTATAGGATTCTCTCTTATATACAGACACATATATATGACACTTTATATATGACTTTATTTCTCTCTACATACACACATATACATATGATTCTCTCTATATACACATATATTATGACTCTATATATATGATATGACTAGTCAAAATTAGGAAATAAATGTATGTATACATAGATATTTTAATTAATTTTGTATTTATTCATTTCTCTCTATATGAAGCTAAGCATTTCACACTGATATCTCAGAATCTGATATAGGGACACAAGGTTAAATTATAGCCTTATATCATTCTTATCTGCAGTCCTCTAGCAGTGAAAATCCTGGCTCCCATTATCTGCCACTCATTAGTTATTTGTTTAATCCATGTACACATACACTTCCTTTCATGTTAAGTTTTGAAGTTTCCAGGCAAAATACCACTTTTCAAAGTTACTCAAGTTAACACTTTTCTCTGTACCCCCTTAAATGAGATTATGCCATACATACATTTATAGTATAGTCAGATTGCTTTGCCACAATTGGCATTCCATTGAGGAAAACGTCTCTCCTCCAACTTGATATCTTAGTAATTTTAAAAATTTGAATACATTATATATTTTTCTGGCAATATAATCTGCCCTTTCAATCTGCAAATTTAAAACCACCTTCAATAAAGAAGAATTGCTTCTTATCATACCAATAAATATTTTTCTATTCTATTTGTTGCATTTCATTGAAAGACATCAATAATGCACATGCTATGTCACCATTAACTTCCATTTCAATGGTGTAAAGAATAAGGATTTTCATATTTTTCATCTTATTTCATTTTTTAATATTTTAAAATCTGTTCTCTGGTCAATATTTTGTATTTAATCAATCATGTTCTAGGTTTTTAACGTGACATGTTTATCTGTGTTTTTAAACTATTTTAGGTTTCAGATCACTAGCTTTTTCATTTACCTTCTCCATGGTGTTACAATTATCTTAAAATCATGTATTTCTTTTTTAATTTTTTAAAATAATTCATGAACAAAATTTCTCTGAAACTGTGATAAAGATTTTTTTCTGAAATCTTGCTCTTAAGAAACTGCTTTTGCAATTGGCCTTTATGCTCATATTCTTTTCCTCCCTTAATTCACAATTTCTTTTATTTTTTATTTTTATTTTTATTTTTTGAGGGAGTGTGTGCATAAGTGAATGGAGGCACGGGCCTGGAAAGAGGGAGATAGAGAGAGAATCCCAAGCAACTTTCATGCCTATCAGGGAGCCATAGTGGGACTCAATCTCATGACTCTGGACCATGACCTAAGCTGAAATCAAGAGTTGGATACTTAACTGACTGAGCCACCCAGGTGCCCCCATCTGTAGTTTCTATAAAGCTTTCAAGAAATTATTATCGAAACAACTATGTGAGAGGTAGTGATGTGTTTTGTGGAGTGTGGAAATTCCATAGATTCTATTTACCTGTGATAATTAAAACTTAAAAAAATACAGTTGCATTATATAATAACCTGTCAAAAATACATTTGCTATGCATTTCTGGGAGAAATCTCCCAAATAATATGTACGGTATGTATGTGTGTGTGAGGTTAGTGAAAGAAAAAATATATATATTATTCATGCCAAATACATATATGTTCATAAACACATATATAATTAAAGGAATGAGAAGGAATGGTAGGAATAAAGATGAATGATCACTTCATGTTTCTATTAAAACACCTGATATATCCACATACATTAAACTGAAAATTCATTTTGTGCTTCTTAAAACTGTAATATTTGTGGCATTACTAAATATTTGAGGAAATATCAAATGATATAGGTGTTGTAGATAATTTTAAGATGACTGTGATATGAATGAACCTCATCCCAGGTGTCTGCTAACTTGAGAGTTTATATATGTGTATGTATACATATATATATATTATATATATAAATTATAAATATATCATATTTATTTTATTTTTTAATTTTTTTTTTAATCGTTTATTTATGATAGTCACAGAGAGAGAGAGAGAGAGAGGCAGAGACATAGGCAGAGGGAGAAGCAGGCTCCATGCGCCAGGAGCCCGACATGGGATTCGATCCCGGGTCTCCAGGATTGCGCCCTGGGCCAAAGGCAGGCGCCGAACCGCTGCGCCACCCAGGGATCCCCTCATATTTATTTTAATTACACATTAGTATTTAATTTACTTTTGCATTTTAAACAGTTTAATATGTCTTATAAATGGATCAAGGCCAGTGAGTATTTAAATGGAGAATCAAGTCTAAAAAAGGCAAAGGTTGGCAAGGTGGCTTTAGGCAAACAACCATATTTAGGCTTTAAGCCAAATGAAGTAATATAGAATTATTTTTTTTAATCATTTGTCCACTGACACTGGAAGCCCCTCCAGTAGAAAAGTTACTTCCCCATTGAGACTAATGGTTTGGTTGCTGTGTTTAAAATATAAGCTTGAAGAAACTGAGTTCTACAAACTAGGTAACAGTTAAATGGTGCTGTACAAATACACATCGACACTCTTCATATATATTGTTTGGCTTTTGAGCAACTCCATGCTTTTCCTGCCACTAATCAGCTAATAGTATTGGAAAAGTTTATTTCAAATTGAACATCCTCATATGGAAAGTGTAAGCTAAACTGTTTTCTTTCAGGTCTAGTATTCTGTGATTTTAACTGCCTTTTGGAATTTCAAGTATTAATAGAAACATTATAAGGTAATGATAATGTCTGAAAAGAACCCTTTCTTTTTTTATTTTTTTAAATATTTTATTCATTTATTCATGAGATACAGAGAGGGAGAGAGAGGCAGAGACACAGGCAGAGGGAGAAGCAGGCTTCATGCAGGAAGCCTGACGGGAGACTCGATCTCGGGTCTCCAGAATCAGGCAGTGGGCTGAAGTCGGTGCTAAACCGCTGAGCCACCCAGGCTGCCCAAAAGAACCCTTTCAATTTAACATTCACATTAACATTCACTGAATGACCTTTTCTTTTCTCTAAAATATTCCCTCCATTTTATTCTTTATATTTTTAACCAATCATTTGTATCTTCTCTACTCTTATGTTTTCCTCTCTAATCTCTTTCTTTCTTCTTCTTTCTTCCCTCAGTAATTTAAGATTAAAATTTGAATAATGGTGTATCTAATGTGTACATATGCTTTGTTAGCATGACACATTGTCATACACATGCATAAAATATGCTTATCTCAGTTGTTCTCAAGTCAGTAAATGGCTATCCCACTTTTCCACTTTCTCACTGAGAGTAGTTTTCTTCCTTCTTTCTCAGAAAACACACCTTATTCTTACCCTTGAATCCTTTCTCCTATTTTACTCATCAAAAGTCCTTCTTTCCATTCCACTTCTATATCTAGAATCCTATCATTTCTACCGCTTACTCAACTAAATTCCACACTCCACAAAACACATTGCTACTCTACCACTCAACTCAACTAAATTACTCAACTAAAAACAACTAAATTGTGTTTCAAATCCAAACATATCTGACCTGGGTGAATGCAGCAACTGGTATCACTCATTATCTTTCCCCTTTCCAACAGCACAAACTAGTCTCCACAATGCAGGCATTATGATTCTTTTAAAATTAGATCTTGTTTTTTTCTCCTCAAAACAAATATTTCAATAGCTTCCTGTATTACTTGCAATGTATTCAAAGTAACCTACAGGACGCCTCAAAATCTGGACTTTGGATGCCTCATGGGTCTCAATGGCAACGACTTTTTTCTGTGTCATCATCTTCAGTAGAACTGGCCCTCCTGTCCATTCTCAAGTGTGACAAGCATTTTCCTGACTCATGGTCTTTGAACTTTTGTTTTGGTTTGCCTGCGATACTCATCCTCCAAATAGCCATATAAGCTACATCTCTCACTTTCTTCCAGAATCTGCCTAATATCTCTTTTTCATAAAGACTTTTTTCTGGCATATATCACAGCTAGACATATATTTGTTTGTTATTTCTGAGTTATTTCTGAGATCTTCATCAACTTGAATGTAATCTCCATGAAAACAGGGACCCATTCTCGCATTTTTAATGCCCAAAAAAGTTCAGAAACATAGCAGGTGCTCCATAGATATGTACTTAATTAAAGAAAGGAATATATACTTTTCAATATAATTTCATCTATGTACTATATACGTATGTGTATGTGTATTTTAATTCAATTGCTATTCAAAATAATTTAACAGAGAATTCAATTATCTGTTTTTTTCTCAGTTCAGACTAATTTATGTCTTGATAATGATGAGTAACCAAACTGTTAAGTGACATATGAAACGATTTTCATTCTTTATTTAGTGAGCCAACAAGTACTATGCTTACTACTTATCAGGGCAGTGCTCTAACTAATGGCAATGCAGCACCAAAAAAGAAAAAGTCTCTGATCCTTTGAAGGTTACATATTAATTGAACAAAGTCAATAACACTCAAACTAAAAAATAAGAAAATAAAGAAATAATCTCTGGTAAATAAAATGCAGATAATCAAAATAGGGCAATGAAATTAGAAAATGAATGGATGGCAGGATCGGTAAAGAATGAAGTCTTAGTTCCAAGACAATACTTGCCAAAATGTCTGGTTATGTCTTCTTTTCTAATACAGTCACCCTAGTAAATGGCTGCTTGTCCCTTTGTAGAAGGTTAGGAGGAAGTTTCGCAGCATACATTTTTGCAGCATAGGAGTGTTTTTCCTCAAGGAACCCATTTTCTTCTTAAAACAAGGGGCTGTGGGTCTTTAAACTAGCTGAAGTCTGGGAATTACTTTAGGGCCTATGTCTTTCTATTGTGACTGAAGACAGACTCCCCACTAATAGGAGTTAGTCTTAAGGAGTTCAAAACTTACATTATTTCATGTCTTTCTAAATAGATACTGGACTTTATAAATTAATTTGACAGAATAATATTAATATTTGAGGCATATAAGCAAGGACAATGTGATAAACTATTTAAACCCTTTTATACATAATTCAAATAGGTGCCAGTATTGCCTATCAATATTTTTTATGTATAATTTCTGAATTCAAAATGATTCCATGGCACTGGCTGGGTGAAAAGTATCTGATTCAGGTGTTAAAGAATTGCGTGGTTTTAAGATTCAATCTCTGTGTGTCTTTCCATTGCCAACCAAACCCTTTGAAAAGTATTGGAGGAGAAAATAACCTGGCAAGAGACATGAAAAATAATCGTAGAAAGCCCATCATGTGATCTAAAGAGAATTACATATTGAATGCAAACTATGTACTATCGGAGTGTATGTGGAGTTCAGTCATGGACATGGGAGAATGAGGGATGGTACTTATGATTGGTTCCATCTATCCTGGTCTTTTCACTGTCAGCTCATGGCTGACAAGTTGAATAATTGGGGAACGTGTCTGTTGGTTTAAAACAGAATGTTTTGCTTTATGTGATTTGAAGCCTGTTTTTCACCTGGATTTTTGAACAGTTTCAGAAAGAAAAATAATGGGCTTCTATTCTTAGTTTCCCAAAATTGTAAAAGTAAATTAATTTTCTTGTGATAAATTGTCAAAAAATAAACTGCCTACCCTTCTTCGAGCATAGAGTATAAAAACTGCATCTGATCTGATAAATATATAGTGGTAAATGGTATTTAAACATCTTTATAGTGACATATGTGCTTTTATTTATTTTTTTTTACAAATGTGCCCGCATGTGACATGATAATTTTTTCAGATAATTACTTATTATTGATGAACAACATAATTATTCTTTGAGTGATGCATGTATAATTTAGTGCTACTTATGCTCCCACAGCTGCTGCTACTGAAATGCCATGCATGGTTTTTTATTGCTCTTTTAATATTTCTTTGTCTCATCCATAGATACGGACATCTATTTTCTCCATGTCTGTCTTTCTTTTTTTTTTTTTATTCCCCTAGAGCTCTACAGCACTATTCTGTATAATAAAAAATTGTCCAGTTACCATATGTGTGGGGATAAATTACTCAAGCATTGCTTTTCATGACAAAGTATAGATTACATAGTTGTTTCTTCTTTCAAAAATATTGGAGCTGAATGATAATCATGACATTATTCACCATTTTAGAAAATTGTGTTAAATTATGTAAGTATTACCATACCCCTCACATCATAGATGGAAGGGAAGGGAGAATGAAAAGGAGAGAGAGGAAAAAAGTTTAAAAAATGAAGAAAAAATATTAATAATAAAATAATCATATATAAAATATATTTTTGGGTAGGAGTCAAGCAATAGGCAAACAGTGGATTATTTTTAAATAATCTTTGGAATCAGTGGCTATTGTGTCCAATGCTTACTCAAATGTCTAATTTGTATTTTTAAGGTGAAGTGGTGGGGAGCAGGGAGCAATCATGCAAAACATTTAAATATTTTCAAAGGGAACTAGAAAAATTAAAGCCATACAACATAAAACAATATTTTCACATAATATTTGGATTAATCATGCTATAATGAATATTAACTGCTTGGAATACTGTATTTTTAAAATAAGGTATTAAATTAATTGTATCATTTAATAACACCAGATGTATTAGTTTTCCTATTTTTTAAAGTTAATATTATGTTAATATGTACTGGGTCCTGTCCTAAGCTCCTCACATGTCATCATACCAACCTCAAGAGTTGGATTCTACTTTAACCTCCATTTAAACACAAATGCAACAAGCTATATAATCAGTTACTGCTGGAAATGTGACCCAAACTCATGTCTATGGAATTCTAACTTTGGCCTTTAAAAACCTCATATCAATACTACTAATAAAAGCAATATCAAAAAAAAAAAAGTAATATGACACAAATATAAACCCTTGGATTTAAAACATTAATCAAGATACTTAGAAAAGTGCACAAATGTTATTTATAACAAAAACTCCAAATTAGTATCAATGAAGGAAATAATAGAACAGCAATATTTTTTTATTATTTTGATAAACCATTGTAATTTTTCTAGTATTCCTATCTTTGACCATATTCATTTAAACATTTTACATTATAGTATTATAATATGCATATAAAGATTTGCAGAGTGTCCTTTAAAATTTTTATCTAACATGATGTTTACACAGTAATGGTTCATGTGAGAAACTATATATACATTTCAACTTTAATTTTATATTTTCTTAAACTAATATTTACTGTTTCTGATTTATGAATATTATATAGTTTTTAACCAAGAAGCCAGTTCTTAATTTTTTTATAATTGATTTCCAATCTAAGAAGGGATGAAATTTGATCATCATACTATATTTTAGACAAGTACAAAAACAGTTGAAAAGTAATTGAGATGGGATGCCTGGGTGGCTCGGCGGTTGAGCGGCTGCCTTCAGCCCAGGGCGTGATCCTGGAGTCCCGGGATAGGTCCCACATCGGGCTCCCTGTGTGGAGCCTGCTTCTCCCTCTGTCTGTGCCTCTGCCTCTCTCTCTCTCTCTCTCTCTCTGTGTCTCTAATAAATAAATAAATAATCTTTAAAAAAAAAAAAGCCTGTTAAGGCATTGATCAGAAAGAAATGTAAGCGAAGAGATTTTTAAACCACATTACAATATATATTCAATATAAAATATGTTAATCGTTTTACTTTTTCATTTATAATTGACTTGCTGCATATGCTATTTAAATTTTCCACAAATCACATATTTTTAAGTTTCCTTTTAAGACAATGCCTGATTCTTTCAGCAACTATTAGAAAAAAAAATGCTAACACTAATCTACAAAACCATAGCTCTTATTTTTTTTTTAAGATTTTATTTTTTTATTCATGAGAGACACACAGAGAGAGGTAGAGACATAGGCAGAAGGATAAGTAGGCTCCCAGCAGAGAGCCTGATGTGGGACTCAACTCCAGGACCCTGGGATCACAACCTCACGCTCAAACACTGAGTTCCAAAAATCATAGCTCTTTAGATGAAATCACTTGGGTTTTAAATGTGATAACAGAAAATGTCTGCACTTTAAGTTCCAATATCTATACTATCCATTAAAGAAAAATAAAATCATCAACTACTACAATAAAGGAATATATACATCATCACATATTAAGTTACTAATTGCACTAAACACTACCAATCAAAACTTTCAGGAGGAAACAGATAAGAAAAAATTAGAAACAAAATGAAGTCTTGAACAAGTTTTTGTATAGATATGTAAAACATGTCCAGGTCATGCTGGTACATTATTAATATCTGTCTACAATTTCAACACATGATTTGTATCAATTAAGGTAATATTCCACTCCCATAGATATGAAGCCTCATCCTTGCCCTTTTTATATTGACCTTGTGTCTTGTTAAGCATTTCTTTCTGTTCCATAGCAACGTAGACTATGAAAATGATTGTTACATCCTTTCTTGTCAGCAAAATTCTCCTTTCCTTACATATTATAAATCTTTAATAGCTCACATCTATCATCACTGATGAGTAAAAAATATTTTGCCAAGACAAAATATGCATGATATGATACATTTATTTGATCCATTGCTATGTAATCAAAGATAATTCAGATTATGGTTGCACTATCCTAATGAAATACTGCCTCATTTAATGCATTTCCTTGAATAGGTTTGCATTAAGATGCACATATTAACTGGAATTACTATTACTTGTTATTCTCATATTATTCTATTTTCTCCATGAATTTGGTTAGGAGGCCTTGACAAGTTAGAGCACTAAAATGCAGTACACAGATTTTCTATTAAAAAGGGAAATTTGTACTTTATACACTCTCCTATATTTTATATTTATTGCCATAATAATTTGCATGTTTCTGTTTGTGTATGAGTGTATATTGCTGTAAGTATTGCCCATATTTGTCCTTTGCATTAATGAACTAGTCTTTTATTGCATTTGTAAATTACAAAGAAAATGGAAAGTAGGAGAACTTTTTTTTTATTTGCATCTAGCTACTGTGCTGAGAAACATTTAGGAAAATATAGTGTAACATTAAAAGTAGTAGACATCAGTTATAAATCCAATCATTAGTAGGCACAAAGCTGTTCTTGCAGTAATGGCTAGCCAACTTATTTCAACAAATGCTCCCTTTAGAATTTCTTTTAATATTGTTTTGTAAACTAATCTTTGGTTACGTAAGGGTGGAGTTAATTAAGCAAGCGCTACTTTGTAAAGAGAGCATGTAAAAGGCAATAAAATGTTTCCTACAGTGCTGATTAAGACTGAGGACACTTTTCTTAATATAACTTGTATACAAAGTATAAAAGCATTTGTATAACAGCTTCTGTGCTAGTAATGCATCTACGTGGTCTGCCCCATTTTAGACTGTCATGGCAAGCAGGCTAGCCAAAGAATTGTTGGCTACATTCTTGCTTTTCATTTTGACAAATAGTATATTTATTCTCTATATAGAATTCACCTCCATAGCTCCACGTTGAAGTTATAAAAGGTACTCTATAAGGTTGCTTTCATCTCTATAGCCCCAAATAATTCAATATGTAATCAGAGGAAATGAGTGGTGAGGGAATAGAAAATAAGAAATGCAGCCCAAATTAAAAATAACTAATGCTCAATATATCCTTATATCTGCACACACCGATTAGCCATAAGATATGACATAAAAATGAAACAAACATCAAAAACTTCATTTTATTCAACATTCAAGTGTAGTATGTAAATACAAAACAAATAAGGTAGTTTCTTGGCTATTGCAAACAATAAAATTATCCTGTACTTGAATGGCAGTGGTTGAGCAGATTTTCTAATATCACAGGAAAAAGAAAGAAGAAAAAGAAAAGAGAAGAGAAGGAAAGGGAGGAAAGAAGGGAGGAAAGAGGGAAAGCGAAGAAAG
Organism: Vulpes lagopus; assembly: GCF_018345385.1. Classification (NCBI taxonomy): domain Eukaryota; kingdom Metazoa; phylum Chordata; class Mammalia; order Carnivora; family Canidae; genus Vulpes; species Vulpes lagopus. The sequence continues at coordinate 41,384,457 of NC_054839.1, forward strand.
AGAGAGGGAGGGAGGAGAAAGGAAGGAAAGAAGGGAGGGAGGGAGGAGGAAAGAAGAAAGAAAAGAAAGAAAGAAAAAAAGGAAGAAAGAAAGAAAGAAAGAAAGAAGAAAGAAAGAAAGAAGAAAGAAAGAAAGAAAGAAAGAAAGAAAGAAAGAAAGAAAGAAAGAAAGAAAGAAAGAAGAAAGAAAGAGAAAACATGAAGCAAAAGAATAGGGGCTAGAGAGAAAGAAAAAAAGACAGACAGACATGAAGCAAAGGATAAGGAGCTAGATCCAAAAGATTAAAGATATGAAATATAAACTCAGTTAACTATCAACTACAAGAATGTTTTAAACTATTCAAATATGACATAGCTATAAGGAATAATATTCAGCTTCCTCTGTGGCCTGTGAACATCTATATCACTATTTTTGTTAGATTTCATTTTTGTCCAGAATATTCAGAAACCCATTCTTAATAGCCTCTCAATGGGAGGTGGGGGCATTTCTGTCACAATTGACAACTTTGCCCATATAACTTATTTAAGTTAATTAAGTATGAAACTGACATGGGCCAATTCCAAACAGAATATTTTAAATATAATGTATCTGCACCATCTCTCGTTTCCTTCTTGCATTACAACAAGCCAGGGGAAGGAAGGGAAAATGTAATGGAAAGAAATCAGAGAGAAAGATAAACCATGTGAGACTTTTAACTTTAGGAAACAAACTGAGGGGATCCCTGGGTGGCGCAGCGGTTTGGCGCCTGCCTTTGGCCCAGGGCGCGATCCTGGAGACCCAGGATCGAATCCCACGTCGGGCTCCTGGTGCATGGAGCCTGCTTCTCCCTCTGCCTGTGTCTCTGCCTCTCTCTCTATCTCTCTGTGACTATCATAAATAAATAAAAAAAATTAAAAAAAAAGGAAACAAACTGAGGGTTGCTAGAGGGGATGGGGGTTGGGGATGGGGTAATAGGGTGATGGCCATTAAGGATGGCATGTGATGAGATGAGCACTGGGGGTTATATACAACTGATGAATTACTGAATGTTATGTCTGAAACTAATGATGTACTTACTGTATGTTGGCTAATTGAATTTAAATTATATATATATTATGATATTTATATTATAATTGGATATATATGTAATATATTATATATATATATATATGCAGATATATAGAGAGGGGATATTTTTTAACCTGGATTTTTGAATGATAGAATTTAGCATTAAAGATACAACTGACTTACCTAAAACAAGAACAAGAAGTAGACCTTTGTTGTTTAAATCTCTGAAAAGTATTTTATGTCCAGTCTAAATGAGCATAATTTAAATCCTTCTGTCTGATGTACACCACATTAGAATGACAGTGAGAGAGTGTCTCTGAATTTCATATTGTGTCTTTAAAACACGTTTTAAACTTCCAGTTTTAGCTCTAAAGTATAAAATGCTCAGACTCCTCACTAATATTCTTAAGAAAATGATTAATACTTTGAAAAATTAATGATTTTTTTTTACTCATCAAAGAATGGAGGTTGCAGGACAAACCATCACCCCAATATTAAGAGACAGGCATATACAGAGAATAACAGCTAAGATCTGCTCCCCAGGAGCAGTAGCCACTGCAGGTATAAATGAATGAGAACATAAAATTGGTAATTTTGCAAATTCTTGGAGGCTGATTTATACTAGTACGAAGTAGAGAAACTCCTGGGGAGGAATAGACAGAGAACCCACACTTTTGTGGGGTTTATGTCTAGCATTTTACTCCTCAATGTTCTTACAGTGAAGAATTAAGGAAGAAAAAAAAAAGAAAAGAAAAGAACTTGACTCTGGCAATGAAGGAGAAAATGAACCATTTAATAATATATCCACAGCATATCCCATAACCCAGGCTACTCTCCATGGGAAACTAATTAATCAGAGTTGTCTTCTACATCAAGGGAAGGACATTTACAAACTCTAGCTTACTCTTCCTTTCTATCTGACCTGAGGAGAAAAAAGCTAAGAAACACTTGTGAAGATTCCAGCCCAGGGACACATATCCCCCCCAAAAACTGAGATTTCATCATAAAATTTTAAAGTATTTCTCCTTGCTAACACATTACCACCATGTGAAGAAGTCTCCAGAATAATAACAACAGATTTCATCTAAAAGAGCTACAAGCCACATCTCTACTTAAGGAGCTCTTAGGGAAACCCAAGAGAACAGAAGAGCCCAAAGCAAAGACGATAATGAATTTGGATTTTCTGGCGTGCTCTGTTATATCCAAAATTAAACACAATCCAAATTCTATTCAAATGAACATGAAACCTCACATGAAACATCTTTTGCCTCTGTTTCTGTTACTCAAAATATCATGTCTGACCTTCAACAAATTACAAGACATACTACTAGGCAAGTAAAAACAAACTCAGAAGAGACAGTAGCATTAGAACCAGATTCAAATATGAGAGACTTTGGAAATACCAGCCCAGGAATTTAAAGTAACTATGATTAATTAGTCAAGGGCATTAGTGGATAAGGTAAAAAACAAGGTATCTTTCCATAGGTGAACAGCTAAACAAACTGTGGTAATTCCATACAATGCAACATTATTCAATGATTTTTTAAAAAGAGACATCAAGTCATAAAAAGGTAGGGACAAATCTTAAACATATAGTAAGTGAAAGAAGCCAGTTTGAAAGGATGTCATACTATATGATTCCAATTATATGACATTTTGGAAAAGACAAAATTATTGAGATAGTAAAAAGGCTAGTGGTTTCCAGGGGAGAAGAAAATGGGAGATGGGGTAAAGGTTGAACATGTAAACCACAGAGAATTTTTGGGCAGACAAGATTGTTATTTACGTTACCATAATGTTGGATACAGAACACTATGCCTTTGCCACAACCATAGAACTTAATGTCAGAAAGAGTGAATCTCAAATAATTTTTTTAAAGATTGTATTTATTTATTCATGAGAGACACACAGAGGCAGAGACATAGGCAGAGGGAGGAGCAGGCTCCATATGGGGAGCCTGATGCGGGACTTGATCCCAGGACTCCAGGATCACAACTTGAGTCGAAGGCAGATACTCAACCACTGAGCCACCCAGGTGCCCCAATCTTATGCAAATTTGTAAAGATAATTTAAGAGTGAGGAGACCTCAGGATTGAATGCATATTGGGACAAGACAATCTACCTGTACAAAACAAACAGACAAACAAACAAAAAACCACGTATGAAACGACCTCACTGAAGGGGGGAAGTGCTTCCCTAAGTAATGTTGGAAATAAGTGGAGACTGGAAGGTTAAAGCAACACAAGCACTGCATTCTAGTGCATGAAGCTATTCCTTGTGGGGATATAATTCAGGTTAGCGGTTCTGATACTGCTAGACATATACAATGGAAATGAACAATGAAATGCAGGCCAAGGGTTAGGAAGCAAGGTTCACAGCTGCAGGAATAAAAGGTAAGCAATGGAAGAGGAGCTACAATGATCCATATGGTAGGAGATCAATTTTGAAGATACCTATATAAACTGTATCTGACTCTACACAGATGTAGATCGTTCAGCAGAGAAGTCATTATATGTATGTAAACACACACATATATTTCCTGATCTGTCAGCTAACTGAAGGCCTAGAAGCAACAGTATCCCAGTAGCAACAAGCTACTTATTTTCTAATATGATTCTTCAATAAAAAGATCTAGGATGACTTGAATAAATGGCTGATTCTGCAAATGGGATGAGAAATATATAAAATACCTCCAGGGGTGCCTGGGTGGCTCAGTTGGTTGAGTGTCCAGCTCTTGATTTCAGCTCAGATCATGATCTCAGGGTGCTGGGACTGAGCGCCATCAGCGGGGGACTGTCTGTGCTCAGCAGGGAGTCTGCTTCAAGATTTTCTCTCTCTCCCTCTACCTCTCCCCTCATTTGCTCACAAACATTCTCTCTAAAATGAATATATAAAAAAACGTTTAAAAAAAGAAACAAGTCTTAAGCTTTAGTGCCATCACATAAGGACTTGCTAAAAAATACATTAATGTAAGTATGCCAAAGATGCAGGAGAGAACTAAATATGCTCTCAACGGCCAAAGCTAGAACAATGAATAGAAATAATACTGTTAGGTTTTTAACTCAGAGTATAAAATAAGTATCAGTCTCTAAAGAAATCATGACGGAAGGAAGAGAAGGAGGAGGGGGGAGGGAGGGAAGGAAAACATAAATATACCCCCCTCCCCCATACATCCACACAGGCACACACAAAGATAGTATCATTGTCTTGGAAATCTACTCATAGTCAAAGGGTAAAATATTCTGAAAACAGATTCTGAAAACAAAAAGAGGGGAAAACTGAGAATTATCATTTGCTAGAGCAAAGGTCAGAAGGCATAAAGTGAAAAACGTCTAATTAGAGTTCTAGCAAATGCAGAGATAGGATAAAACCAGGTGATGGGGTATATTAAAAATGATATAAAGTCTCTTTAACATTACTTTATTTTTCTGCTTCTGAAAATATTAAGTACATTTAATGAAACTTTTTACTGCTTAGTGACATTAACACATTTTTAAAAAGTGCTTAAAGCAGCTAATAAAAAATTACTTAAAAATGTGTCACAAAGGATTACATCCATACCTTGCTATCTAATAGTGTAGAAAGGGGAAAATGTAGAACAATTTTGAAGACTAGTGTTGACCTGGATAGAGAATTCTGGTAATATAAGCAGTGACAGCAGATAATATACAGCTTTTCAAACATCCAATGGCCGAAGAAATACTTTGCTCATTTGCTTATTTGATTTGTTTCCCACTTGTAAAGGTACTTCTCTGGTTTTTCCTCATTCTTGAACTTCAGTTTCTTCCCTGGATATATTCCACCTTTGCAACTTGTTTTTTTTTTTTTTTTTTTTAATTTTCCTGTTTTGATTCTTAGATCATCCAACTGCTACTTGGTAACAGCTTTTTTTCTGGACATCAGAAACTTGCCTATTATATAGTAGAATTCATCATCAAATTTTGTTACTGTATTCTTGTTCTGACTTACTATTGTGGTGCTTCTTCAGTTTTCCATCATGCCTCACCCAACATGATTGAATAGGTCAGTGTAGGGGATGAACAATAAAGAGACAAATCTCTGTGTGTTCTGGAGTTTTAAAGTCTTGAATGAAGTCTAAAGATCTATAGATAGATTTGTTAGTGAGGCCTGGAGTAAGAGAATATTCTGCAAGTTTGGGATACATAGCAGTCAATAACAGGGAACAATCTGAGGAGCCTTGCAGACACATAAGGATAATCGAAATTAAGTCTATTGGGGAAGAAATTTGTCACAATACTGTGCTATTGAATAATGTCAGGCACTTTAAATGTAGATAAATGATCATAAGTAGGAAGAGTTTGGAATCTATCATTGCTTCGAGTATATTTGTTAGGTCTTTTGTAAAATCTCTAACCTATTTATGTTCTTTTCTTTTCTTTTTTTGTTTTGAGGTTTACCCATTAGTGAGGAAATGAGAACCAATATCAAAATACTACTACTTGCATGCATAACCTTAGTTAGTTTTGTGTAGAATAGTATTTATGTAGAAGATTAGATGCTGATGATAATGACTTTTGGAAGTACAAATGTTTAAGTGCCCCCACCCCTTGGTAGTCAATTGCCAAATGCAATGATGAAGCATGCTAAATCAAACCCACAATTAGATACTATAAATAGAAAAATATAGGAAAATTCTATTAACATCTTCTAAATCACTGTCCCATAATTAATGAGATATAGGAAAAATCTTAAATTCTAGTTTATTTAATGCATTAATATAGGAAATATAATATCATTTATCTTAAAAGAAATTACAGTAACATCATAAATGACTATTTAAAATGTAATTACTAAGATCTTAATTCACCACAGAATAAGAATACATGTAAATCATGTCCATTCAAGAGAAAAAGCATTTACTTGCTAATATGTATTTTTATATATTTTTACAAATGCATATTCCAATGTAGTTTCTGATTTTAGGTAGGAATAGTTATAGAAAATTGTGTTCCAGTAAATGAGATGATTTTTTTATGATACCAAATAATACAAAGATAAACTTAAAATAATGGTTATAATTCTTTTCAATAACTTGGTATTATTTCTTCATGTGCAGTAGCTTTGAGGTTGAACTTTTAGATATTTTCCATACTGTTTTGTCATTTGAAAACAAATAAATTCTCTAAAAAACAATTTGCATGAGCAATTCATTTTGATAGAGCAGTCAGGATTACAGATTCAACTCAGCTCATTCGTGTTCCCTTTAAAGTTGACATTGCTCACTATCAGTGTTCGAATTCCACAAAGGTGGTGTTCAGTATGCACAAGAAGTTAATGCTGTTAATGCTATTAAGAAAAATATAGCTAAAAAAAGTATATACACAAATGGATATGGACACACAGAAATGATAAATCTGGGGGTTTTCCAACCAGCAGTTCATTCTCTTATGTTTTATTTACTTTTGTTGTAGCTGAATACATTACTAATATTTAGTAATTATCAGATTCTTTAAGTCACCTACAAAAAAGATAAAAAAAATCAATGAATGAGAATGAAAATGTAAATTTTGAGATAAAGAACTAAACAGTGAATTGGCAAAGTGGTAGGCAAAGAAGAGATCAAGGCCCAGATATCCTGAAGACCAGTTTCTATTTTCAGACCAATACTAAAGCTAAGTAGTGTTGATATCAATATTTCTGTGAAATAGGAGCTAAACAGCTGGAGAATGTTAAGGTCCAATTAAAAAGTGAATGTCATCTCACTGAGCATGAGCCTGCTTAAGATGCTTTCTCCCTCTCCCTCTGCCTTTCCACTGCTCATGCAGGCACTTTCTCTCTGTGTCTTTCGCTCTGCTCTCTCTCTCTCTCTAAAATAAATAAATAAATAAATAAATAAATAAATAAATAAATAAATAATAAAAGTAAATATCATCTTAGGCACCTGGCTGGCTCAGTTGGAAGAACATGAGACTCTTGATCTTAGGGTTGTGAGTTCGAGCCCCATGTTGGGTATGGAGATTTAAAAAAGGGGGTATAAAAAAAAGTGAATGTCATTTAGAGTCATCTTTTGCTTTCTACAGTTCAACTTCTAAATTCAGTAATTTTCTTCTTTCAGAAAATCTTCAATTTTTACCATCTACTACATTACTTAAATTTAATGAGCAACTCTTTGCCTAGCACTGGACGATTTACTTTTACACAAATGGCATCACTTAATCCTTTTAACAATTTTATGAGATACAATTGTTTTTCCATTTAACAGATAAGAGATGAGGCTAGGGAAATTACATATAATTTGTTCAAGGTCAGATATCTAGTATGTGTTATGTAAGTGTGTAAAAACAATTTTCCCTCTGCCCTTCCTGAGTCATTAGCTGAGATTCTTCTTAAAAGACAGTTTAACCAGAAGAAACAAAGAGAAATTTATCACAATGTTTACCTCATGTATATATAGACAGAGGGAAAAACAAGTAACCTTGGGGTGGCTTAGAATTCAGACTTGAAAAATTCAAAATCAACCCTATACCAAAGCAGCATATTTTGGGGTGGCATGTCCTGAACTCCTACAGTCAAATTTTGGAGTGACATATTCTGCTTCACTCAGGTAACCCCAGGCATTTTGATAATCCAACCGTGCTTTTGAACTGTTATTATAAGCCCCTGTCATCCTTATTTTTATGACTAATTGGTGGAGAAACTCATTCATCCATTCATAATAGTTATATAGATTTACTGGTAGTTCTGCAGTTTCAATTTAGTAGCCCTTGGATGACTTTTGGTTCGCAGGTATGTTTAATTTGGCATGCAAACTTGTTTTGTTCTAACTGAATCAATTGGAAATATTTAAAATTTCGAGAATTCATAGGAAATCCAAATCCCCCATATCTCCTCCAAAATGTAGATAACTTGGAAAATTGGGCCTGCAATTATCCATGGCAACAATTGGTTGAGGTTCAGGGTCTTCATTTGAAGAGACGCTACAGTCCCAGTCTTTTCCTATTGAGTCTTTCGTGTTTGTGTATGTACTCATGAAAGTTTATATCACATGCCTACAGAGACTAAGTTAATTTTTCCAAGCTATAGTCAATGCTCAAATTCAGGGAGGCAGGAAGAACAAAAGTGATATTATAAGCCCATGGGAAGATTTACTGAAGTCGAAGAAAACCTGAATTCTTCACTCCACTGAAGTATCTCCTGTTGCAGTTCCTGCCTTAGAAGTTAGTAATATGCCACTCTATCTCCCAGTTCCACCTATGCTAATGAATCTTCTATTAGGATTCAGCTTGGGGGAAGGTCCGGATTAGCTCTGCATCTCTCAGTCTATCATTACTAAACAAAGGCCATCAAAGTAGCCAGGCAGTCAAGCTTTAGGAAAAGTTTGGAGACTTCTAAGAGAGACAAAAACAGACACTTCAGATTCAAAGTTCATAACTCAACATGAATAAAAAATACATGTTTGGTTTTGGTTGCTGGTTTATTTTATGACCAGAAATGATAAAAGCAATTTGCCTATTATTCTAATGAAATTTATTGCCAGAGAAATCCCAACCCTGGCATGAAACATGTTATAAAATATGCAACCATTGAGGCAGGCTCAAAGGCTGAAGCCTCTGGTGCTGGTGTACTATAAGGCAGAACCACATTTGTCCATGCTGAGTGACAAAGAATTTACTGGGTGCCCAGTAGAGCAAGCTGTTGCTTTTACTCACTTTAGGTAAGCCTGTACGAGAGACATAAACTGGTGACAACTATATGTCGTTTCCTACATTTTTCAGGTTAGGTTATGTGCAGAAACAAACACCCTGGGACTTCCAGTGGCATCCCTTAACCAAGTTCATTTCTTACTCACAGTAGAAAGCAGATTCGTGGTGGATTTGAGCAATTCTTCCAGTGGAGGGCTTAGTCTTTTTTCTCCATGTAGACATGTTTTGTCACAATCACCACAACTAACAATGCCCCATTGGCTAGAAAATACTTTTGCTTGGAAGTTGTATACCTGATTTCAAATTACAATTCATAAGCAAAGCAATTAACATCATCATGCTTAACTTTAAAATGACAGTGAAGTGTAACCCCTCTTTGTGCCAGGAAGGAGCAAGGGCCTTGGTAAACAGTGTTAATGGCTAACACTTTTTGCTTTCTCCCACTTGCAAATATGCATTTTCATTGCTATTAAGTCTGTTTCTGCTCAAGCCGTGAGTATTTTGCATTTTGAAAGAGTAGTGCTGGTTGATTATATTATTGAACAAAAATGGCTAAATCCCAAGTTACATCCGGACCTGACTAATTGGCTCTAAATAGCACCTCAAGAGCCTAGATTCGAAATTCTATTTTGGAAACTTGTTGCAATAACTTTGGCTGCGCCATTGGGAAATAGGGTGATTGTATTGTATTTTTGTTTTTGCTTTATGTCTTGTTTTACTTTTTAGATGTATGAATTCTTAGAATTGCATGTGTGTTAAGACAGGTATATATAAATGAAGGCTGACAAGGCAAGGTATAAAATATAATGGACATAAGTATTTCCTCTCTGGTATCTTTCCTTTTAATCCATGTGATCTGAGAGGATAGAAAAAGGGGGAACATGAAATAAGCCATAAATATGTATATGTGACTATGTCTTCAACAAACATCATTCTTCTGACATTAATTTTGTGTACAAGGTACCCAGATTAAACCCAAATAGCTATTAAATTTCCTCCTCTTGATTGATTTATAATTTTTTGGAGAAAGAAGCCCCCTATTTTGCTGAGGTTACAAGTACCTCTCAATTGTAGCATGCAAAAGATTTTCAAAATAAATAGGAAAAAATGTGGCAACCACACAAAGGGAAGCAGAACCAAGGGGTCTAAAAAATAAGTGATAAAGAGAGCAAGACAGTCTAAGTAATATTATTTAAAGTCCTAAATTCAGCTATGACTAAACCAAATGTACCTCTGAAATCATCAAACATAGAAAACCTGGTTCCAAAGCGATAGAGTGTGGGAAAATACCCCTAATGACACCACAAAACCATACTTCAGAACTGGACTTGATGGTTAATGGTTGGTTTTGCAGATAACCATCCTAATAATATGCACAGCCCTTAATTGCTGATCATAGCCTTACATCAACCTGTAGAGTGGGGTAAGCAAGAAAGAAGAATTTCAACCGCATTCAGGGGGCAGCAAAATTATTGAAGAAAAAATACCATGCCATAATGTGACTGTACCCATTCAAATAGGAATAATATGGTCCAACCACCATGATGACCATCATGAACTCATTTTGTAAATTAGAAAAAGGAAGAGGCAAAAGAAGGGCATGGTTTTGAGATGGAGATATTTATACTAGGAAGAAGGAATATGTTTCAGATGGCATCTCCTCTGTATTTTCAGTAAAATTTTAAAGAGGTATATTAATTTCATTAAACAAGATATGAGAATAACATAAAAATAAACGAGATTAAAGATTTAGCCGAGAAAAGGGAATAAGTAACAGAATCATAAAATTTAAAATAGAAACAATATAGTAAAGAACAATATCATAACTATTGTTCTGGAATCTAAATGAGTAACAAACAAGGTCAATCTAAAAAGTTTTCCTTAGGGCAGCCCGGGTGGCTCAGCGGTTTAGCGCCACCTTCAGCCCAGGGTATGATCCTGGAGACCCGGGATCCAGTCCCAAGTCGGGCTCCCTGCATGGAGCCTGCTTCTCCCTCTGCCTGTGTCTCTGCCTCTCTCTCTGTGTGTCTCTCATGAATAAATAAATAAATAAATAAAATCTTAAACAAAAATAAAAAGTTTTCCTTAACTTAGAGAAAAATAAGCATGAAAATAATAATAAAAAAAAAGAAGACCACAAAGATAACAAACATGAATGCCATAATACCAAACATTATAAAGGGGGCCCTGAACAAGCTGAAGAGAAAAACAGGGGTCAAAAATGTTGAAAGAAATGTAAGCTATACTGCCCTCTGCATTGAAAAAATAATTCTGAAGTTGAATTAACCAACTACATGCCAAAATTATAAACCAGTAATTTTTAAAATGATCGACATATTGAATTTCTAAAAATATTCATTTTTATACAACAATGTAAGTCCAAAACATAAGATTTCTTTATTTTAACTTAATTTAGTTTTATTTTATTTTAGAGATAGAGAAAGAGAGGGATTGCACAGGGAGAGGAGAAGGAGAAGCAGATGCCCCACTGAGCAGAGAGCCGACATGGAGCTCAATTATAAAACCCTGAATTCATGATGTGAGCCAAAGGCAGACACTAAACTGACTGGGCCACCCAGGTGCCCCTAAAAATATCAGGTTTCTAAATAAAAAAAAAAAGAAATTAAGACTGCCCAAATACACTGACACTTCACAAAATGCCTCAATATACTAGCCAAGGGTTTTATGAAAAAGGTTTTTTAGCCAAGAATGCTGATTGCCACATTTTGAATTATATAAGAAAACTATATCTACTTACTAGCTTTCTTTGTATGAATTATAAATACATATAAACACATATTAAAAATTGTTGTTTATCTGAAATTTAATTTAAGTAGATGTCCTGCATTTTAACTGCACACTCTAATGAAATATAAATTATTGCTTGTTTTAAAAATTACTTAAATATTTCCCAGTAATCAGGACAGCCCGGGGGGGCTCAGCAGTTTAGCACCACCTTCGGCCCAGGGGGTGATCCTGGAGACCCGGGATCGAGACCCACGTCAGGCCCCCTGCATGGAGCCTGCTTCTCCCTCTGCCTGTGTCTCTGCCTCTCTCTCTCTCTCTCTCTCTCTCTCTCTCTGTGTCTCTCATGAATAAATAAATAAAATCTTCAAAAAAAAATTCCCAATAATCAGTGTTATATCTTAAAAACCAAGATAGAATTTTAAAAAAAGGAAAAAAAGAAACTCATAAATGACAAATAAGGAAGTTCCAATATAAAAGAGCTAGCAGTGAGCCTTGTAAATATGTGTCTATAAGTAAATGTTATTATAAACATAATTGCAAAACAAAGATAAGTTATTTTAAGAGAAAATACATAATAAAATAATCTCCTTAAAATGAAGTGTTGATAAATTTCAAATTATACTACAACAATAATAGTAACAACATTGATAGTTGGAAGAATTGGGAAACGGAGTATGGGAAAAATCTTAATTTGGTAGGTTGGAGAGATTACAGAATAAATCAAGGGAAGAGAGTGACACAGAAATAAAGGTTAAAAAATGTTTTAATACACAAAAGAATGATTGGTAGAAATAAATTCAAAATTTATTTTTTTTTCAAATTCATAGTAAGAAAAATAAAAAAAATTACATCAAAATTTGGCTAAAGGAACTAAGAATTAGGAATACAGTATGGAATCTATGATGGTTAATTTTATGTGCCAGTGTGATTAGGCTAAGGAATGCCCAGATAGCTAGTAAAATACATAATTTCTGAGTGTGTCTGTGTCTGTGTGTCACACCCAGCATTGAGTCAGTAGACTAAGTCTTGACAAATGTAGACAGAATCTTTCAATCGATTGACAGCCTAAATAGAACAAAAAGTGGAGGAAGGGCAAACTCTTGTTCTCTCTTCCTGGGCTGAGACAGCTATCTTTTATTGCCCTGGCACATTGAAGCTCCTATTTTTTGGGCTCTCAGACTCCAGCATTTATATTATCAATTTTCCTGGTTCACCCAACTTTGGACTTAGATTGAATTATACCACCAGATTTCCTTGTTTTCCACATACAGACAGCAGATTGTGGGACTTATAGGCCTCCATAACTGCATGAGCCATTTCTTATAATAAATCTCCAGTTCTATCTCTGTCTCTATCTCTATCTCTGTATCTGTCTCTATTCCTATATCTTTTTTTTTTTTTTTTTTTTTTTTTTTTTTTTTTTTTTTTTTTTTTTTTTTATGATAGTCACACAGAGAGAGAGAGAGAGAGGCAGAGACACAGGCAGAGGGAGAAGCAGGCTCCATGCACCGGGAGCCCGATGTGGGATTCGATCCCGGGTCTCCAGGATCGCGCCCTGGGCCAAAGGCACGCGCCGAACCGCTGCGCCACCCAGGGATCCCTCTATTCCTATATCTATCTATCTTACTGGCTCTGTTTCTGTGGAGAACTTTAATACAGAATTGAATGAAAATGAGTTCAGTGACACTTTCTAATCTTTTATCAAAAAATGTTTTCAGACCACCTATTTGGGGCAAGTCCAGTTGATCTTGAGTACCAAAAAGGGTGAGAGGAGATAGACATAAATCAAATAGTCACAGGAAAAATATAAAATCATAAGTATGACAAATGCCCTTAATTAAAAGTATATAGCAGGAGATCTGACCCAGCAGGTCAAGGAGAGCTTTCCTGATTAAATGGCATTTGATTTGAGGTTGGAAGTTTTTAAGCAGAGTGAGAAAGTATTAAAGGTCCAGTGGTCATATGGGTAAAGGCAATGAGATGAGAAAGAGCCTGGTACAATGAAGAAAATAATATTTCTACTATGGAATTGGAACTTGGATTGCATAACAAAACTTTACTCATTTGCATGTTCTCTAAAAGAGATCTATATGGAGGTTAAAGTATATTAAAGTTAAAATAAAAATGGTGGTTTTATATATTAAGAAAAAGTTACGTAGGCCCAGGTTTGAGTTGGGTTTAATAGAATTATTAGTGTTCACAGGAAGAGCAATATTCATAGAGAGGGGATGTTGCAGTAAGTGAATGTGCTTCTAAGGAGCTAAAAATTATCCACAGTCTATCTTTCATTCAATTTTTAAAAAGAAATGGTTAAAAGAATACAGCCATAATCTAGGATAGCAGTTTAAAGAGTCTAAAAATAGCTTTACAATACTAAAAATAAGAACAATACCAACTAGTACTAAGTCTACAGTACAGTATTTCTCCGCTTCCACCACACCATAGTTTTTACATCATCTTAACTGGTTTCCACACATCCATCCTTTTCTTCCTGTGGTTTAATATCTACATGAGAGATTCTATTAAGATATAAATCAAACGTCACTCTTACTCAGAATCTCTCAGATGTTTGTAATTCAGAATAAAACCCTAGATCCACAGTGCCCTACATAATCTGCTTTCCTCACTCATCTTCAGATATCGTGTGGGTTCAAACATGAGAAGTGTAAGCTTACCACAGGGCCTTTGCACTTGTGGCTCTTTCTGTATTCAGTGTTCTTTCTCTAGCTATCTCCTTATATCATGATCCATTTCATTCATGCCTCTGATGAAATGATATATAAGAAATAGACTTTTTGGATAACCTTTTCTAAAATAGCAACCCCATCACTTTTATTTTCCTAGCTCTTATCCCCACTGGCATGTATCTATTTTGTGTTATTGTAGTGTTTAGAAGAGCAGCAACTATGTTTACTTCAACACTGTATTCTCAGCACATAGAAAATCGTTTAGGATATTATAGGCATATGTAGTAATACATATGTAATATGTACATATGTAATAAATAAAAATTAATATAAATATAACCTCCAAATTATGTTTCTTATCTATTAAAATAAAATATTAAGTCTCATAAGTAATGTATTTTTGTTGATATACTATCAATTTACATTTAGTAAAATGTCAGTTTTCTGAATAATTCTTTGGAGCCTGACATCCCAAAAGATTCTGGTTAGGACTTCTGATTCTCTGATATGAAAGCTTAGAGGTATAGTATTGCCATGAGAAGATAGGAAGTGTGAGCTGCTACAGAGAGGTATGAATATGATGAATTATATTCAAAAGCTAAAAATGAGTTAGGAATTCACCTTTGTTTTAATGCTACATACACCTTTTTTCCTCTCCATTAGTGTGAATAATTAAGAACTGGATATATATTTAATCATTTTTGCTAATGCTTTGCTGAAATGTAACATTTGGAAAATAATGTAACTTTCATATACAGAATGAAGTTAATTCTGGATCTCACTGTTAAATATGTTTGAAAAATCATATGCAAATGTCATATATTAATGGGGAAGATTTTAAAATAAAGGTTATACATTAAGATTTTCTGATAATGGAAAAAGCATGCCCTTACAGGAAATTGTAAAATTTTCAACATTTTAACTTAAGAAAGAAAACAAATAATGAGTATATGTGTACTGATAATATCATAACTGCAACTATATTTCTTGAATCTGGAAGTTTAAAGTGTAGAAGCACTATAAATAGTAAATTATTTTTTCTTGGTTAAATTTGAAGACATGTGATTGGATTTTTCAATAATGCAATGGATTTTAGTATGTTAATTAATACTATTTTTGTGTATTTTGCAGGAAATTCAAATGTAAATTATATATCCCTGAAAGTTCCTGCCAATGTTAATTCTTATGTATGGGCTTCTTTTTTTAAACTAGACTTATATATGTTATATCCATTGAAGTATGAATACATCTCTGTGATAGTTTATTAAATAAGTAACATAAAAAGAAAGTGGAAAAAGCAGCAATGTGTAGGATGAATCGCATATATATCCTTCATGTAACATAGCTAACGGATAATCTGTAGGTCTAGTCAAGTTAAAAGAAATAGTCACACTGCAGGTAAATTATTAGCATGTTATTTAAATAGACCGCATTCATCAGGAATACAATTATTAAATGAAAAAAATCATTAAGTGTGCTGTTGCCAAAATTGTTTTTTACAAAATTTAAAAATTTTCTCTGGAAATTATATGAATTCATAATCAATAATGCTTTCCAAACAGAATGTTACACTAATATTTATAAAACTAACAATGTGGCTTATTAGTAAACTGTATTCTAAATATATTCAATCCCTCAAATTTACGTAAACACTAAACATTTGATTTTTTTCCCTTTAATGTTTGTGTCCATCTTTGCTGCATTATGTGCCCATTTGATGTTCCACCCCTTGAATGATTGCTATTGGAAAGCATATTAAATTGTACTTAGTACTGATTTGCTACAAATTGCAGAGGTGAAAATAACCAAAATCACATTTCTTTCACTTGTGAGTCCAAAATGAAAATACAGACAATATAGCATACATCTCTCTTACAGCTATATTACCTGGGTTCTCATATATAAATAAATCTATAAAGACTCCTAAAGACAGGCAGAGGGAGAAAATTCTTTCTTACTTAGCTTTTTCTTTTTAGATTTTTAAAAATTATTTACTCATGAGAGACACAGAGAGAGGAAGAGACATAGGCAGAGGAAGAAGCAGGCTCCCTGTGGGGAACCCAATGTGGGCCTCCATCCTAGGACCCTGGACCACAACCTGAGCCAAAGGCAGACACTCACTTATTGAGCCACCATGCATCCCCACTTAGCTTTTTATTCTATTTGGGTCTTCAAAGGAATGAATGAGGTCCACCCATATTGGGGAGGGTAATTTGCTTTCCTCAATTCACAGACTCAAATATTAATCTCATTTAGGAACCCCCTCACAGACACACCAAGAAAAATGTCTGACCAAATGTCAGGTACTCTGTGGGCCCAGTCAAACTGACACAAAAAAGTAATCATCTGTCAATTAAAATACCTATATTATAAAACACATTAGAAAAGATACAGACAGCTGGTTTCCTTAACACTTATGTTATTTTAGACTGGAAATGTCTTTTTTTACATTAATGGAAATATGTTTTTCAAAATAAATGTGAAAAACACATTATTCTTGCTGTGCAGTAGAATTAAATTAATTTTATATTATATAGTGAATTACAAGTTGAACTTCAGAAATATTTTATTAAAAACACAACTTAATGAAATTAAAGTGTATACTGCTCACAAGCCCATTCTCTAAAATTATTGAAGGTCAACAAAATAAGAACTAGAGATTCTCTTTTGGATTTCACAATTGGAAGGCTAGTGTAAACTAAATATGTAAGTTATCAGTAGACTCACTGGGCACCGGAGACATTAAATCTTAAAAGAAAATCCACCCTAAATATTCATGTTGCGTTGTCTAAGAAAACAAGAGATGAATCAACAGTGGAATCAATGGAAATTGAATCTGACATCAAAGAACTTAAAATAGGAGATCCACACCTAGAAGGATGTGAAAAGCAATGTACTGCAAGGGGACTAGGTGTCTAGGACAAAATGTTCATAGTTGCTCCAGAATCAGGTATCACATTAGAAGGATATAAAGAGTAGTGGCAGAAATAAAGAAATATGAAAGACTGGATTGATCTTGAGGTGACTAAAGTAAACCAGAAATGATTATGTTGAAGTCTCAGACTGCTCTCTCATTCTACAAATATTTCTCAAATGTCTTATCACATCCTTGGGAGACTGTGAGGAAACTGCTTATAATTACTCAGGAGAAAATGGAAAACTTAGAAGATCCCTTGTTGGGACTAAATTTTAAACTCTTTACCATATCTTACACAGAAACCTTGTAGCCTGTTATTTCTGTCCTCCCCTGCATAATAACTGCAACAAATAATTATTTACTTGATATAATGAAGTAAGGTGTGTGATTTGATTCCATTAGTAGCTCATGATACAGGTTTTAACATATTATTTAACAATTCAAATCATTTTTCAGGTAAATAATACGAACTGAGAAAAAATAGGTCTTTAAGAATAATTAATTTTGTATGTCTCATTTTACTTGAAATTGATAGTTAATCAGAGATGAAAATATATATAAAGCCAATGAAAATATAATTGCTTAAGGGCCTTTGAAGTTATGCTATACATTTTTCAATTACAAAATGTGTTTACAACACACCCAATGGTGGAACTCAGCTCAGAATATATACTGCAAATTGTCTAAGTACTTGTAAACAAGGTTTATTAGTATAAGACAGTGCAAAAAATTGGAAGTAACCTACTGGGGACAAAACAAGGATTAGTGCTGTCTTAGTCTTATTTAATATCCTAATTGTTGTTAAAAGAGAGTAAATGCAAAGTCAGGAATCTCACAGATGGTGCTAACAGGGAAGGTAGAGGAAATGTTAATAAGGACAATGAAGGAAAGAAAGAAGTTAAGAAAACAGAAATGTGAGACAAATTTTATGAGACAATATGAAATAGGGACATTTTTCTTCAACCTTACAATAATAAAATTATAAGACATATGATATATTCAAAAGAGAGCTTGAAGAAAGTTCAGAGACTTAAAATCCTTTATGAAGAATGATTTCAATGGATTTGGCAGAGTGATGAGGAGAGGTATAAGACTGAGGCATTGGCAGACCAGATACTTGAAAAAGAAAAAAATCCAATTTATATTAACTCAATATAAAGATCTCCCTAAATGTTAACTGAGGAGGGAAGGGGTGTTCTAAGATAAAAAGGGTTATATTGAAATGTAGCATTTATAGTATATAGTTGTATGGCATCTAGTTGTGACTAAGACTCAGATACATGATTGAAATTCCACTTTTAAGATTCTAACAAAGAATTACTTTGAGAAAACTGATTAGTAAGTGTGGAAAAGCATGAGCTCAGGAGACAGATCAAGGTCAAGATTACCTATTCCATCATTCATTAGCCATGTGATTTAACAAGTTATTTGAACTCTCGGAATTGTTTCTCATATGTAAATAGAGCTAATACCCCCAAATTAAAAATCTGTAATAATTAGAAGAATTAGTATATGTATAGAAGATAAAGCATACAGTAGTTGTGAGAAATGAGAATATATGTAAAGTACCTAGATCAGGACTTAGCACTGTATAAGCACAATATTTGTTTGCTATTGTTTACACTATTTCATAACCTTAATATTATTTTGCGATATATGTGATGTATAAAAGTTTTTTTGGTTTTCTTTTTTTTTTCTTGGTGAGAATCTATTTGGACGCATAATACATAATAGGTATATTTGGAAACATCGTACACAATAGGTAAAGTGAATTTGTTTAACAAATTTGTTATAACATTTGTCTTTTGCTGTACTATTTCATAATTTTTCAATGTGCAGAATATATAAAACATGCAAAGATCATTCTGTTATGTGTACTTAACCTTTGATATTATAATAATTGAAGAAATTATTATTAGTCTGAAATCATTGTTATAAACACACAGCTTTACTATTTATAGTTTAACAACATCTACTGGTTTCTTGTGTTATACACGATTATCCTAAGTAAAGCAGTCAAAGGGAAAGAATAATTAAAAGAGTCCCAAAGTTCTAAAACCTTAGGGTAATTGTAGACTACAAATATTTTTAGAACCAGTGTCCTAGATCTACTTTCCACATAGATAGCTAATGATAGCCACCCAGGACTCTAAAAACACCTATTAACAGGCCTCTTCCTTGGAAATTCTGAATATCTAGGACTGAAAGAGAGAATGCTTGGCTCAATTAGGCTTCATAGGTGATCTTTATCATTAGTCAAATTTGGGGAATTGGCTTAAACCACACCAAAAGTTCAAGATTGTGTCTTTCTGTGTTTTAAGAAAGATCAATTGTTCCTTTTCTGTGTCAAAACAAAATTTTTTAAATGTTAAATACATAATTCTCAAATATGTTTAAGCACATGGTGAAGTTCTGTTTAACTAAGTGAAGAGACTGGCAGGATGATAATGTGGTTCAAAAGAGGATGCAAAAGAAAGAAAGCCTAAAGTAAAATTGCTAAATTGGATACAATCTTGCTAATGTCCTATAGTACAATACAACCATCACTTTTTGCATTGCCTCTTCTTCCAGACAGAAATTAGTTACATCTTTAAAAGCCTAAAGATTCTTTTCACCTTTTCACTTTGCTGCTCATTATATGTAACTTTCCAGAACTGTAAAATGCCAAAATATCTGGATCCTGCTTAATTGTGAATACTGTCAAGGTTACATGCCCCTTAAAGGTGGGCCTCTAATGTCTCAAAGATATTGAAAGATATAGAAAGGGTTGCTGTTTTGACTCATTTCTAAAGCTTGGGTAATTCTTCTTAACAATCAATAAGTTTACATAAATCAGACATTTTCTTTTTTTCTTTATATTTACATATGTAGATATGTATATGTATATGATGTATATGTATATGTATGTGATGTGTGTATATGCATGTAATGTAATATATATTTAAACTGAAGTCAGAGAAGTTGAAAAAGAAGTTTTTGTTTGTTTTCATTTTTAAGAGGCTCTGGGACCAAAATGTCAGTTGAAAACTGAACTGTGTTTGGGTTAGATAAGCCATAAGTACAGTCAGATGATAAAATCTGGTACATTTGAATTGTTTAATGAAACAAGTTTACTTGATTAGAACCCTCTGACTGCTAATTCTTAAAGAAATGAAGCTAGTGATAAATGCATCAAGTAAAAACAAGTCCTCTAATTTCAGAACTGGCGAAGTTTACCATGGATAAATCTCAAATTACAGATTAAAATTGTTTTAGGAAAATTATCTTTCATATGAGAAATCATTAACCAAAGATTTCATAGCAATAAATACTTCTAAGCATGTTTTTTTTCCACTATGTTGGTGTTTACCGCAAAATAATCTTAGCTAAAGCCATTGTTTCATTCACATGACGTTCAGATATTATAAATTTAGAGCAACTGACTTAAACTACTCTATCCTCAGCTTGATAACATTTCAAAATATATAAATATTATGTTCTCTTGAAGATATCATAAACATAAAAGTATTGAAATAGTTGAGTAACTGGTCTTAGTATACTTCTCAAAAGATAACAGAAGATGATTATCAACTTCCTTTTTATATAAGTTTATGCATACCATTATTCCATCTATTTTAATTATAGAAAAATGTCAGTAACAATACTAATGTTTAATAATATGTAAAAATAAGAATCGAAAAACATTCTACCAATAAATGTAAGAGTAGCGTTCAAATCTAAGTTAGTTTAAGCTTAAATATCGCATATATTCATGCACATGAACCTAACAAATAATTTATAAGGTAGTTGAGGAAAAAAATATCAAATATTCTACTTAATTGTTATATTTGTACTTGAGTACTTATCCCCCTTTATATTTTTCTATAATAATATTGTGAGATAATAGAAACATATATTTATATAAATATTGGTCTCTGCTCCTGGTTCCTGGCATACAGCTCCTAAAATCCTTGTAATCTCACCAGTGATAAGAGCACTGGGAACCTCTTGTGTTGTAATATTTGGTCTGTGACCAAGGCTTCTGACACAGAGTTCCTAAATCCCTTGGAATCTCCTGAGTGATGGCAGTGTCTTTTATTCCTGGGTGGGCTCTTGGATGGGGGAGATCACCATAAAGACCACACCATGATTAGAAGCTTAGAATTTTTAGCCCCATTTCCCATTGTCCAGAGAGCAGAGAGGGACTGAAAATAGATTTGATGATTGATCATACCTTTGTGATGAAGCTTCCATAAAAAAACCCAAAAGCACAGGGTTTGGAGACCTTTTGGTCTGACAAATTCCTGCAGATGCGGTGTGGCAGTTAAGAGAACATGGCAGCTTCAGGCTTTTTCCCATATACTTGGTCCTACACAACTCTTCCATGTGGATTTCATCTACGTCCTTTATCATACCCTTTTATAATAACTGTTAAACAGTAGGTAAATTGTTTTCCTGACTTAAGTGAGCCACTCTAGCAAATTAATTGAACCCAGGGAGGGAGATGTGGGAACCTTGTATTTATACCCAACCAGTCAGAAGCCCTTAACCTGTGGGATCTGATGCTATCGCTGGGTGGATAGTAGCAGAATTGAGTTAAATTATTAGACATCTAGCTTACTATCACAGAATTGCTTGGTGTGGGAAGAACTATCACATATCTCATGTCAGAAGTGTTGTAAGAGTAGTCAGTGGTGGACAGTGAAGGAGAAACACAGGAGAAGTGTAGGTTTTTCGAAAGAAATCCTAACTCCATAACGTCAGTTAAGGAGGGACTTAAAAAAAAATTTTTGGCATGGATAAATGATTACAACATTAAATATCTACATATTTCAAAATTATAGTCTTTTTAAATAGAAAGGTATATATACACATGCAATATATATGCTATATAACATTCATATATTTAAGTATATATATTCATCATATATATACACAATATATGTATATATATATATATATACATATATATATTACATCAAAGGTGAGGAACTATTTCCTTTCTTTTTTAAAGAGATAGTGCAGGGGATCCCTGGGTGGCGCAGCGGTTTGGCGCCTGCCTTTGGCCCAGGGCGCGATCCTGGAGACCCGGGATCGAATCCCACGTCGGGCTCCCGGTGCGTGGAGCCTGCTTCTCCCTCTGCCTGTGTCTCTGCCTCTCTCTCTCTCTCTGTATGACTATCATAAGTAAATAATAATAATAAAATATATTTAAAAAAAAAAAGAGATAGTGCAGAATATATCAAACTCAGTATGATTTGTGTGATATTTAAGCATATTTATTTTGTTACACAATTTCCTTTCTGTTTAGTGTCCTGATTTCAGCCATGATTTCTGTGTGACTACTATTACATTCCTCTTTTCAGTTGCTGTTTCTAATGTGTCATGACCTGAGATTATAGATAAATCAGTATAATCGGAACATGATATCATACCCTAGGCCTTGGAATACTATGTTTTCAATAAATAATAAATGTATGATTTAATACTAAATTTGAAAACGTCCTGGTTTGTGTAAGTTATTTATATTAAGCAAAGGGCTATCTTATGAAGTCAAGCTTTAGCTTACATTCTGAAAGGTAAACTTTGCTGAAGTCTGACCCTGAAGTAAATATATATAATGATAGTTGGTTTATCTTTATGTGCGGTAGCTTAGATTGCTTTTGAAGATATATTTTTCTCTCATACAGAAAAATGTAAATGCACATATTTTCCCACATTTTACCCTCTTTTTTTTTTTTTTTTGGTGAGATCGTGTGACTTTTAATTCTTATCTTACTAATGTTTTACAGTAAGTGTGAGTAGTAAAGACAGGGATGGAGTGAGGGAAAGGAAGAAGAAAAAGTATCTTTCCAGTTCCTCAAACAGTTGAAGCAGGTGCTAGGATAAATAAGTTCGGTAAAAGCGTCGCACCCTATCATAACAGAACATTGAATGGAGGTGTGTGACAGAGACATGGCAACTCTTTAGGTCTCTTGGAAGTGACTGTGGGAAAGAATTAATGCTACATCAAACTTGGCACATGTGGAAGACAGAGCAATGCAGTGGCTACACAGTTGGGCAGATGAAAAGTTGGCTCTCCAGAATGGACTTGGGTGACTCAACTGTCACCCAAAATCAACTCTGAGGTTGATTTTGATGAAGGCCAGCTTCAGAAAAATTTTGGTTCTCTCAGGAATCCTGAGAGTTGCCTCCAGATACTCAGAATAGAAGAGAACAGCTTTTGGCAGTGATGGTAATAAATAACCAGTACCATAGTATATGCAGCACTCACTTTCTTTGACTACCCTTAATTCCAGTCCTATGAGGCATCTATCATGCCTATTCTGAGTTCCTTATAATCTTATGATCACTTTGCCTGTGATATGTAAAACAAAAATCTGTTAAAAAACATGTGTCTTCCCCCTCCTTTTTCTGTTGCTAAAAATAATTGTGCAATGTATGAGGATGCTCACAAACCCAATTTGCAGAATGGAAGGATGTTTGGGACAGAAGGTAGGATGATTACTTCTTTAGATGGACAGATGTCATTTCTATTTGAACTAGATATCTCAGATGTGCAATGATTTGGAGGAAGCATTTAGTAGAGAACTACCTGCCATGGAAGCCAAATTAAGTGATAAACACTAACTAAATATTTATTCAATAATTCAAAGCCTTATTTTTGGCTAATAAGTTCCTTTTAGTCATTCTCTGTGGGTCCAATTTTTATCTTTACCAGATCCTGTAGTCCAATATCATTAATGAATTTTATTTCAGATTTACTCACATTTGGTCCAAAGAGGTAATGAACAGTATATAATTAGCATATATATGGACATTTTTATATTGCTTAATTTTATCAAAGTATCACTGTTTATTATATTATCAAAATCAGCATAGTTCTTTGCAAGAAAACCATTTGTGTTCCTCATTTGCTTTTTTAATCCCTCTGTGGGGGAAGCATGATTCAATTTTATAAATGTATACTAAGAAACTTCTATCTGTAAAGTGAAACTATGGATTATAAAACATATCTTTTTAAATAAAGGTTGACGTATAATTATTTTAGTTAATCGTTATTCTTGCAAACCAAATTTTATACATTAATTTACTGGCACAACCATCTATTATAAGTCAAATACCACATTCTTTCTCACCTTGGGAGAGATAATATTAATACATCATGTTTCCTGTTTTAAAATATACATATATATATACTTAATTTTGGAGATAAACACATAAACAGATATTTGCCCCCTGAAATAATAAGTGCCATGTTACAACACAGGAAGTAACAAGGAAGAACAGCCAAAAGTAATAAGATAGTAGAGTAATAGGCAACCTAAATATATTAAAAATCTCTCATGGTGAAAACCTAAAAATTATGAATTAAATGGAAGCTCTTCTATATTATATAACATGTAAATATGTAATATATGTGCATATGTACATGTAATGCATAACTTAGCTGTTTAGAAATGAAGTAAAAATTTTCAGAGACCAGGGGCACCTTGGTGGCCAAATGGTTGAGTTTCTGCCTTCGGCCTAGGTGTAATCCCGAGGCCCTGGGATCGAGTCCCACATCGGGCTCCCCACCGGGAGCCTGCTTCTCCCTCTGCCTATGTCTCTGCCTTTCTCTGTCTCTCACAAATAAATAAGTAAAATCTTAAAAAAAAAAATCAGAGACCAAAATGTATAATGGAACCAAACTCCAGAAAAGTAGGCAAATCTAAGTGGCTTCCTTAGGTGAAGAGGCTAATCCACTATTTTAGAGCTTGAGTTTTAAGTGATGGGGATAGAGAGGAAACAAAAGAAACAAAACAGACAACTCCATGGAACAATGAAATAAAAACTAGAACCAATTAGTTTCTGTCTAGAATTACTTTTAAAATTCTGCATAGTTCTTGGCCATGTCCATACTAGATAAAATTTAAAGAGGCAACTCTTAAATAGAGAAATAAGGAAATATACAGTCCCTACTTCTATTCTTGGTAAAGGGGAAAAATCTTTCCTGAAGTTATCTCCTGATTTATGTCCAGGGTTTTTGAACCTCCTGTTGCCTTGTAGAAAGAACTCTATTGCTACATACCTTTAACTCAGGACTCAATTTATTCAGGGAAAAAAAAAATTCTAGGGAATGTGAACGCAAAATTTTTCTAAACACCGATCAGAGAGAAAGGATCACTTACAGACAAAGAGATTACAGTAAAAATTGATTTCCCATCATTAATAGTGGAAAACAGAAAACAGTGATGAAAGAAAGTGCTGAGAAAAAATGTTAACCTGTAACTACATATTAAGAGATGATTTATTTCCTTTATGAGGATGAAATTTAGTTTTAGGAAAAATATATCTTTATTATCAATTAATCTTTAAAAGGACTATATCAAATGGAAGAATGAAAATCATACCAAAAACAATTCTGACCAAAAAAAATCATGATAAAAGAAAATAATGTAAATGTAAACAAAATTCTATAGAAAATAAAAGTTGATAATATATAATTTGATATTTTGGGAACAGAATGATAAAACTTAAGAGTAATGGTATCTAATTAGGAAAAGAATGTTTAAAAAAGTTAAAGTCCTCTCAGCTCCTTTATAAGCATATTGAGTAATTTTATTATAAGAATGTTGAATTTTATTTTGATTAACAATTTAGCTTGGAAATCATTTCTCTTATGTTTACACATTTAGGAAATTTGAAAGTATCATTTTATTAGTGATTTCTAATTATTTCCTCATATATCCAATTTGTTTAAATCCATGAAATGGGATCCTTATACCAGAAATTGTACTTTTGAGTTCTAGAATTTCCATTATTTTAGATTTGTTTCCCTTTTATTCTGGGATTTTCCATCCATTCACTTACAATGGCCATTACTTACTTTAAGTCTTTGAATACATTTATTGGAGTGGCTTCCAAGTACTTGGCTGCTAATTTGGCCATCAATCATCTTGGGGTCTTTCTCTATTACCTATATATTTTCCAAACAATAGGTATATTTTCCTGATTCTTTGCATTCTTTTATTGTATACTGGATATATTTAAAAGCACATTGTAGATATTTTGGATTTGATTTTTCTCCTCTGAATAGATTTGGTTTGATTCAATTAGGCAATTGTATTATGGACTGATAACCTTACATTGTGTAGGCTTATTTTATGCTTTGTGAGTGTGACATTTAGAAACTTTGAGACATTTGTGAAGTCCCTCTAGCTTAGTGAGATTTAAACTCCTTCACCTCTCTTTTGACAAAAATCAGCTAAAATCTCTAGGTTTTTCAAGCTTCCAATTGTTTTGTTTTGTTCTCATTTACGTTCTATCTTACTTGGCCCATTGAAATCTCTCCCACACATGCAAATCACAGGTGTCAATTAAGAACATTATAGGAGGAATGTCTGAGTGGCTCCACGGAGCCCCACATGGAGCCCCATATTGTCTTCCTGCTCAGGGGTAAGCTTGGGCTCTCTCTCTCTCTCTCTCTCTCTCTCTCTCTCTCTCAAATAAAAAGATTTTTAATTAAAGAAAAGACTATATTATAGGAATTTTATGTAAGTGACTAGGCCTTAGCATTAGTGACTTCCTTCTTTCCTGGGTTTACCTATACAATGTCTAGTTCCTGTAGCAACCCTAAACTTTGGCTTCCATTACCTCAACCCAATAAGACAGTAGATTTTGGCATCAGTTCTTTCTTCACTGTAACAAGTGGATTAGGACATATCCTCAGGGAAAGAGCCTTTCAATGTGGATTTTATGCAGTGTGCTTTCATTCTTTCAAAGATTAAATTCCCAGAAGTTTCTATCCATTTATAATTATTCTCAGTGTCCTCAAATATGTATTTTATGTGTTTTTTCCAAACTTCATAATTCTTATCTGAAGAAATTTATTTCAGTACAAGGTCATCTTTCATTAATTAAACTGTGTTTTCTGTTTGCATTCCTGCTACAATGGGGTGTTTGCAATAGAGACCTCATGGCTCACAAGGCCTAAAATATTTACTATTTGGCTATTTATAGGAAAGTTTGCATATCATTGATAAAGACAGTAAAATAAATCAAGTTATCCTTTCTAACAGTAATAATGTTATAGTACAAGTTTCTTACAGAGAATTGTTTTACTCATTCTGCTTTTACTTTACTAATTTGAAACATATTTATCATCTCTTTCTGTATTCAGACATACTGAAAGGGAATATTTCCAAAATAGAAAAAATTATATATCTATATTTATAGAGACTATTGTCACAATATAAAAAGATTTCCAACTCTCTAAAATAATACTATAAAATAGTACTTTGAAAATACTTGTAACTTTAACAGAAACATGATATATTTACTTTGGTTAAATTTTAGGATGAATAACTCTATGTACAATATTTAGCAACATATTTTCTCTCATTGTACGTTTTTTATTTCTCACATATATTTTGTGGAACAATATAATTTACTACTCTCACCCCAAGAACCCTCCACCCACATATATGCTATTATTATTTTTTTGCTTTGATATAACAAAGCAGAGATTTTACTAAGTAAATGTAAGGTACTACCTTTGTTGAAATGAAAATAATTACATATTTCAAATGTTTCAGATATATATTATTATCCACATTATGACTTTATTATTCATTTTAACCATTACTCCTTCTTTACCCACAATTCTTTTGCTCTTTTTGTAGGTGATAAGATGCAATTTATGCATGACCTACCCCAGCTCCATTTAAATTTGACTCATTTCTGCATTTTTTTCTGCATCAGCTGTGAATCTAACACTAAGCAACTGATATTTTATAATCAATGGTAAAATATTTTCTGGTGACTAGTCTTATTGTATGTTTTCAAACAAAACATACACAACTTGACTGTATTTTTTAATGTTATATCAAATTAATGAATCCGGAAAGGAAGGAAATCAATTAATTAAAATTGTGTATACTATTGTTTCTAGAAAAATTCAAACCTTAAAATGACTAATGCAAAACAATTGTTCACATTAATATGAAATTCATTTCATATATTTTCTTTCAAAAATCAGTAAACTAAAAGGCTTTATTTTTGAAAAAGTTATTTATAATAATGAAAATAATAGATAATTAGGCTTAAAATTAAACTGGCATTTTCAGGAGAAACAATAATTTGCTTTTAGGAAGTAATCAAGAAAAGTTTCCGAATTAAGTATATCTGTTTCTCTCTCTCTCTTTCTATATATATAGATGATATAGATAGATAGATATAGATATAGATATAGATATAGATATAAATAGATTTAGACACACACATATATATCTTCATATACATATATATGAAGTAGTATTATGTAGTTCCTAGAACACAGGATCTGAAGCAAGTTTGTCCACATTCAGATTTGATATTACTGAGATAGAATAGGCACTGTGTTCAGGACTAAACCCTCTCCCTAACCACAAAGTCCCTGTTCCATTCTTATAACCTTAAAAGGAAAGGCTAAGCTTTGTTCTTGAGTGGTGTATCTCACAAGAATGTGGAAGTAGAATTTACAGAAAGAAGCTTATCAGGAAGAAGTACTCCTCAGAAGAAGCTGGAATAAACCAACCTGTGCCAAGAGGGATCTCAGAACTGATCATTCACATACTTTTTTCCTCATTATAATATTAAAAGTCACATCCAGGGGTGGAGATTTAACATACTAATGAGACACATAAACATGTTCTGTACACTGTGCCTGCCCACACAACTTCCTGTATCTCTTGGCCCCTACATGCTTGGATGTTATTTCTTTCCTCACTCAGCCTCTTTAAAAACTTTCCCTGGCCTTTGTTCAAAGAACCAGCTGGGACTTTTTCTCTAGGGGCTGCCTTTCTTGTGCTGGAGCATACACCCCCAGTAAGCCATTGCCTGAATCATTTCTTGGTCTCTTGTCAATTTCTATTTCCACTGAGAGCGAATGAACCCTAGGGTCAGCAACATAACCACTTACTTATAGTTGTGTCCTTGGGCATAAACACTAACAGTGTGCCTTATTTTTCTTTTATTAATATGGGAATAGCAATAGTACTTTCATCATAGGGTTGCTATGAGAATTACATATATAAATACATTTAAAATTTTTAGCACAGTGTCCATCTAGTACAATGTAAGCAACATGGAGTGGTTAGCTATTTGTTTAATGCATGAATTTTCCTTATTACATGACTTTATGCATGCTCTTTCTGTAATATTTACTAATACTAAAATTAATTAAATATAGCTTAAGTATATAGTTAAAAATAGAAAAACTTTAATTATGTAACAAATCTGATGGTAAAAATCATAGTTTAGTAATGATAAAAAGAGCTCTCACAGACTAACAGGGAAAAGACAAGCAATTCATTGGAAAATAGGAGAGCAACACGAATAAGAAAAAAAACACAGAAGAGCAAATCAAAATATCAGGCACACGGATGAAGAGATATCTAAATAGTTTAGTAGACAAAAAAAATACATATTAAAGTTGCAAGCACATCTGCCTTTATGCTTTATATATGACTGTCAAAATTTAAGACATTCTACATGTTTTGTTTTAAGGGATTTAGGAAGAATACTCCTGAATTTTTGATGGACATGTAGTCTTAGAAGTTTTCTGGACATCAAGGGAAATATATGTACAATTAAAAATGCATATACCTCACAGAGTCTTCCTGTTTCTAGTAACTGCTGAGTAGATTGTATCAGACAAATCCTCTTGCCAATGACAATTAACTTTTTAAAGACACTCTAAAAGTATGTGAATCACACTGAAAATAGAGGACATATGACCCTAGAGAAAATGGAAACCCACCAGGTGATATCTAGGTTTAACTGACTTTCCCATATGGGCACTACCTGGTCTGCTTAGGACACAGATCATTTTGCTAAGAAGAAGTTAGTAATATCATAGGTTAGTTAGAAATATCATAGGTCAGAGTTTAAGACTACAGAATAGGGACACCTGGGTGGCTCAGTGGTTGAGCACCTACCTTTGGCCCATGGCATGATCCTGGAGTCCCAGGATCGAGTCCCACATTGGGCTCCCTGCAGGGAGCCTGCTTCTCCCTCTGCCTGTATTTCTGTCTCTCTTTCTCTCTATGTCTCTCATGAATAAATAAATAAAATCTTAAAAAAATATAAGACTACAGAATAACTTACAACTGGTAGAGAAGAATGATAGGAGGCAAGCTCCCACACCTAAAAATAAACTCTCCAATCTTTCACTGGTTCATAATTTGGGCAAGGCTTGTTCACAACTTAGGGAAAGACCACAAGATTCTAAGGGAAAGCAATAGCTGAAAGATTGAAAGACCTGAGTTGAAATTCTAGCAGCTCATTGCTGCAGAGACAAGGTCAAGGCCCGTTGATTCAGAAGAATTTGGTAAACACCTCGAGCTTTTATGGAAACCCTAGAAAGGTCATACCATAGAAGAAAAGTACTGGAGACCAAGGTGTAGGTCTTTCCTGGACACAAGACCAGCTTCACTAAACCTCTACTATTAGCCCACACAAGATCCGGGTCATCTGCTAGTAACCTACCTCTCTGCCTTAATGAGATCCAATGTTTCATTAAAGAAGATAAGAGTCCAGAGCTATACAACACAACATTGACAATGGCCACTGTGAACATGAATGATGAGACATGTAATGAATCAGGAAAAATGCAACCT
Source organism: Vulpes lagopus (assembly GCF_018345385.1). NCBI lineage: Eukaryota > Metazoa > Chordata > Mammalia > Carnivora > Canidae > Vulpes > Vulpes lagopus. The sequence continues at coordinate 41,415,139 of NC_054839.1, forward strand.
ATAATCTAGAAAAAAAAACATACACAAGTTTCTTTGATTTTGAAATTAGTAGACAGTGATTTAAAGAAAACCACAAACAAGCACATTAGATTTAAATAACTGAACTAGGGAGGCCTGGGTGGCTCAGCGGCTTAGTGCCTTCCTTCGGCCCAGGGTGTGATCCTGGAGTCCTGGAATGGTGTCCCACATAGAGTTCCCTGCAGGGAGCCTGCTTCTCCCTCAGCCTGAGTCTCTGCCTCTTTCTCTCTCTGTGTCTCTTGTGAATAAATAAATAAAATCCTTTTAAAATAAATAAATGACGGAACTACAGAGAAAACATAGTGTAAGGACAGGAAGCGATAAATGGATTATATGACCGAAAATTTCTTACATTAAGCATTAAATGGAAATACTAATTTCTAAAACAATGCTCCTCTAATAAACAAGAAACATAACAAGTAGCAGAGACAAAGGGAAAATGAATAGGAAGGGTTCCTACTAATCAGAGGAGAATTACTGAAAGAGGAATTATGCATGTGCAACACTGAATTCTAGGAGTCCTGTGGAAAACAGTAACTGGCAGCCTTAATGAACTGAACAGAGGTTTCTGCTGCTGCCTACCACAGAAGAGACAAAGGAGTTTTAATAGCAACAAGTTAAAGTAGCTTCGTAAATGCTTTGGGGTTTTAATGTACCCTGCCCTAATAAAGCAATAAATAGCTCTGCATAGATTCAAGGTCATTAGCCAGTCATTAAATTATGCGATAGGATAAAATACTTTTCACATATGCTTAGAGGTGAATTTATAACTTTAAACAATAATCCTGGAAGAGAAGCAAATTGTTGATCGGCTAGCTACTTAAATATATATTTTTAAAGATTTTATTTATTCATGAGAGGCACAGAGAGAGAAGCAGAGACACAGGAAGAGGGAGATGCAGGCTCCATGCAGGGAGCCCAACGTGGGACTCGATCCTGGATCTCCAGGACCATGCCCTGGCCTAAAGGCGGCACTAAACCGCTGAGCCTCCCCGGGGCTGCCCTCTACTTACATATTTTTAAATGATTAAATATACCATATTATATCCAAATAATTTAGTATTTATATTAAAAATACTTTCTGTTGAAAAAAAAATACTTTCTGTTGGGTTTAGTGATGTAGTGATGTACGTGGATATGTGTAATATTTACAGAATTATATCACATCATATACATAATTTAGTGAATATAAACATGTCGTATATTCATTGTAAGCATAATATTAAGTATGAAAATAATAGAAATTATAGTGGGAGACAATTGTAGAAATATAATTTCTGCCTAGTGAGCTATGTTATTTTGTTAGTTTAAACATTTTTTTTTTACTTCCGAATGTTCCACAATTTTGATGTATAAATTCAAAATGTAATTCAGTAATAAAACTAAGTTTTCAAACATTTTCTTATTCCATTTCTCAGCAATACAGTCATTTCTTTTCTTAAAGATGTATTTATTTATTTGAGAGAGAGAGAGTGCCAGCACCTGAGAGGCAGAAGGAGGCAGTCCCCAAGGTGACTCTCCACTATGCGAGGAGCCAGTGGAAGAGTGTTCTCTCTTCCATTTCTGAGATATGTGTCCAGATGAGCATACTAGTTAGGATAACTCTGTCTTCAGAATAACCTAAAATGTATTGTTAAATTTTACTTTGAAAATCTGACTGCTGAGTAACTAGTTTAAAAAAATGTTTAAGATGTTAAGGTCATGTAGGAAAGTTGACGTAGATGTCCTATAATTAGTCTAATGAAATATCCAAAGATAGGTAATTCCGAAGAAATTATTACACCATATCCTTCATATAAAACATTTTAGAAAAATACTTCATAAGAAAGTAGGGCAATGTAATGCAAAATAAAACAGCATTTTTGGTTTTAGAAACAAATATATTGAATTTGTTACTGAGTATTATGTTTGCAAAATGTTAATTTTGAGCAATTAAAGGTAAGTTTCATACATTATAAATGGCCACTTTAGCACAAATTCTTAATTAAAAAATACATCATACATGTTTTTATTTTTATTTTTTTAAATATTCTCTTTTTTTCTTTTTTTTAATTTCTATTTATTTATGATAGAGAGAGAGAGAGAGAGGCAGAGACACAGGCAGAGGGAGAAGCAGGCTCCAGGCACCAGGAGCCCGACATGGGATTCTATCCTGGGTCTCCAGGATCGCGCCCTGGGCCAAAGGCAGGCGCCAAACCGCTGCGCCACCCAGTAGTCCCCATCATACATGTTTTTAAAAATCATCCTATGTTGGAGTTGCTCAAAGCTTCATGCAAAAGAAATGTTTTTTTATTCATCATATATTTCATTACAGCCTGAGATCGCAGTCTTTGACAGACTTCAGCTTCATAGGCAACACGATTCCATTCTGCAGCTTTTTAATACTACATTGAAGTAATCCTTTGAAAGAATAAATAGCTGCATTTTATGTTGATGATTCTATTAAATGACATCTTTAGGTTTCACTCTTCATTTACTAAAATCAGTACTGACATTTGCTGCAATTTATTTATTTTTCTCTTTAGTTTTCCTGGTTACAGCCAAAATTCACATCTTGATACATAATGTTTTTAATTCATTTCCTGGAGCATTGTTTCCAAGCTAAATGGGAGAGGAAACCAAGTTACAAAAATTTAAAACACCTATATAGGAATATGAGAATGTCCTTCATAATTCTGTCAGTGCATTCTAATATAAGCTAAAATATAAGCTAATATAAGCTAAAATTTTGATGTAAAAAGAAAAGGGTTCATATGACTAGTAAAATTGGATGAAATTATCATGAAAGGAATTTTTAGAAAATATTTTATTTTTATCTACTCATGAGAGACACATATAGAGAGGCAGAGACACAGGCAGAGGGAGAAGCAGGCTCTCTCGAGGGGGTCCGAGCCGGACTAGATCCTGGGACTCCAGGATCATGCCCTGGGCCGAAGGAAGGCACCCAACCACTGAGCCACCCAGGCGTCCCTCATGAAAGGAATTTTAACCAAATGCTCATTTTCTTTTTCTTTTTTCTCTTCAAGTTCTTATTTAAATTCTAGTTAGTTAATATGCAGTGTAATATTAGTTTCAGGTATAGAATTTAGTGATTTAACACTTACATACAGTACCCAGTGCTCATCACAGTAACTACCCTCCTTAATACCTATCACCCATTGAACCCGTTCCTCTACCAATCTCCCCTTCAGCAATCCTCAGTTTGTTCTCTATACTTTATAGTGTCTAATGGTCTGCCTATCTTTCTCCCCCGATGTTCATCTGTTTTGTTTCTTAAATTGCACATATGAGTGAAATCATATGATTTCTCTGACTTATGTTGCTTAATACTCTCTAGCTCCATCCATGTCATTGCAAATGGCAAGATTTCATTCTTTTTGATGACTGAGTAATATTCCACCATAACACACACGCACACGCACTACATTCTTTATCCATTCATCACTAATTGGACATTTGGACTCTTTCTATAATTTGGCTACTGTAAATAATGCTGCTATAAACATCAGGGTGCATGTATCCCTTCAAATCAGTATCTTCGTATCCTTTAGGTAAATACCTAGTAGTGCAATTGCTGGATCATAAGTAGCTCTATGCTTAACCTTCTGAGGAACCTCCATACTGTTTTCCAGGTTGTTGCAGAAGTTCACATTGCCACTGAGAGTGTAAGAGGGTTCCCCTTTCTCCACATCCTCACCAACATCTGTTGTTTCCTTTGTTGCTAATTTTAGCCATTCTCACTGGTATGAGGTGATACGTCAATTCAGTTTTGATTTGTATTTCCTGGCTAATGAGTGATTTTTTAAATAATAATTTTATTTTTTATTGGTGTTCAATTTGTCAACATAGAGAATAACACCCAGTGATCATCCTGTCAAGTGCCCACCTCAGTGCCCGCCACCTGGTCACCCCCACCCCCCATCCACCTCCCCTTCCACCACCCCTAGTTCATTTCCCAGAGTTAGGAGTCTTTCATGTTCTGTCTCCCTTTCTGATATTTCCCACTTATTTTTCTCCTTTCCCCTTTATTCCCTTTCACTATTTTTATATTCCCCAATTGAATGAGACCATATAATGTTTGTCCTTTTCCAATTGACATATTTCACTCAGCATCATACCCTCCAGTTCCATCCATGTCGAAGCAAATGGAGGGTATTTGTCATTTCTAATGGCTGAGTAATATTCCATTGTATACATAAACCACATCATCTTTATCCATTCATTTTTTGATGGACAACGAGGCTCCTTCCATAGTTTGGCTATTGTGGACATTGCTGCTATAAACATTGGGGTGCAGGATTCCCGGCATTTCACTGCATATGTATCTTTGGGGTAAATCCCCAACAGTGCAATTGTGGGGTCGTAGGGCAGGTCTATTTTTAACTCTTTGAGGAACCTCCACACAGTTTTCCAGAGTGGCTGCACCAGTTCACATTCTCATCAACAGTGTAAGAGGGTTCCCCTTTCTCCACATCCTCTCCAACATTTATGGTTTCCTGCCTTGTTAATTTTCCCCATTCTCACTGGTGTGAGATGGTATCTCATTGTGGTTTTGATTTGTATTTCCCTGATGGCAAGTGATGCAGAGAATTTTCTCATGTGCTTGTTGGCCATGTCCATGTCTTCCTCTGTGAGATTTCTGTTCATGTCTTTTGCCCATTTCATGATTGGATTGTTTGTTTCTTTGCTGTTGAGTTTAATAAGTTCTTTATAGATCATGGCAACTGGCCCTTTATCTGATACGTCATTTGCAAATATCTTCTTCTATTCTGTAGGTTGTCCTTTAGTTTTGTTGACTGTATCCTTTGCTGTGCAAAAGCTTCTTATCTTGATGAAGTCCCAATAGTTCATTTTTGCTTTTGTTTCTTTTGCCTTCACGGATGTATCTTGCAAGAAGTTACTGTGGCCAAGTGCAAAAGGGGTGTTGCCTGTGTTCTCCTCTAGGATTTTGATGGAATCTTGTCTCACATTTAGATCTTTCATCCATTTTGAGCTTATCTTTGTGTATGGTGAAAGAGAGTGATCTAGTTTCATTCTTCTGCATTTGGATGTCCAATTTTCCCAGCACCATTTATTGAAGAGACTGTCTTTCTTCTAGTGGATAGTCTTTCCTCCTTTATTGAATATTAGTTGACCAGAAAGTTGAGGGTCCACTTCTGGGTTCTCTATTCTGTTCCATTGATCTATGTGTCTGTTTTTGTGCCAGTACCACACTGTTCTGATGACCACAGCTTTGTAGTACAACCTGAAATTTGGCATTGTGATGCCCCCAGCTCTGGTTTTCTTTTTTAAGATTCCCCTGGCTATTCAGGGTCTTTTCTGATTCCACACAAATCATAAAATAATTTGTTCTAACTCTCTGAAGAAAGTCCATGGTATTTTGATAGGGATTGCATTAAACGTGTAAATTGCCCTGGGTAGTAACATTGACATTTTCACAATATTAATTCTGCCAATCCATGAGCATGGAATATTTTTCCATCTCTTTGTGTCTTCCTCAATTTCTTTCAGAAGTGTTCTATAGTTTTTAGGGTATAGAACCTTTACCTCTTTGGTTAGGTTTATTCCTAGGTATCTTATGCTTTTGGGTGCAATTGTAAATGGGATTGACTCCTTAATTTCTCTTTCTTCAGTCTCATTGTTAGTGTATAGAAATGCCACTGACTTATGGGCATTGATTTTGTATCCTGCCACGCTGCCAAATTGCTGTATGAGTCCTAGCAATCTTGGGGTGGAGTCTTTAGGTTTTCTATGTAGAGTATCATGTCATCGGCGAAGAGGGAGAGTTTGACTTCTTCTTTGCCAATTTGAATGCCTTTTATGTCTTTTTGTTGTCTGATTGCTGAGGCTAGGACTTCCAGTGCTATGTTGAATTGCAGTGGTGAGAGTGGACATCCCTGTCTTGTTCCTGATCTTAGGGGAAAGGCTCCCAGTGCTTCCCCATTGAGAATGATATTTGCTGTGGGCTTTTTGTAGATGGCTTTTAAGATGTTGAAGAATATTCCCTCTATCCCTACAGTCTGAAGAGTTTTGATCAGGAATGGATGCTGAATTTTGTCAAATGCTTTCTCTGCATCTATTGAAAGGATCATATGGTTTTTGTTTTTTCTCTTGCTGATATGATGAATCACATTGATTGTTTTATGAGTGTTGAATCAGTCTTGGATCCCGGGGATAAATCCTACTTGGTCATGGTGAATAATCTTCTTATGTACTGTTGTATCCTATTGGCTAGTATCTTGTTGAGAATTTTTGCATCCATGTTCATCAGGGATATTGGTCTGTAATTTTCCTTTTTGGTGGGGTCTTCGTCTGGTTTTGGAATTAAGGTGATGCTGGCTTCATAGAAGGAGTTTGGAAGTATTCCATCTCTATCTTTCCAAACAGCTTTAGTAGAATAGGTATGGTTTCTTCTTTAAACGTTTGATAGAATTCCCCTGGGAAGCCATCTGGCCCTGGACTTTTGTGTCTAGGGAGCTTTTTGATGACTGATTCAATTTCCTCCCTGGTTATTGGCCTGTTCAGGTTCTCTATTTCTTCCAGTTCCAGTTTTGGTAGTTTGTGGCTTTCCAGGAATGCGTCCATTTCTTCTAGATTTCCTAATTTATTGGCGTACAGCTGTTCATAATATGTTTTTAAAATCGTTTGTATTTCCTTGGTGTTGGTAGTGATCTCTCCTTTCTCATTCATGATTTTATTAACTTGAGTCTTCTCTCTCTTCTTTTTAATAAGGTTGGCTAATGGTTTATCTATCTTATTAATTCTTTCAAAGAACCAACACCTGGTTCTGTTGATCTGTTCCACAGTTCTTCTGGTCTCGATTTCATTGAGTTCTGCACGAATCTTTATTAACTTTCTTCTTCTGCTGGGTGTAGGATCTATTTGCTGTTTGTTCTCTAGCTCATTTACGTGTAAGGTTAGCTTTTGTTTTTGAGTTCTTTCCAGTTTTTGGATGGATGCTTGTATTGCGATGTATTTCCCCATCAGGACAGCTTTTGCTTAATCCCAAAGATTTTGAACAGTTGTATCTTCATTCTCATTAGTTTCCATGAATCTTTTTAATTCTTCCTTAATTTCCTGGTTGACCCTTTCATCTTTTAGCAGGGTGGTCCTCAACCTCCATGTGTTTGAAGTCCTTCCAAACTTCTTGTTGTGATTTAGTTCTAATTTCAAGGCATTATGGTCTGAGAATACGCAGGGGATGATCCCAATCTTTTGGTATCAGTTCAGACCCGATTTGTGACCCAGTATGTGGTCTATTCTGGAGAAAGTTCCATGTACACTTGAGGAGAATGTGTATTCATTTGCATTTGGATGTAAAGTTCTGTAGATATCTGTGAAATCCATCTGGTCCAGTGTATCTTTTAAAGCTCTCGTTTCTTTGGAGATATTGTGCTTAGAAGACCTATCGAGGGTAGAAAGCGCTAGATTGAAGTCACCAAGTATAAGTGTATTATTATCTAAGTATGTCTTAACTTTGGTTATTAATTGATTGATATATTTGGCAGCTCCCACATTCGGGTCATATATATTGAGGATTGTTAAGTCCTCTTGTTGGATAGATCCTTTACTTATGATATAGTGTCCCTCTTCATCTCTCACTACAGTCTTCGGGATAAATTTTAGTTTATCTGATATAAGGATGGCTACGCCTGCTTTCTTTTGAGGACCATTTGAATGGTAAATGGTTCTCCAACCTCTTATTTTCAGGCTATAGGTGTCCTTCTGTCTAAAATGAGTCTCTTGTAGACAGCAAATAGATGGGTCCTGCTTTTTTTTTTTAATTTTTATTTATTTATGATAGTCAGAGAGAGAGAGAGAGAGAGGCAGAGACATAGGCAGAGGGAGAAGCAAGCTCCATGCACCGGGAGCCCGACGTGGGATTCGATCCCGGGTCTCCAGGATCGCGCCCTGGGCCAAAGGCAGGCGCCAAACCGCTGCGCCACCCAGGGATCCCGGGTCCTGCTTTTTTATCCAGTCTGAAACCCTGCGCCTTTTGATTGGGTCATTAAGCCCATTCACATTCAGAGTTACTATTGAGAGATATGAGTTCACTGTCATCATGATACCTATTCAGTCCCTGTTTTTGTGGATTGTTCCACTGGACTTCTTCTTAAAGGGGAATTTTAAGAGTCCCCCTTAAAATTTCTTGCAGAGCTGGTTTGGTGGTCACATATTCTTTCAGTTCCTGCCTGTCCTGGAAGCTCTTTATCTCTCCTTCCATTCTGAATGAGAGCCTTGCTGGCTAACGTATTCTTGGCTGAATGTTTTTCTCATTTAGGACCCTGAATATATCCTTCCAGTCCTTTCTGGCCTGCCAGGTCTCTGTGGAGAGGTCTGCTGTTAATCTGATATTCCTCCCCATGTAAGTTAGCGATTTCTTGTCTCTTGCTGCTTTAAGGATCTTCTCTTTATCTTGGGAATTTGCAAGTTTCACTATTAAATGTCGAGGTGTTGAACGGTTTTTATTGATTTTAGTGGGGGATCCCTCTATTTCCTGGATCTGAATGCCTGTTTCCCTTCCCAGATTAGGAAAGTTTTCAGCTATGATCTGTTCAAATACATATTCTGGACCTCTGTCCCTTTCAGCGCCTTTGGGAACCCCAATTAAACATAGATTTTTTTCTTCCTCAGGCTTTCATTTATTTCCCTTAATCTATTCTCATGATCTTTTAATTGCTTGTCTCTTTTTTCCTCAGTTTCCCTCTTTGCCATGAACTTGTCTTCTATGTCACTCACTCATTCTTCCACCTCGTTTACCCTCGTCGTTAGGACCTCTAGTTTGGATTGAATCTCATTTAATTGATTTTTAATTTCTGCCTGATTAGATCTAAATTCTGCAGTCATGAAGTCTCTTGAGTCCTTTATGCTTTTTTCTAGAGCCACCAGTAGCTTTATCATAGTGCTTCTGAATTGGCTTTCTGACATGAATTGTAATCCATATTTTGTAACTCTGTGGGAGAGTGGGCTGTTTCTGATTCTTTTTTTTGAGGTGAGGTTTTCCTTCTAGTCATTTTGCTCAGTGGAGAGTGGCCAAAAACAAGTTGTATTGGGAAAAGGAGAGAAGAGAAAGAAGGAAAAAAAGAAAAAAAAAGAAAAAAGAAGAAAAGAAAGAAAAACAAGGAGAAGAAAAGAAAAAAAAAAGAAAGAAAAAAGGGCGGGGAAGCAAACAGAAATCAAAAAACAAAAAACACGGGGGAGTATCTTCCGATTCTGTGTACTTTAAGTCCCTTGACTCCCCTGGAACTGGTCCGTCTCGCTGGTCTTCTGGGGGAGGGGCCTGCTGTGCTGATTCTCAGGTGTTAGCACTTGGGGGAGCTGCTCCGCCCCTGCCTGGTGCAGGGCTCAGTGGTGATTGTTCACCCCGTGAGGCCCCGGGAGGAAGCCACAGTGGCGGGGGCAGCTCTGGGACCCTGGAGTCAGCTCCCGCAGTAGCTCCGGGGCTCTCCTTCTGCAGGGCCTGGGGGCTCCGGGGCGGGGCCGCTGATCCACTCAGCTCGGGGCAGGAGCGTCCTCGCTGTCCTGGGCCCTCCCGGCCTCTGCCTGTCCCGGGGGAGGCCGGATCCTGGGCTGTGTCCCGGCGCCCTGTGCTCCGGGGCCTGCGCTGTTGGATTCGCGCTCCCGGCCGCAGCCCCCTCCGCGGAGCCGCCGCCCGAGCCCCTCCGAGCTGTTCCCGGAGCCGCGCAGCCCCCTCCGCGGAGCTTCTTCCTCCGCCCGAGCCGCCGCCGCTGAGCTGTTCCCGGAGCCCCGCAGCCCCCTCCGCGGAGCCGCCCCCGAGCCCCTCCGAGCTGCTCCGGGTCCCGCCGAGCGCTGCAGCCCTTAGGGAGCTCGGCGCATCTCCCGGGGCGCGGTTCCTCTGTTACTGTCCCAGGGAGCCCGAGGGCGTCCCCGCCTTTCTGGGGATCTTGCTCCAATTCCCCGGGAGCCCCTTTCCGCGGGGAAGGTCGGTGCAGCTCCTGCTCCTCCGGGACGGGGCTCTCCTGTCCTGGGGACACTCGCCCCGGCCTCAGCCCGGCTCCTCGGGGGCCCCTCCCCCTTGGAGGCCTTTTGTTCCTTTATTTCTTTTTCCCCGTCTTCCTACCTTGATAGAAGCGCGAACTCTTCTCACTGTAGCGTTCCAGCTGTTCTCTCTTTAAATCTCAGGCCGAATTCGTAGATTTTCAGGATTATTTGAAAGTTATCTAGGTAATTTGGTGGTAATGAGTGATTTTGAGCATCTTTTCATGTATCGATTAGCCAACCAAATGCTCATTTTCAAGTGTGTGGGCTAAATCCATTCTACCTTCTTTCTGGCCTCACATCAAAGGTATAGAAAAGAGTATAAGAATCTTACCAAAAACTAAAATTACAAAAATTATTTAATTAAAAAAATAAGATAGGTAATTCTTATAGCTCTGGGGGTCTAAGGATTCTCTAAATCTGAGAACATAGCCACACCTGCAGATAGTTAGCAAAATATATTAAAGATTAATACCCTGGACCTACAGTTGGTAGAAGTTAGGGACTATAGGAAGAACATCAACAAAGAGAAGCATGATTATTTTGGGCACTGTCATGGAAGCAGCAGTGCTTCAAAGTCTTGTCTTCCTCAGATAAGCAATAGCAACTCTAGAATCCACCTCCAGGTGGACATGGAGAGCTTGAGAATTTGATATGAAGATACATGGCATGGCCTCCATTATGTACTAGGATCTTTCAAAGACCCACACAAGATGGTTATATATAAAAGATATACATTGAGAACTTAGAGATTAAAACAAATCCAGTTATTGATATCAGTGATATTTGGATTGAACAATATCATGAAAAGAACCATATAGTAAGTTAATCAATGGAAATTGAGCTAGAAATTCTTCCATAGTGCAGCCTAAATGAGAATTTATTTTTTTTCTAAATGAGAATTTAAAGGATGTTGAGAATAGCTTCATAAATTACAAAACCCCTAAGACATAGTACAGAATAAAAAGTGAGCAACACACAAAGACCCAATAAAGAAACAAGAAGAGAGGCAACATCTGAAGGAAAAATAGTCCAGTATTTCCCATAACAAAGATTTAAAAAGCATTCTTGGAATAAAAGATTAACAACTGCCAAGCAGGATTTTTTTTTAAAAGACTACACCTAAATACATAACAGTGAATACTTCAACATTTTGTTTAAAGAGCAGATCTGAAAGACTAAGAAACGTCGAATTTCCCACAAAGAATAATCAGATTGACATAAGATGTTTCCTAGCACTGACAATTTCAGAAAGAAAATTGAGAGATGACTTTAAAGACAAATATTTGACTGAGACTTCTATAGAGCACTAAATTCAGAAATTTTCGGATATACAAGAACTCAGAACTTTTATCAGCCACACAGTCTCCTTAAAAGAAAAACCAGAGAATGGAGTACAGGAAGAAGAAAATCTTAAAGGATGTAATACAATAGGAAAAGTAATAGATAATGAAGCCACCTATTCTTTGTGTATTAAAAATTGAGAGAAAAAAACTAATGAAAATAAGCGTTTGGAAAACAACTGATCACAATTTATCAAAACATTGTAAGAAGAAATAAAAATCTATGATCTATTTAATTTAAATAAGTGTGATAAGTACACTAAGCTATGTTTTATCAGCTACAGCATATTTTGTCTAGCTTCCAGCAATGTTTTTGTGATATGAAATTTCACTGTATTTGTTTGGATACATTTTATCTGAATACACTGCACTATAATTTTAATTAATTTTGGTTTTCCATCTTTTATATAATGAAATTAATTTCTAAAAAAAATTTCTAATAGGTCAAGGCCAAACCTCTCTTTTGGAGTTTCAGGCATTCCATTTCTGTCTTTATTTTAGCTTAATAAGGTGTGTCTTGTCTCTACTCCATCTTACAAATTGTTCTCAGATTCAAAGACTCCATATTATTGTGTGTTGGATATTTTAAGTTATTATTTGACATGCTATTATATGTCTACTCTGTATAGTTGTTGTCTCATTTTTAGTTCCTAAACACATTTTGAAGGGTGGGTGACAAAATGTGAAAGATGTAAATTAGGTTCTTCTGTTCTGGCACACTGCCTCTCAATGATGCTTCTAACTATGACAGAAGACAAGTTTTGGAGTGCTCTTTTCCTCTCATTCATGTCTAAAATATAAACTCCTGTTGTAAGAAAAATAACTCAAAGTAAATACACCTCATGTTTGGAGGTACCTGAATAGAAAGATCTTGCATCATGTCCTCAACATGGGAATGTTTTTCAGTTTTTCTCTTCTCATTTTATACTTACCACTAATCAATGTCATGACTCATAGAGCAACAAAAGTAATATATACACTAGTTAGAAAACTAGAGGTCATTCCTGAGTTTCTTCCAATTCCTGAGTGATATAAGTAATATTGCTAAATGTCATATAGGGTACTTTGCGATATATAAATACTAGCTGAGAAGCCAGCCTGGTGTGTTTTCAAATTTTATCAGACAAAATGAAGAAGAACAGTTCAAGAGCAAACAGAATGCTAGATATTTAATATCTGAGGTCTCTCTAAGAAAACAAACAAGAGTGGGATATTTTGCTTATGTATTTCTGCATTGTGATTTTTAACAATTTGCGTGAAATATCTGTACTTATGATAACAAAGAAAAAATTCCAAAATTGCAAATAAAAAAGATTAAAATATAATTATAAGACTCTAGGTGATGGTTAAAATTTAGTATCGTAGGTATTTTGGGTGAATTGTGGGAATCACCTTGCAAAGTTTCAGTCTTTATCGATCAAGTCACTAAACCTCTTTTTGCTCACTTTTGTAACTGTAAAATACGGATTTTTATATTGTGGCAGTTATGATCATGCTTCCATTGCCTTCTTGCCCAACTTCCTTGTTTTTATAAAACAAAATCAAGACAGAAAATTAAAATGGAAAAAAAGTAATGTTGCACGGACAACCTAGCAGGGAGGGGTGAAAAATAGGGAGATTTATGAGGGATCCTAAACTCCAGACAGCTGCCCTTGAATTCAATCACTGATCCTCAGAGCAGGGAGCCTCAGCTGGGGGGCTGCCCATTCCATGAAGCAGATAAGACAGAGAAGCCAACTGCTCTCTTCGTGATCATTCTGAGCAGTCATTACATCAATAACAAATGTGTGCAAGTAGTGTTTGGAATAAGAGCACCAGACCCTTAGAATGAAGGTGACTCGTGAAATTTAAAAGAAAGTGGCTGAGAAATTACTGGAATGAACAGCAGAAAACCTGGAAGTTACTTACGTTGTTTGTCATAAACAAGCTGAATGCTCAGAAGTAATTATTGCAATTATTATAAATATAATCATCTGATTTGGGGAATATAAAGTTTATGCTGATTTCAAAGTAGTTAATTCATGCAGCATATTTTCCCTTACTATATTGACATATCACCAGTAATCTATTAAGGAAAAATGAGATCCATTATTAGTGTAGAATCCAAATACCATTTTGTTTTCAATCACAAGACATACCCTTTTTAATTTCCTGTCATCTATGTATATGTTCACCTAAACTTATTTTAATTTTATTTACTCCTTATTGTAAATTGAATTGCTGATAAGCATTTACTATAAAAACAGAATCTGTGATGCTCTTTCTACTTTTGCCTTTCTCTTTGATCCTACACTTGTTGATTCAAAACTTTACTCCATTTGTAATATAAGCACTAATACTATAAATTTACCTATAGCTTTGACCCGTAAGTTTTGCATGTTGCATATTTATTCAATTTACTTTAATATATTTTCTAATATTCATTTTGTTATCCATTAACCCAGAAATTATTTATTTTGAAATGTTGGGGAATTTCAGGTATCTTTCAGTTATTGACTTCTAATTTAATTTCATATTTGGTAAGAAAAAATACTTTTATGCAATTTCAATTCCCTTAAATTTATTTAGATTTGTTCCAGAATATAGTCTGGCATGACAAATGTTCTATGTGTTCTATGTTCTATGTATTAGAAAATAATATAGATATCCATTTTTCATTTTTATTGTTTTATTTTATTGTTTTGGATCTCCATTTTTTAAAAAGGAATATTCTATGAATGTCAGTTGGATCACGTATTTATAGTGTTATCAAACTATAGTGTTATTTAAAACTTTCATATCTTTACTGATTTTCTGTCCACGTATTCTAATAAGTAAATATTTATATTTGTATCACCTTTTTTCATGCATTTTGATTCTGTTTTAAAATGTATCCACATTTAGCAGTGATCTATGGCTTCTTGATACCCTCTTAGTAAGTTCACATTTTTTTCATTACAAAATAAATTTCTCCATCTCCAGTGTTTTTCCCCTAAAATATAAATTATTTATTACCAACATGGCTTCCCAAGAGTCCTTTTGATTTGTGTTTGCTTGGTACATCTTTTTTCACCCTTTCTAATTTTAAATCTTCTGTGCCTAGATATTTTTAAAAATTGTTTTCATAGACAGCATATAGTTTGGTCTTACATTTTTATGTACTCTGACAATACATATAATCAATTGATATATTTAAATATTGTTTTTATTTTTCCAAAACTTGGAATACTGTGATTCTTTGTGTTTTTTGTTTTATCTGCTTATTCTTTTTTTAAAAATTATTTATTTATTTATGAGAGACAGATTGCGAGAGGCAGAGACTTAGGCAGAGGGAGAAGCAGGCTCCAGCAGGGAGCCCGATGTGGGACTCCATCCTGGGACTCCCGGATCACGCCTTGGCCTGAAGGCAGGTGCCAAACCATTGAGCCACCCAGGGATCCTTTCTCTGTTTATTCTATCATGCTATTGTACTTCCTTATGGTACACAGTAATCTTAGACACTTTGCCAGGTATGTTTGGACAATTGCAGGTAGGAATCATTTGATGCTTATTATGTTATGATCTATCTCCAAGGAAGATTTGTATTTGCTTCTGCCTGGTGTTTAGGGGGAACTACGTACTGAATAATCTTGACCTACTTTCAGAGCCTTGAAACTTCTCTTCCTACTTTTTCTGATTTGGATAAGAACGTCAGTACTTTTGCAATTAATGAGAGACTACATACAAAATTCAAGAACAGAGAGAACTTATTTGGATAGTCTACCACACTCGTTGCTGCTCCTGTACACACAAGCACTGTCTTATGATAACAACTGTTCCTGGGCAGTTCAATAGATGACACTTGTCTACTGCTCTGGGGATTTCCTTGCAAGTTTACGTAGTTGTCCAAGTGACAATAGTGCTCCTTTTGGGGAGTAAATTGCAATTTGTTTAGTTCATCTCTGATCTTTTCAGAGTTTTTCAAAGCATAATTACTATGTTAATATGACAGGGTCCAAACCCAACATAAGAGTAAGGAAAATAAGATGTATCTCCTGCTCTGACGACCACCAGCAACAAAATACCCTTTGCTCAAAATATTTATTTTTGATTTTTGTTTGGTTTTTGTTTGTTCTGCTATTTCTTGGTGTCATACCATGCTTAAGTCAAATTAGCTCACCTCTGAGATATGATTTTATGTTAAGATTTGATGAGATTGTACTTTTCATGTAATTTTGTGCTTCTGTTTTAAATAAAAATTGAAGACCTAATATCAGACATTTAATTATTAGCTTCACATATTCTTGGATGTTGTACAATTGTAATTTTTAAAATTGTCTCCATTTACATTCTGGAAAAATAAAACACTCATGATGATATACATATTAAAGTGTAAAATATTGATTTACTTAAAAAGTTTGAATTTTAGGAGAATTTCATATGAATTCAGTATGAATTGTATTTTTAATTTTCTGAAAATTAACTTATTCTACAGTTAATATAAAAATATATATTTATATTATATTATTTAAATAGTACATTTAACTGACAAACTTATTATGGTGATAGTTAAATACTGTATCCATTATTATTTTGAAAATTGTAGTTAAAAGGGATGAGAAAATGCAAGGGGCTTGGTTGTAGTTGATTGAGAGAGGTAGAAATTACTGAAGACTATATCTCACTGATTTTTCCTTAACAGCAACAGAATCCAATAATCCAATCAATCAATCAATCAACCAATAAATATTTTTCTCATAAAAGAATCACCATTATGAAAATAATATAGTTAAAGCCTGGGGGGGTTGCAATATATCTACATAACAAATGATTTATACCCCAAGTATTTAAAGAACTCTTACAAGTTAGTAATAAAGAGGCAAACAACTAGTTAACAATACTAACACAATTTAAACTTCACAAAAGATACACATATAAACAAATAGCACAAGAAATATTCTTCACATTATTCATAATCAGCAAATGCAAATTAAAAAACTAATGAGATACTAAACACTTACCTTTTTTAAAAAGGATCACAATAATTGTTATTCATTATTTACTCAGTCTTTAATCAACACAAGGTGATAAAGATGTAGAAAGAGATATAATTAAAACAAAAACAAAAAATCAAACTACAACATACCAAACTGATAACTTGTAACACAATATTGGTATGAATATAGGAAGGATATTATCCAGATAATAACATACCATTTACATTATTGGTGAGTAATTAAAAAGATTATATAAAAGCATAAAATAATACCATAAGAGATTGTGACACATTCACTTTTCTTGCTTTTGTTTTGGCTGAACCCTTGTTAGAGTGTATATGTGTATACATATGTATATTCAATTATTATAATAGCTTAGTTTTCTACCTTTCTAAAGCAAACATAGATTAAAACTTATACATTTTCACAGAGAGTATATGCAAAAATTCCTTTAAATATCTTCAAAGATGATGGTGTTCTTAGTTTTTCTACTCACATTGTAATTTTATGCTATTCTTCTCTTACTAGGCAAAACCCTGCAGTACTTAGCTTTATTAAAAGATGATGTTCAAATCTAAGGGCTTAAAATAATGGTAAATTCTGAACCTAATTTTTTTTCACCTCATTATTGTAACACTTTTGATTGGATAAACTTTTCATATGTCTTTTTAGCACCTTTTCTAAGATGCAAATACTAAGTATTTGCTTTTTTTGAAATGCTAGAAATTGTTCAGTAAAATATACTTTAAAGTAATTAATAAAGTAATGATAATTTGGAAATTATTCTCAAAAATTATCTGTAAAAGGCTACTGATGATGTGGTTTTACTAAGTCATAATTTACACTGAAACGGTAGATCATAGAGTTTTTAGTGAAAACTGATAATTGAAATGTTTTTTTAATAAGCTGATTTATATTATTTTCATAACTAATTAAACTTACAAGTTGCTGCTAAGATAAAAAGGGCAAAAAATGCACATTAAAAAGGTATATATAACTTGAATTTGCATAAATATTTAACACATGATAATCTATAGCTTCACAGAGTGGAGATTATGCCAAACTGAAGATTTCTATTAACAAAATGTTAATTTTTGATATGATATGAATGAAAATTAATATGATATGATATGATATGATATTTGAATATGATGATATGATATTTGAATGAAAATTTTTCTTGGAGTTAGGTCACCACAATTTGGATAGAGAAATTTATTTCAAACAACTTAATCAATGATATAATTTCTAAGTAAATTATACACAATCAATTACTAAGTAAGGCAACTTTTAAAAGTTTTTCTGTAAATTGGTAAAAATATTTAATTTCAGGTGAAACTAACAATTTACTTCAATTTTGTTAGCATTTTAAAATATATTTTGAAAGATACTTTTTTTCAGTTTGTTATATATCATGCTTTTAAGTGAAGATGAACATATAAAAACATCTGTTTACATATATCTAATAACCATATTTATATCTATCTATATCTATATAAATGATTCTGATACTGAGCATCATTCTGATAACAGAAAAAATGGTTCCTGATAATATAGAAAATACTTCATGAGATGATTAAGTGTTCCCAGACCTGTTCCTTATTTTTTAAATGGTATTTTAAACTGAATTAAAAATTGTACTCTATATCATTCATATTCAATCATAAAACAAGTAATGTCATCAATTATTATAAAAGGGAAAAACAGTCTCAAAATTTTTCAATAATCTCAAAAAATTAAGATGAAATGTACTCAATAATAATACTTTTGCCTGCAGCAAATTACATATAACACATTACAGATGTGTTTCTTAAAACATCTGTGGGGACTAGTTTAAATCTATAGTAATTCCTATTAATTTAATGTGTGTTATGTATTGTCTCAAATCTAAGAGCTTATTGAAGTATATATCATTTAATTTACACAAAAACTTTGAGCAAAATTCTTATCCTAGTTGTATGCAAAAGAAAATGACTATAATATGAAGTTTGAAATTCAACCTTTCCTAAATATGTATTATTTTTAGCATTCATTCTGTTAATCTTAACTTTAGCCACATCTCAATACAACATGTTGACTCTGTGTGTCTATTTTGTCCATTTATCAGCTTTGTCTTCCTGATTAGGCAGAAATGAAAACAATTAGCTTTCCCTACATGACAACACATATATAATTATTTCTGCTCTGGTATCTAACTGACCTCTTTTTATTTTCCTATGAATTTATAGACTCCATCCCTCCCACTTTTTAGTGATCATGGGGAAGTTTGGAGTTCTTGGTTCTATTCCAAAGCATATAATTATATAAACTATTCTCCATGTTCCTTTCCATATTACTATATTAGTCAGAATTCAAGTTCAGATAACAGAAACTATTCTAACTAGTTTAAGCAGAACAAAATTTAATACAGGACAATTTTTCACTCCTAAAGTTATTGAAGGTCTGCATAAACAGATGGTGGGGGGGGGGTATCCAGAAATCACTCTGACCAATACCAAAGAGTTGACTCTAGAAGGGATCTGCCACTCCTGCCTCAACTCTCACTCCAGAACGAAATGTTCATAACTGCAATGTAGATCCAACTACCTACCACCATGATTTTGGCTATGAGTAGTGTAGTACATGCCACACCTGCTACTAAACTATTATAGCAGGTAATTTGTGCATAACTCCTCTTGTACTTCCTCAAGTCTGAATCAAAAGTCTTGTCTGGATGAATCTTAGCATATACATTTCTTAATGTATAAGTAAAAGAGATTCTTTTTTTTTTTTTTTTAAGCTTTGCAGCCCCTGCACTACAGGAAGGCACACTAGAAAAAAAGTTGGAATATATATGGGAGTGAGTCAATCAATTGTATCTGCTACAGTGACCTTTCAAAATTCAAATTATCTTCTCCTGATCCTAAGTTTTCTCAACTATAAAATTAGGTGGCTGGACTAAAAAACACCAAAGATTAATGCCAACTGAGCCATTCTATGAATATAAGTAGTATGAAAAAGTATAATAAGACATGGTCATAGCTAGGAATATTAATAATGAGTCAAGCACAGCAAGTACTGAAGAAAATATTGAAGGCTATAAATACTAAAATATATATAATTATTGACTATAATTTTAACTTAGGATCTTTTAAACATGAGCAAATTGATTTTTAAAAAGAAACCATTCAGAATTTCAATAGAAAATGTAAAAATTATGTTTTATGCTGAAGTTGTCATTGCTAAACAAATGCTGCCAAGAATCTCTTGTGAGTTATCAATTTAAACACCCCCACACACCCACAACTGTACACACACTCCTTTCTCTAAGGAATAGGGTGAAAACAGAGGTAAAAATGAGGCAGTGCTGTCCAAAACTAAATTATTTTAATATCTGCTGAAGAACTTATAAACAGCTTCATCCAACACTCATAAATACAACGTATGCCTTCTGGCTGTAAATCTAAGTAACAACAACAAAAATATAAGGAAATTTGTATTGCCTTATCTAAAGCAAATGATCGTGATTGCAATTTGTTTACAAAGGGAAATTCTATTTTCCTGCCGTGCAATTAGTAGCCTAACACAGATAGCATTTGAGAAGTATTGCTAATTAATTGTTAATAACCTGCTGGGAACATAACCAAGACAGACACTAAATTGCAAAACTAGTTATCAAGTGTGTTGGACCAGAAATGATTTAAGGATTTTAATCAGAATCCTTTGTACAAAGTATTTACTTAGCTTGGCTACCTAAATAAATGAGTCATTAAGTAAAGAAAGTAATCTGAAAATGGGCATGGCCAAGCTTAATCTACTAAGCATAAAATTAGTTATATCTTGTTGGTTATTTTAAATAATTATTCATTATTTCTTCATGTTATAATTTGACATTTTTGTAACTATAAAATTATTTGCTATTTCACTTTTTACTTCTGCAATTAACTAAGGCCCCCAACAACTGGGTATCACAGATTAATCTATGTGATATTAATGGAGATATATGGAATTTAAGACTCAGTGGATAATATAATGAATCCTCTGAGGTCCATTTAAAATGCCCTTGGGGCACCAAGTGGCTCAGTTGTTTAAGTGGTTGACTCTTGATTTCAGATCAGGTCATGATCTCAGAGTCTTAGGCTTAAGTCCTATGTAAGGCTCCCTGTTCAGCAGGGAATCTGCTTGAGGATTCTCTCTCTCCCAGTCCCTCTCCTTCTCTCCTCAATCACATTTTTTTTTCTCTCTCTCTCAAATCAATCAATCCATCAATCAATATTTTAAAAATATTTTTTTAAAAATGGCCTTGAACAAAATAATTATAAACAATAAAGACAAAAACCACAACGACAAAATCCCAGCATTCTCCTCATGTAGTCTCTGTATTCTCTGTATCTTTAGATTATTATGCACTGTAGTCAGGCAAAGTTTGTGTTTACTTTTCTCTTCTGTCCATTTTCTCCACCTATCCCTGAATCATTTATCACTTATTTCTCCATTTTTACTTTCACATTAGAATTATCATTCCTTAATATTTCCTACATTGATTAGCTTTATAAAGTTAAAATTTACAAGAGAATCTAACAAGTTCAGTCCTTGTTTTGCTATGGACACAAGCCATAACTGTTTGTTTATCCATTCATTCGTTCAACTCTTAATTATTGACATCTTTATATTACCAGTGCCAATCCACACACTGGGGATTGAATGTTGATTTTACAAATTGAGCCAAATCCTTCTGCAGCTTTTAATCCAGTGAAGAAAGAACATACTTAATATAATGCCAGGCAATGATGAGTGTTTTAAGAAAAAGTAAAATTAATTAATGGTATAGAGGATAAGAGGAATTATATTTTTTAAATAGGATAAACATGAAGAACAAAGAGTAGAGTGACAGAAAATTTTTTAAAAATATTCAAGAACCACAGAATACAAAGTTCTGTAAACAATGATAAGCACTTGAGATATTATTTAAATGTCATGGGTTACCTATTGGTGGATTCTGATCAGGAAAGTAAACAATTTGATTTTCTTTTTGAAGGGATCATTTTGATTAATGATTAGAGAATTGGAGACAAAAGGGAAAGCATAGAATCCTCATAAGAGGGGATTACAGAGGTCTAAATTAGAAACCAGAATGGTAGAAATTGGCATATTAGGAAGTAGTAAGTTAAAAAATAATTTGCAATGAGCTTAAGGAAAAACTTTTGAGCAAAAGAAAAATGAAGAGTATAAGTAGTCTTTTTGCTTCTGATTACAAAAGCTTCTCATTACAGGAGGAGGTTTTAATCTCTCAAGAATGTCTAAATTTGTGATCATAGCTGACTGCTCTAGGTTACTTTTTTTCTAATTTTTCCTTGATATCTCCAAGAGTGGTGCTATATAGTTCAACAAACTTTGCTCTTGTTTTTATTACTTTACATTTACTTTGCAATTTCCACATTTATAAGTTTTTTTAATATTTAAAATAATTGCAAACCACTTTTTTCAGAACAAAGCCTTATCCATAGTTTTGGAAATAAAGATATGTTTCAATTTCACACTAGGATGGTCCCCAACTTAGGATAGTTTAAGTTTTTTTTTAACTTCATAATGCTGTGAAAGAGATATGCATTCAAAAGAAACTATACCTTGAATTGTGAATTTTGATATTTTCTTGGGCTAGTGATACGCAGTATGAGGTATTATGATAATATTTCTCATGATGCTGGGCAGTGGCAGCAAGCTGCCGGTCTCACTCAGCCACACAATCACCAGAGTAAACAACCAATACACTTAACAACCATTCTGCACCTGTACAACTATTCTATTTTTCATTTCAGTACAGTATTTCATAAATTACATGAGATATTCAATACTTTATTATACAATAGGCTTTGTGCTCGATGATTTTGCCCAATGAGAAGCCTAAGTTTTTTTTAGCACATTTAAAGTAGACTAGGTTAAATTATGAAATTTGGTAGGTTAAGTGTATTAGATGCAATTTGACTTATATTTTAAACTTACTAATTTTTCATTGGGACATAACCCCATTGTTAGTCAAGGAAGATATGTATTATTTCAGAGTATTGAGAGTAAGCAATTTTATATTATTTATTTAGAATACAAAAGCACTGCATTTTTCTATATTGTTATGAACTCAAATAATATATGGAGAAAACCTATACAGGAAAGAGTTGTCTGAACTGTTAGAATAATGGTTATTTCTGAGAATCAACTTGTCTATACGTAAGGGTACCAATATTTAAAAGGCATCGTAAACAACATGACAAACCAATATCAGATATCCAAAATTATAATAGTTGTCTAAATTAATCTAGGAAAAATATTTTTTCCATGGCAAGTGCAAGTTTAATACTAGTAACAAATGTGAAATAAATTATAAGTGTACAGTAAGATAAATAAAATATATTTCCCATGTGTAGGGTCTGTGTTTAAAGTGATAAGGTAAACAGACATGATCCTTGTCATCTCAGATTTTATCATCGCATTTAGGGAAAAAGTCATCTAACTGCAGATAACCACAATCACAATCATTAACGTTGTTTGGAAAATGGAAAAAGCATAGTAAAGTGTATATAAGGGAAACTCATAAGCCTAATTTACATTAGAGCATATTCAAGTCAGATGTCTTTGATAAAATGCATTGGTTGAGAGTTGGAGAATGAGACAGGAAATATAAAGATTTTATTAAGGAATAGCTACATTTCATCAAAACAGGGAGATGAATACAAGTTCTAAAAATGTAGAGAAATTTCATAATCATGGAGCAGATGATATAGAATAGGCCTAATGGAAGGGTTTAGTTGAGCGGTAATATTGGGATGTTGGATGCACAGGGGCATAGTATATTGGCACAGATGGACAAACAGAAGAATTTAAAATGTTATAGGCAGGATTGGCTAATATCACCATGGAAATGAGGCAGGATGGATTAAATACCTTTGAATTAGGAAGGGGATGGACAATTGTATCTACTGCTTTGGTCTTAAGATTTCAAATGGAGATGCAGCAGAGTACGAGGCAGTTTCTTCTGACAGAGTAGTTAGTGGAATGTAGCTACCCGCTTCCTCCATGGTTGAGTCTACAGATTTCATAAGTATTTGTGTGCAGGTGAGTAGGGGCATTTCATTATTTGCAGAAGTTCAGATTTTCTAACCAGAGGATCTAAGGCAATCAACTGGAAAGTGATTAGTTACAACATGAGAGTTCCATAAGGGAACCAGATACAATGTCAACAAATGAAAATCAATACATATTTTTTCTGCACACCAGCAATAAGATATTAAAAGTAATGAAAAAGGTTCCATTCACAATAACAAAAAATAAATTTGAAAATACTTCTCTTTTTTTATTTTATTTATTTAGTTATTCATGAGAGTCACAGAGAGAGGGAGAGACACAGGCAGAGGGAGAAGCAGGGTCCCCACGGGAAGCCTGATGCGTGACTCAATCCCAGAACCCCGGGACCACAGCCCTGAGCCCAAGGCAGATGCTCCACCACTAAGCCACCTAGGCATCCCTGAAAATACTTCTAATAAACTTTAAAACAAAAAGGTAACTAAATTAAAAGAAAATATAATACATTACTGAAGAAAAAATATATACATATGAAATATATATATATATACATACAGTGTTATTGTATGAGGAGTCTTGATCTATTTTTATAATATTATGGCTTAATCTATAAAATTAATGCAATTTCGGTTACCATCCCAACAGTATTCTTTTATGTTCCAAAGTTTATTTGAAAGAGAAAATACATCCAAAGGGTTAGTTAAGTTCTTTGAAAGGAAGAATAATTAAAAGGGAATTCCCTTGTTTGTATAAAATGCACTACTTAGTTAGAGTTAATAAAAGTTCTGTATTGTTACTGAAAGAGAAACTTAGAGGAAAAAAAGAAGAGATAGTCCAAAGAGAGACAGATACTTTCTTTTTTAAATTAATTATTTTATTTATGTAGACTCCATACCCAAATGACCCTGAGATCAAGAGCTTCATCCTCTACCAACTGAGCTATCCAGATGCCCCAAAGAGATGTTTAGATGGTTGTATCCATTAGGATCTCTCTTTGTCTACAATAGAAGTCCAGGGAACAGGGGTAACCTACTGGAGGCAGGTCTAGTAGGAACACAAATGACAAAGTGTGAGAGGCTTAGTGTGGACTAGTGTGAGAGATAAAACACTAAGAGTCTAATACTGGAGAAAGGAATTCCCACACTTCCATGGATTTTACCACTGGGAAGCCCATCAAGTTCTCAGTGTGAAAATCAGAGGAAAATTTCCCCTCTACTTCCAATAAGGGGAGAGCAAGGTAATAGTTTTGAAATATGTCTACAGCATTATGCTCTCTTTAAATAATGACTGCTTTTGAAAGAAACTCTTATTTTAGCCTAAGAAACTAGGAATTTTCAAAGAAACTGATGGAGGGGAAGGGGGAAACCCAATTCCAATACTTCTAGCCCTTCTTGATTACCCTAAAGTGCAAAAAAGCTGAAAAGTACTTGTGAAGTTCATAGCTGAAGAGACAGGCTCACTAAAAGACTATGACACAACCATATAATTTTAGGTGCCCACCTTACCAGTTCACTTGGCTCCTGTATAAATGTACAACAGCTAAAAGAATAGTTAAGACTCATATCCTATTTAAAAAGAAGTCTCTAGAAAACCCAAAAGCAATGGTAGAGACAAAAACAAGGACAGAATACCAAAAGAAATTTCAGCCACATAAGGCCACAATACACAGTAAACACAGCCTAACTTCCAGTCAGATAACATAAAACCTCATATAAAGGGCATATTTATCTCAGTTCCTTTTACCTGTTACATTATAACTGGTTTCAAAGAAAAAATTTAAAAGTATATTAGAAGGTACCTAAGTAGAGACGCCTGGGTGCTCAGTGGTTGGGTGTCTGCTTTCCACCCAGGGCATGATCCTAGAGTCCAGAGATCGAGTCCCACATAGGGCTCCCTGCATGAAGCCTGCTTCTCTCCCTGCCTGTGTCTCTGCCTCTCTTTCTGTGTCTCTCATGAATAAATAAAAAAAATCTTAAAAAAAAGAAGGTACCTAAGTATATGATTCCAGGTGAAAAAGTAAGGGATATATATCAGGTAATAGGTTTTTTTTTTTTCATTTTCATTTGTGTATGAATTTTTAATATAGATGTGAGGATGTAGAAATTTAATGCAAGTCAAAATGCTTCAGTGAACAAGTTTTATCAGTTAAAATATAGCAATTATAAATAAACCTGTTAAATTTTCCTGAACAACATCAGCGTTAGACAATACCAGGACTTTTTCAACAAGTACTCTTCTTTTTTAATTAATTAATTAATTGATTGATTGATTAATGTATTTATTTTTGAGGACAGAGAGAGATAGAGAGAACAAGTGTACATGAGCAGGGAAAGGGGCATAGGGAGAGAGAAAATTTAAAGCAGTCTTCACATTCAGCTTTCTCTATAGATACCAACCAGGGTCCAACAAGTCAATTCAATTTTGGCACTATCCACCTAGAGTTAGCATTAGACCCCACAGGTTAAGGGCTCAGTCCTACAAGATTACCCCTACCTTTGGACACCAATTGCAGATCCAGGCCTCCCATCCTTCTTACCAGGCAGCTATAAACCCCAAAACCCTCTCTCAAGTTCCATATTTTTAGAATGGCTCACAGAACTCAGGAAAACACTTTTCTTACATTTACTGGATAAAGAATGAAACTCAGGAATGGCCAAATGGAAGAGATTCATGGGCAAAATATGGGGCTGATTATAGAGCTTCCAAGCCTTCTCTGTGCATGGCATCTTCCTAGAACCTTGTGTATTCACCAACCTGGAAGCTCAACAACATCTTTGTAAGAAAAACTATGAAACTGTGCTGAAGGAAATCAAAAAATATATAAATAAATGGAGAGATATTCCATGTCCACAGATAGAAAGCCTCAGTATCGTTAAGATGTCAGAGTTTACCAACTTGATATATATTCTCAATGCAATCCCAATCAGATTACAAGTAAATTGTGTCAACAAATTCTCAAGATCATCGGAAAGGCAAAAAAACCAGGAAGGCCAACGCAATATTGAAGAACAAAGTTGGGAAACAGAAACCAATCAACTTAAAAATTCAATAATAAAATTACAGTAATCAAGGCATTTGGCTAAAGAACAGGTTAGAACAATGGAACAGAATAGAAAATTCAAAAATAGTCCCACAGAAATAGAGCTAACTGGTCTTTGACAAAGAAATAAAGACAACAAAATGAGGAACTGTTTGCCTTTTCAACAAATGGTACTAGGACAATTAAAAATCCATAAATAAATATATGGATATACCTTTATCTTTAAAAAAATTATAGTGAAAGTTGGGGATTCGTATTTTAAATATTGACTGATGCACACCAGAATGAATGGCATTCTTGTCTGGTTCTTATATAGTTTCTTTTAAAATGATTCAAATGGTCCTCAAAAGAAAGCAGGGGTTGCCATCCTTATATCAGATAAATTAAAATTTACCCCGAAGACTATAGTGAGAGATGAAGAGGGACACTATCTCATACTCAAAGGATCTATCCAACAAGAGGACTTAACACTCCTCAATATATATGCCCCGAATGTGGGAGCTGCCAAATATTTAAACCAATTAATAACCAAACTCAAGAAATACCTTGATAATAATACACTTATACTTGGTGACTTCAATCTAGCTCTTTCTACCCTGGATAGGTCTTCTAAGCACAACATCTCCAAAGAAACGAGAGCTTTAAATGATACACTGGGCCAGATGGATTTCACAGATATCTACAGAACCTTACATCCAAACTCAACTGAATACACATTCTTCTCAAGTGCACATGGAACTTTCTCCAGAATAGACCACATACTGGGTCACAAATCGGGTCTGAACCGATACCAAAAGATCGGGATAGTCCCCTGTATATTCTCAGACCATAATGCCTTGAAATTAGAACTTAATCACAACAAGAAATATGGAAGGACCACAAACACGTGGAGGTTAAGGACCATCCTGCTAAAAGATGAAAAGGTCAACCAGGAAATTAAGGAAGAATTAAAAAGATTCATGGAAACTAATGAAAATGAAGATACAACCGTTCAAAATCTTTGGGATGCAGCAAAAGCAGTCCTGAGGGGGAAATACATCGCAATACAAGCATACATTCAAAAACTGGAAAGATCTCAAATTCAAAAGCTCACCTTACACATAAAGGAACTAGAGAAAAAGCAACAAATAGACCCCACCCCCAGCAGAAGAAGAGAGTTAATTAAAATTCGAGCAGAACTCAATGATATCGAGACCAAAAGAACTGTGGAACAGATCAACAGAACCAGGAGTTGGTTCTTTGAAAGAATTAATAAAATAGATAAACCATTAGCCAACCTTATTAAAAAGAAGAGAGAGAAGACTCAAATTAATAAAATCATGAATGAGAAAGGGGACATCACTACCAACACCAAGGAAATACAAACAATTTTAAAAACATATTATGAACAGCTGTACACCAATAAATTAGGAAATCTAGAAGAAATGGACACATTCCTGGAAAGCCACAAACTACCAAAACTGGAGCAGGAAGAAATAGAAAACCTGAACAGGCCAATAACCAGGGAGGAAATTGAAGCAGTCATCAAAAACCTCCCAAGACACAAGAGTCCAGGGCCAGATGGCTTCCCAGGGGAATTCTATCAAACGTTTAAAGAAGAAATCATACCTATTCTACTAAAGCTGTTTGGAAAGATAGAAAGAGATGGAGTACTTCCAAATTCGTTCTATGAGGCCAGCATCACCTTAATTCCGAAACCAGACAAAGACCCCACCAAAAAGGAGAATTACAGACCAATATCCCTGATGAACATGGATGCAAAAATTCTCAACAAGATACTAGCCAATAGGATCCAACAACACATTAAGAAAATTATTCACCATGACCAAGTAGGATTTATCCCCGGGACACAAGGCTGGTTCAACACTCGTAAAACCATCAATGTGATTCATCCTATCAGCAAGAGAAAAACCAAGAACCATATGATACTCTCATTAGATGCAGAGAAAGCATTTGACAAAATACAGCATCCATTCCTGATCAAAACCCTTCAGAGTGTTGGGATAGAGGGAACTTTCCTCGACATCTTAAAAGCCATCTACGAAAAGCCCACAGCAAATATCATTCTCAATGGGGAAGCACTGGGAGCCTTTCCCCTAAGATCAGGAACAAGACAGGGATGTCCACTCTCACCACTGCTGTTCAACATAGTTCTGGAAGTCCTCGCCTCAGCAATCAGACAACAAAAAGACATTAAAGGAAAAAAAAAAAAAAAGACATTAAAGGCATTCAAATTGGCAAAGAAGAAGTCAAACTCTCCCTCTTCGCCGATGACATGATACTCTACATAGAAAACCCAAAAGCCTCCACCCCCAGATTGCTAGAACTCATACAGCAATTTGGTAGCGTGGCAGGATACAAAATCAATGCCCAGAAATCAATGGCATTTCTATACACTAACAATGAGACTGAAGAAAGAGAAATTAAGGAGTCAATCCCATTTACAATTGCACCCAAAAGCATAAGATACCTAGGAATAAACCTAACCAAAGAGGTAAAAGATCTATACCCTAAAAACTATAGAACACTTCTGAAAGAAATTGAGGAAGACACAAAGAGATGGAAAAATATTCCATGCTCATGGATTGGCAGAATTAATATTGTAAAAATGTCAATGTTACCCAGGGCAATTTATACGTTTAATGCAATCCCTATCAAAATACCATGGACTTTCTTCAGAGAGTTAGAACAAATTATTTTAAGATTTGTGTGGAATCAGAAAAGACCCCGAATAGCCAGGGGAATTTTAAAAAAGAAAACCTTAGCTGGGGGCATCACAATGCCAGATTTCAGGTTGTATTACAAAGCTGTGGTCATCAAGACAGTGTGGTACTGGCACAAAAACAGACACATAGATCAATGGAACAGAATAGAGAACCCAGAAGTGGACCCTGAAATGTACGGCCATCTAATATTCGATAAAGGAGGAAAGACTATCCATTGGAAGAAAGACAGTCTCTTCAATAAATGGTGCTGGGAAAATTGGACATCCACATGCAGAAGAATGAAACTGGACCACTCTCTTTCACCATACACAAAGATAAACTCAAAATGGATGAGAGATCTAAATGTGAGACAAGATTCCATCAAAATCCTAGAGGAGAACACAGGCAACACCCTTTCTGAACTTGGCCACAGTAACTTCTTGCAAGATACATCCACGAAGGCAAAAGAAACAAAAGCAAAAATGAACTATTGGGACTTCATCAAGATAAGAAGCTTTTGCACAGCAAAAGATACAGTCAACAAAACTAAAAGACAACCTACAGAATGGGAGAAGATATTTGCAAATGACATATCAGATAAAGGGCTAGTTTCCAAAATCTATAAAGAACTTATTAAACTCAACACCAAAGAAACAAACAATCCAATCATGAAATGGGCAAAAGACATGAACAGAAATCTCACAGAGGAAGACATGGGCATGGCCAACAAGCACATGAGAAAATGCTCTGCATCACTTGCCATCAGGGAAATACAAATCAAAACCACAATGAGATACCACCTCACACCAGTGAGAATGGGGAAAATTAACAAGGCAGGAAACAACAAATGTTGGAGAGGATGCGGAGAAAAGGGAACCCTCTTACACTGTTGGTGGGAATGTGAACTGGTGCAGCCACTCTGGAAAACTGTGTGGAGGTTCCTCAAAGAGTTAAAAATAGACCTGCCCTACGACCCAGCAATTGCACTGTTGGGGATTTACCCCAAAGATTCAGATGCAATGAAACGTCGGGACACCTGCACCCCGATGTTTCTATCAGCAATGGCCACAATAGCCAAACTGTGGAAGGAGCCTCGGTGTCCATCGAAAGATGAATGGATAAAGAAGATGTGGTTTATGTATACAATGGAATATTACTCAGCAATTAGAAACGACAAATACCCACCATTTGCTTCAACGTGGATGGAACTGGAGGGTATTATGCTGAGTGAAATAAGTCAATCGGAGAAGGACAAACAGTGTATGTTCTCATTCATTTGGGGAATATGAATAATAGTGAAAGGGAATATAAAGGAAGGGAAAAGAAATGTTGGGAAATATCAGGAAGGGAGACAGAACATAAAGACTCCTAACTCGGGGAAACGAACTAGGGGTGGTGGAAGGGGAGGAGGGCGGGTGTTGGAGGGGAATGGGTGACGGGCACTGAGGTGGACACTTGACGGGATGAGCACTGGGTGTTTTTCTGTATGTTGGTAAATTAAACACCAATAAAAGTTAATTAAAAAAAAAAAAAAAAAAAAAAAGAACCGCTGGGGTGAGAAGGCTGTACCAAATGAAGACAAGAAGTCAGAGATATATTAGAAAAGTGGTTCTCAAATTGTTACTCTCCAGACATCTTTCTGCTATGAAAAGTTATTAAAGACAATAAATTTTATTTTTGTGGGCTAAAAAAATAAAAAATAAAAAAAAAAATAAAATAAAATGATGAAAATTGGCCCCAAACAGAAATCAACTTGTTCTAACGTTTAAATATGACCTGCTGTTTTACTGAACCGTGGATGTTGGCAGCTGAGATTGGCAAAACCAAAGAGAAAGCAAAAGTAAACTGTCCAAAGGCACATATAAAATCTTTGCTTCATTTTTATCAGTATTTTGTCCTTTGTCCAGACAGTATGTGTGAACCTGCTAAGTTCACTGATTGAGTTTACTCTAGTTAGTTCTTAACCAAAGCCGATTGTTTTACAAATTTAAAAACCTTATTGCACTATGGTGTGTCCTTTATCCAAATTATTCGGACTTTTCTCTTCTTACAGCAATAAACTCATACCCTAGAAAATACGATCCAAATTATTCAGACTTTTCTCTTCCTATAGCAATGAACTCATACCCTAGAAAATATGAACTTTGGAAGGATTTTTAGGTCATCAAGAAAATGAACTATTTTAGAGGTCCAATCTCTAATACTTTTTGGTATAATTTGGTTTTTCCTTAGATTTCTTATTTTAAAAATTCCCCAACCTTAGATTTCCCAAGAGAAAATAACTGGAATTTGCCATCTTCACTATATACTTAGGTGATGTTTTTTCCTTATTCCACCCTGGTATAAATATTATAGTTAAATTGGTTAAATACTTTAAATTTTAGAGTTAGGTCTTAAAATATATTTGAACCCTATTGCTATAGCTCTTTCTAGAATTAATGCTACTAAATTATTCTTTAACTTGGTGCTGAGATTTTCATATGAAATTTTGGATTCGTTTCATATAGCCAATAAACTTAGGGAACATTTACTAAGTCAGGAATATTGGAAGGCTCTGGCACTTAAACAATGACAATAACAGCAACAATAACAAAAATCCACAATTTTCTTACATTATGTTTAATATTATTGCAGAGATTATTTTATTAGGGATATATGCTTTATAAAATATTTCAATTATGTTGTCTCTGTCTGAATATTAAAAAAAACTGAACAATTGCTTCTTTTTCTCTTATTTATAATTTGAATCTTAAAATTCAAATTAATTGTAATTGAGTTTTCTTCCTTTGTTTGGTATCTAGAAAGCTCAGTGCCAAGAATAAAGTGCAACTCTTAACCACAATCACATTCCATATATAACTGAATATTTTTACTTGTCCTGGAGCTTTTTTCTCTATAGAAATTTCTCCCCTCTGGAAAACTTTTCCCCTGAGAAATTGTAATATTAAATTATTTTGTACTGGGGTGCCTGGATGGCTCAGTGGTTGAACATCTGCTTTTGGCTCAGGTTGTGACCACAGGGTCCTGGGATGGAGTCCCACATCAGGCTCCCTGGAAGAAGCCTGCTTCACCCTTTGCCTATGTCTCTGCTTCTCTCTGTGTGTCTCTCAGGATAAATAAATAAAATCTTTAAAAAAAATTATTTTGGGGCAGCCTGGGTGGCTCAATAGTTTAGCACCACCTTCAGCCCAGGGCATGATCCTGGAGTCTCAGGATCGAGTCCCACTTTGCGCTCCTTGCGTGGACCCTGCTTCTCCCTCTGCCTGTGTCTCTGCCTCTCTCTCTCTCTCTGTCTCTCTCTCTTTCTCTCTGTGTCTCTCATGAATAAATAAATATTTTAAAAAATTTATTTTGTACTTTTTTCACTATATATATTGTTTTGATATTTATCTCAAATCCTTTCTTGAATGAGACATGATATAATTAATCTAGAAAAAAATAAAATAAAGCAGTTAAAGGAAAGCAGACATGTCTAAGAGTTTTGTAGATGTGTGTTAAATTACGCTTATTTTAAAATTTTTCTATTCTTTGTTTTGCTTGTGAATGGAATTACCGAAATTGCTTTGTAAGCCACATGGTCCTATGTCAGCCTTAATATGAATGATGACTTCTGGGGAATAACTAAGTATCACTCCTTGTTTCCTTAAATATTGTGTAGACTTTTTAATTGGTCATAGTAAGGAACAAATACATTTCAAAAAGCTATATATGTAAATATTTAAAAATGAGTTAATAGTATAGCTACTTTGAAAAATCATAAGTGGCATTAAAATTAAGCTAGCATATTCTTATGTTACTACATGTTAGAAGTATTTAATGTCCATCTTTAATTTTTCCAAAAGATCTACTTGGAATAATAGCCAGTTCCAAGTGGTTTAAATAAAGTTTGATACATTCAGCCCTCCAGAAACACATGTAATTTATAACTGCTAACAATAAATTTAAAAAGACAGTACAAACAAAAATAGATATACATACACACACCTTCAATGTGATATTTTTGTTATTCACTGAAATGTATAGCAAAGAAGATTCTTTAAATGATTCACATTGAAAGCAAACATATTATCACTCATTCTACTTTGAGTTTGAAGATTCAAAAATATTGTTATACATGATACTATAATTTCTGCTGTCTCTTCAGCATGAAATACTATATTCAGATCTTCAATTTTCAGTCTAAAGTCTAATGAAATAGACAAAAATGGACAAATATTGCTTCTTAAAGTGATTTTCAGTCTGAATTCCATCTTAGGCAGAAACTAGTAGACAGATAATTAACGAATCAACAAAAAATGTGGTGAGTTCAAGCATTTCGGTTCCATATCAACTAAACCCTAGAGAACTTGATTTGATCAATGCATAATCATTTCCACTCAGATGAATCTGCCCAAATAACTAGAATGTTCATTTTGTGGTCCAGTAATTTTGGTTGACTTAATGACATAAGTAGAACAACTACGAGTAACTATGCAACATCCAATTAATTTCTTGGTGATAGATTTTCAAAGAGTCAATCTAGTCAACTACATGGCACTAGATACTTTCAAATTATCTCACATAATATAAAACAATTTATTTCAAGGAATATTTACAGCAGATATTTTTTTCTTGTTTGCAGACATTTATATGCGAGCTCCTAGAAACTATCTTTATATAAAACTAATTTCAGTTATTTGGTGACATATTAATTATGCTTTTTTGGATATACTGACCCTTATTTGCTGATGAAAATAGCAATGGTATTAAAACTATTTATATTGGTTGATGCACAGGCAAATATTGATAGTAGAGACTTCAAACTCTATGGAAAATTTGTGTATGCTGACATTCTTATTGTATTGACAAGCAAACAGTAAGTTTCAGCCAAACTTTTTACAATTTAGGTAAAATATTTAGGAATATATCAAATATTACTTTCAGAATATTACCTCTTTAGAGGGAGATGCCTATAAAGAACTCACTACACTAGACACAAGTGATACAAAGATATATTAAGTTACCCCTCTTAAGTAGCTTACAATCTAGTGGACTGACCTGCATTAACACTTGAGAATGAGCAATGAGATTAGTGATTTTTCACCAAAAGAATGTAAATCCTTAACAAAATGGGATGCAAAATAGAATATATTTTTAATTTAACGAAGAGAAGTTAAAGATTGGTAAAGCTTTAAGTCTAAACCATAAAGGCAGAGTGAGTAGAAAAGCACACTAGGCTACCAGGATTCACCAGGGCAATACAGGAAATAAGTCTTCAGAAAATAAATGAAAACTTAGATGAAGAAGTCAGTTGCTGATTCAGTAGTTATTCATAATAGAGAAGGAAGTTACCAAAATAATTTAAGCAATGAGTTTTTAGCTAAGATAAATCTTGTCCTTATGAAACTATAATCATAGTTATTTAATTATTATTGGGATGCAATATTTTATAACTTCTTTAAATTTACATACTACATTACTAAGAGGTTCTGAAAACCTCACAAAATTTATGTTTTTGTTGTTCCCAGTCATGTTAAGAGTAATCTTACATATGAAGATAAATTTATTTACATATTAATTGATAGGTATACTACTCCCTTGCAGGATTTTTGAAGATGCAGTGATATTGTATTATTTTCACTCTCAAAATGTTAAAGAACAGATAGAAAATATGAAAAAAATAATCATCTTTTCTTTAAAAAATCCATTGAGGGAAAAATGTGAAATGTTAAATTGGCTTAAAATTAGAGGTCCTATGATGATGTAAAATAATTACACCATTGTAATTATGCTATATCTAAATTCCCTGCACTGAAAATAACAAAATTATTTTATGTAGTTTTCAATTTCAATCTTTATTTCTTCAAAATATAAACATTTTAAAGTGTGAAATGACTAAGTTGTATTGGAATGCACACTTTAAAGCAATTAATTTCAGTTGATGAAATATGACATTGAAAAGTCATTCTGTTGATATTTTATCAAAAATCAAGATAGCTCACAATTCATAATTCACTATTCTTACTTTGATCTGCTTAAGAAAGAAAGCAAAATAAAATACCTTCAACTATGTTGTACAGCTTAGAAATCAATATTAATAAATCAATGTCAGTAATATTATATTGCAAACTCTATCATATTACTCAGAAATGTGACCTAAACATGTGGTGTGTATTTCATTCTTTGTGGTAGGAAATGTAAGTGAGGTTTCTGAGACAACTTTCATTACAGGCCACTGTTTCCAGTCAATCACACTTTTTTTTTTTTTTTTAGATATCATTTAGGATGAAATTTTCATGCTTAGACTTAGCCTGCAGGTTGATTTTAGTTACAGTTAGAGAACATTTTTTCCAGTTGTTCCTGAGTTATTACAGAGTAGAAAAATACCCTTTCTCATTTATAAAGTTTCCAAGATGACAACTCCCATATCCATCTCTCAATCAAAAGGGAAATACCCATCTGCACAATGCATGGACTAGAGCACATTAGAGATATGATGTCTGTCTTATGGAATTTTAGAGTGTAAAAATGATATTAACAGGAACAAATATACCAAGTGCCAAATATAAAGATAGTGGAATTATCATTATTTACTTCATCAAAGGCAATATTGTGGACAATCTCTTTGTGGGTCTGAAATGATGATTGCTCAAACAGCATACTTTTCCTGCTTTTAATCTCCCATTAAGTAAAGGATAATATACAAAAAATATGGCAGATTTTGATTAGAGGATGGAGGCGATAAACTTGAGGAATAAGAGATGATTTTGGACTGTACACTGTATGAGAATGATAAATTTTAAAACTAAAGAAATAAAACAGAAGCAAAAATATGAGATAAAAATCCCCGGCACTATGATTTTATCTTTCTATAACTAGCATGCCAACTTCATAATGCCAAATTTTCTTGCTCTCTCTCTCTCTCTCTCTTTTGTTCTCTGGAGCTATAACATAACCTGGGTAAATAGCTGCTTCATGAATCAATGAAAAGGAAAATGTTACAGGAGACATTTCATGTCAGGAAAAGGCACAATTGAAGGGGACAGAAGCTTAAACAAGTTATATGTTTTATTCCATCATAAGCATCTATGTCAGGAAAGCAGTAGGTAAAATCCATTTTCAAATTTCCATCCCAAATATTTATTTTTGTCTATAGCTTCTTAACCCCTCTACTTATCCACCCCAATGAGTTAGTTGTTTATGTAACACTTAATTCATATTCACACTATAGCATTTACGCTGTAATCGTTTGACAGTTTGTCTATATGATACACTAGACTGTGTTTGCAGATTCTTGTCTTGTTCACATTTGTGCGTATGTGTGTGTATATGTATGTATATACATAGCACTATATAAGCATCAAGAACTACAATGATAAGCACTGATTTGATTTAAATGAATTTTAAAGCATGGGGACTCTGTTATTGGTTTTAGGATCCAGAGGGTTCCTGAAGTGTTAGAAGGAAGAATTAGAAATGTAGCTTTAATATAAAAAACAAAATATAAATAGTTATTACTATGAACATAAAGCAGATACATACATGTTATCCTACTTTGAGCTGCTATAACAAAATATCATACACTGGGGCTATGGTATATTTCTGGACAGAAATACATTTGGAGGCTGAAAGTCTGAGGTTAGTGTGCCATTGTGGTCTGGTGAGGGATCTCTTCCAGGTCACAGACTTCTCAATGTATCCTCTCATGGTTGAGAGCTACCTAGCTCTCTCACCTCTTATAAGAGCACTAATCCTACTCATCAGAGCTCCACTCTTATGACCTAATTATCTCCCAAAGGCCCCACCTCCAAATGGCATCATATTAAGGTTTCAACATATGAACTTTGAAAGGATACATTCAGCCCATTATAGGTATTATATTTTTTATTTGTTTATTCAGTTAACTTGACTAAGCAACAATATTTAACATACTTTCTGCTATGTGCTATCTACAAAGGAATAAACAAAACAGACATGATGCTTATAGTCTAGAAGATATAGATATAATTTATTTTTATTCACTAAAAATGATGAGACAATTTTTTACAAGATTTATGAAGGGTCATAATAGTGTTCTAATAGAAAACAACAGGAGCTGACTTACTCTGGTATGGTTGTTAAGAAATGACTTTTTAAGATGGTTTCCTGAAGAAGAAGTCAAGAGATATATGGAATAAAAGAAAAACATTTTCAGCAAGAGATAACAAGATAATTAGTTCTCTGAAGGTCAAAATCTAGTTATATTCCAGGCAGTGACAGACTAGACTGATTATAGCATAGTGAGTAAGAGGAAAGAGCATGAGGTTTTGGAAGAATGCATGAACTAAAATATGAAAACCTGGCAAGGATTTGAATTTAAGTTTAACGAATTAGGAAGCCTTTGCAGGGGCTCGAGCAGGGTACTACTATTTAATTATATTTTTAAAGAACTTTTTTTTGGTTATTCAATAAAATACATCATTAAGAGAGTAAAAGGCGACTGAAGTTACAAAAGAAGTATACACATATGTTCTGACAATAATTAGGATGATAATACTAATGGTAGCATTATGTGTAATAACCCACACTGGAAACTACCCAAATGTCATAATAAGTACAATGAAAAATAAATTTTGCTATATGTGCATGATGGAATAACATACAACAAGGAGAAAGAAAAAAACTGAAGCTTCATATGATAACACGAGTGAAAGAAGCCAGATGCAAATGAATACATGCTGAATTATTCAATTTATATCAAGTCCCAAAAGAAGGCAAAAATAACCTACAGTGTCAAAAGTAATGAGACCCCCTCATGTCACTATTATACCCACTAGGTTACCCTTGATGGGTGGTGATTGGAAAGGGATACAAAGGGTGTTGAAGTATGTTTCTGAGTGCTGAATATTTTATTTATCTGTGTGAATAATTTAGAAATTATTATTTCTAAGTAATATATAGAAAATTTTGAATATTAGCCACAAGGAAACTTAATTCCTGATACAAATACATATATCAAATGTTCCATTCCAATCAACATCCTGCCAGTAGTCATTTTCATGACTTTTCTGAGCAGGTTTCAGAGAAAGACAGGACAATAAGAAATAAGATCCACATGCTATATTAATGACCAAGTAGCAGTAAGACTTCTGAGGATGTGGTATAATGAATGTAATGGACATGTATCTCTACAATTGGATGAGGCCCTGAATCCCTGTCATATTCCCTGGCTAAATGCCTTAGCAAGTACCCAGAAAACCCAAGTCATGGTTGAAGAAGGTCAATATTCATTTCTGCCTCCAGAAGATTGTGACTATAAGTCTTTAAGTGAAATCAGTTCCTGGAATCCTTCCTTTCCAATTCACCGCACAAATTCAGAGGATTTTCTTTTCTTTTCTTTCAGTTTTGTTTCCCTCCCATCCATCCATTCCTTCTTTCCTTCTTTCCTTCCTTTCTTCTTTTTTTTTTCCTCCCTTTCTCCCCACTCTCTCTCTTTCTTTCTTATAAAGCACCTGGTAATTATCACTTAATTTGATTAGTCCAAGTGGGTAATTTTGTAACCTTGTGCTAAGCTGCCTCTTTAAGCAGTTTTCAAAGGTTCTCAGCTTGCAACTACATAATTATTAAGTGAACTTGGATTCCTACACACACATATTTTTATTTGGACACATGGTAAATTCTTATTTCAGCAGCTTAAATTTTGATAGAAATTTTTAATAAATATAAAAAATAATATTTACAAAGAATAAAGGCTCTTGTCACCAATTGTTCATAGAGTAGAAGAAATAACATCTAAGTCTTATTTAAAATTTGAAAAATTTTGGGAAACAAAAGGAAAAATGAGCTATTGGAACCTCATCAAGATAAAAAGCTTCTGCACAGCAAAGGAAACAATCAATGAAAATAAAAGGCAACCAACAGAATGGGAGAAGATATTTGGTTTTTTTTGTTTTTTTTTTAATTTTTTTTTATTATTTATTTATGATAGAAAGAGAGAGAGAGAGACACAGGCAGAGGGAGAAGCAGGCTCCATGCACCGGGAGCCCGACGTGGGACTGGATCCCGGGTCTCCAGGATCGCCCCCTGGGCCAAAGGCAGGCGCCGAACCGCTGCGCCACCGAGGGATCCCGGGAGAAGATATTTGTAAATGACATACAGGATAAGGGGTTAGTATCCAAAATCTATGAAGATCTTACCAAACTGCACCCAAAAACAAATGATCCAGTTAAGAAATGAGCAAAAGACAGGAATAGACACTTTTCTAAAGACATCCAGATGGCTAACAGAAACATGAAAAGATGCTCAGGGAAATAAAAATCAAAATCACAATGAGACACGGATCACAATGGCTAAAATTCACAACTCAGAAAACAACAGATGTTGACAAGGATGTGAAGAAAAGGGAACCCTCTTGCACTGTTGGTGAAAATGCAAAATAGTGTAGTCATTTGGGAAAACAGTATGGAGTTTCCTCAAAAAGTTAAGAATAGAACAAACCTCAAACCCAGCAATTACACTACTAGGTATTTATTCAAAGAATACTAAAACACTAATCTGAAGGGGAACACTCACTTCAATGTTTATAGCAGCACTATCAAAAATAGCCAAATTATGGAAAGAGTTCAAATGTCCAACAACTGATGAATGGTTAAAGAAGATGTGGTATGTATACACAAGGGAATATTACTTAGCGATCAAAAAGGATGAAATCTTGCCACTTGCAACAACGTGGTTGGAGCTAGAGTGTATTCCACTAAGTAAAATAAGTCAGTCAGAGAAAGAAAAATATATGATTTCACTCATATGTAGAATTTAAGAAACAAAACAGATGAACATAGGGGAAGGGAAGGAAAGTAAAATAAGACAAAAACAAAGACAGGCAAACCATAAGAGGCTCTTAACTATAGAAAACAAACTGATGGTTGTTACGGGGGGGGGGGTTGGAAGGGGGTAATGGGCTAAATGGCTTATGGGCATTAAGGAGGGCACTTGTTGCAAAGATCACTGATGTTCTACGTGGGTGATGAATCACTGGATTCTGCTCCTGAAACCACTGTTGTACTGTATATTAACTAACTTGAATTAAAAAAAATTTTTTGAAGACTTTAAAATACATTTCTTTAGTTTTAGTTGGGTCATGTGATAGGAGACACTATACAATTAATAACCGGTGTGGGTTTGTGTGTGTGTGTGTGTGTGTGTGTGCGTGTGTGTGTCAAGGACCTCCAAATTTATGAAGAAACTTGGTTTTGTAACCTAAAAATATCAAACCTAATCACATAGTTTTGTTGTTCTTGTTGTTTGTAATCTACATTTGTCAGAAAAGAACGTCAGGCTGATATATTAAAAAAATCGGTTTCTATTCCGATGGAGTTATGGTGAGTCAAAGCATCCATATTTATTAGGATTTTTTAATCTCGATAACCTAGTCTTTATTGCTAGCCCAAACTGCTTAATTTCTAACATCTTGTTTTCCACATTCTGCAATGAATCTATGTTCCCATTTCCAATTATTCACATCATATACTTTGTGCACCACTGCTACATAATCTTTGCAAGAACTGTAATGGAATGCTCCTAAAACTGTTGCATTCACAGTTGTAGGTCTTTATCCTTCCTATCCAGCATGCACATGGAATGGCTGTAACATTTCACTCTCAAATGTCCAAAACTTATGTATCTCCCTCTCTTCCCTTTTCCATACTCCATCCGTTCCTCTCCTCTCCTCTCTCCCTCCCTCTCAACTTTTACTCCCATCTCCCCCGCAGTGCTTTCCAAATGTCTTGCCTAGAAAATCTTCAATGTTAGTTGGACCTATCTGCACACATCTGTTTCACATGTTGTTAAACAGAAAGCATAAACTACTGACAACTCTGCTGTTACAACATTCCTAGAAAGCTCAATACTTTTTTTTTCCTGAAATGACAACTTCGTACCATGTCTTTTTATCACATACATTTTTTTTAAAAAAATCATAACTTGTAAATGATATATCTACATATTCACACCCATACAAAAAGATTTTACCAGATTGAGATGAATACAATTAGAGCAATGTTTCCATTTAACCCTCAAAATGTTTGCCTCATTTTTGCCTTAGAGACCATTTTCACTCTTCTCTGTGAGGATGCCACTCCCTTGGTTATCTCCTCAGTTTCATGCACCACAAAGTTCCTTTTCCCTCCTACTGAAATGATAAACTGCCTCTGTTTTCACAACTATTACCCCTCTCACACACACACTATAAATTTACTTAGTTTTCTAACATGCTTCTGATCCTGCACATTCCTACGCCAACACTGCTCTTCCTAAAATAAATTCATGATGGGATTTTTGTTATCTTAATTATCCCTCTCCTCTTGGTTCTTTACTATCTCATTCTACTGTTTCTCCTCTTTTTATCTCTTATGACAATTTAAATTATTTCTCTCTTTTACTGTAGAACTCTAAACCTCAGACCTCTTCATGGGTTAGACCTGAGACCTCTTTTAGTTTTGACCATTCTCCCTAAGAGGTATTATTATTTTTACTACTTCTTATATCATCTCTTCCTTGAAAATTCGGATTTTTTTCTCTCCAGTTCAAATACTTGAGTTTAGAATCGTATTTTCAACATTACTGGCATATCTTCTTGGATATCTCATAGATATATTTGAATGAAAACATTCATTAAGGTACCATGGATCTTCCACCTTTCATATATATAAATATATGTATAAACACACACACACACACACACACACACACACACACACTTCCAGTATTGCAGTTCAATTATTAGTGCCAATTTATACAGTTACTAAGTCCAGAAACTAAACACATATTGATCTTACAGAACATAGCTCAAATCTGTCCGTTTACATGAAAATTAATGCCCTCCATTTAATGCAAGCCTCTATCTTTTCTTGACTAGATTATTGTTTCATTTCCCTAATTAGAGTGTCTGATTCCACATTTGTTCCTAGTCTTTTCTCAAACTGGCGGCCAGATTGATCTTAAACAAACAAAAAGAAAAAATACATTTTTAGAAAATTCTTTTTATACTTTGGTAGGAAAAAAAAAAGCATGCCCAAAAGTTCCAGGATAAACAGTGTGTTGTATACCAAACATCCTCATCTCAGCACATTCCACCTTCGTGACTTGTCCAATATATTAAAAAAATAACTTTACATATTTTTTTTCTTCAGTCTCTTGACACAGCTACTTGAAAATCTGTTGAATCAATTCTCTGGATCTTATTAAGGTAGTGTATATTGAAGAACAAGAAAAAACTTATTTTAATATTTTGAAGATGTTTCTAGTAACAATGCTTGCAAAAAATGGTACAATGAATCATGATGATATGTGGAACTTCATCACTGAAGTAGCAACACTAAATATATTTTCAAAGATGCCTGGTATTTTATCTGTCAATAGAGTTGCAAAAATGTTATTCTAATCAAATTATTTCTTGACAAATATCTTTCCCAAGTTTAAATGTCAAATGTTTAGAGTTTCCAGAAAGGGTTAAAAACATATGAATGTTTTAGTATAAAAATCCATAAGGAAATAAAAACCAGAAACTGAATGTGCAAAGACACACTGACAGTTTTTTATGCTGTGTCATATAGATGTAAATCACTACAAATATATCTTCCAACACTACTTGTAATACAATATTAATTAATGTTAGTAATTTTATGCTGGCTGTCATTTAACAGAGAATCTATTTCAACTTTTTTTCTCCTTCAATAAGTCATTTTAATAAGCTCAGATAATTTTAGCACAGATGGTTCTCTAAGATTCCTCCAATATGATTCAGACACATCAGTAATTCACACTTTATTTTCGACTACAATTTATAAGGTACAGGATATATAATGTGTGCTCAATAAATATTTCCTGAAATAATGGATTGATCATCTATGATGCCTTCAGGTTACTATCAATAATATATCCCTAAAATAAAGCAATAGTCTCATTCATATTTGCAAATTAACCAAAGTAAATGATACTTAACAATCCCAATTAGAGCACATAATTTACTATGTAATTATATAATTTACTGTATATTAATATCAATAAATTATTATTGGCAAAATAGCAAGGAGACAATAACAGCTACAGATATCCTGACAATTTTTTTCAGTAGTGTTCTAAGTCTCCTAGTACTCATGTGTCTTCACTCCTGCATCATAATTTTATTGAGTAACAAAAGCAGATATAAGTGCTGAGGAAGAGAATTTAATAAGTAAATATATTCTTCACAAAAATCACATAATAAAATAATATATTGATAACATAACTTGAAATAAAACATATTTTACGTGGTCAAAATTCAAAAGACTATGAAAAAGATTTTTGAAATGCACATTTTATTTTTATTTTTTTTTGAAGATTTTATTTATTTATTTATAGAGACACAGAGAGAGAATGAGAGGCAGAGACACAGGCAGAGGGAGAAGCAGGTTCCATGCAGGGAGCCCACATGGGACTCCATCCAGGGTCTCCAGGATCAGGCCCTGGACTGCAAGCGGTGCCAAACCGCTGAGCCACCGGGCTGCCCATGAAATACACATTTTATAAGGTTTTAGATGCTCTAGCTGTTATTTAAGAATTAGAAGGAGATTTGATATAGAAGACCCTTAAGACTCTTTCCAACTATATTATTATATAGATAGATAACATATATTAGTATATGTATCATATTAAATTAATATACTACTATGTTATGTCCTATCTCCTGTTTAAAAAACCAATGAGGAGGGATCCCTGGGTGGCGCAGCGGTTTGGCGCCTGCCTTTGGCCCAGGGCGCGATCCTGGAGACCCGGGATCGAATCCCACATCGGGCTCCAAGTGCATGGAGCCTGCTTCTCCCTCTGCCTATGTCTCTGCCTCTATCTCTCTCTCTCTGTGTGACTATCATAAATAAATAAAAATTAAAAAAAAAAAAACAATGAGGAGCAGCCGGGCTCAGTGGTTTAGCACCTGCTTTCAGCCCAGTGCATGATCCTGGAGACCCGGGATCAAGTCCCGCATCACGCTCCCTGCATGGAGCCTGCTTCTCCTGCTGCCTGTGTCTCTGCCTCTCTCTCTCTTTGTGTCTCTCATGAATAAATAAATAAAATCTTAAAAAAAAAAAACAATGAGGAAAGTGTAATTTAACACATATAAATGAAATTAACTATGAGTTTTATAAAATTCACAGTAAAATTTCATTGGAAGCATTTTGAAGAAAAAAATTTGCTTTGAATTATTATAAGTAAATTTAAAATCAATACTAGTTGACCTCACAATGTCTTATCTCTATGATTTTATTTTAATATTTTAATGACAAACATCTCATGATAGATTACTTGGATAGACTCCTTTGTTGGAAATCTTTATTGGTAAAAATCAATTAATAGTCAAATAAATATTCTGCTTTCTTGTTAAACCTACAATCAAATGCACATTACATAACACACCTCTTTGCTACACCAATTCAGTAGCAACCATATTTTTCCCTATAATATTTTTTCACCAGC
Organism: Vulpes lagopus; assembly: GCF_018345385.1. Taxonomy (NCBI): domain Eukaryota; kingdom Metazoa; phylum Chordata; class Mammalia; order Carnivora; family Canidae; genus Vulpes; species Vulpes lagopus. The sequence continues at coordinate 41,459,720 of NC_054839.1, forward strand.
TTATTTAATGACATCATCTCTATACAATACTGAAAGAATAATGATATTTCATAATTTTATGGGCAAAATGAAATCATCAATAAGTCATCTTATAATGACATTTTCAATTGTTCATTTCCTAAAATTTATACATCACATAATATTTAAGGAAATTTAAACTCCTTAACAAAGTAAATATTTTATAGAAAGATTTGTGTCAAAAGAATGTATATAGTACCACAGATTATTCTAATCACAGGAAAGTTCTTTCTGGGACCTTTTTATAATACATTCCTCCTGTAGACAGCTTACAGAAATTTGACTCTGCTATCTGTCTACTTCAATATCCTACATTTTATGTCATCTGCTCTGCCTCAGTGATGATAAATTTTATCTCATAGTTCACTGCGTAAAATTTTCATAAAAATTCATATGATCGCTCATGTCTTGGTCTTGTTTCATGGAGCTTAGAGGTGGCTATTGAAATCTATTCAAAGTTCAAAGCAAGATACATATTTAATAACAACCTATAAAGTGGAGAAGTAAAATCTTCTGTTTTTTTTCAAATTGTTAATAAGTTAAAGTAGCAGTAATTGAAAGCTTTTGAAGAACTACTTTTTAAAGTGAGATACTGGTGGATTCTGTACTATAGCAGATAACTAATATTAAAGAAACTAAAATAATGGGATTTATTGTGAGATATGAAAGATTATTTTTAAAGTAAAAGGGGAAATCTATTGAAGAAGCAATTCTCATGAAAGAACAAAATGAGTCAAAAACATCAACCAGGGATCCCTGGGTGGCGCAGCGGTTTGGCGCCTGCCTTTGGCCCAGGGCGTGATCCTGGAGATCCGGGATCGAATCCCACGTCAGGCTCCCGGTGCATGGAGCCTGCTTCTCCCTCTGCCTGTGTCTCTGCCTCTCTCTCACTGTGTTCCTATCATAAATAAATAAAAAATTAAAACAAAACAAAACAAAAAACCATCAACCTAAAATAATTATCTGTTTTGAAATTTAAATTTAAAAATCAATAGTCACCAGCCATGTGAGAAAAACTGAAAGTATGAAGAAACATCAAGATGAAATAACTTATTAGAAGACAAAGACATAGAGGCAAAAGAGGATTACGGCATCTAATGCAGAGATAATTTGGAAGTAATTCTATAGAAACAAATAGGAATTAAGGGGTAATAGAAGAAATGGGTGAGGAGAAGAAACATTTATTAGAAATAAAAATCATGATTTCTACAATTATAAATAAGGGCTATAGAAGGGGTAAAGTATAACCTAAATTAATTTTTCAGAAGATGAAGCAAGTATTGAAAGAATACACCACATAGGCAGAATAAGTGGAAGAGGAACAACATTCAACAGAGGTCCTACCTAGAAAGAAGAGCTAACAAAAAGAAAAAAAAAAAGTGAAGGTATGAATAGGAGCAAAATATCACAAAAGTAATAAATATGAAAAAAATTGAAATAAAAATAAATTTGAAAAAAAAAAAACCTGTTGATGGAGGTGCTAGACACTTCAGAACCTCAGATAAATGATCAGTTTAGGGGGACAAAAGAAACCCAACAACCCCACACTCCTAGGGAATCCATAAGGGGAGTGGAATCCATTTGTCACCAGACTATTGATGGAAATCCCTGTAATATAGAGAACAAGTGAAAAATCTTTATAGTACATAGAAAAAATTATTTTGACCTTAGGTATTTGTTCTAATAATTTGACAAAATCTGAGGGCAAACTAAAAACAATTTCAGGTATGCAAGAGCTAGAAATGGTTAAACCAATCTTTTCTGAGTAAACTTGTGTATGTACTTCAGAAAAGAAGAAATTGCAGAAAACCAAGAGTTAGAATTGAAAAGCCACTATGAGTGGACTTCAGACAGTAGTGTCATAAATTGTATAATAAAGTTAGCAAGCAAGCATTCTATTTTGGAAAAAGCTATCTGGGATAAATAGAATAAAACAACATAGAGGATCCATGAGAAGGTCTAATTATGTAAGGCAAATCATTGTCTAAAGAAAAGGCAGGCAATTAATACACCATAAAAACTTGTTGTTTTATAATCTGTGTGATTAAAATACAAAATTGACTCAAATATCACATGGATTTTAATTATGAGTAGAGAATAAAAAAAGTTTATTAGACTTTGACACTGGCTGTATTGCAAATAGCAAGACAGGAAACATGATATTTACACTGCTTTGACAAATCTTACACAATCAGTACACTGTAAAAACTTTTTGTTAAAGATTTTATTTATTTATTTGAGAGAGAGAACATGAGTCAGGGAGAGGGGCAGAGAGAGAGGGAGAAGCAGACTCCCCACTGAGCAGGGAGCCCAACACAGGGCTTGATGTCAAGACCCTGGGATCATGCCCTGAGCCAAAGGCAGATGTTAAACCACTTAGCCACCCAGGCACCTCCACTGTAAAAACTTTTTTTTTTTCACTGTAAAACCTTTTATTTTGATTTCAACATATAGGATCCATTAGTAGATAGTATTAAATAAATGTTTGAATAAGATTGTAGTGCAAAACATAAAATAAAATTAATACATGACAAGTTTGGGATGTGGGACTGGGGAAAGCTATGTGAGTAGAAAGGTAGGGCCAGCCATTAACAGTCCCCTTTCACAATTAATACTGTCACAATTAATAGATACTGTCAAATGTTGATAGAACTCTAAGGAGGGGCTAATAATACCATTGTAAGACTGAATGTAACCAACAGAGAAAAAATGCTATTTGCTCTACAGTAATGAAATTAGTGGAGAAGAAATAAAATTGAGAACAGCATAGGAACACTGAGAACTCATTTTTCTTACTGGGGAAAAACAGACATGTTGCAAAGTTGATAGACAATACATTAAGTATAAACATGCAACTTAAAGTTATATCAATGATTAACATCTCAAAATGACAACTTGGAAAAAAATATACACCTTACCTTATTCTCCCAGGTTGTATTTTATGTTACAGAATCATCCTTGCTACTGAACTATATAGTAAGGGGTTTAAAAGATAACAATATATATCAACATTTTATAATCATAAATTAAACTCTACATGTTTCTTCTTATATAAAATCCTTATTTTTTTGTGTTTATTGCTTTGCTTTATTGAAATGAGCTGTGAATTACCTTTCCTTTTATTCACTAAAAGAAGATATTTATTTCTGACCAACTTCACTACCAAAGGTAACTTCAGTTGAGGTCTGTACTTTCCACGCTTCTGCAATCAAGAGTTCAGTCCATATTCACCATGTATAACACTTGGGAGTTGACCTACCACATGTATTGCTAACCATGCAATGTTCATGCTCAATTCAAGATTATTTTATGAAGAGGACACATTATTATGTCCCTTTTTTCAGAGTTACCATCTGTTTCTTCTCTCTCCCGAATGCCACTTGCTCTTCTGCCAGGAAGAGATACTTCCACCCTCCTCTGAGGCATCTCCTCCTCACCAAGCGATGCTGAGACTCTCTTTCCTATGACATTTACTCCCACGACATTGGCACATAAGGGCTTGCAATGTGGAGTCCAGAAGAGAAGCCATCAGTTAGGAAAAAAGCACCACTCTTCGCTGCACTAAAGAATGAGAAAGAAAAAAAAAATGGATAAGAGAGGAATTCTGAAGCCAAGATGGTATGATTCTTCTACAGGGTGATAATCTTCATCATAAATTAAGTGGTGGGGAGAGAAGAGGCATGAAGAGCACAGGATCTGAGGACTATACTTCAGACTACCCTATGGATTCAGAGTGAAAATAGCTAAGCAAAGCCACCTGGGTTTAACCATAAGAAACTAAAAATATAGAGTGTCCAAAGGGAAGAGATTAAGCAAAACAATGGTGGGCGACTGGAATAAAATAGGGTGCAGATTAGTAATGAAATATTTGAATTATCATGCTCATGCCTTATAGTTAATCTGGAAGATCATATTTAAAACCTCTGAAGATTTAGGGGTAAGAGACATACAAGACAGCAAAGAGCATATAAATAACAAAACATGAAAATTGAATCTAAAATAATTTTGGTCATTGATTTTACTAGAGCCATGTGATTATATATACACATATATACATATATGTATATATTATTTTTCTCTGCTGGATGACTTTCAGATTATTTTTAAATATTTTTTTATTTAAAATTTTTTATTGAGGTATAATTGACATGCAACATTATATTAGTTTTCTGGTATATGACATGGTTGGACATTTGTATATACTGGGAGATTATCACCACAGTAAGTCCAAGATTCGTCACCATACATAGTTACAGAATTTCTTTTTCTTCTGATGAAAACTATTTAAGATTTCATCTCTTAGCCACTTTCAAATATGCAATACAGTGTTACTAACTATAGTTGCCAGGCTGTACATTACATAGCTGGGACTTTTTTTTTTTTTTTAATGGCAGGGCCTGACATCCTTAGTTTTCAAGAATTGAAATACACCATGATATGGTTTTGACAGAAAAAGCCTCCTACAGGATGATTACAATTTTGAATAAAGAAATATGAAACCTAGAGCAGTGAAAGCATATCCTATAAATGTATGTAACTCCCATTTTACATTCAGCTCAAAAAGGATGGCTTATTTATTGTTTTAAAATCTTCTGAAAGTACAACTGTCAAATCTGAGGGGACTCTATGTCGTAACTTAGCCACACAGACCTCGAGTATATAGTTATAAAAATGATATTAGAATTGTGTTATTCTTGTATGTCATTATGTATTACCTGTATTTTCCTAATAGGCTAGAGTTGAAATACCTTCATTGCAAAATGACACCATATTTAAAATGCATATCTGGTTATATAATTTTCAGGAAAGCTCTATCATTGCTGTTCAACAATAGCCACAAAATTTCCTTCCTTTTTATTCCTCTAGATTTATACAAACATTGAAAGAACCTTCCACTGTGTGTTACCTTAATGCATTTTTGACAAGGGAAGCTTCGGGGGCAGTCTGTTTCTGCTTTTATATTATACAGGGGGCATCACTAAGTATCTGAAAAGATCAACAAAAATGTCTGGAATATACAATTTGGCAGATGTGCTTCTTGTGCTGAATAATTTTGCTGTTTAAAAAACCAGGATGAATGGATATTATTTATCTGAAAGCCAAAGGGCATGGTACAATGGGAATGTACACATGAAAAAATAATCAATAGCTAACACATACATCTACATGCGCTCACCAAATTAACCTGACATGTTCCAAGAAGGAAATTTCTTCATACGAGAGCCTTTTTTTTTTATTTGAGAGAATTACAATAAAACTAATTTGAATGCCTCAGAATCAGCATGCTAGAGAAATTTTAAAAACTGGCTCTTCAAAAAGTTATGATATCTATATATATGTGATAATTGTATATTTTATTATATAAACAATGGGCAGCCCAGTTTCCATATGATTATAAAATGCCGTAGTTTATATTGCAAATTCCATTTTGTTGTCTCTTATAGAAGGCTTTGATTAATTGTTGCCAAATATTTGCATCCTTAAACAAAGTCTGGTTGCAATTTATGAATGAGTATAGTCACAACATGAACATTGGTTGATTGATATCTTCTTTAACATTAGAGAGTAAGACAAAAGTTCCACAGAATGCCACTATAGAATATCTCCATCCTCCAGATGCAAATAACTCCAAGAGCATAGAAAATGGTCAAATTAGTTAAATAGTTAGAAATTGATGTTTATTATCTTTGATTTTTTGTCCTATAATTTACTTCATAATAATCGCTATATTTAATAACTGATTCATGATTCCTGAAAATTTAATGGTTGACGCTCCTGGGGTCAGAGTCAGTGCCAGTACACCACGGGTCTGAGAATTTTATTTATCTTTCTGGTGGAGAATTCAGGGCTTTCTACTACTGGGTATCTAGAAAAGAGGCAAATGATAACTGAATCTGGCTTCACTTACAAAGAGGTATGGTTAGGTGACTGTATTAAAAAAGGTTCTCCACAGAAGTGGGAATGGATAGATCTATATATATAGATCTATATAAATATATATTTTGTGCAAATATGTCACTTTTTCAAATGTCATTATGGTATATTATTGGCAAAGAGGAACTGGAGTTGCAGTTGTAATCAATATTGCTTATCACTTCCCTTAAAACAGGGAGATTTCAGGTTATCTGAATGGATCCAATATAATCACATGAACTCTTAAAAAAGGGAAGAGAACATCAGAGGGAGATGGACAATGGAAGAGATCAGAGTGATGGGATGTGGAAAGAATATAACAAGCTACGACTGGCTTTTAGGATGCAGGAAAAGGAGTACCAGCAAAAGAATTTAAGGCCTAAATGTTAGAAATGGTCCTCAGATGGCAGCAAGAAAAAAAAGAAAGAAAAAAGAGACAGACAGAAAAGAAGAAAGAAAGAAAGAAAGAAAGAAAGAAAGAAAGAAAGAAAGAAAGAAAGAAAGAAAGAAAAAGAAAAATGGAGACCTCGTTCCTACAACCTCAAGTAATCAGGAAACAAATTTTCCCCTAAAACCTCTGGAAAGGATCACAGATCCACCTACACTTTGATTTTACTACAAGGTAATAACACGTACTGAATGTCTAACCCACAGAGCTATAAAATCATAAATTTAGGGGCTTAAATTTTTAGAATTTGTTAAGGCAGCAATAGAAAACTATTTCAGTTATGGAGAATTTTAGCCTCAATGCTATTTAAGTGTTTTGAAATCATACATGTAATTTTTAGAACCAGTGTTTAGATATCTTACAATGTTTGGTTACCATTTGTTTTTTCATGTCGCTTTCCTGCCTCTGTTTATATTTTATTGGTGAAGTTAAGCTTTTAATATTTCTTTCACGAAGCCTGTTGGTTGTGAGCCATCAGACAAAAATATCATACTCTCACAAATACCACAATTTTGCTGATTTTCCTTCAGCCACGTGGGCCAGTATTTTGTTGTCTGTCTGTATCTACTACATATGATTACTAATCTATTATCAATGTGAGACTTGGTAATCTCTTTTCCTTCTAGAAGCTTTTTTGTTATGTTTTGATTCTTGATGGCTTGCAGTTTCAGAGAAATGCCTGAATGTGAATTTAATTTGTTACTTTCTTTTTACTTAGGGTGCTCTTCAAGTTAAGAACTCGTGATTATAAAGCAGCTAAAAGCTCAGTTACTCCACTTAAATTTAAGGTGTTTATCATTCTCTGTATCCTTCGCTGCTTTTAAAACCTGTCTGCGTGTTGAGATTATACTGAAGTCCCTCAAAGGTATTATGAATGCTTCTTTCCTATTTTTAATCTGTTTACTGCTCACCATGCACACTCAACCATTTAGTCTTTCTTTTAAGGTTTAATACATTTTAAGTGTTCACTTATGGTATTTCTAGTCATTATTTCTTTATATGAACTGTTTTGTTTTATTTTTCCTAATTGTACTTTATCATAATTTTGTTCTTTCAAAGACACTAAGAACTGCTATTGTCTGAAATACCTAAATATATTTTAAAGTTGCTCTTCTTTTTTTTATTTTTATTTTTATTTTAAATAAATACTTACCTGGACCATAAGCATGGCTGCTCAGAATAATGACTAGATGTTCTGGCTTCACTTACAAAGAGATGTGGTTAGGTGACTGTATTAAGAATGGTTCTCCACAGAAGTGGAATGGATAGATCTATATATAGAGAGAGATCTATATAAATATATATTATGTATATTATCTATGTTTACATAGATAATATATAGATTATATGTATTATACGTGCATGTATAAAAGAGAAGAGATTTTTTTTAAAGATTTATTTATTTACTCATGAAAGAGAGGAAGAGGCAGAGACAGAGCAAGAGGCAGAGAGAGAAGCAGGCTCCACTCAGGGAGTCCGATGTGGGACTCCATCCCAGGATCCTGGGATCAGGCCCTGACACTTAACCACTGAGCCACCCAGGCCTCCCAAGGAGAAAGAGATTTACTATGAGATTAGCTCACATGATTATGGAGGCTGAGAAGTCCCATGATTGGCTATCCACAAACTGGAGACCATGAAAAGCTAATGACATAATTTATTCTGAGTCTGAAGTCCTGAGAATGAGGGGAGTTGATGGTATAGATCCCAGTCCAAGGACAGCAGAGATGAGATGATATGGTTCAGTTCAAGCAATGGGGCGGGGGCTAAATTCCTCATTTCCTCATTCCTCCACATTTATTCTATTCAGGGCTCAAGCTTGAATGATGCCCATGTGCAGTGGGGAGGAAAATTTACTTTATTTAGCCCACTGCTTCAAATGCTAATTTCATTCAAAAATACCGGGCAGCCCAGGTGGCTCAGCGTTTAGCGCCGCCTTCAGCCCAGGGCCTGATCCTGGAGACCCGGGATGGAGTCCCACATCAGGCTTCCTGCACAGAGCCTGCTTCTCCCTCTGCCTGTGTCTCTGCCTCTCTCTCTCTCTCTTATGAATAAATAAATAAAATCTTAAAAGCAAAAACAAAACAAACAAAAAAATATCTTCACAGACGCACCCAGAAACGAATAGTTTGGGCAACCTCATGTCTAGTAAAGTTAACATAAGCTTTACTAACACAATGGTTAATTGATTCGTTTTTTCCTTCTTTATTATTCTGTTCTCTGTTTTATAGTCCAAGGACTTCATAGTAGAACTATTCCACTAACCCTAGACAGCAAAAATATTTTAGGTGAAAAGAAAAGTATCTGGCTTGATCCACTATCATTTCAAATCTCTTTACCTTGTATTTAAATGATGCGAATGTCTACATTCATATTTATGTAGCAATTACATCTACATTTTACTTCTTTTGATTATTAATTTGCAGTAATTACTTGATGAGTTACATTAGGAATGCTTATATAGTAAGAGCAGGGACAATAAAAGGTTTGGAATACAATATTTAACTTTAATAGGATTGGAAATGGATTTGAATGTTTCAGAAAAATATCAGAAAGTCTACGAGAAATGAAATGAACATATTAATGTCATTGTACCAAAGGGCCAAAAGGAATGATATGATGTATTTACCTTCATTGGAGACACCATGCATGATGGCAGATTTACAGAATACATTTCAAATAAGGGGATTATGTTCACCTGTATTAGGGAAAATAACTGGAAGTAACAGAGAAGGAATACAAGACAATCTTCAAATATTGGTCTTAATATGTTCATATTCACATTGTAGAAAAATCATTAGTCACAAAACTTTTGAGGTTGGGGAGATTACAGTGTATTCAGGAAAAAAATTAATACCTACCAAAAAAGGAAAAGGAATACTCTGGAAAATTTGAAATATTGACTGAAAAGCAGTTGGGGATTTTTAAGTTCAGATATATTCATCGATAATATTATGGATTATCACATTTTATATCTAAGGCAATATCATTAAATACAGATTTCTGGTTGCAAGAAACCAGATTTTATTATATTTTAACTTTTACTTGTGTTTTTTTTCTTTTCCATTATTCCATTTCTTTGTTCTTGTCCTTATCCTCCTCTTTTTCCTTCTCCACTTCTTCCTTCTGTCCTCCTCCTTTGGATATTGCTATTACAGTTTTTACTTGAAATCACTATTCATTTATTCTTCTTTATTGATGATATATTAATTATTATTGATTTGGGGGGCACCTGGGGGCACTCAACTCAGCAGTTGAGTGTCTGCCTTCAGCTCAGGTCATGATCCTGGATCCAGAGATTGAGTCCCACATCAGGCTCCTTGTAGGGAGCCTGCTTATCCCTTTTGCCTATGTCTCTGCCTCTCTCTCTGTGTCTCTCATGAGTAAAGAAATAAAGTATTTTTTAAAAATTATTATTTGTTTTGTTTTGTTTTTTGTTTGTTTGATTGCTTTTTTCCCCATATGAATGTCCTTTATTGTTTGCACTGGGAAATGAAAGAGGAAGGGACATGACAGCTCTGGTTCCAGGGGTGGCTCCAAAGACCTACTCTGTTGCAGGCCCTCAAAAGACTTAATTATTTTAAGTTATCTTTACATCTTTAACTTTCTAATAGTAAAATGATACATAAATCCCTTTTACTGAAATAGATTGTGAAAATAAGTGGAAGCAACATGTCTTAGTGGAAAAAAATATCAGCTTTCGAGCCATATTGCAGGTCACTGCCTTACTCTTACTAGTCAGTGTTATTAGTCTTTTTACCTAATCTTCCAAATTTCAATGAACAAAGTTTGTAAAGAGAAGATGCTTTGCATGCTAGTGGAAGACTAATAATAATAATACATAAAGCATATATAGCATTATGCTTATACTTAGTAAATAACTTATGCTATAATTAATCATACCCTATGATATCACATATCAAAAGTTAGTATAGAGTACCAATTCCAAAAGTACTACTAAACAACAAAAGCAAAAAGTCATTTTAAAATACAATTAGAGAGCTACTTAAGGAATCATATTATGCTTTTAAAGGTCTGAAAAAATTTTTCTCTAAAAAATCAAATTTTAAAGTGAATAAATGATTTCAGACTTTTAGTATGTTCGTTATATACTCAATTAAATAGTCTCAACAAGGAATAAATTTGTGGTTAATTGTAACTCGATTCTAAACTATTCAACAGCTTTTAATCTAATTCAGCCAATTATGCTGACCATGTACTGTAAAATAATGCCAAGGGCTTTCCAATTACACATTGTAGTACTTTTAGAACATAGATATATTACTTAGCAGAGATGAATATCATCCTTTAGTACATTTAATAAAATTCTTTTACTCAAGTAAAAACAAAATAAACTAATCTCCAGGAAAAATATGCAATATTGTGTTAGTAACTTCTAAAATTAATTTACTCTTGAAAAACAAGAAATGGATTTTCTACATGGGAAAAACTATTCTAAAATTGTGCAACTTCTCCAAGTGTTAAAAATTGACAAGGATAGATAAACATCTGGCAAAATGCCCAATGCTTCACACATTTCTACTTAGGCTGCACATCAGGTGGATTCATAAGATGTGAGTAAAATGTTTACGCTGGGATTCCAAACCACCATGGCACTTAATAATTAATTGGTGTTGACAAAATGGGTGTCAGAAAAACAAAAAACAGAACAAATATCTTTTGTTCAAATCCCAGTCCCATTAAATCTTTCAGACAGAACTTCCTTTGTGGAAAATTTATAAATCCCATGTTCCCCTTTAAAACAGTAGGTGTCCCTTATATGAGCTATAAGTCTTGCATAATTGGGTGTTCTAGGATTCTTTCCAAATTTTCTACAACAAGCATAATTTTTCAAGAACATATCTGCCATAAGTAAAAAAAAAAAAAATCCTGGAACAATTATCCATGAATACTAAATCATGTGACTTAGGCAGTGAAAAAAATTTGACTACAGAATCTTTGCCTCATGGTGGGTGTATGGGTGTAGAGGGGGTGCCACTTTGCATTTTCATCCGTTTTTGAAAATAGTGGGCATAAGGTATATCTATGAATCCTTTACTCATTTATACTAATTGATCTATGATAGTATAGGGAGTTCTGAGTGTAAACTCTGAACAACATAAAGTCACTACTCTTGATATAGTTTAAAATAACCACTCTTTAAAACTGTAATTATACATAAAGCTGTAATGTAAACCATACAATTTCGATGACAAGTAGCACATTCTTCATGATTACTGAATCATTCACTGCTTACTATTATCCTTCCATCATTATTATGTTGTTATAGTCATTTTTCTGCGGGCTTGTATTTTCCCACATGTGTGCTTCTGAGGGGGGTGGAAAATCCTTATTCTCAGCTTATTTTACTATCTGTTTACCAGCTTTTATATTTTTTCTGCTTATTATTTGGTAACTTAGCAACCAAGGCCATTTAATCCACAGTTATATATATATATATATATATATATATATATATATATATATATATATATATACATACACACACACACATATATTAGAACTTCAACAATGGTTTGAAGCTTTTTCTTAAAAAGTGTCAGCATTTTTCAAAGCAAGGAGTTAATCTTTTTTTAGAAGTATATTCTCTGGAAATACTATAAAGTCATATAATAATTTCATATATTATACATATTTATCTATGTATATATGCTTTATTTGCCATTTAGAATAGGAATTATTTTTAAGTTAAGATGCCTATCTGGACATGGAGAAATATAAACCTATTATTTTGTTTGTTTGGAAAATATCTCATGCTTACAAAGCAGAAGAAATGTATAAAACTCTCACATAAGTTAATGCCCATGTGTGATTTTATAACTTTTACATTATATGTTGTTTTTTATGATACTCATCCAATCTCATTGTGGTTCCAGTCAATGGCTGAAGTTTCAGGCTTGCTAACACCATGTTGCTGTCAAACAGAACTTTCCTTCTCTTATTAACTAGGCCAATTTGAATATATTTCTAAAAGACTTTCCTTTTTTATTCTTTTCCTAAAAGGAGGAAGAAAAGAAACAAAAACAAAACCTTTACTTGGAAGTCTTTTAATTTTTTTGAGATGTCAAGAGTCTCCAGTCTACAATGAGTCTAGAGAGAGATACCACTTTATAAATACTAGGATGGCTATAATCAAAAGGACAAATAACAACAAAAGTTGTCAAGGATGTAAAAAAACTGAAATTTTCATATGCTGCTGATAGAAATGTAAAACAATGCAGACACTTTGGGAAATAGTCTAGTAGTTTTTCAAATTCTTAAACACAGAGTTACTGTAAGATCCAACAACTCCACTGCTAGGTATATACCCAGAAGAAATGAAAACATATGTCCGTGACAGAAACACTAATGTTCATAGCAGCCTCACTATCATAACCAAATACAGAAACAACTCAAATTTCCATCAACTGATTAATGCATAAATAAAATGTCTTACATTCATACAATAAAATTTCTGGCAACAAGAAGGAACACTGCAACATAGGTGAACTTTGAAAACATGCTAAGTGAAAGAAGCCAATCACAAAAGTCCATATGTCTTATAATTCCATTAAGTGAAATGCCCAGAATTAGCAGGCCTACAGATACAAAAAGTAGGTTAGTGATTATATCTATGACTGGAAGGAAGAGGGAACAGAAGGGTAAAAGCCAAGGGATATATGGTGTGTTTTTTTGAAAATTAAAATGTTTTAAAGTTGATTATGGTAATGAGTGCAAAACTTTAAGAATACACTAAAAGACATCAACTTTTATACTATATGGATGAACTGTATGGTATTTTGATTATTTTTCAATAAAGCTATTAAAAAGAAGAAACTTGGGTCAAGTTTCAAGGCAGTCTCTTTATTCCACCTGTATTCTCTCTTTTTGTAAAAAAGATTTTATTTATTTATTTATTAATGAGAGACAGAGAGAGACAGAGAGAAGCAAAGAGCAAAGACACAGGCAGAGGGAGAAGCAGGCTCCATGAAGGGAGCCCGACATGGGACTCGATCCCGGGTCTCCAGGATCATGTCCTGGGCTGAAGGTGGTGCTAAACCCGGGCTGCTCTCCACCTGTATTCTCATTCCAACATATATATATAGTTTCATTTGCACATTTATTATGGAAATAATTAATGTTCTTGTTCAATTTTACAAAATAAGGTTAAGTTTTGGAAAATTCCATTAATTTCCCTTTAATAGGAAATCATCTGAATTATATACACCTTATAATATGTAATTTGAAAAAATTTTATGATTGATTAATTTCAAGAAGCATTAAAAGAGGAGTATACATAGATGAAAGGACCATGATTACAAACATGGCATTGGATATGCTAGTTTATTTTCCTTTAGGACAACACAGAAAATTTTTCCGCCACCAACTTATACATATATAGACAGACAAAGAGAAAACCAACAAAAATAAATACCAGGAGACAAATGGAATATTATATCAATTGTCAAAATAGTATCTCTGAAATTTTTATGAACAAATTCCCAACACCATTGCTAACAATGGCCAATGGTCCACTAAACTGTTATCTTGTGACCCAGTAGCCTGGAAATGGGTAACTCAATTCCAGGAATTCTCAAGGCAAAAAGACAATCAAAAGTGACAAATATATAAAACCACATACTGAGTTGATTGGCCCTTTGAAGAAAATTTGTTTTCTGTTCTATTTTACCTGACAGCAGTTAGATAATCAAAATTAACTTACTATCTTTGCTGCCACCAATAGGACAATAAATGTTAGATTTATAAAAAGCACAGATGACATAACCAGATCGAGCACAGGAAAGCCCAAGTCCTTTATTGCCACAAACATGGACCCAACAGCAGAGCCAAGGGAAGACATCTTACAACATTAGTGTGGAAGAAATAAACCATACATGTAACTCCAATGGAGAGAGACTCATGAGAGCAGACTTCTCCAGTGAAACCTCTTTTTTTTTTTTTAAGATTTATTTATTTATTTATTCATGAGACACACACACACACACACACACAGAGAGAGAGAGAGAGAGAGAGAAGCAGAGACACAGGCAGAGAGAGAAGCAGGCTCCATGCAGGGAGCCCAACCTGGGACTCGATCCCAGGACTCTGGGATCATGCCCTGAGCCTCAGACACTTAACTGCTGAGCCACCCAGGCACCCCTACTTGTCCTAATTCTAATTATTCAGCAACCAAATATAGGATCTTCTTTATCTTTACGCCAAACCACTGATATACACATGATTCAAATTTGTTATTCTCATAGATAGTGAAAGAACTTGCTTAAACTCATATAGATAACAATTTTTAGAATAAAGGTTAAGCTCTGGATATTTTACTTCTTAAATTGTATTATTTCTATTAAACTAATGCTTATCCTGATTTCCCAATTTCTATCACCAAATGCTTTGTCTTTATTGTCATCATCTGCTTTATTTATATAATAAGCCATATTTATAATGGTTAAAATATACTAATTAAATATCTAACACATCTTTCAATGAAACATTAGAAACTTCATTAATCTTCCTTAGGAAAAGGTAGCATAACTAGGACTGTAACTTTCTTACACATTTAGTCATAAGACAAATGTTTGATTTTATCTTACATTTCTGGAAAGAATTGTGTTGTTCTGTATTTATTTAGAGATATGAGAGCATGGTATGTATCTTTTGTGAAGTTTGTATCTCTATTGCAGTGTCCCAACTTGCAAAGATATAAGCAGCACCAAATCCATGAATCCAGCATTATTCACCAGGAATAATTCTTGAGACTTATGAACTGATCATTAAGGTTTTATCCCTTTATGCATTTAAATCCTTTCTTGTTGAGCTGAGTTTTCCTTTTAAAATATCAGTAGTGTAAGCATTTTTAAAACATTATGTACTGAGCTTTGTATTTGATATGCAAAGTGGAGTAAGAATCACTTGATTGTTGATCACAGCCTCATGGTCAGTGTATACTGTGGGAGACATGGGGGACAGGTATAGATGGTAACTGAATGAATAATTTTGATAAATAAAGTGTCACTATAGGCATTACAAGCACACATGCACACCCAAGCATATGCACTAACACATACACACACATATGTAACTGAAAGTGACCAAAGGAGTCTTTCAACTCAGGAAATATTTCAGATAGAGAGTTGGCATAACTTAAAAAAAAAAAAAAAAAACCTGTATTCTGGCTTGAAGAAGATTTTGTTTTCAGTGATAGTGACTTAGCTATGAAAGTAATGATAATGCCATACAATATAATCTGAAACACATTTAGCTTAACAATGTTACCTGAGTGAACGCTTCCTTTCTTAATCATCTTAACTGAGATGAACCAATAAGTACCAGCACATTTATAAATTATTATATGCCTATTTATAGTTCTAGCATTTAAAAATTATAGAAAAGATATTGTATAATTCCAAATTTATATTAGTAACTGAAACATGGTTTACTTCACAGTGTAGTAGTGAGGTTGTATCAGAATTAGAGGTAGTAAAGAAATCATGTTACTATATGCAGATGTAGAACCTAAAGTTGTGAAAAATAGCCTTTGATGTTAATATTATTTATTTTAAAACAAAATCAATGATTAAAAAATACAATCTACTAAACAATTATTTTTAATAAATCCAAGATATCTTGTATATGCTAAAAAAAAACTTTGAAAATGAATGAAGACAGACTCTGGAATGAGGAGCATCAATTCTGCCAATTAACAAGGTGTCAAAGTCAATTCCTTTTACATTCTCTGACATGCATTATTGTAATACAATTAACATATATTTAAATCTGCATGCTCTGGAAATAACAGAATAACAAAGAACTGAATTCCATAGGAAGGATAGATTTTAAGAATGAATTTTATTTTAAAGGTATCATGGAGACTGAAAAATCCTCAAGCTAATCATACCACACACATTTTTTTCAATAATACCTTTGATGCGTTACCTGAGCACATTTACATTATATAGTCAATCATAATCTTATTCATATATAAGCTATTATATGCATTTAGAAAAAATTCCCCTTATTCACCATCAAACATAATAATAACACAATAATAAAATTTTTTTTCTGAAACAATTTTCCCTCTCCAGGCTTAAGAAAAAGCATAAGGTAGGATTGTTTAATATTTCTACATTTTTACTGTGGTTTAAATGAAGATTTATGAAATCTATGAAGATTTTAAAATTTTGAAAAGGTTAGGATTGAAGGATTAATTTTTTTAAAGAACAGAAAAACAGTATAATTTACATTAAGGAAAAAGTGGTTTATAAAAATTCTTCTGTAAGAAGGGTAAAACTATAATCATCTTGAATTTGATGTCTTAAATTTTCTTAGTCTCGGTTTTCACATTTCTTAAGGGACATAATTTTATTAAATCAAAAAGAATATTTTATGAAATGACTTGGAAACTAATGCACTTATTTTGCCAAGCAAAAATAGAATTCTATTTTTTAATCTTGTAATGTCATCCAATAATTTTCTGAAATAAGACAATAGATCACTTTACGTACTTATTTTTAAAGATTTTATTTATTGATTCATGAGAAACACAGAGAGAAGGCAGAGACATAGGCAGAGGGAGAAGCAGGCTCCTCATAGGGAGCCTGATGTGGGACTTGATCCTGGAACTCTGGGATCACGCCCTGAGCCAAAGGCAGATGCTCAATGGCTAAGCCACCCAGGCATCTGGATAATAGATCACTTTAATTCTTGAAGTTGCTATAAACAAAACCTAAAAGATGATGGGCATATTAGCATTTAAAAAGAAGGCATGTATATGACAAAGGACATTTGAAAGTACATATTAACAGATCACAATTATTATTTTCTATATTGTTATATTATTTACTGCATCTTTTTTCTTTTCATTTTTTAAACTTTACTTTTTTGCCCTAAACAAATGCCAAATACTGTAGTGAGATTAGATAGAATCGCTAGGTTCTTCTTTCACTGAAGCATCTTTCCAGATAAAATTTATAAATCCAAATGATTGATACTTATAATTATCCTTACAAATCTCTATACATTGATCTCACAATCAAGACAGACCACATTATTTGAAGTCATATGGGAAATGATTACTACTAGAGTAAAAATTCAAGTACTTGAATTTTGTTTATCTCATCCATAATTTTCATCTTCTGAATTGCAAAGCCTTTCTGATATCAAACTTCAACACAAAATTAGTTACTGTTAAGACAATAAGGACTTGACTAGAGTAAGTCTGTTGCTCTAACTAAAGATAAAATGATGGATATTTCTTTTGAGTTTCTTAAAGATTTATTTATTTATTTATTTTAGAGAGAGACAAAGCATGACCAGGAGAAGGAGCAGGAGAAGAGAGAGAAACTCAAGTAGACACTCTGCTGAATGTGGAGCCCAACATGGGGCTCAGTCCCAGGAATCTGAGATCATGACCTGAGCCAACATCAACAGTCAGACGCTTAAGGACTGAGCCACCCAGGCACCCCTCATGATGGATTTTTCTTATTTGAAGTGAAAACCATTCATAGATAATTGATTAGAAAAGCAAGATCAGCTACTTATTAGTGTAATGATTTCATTTTATTTTACTCTTTTTCTATAGGGAGTTACGTTTATGTCTGTCTATGATCCATCTATCATTTTCCTACCTATATATCCATGCTAACATCTGTAGGAATATTAACACATACCAAAAGACGCTTTTATAATTCTGAATTAATCTTTGCAACATCTTAAAATAATAGACATCATAATGCCCATTTCATCCATGAAGAGAGCTTGAATGTTTAATATACCAGATTTTATAAAGTCTATAAGGGCAGATTAACAATTCAAACTATTATTTAAATTTCGGAGCCCTAACACCTTCAACCAAATCTATGGATAGCATAAAATTAAACAATATATAGAAATCCAACAAAAATAAATAAACTTCATCAGTTTTTCTCAGTTCATTAAAGTACCTAGTTCAGCCAACCTTTCAAATACATCCAAATACCCGATGTGAATAGTCTATATTCTGAAAAATCCATGAGAATGTCCCTGAGAGCAAGGGATGGCATGAGGACCTGTTGGGCCTGAAAAGGATGGTCAAGTTCATGGCGTGCATGCCATTTTTCTGCCTGTAATTCTCTTTCTTTGTCAAATAGTATTTTCCCACCAAAACGCAGAACTACATTGAGTAGATTTTCATCATCTCAGATGAGCTGATTTATGTGATTTAGTGAGGCTCACTACTGCTTGGTTTAGGTTGGCTTTACCTGGAAGAAATTTGGCTACTTAGTTTGTCTCCCCATGTCCCTCATTCTCCAGCAGTCTAGCCCAGGCATAGTCCCTTGGTGTTTTCAGATGCATAAAAATTCAAATAGAAATATGAAAATGCTTTTTTGAGTCTTTACTTTGCTATATCTTTTAAGAACAAAGGGATTTATGGCTGGGCCCAATGCCACAGTGTCAGGTTTATAACTCTACCAAATGCAAATGTGGAATAAAATATATATATTATGAGTTCTCTTATTTTTCAAAAGCTTCATGTAAATGTTTCCAGATATTTCCTTTAATCAAATTATATGCTCACACAAAATCTGATTGAATATATTTGAAGGTTGCATTCATTTTATTATTATATTTTAAGTTTTTATTTAAGTTCTAGTTAACATATAGTATAATACTGGTTAAGTAGAATATAGTGATTCATTACTTACATATAACAGTGCTCATCACAACAAGTGCTCTTTTTAATACCCATCACTCATTTAGGCCATTCTCTACCCACCTCCCTCTAGCAATCCTCAGTTTATCCTCTATAGTTGATAGTGTGTTTTATATGTTGCTTCTCTCTTTTTAGCCCTATATTCATGTTTTATTTTTTAAATTCCACATATGAGTAAAATCACAAAATCACTGTCTTTCTCCGATGGACTTATTTGGCTTAGCATAGTACACTCTTGCTTCAATCCACATAGTTGCAAAGGTTACATTCATTTTATACACTGATTTGTACCTTCATATTATGGATTTTTGTTTTTCATTCAAGATCACAATTAAAATGCCTAGTTATTTAAGATACCTTTCTTTCCTCTCCATAGTTTTATGATATTCTCCAAAGAGATACAGTGCATTTTAAGTTCCTAGTTATTTCTCTTTCTCTCTCCGTCTCTCTCTCTTGCATGCGTGCGCGCCATTGTTGTTGCTACTAAAATTGCACTATTTCCTCCACTATATGTTCATTTTATTCTCTTGTTTTAAAAGGCTTTGTTTAATTTTATAAATGACTTAAATCTTTAAAGTATTATTTCTTAATATTAAGCTATCAAAGCACTGGAAGGTGTGAGTAGATTGGAAGCTGCCTGGGTAACAGGTCAGGAAGATAAGGATATTAGTCCCTAAGAGGTATAAAATGAACTTGGGCTTGATTCAAGACAAAATCTGTGATGAGAAAATCTAAGATGACAGGACGGATCATTCCAGTGGATCATATAAAGTAACAGGGGAGACTTAATCCAAAATTTAGCATATGATGGATTAGGAACTCAGACATAGATTTCAGATGACAAGATAAATAATATAATAAATAATATTTACTAGGTATTTTAAAAAGTGTTTTTATCTTAAAAGTTTTCTTATACATATCTACTAGTTTACTTCTCATAATATACTCATGAACTACTATTATTACACTGACTTCCAAATAAGGAGACCATAGCCTAGAGAATTTAAAAGGCTTAGCCAAGATCACATTGTAACTAAGAATGTACCTTTCAACACTGCCTTTTCATTCCTTAAGAGAAATGACCTCTTTCAATGAACAGTCCACGTAACAACTACATAGTCTCGTGTTTGGAGAAGCCAGGAAGCGATAACAAGGAAACTGAGTAAGATATCCAATGGTTTCCAATAGGACATTTGATGTTAAATTATAATTGTTTTTATCTTTCCAGCTGGTAAGGCTCTATCTTCTGATCTTCTCTATGTTAAGTTCAAATTTATGCCATCTTTTCCACTGGCAGTTGTTCATGAACACTGTGCTTCTTTAAAAAAGCCCATAAACTTTCATAACTCATTCCCTTTATTACTCACCTTTCCAACTTTTTTTTTCTTTTTCTTGAATCATTATTCAGGCTTAGGTCAAATAGAACTTCCTCACGAAAATTTTCCTTGATTTATCAAGAAAGAAAAGCTCATCATCTGTGATCCTATAACAATCAAACCGTATCTCCATATCTTTTTGCTTACGATATGTTATATAACGTGTTTACATCCATCCTCCCTAGCAGTTCTTTCTTTTCCCAAGCTCGGTCTCAGTGTTGCAAAGTAGAAGTTCCTTTAGCTTGGGGCCATCATGCTATTTAAGCTTGTATCCCCAGGACTTAAAATAGTTTCTGATAAATATAAAACACTGAACAAACACAGATAATATGAATTAATAAGGGAACCTAAGGGGTTTTCATTACATTTTTTTTAAAATTCAGCAAGAGTTAACTAGCAAAAAAAGGAGGGGGGGGGGAAGGTACATAGTAATATATTAACTTTTATTTTATATACCCTCTTATTTATCATTATGTCAGAAATTAGTGAATTACATTGCTTATAATTACCCAGGGAGAAAAATAATCCTACCTTATAACTGCTCTGCTAATTATGAATTCTGTATTCCGAAGAATCATTATTCACATATGGTATTTTTGGAAAATACAAAAAGATGCTTAAGTGTTAGTATTACATCACAGAAAAGTTTCCTACTCACTTCAGTCAATAGCCTTACTAAAAGAAATAGCAAATTCTCAACAACTCCCTTCTGTTTTGGTACTTCTCAATTAATGAACTTCAGGATGTGTGAAGAATAAATTTTCAAACAATATCAATAACTTTCAAATATTTTTTTTCTATTGAACACATAATATGCTTATTCATCCTGCACATTTAGGCCGTCTCAGGCATTTGCAGAAACAGATGTTCCTGGGAGTCTATCAGCATACAGACGTCAATGTTACACTCATCTCATACATGGAGCCTTAGTTTCCAGGCTAGTACTTAAATCAACATCACAGAATGTTTCAGTGATTTATACAGTCCTTCATTTCAGTAAAGTAGAAAACAGTCCTCAAAAGCAGCCAGCCATATCACAGACCTAGAGGTGCAGAAAAACCACCAATAGATTTGCCAAAGAACCAGATGCTGTCTTTGGAAGAAAATTTCCCAGCTTGGCATCAGGAGCTTACAATGTCATCCAAATGATTCCTCCATACTTTGGAAGACAATATTTTCAAACAACCTAAGCACACAAAACCCCATTTGAATAGCACTAAAGCTTAAAGCATAATTAGTCTTTGGAGACTAGATTAAGGTATACAAAACACACCTTACAGTGTATGTGTGTTGGTTTTTTAAAAATTATTATTTAGATTTGAAAATAACAAAGAACATTTTACACGCACTTTAAATGAAATTACGGTAGGGATGCGTGTTCAGAAGAACCAAGTACATGTTAATACCAATCTTTAAACTCCATAAAATTATTTTCCAAGTTTGTTATACTTGTGGGGTATAACAAAAACAGAGTGGCAGCTTTACTGGGAAATTGTTTTAGACAAGCTTGTGCCTGTGTGTGTTCTTTTATGTCTTTTATTTTTTTTATTATCATTATTCCAAAAATCATTAAAATAAGCAAAACTCACTTCACTATTTTAAAGTAAGAAAGTAGAAAATATAATAGGAATGTAGCACATAAGAAAATATGGACCTGAACAGAAATATCAAGTGAAGTTTTTGTTTTGAATATAAAACTGGGAGCAGTTAAATATGTTTTTAAAGATTTTATTTATTTATTCATGAGAGACACAGAGAGAGAGAGGCAGAGACACAGGCAGAAGGAGAAGCAGGCTCTCTGCAGGGAACCCAGTGTGGGACTCGATCCCAGGACCCTGGGATCACATCTGAGCACAAGGCAGATGCTCCAACACTGAGTCACCCAGGTGCCCCTAAATATTTAAGAATAAATTATTTCCCCTGAACTGTAACAAGTAATACTGACCCCCAATTTCTTATCTTGTTCAGTGCTGAGACCTTTTGATAAATATTGTTATATTGTACATAATTTGTAAAGTATCTAATTTTTAAAAAAATATTTCTTTTTATTACAATATTAATTTAAGATATTCTATAAAAATATGGATAGAAAACTATATATTTCATAAATGTATTTAGACACACTTTTTTTACTGTAATGATACTGGATTTGATATGATCTGTTTAAGTGAATTGAATCAATGTTTGAGATTTGTTGAAAATTTTGGAATATACTCCTTGTGCCTCCAAAGTGGTATGTATGCTTTTCTAATAATAGTGAAAATAAATGCCTCCAGGACATAGTTGCCTAGCATTTTATTATTCAATTAAGGGATTAAAAATTAACTTCCTAGTACTGAAAAAATTGGTTTATGGTAACTTATTTTTGAAGCAATGTAAAAAGGATCATCCAAAGTCACACAGCGTTGATTTGAGACTACCTTATTTAAGACAGCTTTATATACTTCCTCTAATCTCTACATGGAAATTGTGGATGATTTTTATTAAAATGCTTTTCACTGAATGGGGTCAAATTCCTGTGGACCCAGGTCGCTTATGGGAACAAAACTAACAAGTTCCCAGGATCAAGACTTTTCAACTAGTTTATCAATAGTTGATTTCCTCAGCAGGTCATTAGAGCCTGCTACACAGATATGAGCACATTTAGCAATGAAATCAACAGACCTAACAGCCTCATCCAAGCATCAAATGAAGAAAGCAGCCAAGAGCTTTGCACAGACACAGATGTTAATGCTAAAAAATGTATTCCAGACCTTAGCATCTGTGTACTTTATCTGTCAAACATCTCCTTTGTATGGCTCAGCTGCTGGCTCTGTAGTGGGACATAAGGGAGAGGGGAGTGTAGGAAAAGAATATGAGTTGTATTAATTCTTTTCTATATAAACATTGCCAGAGTTTAGTAATTTTATCCTCTATCTTGTTAAATAATGGGGACAGAGGTATTTCATAATTTATATTATGCATAAATTAAGGACTTTTATATTGAAAGCAAAATTCTGATTTTTACACAGAACATGTAAACAAGGGAGGCCTGGGTGGCTCAGTGGTTTGGTGCCAGCGTTCAGCACAGGGCGTGATCCTGGAGTTCTGGGATCGAGTCCCACATCAAGCTCCCTGCATGGAGCCTGTTTCTCCCTCTGCCTGGGTGTCTGCCTGTCTCTCTCTGTGTCTCTTATGAATAAATAAAAAAATTAAAAAAAGAACATGTAAACAAATCAATTCGAAGGTATACTTTTCTGACATCATCAAAATATAGTCAGATATTATTATAATTACAATCAGTTTCTCAAGGCGAAGAAATGAGGGAAAAGGGACCATCACATTTAAAAATCTGAAACACGGTCTTCAAAGAATAAACCAAGCATTTTTTTTCTAAAATTGCTTATAATTTTGAAGTCTACTTGATTAAGAATATTTACATTACACAACAATTTAACATATTTAAATATCATAGCTATATTTCTAATATAATGATGCCTTACTTCATATTCAATTATTTTTTAAATCCCACTATTTCTTCTAATGTCATGTTTCTTGGATTCAGTGCTCCTGATTTATTGCCAAAACCATCATGCCAGCCCTCTCCAGGATACAAGTAAATAAACAGTGGATGAGCAAGTCTACATTCATAATCCTTTCTCATGTTAAAAACTATATAGGAATAGCTCAATACAAATTACCACAATTTATAACTATAGGGCCATAGAGTGGACAACATTGTTAACAGGAACCAAAAGGAATTTATGTATCCTTTCCCCTCTTAGCAATGAGCATCTGCAAAGAAGTAAACTGCCATGGGTGATGTAAAAGGTGACATTTTCAGCAGTTAATATGTATGGGTATTAGCAGTTAGATAATTAGTGTTCTATTCCCTCTGCTTCTTCACATTGTTTGTCTACATGGTTCCCATGTATTACTGTAACAGAAAAACAAAATGAGGCAGCTTGACTAAATGTGAGAAAAGGGAAATGTAGGAGTAAAATAAGTTATGTTCACAACTTATTGTGTGACACATGGTAACTTAAGCATATTACATGCATTACTTACTAAATCCTTGAAATAGCCAAAGCATTAAGTATATTATACTCCTCTTTTCCTGTTAAGGAAACAGAGACTTTGATGTAGCAAAGACAACTTCACTTGTAAGTAGCAAAGCTTGGACCCAAGCTATGGCGTGTAACTACGAATTCTATGCTTGATCACAGCTTTAATCAGTTTTGAGAAGGTAAGCATTTTTTTTTAATTTATTTATGATAGTCACACACACACACACACACAGAGAGAGAGAGAGGCAGAGGGAGAAGCAGGCTCCATGCACCGGGAGCCCGACGTGGGATTCGATCCTGGGTCTCCAGGATCGCGCCCTGGGCCAAAGGCAGGCGCCAAACCGCTGCGCCACCCAGGGATCCCGAGAAGGTAAGCATTTAACAAACTTCTCAAGGAGCAAAGGGGAGAGCCCTGATTTCCAGGATATCCTTATTATTGGGTACATCCCTCTACCTTGGTTGATTTTAAGCTACCAAAGAGTCATTCGTAAATATGATATTGGGAAGAGATGCACAATTGCTCTGAGGAGCCAGTGCAAGCAGAGTCTAGAATACTTAAAAATAATTACTGTAGTCTATCAGGATTGAATTTCTATTTCCTAAACTTAGTGTAAATGATTTTTTTAAATATTTGAAATTAAGCATCATTTAAAATGAATTTTTCATGTATGACTGATGGCAACATTTAATGAAGTCTTCCTACCTTATCCTATTAATTTACTAAAACTGACACTTATCTTTGAACCTGGACTAACATTGTGACCAAAAAGTAAACTGGTTTGTTCGCATTTTTCAACAGTCTACTTTTGAACTTACTAACTTATGTATATCATCCTTCTTATATGTCTGAGAACTATTCATTTTATGTGCCATAGTTCAACAAATGCATATTAATGGTAAGAGTAGTTTTAAATAAAGTGTTTCACGATCAAACAGTTATTTTTATTTGATATATGCATATAAAATGAATTATTCTTGGTCATTTTGTGATGGAAAGATATTTTTGACAACTATAATTTTAAAGGTTAAATAACTTGTAGACATCCCAATAGCAAAATATTCCTTGATTTTTTCCATGTGCCTATAGGTCACCAGTCACATTTTTAAAGTCATTTAAGAATATCTATATGGAATCTTCTAGAGGTGCCTGGGTGATTTAGTTGGCTAAGTGTCTGCTTCTGGCTCAGGTAATGATCCTGGAGTCCTGGGATCCAGCCAGTCTGGCTCTGTGCTCAGTGGGGAGCCTGCTTCTCCCTCTCCCTCTCATGCCCTTCACCACTCATGCTCTCTCTCTCTTTCTCTCTCAAATAAATAAATAAATAAAATCTTAAAAAAAAGAATATACATGGAAGCTTCCAAAAATTTCATGCATTTATCAATATACTTAATCTTTTAAAAAATGTAATCTAATTGTATGCATGTGAATCCTGATATCATGGCTTAATAATATAAGTTGGGGAAATTGTCATATAAGCCCTTCAGGTCCTCTATTATATAGATGGGCAAGAACTTAGCTAACCAGTTCCTCACTGATGAATTTAAGTCATTAAGATGTTAATAACATGAGAAACTAAGACGATAAAACTTCTAGGAGAGAACATAGGAAGAAACCTCAATGACGTTGACCTTGGCAATATTTTTTAAGCAATATTTTTAAAATATAACACCAAAAGCATAAGAAACAAAGGCAAAAATAAACAAGTAGCACTACATCAAACTAAAAAGTTTCTGCACAGCCAAAGAAACAAGCAAAAAATCAAACAAAGGCAGGCAACTTACACATTGGAAGACAGTATTTGCAAACCATATATCTGATAAGAGATTAATACCCAAAATATATAAAGAACTCGTACAATCCAATAATAAACAAAAAAATCTGATTAAAAAATGGGCAGAGGAAATGAATAGACATTTTTCCAAAAGAGAAATGTAAATGGCCTACAAGTACATAAAAAGGTGTTCAACATCACTAATCACTGGGGAAATGCAAATCAAAAGCATGGTGAGGTATGACTTCACACCATGAAGTCATTCTAACCTCACCGTTAGAATGGCTAACACCAAAAAGACAAGAGATAAGCTTTGGCAAGAATGTAGAGAAAAGAAAACCCTTATACACTGTTATTGGGAACATAAATTAACATAGCCACTATGGAAAACAGGAGGTTACTCAAAAATATAAAAATAGAACTACCATATGATCCAGTAATCTCTCTCCCCTGGGCATATATCCAAAGTAAATGAAAACAGGATATTGAAAAGATATCTGCATACCTATGTTTATTACAGCATTATTCACAACAACCAAGATATGAAAAGGTAAGTACCCACCAACGGAGGAAAAGATTAAAAAGATGTGATATATATCTATATCGATACCCTATATATATATATATATATATATACACCTATATATATGTGATATATAGATATATCATACATATATGTACACACATATATATCTATACACACACATAGTCACTTAATGGAAGATTATTCAGCCATGAGAAAGAATGGTATCCTTCCATTTGCAACAATGTGGTCAGAACTTGAGGGCGATATGCTAAGTGAGATAATTCAGAAAAAGACAAATAGTGTATGATTTTTTTCCTTTGGATATTTGTTGGTTTTGTATAAGAGGTAAAAATGTGAAGATTTAGGTAAAGTCTAACAGAAGAGCAATCCCATAGTGCAAATAAAGCATATAAGGTTTTGGTGGTCTCACAGAGCTAAAATGACATGATAAAGAGGTAGATAGGTTAGTTAGTAGGTAGGTAAATATGTAGGTAGGTAGATAAACATAATAAGAATGCCAAATTCCTGGTGAGAAAAAGGGTCAGAGAAAACCAACACTGCCAATTTCCCCACTGAATATTTCCCAAATTCTGAGGCTGTTAGGGTAGAAGATCCAAAAATTCTACTTGGTTTTCAAATGTTGAGAATACACAAAAGTTGTCATTTCAGTTATCACCCTTAAAGAGCAAAGCCCTCAGAAAAATGACAAAATGCTATCATAACTGTAAAAACACTAATCAGTTCACTTTGATTGGATTAAGGTGGTTACCTGCCACCCTACCTAAGTAAAAACAATAAACTACTGAAAATTGAAATCAAAGGCCTCTAAGGTTTTTGAGTTTTACATAACACAATAAAAAATCTGTAGGAATGTGAAGAATCATGACTAAGTACTTGGAAATCCAACATTTACTTGATAATAGGAGTTTTAAAACTATGATCAACATGATCAAGAAAATAAAAAGAGAAATAATAAATGAGCAGGTAGAGATTTTATTCGGAATAATCTGCAAAAAAGAATGAAATGGGTAGCCTAAAATACACAACAACTGAAATTGATAACCCAATTGATGGATTTAACAGCAGGTCATGCATAGAAAGAAAAAAAAGGGGGGGGGGGAATGATAAGCAGGGATAGGTTTAAATAGAAAATATCTGGACTAAAAGAAAGAAAAATTTGAAAATAGAGAACAGACTATAAGTGGCATTTACTCAGCACAAAAGTCTAGCCTAGATGTAATTTGAATCTTGAAAGGAGATGAGACATGAAACAGAAGGAATGTTTCAAGAGATAACTTTAAAATATTCCATGATGAAAGTTACCTATCCAAATATTTCAAGAGCTCTGCAATTCTACGCAGTAAGCATACTTTTTAAAAAGGGAAAAAAGTAAAGAGAAAGAGTAGAAGAAAAAGGTGCACTTATGCATACTAGAGTATGACTACTGAAAACAATGAAAGCAAAAAGCCTGAAAGCAATCAGGAAAAAAAGCATACATTACTTTCAAAGGAACAAGAGTAAGACTAAAACCATCATTTCAACAGTCAAGGAAAACTAGATGACAAAAGGAACTACTTAAAGATGTAAAAGAAAAATTGCAGGAACAGAATTCTCTCCTCAGTTAATTAAAATGCTTGCAAAATAAATAAAACCTAGAGATTTATAATCTATATTAAAAAGATTAGAGAGTTTTTCAGGCAAAAGGAAGGAGAACACAGGCAGAGGCACAGAATGACAAGGCAGGAAGAGCAGTGGAAATGAAAGGCTAACTGAAATTCTGTAAAGTTTGATTTTTCTCTTATGATAACATGCACCTCTCCTTTATGGCACTTACTCAACCAATGGTCCATTGGCCCCAGGAATATAACTTCTATTAACATTGGGGTTATGTTTTGTTTCTTTTTTCTAATTCATGTAAGCATTAGGCAATCTTAGTTTATAAGATTTATACTTATAGGGATCCCTGGGTGGCGCATTGGTTTGGCGCCTGCCTTTGGCCCAGGGCGCGATCCTGGAGACCCGGGATCGAATCCCACATCAGGCTCCCGGTGCATGGAGCCTGCTTCTCCCTCTGCCTATGTCTCTGCCTCTCTCTCTCTCTCTCTCTCTCTCTCTGTGTGACTATCATAAATAAATAAAAATTAAAAAAAAAAAAAAAGATTTATACTTATAAGTATTAATTACCTATCCATCTATTTATGTATACATAACCATAGATATGCTATTTACATAGTTAATAATATGACTAAAATGTCATGCCCTTGTCAACTTAGTTTTTAAGTTTATACTTTAGACGTTAGTGTTTTTTATCAGTTTCCTTATCTAGTGTCAAGGTATGGCAAACACAATTATAAACCCATACCCAGGTGTTTATATTTGTCAGTCTGTTTTGGAATGAACTGAGATCATGTGACTAATGATAATCAATGAACTCTGAGCCTAATGATATGTTCCAACTTCTAGTCAGAGGCAGTTAATAGTTTATACCTCAGAATCGCCTTGGTTTATAAATATACCTTTAGTATGTTACGCTGCTAAGATTTGGAGTTTGTTGACAACAGACTGTTTGTTTGGAGTTTGTTTTGGAGTTTGTTGACAACAGCATGACCTAACTTAAACTGATAAAAATATATGTATGATCTCTGTGTCTCTGTCTGAAACTTCAAAGGTATAAATAATGGCACCTTCTGAACATAAGAGAATGTTTTCTTCAAATCAGCAAAGTATATTATTCTTATATTCTATAAATTTTGAAGTAACAATAGCTATTTGCAAACTGAGTAGTCATTAATAATCATCCTAAGATTCTGATATATTGATCTGCTCTTTAGGTTTATCGTGTGCTAACATATCTTCAACTGTAATCTTGTTAATGTATCGTAAACAGAAAAAACTACTATGCAATGTTGAAATGAAAGTCTCTACACCACAACAGGAAAAAGTTAGTTTATTCTTTGTGAGTTGACAAGGGGATGACATTTTAGTCATATTATTAACTATGTAAATAATTATGTAATTTATATAAAATAAATGGAGCACAACTAGATGCTATATTCAAACCCTACATGATAGTTTAAGAAGTATGACTATAAAATAATGACATTGATTTTACATATTGCTGTGGAAGCAAAATTAATGAGTATTAATTACCTATCCATCTATTTATGTATACATAACCATAGATATGCTATTTTTTATTAGTCAATAAAATCCAAAGGTTTAAAAAAAAAAAAATCCAAAGGTTTATACAGCATAATGTGAGGCATAATTACAACTTACCTGAAGCCACAGAGAGAAGTTTTAACAAGTGTAGAAATAGTAAATGTATACTGAGTACAACAAATGTTGAGTCCTGCAACAACAGGTAGTTCCATAGCCCTCTATTTTCTACAAAAGGGAAGAGATTAAATGTTGATAAAATGATATCATTGTAAAGTGTCACAAAGCGTGCATAAGCTGCAAGGTCATCACTGCTAGAGAGTTCAAGGAACATTTATGTAGAATTCTTTATGTTCCCAATGATACACTAAATATTTTCTTGGATACTGAAGGGGGTATAATATGTAGGAGAAAATATATAGTTTTTATTTTTTTAAAAAAAGTCATCAGGAATACAAGATACAGGAAAATATGAATAGCTTTTGTTTTAATTTGAACTATTTTAAGACAATGCATGCTTACCAAAAAAAAAGAAAGAAAAAAAGAAAAATTATTAAAGTGCATAAAGTAATAGGTTCCCTCTCCTGATTAATATCACATCCCAAGGCCTCAAAATAAACACTGTTGACAGTTTAGCTCACATTTTCTGAATGTTTTGCAATGTGTCTAAAGTATAAACAGAGACACAGTTAATTAAAGACACTACACTGAATGATAGGGCACCTGGGAAGCTCAGTCATTTCAGCATCCAACTCTAGATTTCAGTTCAGGTCATGATCTCAGGGTCATGAGACTGAACTTTGCATGGGGGTCCACACTGGGTGTGGATCCTGCTTAAGATTCTCTCTCTCCCTCTTCCTTTGCCCTTCCCCTCCACTTCCCTAAAAAAAAAAACCAAATTTTAAAAAAAAGACACTTCATTGAATGCCTAACATTATCTTTTCATTTAAAATATATCACGAACCCTTTTTTCTATTTTAGAATATACATATCTATCTTTTTTGTGATTTAAGGATTCCTCAGGTAGTGCACATTTAAAAAGCCTATAATTTATTTCTCTTACAAATACCACAGTGATGTGTATAATTATATTCATTTATTTGTCTACTTGTGTATATTTCTAAAGTGTGTTTTGAGATCAAAATAATGTTTAAGTTTTGATATATATTAACAAATCACCTTCCAAAAAGACTATATACCGGTCATTTCTAGGATTTTACAGCACTTTTTGATCAATCTATGGAACCAGTTTCTAGGATACACTAGCACCAAAGTCTATCACTTACCTCAGCTATGTTGTAGGAAAGCCCTCGTTCTTATTTTTCAAAATATTTTGTGTATCAAACTTTATAATAAGCTTATCATACCCACAAAGCTTTCTCATTGGTACACCAGTTCCAAACCAATTACCTTGACAAATAGAAAAGTTCATTTAAAAATATCTAACTTCAAGAGTAGGTATTTTCTCCATATAAAGTGAACAAGCATGAAAGTCAACATGATGAAAGTCAACATGATGATAATGGAGGAGAAAAAAATAGAAAATTATGGGTGTCTAATGGCATCACTGAATAGCTGAAGTCACCGAAAAACTATTTACTGTGAATTCTTTTTACATGAAAAAATGTTCCTTGCCCTCTTTAATAGTTGAGTTGTTGTATGTCTTTTTAAATTTGAAATCAAACATATTCTTAACTGATAAACATGTTAAAACATATCTCCCTGAAGTGGTGGAATTTGAACTAACAACTTGAATAAAGGGACAGAAAAAGATATGCAAATATCTGAAAAGGGCAAATACAAATCCTCTAAGTAGGAATGAACTGAGTGTCTTTAGTGCCTTTAGATCAGTAAGAAAGCCTTTGAGGGATCCCCGGGTGGCGCAGCGGTTTGGCGCCTGCCTTTGGCCCAGGGCGCGATTCTGGAGACCCGGGATCGAATCCCACATCGGGCTCCCGGTGCATGGAGCCTGCTTCTCCCTCCGCCTGTGTCTCTGCCTCTCTCTCTCTCTCTCTCTCTGACTATCATAAATTAAAAAAAAAAAAAAAAAAAAAAAAAAAAAAAAAAAAGCCTTTGAGAGTAAGAGTAGTAACTGAGGAGCTGTATAGAAAAGATGAAATAGGCAAAAGCCAAATCATGTTGCCATTTCACATAGATTTTAATTAGTTAGAAACCTTTGAAAGGTTTTGGGTTGATAAGAAATTGATCAGATTTTCATTTTTACCATTTTTTTGTGCTTCTCTGGTGACAGCTCTCTCAATGATATAGAAATAGAAACAGGGGATCAATTTACAAGGCTTTTTAAGTAACCTCAACAAAAGATAATGGTGCGTCGGCCTGGGTATCTGCTGAGGTTGTGAAAGTGATGGGAGTTCAGAAGACATTCTTCAATAGGACAAGATGAGGAATTGGATTAAGGGTTGTGACCAAAAGAGGGGCTGGCTGCACAAAGACTCTAGAATTTTGGCTTCAAGCATCTAAATAAATGATGAGAAAAACCTGGAAGTATATTTGGGAGGTAAAGATGAAATAAAGTATTGTGAATCTTGCAAAAACATAGAAAAGTTTGATATTTCTATTTGACACTCAAGTGACAATGATGAGTAAGCTATTGGATACATTAAGAATTCAGGAGGAGATTTAAAGCCATGGGCTTTGCCTATATCTCGCAGTGGTTTGGACACAGACTAGAAGCAAGCACAACCCATGAGATAGCCATTGTTTAGAGGTCAGGAAGAAATAGAATGAGAGAAAGAGGATTCATTAAGGAGAGTAAGAAAAAGCGACCATGTCACAAAGAGAAAAAAAAAAGATTTAATTAAAAAAAAAAGATACAACCAACTATTTCAAATAAAATTTACTTACCAAGACACAGAAACAAACCCATAATAAAGTTCTTCAATTATTGCCTCTGTATTGAAACATATTCCAAATATCCAATTGTTTACACTGAAGACAGCTCATGGATCCAGTGCTTTTGAAAGCTATTCAACATCAAACTCCCAACAACACTACATGCCTACAAGTATGAATTAAATATTTTCTTTCTCAAATTTAAATAATTTAAGCATTAAGAAAAAGAGGGACAAAATAGCTTAAAGCAAGATATATTTGGAAATTAGATAGTGGCATTAAAAATATTTGATAAAATATGCAAAAGAAACTTGTAGGTACCTGAAGTATGTGTTTAAAAACATGACAGCATATGAACTGTAAAATAATAGGTATTGTTACATAATACCTCATCTTTTCCCCAGGAGTGAAGATTTCAGTTTATTAAGTTTCTGAATAACAACACAAAATTTGAAAAAAAAAAAAAATAAATAAATAAATAAATAAATAAATAAAAATTTGAAAAAAATAACAAAACCATTCTTTCTGTGGAATAAAATTAAAATAAAAATGAATGGTTAAAAAAGACTAAATCAATCTTTACGTATTCTTCAAATAAAAAGAATTCTTAAACAGTCTCAGTCAAGGTTCTTGATTGCAAGATACCTTATTCTGGATGCATATAATAGTAATAATAATAAGAAGAAGAAGAACAAAAGTACATATAATAATTATTAGAACAATTATTTATATAAAGGCTATTGGGAGCCAACACAATCTTGAAAAAGCTCAAGATCTGAAACATATGCTGGGGAAGAAAAGGATTCTGAAGGTTTTTATAAGCAGCTGCTATTACAAAGCACCACCTATACAACAGCTCAACTCACCATCCCTCAAAATTCAAAATTTCCACAACTGTTTCCAATTGCTTGAGACTTAAACATTCATCTACCTTCCAGGCTGTGCCAGACCAGGGAGAGCATTAATCACCCCCAAGCATTTCTATAGTGCAAGGCAATGCTCTTTCTCCTAAAAATACCATTCCATTCAAATAAAATAAAGGGTAGTATAGGAAGGGTCTTGGGATTTGACCAATGGATACTCAAAATATAACAAATATCCTTTACAATCATTCAGACAGATGAGAAAGAAGCATATACTTCAGTGTTATTTAGGGAAGGCTAAGTTATAATCCAGTAACAACAACAGGAACAAAGCCTGTCTCTTTAAATAAGAAAGTTTTATTTCATGAATATTGTTTTACAGTGGTTTTCCTTCAAGGACTGTAGCTATTGGAGTGGTTACCATGTGGAATATCATCATTCAGCATGGAACACTGTATAATTACTATAAAAGATTGACAGTGGTAAAAGTAAATAAGGTATTATCATATTTTATTTTGAAATGGTTGAGACAAGAAACCTTTTGAACCCTTTTTTTTTCCCCCTCTCACTAATGTCTTGGAAGAGTAAATACAGAGTCTTAAAATTCAACATTATAAAGGGAGTAAAGACTGCAGTGTCAATTTTATCTTTCTCTTTTGATATTTTATAAAAGCAAAGTTCTAAGGTAAAGAATGTTAAAATTCAGCGATGAAAATAGGAAATCTCTAATGATTTTTAAAAAATCATTATGGTGGCCATGTTTCTTATGGTGTCATCCATAGATCACCTGCTTCACAATTACCTTTCATCATTTAAACATGCATATTCATGAGCCCAATTCTAAAACTAGTTAATCATACTCTGCATTTTAACAAGCTGTCCAGATGATTCTTAAACTGAAATGGAGGAATTCCTTTAGGTGGTTCATTTAATTAAAAAAATTGATAATATGAGTTATGGAGTATTTATACATGCCAAATGAAAGAGGAATCAAGGACTTATGTTTGCTACCAATGCCATCATTTTCTTTTTAAGACTCTTTTTTTTTTTTTCCGAACAGTTTTAGGTTCACAGCAAAATTGAGAGGAAGGTACAGAGATTTCCCAAATACTCCCTGCCTCCACACACACCTACATTTCCCATTATCAACATTCCCCACCGGAGTGGTACATTTGTTACAAATGATGAAACTACATTGACATATCATGGTCACAGAAGTCTATAGCTTAGAGTTCACTCTTAGTATTATACATTCTATGTGTTTTGACCTTTGTATAATGGCATCTATTCAACAATATGGTACCACATAGCATATTTTCACTATCCTAAAAGTCCTCTTGTTTTTGTTTATTCATCCGTGTCCCTGAACTCCACCTCTGGCAATCACTGATCTTTTATTTTGTGTCCACTGTTTTGCCTTTTCCAGAGGGTAATACAGTTGGAATCATACAATCTTTAGCCTTTTCAGATTGACTTCTTTAATTTAGATTTATGCATTTAAGTCTTCTCTATGCCATTCATCTACTGAAGGACACTTTGGTTGATTCCAAGTTCCATCATATTTTCATAAATAACAGAGATATTTGAGGAATTGGAGAGGTGACATGGGGGTTGCCTGGGTATTGGATTTCTAAGCTCTAGCAAAAAGAGCCACACTGTAATTGTTAGGAGTTCAGATTAATATCCATGATAACTCTGCTCAAACTTGGTTCTGGGTCACCTGGGTGGCTTAGTGGTTGAGCGTCTGCTTTTGGCTCAGGGTGTGATCCCGGGGTCCTGAAATCAAGTCCTGCATCAGGCTCCCCGCAGGGAGCCTGCTTCTCCCTATGCCTATGTTTCTGCCTCTCTCTCTGTGTATCTCATGAATAAATAAATAAAAACTTAAAAAAAAAAAAAAGAGCTATGGTTCTGTGAAAATTAATAAAGGGAAACCTCACTAAAATGGAAGTCAGAAGGTTCAACAGGGGAAGCTCTCATGTCCAGCTACTCACTGACAACTCTATATCCAACAAAAATAGCTGGACCTTCTCCATCCATACAACTTAACCATCCAAGCAGGAAAAAGAAAGGCTCTCCCCACCCCCACCCCCAGTGATAACCTAACCAATGAGAGACAGTCACAACTAAGCCAACAAGAAGCCACTGTACTAAAAACTCCCAGTTTACTCCAATAGATTTTTTCGTTTATAACAGCCTTTCAACTTCCCCCTTTCCTCTATAACACAATGTTCCTCTCCTTTGTTCTGCAGATTTCCTTAGGGTTTTTGTTGTTGCTTGCATAACCTGGGTTGCAATTCTATGCTACTCCTGAGTGAACTCATTTTTGCTGGTAAAATAACTGGCAAGTTTCTTTAATATTTTTATTTATTTATTAGAGATACAGAGATTGAGAGAGAGAGAGAGAGAGAGCAGGCTCCATGCTGGGAGCCTGACGTGAGACTGGATCCCAGGTCTCCAGGATTACACCCTGGGCTGAAGGCTGCGCTAAATCGCTGAGCCACCGGGGCTGCCCAATTACTGGCAGTTTTATTTTTAAAGTTAACAGTTCCCATATTTATTAACTTATTATCTTGGAAAATTTGTTTAACCTATTTGATTGTTGATTCTTCTTCTGCAAAATGCAAGAAATATTAATATTTTATCTAATGTGATCCTTTGGGAATTAAGTAAGATTATCACTTTCAAGACCACCCATAACATCTTATGTCCTTGTTAATGTCTTTTATTATATAGTTATTACTATTTTTATTAAATATAGCTCATATAATAGGTAAATATAACTTCTGTCCTTCTAAGAAGGATTTTCATAACCACTGACCCAAGTGCCAAAAATGGATATCTGTAATCATTTAAGCCAGAATAAACCTGTTACATCTTGTGAATTGGAGTTAGTGCTTGGTTCCTATTCTTTCTGCTGTTATTTTACTATTTTATCTTGTAATATCCACTTCAAGCATATCAAGTTTTTAGCTTTTAACTGCTTTATTTCCCACATAAACTGGAGATTATTCTCTGCTGAAATTATTTCTCACACAGCTGTGGAATACGTTTCCTAATACACATAACTTTAAAAGTATTAATTATCATTATGTCACCAATTATATGATGTTGCTGATGAGATCTAGTACAATTATTAAAAGAAACTAACTGCATGTTGAATGAGAAGATAAAAAGCTCATGACTATATAACTACTGGCAACTCTTTTACTTTACTGCCTTCATTTAAAAGGAACAATATCTATATTCCAACTTTTAGACAATTTTCTAAGCTAATCTTTTAATAGATGCTGAATTCAAAGTCATTTCATTAACATGAGATCAGGTGAATTCATTTTAGCAGGAAAATACCTTTTACTCAACCACAGAAGATATTTTAGAATACAGACTCATTCAGAATATGAGTCACTTAAGCAGTTTTAATTCTTTTATTTCCAGTCATCAAGACTGTTAAACAAAAACTGTTATGAATTCCATATTAAAATAATTTTAATAGCCACTTGATGAATCCATTTTAAAAGATACTAGTGACCTGCCCCTACATCTATATTAGAGCTGCCATATTCTTGTACTACACAATGAAACATGATGGACCTCTATACTTTCAAGGCTACTTCATCATATATGTTGACAATTATGTGCAATAAAGTAGTATAGCAAACAATGACATAGAGTTCACAGATGCTTATCACTCCAAACAAGACAGATTTTATAGCAACAGGCTCCTCAGAAGCCGGTGAAAACCATTTGAAGTGTCAAAATATATATACTGTTCAATAATGAAATACTCCTTTGCAATCACTTCACATGAAAGTAATCCCTAGGAAGGTAACAATTTAAAGGGCAAACTCTGTAATGGAGCAGTGAGGCTGCTTCAGCTGTGATATTCTAGAGAATTTCATTGTAACCGTGGGGTATGAGTCTGACAGACCACAATCTTCAAGTACCTCCATACTGCATAGCCACACCTCCTCCCAGATCAAGTCATAATAAAACATATATTTTCCAGAGGAAAAATAACCTGCAGGTTATGCCAGCAATATTTCTTTGTTTCTGAAAATTTTTAAATTATGTGTTTTAAAAACTGAATTCAAAGAGTTCACTTTTGATCAGTTGCTGCTTACCCAGGGGTGAGTTGGTAGCCATTCTACTGTACTAAAATGAATTTGCACCTCAGTGAGGATTCACACCTGGTTAGGTAGTCGGGCCAGGTTAAATGGATTTTGCCCCAGGGAAGAGAAGAGAGTTATCACCTTGTTGAATCTGTTTCCACTATTTGAATCTGAATCTAAATCAGAGAACTACTCAGAAACAACTGGGAATGTCCACGAAATAGCCTAGTTCGGTCCTTTTGTCGTATGTGTTTATATTGGAATTTAAAATAAGCGTCCATATATTCAATGGTATTTAACATACTACAGTTAACTAAAACCATATTTATAGATGAGTTTTCTTTCCTTTCCCTCTCCCCATAATGTTAACTTAAGTTCTTAACAAGGATATTCCTAATAGGGAAAAGCTTACACGTTACATTAATCATAGATATAAATTCCTGAATAACAATTCTTATTTTTCCAATATTAAAAATAAACAAACAAACAAATAAATAAAATCCAGACTTAGGTAAGGAGAGACTTATATGAACGGATTATTGCCAAAAGGGGAGAGAAGCTTTGCAATCTGAATTTGAGATCAACAATTATTTCAAAGATCAGGGAGGAAAGGATTCCTCTTTTATAGGAAGCAATAAACAAGTCTAGAAAGAACCTGGCACAGACAAAGGATCAAAAGATGCCTTTCCTTGTGTTTGCCTATTCTAGGGAGGGGCCATGAAAGAAGCCTTGTTCTACCTTTCCTGCTTGCTCAGACTGGGTGTGAGGCAAAGTTCACATTAGTGGACAATTTAGCGGACAGCTCGGTTAACAATTTATGAGGCAAAGAATGGGAATTTGGAGGTTTGTGTCTGGCCCTATCATAAGTAAATAGAGGCTGGACAGGGAGCATCCATTAATCTTATATAAGTCACAGAGAAGATGACGGTTCTTTGAAGCAAGCCATCTTCCAGAGCACAAAAGGGGTGGGGGGCTTTAACAGTCATTGTATTCTAGGAGCTCAGGGTTCACGTAAAGTTTAACATTGTCACTCCCAGTGTTCCATGTTTCACAATCACAGTCCCTTCTCCAATTATAGTATGTAATTGTACAGTACTATATACTGTAGATAATATAATTTAGAATATGATTTCTATGTTATAGTATTTTAATGTAACTTTTATCTTTTAGTAATATAATTAGTCTTTTCTTTCTGAAAATGTTTTAAAAGCACTAGTTAAATGGTAAAATCTACTTCTTATATTTCCCTAGAGCCCTCTTTCTTTTTTTTCATCTCAACCCTGTGTCTTAGATTCAACCATCAATTAATTCCCTCACTAGTTTCACTGCCATGGACTGATTATTCATTGTTCTGTCTGCCCCTCAATCTTTTCATTCTAGGTGTCCCAATGTCAAAGTTATGTTTCTGAAATGCAAAAACTTCCATGTAAAACAACCTAACCACGCCTAAACATGACTGGATATAATCCAAACTCTCCTGACTATTGCCTATTGAGATGTGGTCCAATTCATGTTTTGCAGCCTCTTTTCTTATTACCTGCCATTTCCATTCCAAGTGCCATCATAATAAAACACTGCAAACAATCTCTAAACATGTCAAACTAATTGTGCATGTAGAAATCACTTGCTCTACAATGATTTCCTTTCTCATAGATAATTTCTGTACTTCTTGAAAGTTCACTGAAGCTTCAATTCATTTTCTAAAGAGTTCAATGAGATTTCAAGGCTTCTTCTGTTCTTACATGATGCCTTTTTTTAGTTTTTAAAAATATTTTATTTATTTACTTGAGAGATAGAGAGCCCCAATGGACAGAGGAGCAAAGGGAGAGGGGGAGGGAGAATCACAAGCAGGCTCCTCACTCTACATGGGCTTAATCCTACTACTCTGAGATCACGACCTAAGCCAAAACCAAGAACAAGCTACTCAAATGACTAAGCCATCCAGGTGCCTCTCTCAGGACACTTTTAGATACATGGTCATTAAGCCAATTATTAGCCTGTACTGTAATATTTCAATAAATTGTAATCATCTTAAAGTCAAAAGCCGTGTCTTTATTTATTTCTATAGGTTAAGAGAATTGTCAATACACAACTGAAAATCAATTAGTATGTTTTTTTTTAAGTGAAAGAAAGATATAAACCTCTCTTTTAATATAGGAATGTCATCCAAAAGAAATGTCTACATTTTCCTGCAGATTATCAGAAAAGATCTTTTATGCCTTATCTTCTTTTATAACATTTTTATAAACGCAGGAATGAAAAAAAAATCTGTTTGATGTCCAGCCATATTACTTCCTTCTTTGATTCTCTTTCATTTATATTAAAATGGACAGTAACTATGGTGAATGTCCTTATTTACAAAAATAAACCACACACAATATTTTAATATTTGCTTTTTTGTTTCTTATTCTATGCTAACTTCTATTTCTCATTCCTTAAAATTATATTGGCTACTACTTTAAACTTTTTGTGTCCATATGCTCAAGTGCATTTTCTAAAACCCAGATGCAGCACATTTGTATGATTCTGACTAATGAAAAATGATTCAGGAAGATTAGTGTCAAATCTTTGACATGTCAAAAAGGTCATTTTTTTCATGACTATAAAATGATAATTTTCTTCCACAATATTATATTTTTTCTTTACTTGTGTTTCAAGTAAATTGCTATTCTACTTTGACCTCTCTGTTTTTTAATGTCATGTATAAAAATTATATTTTGATCCTGAATTCTATCAATTTTCATTTGTCATGTTGAAATTGCATAGTGACTTAAGTACTTTTGTTCATGAAATTTATCTTAAAGATATGAATTTCATTTTTTCACATAGATTCTAATCAACTTTATTTTCAACCTTATACAAACTTGAGAATATACGCTTAATATTAAGAGATATCAGGAAAATAGACCCTGATTATTAATAAGAAAATGCACATATAAGTTCCTTTAATGTAAGGATGTAATAATTGTGTGATTTATATAAACACTGAGAATCAATCATACACTAAATTGACGAAAATAAGTGGATTCGTTTCATCAACTTATTAAAATTATGTTTTCTCTGCAATAGTTTTATGTCTATTTGATTAATTTGTTAAATGATGTAATAAGTAAGGTGTCATATTAATATTTAGTGGAGAAATCTAAGCCATCAAAACTTAGGCTTTCTTTTCATAACTTACTTTTTAAGATCAAGAATAATAATTGACAGTACAAGGGAAAAATATTTCCTTCCTTTGTACCTCGTTTGTCTTATATTAAGATCAGAGATACATGGTCATACCTTACATTACATAATAAACTTTTACCTTATTGATCTCTGATACTAAATATGAAATACAAATATATTCTTAAACCTAGTGTTTTAGCATAACTATTTCCTTTACACATTTGAAACTGGTTTAAAATATGTGCACAGTAGAGAATGAGTTGCTTAGGATGATGTACTATGCTTTTAGAAACAATAAACACTTTGACATTGTACAAAGATAGAAATAATTTTTATAACAGAAAAGGAAAACTATATAGTATGTCTAAAAGCAGTCAAAATTGCAAAATATGTTTTTTCATACTTGCAGCGTCATTTGTTTTATTTTGTATTTACCTTCAACACAGATTGGCAAATATTTTCCCATATGAATAAATTTGAACGACAGGTGTATGAAAGCAGTAGCTGTAAATTGCTTTTTAAAATAGCAGCATCTATGACACACACAAAAGATAAGAATAAATCAAGGAAGTAAACTATTCATTCCTATTGTTATGTATTCAACATGCATTTATTTTATGCCTTCTATATTCTGAGTAGTGTGCTGGGCAGCATGCATAAAAGTTGAGTAATGTAAGGAATTATGCACACAAGTTGTTATGGTAACATAAAATAAATATGCTGCCCTATTGAGAGGTCAGAGGAAAGTTCACAGAAACAGTTTTTTGGAACTCAGTCATATGAAGTATCAACAGGAGACAGCTATATCTATAGGATAGAAAATCATTCAGAGCAGAGAGAACAGAAAGCACAAATTCTTGATAATATAAAATATCCTGATGAAGGTTGGGGATTCAGCAGTTGCCTATCACTGGAGTGCAGTGGAGGAATGTTGCAAAATGTAGCTAAGGATCAAACTATGAAAAACATTAACTGCTAAGCTAAGGTATCCAAAATTTATTCTTCAGGTTATTAGTGTATTTTAAGCAAAAGAGTCTCATGGTCATATTAACATTTTAGAAGAACCACACAGCATTATTTAAGATATAGGCTTGGGAAAGAATAAATTGGAAGTAGGGAGGTAATTTAGGAAGCTATTAATTACAATAATACATGTGAGAAGTATATATGAGTTAACTGCTTTTCATGGAAGAGAAAGAGAGGAAGGATGTGAGAGAGAAGGTGAGACCTGTTGAACTTGACTGAGTGGTTAGAGGATTTCTGATTGAGAGAGTAAACCATATTTGGATTGGCTTTTACTTTTTTGGAGCTGGTGACTGGGCAAATGGAGATGGTATTCACAAGGGCACAGAACAAGGAAAGGGAAATGGTACTATTGGAACAGATAATTTTTAAATGAAAGCATTTTTGTGACATCAAGGTAAAAATTACTCTTGATCATATTGAAGTCAACTTACCTTATTACTGGATAGATGTATGGTGAGCTTCATGTTATCATTTTGGATTCAAAGTTTAAAAAGTACATTCATGTTAACATATTTTTAAAAACATGTCTTGAAACATTTAAGCATTTAGAAAATTGTGTGAATTCCATGTACATAGCCCATGAGAGAGAGCAGAAATGAATAAAAGGTCAAATTTTAGGCTAAAAGATGTTAATATAAACTAGAGAATTTTAACCCAGTCATTATAATTAACAGCATTAAGTATTCATATTTCCAGTTAAATTTGGGGGAAATGAGAGGTAATGATTACTTCTCATTTGACCTAGAAAACTATAATTATTTTGAATCAAATTTCCATGGGGTATAATTTACCCATTATGTTGGTCAGCTGGTGCTTGAACTAAGCATTGAAAGTGAAAAACAAGCTACTACTTTAATGTCTCTAAATCCCAGAGTTATTGATAGAACTTGTAGAATTGGAAGCAATGCCTAATGCTATTAACATTTGGGGAGGATAAAAAAATGCTTGTGCTATATATCTATTAATCAAGATATTTTGTCTACAGATAACCAACACTTAAAAACATGTAGCTTAGATAATGAATATGACACATATGTATTTATTGTAAAATTTTTAAATTAGGCAACTTTTCAGCAGTCCGCTGTTCTATTCTCAGAATCTTGACTTTTGTTCTCAAATTTCTCTCTCTAAATTTAAAACGACTGTCATGGCTTCAAGTTTGCATGGCCCCAAAGACACAAGAAAAGGGATCTTTTTCTTTATCTGTTCTCTCTTTAGAGTTAAAACCTTCTTTTCTGGAGCTCCTACAGCATCATTTTACTATGCCATTTTCTAGGTTTGCATCATAACACATACCACTAAATTTATTTCTATCAAAGAAGAGTAAGCTGTGGGATGGGAGAAATAACATTCTCTCGGAGTACCAAGCATGAATCAACCTTGAGTTCTTTTACCATGGAAATAAATAGAAATGACAATAAGGTTGCCAACCAAATTTATCTACCATAATTTTCTGTTAATTTTTTTTGGGGGGTGTGGATATAGACAATTGTAAAATGCTGATTGGACAGTTTACCCTAGTAAACCTGAAATTTCTATAAGGGACATTTTCATTTCCTTTGTTTTAGTTTCTCCAGAACCTAACAGAAGACATAGCTCATAACAAGTACGTAGAACATTTTGATAGAATGAATAAATTATCTATTATTTAACTTTCTTATTACTTATGCATGATTATTTTACATGATCGTTTATTCTACATTCCATCTACTAAAAACAAAAAAAGCATTCATAAATTGTTCATTGAAAATAATCACAGTGCTTCTTAAGGTCTATTGTAAACATATCACTCTGAAACCTCAATATCCTAAAAATTTTAACTCATGCCTTACATCCTTTCATTTCTTATTAAATGAGAATGACATTATTTTAATGTCTAAGATCATTATATCATACCATCCTTAATTATTTTTCCTACCTTACAACTTTTCCAGTAGCTCCCGATCCTTTTGTCTCCTTATTTTCAGCTGCTGAGACTTTCCGGTAATCTGCTCATGGAATATAAATTATTTTGCTTTTTATTAAAAAATATTTATTTAATTCCTAATGAATGCTGGAGATATTAGAGCTGATGGAAACATAATAATAAATACCTTTCTCACTGAGCATACATTCTAGAAAACATGTTGAAGGTGACAAATACATGGACCATGAGTAAAATAAGTACTGGTTGTAATAAATTATTTTAACATAATAAGCAATGGGAGGATGAAGACCGTGGGAAAATACATACTACAGATAAGGTGTCAGGGTGTGAAGAACTAGTATTTAATTCGAGGTCTAAAGGGAGAGTATGTTGAACTGTAGGTGAAAGGACATTTGAAAAAAATGTCTGTATACTCAAGAATTGAGATCTTGTTAGGATTTTTAAAGAAAACCAGTGTAACTAAAAAGGGAAGACTGAATCTGAGGGAGAAAAGTAGAATATTTGATAAAAGCAAGGCCATTTCATTAAAAGCCTCTGCAGATCAAAGTAAGGTTGTATTTGTTTGTTTTGTTTTGTTTGGTGCAATGTTAATAACTAAAGAGATTTAGCATTAATGTGATGATATATTTTACACTTATGGTCATCTGTAGATATATGAAAATTTTTATAGACAGTGAGGTAGATAACAAAAGAAGCTGGGGTGGGTGATTTTCAATAAAGTAGAATAAATAAAATAACAGAAAGCTGAGAATAGGTATTATGGACCACACTTAGATTAGAAATTAGTAGTCAGCAAAAAGCCAGACACCTCTCTCTCT
The DNA here is from genome assembly GCF_018345385.1 of Vulpes lagopus. Lineage (NCBI taxonomy): Eukaryota > Metazoa > Chordata > Mammalia > Carnivora > Canidae > Vulpes > Vulpes lagopus. Next base: position 41,504,442 of record NC_054839.1, read on the forward strand.
CTCTCTCTCTCTCTCTCTCTCTCTCTATATATATATATATATATATATATACATATATATGTTAATTATATATATTTGATACGATGATATATTATGGTTTAATATAATAAGTTTAATGTTATAGTAACTGAATTTAAACTTAGAATTGACTAATCACTTAGTCAAAAACAGTAACTTCTAAACCGGAAGTGACTTATCCTGAACAGCATTGTTTTCCCCTGACAGGAGATGGTAGGAGTACTAATAAATTTGCTAAGATTAGTTGGAGAAATGAATCAGTGTGGCAGTGTGCAAATTTATACCTATTCCCAGTAACAAATGAATATTGCAATTGAAAAGCAGTAGGTAAAATATGAAGTCTGTCCAATAACGTAGTGTATGATAAAACTCTGATATCCAAATACATTAAGTAAATATACAAACATAAGATGGATAAACTGAAGTCAGAAATACTCAGAAAGATATTCCAGACACTTGTCAAGTGACTTTTTATCAAAATATATTAAAGAGTATAGTTAATGGAATTCAAAGAACACCCTCAACCATTACAATACAAATCAGACTTTTAAAAGTAAAATCATTAAAAAAATATAAAATAAAACAAAGGTAAAATCATTTAGGAGAGAACCTGTACAGATTATTTTAAATTATCTTCTGTAAAAATATTAAGCAAAAATTACTTGAATAAACTAGGCATTAAAATTAGTAAAAAAAGTATTGTCTCTAAAATTCTTTTAAGTAAATTATCCTCATTAACCAAGTAAAAGTATAGAATGAAACTCTATAAATGTTATTATTCTTTTTCATCTAAAAAAGTGTACATTTATTTCTGTTTCAATTTTCATTAGTGCATCTTCTCTTACTATTCCCCAAATCGGTCCCCATTTCTTTTTTACATAGAGATGAAATGAAGTAATAATGGTAGTCTGAGATGACTGTATTTCTGTAAAACAGAATTCTTTTTTTTTTAACCTTATAACTGAAATTCCTAACATAAATCATATTAGTTTCACCTTAATGGTAAAACTACTTTCAATCACTTCCTGTTTATAAATGTAACATTTTTACTTTGCTGAGGTTTTGTCATCTATTCATATCTACCCACACATAACACTTTGTACACTTTGGAGGTGATTACAACTCCTTTAAATCCTAAAAAGAAATATGTTTTTCCTTAATTCTAGTTTTCAGAATATATGGAATGAATGAATTAGGATGTGAATCGAATACTAAGAATACGATCAAATTAAGCCAGGAGAGAGTTTCTTTAATAAAATATAAGATAGGGATCCCTGGGTGGCACAGCGGTTTGGTGCCTGCCTTTGGCCCAGGGCACGACCCTGGAGACCCGGGATCGAGTCCCACATCGGGCTCCCGGTGCATGGAGCCTGCTTCTCCCTCTGCCTGTGTCTCTGCCTCTCTGTCTCTCTGTGACTATCATACATAAATAAATAAAAATTTAAAAATATATATATAAGATAGATTATTATTTTCTGTTGAGCAAAGAGCCTATTTTGAATTTTTAGAATTGAATGTCTCTGATGAAAAATATTATAAGAAAGTGAGGGACGCCTGGGTGGCTCAGCTGTTGAGCATGTGCCTTCGGCTCAGGGCCTGGTCCCTGGATATGGGATCCAGTCCCATTGGGCTCCCTGCAGGGAGCCCGCTTCTCCTCCCTCTGCCTATGTCTCTGCCTCTCTCTGTGTGTGTCTCTCATGAATGAATGAATGAATGAATGAATAAATAAATAAATCTTAAAAAAATAAAAAAGAAAGTTAAACTTTTAATGCAGTGGTAAGTATATTTTTATAACTATATATGATATTATGAAGTAATGAAGAAAGATACATACTTTTAGTAAAAATAATAGCATTAAGGGAAATGGCATGGAAATATTAATAAATAGAACTGTTGCAGAAATTAGCAAATGTTCTTTTATAAATCTCATGATAACATTTCTCATTTCATTTTAATGAGAACATAGTAATTTAATTTATTTTAATGAAATGTTAGAGAATAAATTAGGCAAAATCAGACTCATAATGAGTGAATTTAGGAGGGAACACATAGAACATTGTGATGAATTGCTAAATGCTTAGAAAGTAATTATTGAAATTACTGGATAATAGATCTAAATTTCAGTACAAAACTAGAGATATTACAAGGAACAAAGGCAGCTTTTGAAAGTTTACTCATTAATCAAGAATAACGAAAAAGTTTCTCATTCAATATCAATTGATGTTTTTGCTTCCACACTGTGTGTCCTTTCTTGCCCAGTGTGAGCTCGACCTCTTTCCCTCAGATCCACTCACTCTGACTCATCAAATGCTTCTCCTGGGCATGTGTGTGTCCGGGTTTGAAAGACCGGATTGATGTCAGATTATCTGACATGATAAAAAATGAGCAAACAAAATGACAACGACATAACACAGGAGGCATTTGCCCTGCTCAGTCTGTTCTACTTCTGGCACTAAACGTGTCCTGCATCTTTTACCAAACAACGCAAAGCATTGATTATCTTGTTTGTTGATGAGGATATGCTAAAAATAAAGACGAGTGTGACTGTTGAGGAAGAGTCAAAATCAGAACTTTTGAGAATGTTAAATATCGCCAAAATGATGTTTTGAACTGAACTGTGGAAAGAGAGGATATTAGTTTGGCTATCATACACTTCTTCATCTACTTTGTGGACCACTTGGATTTAAACAAAAAGTAGCATTCTAAAAGTAGTGGCTACATTTTATGAAAACAAAAAGCTGTTTGGCATATATTATTTATGATATCAGTTGTTGAAGCCTTGTATGGGGAGCATGCAGATGTGTAGCATCATCATTCTCCATTTTGGGGGCATAGACAACTAATGAGGCAGCAAGTGTCTTTGAGTGATTCAGCTGATTCACAAAGGGAGAGGCCACAGATCTTTTCAGCTGTGCTTCCTTAACTCTGGTCATTGTGTCACATTAGAGGGGGTACACAATGACAACTCTATAAACACATGAATGGGTCAGGACACTGTACGAGGAAATGAGGCTTCGCGGTGAGATGATTTAGTAGTGTAGCCATAGGCAAACGCAAGATTCTTTACTTCATAAAACGTTGAAGCATTTTTCCCATGTTATCATAAATTCATCATCCTCTATTATTTCCCTTTCAGAGACAAATATGTCTACTATAATGGGTTAAATACATTTGTCTAAAGTACAAATGTTTTGTCACTTTCTGGGACACTTAACTTGCCATTTTTTTTTTCCAAGAGCCTCTTTTAGTGAGTAGGACCTACTGACCACCTGTAACTGGTAGGTCTCATTTTATTAGATACACAAGAAAGGACAGTTGTATTTAACCATGCCTCCTTCCCAGGTCTGTTGGCTCAAAGCAGCAAATATGTCTCTTCTCACCATTCATTCACTTGTAAATATATTACAGTTTATTTTACTTACAAATTTGTCAGTTTAAAAAAGTTTCTATCCCAAGTCAACAATAAATATGTATTATTAATTCAAGCAAATTCTTTAGAGATTTATCAGTTACTACCTGCATCCTAAATCATTTCCTTCCCTGTCTTCTGGCTGCTTCTCTGTTCTCTTTGTAGGAAATACATTCTTCTGCATATTCCTTTAATATTGTTTTACAGTGTTTGACTCAAACTTCTCTCTCTCTTCATATACTCTTTGGATGATCCTATACATTTCCAAAGGTCAATGGTCATTTATATTTCTTTTATCTTTCAAATTTATCATTCCTAAAACAGTCTCTTGAACTTTGGAAAAATATATTAACCTTATAACAGAAACATGTATAAACTTTACATAAGTTCCTCCTTCTAAGATTACATAGTTTGGGGAAAGCAATTTTCATTCATATTGAGTCTTCCTTTCCGAAAAATAAAAGCCATCTCTAATGTTTTACTCCTACTTGCAACTCAAATGCAATGATAAAGTCCAGTAAAAATTTCATTACAAATATTCTATCAGCCTATCATCACTCCTACTAACATCCTAATTCATCATACCATCTTCTGGTGCCTGGACTCATCCTACAGCTTCCTTCTGCAGCAGAAGTGACTGACCTTCAAAGGACATTTTTTTACCTGTCAAAGACTGCGAGTGTAAGTTATGATCAGTTACAGAAAAGTAGTCAGAGAACAGTGTGCAAATTTTAAACCTTTTCCAGATGCCAAAATGGCAGTTGTAACTGTAAAGCAGTCTGCAAACTATGTTTCTTCAATAAAAACTGGGAGCATTTATATGCTAATAAACTCTCCTCAAAACCAATAATAAGGGATCCCTGGGTGGCGCAGCGGTTTGGCGCCTGCCTTTGGCCCAGGGTGCGATCCTGGAGACCCGGGATCGAATCCCACATCAGGCTCCCGGTGCATGGAGCCTGCTTCTCCCTCCGCCTGTGTCTCTGCCTCTCTCTCTCTCTCTCTCTCTCTGTGACTATCATAAAAAAAAAAAAAAAAAAAAAAAAAAAAAAAAGCATAAGAGAGTTGGAAGAAATGCATGCTTATTTGAAGATTTAAAAAAAAAAAATAATAATAAGCCACAGCATAAATAATGTAGGTAGAATTAGCCTGAAATACAATTATTCTAAGACTCATTAATATAGCAATATCTAATGAGTTAAACAATGTGAATGAAAAAACGGTATTTGGTAATATCAATATTTAGATCTATGTGTGCCCTATATATTTTCCAACATTTTATAGACTTTAAATTTGAATATATTATATAAAAACTCCTCATAATCTTCACATCTACCACCCTACTTTAAGCCAGTATCTTTTTTACTACTGCACCATAGCACCTATACCAGAAGTTGGCAAATTTACTTGCAAAAGGAGAGGTAGTAACTATTTTAGGTTTTGGTCAGGAGGCAAAATTAAGAGTATTATGTACGAACAGTTGATTTCTGTGATCCATGATAGTTACATTCTATGCTTCTAGGGGAAATATGAGGTTAGGTGCCTGTGAGCCTCTGAACACAACATTTGTATGAATCATTTCAAACTTACTGGTTTTCTGTGTGTTTCTGTTTAAAGACACCTTACTGATTACATATCGTGGATTCATTAACACAAAACTCACAGCCAACAGCACTGTAATTCATGCCTAAACAGATCTTATCTGAAACATGTATTTTCTCCATAAAATACATCACAGCCTTTTTGCACTTTGGAACACTAAACAGCACATTAGCACTAATCTAGGAAATAATGAAATCACCAAAAGAAAAAAAGAAGAAAGTAAAATAAAATAATGTGAAAAAAGTGGCATGAAGTACACATATGAAAAGAAGAGCTGATTCGAGAAGGTAGATTGTGGCTTTGTTTAAACTCAGCTGGGAACATATTTATCGAGTGACTCAAATCTGCTGCTGTTCTGTATACGAGCACATGTGCTAATAATTGTTCAGGTGCCTTGAGTATTGATTTGGGGTTAAATACATCTTGGCAAGTAGATAAATTTGCAAATACAGAATCTGTTAAAAAGGGGGATTAAACTGTACTTCTATAATAGACATTTAAGAATATAAAATAATTTCCAGTTCATGGGTTTTGTAAAAATAGGTTGGATTTGGTTAGTTGTCCATAGTTTGCTGACACCTAATTTGAACTACTCTTGGGATCCCCCTTTATTTACTCTGTTCTTCCCAGAATCTGCAATCAGACAAAACAATTCATGACATTTTTTGTTCAAATGTATCCAAAGGATTCCCATATTCCCATAATAATATTCTAACTCCTTACTGTGTCCCACAAATTCCCTCCAAGTCTTCAACTTACGCCCTCCAACCACTGAAACTATTCCACTCAAATTGACTTTCTATTATTGGATATTATTGGAATATGGCAAATTTATTTCTAGTCCAAGGTCTTTCCACATGCTCTTTCTCCTACATGAAATAGCCGTATGTCAAGATTTTTGCAAAAAAGTTCTTTGTATCATGAAGGTGCCGCTTACTATTCCTGATAAAGAAAAGCCTCTCCTTTAAAATGGCTACTCCTTTACTTTCTCTTGTTTTCATGCTGAATTTTCTTTAATATAATTTATTGCTGCCTGATATCACAGTACATATTCACTTACTTGTTTTCATTCACTGTTTCACCACGAGGGCAGGGATTTCATTGGACTTGTTCAATACATGTCTAGACATGTAGCATGTAGTAGATCTCAGTAAATATTTGTTTAATCAGTGAGTGTTGAAAGATTATGCTTTCTCTGCTATTGTTTCATTCTAACAATGCATTGTGTGGACATTTACCCAAGTTATAAAAATAGAGAAAGCTATACTTTTATTGATCTTACAATCTGCATCTTTAAACGCTCCTTAGAATTAAACAATAATCACCCAAATCCTATAAATCTCCCAAATAGTTCCTCCAGTGTGTATCTTTCTTCATCGCAGGAACCTAAATAAACTTAATTTTTTCTGATAATTTGCTACTTCTGGGTGGCCATTTTCTATTGGTCTTTGGCATTACTAGGCTCTCTAATATCTTCTAAATCATTTTTCCAATTATCCAATATGTATTCATATTCTTCACCTCTCATCTTTGTAAATTATTAAGTGATTAATAATTTAATAACACCTATTGCCTTGCCACTAAAATTGTGTTCCACAGACCAGTAGCATCAACATAATAGAAGTGGAGAATTGCAGTCCATATCCCAGAAATATTGAATCAGAGTTTAAATTTTTATAGGATCTCGAGATGATTTATATGCCTACTAAATTTGAAAAGCACTGACAGTGGGCTAAGATGGTGGAATACTGATCTGGAAGCTAATGGCATGTCTCTGAAGTGTTTACTCAATTCAACTAGGGAGCTAAGTAAAATTATAGAACACAATGATTATTATTCTAGGAATGTGCAGAGAGTGATCATCCTGGAGGACCACAAACATCCCAGGAGAGTCAGAAAAGACTTCCCAGAGTCAGTGACCTCTGGAACTAAGGTAAGACTTAAATGAAGAGGAGAATGCAATAGGTCAGTATTAAGTAAATGTTTCATACATGAAAGATGTGATGTTCTTCTTAAGGACAAATGTCAGATCACGTTTATCTTTTACTCCCAATAGTTGTTGGTCCTTAGCAAATACTCATTGAATGAATAAATACATGGACGAATGAATCTACTTCATACTCAGTGCTTTTTCCACCATGAAATATTTGCTAAGCTAGTTGTCATAAATGGGGAAATATCCCTTTGTTACCAATATATATCATATATCTTATATGTAGAACAAACCTAGTCTTCTTCTTCATCCATGAATGTTTTCTGGATTTCCAGAAAAACTAATTTTGTCATTTGGACACTTACCTCCTCAAAATTACTATGTGACAAAATTGAATATTAGAATGTTTTCTAATTGTTATATGATTGTTAGTCTGTTCTTGATGGGCTAACCTGTTCTATTTCATACCATACAGTCCTGAATAACATACACATGATTTGTTATTTTGATTAAGAATTTGGTCGACTTGGGCATGAATAAAAACAAGAAAAAAGAAAGCTGCAAAATTATAGCAAGATGTCCTAATTTATACTGTCTACTCATGATATCTCTAATTCTTTTTTTAAACCACAGAATTTTTTTAAAAAAATCTCAACTATAAATTATTATTTAGCCCAGTAAATTTATTTGCTGTTTTGGGACAACAAGCATAACAAGTAATGCTTTACTACGCATTTACATTTAAACAAATATTTTCCTCTTTTTATTGTTGTAGAAAAATTATTGGTTATATAAAAAGTATTTTTACATATCATACTTGTCAGTTACATACAATATAGCAATTCAATAGAGATCACTTGAGAGTAGGTACATTAAAAGAGTAGGTACATTACTTACTAAAAATATTTCTCCTTTAATCATTTCATTATAACATTGACAATGAATGTTTCTTCAGATTTAATGCCCTCTTTGACCTTCTGAATTTATTATGTGCATAAAGCAGCTAAAAAATTAGGAAAAGTCACTTTTATGAGTTACAGTTATATAGTGACTAGCAAGAGACTTGGTGTTTGTGAATTTATCTAGGCATGTTTGCTCTGTGATGTAAATTGCCCAGATGTTTTTTTTTTATTTAAATTGAAGTTAGTTAACATATAGTGTATTATTAGGTGCAGGGTAGAGTTTAGTGATTCATCAGTTGCATATAACACCCTGTGCTCATTACATCATGTGCCCTCCTTAATGCCCATCACCCAGTTACCCCATCTCCGTTGGAACAGTGTTTGTTCCCTAAGTTAAGGGTCTCTTATGGTTTGCCTCTCTGTTTTTATCTTATTTTTCCTTCCCTTCCCCTATGTTCAACTGTTTTATTTCTTAATTCCACTTGATTTAATAAGCTTTATGTGCCAAAGTTCATTATCTTTGAGCACATATGAAGATATTTTCCACCATGTTTTTTTTTTTCCACCATGTTTTAAACTATCTTTAATATGTCAAGTATAACAATAACTGGGAATCAATGCCTCTTATAATTTTATTAATCATATCAAATCACTTCACCAAATCAAAGCTAAGAGTCATTCAGAAAAAAAATACTTATAGTATATTTGGGGCAGCAGTTTCTTACCTACAAGCTATAATCTTTACCAATATTTCAAAATCAATACTTATTAGAGAAAAGAGCTATAACACGTATAGTATCACAACTTTTATTGGGTTTTCCTTGCTCTATAATCAGGCTTGCAAGTAACAACTCAGGCTTCAGTCCACATTTGAGGAAAGATTTTGATATATACTCATGTCAAATACAGGGTTGCAGTTTATATTTTTCATCTAGAAAATAAATTGCTATTTCAAAAATTGTTTTCTTTCCTCTAATACTTCTATTGCTTCTCTTCTACTTTAGAGTTATCTAGATATATAGATGCCATCACAAGTGCCTTACCTGCCGTAAGTTACAGCTATAAAATTAATGATATAATCACATGTTTCAAAATCGTACAGTGCACGTGGGTGGCTTTGTAATGTTTTAAATGTTATTTTATATGTAATCAATTCACTTACTATCAATAATTTTTTTAAAAAATTATCATGAGATGTTCTCTTTCTTGAGTCTTATATATGCATAACAAGCATGTTTTATTACTAGCTGACATTTAAAACACAATTCTGTCTCCTTTTTCTGCTTGGAAAAATTGCTAGCTAATATGATAACAGATTTTTTTCAATCTCAACCTTGTTGAATTTCATTGGGTATATACAGAAACTGTCAGAGAATGAAAGTAAGAAAAATAGCACTCAGCAGATTGTGGGATAAGTAGAGAGAAACATGTTCGTGGATGAGATAAAATAATTTAAAATACCTTTGGTTTAAAAACTGTGGGTCCTTGGCTTCTCACTGAGTTATGTGATCCTTTAAATGGTTTAAGGTTACAATTAGAAGTGAATTATAACAACTCTCAAGAGATTAATCTATATTTCAATCATGACCTTCAAGTAAAGTTGAGTAAATATTCTCAAAAGAAAGGAAAATGCATGTATATACAGTTACTTGCATTAAAGGGGATAAGATTTATACTAGAAAATGCAAACTTTTAATTGCATCTATTGATTGCAAAGTGAGAAAAACAGAAATGTGAAAAACCTGTGGTGTTAATAGTAAGATCTATAGCTAACACCTCCTAATACTAAAGTTAATTGCTTAAGAACTGAAGAAAATAATAGGTTTATATAAGGGCTGTTCAAATTCTAATTTTGATATAGAAAATAGATTAGGTTTGCTATCTGTATACTGGTTACAAAGTAAAGGGGAAAATCTGAAATATTGGCCAGAATCAAGAAAGACCAAAGCTAGGTTTTACTGATAATTAAAGCAAGCTATCTGATGAGATGAAACAGAAGACAGTATTCCTGTTATCCTGGAGATTTATACCAAGTTTTTCATATTTTCAAGTTTGTTTTCCAAAAGGTAGCTTATTTCAGAAAAGTTACAGAGCCAGTTTCTTTGCATTCTGTACATATACTCTGTTTTGTTTGCTTGTTTTGCTTTTAGTACTCTAAAAGAAAAACACAATTTCAGGTAGGGTTTTTTTGGTGTGTGTGTAGTTTTCCTTGCAGATGCCATGTTTCTTTTTCTTTTTTTCTTTTTCTACATGAAAGTTGTAAGGTTTTTCCTTAATTGATATTTATGGACAATTTTTTTTTCTTATAACTCTTGCCTGGAATTCTACAGATGCTTAGTTTGCCAACTGAGGTCCTCAGCTCAGGGAAATTTTTTTCTCTTGATTTTAGTTACTGCCTTTCCACCAAAAGTAGTATAGTTTGAATAAGAATTTTTAAGGATCACTCCCCTTGTAGAGTCCACAGGTCTCTTAACCCACATCTTCTCTAGAATCTACTACATTGTTGGTCTTCACTAGAGTGCTCTAAACTGCTTCTCCAACCAAGTTATTGCCCATTCCATAAAGGAGAAAACCCTGCCACTGGTTTTTCTCTGCCAGGACACAAATGAAGTACTAGATTGCACTTGATCTTGCAGACCAATGGTATATGGGGAAGTGTGAGGATTTACTTGAAAAATAAGAGGAAAAATTTAAAAGGTATTGTTGTTGTTCATGGGGGATGGGAGTGGAGTAGGAATGTTAAAGTATTAAGATCTCAATTCCAATCTTTCTCTTCTATAAGCCTTGTTATTTCAAAGCCATGGCTTAAACATTCAAGACAGAACTATTAGCTCAAACTAGCTAAGTTTCTTATCTGAAACAAAGTAGCCTGATCATTCCAATTTCTAGTAAGAAGAGAATGGAATTATAAATGATGTGGTATTTCCAACTTTCCTATTTCCAAAAGGAAGGTTTTTTTTTTTTTTTTTTTGCTTTCTTTTCCCTCTACTTCTTCCTTTTTCTCCTTCTCTCTCTCTCTCCTTTCATTCTTCTTTCTTTATAAACGATATACAATGAATCAAAATCTAGGCAAAAGTTCATGTGATCATTTATAACTATAAATTAAAATATTACTGTTTCAATATATTCTATAATTTGTAGCAAATTGTTTGCTTCCTTTTTGTCTTCTCTCTGACTAAACTGTGTAATAACATTTCTGACAAGGGATTGGAAAATGTAGACACTGACTGAATAGTTACTTTTCAGAAACAATTTTACATTAAGGAAGGAAGACCTAAATCTCTGGTGGTCACTTTTTATTTCCACATCAAGATAGCACCATGGCACATTTACTGTGTTAAGGCTTAACCAAAGTACAATGCAAATAAAGTGTTTAGGCTGTAATTCTCATTATTCAACTAAATTGATCTTCTTTGCATTAATCTTTGTCAGGGTGTTTATAAATCATTGATTTCTTACTAATTGAATAATACGTATTGGATATAAAGTTGAAAACTATGACCTTGATTAAACTTTTCAAATAGGAGATGGAAGTTTTGTTGATTGCTATTTATTTTTTGTGAAACAAGGAGGACATATTGCATCTGCTTCATTCATTTTCTTTGAAAGGATATAGTCTGAATACACTTTTTAACTTGCTTATTCAAATACACTTCCTATTTGGCTGCTGAGCAAAAGCAAGTAAAATGCCCATTTTCAGAATTATATATAGGATTTAAAAACTTGCAGGATATCTGACTTGCAGGATGGAGTTATTCTAGACTTTTCTATCTTTACTAATGTCACTAGAAAGCATAATACATCTTAAATATATTGCAACAGAATTCTGACAAAAGTTCTGTGAGTTCTGTAGCATAAGGAGAAATGCCAACACTTAATTGAGTTTTTCTCCCAAGTTCTCATTTATCTTCTGATTGATTTACTATGACATTTATTTCCAATTCAAACATTTGAAACACACTGCATGTATAGTACCAGTATTCCACCTTAGTTCTATTGTAAGCAGCATTTAGTATAGCAATGATTCTTATAGAACATGAACATTATTTCACATTCCTTCCTGCTCAGCAGAATAGACAAATAGTATCAATTTATCCCATTTGGAAAGGTAGATAAAATTATTTTTTCACTCCTTTCTTCAGTTGCTTGGCTCATACTATTTCAGTGTTTGCACCTACATGCCATGTGCACACACATGCACTATCGAATAGTCCATCTTTCAATGCTTGTTAAAAATTTCACAAATGTTTTTAGTAAGCATTATTTTCTAGGAAATAATGTATCTATTCATATAAGCTGGTACAAGAGTATAAGCTATATTAGCACATTCTCAAAAATGCTATGGTTTAAATAACAGAGTCTACTTTTCTTTCACATTATCAACTACAGGATAATTTAGGGAAGTCCATCAAGTCAGCCAAGCTGGCAGGTTGGCTCTGATTTCCCCATAATTTTGTTTTCTTCTGAGTTCAAAGCAGCAGTGCTGACATGTCTTAAACAGCAGGCATGGGGGAAAATGCAATCCAGGGTATATGACTTCAACTTTCAGGAGATTATCCAGAAATTTCACATGCTATTGTAAAGGAGGATGATAAACTCTCCTTTAGGTAGGCAACAAGGTACCTAGGGAATTCTATTACTAAGGTGACGAAAGAATAGATGGATGCTAGGGATAATTAAAATGCTTTGCTCATATTAGGAACAGTGGGTTGATTATGATTATCATGTGGTAAAAGTTTTTTTTTTTTACATCAGTTATCTTTACCATAGACTTTTCTGAAAAGAGAATGACGTATCTGTTCCATATTTGTGGAAATGGATGAACTCAAAATGAAGAGGAATAATGATACTTCTATTATCCAAAATTTTTTGTGGTGTGTTTTTTCCATTTTTGTAAATGGCAATTGCACACATCCAGTTGCTCAAGAATTTTTTAAAAAGTCATTTTTATTACTTCCCTTCCCTTCTTCCAAATCCAACTCCTTGAAAAATGCTTTGATATCTATCTCCAAAATATATCCTGAATTATGCTTACTTTCTGTTCTACAGTCCAAATGATTTTAGCAATCATTTAGCAACAATCTTTTAGCTGGTTATTTCAGTTTTTCTATTACCTCTTTCTTATGATTCCCAGTTAAGCATCATAATCTTCTAAAAATATGTCACTTTACCTTTAATAACTCTCTAGTAGCTTTTCCTTTGCAATTTAAGTATTACCCGACCTCCTTATTATAAAGTTATTCTCAATTACACTTCCATATTCATCTCCAATCCCATAGATCCATAAACTCACCTGCTCAAAATACCTTATGTATATTGGCCTTGTTGCTTTTGGCTGTGATGGCAAACTCAGTCTAAGCCTCGGGATCTTTGTAATTGTGATTCCCTCAACCTGCATCATGCTTCCCCAAGAAATTTTCCATGGCTAGGCTATGCTTGTTTTTCAGAATCCAACAAAACCACCATATCTTAGAGTGTTTTCTTCCTAACCATTCTATTTACAATCCCCATCCTACCATGACTTTATGAACATGTCTTTATGTAAAACATGTTGTTTATTGATTTTTACCCTCACAGAATGTAAATGCCATGAGCAAATAAATAACAACTATTTTTTTTCCTTTTATCATTATATCCCCAGGATACATAACAGTGCCTGGAACACGTTAGGTTATCAGGACATTTTCTTGATTGAATAATTTGATGTATCCATCTCAGTATTGCTTATCCCATGAAACAAATTCTCTAGTTCTTATCAGCTTTTTCAGAACTCAAGTTTCATTTTTTCATCAGGAACTTCAACAAGGTGCAGTTACTGCCAGCTAGTCAGTAACTACAGTTCCTGAGAGTCCATTTATACCCCCTTCCTCCCTCTCCTCAAATGTTGCATATTATTTGTTCCACTCTCTCCCCCCCCCCCCCATGCAAACACACAAGGGTTTATTTACAAGCTCAAGCTTGGGTCCAAGTATACCCGACACAGCAGAGCAGGGACTTGGACCCTGAGGTGGGTTTCAGCTTAGTGTTTTATAGGCTGGTCTAGGGGCTCTTCAGAAATGGTGGAGGAATTTCTCAAGTTCTGTTTACATTTTGATATGGGGCTTTCAAGGGCATTGAGCTCTGTTCTTATTCTAATAGGGGCTTTCTGCCCTTGGCTTGGGCTCTGTTCTTATTCTAATATGGGGCTTTCTAGGATGTTAAGCTGTAAACTGTTTTCTTCCTGTAACTGAAGTAAGATAAAGTTCAGCTCTTATTCACAGGGGCCTGGGATGGCTGTATTTGTGATAACGCTGAACTTAAAGTGGAACAGCCTTAATTTTCTCAGCCTCCACATTTCCCCCTCTCAGAGGAACCTAAGGAAGGACCCAATCATGGGTCCAGGTTGCTCTCAGAGTGAGCCAGGGGGAATGATTAAACCAGGATTCTAACCAACCTTGTTGCTATTCTCACTCCCATTTACATTCCATGGAAGAAGCAACATCTTACGTTTAAGGCAGCACATAACCATCCCCACCCCACCCTTTGTTGTAAGAAGACTAAGTCTAATCCCCTTCTATTGAAAGACAACCTCAGACTAGGAGTCTTGGAGGTGGGAAATAAGTGAGAACAGCGCAGTCTTAGCTTTAGGGGATTGTCCTTGTTCTGTTGGCTTTTCCATTCTGGAACAAAGTCTTTGAGAATGGCGTGTGGGTCAGCTGGCCGGATGTGGGTGTAGTGGACCCAGGGAGCAATCCCGTCCTCGACCTTGAGAGCGGTGGGAGTGGTCAGGATCACGATGTAAGGTCCCTTCCAGCGAGGTTGAAGTGTCCGGTGTTGGTATCTCCGCACGTACACACAGTCACCTGGCCAAATCGATGGGAGTCTGGGGGTGGCCCAGTCTCATAGAGGGCCCTCAGCTTAGGCCACACTTACTCATGGGTTCATTGTAATATTTGGAGGGAGAAATGAAGTTGGTGATCTTAACATTTTTTTAGTACACAAGTTTATTTGGGGAAGATATTTAATAAAAAGTCATGATTGTTAACTTTTCCACATATACATGCAACATAAGAGCATATTTAGGTATAATGCAAAGGAGTGACTAATAGTTTATATAAAACATCTTCCACTGTAATTTTTCCATGTTCATTAAATGTGCACCTGGGTTTGACTTACTAACATGACTACAAAAAAAAAAAAAAAAAAAAAGAAAGAAAGAAAGAAAAACTTTTCACCAACTCTTATCAGTAAGTAGACACGTCTTTAATTTTCTCATTAGGGATGTTTTTACTAATTTAACATTTTCTTTATTTTTAAATTTACACATTTGTATCATTATTCTTTTTTTAAAGATTTATTTATTCATTTTGGAGAGAAGGGGGGGAGAGACTCTCAAGCAGACTTCCAAGTGAGTGTGGAGCACAACTTAACTTGAGGCTCAATCTCATGACCTTGAGATCATGATCTGAGCCAAAATCAGTTTGGATGCTTAACCAATTGAGTCATCCAGGTGCCCCTGTATGTTTATTCTTAAGATTTTTTTAATGTGGAAAAAAGAGCTTATATGTTTAAAAGTTTTTAGAAATAGTAGAAAAGATAATTTGGATTTTATTAGATTTCAGTGTTAATAAAGTATAGCACATAAGATGCTTTTGACTCTAACAAAATCACCAACTCAGATTTGCTTAAATAATAAACAGTTGTTTACTTGTATGAAACCAGGTTCAGAAGACAGGCTAACTCCAGAATGACTTATCAGAGTTCTCACGCTCTTCTTTAACAATTCCTTAGAATATGACTTCTCCCATGAACTAATTTGGTCACATAGTATATCCACTTTTGAAAATGTTGAGATATAATTTATTTGTCTTTATTGTTAAGCAGGGAACCCATTTGCAAAAACTTTTCAGAAGACTTCCCTTTAGTCAAATTTGCCAAGAGAATGTCAATAGCTGGCAGGTAAATAGTATTTTTGCCCATTATTGTCTTAAATGAATTATTTATGATGGAATGGATCATATGGAATCAAACAACTATTTTCTGGTATTTACATATTTAACAAAGGCAGCTTAACAACAAATATGCATGTGAAAATAAAGAATATTATTGAAGTATAGCATTAGTATTCGGGATCTGTAACACAATGACATCTGCATCCCAAAGACTTTCAGCTAGAATCAGAACTGCTTGCTAAGGGCATTTAGAAGTGTGAGGGTATTTTTAATTGTTATAAACATTAAAGAGTATAGTGGTCATAAGCCAAAGATGATACTCAATAATACATAGGTTAGTCTTACACAATTAGACATATAAAGAAACACTGATCAGCTCATATTTATGTAGATACATATTATAAATAATCATGTCAGTGTCAAAATTAATACATAAATAGACATGCAGATTTATATATGGTCATATATATCATGTTAAATATACTATAACAAACATGCATTCAATTATTCTTTTTGGTAGTGTTGTATCTTACATGAGCCCTGTGCTCTTAGAAAGCAGCAATGGTTAAGAAATCCTCCCACCCTTTTGTATTCCAAGACATGGCTGCCTGCAAGGAAATCAACCTTTTCCATAACAGAGGTATGACTTACAAGTGCTTCCATCATTTACCTATAACAAGTTCAGATAGAGACTTTCCAAACTCCATTGCCTTTATAAATTATTAGCTTTTTACGTCAACTGACAAATCAGCTATTTGACTTGACTAACTTTAGTTCATTTTCCCTCTGTCTTTGAAAGCCTAGAACTTTGAGCTACCACCAGCCTGTGCCAGTATCTGAATATAGAACAACCAGTCTGAGAATCTTGTAATCTCAAGGAAAGACATGTCCTGTACAACTGCCCTATCAGGCCACATTTCAAGTAACTCCTCAGTACCCAGTACTTACTGCCTTGTTTATCCCTCCCTATATATAGGAAATTTCCTTCTGCCTAACTTATGAAATGATTGCAAGGTCATATGGTGTCAAGGTTTCCCCTACTGCATAGTCTTTTTGAACAAAGTCTCTTCTTATCCAAGTCTAGATTTTTAATTATCTTTCAATAAATGTTCATTGAGTGTCTATCATATGCTAGCCACTAAGAACAAGTGACTTACCAAACTGCCTTGGTAAATCAGATGTTAAAGAAACAGGGCTGGATTGTTTTAAACTAAATGGCACAGGAGGGTTCCTTTAAGTGAGTCATACTATAGTTTAGTCCTAAAAGAGAAAATGGAGCTACTTTTCAAATAGTGACATGGAGTGTTCCAGAGAGAAGGAATAAAATGTATGAAAGGATATAAAATAATAATGCATTCATTTTTAAAATCCAGTGTGATGCAGTTATTTAAACAAATCCCCCCCAGTTAATTACATTATTTAAATGTTTACAATTTTACATGTAAATTGTCACAGAAAAATCAGTGAACGCAGCTTTGCAGGAGTGGTTGGGATTATTGCTTGTCTGAAAACAAATCAAGGGCGTACACATTTTTGATTATGTGCTTTGTTCCTCTGTGAAAAAAATTGATTAAATAATGAACTTCTGAATTGATATTGACAATTTAATACGAGAAAGTTTCTGACACACGATATTGTGCCCCAAGTAATACCAAACTAAGGTACACACTCAATCAGCTATCAAAACTGAGTACAAACTCCTGCTTTGTGCCAAATTATTTTTCAGATTTTTTTTCCTCAGAGAGTATAAGCTTAGTTCCTTAAACAACATTTTTAATGAATTCAAATTAGTATGTCAAATATTTATTTGAGTATTTATTGGCATTGCATTATTAATGTTCCTTGGATAGCTATGATTTTTACAATAAAATTGCACCTAGTATTGTTATTAGGTCACCTTCACCTCTGCTTTTCTAAAGTATGCTCATAATGAAGCTGTAGTATCTTAAACTTCAGATTCCGCTGTTATACATAAAGTTTTGGTTTGCTTGATGTAAAATGTGCTGTGTCCTCTGTAATATTCCACCATGTTCATTAAAAATGAGATAACTTAAACAATAATATTTTAACATATATACAACACTAATTGTCCTTTAAATATATTTATACTCTTTCTATAGCACTAAGAAGATCAGTTACTCCATGTGAAAGTTTATAGGCTATAACAGATTTATGATGAATATTCCAAATGCTTTCTTTAATAAACAGTTAAAATACTGAATGCAACATCTATCAATTTTGATCAAGTCTTATGACTCCTAGAATGTTTTTTCTACCTCCCACCACAAGAGATGATATGTAGTGGTAAATCTATCTACTTGTCCACACTCAATGATGTTATGTGATTAAGATACATAAAATAGTTTTGACATAAAACTATTTTTAAAAAATCATTTTGATACATTTAATATTTTAACCCTCCTATACTGGTAAGCCCATTAAGACCAGGTGTCCAACGTCTCAGTGGAATACACAATTCTTTCCCTCTCCCTGCACTGGAGCATTGCAAATTGGAGGTGAAAAAGCCAAAATGAAACCTAAATGCTCTGCTCTCTTTCTTCCTGAATTTAAACTCCTCGACTTTCTTGCTTTTGAGCTTCAAGTTGTTAGAAAATGAGACACAGAACATAAAATATAAGCCATTGGACTTGACAGACCCACAGGGAACAACTAAAAAGTGTGCTACCTTTATCCCCTCATCTTTCCTGCCAAATGAACATTCCCCCAACCAGACTCCCCCACACACCCTTTTTTTTTTTTTTTTGGCAGCTTCTGTCTGCAAGACATAGTGTCTCTCCATTTGGCATATAGCTGTCCTGACAGCTACCTACTAACTTTTGAAAATTTTCCTGTTCTCATTAGTTTCATTTTTGAATCATTATTCTAACACTTTTATATTTTATAGTAGATTTTCTCTATACAGTTCCCCTTCTTTCTTACCTGGATTCCTTCATAAGGATATTGAGTCAGCTAAGTATGACCTAAAGCCAACAAGTCAAAGGGAATTAAATTAAAAATGTAATATCTGTAAACACTAAAAAGTTATATAATAGGCAACCAATGTGATTAATTTATAACATATATTCCTATAAAAAGCATTCTGAAAAGATAGCACCGTCTAACTCATGATTTTAAAGATATGTTCAGAACACTAAATGTATCATTGGTATTTACATATCTCAAATTTTAGGTCATTGTATTGAAAGGCATTAATTGACTGTTAACCTTACATCTTTTCTAGAATAAAGTAGGCTATATACAAATAAATTAAACAGATTAAGGATCCTTAAATTATTTATCAATACATTCCTTTTCTTTCAGATTTAAACCAGTTTACAATAATGAATTATGGTGAGCAGTAAGAGAGGAAAGTTAAAAAGAATGGCTGCTCACCATAATTAATGAAGCAATGCAATTGGGGTGAATACACATTCAGGGGTTCTTGTACATATTTTGTCTTCATTTTTTGGGGAGAGCTGGTAACAAAATGGAAATGATCTCCTTACTCTACTTTAAAGTTTATCATCTGCTTAATGATGATGATTATTCAATAAGTGCACGTTCAGTGCATTTAGCACAAGCCAAATGTAATTTAGCACAATACCTTTGAGGAAAAATACTTTAATGATTATGACACTTCAGAGTCATTTGTTTTCTTCCAGTGAGAGTACTTTGGCATCTATAAGAATTGGAGAAATAATAAAAATATGTGTAACTGTGTGACCTTATGATATGTGTTAAGAGAATAAATGACATAAAGGAGACAGAAAACACACATTCAATGTGCTTATTAGTATCATGAAGAAATCTTGTAATTTATATATAATTATACTATCAACAATCTATGGGTTAAGTGGCTACATACATCTGATTTTAATATTTTACTTTTTCCTTACAATAAACTTGATATGTGATTTCATACTTATAAAATGGGGTGAGTGTGTGTCTGTGTCTGTATCTTTGCTTATCCCTTCAGTGCTTCCCCTTGCTTTAAACAAAATTTTAAGAGCACAATTCAATTTCAAGTTCATAATTACAAACAAAATATTTACCTCCAGTGTTTAAACATATCTATATTTTTGAAAGAACCACTCTAAATTACTTTGGTTGATACTTCCACATTTACATAAATCAGAATGATTCATATTTTTTGTTTTTTTCTCCAATTAAAAACACTCTACTGGTCAATTTATTTATTCATTAATTCCAACTTTTTGATGATTGTGTATATGGACAATTAAAATTTAAAATACACTAATTCTTTTGAACTTAGCTTTAAAGATAATTGTGTTATTGTCTTTATGACAAAAGACAAATGTTCCCGACCTGCCTATCACTACTAGATCCTTTATTTTTGTAGTAATATTCTTGAACTAGTTCTTCTCCAAATACTGGTGATTGGATGATGAAATGAATGTGATGTATTTTTCAAATTTACCATTGTGTCATTTTACCAGATGAACTGATATGTAATTTGCTTCTACAGTCTTTGATACTATTACCTATTATTTGATGGGAAATGAAAAGATCGTGTGCAGGGGAGAATGGCATGGGAAAGTAGAACAAATGGTTAGACAAGTATCAGGTATAAGATATATTTGGAATTGATCATACTACAGTTCATTCCCTTAATCCAGTGATCATAAATTGGGTGATTTTTCTAAGCTCCTTAGCTTCACAAACCATTTACCTGACAAGTTGTGAAATTTTTCTGTGTTCTCTATTTATTGATTTCCAATGGAATTCCCATCTAAATTGATGAATGTGAACCTACACTAAGGAAAGATGTTCTTTTTCTCCCCCCCTCTTCTAAGGTGAATCTGATAATAGAGTTTTGCTCCAAAAACACAGGTCAAGGATAAAGAGGAGGAAAGAGTCTCTAAACTTATATAAAATACAGTTAATAATATAAATGAGTCAATTACATAGATTTGTAGACAATTATAACAACAGAAACAAAAGAGCTGGAACTATTGTCCATAGTCAGGGCAAATTCTTGCCTCATAACTTTACATTTCATGAAAGGGTCTCAGAAGATTTGTATCTGTATTTACTAATTAGATATACTTTTGGTAAAAATGTTTCACAAATGTGGAGAGGTTTTTGTGTTTTTTCCAGAGGTTTTACAGAAAGTTTGCACAATATTAAAAATCAAAATCTTTCTTAAGCAAATACCTTGGGAGCATTAATATGTGGGAAAATAATTACATCTTTATCCCAACAAACTCCTGTAAATCAAACCTGCCTCATAAATTCAACATAATTGGAAATATTGTGCATAGACCTATGGATTCCTACCTTTTCAAAATCATGTAATGGGGACAGAGTGCAAAAGAGATTTTCAATGGTTTGGAAACATAGAATAAATATGGATTCATCATAAAAATACTTGAGCGAAATAACCAAGTGAATACTTCACTCATACTAGTTTCCCTGACATCCCTGACAAAATTCATCAGAAATAGCTTTCATGTAAAATGCATCAAATTAATTTGTATAGAAACAGCGTTCCTCTAAATTTTCTTTAAAATATTTTGTTTTAACCTTCCTGTATGTCTACATAAAGAAAGAATATAATTTGAAAATAAAATTTTACTGGTACACACTTTTGTCTGGGTAATTGGAATCATGTTATGTTTGAAGAATGTATATTCAAATATACTTTGGTTAGACCACCTACAGGGCTGGCTTCATGAGCATGAGACCTGTGCAATGGTACAGGGATTCATATTCTGAAGGGTACTGCTCCTGGGCTAATGCTCTGCTGTCTCCTTCTTGGAATTCTTAATTTTATCTTTGAATTTTTGTGCTGTAAGTTCAATGGAATAATGGAGCATGTGTGAGAGCAGAGAAGATACACGTATTGTGTGTCTGTTGCTATTCCTGGCTGCCTTATTCACATAGAGCATGTCCGATATCTCAAGAGCATAGAATTACAGTAGATTCATGATGCATCTAGGTTCAATGAGACTCAAAGCAAGTGCAAAGGAAGCTTGTTTAAATTGACTATTGATTAAATGCAGGCAATGACAGCCTTAAGAGGTCGAAACTTTCAATTTGAACAAGAACTTGCTTCAAATGCAAAAAGAAAAAAAACAAAAAACAAAAAAAAAACATCGATGTTGGAAGAATCATAACCACTCAAGAAATCCTATCATATAATTTATTTTATTGTATTACTCCCTGTATTATCCAACTACTTCCACAGAAAATGATGACATAGAAGGAAAGAGAAATATAAGGAAGCCCATGTAGAGACTGTTGGTAGAATGTGCACATGTCAAAAAGTAAAAATCAACTTAGTTAGTTTTGCAGTGTTTCAACTGTTTGTTAAGAACAAAATACAAATGCAGTACATAAAACAAATTGTGCAATTTCATACATGACTTACATGCTCTTATATTTGAATTTTAAGCCAGATTGTACATCATATAAAGATGAATGGAAAGATTTATGCTAAAATATTTAAAATTTTACTTTTCTTTTTTAGATTAAACATCAAATAAAACCCACCATGTTCAGTTGTGAGAGATGTAAAAAAAGGAAAGCACTTCAAACTATAAAACCTTTAAAAGTGTTTTTTTTTTTTTTCCTGCTTTTTGAACAAAGGGTCCAGCACCTTCATTTTGCACTGGGCCCTGTGAATTATGGGGTCATCACTTATCACTTTGTCTGTTACCCTCCATTGTCAGGGTTGCAGAGAGAATCCCACATGATTGAAGTAAAACAAGTTCTCTCTTGACTTCCATGCTTTCTTTGACTGAATCAAGGGAGACCCAAAGTACTTCCAAAGGAGACAAAGCCAAGAGCCAACTATTGGTTAGCTGGCCTCCACATAACCAATATGAGTGTTCTGAGAGCCTCATCACTTCCCTACCTAAATGACTACCACTCCTCACCCCCTACCTTGCATTAACAGATTCCCCTATGTCATCTGCCTTGTGGACATCAATAATAATCTCCTATTAGCTGTAATTCATGTTAAAAAGTTAATCTTAGGACTCCTTTCTTATCCTGCAAGTCTATTTTCTACAATGGGCTCTACATTTTGTTTTCTAATCCCACCTCCCATTCTCCATAACTACTCAGCTTAACTGCTACTAACTACTAAAACTATGGTAGAATTCATGTTTGGTCACTGAAAAACTTTCTCCTTCTTCAAATTCTTCTTGCAATATTCCCTTTACTTTCTTGTCCTGAAAATTGGATCTTTTCAGAAGATACTGCTTTCCATCAATCACTTTAAGTGGTGGCCTCTTTTGTTTCCGTAACCCTTTGTACCAGGAGAACTGTAAATGGGGTAGTTTGTCTTACACCATTCTCTTTTTGTCTTCCCTACTGACCTAACATATGATTAGACTTGTCCCACTACTTTCCCTCCTTTTTTGCAATAATCAACAGATCTCTCTTCTGCTTTATCTTTTGAAGATTTTAGCTACAGGATCACTTTCACTGTCTCTAACACAACATCACTCTTGTACTAATTGCTGGTTATTTTATCCATGTCATCAATAAGGTGTCTTACTAATAAGCTTGTTTTCCTTCCATTTTCACCACTCATCTTCTCCATGGTCCTACAAGAAGTCATTACAAGCACAGTAATTCGACTTCCCATATAATATTGATTTAAAGTTTCTCATTCTGAAGCTACCTTCTGTCTTCCAATCTCACTCACTCTAGAAATACTTCCAGTAATTCCTGGTCTCTACCTACAATCTGTTGATCTAACAACCTTTTCTTTCTCACCTACCTCTTCAACCAGCTTGAATTTCATACTTAATTATTAACTCCCTAACATAATTCCTGAGTATCCTTGCTCCAAGTATTACATGCTATGGAAACATTAAGTCATTTTATTTTGAATCAATGAATGTATATAACCAAATAATTTTCAACAAATTTTGATGTGTTTTAAAAACACAATTTATGGCTTGATTTTTCAAAAGTTGTAAGGAAACCAGGAAGCTCTGGAAAGAGTAAATATGCAGGACTTAGTTATGAATTGACCCATTTATAAAATTTTATTCAATTAATATTCAAATTATATCAGTGGGAGATTTTTATAAATAAAACCAATTAAATTAAATAATCCTCAAAGATAAATTATGGAGTGAATGTGCATTAGATTATCATTTGGGATTCTTTGTTAACTTAAGAAAATTCACATCTTTCACTTTCCAATTAAGCAGCATACATACAGACAAGCCTAAGGCCATGATCCCCTTAGCAGCTCATTCCACTCAGAGCAGCAAGAAAACAGACATGCTGTTCATTCCTTTTCACATCTCTGGTATAGACCGAAGCAGCTGCTGCTGTGACAGGCTGTCTGTCTTGTCATTTCTTTATGTATTCATCTTTACAGCTGCAAACAGAGTCTATTCTTGTAAGAATTTGCATAGAAATTCATCTTAATAAAGCAGGTCTCAAATATTTATATTCATCCATATACTTATACAAAGCTTTTACATTGCTTTCTCCCTGAAGAAATGTTTTGTTTTTGAAAATTAATTATTTTGTGCAGTGATCACATGCAGTACAAATTAAAAATAACTTATGAGTTACGAAATATTTATAAAATTAACTAAATAAATATTATCAAGATTACATGGTACTTTTATATATACATTCTTATAAAATGTATACTATATATTAAGTATACTAAATATATTGTTAGGAAAAACCATTTGAAACTGATTTTACCTCACTAAAAGAACAAGAAAATAATGAGCACAAGTAGATTATAATGAAGCAAAATCATTTTTGATTATCCAAAAAGAACTTGAAGGCTTAGTAACTATATTAATGTGTTCTAACTCTCATTTAGAGAACTATTTCCAGTAGATATATAATAATACACTATTGAGCATCTTTTTATAGCTAGAATTCAATAAAAATTAGATAATGACCAATATCCCACCATCCAGTGGTGCCATGTCATAAGGACACATTAGTTAAGAACCTATAACTTGGAGGGAAGTCATCAATATTTTAAATTATTTTCTTAAAAGAAAAAAGAGGTCTCAGTAAAATGTGTATGAAGGTAAAATGCTGCTGTGACGAAAAATGTTACTTGAATGCAGTCTGACACAGCATCTTCATTTGCCAAGTTCAGCATGCAGAGAGTAGTGCAATCTAATCAAAAGAGTGCTAGATTCCAAGTCAGCAGACATTGATGCTACCATAAACTTTGGGCCTAAAAATACCTATCTATAAAAAAATTATATAATATCATCCTTTACAGCTATTTTTAAAATAAATAGTGTATTTTACATACTATACTATTTAATATATTATACCATTATAAAAATAATAGTATATTTACTATTCAGTGTTTAATTTTAGAATGGGAGGAAAGAATCTGGGATCACTTAATCCATTTATCTTAATAAGAAGACACTACATATTAGTTGGATGGGGACTGGAGGGGAAAGCAGAGGGGAACAAGAAGGGATAGAATTTAAATTTTGTCAGAGCCTAGAGCACTCTCTATTTTATACCATTATTTAACAACTATCTTCTGCAATGTAGAATTTACTCACTGCAACTAAAAAAAGCAAAGATTATGGAAAGATAATTCCTAGAAGATGGAACTATAACCTGTAAACATGTTCATTATTTAATCCTGAACAGGTTTAATTTTACACACGTTAAAATGTTAAATTTAACAATAACTATGATATATGATACCTGACAAGTTATGTTGAAATAACCATATCATAGCCTAAAATTGTGATGAGGTGTGAGGATTAGCTGTGATACATAACCCAGTGGAGCAGATTTAGAAAAATACTCATTAACTTTTTCCAAATATCTTAACACATTCAGACTAATAAGGATGAATTGATGGAATTAAATTTTGTTACACAGTGAAGATTATAAAGATGATGACCCCTACATTAGACAAAGATATGTATTCTCAATTGAAAGCCATCCTTGAAAAGCTAAAAGTCTTTGGAAGGACCCAATAAGTACACAGGAGAGATTTTCTAAAAATATTAGCCACTGAACAGCTGTAAAGTCCATACTACCTAACAATGTATAATGACTAACAACAGACTTTATACAAATCTTTACTTTCTTGAATTCTAGACAATATAATTTCTTTCCCCAAAATATTATAGCTTAGAATGTAAACAAAATGATGTTATATACAAAAGTATAGGTGTAAGTGGAATTATGATTAGAGCAGTGGTAGTAGGGATTGTTTCTTATATCTGGTAAGGTATCTGGCATCTTAAAATGGTAAGGTATTCACCTGGTTTGTAATAAATTTAGATGGAATCAAGATGTTTGACAGTACTGTACTGCATGACCCCATGGTCCTGCAAGTTCAATTGTCATATATGCATTTTATATTAAATTTATCTTATTTTAAACGATTAAGAAAAATAGAAGGATAATAACCACTATTAGTACTATTAGTACTTTCTATCACTTAAATCATACGCTTGTGTATTTTATGTATTATGTATTATGCTTGTAGTTTCTTCTTTTTTTAAAAAAAGATTTTATTTATTTATTTGTGAGAGACACAGAGAGAGAGAGAGAGGCAGAGACATAGGGAGCGGGAGAAGCAGACTTCCTGTGGGGAACCCGACTTGGGCCTTGATCCCAGGACCCTAGGATCACAACCTGAGCCAAAGGCAGACACTCAACCACTAAACCTCCCAGGAGTCCCAATTTTATACTTTCTTTACAGTAAAATACAATGAAACTTTTAACAATAATCACTATTAAATATTGTTGAATATTTAATCTATTACTATGAAAGTTAAATTATTTTTTTCTTATTACTAGTAAAGTTACAAATATTTATATTGTTATTAAAGTTAAATATATACATGCATATGTGTGTTTGTATGTGTGTATGTGTATACACATACATATATAGATTTTGCCCTGGAAAGGCTGTTCCTCCTTCTACCTTTCCCATGAAAAAAAAATTTAACTTTTATTTTCTACCAGTGTAAAATTATTTTTAGATTTCCCTGCAATTTACGTCTAGTCATTTGTTACAATTGGATTAGTGGATCAAAACTGTAAGGATTATACTCAAGCTCAACCAGTCAGTTATTATTTGGAATAATACCAACTAAAGCAACATTATACATGTTATATAGTAAAGAATAAACATATGATTTAGGTTCTGTTTAGTAAAATAAAGACTTTCTTGTGAGAATGAAAGAACTTACATGCACTTAACATACATGTGCATTAATTTTCTAAAATCAAGTCTAGAAAACTAAAAACGTGTCATTTTTTTAAGACTGAAGAATTTTCATAAATATCTTGAGATAATTTCAGATAAAATAATGGAGGGCTTTAATCCTCAGTGATGTTTAAGATTCATAGAAAATAACTAATTTAGTTGGTCCTAGCCTCCAAAGTTACCAATTAATTTCAACTATTCATTACAATTTTACTCCTAACAATGAACTTGATTCTTCTGTTGGCATTAACTTCTTTTTTCTACAGGCTTGGGAGACCCACTCTGTTCTACACTCTCATTCCAAAAACCTGTCATTTCTGCTTTGTCCAGCACTAGCGATATCCAAGAGGCTATGTGCCAAGAAGTTCATCTTGGCCCTGGGTCATATATTTTCTGCATAAAATGGTCCAGCTTTTAGGAGGGAGATAGCATGCTCCTAGGCCCACTTCTCAATGCCTAAGGTAAATTGCTTTATGCTCTGCCTAAAAAATGTAGCCTATGTTAGAAGAAATGTATGAGAATCAGTGTACACTTAAAAATCCTTTTTATACTCCACTGGAATGAAAGGTGGCAATATAAAGAAAAGGGGTAAAAAAGGAAAAATAAAATATTGAGTTCTTTCTATGTACCACATTATCATAGACCACTTAAATTCAATACCTAATACTCAGTTCTCAAAATCACAATATGAGGCATAATGAAAGCTTTATATTATGGATAGAAAATCTAAGGCCCACAGAAGTTATGAAATCTGTCTAGAGGACACAACTAGTGTATGCTATACTATAATAATGTAATATGATAATAGGTGTAATATGAACAAGATATCACAAAAAGTATAATATACTAATTATTTATAAGATATAATGTGCAATTAGTTTATAATTTCCTAATTGGACACATTTTTACACGTCCACGATATCTCAAATTAGTTTTCAGTGTTTCTGTATGTGAAACCAAGTAACTATAAGCTAATTTCTGAATTATTTGTTAAGGTCAGTAATTCACTAAAAGTGTGTATTTTTCCTAAATTAAAAAATAGGATATGTAAGTTGCAAAATGAACATAAATAGGTGTTATTGCTAAAAATTATTACATTTTTGTAGAAGTATCAATTTATAACATATTTTAGGAAATCTAAATATTTTTCACAATTAGCTATGATGTACATATAAGTATTCTTTGATTGCTCTTGATCATGCAAAGAATAAAGAATAGGTACAAGTTGTATAAATTGTGCTCTGTGCTAGGATTGCCAGCCAAAGGGTTTAGTAATAGATCTTGTGAAACTACATGGTGTTACATCCACAAAGAAGGGCCATTTAAAAAAAAATCATTTACAAAAGGTCACATCTTGCAGGTATGTACTACAAGTCTGAAACATTCTAAATGGTTCGATTTTTTTTATTTTAATTTTTATTTTAATGAGGTACCATAGGGCCTAGAGACAAATGCAATTTAAAAAATTGTATTTTTCAGTTTTTTTTTTTTTTTTATGAAAACTGGTTTGTGTA
The DNA here is from genome assembly GCF_018345385.1 of Vulpes lagopus. Taxonomy (NCBI): domain Eukaryota; kingdom Metazoa; phylum Chordata; class Mammalia; order Carnivora; family Canidae; genus Vulpes; species Vulpes lagopus. The sequence continues at coordinate 41,532,957 of NC_054839.1, forward strand.
TCTCAAATCACAGAGATTTTCAAGTCACCACTGTGTGTGTATTTGCAAAAAACTGCTCCCGCACCCATCTTGTACCAAGCCCCCTGAGTATGCCTTTCAACAACTAACTAAAAATGGTGGTAAGATATATTGCAAAATCCTTTTTATTGAAACACTGAGAAAACCAGAAAGCAAGAAAACCTCAAGGCCAAATATGAAGTGAAGTGTTAATCTAGAGAGGCAAAAAACATTTAAACCAATGTTAGCCTTGGAGGCATGCACAAGCTCTGGCAATATTGAGATTCTATTTATTATGGACAAAATTCAGGGAAAAAGGACAAAAACCCAATGCTCATCCAGGTTGGGCAATTTGAAGCAATCCCCAGTGTAAATCTGGAATCAAATGGATCTATCATATGAGAATGACCTGGACATGAAAAAACTTGTGAGTTTCAAGCTTGTTGCTCAGTCATAGGAAAAACAAAAATAAGAACTCTTGAAAAGCATTACCACAAGTGACCAGTTCACATTTTTGAAGCCTAAATCCCACTACCAATATAGGCTAAATAACCTTAAATTAAAATTTTATTTTGGGCTATGTACAGTTCCATGGCTAAACCAAATAAGAATATTCATAAGTATGTACCTTCAACTCAGATAACATTTCAAGTACAATAAATACAAAGACAAAAATTAAAATAAGAATTCATAGGGAAGGAAAACAAGAGAGAGTATAATCAGACATCTTACATTTTTTTAATACTGGAATTTTTAGAAACAATACAACACAAATATGTTATTTTCAAATATTGTTTAAAGAAATGAAAAGGAATGGAGAATAGATAATGCTTTATCATTTTATTTTTATAGATATAAAATTTAGCAAGTAGTACACAAAAAGAATTGAATAAATCTAGAAATATAATATTGAAATAAATAACTCAGTTGTTGGGGAACACACTATTTTAGACACAGAGGAATCTTTAAAAATGAACTAGTATTTAGAACAGACAAAATTATTCAAATGCAACAGAGACCAATTAAAAATGGGCATTTGTAAGAGACTCAAAGGACAGACTAGAAATCTAAGATACGCTGAACTGATTAGTGTGATTTCTAGAAATCACTAAACATTTCTTCAAATTGATAAAAGGCTTTAATCTTTATATTCAGGAAGGACAAGGACATTGAAATAGAAAAATTAGAAGATATTTGTAGTTCAAATGAAATTTCAGACCAGAGGGTATAAAAGCACTCAGAGAACAAAGATTTCCTAACAACAATAACAATGCTTTTATTGACCAACACAAACAGTGGAAGTTATAAAACAAGAGAATGTCTAAAATTTACAAAGAAAATAACTATTAACCAAGAATCCTGTGTCACACATATTTTATCTTTTTAAATATGAGAAGATAAAAACATTTTCAGAAAACAGTGCTTTTATCAAAAGGCTAATAAAAGAAATGCTAAATGATGTGATTTAGACAGGAAGAAATAACCCCAGAAATAAGTCCTATGATGCAAATAAGAATTGAAATAAAATAGACTAAAATAAAATAAAATATAAAATAAAATATTTAGGAAGTTTGTCACTAATTAAATATAAATTATAATAATATAAATACATAAATATAATATAAATATAAAATAATATTATAGAGTAAAATTATTTTATATTATATGATGTATCAACAAAATAACAATTATTATTATATCTAATTTGCAGGTTCAACAAAAAGATTAAGGAAAAATACTTGACCTAATAGCATATACAGTGGAGGTATAGTGTGCTGAGTTAAATGATTATGTTTTTTACTGCTTAAGAAGAAAAAACAAATTTTAAACATTCTTAAGTTGAGTGTACATTAAAATATATATGATTACAAAAAAATAGAAAAAGTAGATATAAATATAAACTGGTTTGAGAAAAAAAATGGGATGAGAAAAAAATATGAGGCCCAAAATAAAGATCAATCACAGTGAGAAAAATTAGCAGCATTTGCTTAGATGTAGGGGAAGTGGAGATTGACTGAGAAAGGGGCACAGAGATCTTTGTGAGTGTGTGTGTGTGTGTGTGATATAAACAGTCTCTATCTTGATTATGGCAATCATTGCATGGGTCAATCAGAACTGAATTTCTGTCAAAATTCAGAACTGAACACTTAAATCAGACCTTGTTCATAAGTCCAATTCTGATATGATCATTTTTAAGGCCCACTAAGTAAGCTGAGAAACTGAGTGGACAATGCTGAGAACTCCACATATTAATTGAGAAAAATATACTTTGAGGTATCTTTCAGAACAGAAAATGAAAAGACTAATAGAACCCTTCCATCCCTCCTGCATCTTTTTCTTGAAAAAAATAGCATTGGTAGTCAGCTGAGTACCTCTTTAGAGACACTGAGTTCTGAACAAATCTCAACTATAATAATAACAATGTATTTTCTGCCAACACTTCCTCTGGCCCAGGGGAATGCAGTAGTTCAACTCCTTAACTCCTGCACAGAAGTTTCACCTCCCTCAGAGTTGCCTCTCTGTATTGGCTCCAGAAGGACTCCACAGTCACAGCCTCCAGCTTGTGAAGCTCCCTCCTACCAGAGAGAAACCATTCACTATTTCATTGACTCTACAGCTATTTCCCAAATTCATTTTTTATTCTGTCCTACAAATTCTTCTTGCCACAAATGAGCTTTCTATTGCATGTTTTAGGCACAGTCAACAGCACTCTTAAATTTGGGGACACATATTAAGCACTCCAAGAAGGAAGGTAACAATCCCAAACTTGATGTGAAAGGTTAATATCTAGTACAGCTCATCCCTGACCAACTTTGGAAGGAAAAATTAAGAATCCCAATATGTATTTATTCGCAAAAATCTCTGTAAATCCTCTCTCTCACACACATCTCTCAGAGGAAATTGAAGAGTCCTTGAATTGGTTCTAGGATATCTTCTTTGTCAATTTCACTTAAAGTGCCCTGTCACACATTCACATTTCAGCTATCATGTTGTTACCAAAATTGAAAGTAAGGCAGGTAGATACATGAGGATAAAATTGAATCTATTCCATTAACCAGTAAGTCAAAAATACCTTTCTTCCTATGTACAAAGTTTTGTTTGTATCATAAAAAAAAGGCAACTAGTAGTGCCTAGTAGATTGGGAAAAGTTTCACAGAGAAGGATATATTGCAAATGTACCTTGGGAAAAAATAGTTTGTAAAAATAAGTGGGAAAGAATGTTTTAGACAGAAAAAAGAATGGTACACAGAGCATATTATTCTCAGAAGAGCAAAGATCTACAGGTAGATGGAATGCAATTTTGTGGGAAATTCAGAAATTGTAAGACAGAAATTTTAAATGGGAAAACATGTTGAAGTGTATTTATTACTATTTTAGAAATTTTAGATAAAGTCATATAAAAATGAACTGTCATAGACAACCCAACGGTGACACTTAAAACATGGGCTATCATTTTGTAAGCACTCAAATATGTGTGATTTACTGTGATTACAATAATTATAAACTTTTAAACCACCACATTACAACTTTAAATGTGTATTTTGAAATATAACTCTGACAGCACTATGAAAGAAATATGAACTGAAGAAACCAGAGACAGAGGTATCAGTTAGAAAATGATTTCAATGGATTATACGAAATGGTCAGTCTGAATTAGGGCAGTAGCCAATAATAAGGAGAAAAGATGAATTAAATTATATGAGCATCAGTGTATGGGGACACACAAAATGCAAAAATGGCACCTATCCTTTGTGGGGAATTTGTGGAGACGCGAGAGCTCAAAGGCATGTTGTTTTTGTGTTATTTTGCTCTTGCATCTTATGAAAGAACAGTAGAGGGAAAAAAGTGAATTAAAAGAGGTAAAATATTGTACTGAATTAATGTACAGACAAGATTGGTACATCAAAAATCCATGTTTTTCTGTGGACTGTAAAGAAACTCCAAATGGTAGAAGAATTCATTGATAGCTTGCCAGCTTTTACAAGAGCCGCACTTGAAAATAAAATGGACCATCTCTCTGACCTCCCAGAAGACCTTAATGGACTGAATTTGATTCCAGAAGAGGTGGAGAAAAGCTATTTTCCGTTATGAGAGCACACAGAGCACACAAAACAATCAAATCCATTGCCCCCAAAGGCTTATGTTGATTCCTATCCATGTAAGAATAACATCCCTAAATTAGATTAGTAGCAGGCCCAATAGTTTTGCAGAGTCTGCCATAGAACAAAAAAAGAGGATGACCCACTCCCTATCTCACTAAAGTCTGCCCAACCATGATTATTATTAAATCTATCTTTCTATTTTTTGTGGCATCTCTTGGGTTTAGAAACAGGACATGTTAGATGGAAGGAAGAGAGTATTTATAAGGAGAGAGAAATTGAAGACAACTTTGAAAAAATATGACTGCCCTGCTGATTTCTATTGGAATATATATGTTTTCCAAATAAATATATTTTTACATATACACATACTTATGCATAAATATAATCTTATATGTTTTACACACAAACACAAATATGCATATATACATAGTTTTCTACTATCCAAAATGAGGAATTGGAAATTAGTATATACGTATATAATACTCTGTGGTACCTGGTTGGCACAGTCAGTGAAGTGTCAGACTCTTGGTGTTTGCTCAGATCATGATCTCAGGGTGGTGAGATTAAGCCCCATGTCAGGCTCTGTGCTCAGCTTGAGATTTTCTCTTCCTCTGGGAAAATTAAAACAAAAAAAACTAAAGAAATGATCCCCACCCAAAAAAAGAAAAAAGGATATGGTACCTGGCCAAATTTATATCCTGTTAAGGTGGCAGTAGTTAATAGGAATCAGGATTAAGGGTAAATTAGCAGGTAACTGTGCCTTCAGCAGTTATGAGGAGAGACATGGAAACCAATGTTACATACCTTGTTCCATTTATACTTTCCCTACTTTTCATAAAGTTTTGACCTTGTCTATAGATAGAATTTTAAAAATTTATCATGTTTATCAGGTATGAAATACATAGTACTCAGTACAAATCTCAGCACGGTAAACCATGGTAATTTCTATATTCACTGACAATGAAATTTTATGGTCACTGAGCCCATTTTTTTCAGTTATTTTCTAGTATGCTGTCTTATGCAATAAATATATTCTGTGAAGTTCTTATTTGCTTAATTATACTCAAACTCCCTTCCCTGAGTTGGCTATTCCTAATACATCCATACTTTACAAATGATACCTTTCTTTTGTTCTACACAACTTGTGATTATAGCGGATGACAATCTGTCCTATTATTAGATGAAAGTTACTTGTTGCCTCAGTGGCTCCCTGAATGCCTATAGCCCTCCTACCTGTTTCTAACTTTTATCTAGTCATTGCCGTTACTGAGAACCTGTCCCCAACATGTGTGTTCGAGCTATAAGCCTTATCATGAATTCCCCACTTTATCCCTTCAGTCTTTTCCATGTTGACCTAGTTACATTAGAATTACTCAATAAGAATGTTTCCCATGTTACACAAGCTTCCCCATCCATGACTTTCAAAGGCAGTTGTCCATAGGTCCTTGCTCTGCTTCCTCCCTACCCTATATTCAAGAAAAAAGGTGACATCACCATAGAACCTATTATTAATTGAAAGTATTAAAAGAATATTAATAGAAAGCTTCAAGCAATTCTATATTCATAAATGCAACAGCTTTTATGAAATGGGCAAAGTCCTGTAAAAACACTAACTACTAAAGCTTATTCTAAAAAGATTAAAACTACTAAAACTTACTCCAAAAAAATTAAATAAACTAAACATCATACATCTTTTAAGATATTGAGTTTGTAACTAGTGTTAATGTCTTTCCAACAAAGACATCTCCAGAATCAGATGGCTATACTGATGAGTAATTATAATCATTTAAGGAAGATATAGTATCAATTCAACAGAAATTCTTTGAGAATATGGAATAAGAGAGAACTCCTACAAGTTCATTTTAAAAAATCATAATTACACTGATATCAGATATGAGACAGTAAAGAAAACAAAACTACCAAGCAATAAATTCTATGAATAAAAAATGAAAGTAATGAAAAAAATCTAAAAGAAAAAAATAGCAAAACAAATTCATTACTATTTACTATAATATTTAAAAGAATAAATAATATTTTAGTAGGATTAATCTTAGAATAAAAATATGATTCAATACTTGAAAATAAATGAAATTAAGCATATTAACAGAATAAAGGGAAAATACCATATCATTTTAGTAGATACAGAACAAAAGTTGATTAAAAATCAGTATCACTTATGATAGTAGTGCTCTGTACACTAGCAATAGAATGAAATGCCCAAATTGTAATGTAATAATTAATGTTAAAAGTTCAATGTTTTCCCCTAATCAGGAACAAGGCAATGAGGTTTACTCTCATCACTTATATTTTACAACCCATGGAGATACTAGCTAGGGCAAAGGGGCAAGAAATAGTAATAAAAGGGATACAAATATGGAAGACAAATAAAATTACCTCTTTTCCCAGCCTCCATGAATCCCTACACAAAAACACACAAAGAAACTAAAAAAATCTTAGGGAACTACAAAATGTGTCTAGCATAATTGCAAGGCCAGTGTATAAAATTCAATCATAATTCTCCATAATAGCAGTAAAAAATTAGGAATTGAATTCTTGGGATGTTGGGTATCTCAGTGGTTGTGAATGTCTGCCTTCCGCTCAGGGCATGATCCCGGGGTCCTGGGATCAAGTCCCACATCGGGCTCCCTGCAGCAAACCTGCTTCTCCCTCTGCCTGTCTCTGCCCCCCTCTCTGTCTCTCATGAATAAATAAGATCTTTTAAAAAAGAAAAAGAGGGATCCCTGGGTGGCGCAGCGGTTTGGCGCCTGCCTTTGGCCCAGGGCGCGATCCTGGAGACCCAGGATCGAATCCCACGTCGGGCTCCCGGTGCATGGAGCCTGCTTCTCCCTCTGCCTCTCTCTCTCTCTCTCTCTCTCTCTCTCTCTCTGTGTGTGTGTGTGACTATCATAAATAAATAAAAATTTTAAAAAAACTATTAAAAAAAGAAAAAGAATTGAATTCTCAAATAGTTCATCTTATAACTGTGTTAAAAGATAAACTGAGACATAATTTAAAAAAAATAAGCATTTATTTGAGGAAAGAACGATTCCACTACAGCAGTGCCAAATCAGAAGTGGTTAGAAGTGCTCCATGGACAGGAACTAGGGGCAAGATTTTTCTAGAGAAAAGGCAGGAGTAAAGAAATAAATTTATTTGATTGACTCTAACTTAATACTTGCCTTATTTGGGAAAGACTTGTTGGCTGTTTGTAACTGGTCGTCCTTAGTTTTGGTTTCTTGACTTTGGCATTTCAGGTTTAATATTTGGTTGTATTATGTAGGCTAATAAAGCATTAAAGCCAGTGTAATTTAATGATCTCCTTGTCTAATTTAACAATAGCACCCAAACATAAAATATTTAGATATAAGACATACAATATAGGTAACATCTGTATTCCGAAAACTGTGAAATACTGATATAAAAAGAAAAAAACTCAAATGACCTAAATAAATAGAGATATAGCATGTTTATGGATTAGAATAGTACATATTGTTAATATGTCAGTTTTCTACGAACTAATTTGTAGATTCGGCACAATTGTAATAAAAAACTCAGCTAATATTTTGTATAAATTAAAAAGCTGATCAAAAAATAATGAAAAGGAAACAGAATGAAAATGATCAAAAGAACAAAATGTTAGAAGACTCCAACTAGATGATTTACGACAATAATATAAAGCTATACTGATCAAGACAGTTGTTTTTTGATGAAGGATATACATAAGGACCAATGGAATGGAACAAGGAGTCCAGGAGTACAGCCATGCAATATAGTCAGTTGATAAGGGAAATGAGAAAGGTCATTCAATGGAGGGAGGGAATGAACATCCCTTTTTAATAGATGATGCTTCGGGATCCCTGGGTGGCGCAGCGGTTTGGCGCCTGCCTTTGGCCCAGGGCGCGATCCTGGAGACCCGGGATCGAATCCCACGTCGGGCTCCTGGTGCATGGAGCCTGCTTCTCCCTCTGCCTGTCTCTGCCTCTCTCTCGCTCTCTGTGTGACTATCATAAATAAATAAATAAATGAATAAATAAATAAATAAATAAAAGAATGCTTAAAATTTAAAAAAAAAATAGATGATGCTTCAATAACTGGATTATATACATATGAACAATTAATCTTAATTCATATTTCACTTAGTAGAGTAAAATTAACTTGAAATGGATCATAAAGTTGAGTCCAAACACAAAAATATAAAACTTCTAGAAGAAAATAAATAAAAAACTCTTTATAATCCAGGATTTCTTATATATCACACCAAAAATAAAACTCATAACTTTTTTCACTATATTGGACTTTACCAAAATTAAACTCTTTTATTCCTTTAAAGATGTTAATAGGATGTAAATACAATCCAAGGATAGAAAAAGAAAATATTTGCAAATCATATGTTTGGTAAAGAGCTTGTTCTAAGAATGAATATATATATATATATATACACATATATATATAAAGTACTCTCAAAATTTCACAAAAAATGTACAATATGATTTTAATGAATGAGTAAAATATTATGGATGGTAAATATGCATATAAGAAGATATTATTCACTTTTTAGGAAGTGCAATTTAAAATCACAATAGTAATATATGTTACCTAGATAAAATGGCTAAAAATCTTGACAATACTAAATACTAAGAAGACAGCACAACAGGAAATCTCATACATTGTTAGTAGTAAGGCAAAATAGGATAGTCAGTTTAGAAAACAGCGTATCAGTATATGTTAAAGTTACACACACACTCACCATATAACCCAGCAAACATACCGAAGTATTTGTCTAAGTGAAATGAAAAAATGATATACTCACACAAAAGCCTAAGCATGAATTTTTATGGAGACTTTATTTTTAAACCCTAAACAGAGGAAAATATGGACACACAATGGTAAATCCACACAATGGAGTATCATTTAACAATAAAAAGTAACAACCTACTGACACATGCCACAATGAAGATAGATTACAAATGCATTATAAGTGAAATGAAACTCGAATGTGTACACCTTTCTGGATTCCATCTATACAATATTCTTGGAAGATTAAACTAGAAAAACAGAAAACAGATCAGTTGTTACCAGGGGCTGAGTTTGGTTGGAGGGAATCACAACAAAGGGACCAAGGGAATTTTTTGATGTGACTGAATTATTCTTTATGCTGATTTTGGTGGTTGTTACATGACTTTGTCAAAACTTGTACTTTACTGTAGAAAAGATAAATTTGACTGATATAAATAATATTTTAATTTAAAAATTGGAAAATCAATTGATAAAAGATCAATGAATATTAATTTCTGATTCTTAACATCTTGAGAATAAGAACAGAAACAAATGGCAAAATATATTTAGTTCCATTAGCAAATTCCATTGAGCTTATCAGACATGTAAACAAGAGGAACACTTGTCTTAGTCACAGGTTGGAAAGGAACTTCAGGATGTGTTAAGTGATTAGTACACATGAGCTGTGCAGGGTAAAGACAAGAGAAGAGAAATATTTTACAATATAGCATATGATTGTGATATGAGGTATTCCATGCTGCTCTAGTTCAGAGTATTGGCCACAAAATCATCTGAGAGAAACCTCAGGAATCAGGCAAAAACAAGGCTTATATTTATAAATAAATATATTTTTGCTATGTTAAGGGGTTTTGTATTATATTTCTGTAAGAAATGGGCTGCCATAAAAAGGGGGTAACTATGGAATTAAATAATTAAATACTCCTTTAAGGTAAATTCTTCCCTTAGTTTTTTCCTTTCCTTTCTTTGTTTTACATATATTTAACAGTACTATATGCTAAGGATACAGCAGTCAACAGTACAGAGAAGGCCCTTTCTCTAATAGAGATTCTACTGTGAAGCAGGAAACAGACAATATGCTGGCCAATGAAAAACATAATGTAATGTGATATAATATGATACAATGTAACATAACATTACATAATTTCAGGAAATGATATGTAACAAGATATAGGAGATAGAGATAGGAGTAACAGGATTTTTTAAATTAAGTAACCCATGACAACCACCTTGAAATGTAATATATGAAAAGATAATAGTAAAAGAAAAAAATAAAGATGTGAATATTGTAGGAAGAACATTATATGTAAAGAAAATAAATTCCAGAGACACTAAGGCCAAATTGAATTTGACCTGGTAGAGAAACAGAAAGAATAGTAGATCAAAATGTGCTAAGGAAACAGTGCTAAGAAGTGAGTGTAAGGAATTTTTAATTTTTTTAAGAGGTAAGGATTTTACCTCTGTGGTAGGTAGAATTCTATTATGACCCCCAAGATTCCCAATTGCTAGTATATGTATCTTATATAATCCCCTTCCTTTCTGGTGGACAGAATCTGTAAATAAAATGGATGCCATTCCCATAATTATGTTACATTACATAGAAAAAGTGAAGGGATTTTTTGCAAATATAATTAAAGCCTCAAATAGCTGACTTTACATTCAACAAAAGGAAGCTAATCTGGTAGATTTGACTTTACCATTTAAGCCCTTTAGAAGATGGTCTACACAAAGGAAACTTGAAACAACAGAAACTCCCTCCACCTGGCATTGAAGAAACAAGCCACTATGGATCCTAAAAAGTTATGATAAAATTAATTTGGCTAACAGTAAGATGAGTTTGAAACAGGATCTAAGCTTCAAATAAGACCACAGCCCTGGCTGACACCTGGATATAAATATATAAGACTCTGAGCAGAGAATCCTACTAAACTATGTCTGGAAGCCTGAGTCATAAAAACTGTGAAATAATCAGTGTTTCTGGGTCAACTGATAAATATGTAGTAATTTGTTATGTGGTAATTGAAAATGAATCCTGTCTATATCTGATGAAAAGTACACCATTTTAAACAGGAATGGTAGTATGGGAATGGCTCTAATTTGGTAAGATTTGTAAAGGTAAAACCAGTAAGATTTGCAGATGGTTTAGAATCAAGGAATGAAAAATTAAGGAAAACCAAGCTAACTCTGGGGAGTGCTATTACTTTCTACCAAAATGAGGAAAAGTGAGGTAAAAATGAGATTTGGTTGAATTAAGGGATTCAGTTTTATAATAGTAATTTGATATGCTACTTAGACATCCAATGAGACAGTGAACAGATATTTGTAAATATAATTTTAACACTTTGGAAGAACAAGTTAAATAACTGAAGTGTGATATTTTAGCAAATAGAAGATATTTAAAAATATGAGAGGAGATAAGATCACCTAGAATGTTACAGAATATTGACAGGAGTTTAAGATCATTGTGCAAACTTATGAGAACATTTATAGGTGAACAAAAGCAAGAAAAACACTGACAAAGACTAAGAAGGAGCAACTGAGAAGGTAGGGGAAAACCAGGAGTATGCAGTATCCCTAAAGTGACATGAAGGATGCATTTTAAAGAAGAAAAAGATAATCAGTCATGCCAAATGCCTCCATTTTTTTTTAAAAATGAAGATAATGAACAAATCACTGAATAATGAAACTATTACAAAAGACAATTTTAAAAATTTTTATTGCTTTTTCTCTACAATAATAATTCCTGAAATAAAAACAAAACTTTACATTAATGTTTCTATTTGTTCAGTCTTTAAAATGAAACAGCTTAATATGACACAGCCTCAGAATCCTAGAAAATTCATTGCATCCTAGACAATTCACTGTCCCTTTTCAAGTTAATATTTTCTTCCTTCCCCCAAACTACAACTAGTCCCTTGCTCTCAGATAATTAATTCAAATTTCTCACTGAGGACATTTAAAAAATAGGAAGCAAATATCTCCTCTCTATACTATCACAGCCCAGTTAATTCCATTTCAATGTGGAAGGACAACCAGAGTATAATACTCTTCATCATTGGCTGCTTGCTCATACATTCTGTGCCAGAAAAGTAACTACAGTGAGTTTAGAAGAAAGAAAAGAGATGCTCACTATGTCCTGTTTCTTAGGAGTTGATATTCCAGAAAAAGGATGTGTCCTTGATTGCATTTGCCTGTGCCACAAGCTTAAGGCTTATGCTTTATAGAATTTCTGGCATAAGTGGAGTTTTCTAATTCTAAGATTCAGTATTTTGAATTCACTTGCCTACAAATTTATTATGCTTTCTGATATTTAACAAACAACGTAGATCTCTATTATTTTATTCTTCCCTATTCTAAACAGATTCAGAACTTGTACAAATGCCAAATTAATGTACAGTCCCCTGAGTCACAAAGTACAAAAAGAAAAGAATAGAGCAAACAGAAGAAGAATGTTGAGAACATTAGTATAAAGAGAATTCCTCCAATGATACAAAGATTGAGAGTGCATAACAGAGACAGGGGTGTTGAGAGAGAGGTGCTAATACCAGGAGTATAGGTTTATTAAACTTGGTTATGTTTAAATCACTACAGTATTTTAAAGTAGGTAAAGATTTGGTATTATAGCTCTCTTCAGAGTTGTATATTGGTATCAGTGAATGTTGACAATCCAAAATGAATTAGAATTAACACACAAAATATACATGTGTGTTTGTACAGTATGACAAAATGGTAAAAGACAGTATTTGCTAAACTAGACCAAAAAAAAAAAAGGTTCCATCTATCTATACTTCTCCCATGCAAACATCAATAACATCATTAATTGTGTGTATTTTTAAAGCTCTCTCTGTCTAGAAAAGATCATTTTGTTATAGCAGGCAAATTTAACTTTTCAATTTAAGTGATAAAATTCTAACTATGTTTTGAGTTCTAATTGATATACAATAAATTATATAATTTAAATATTTAAAGTATACATTTTGATATTTTCACATGTTTTGGAACATGTATACACTTGTGAAAAATGTCACCACAATCAAAATTTATTTATTAATTTATTCATGAAAGACAGAGAGAGAGAGAAGCAGAGACACAGGCAGAGGGAGAGGCAGGCTCCATGCAGGGAGCCTGATGTGGGACACGATCCCAGGACTCCAGGATCACGCCCTGAGCAGAAGGCAGGCGCTCAACCACTGAGCCACCCAGGCATCCCAAAATAGTAAATATATTGATCATCTCCAAAATTTCCTTGTGATATTAATAATTCCTTCCACCTGCCTCTTCCTGCCTCCTTCCAATCCACAAGTAACTATTGATTTTCTTTATGTAATAATAGGTTAGTATGAATTTTCATGAATTTTATACAAGTGGAATTCTAGGGTAAGTACTCCTCGTCTAGCTTTTTTCAATTAGTGTAAGTATTTTAAATTCACAAAGATACACACAACTCTTTATAGCTCTATTGAAAAATAAATATAAAAAAAGAAAAATAAATATCACATACCATAAATTTACTTGCATAAAAGCACAGAATTTCAGTATTTCTTAATATTTTCACAGAACTGAATAATCACCACTAAAATCGATATTGGAACATTTTACCACTCCAAAAAGAAATGTTGTACACATTAGAAACCATTCCCCATTCTCACCAACCTGTCTCCACTCCACCTTGATTCTAACTGACTGGTAATCTACTATCTGTCACTAAGGATTTGCCTATAGGAAATTGCACATAAATTAAATCATACAATCTCTCATCTTCTATGACCAGTTTCTTTCACTCAGTAATATCTTTAAGGTCCCTGATGTTATAGCATGTATCACTATTTCATTATTTTTTATCTCCAAGCAATATTAATTTTATGAATTCCACCTACGAATGGAATTGCTGGGTCATATGATAACTCTCTATTGAACTTTTTAAGGAACTACTCCACTGTTTTCCAAAAGTATTACACAATTTTATAATTCCATCAACACTGTATGAGGGTTCTAATTCCCCTACATCCTTATCAACACTTGGTATTCTCAGGTTTTTTTATTATGGCCATCCTAATGGATGTGAAGTGGTCTGTAATTCTGGTTTTATTTTGAATTCCCCTAATGACTAATGAAATGTTTACTGGCCACAGATATACCATCTATTCAAAACCTTTCTCCATTTCTAATTAGATTGTAAGGTTTTTTTAAATAATTAAGTTGTCTTTCTTGGACTTATTTCACTTAGCATTATTATGCTTTCTAGCTCCATCTATTTCATTACAAATGGTAAGATATCACTTTTTTATGGCTGAATAATACTCCATTGTGTGTGTGTGTGTGTGTGTGTGTGTGTGTACACACATATATATTCCCCATTTTCATTATCTATTCATCAATCAATGGACATTGGTCTGCTTCTGTATCTTGGCTATTGTAAATAGTACTACTATAAACATACAAGTGAGTGTATGACTTAGTGTTTTTGTATTCTTTGGGTAAATACCCGGTAGGGTAATTGCAGGATCATAGGGTAGTTCTATTTTTAACTTTTTGAGGAACCTTCATACTGTTTTCCAGAGTGGTTGCACCTATTTGCATTCCCACCAACACTGCACAAGTGATCCCTTATCTCCTCACCCTCTCCAACACTTGTTACTGTGTGTGTGTGTGTGTGTGTGTGTTTTAGCCATTCTGACAATTGCGAAGTGACATTGCATTATAGTTTAATTTGTATTTCCCTAATGAAAAGAGATGATGAGCATCTTCTCATATGTCTGTTGGCCATCCACATGTCTTCTAATGGAAAAATATCTGTTCATGTTTCCTGCCCATTTTTAAATGGATTATTTGCTCTTGTGTGTTGGGCAGTATCAGTTCTTTATATATTGTGGATACCAACTCTTTATCAGAGATATAATTTGCAAATACCTTCTCCCATTCTTAGGTTTCCTTTAGTTTTGTTTATTGTTTCCTTTGTTCTGCAAAACCTTTTTTATTGCTGTACTCCCAACAGTTTATTTTTGCTTTTATTTTCCTTGCCTCAGAAGATGTGTCTAGAAAAAAAGTTGCTAAGACTAACATCAGAGAGATTACTGCCTGTGCTCTCTTCAAGTATTTTTATGGTTTCAGATCTTGCATTTAGGATTTTAATCCACTTTGAGTTTATTTTTGTGTTTGGTGTAAGAAAGTGGTCCACTTTCATTTTGTGCATGTGGCTGTCCTGTTTTCCCAATGCCATTTGTTGAAGAGACTGTTTTTTCCCCATTGTATATTCATTCTTTGTTGATGATTAATTGACCATATAACTGTGTGTGTTGATTACTGTGTTTTCTGTTCTTTTCCATTGATCTGTGTTTATTTTTATGCCAGTCCCATACAGTTTTAATTACTACCACTTTGTAATATAACTTGAAACTTGGAATTTTGATATCTCCAGTTTTATTCTTTTTCAAGACTGACTCACTATTCATGGTCTTCTGTGGTTCCATACAAATTTTATGATTGTTCTAGTTCTCGAAAAATGCTGTTGGTATTTTGACAGAGATTACATTAAATCTGTAGATTGCTTTGGGTAGTGTAGACATTTTAACAATATTTGTTCTCATAATCTATGAACACAAAATGTCTTTCCATTTCTTCATGTCATTTTGAATTTCTTTTATCAATGTTTTATAGTTTTCAGAGTATAGGTGTTCACATCCATGGTTAATTTTATTTCTATATATTTTACTGGTTTTTGTACAATTGTAAATGGGATTGTTTTTTCAATTTCTCTTTCTGCTACTTCATTGTTAGTTTATAGGAACACAACAGATTTCTGTATATTGATTTTGTATCTTGTGACTTTACTGAACTCATTTGAGTTCTAGTAGTTTATTGGTAGGTCTTTAGGGTTTTCTATATATAGTATGTCGTCTTCAAATAGTGAGAGTTTTACCTCTTCCATGCCAATTTCAATAGCTTTTATGTCTTTACATCATCTAATTGCTGTGGCTAGGACTTCCAGTACTATGTTGAGTAAGTGGTGAGAGTGGACATCCTTATCTTGTTCCCAACCTTAGGAGAAAAGTTCTCAAATTTTTACCATTGAGTATGATGTTAGCTGTAGGCTTTTTATATAGGTGGGGCATGTTATAGTCAAAGTGCTGAAAGGGAAAAATCTGCAGCCAACAATACTGTATGCAGCAAGGCTATCACTCAAAACAGAAGGAGAGATAAAGAGTTTCTCAGACAAACAAAAACTAAAGGAGTTCAGGACCATTAAACCAGTGCTACAAATATTAAAGAAATATTAAAAGGGAAACTTTGAGTGGAAAATAAGACCTTAAGTGAGAATATGAAAAGTAAAAACACAAAAAAAAAACAGTAAAAATAAATATTTCTGTTAAAAACAGTGGAGGGATTCATAAAATAAGAGGCTGCATGGGGTGCCTGGGTGGCTCAGTTACTCATGTCCAACTCTTGATTTTGGCTCAGGTCATGATCTCAGGCTTGTGAGATTAATCCCTGCATTGGGCTTTCCATTGGCTATAGGGCCTACTTAAGATTCTGTCTCCCTCTCCCTTTGTGCTTCCCTGCTTGCTGCCCTCTCTCTCTCTCAGGAAAAAAAAAAAGTGTAAAATATTACATCATATACCTAAAATGCAGGAAGGAGAGAGGTAAAGAATGAGTTTAAACTGAAGCAACCATGAACTTAATATAGACTGCTATATGCAGAAGAGGTTATATAGAAACCTAATGGTAACCACAAATCAAAAACTGGTAATAGATATGCAAAGAATAAAAACAAAGAAATTTGAGTATTTAAGTAAAGTGAGTCAACAAACTAGGAGAGAGTGAGAGAAGAAAGGATCAGAGAAAATCAAAAAGAACAGACACAAAACAAGAAACTAAATGAGAATTAGTACATATCTATCAATATTTACTTAAAATGTAAATGGGGGTAGAAAAATCTATTTGAAGAAATAGTAACTGAAAACCTCCTAACCTGGGGAAGGAAACAGATATCGAGAGATCCAGAAGGCACAGAGTCTCCCAGAATTCAACCCATGGGGAGCTACACCAGGATACATAGGAATTAAAATGGCAAAAAGTAGTGACAAAGAAAAAAATTTAAAAGCAGCAAGAGAAAAAAAATCACCTACAGGAGAAGCCCTCATAAGGCTATCAGCAAATTTATATAGGTTTTTAAATTTTGAATGCAAGCTACCCAATTTTGTTTTATAAATTGTTTTGGACATTTTGGTGCCTTGCATCTTCACATAAATTTTAAGATCAGCTTGTCAATTTCGGTAAAAGAAAAATTATCTTGGAATTTGACTAGAATTACACCGAATTCAGAGATTAACTTGAGGAGTATTCCTTTCTCAGCATTGATAAATCCTCCAATCAATTATTATGAGATATATTTCCATTTATTTATGTCTCTCATTTCTGTCAATAATGTTTTATAGATGTAAGTGTGCAGGTGTGCAGTTCTTTGGTTAGATTAATTCTTGTTGCTTATTGTCAAAAGGACTGTTTTCTTAATTTCATTTTCAGATTGTTCATAGCAAATGTATAGTAATAGAGTTTATTTTTGCATATCAACATTACATCCTGCCACACTACTGAACTCATCATCTATTGGTACACACAATTTCAAAAACTTGCCAATTTAAGAATAAATGTTACAATTTAATTGAACCAAAGGGCATAAAATATAGGGCTTTAGTGAAAGTCTCTTGGATAGCACCCAGTTGTAACTGCTATTTGCAATTATATCATCCAAAGTTCAGTCAGAGAAATATCACACCCTCCCCACAGAACACACACATACACACGCCCTTACTTACCAGTCTCTCAAGACCTGTTATCTTTGTGCCTGATGCTGGGACTTTTAAGTCTGCAAGGCCAGCAGATAGGAAGGGAAGCTAGACATAAAGTGGGGAAGCATGAACCCACAGGGAGGCACTTGTACCCATGTTAGTCTCTCACTGACTCTAAATTTGATGACAATGGTATTCTGTGGAGAACCTGGAGCCCTTTATGACAGAGCTAAACACATAACCTGGCACAGGGATCTGAGAAGCTAAAGGAGGGTCTAGGCAAACGGGGAGCAGGTATAGGCCCAGTTGTACCACTGAAGTAAACCAGGAGATGAATTACAACATGTGTAATCTGTAACTGTACCTAGCAACCTTATATCAACCTTTCCAAGTATAAAAATAGTATGTCCATCAAGATAAAAAGCTTCTACATAGCAAAGGAAACCATTAGCAAAACTAAAAGGTAACATCCAGAATGGGAGAAGATATTTGCAGGTGACATGTCTGAAAGGGTTAGTATTCAAAATCTATACAGAATTTATCAACTCAACATTCAAAAAACAAAAGATCCAGTTAAGAAATGGGCAGAAGACATAATAGATATTTTTCCAAAGAAGACATACAGATGGTCAACAGACACATGAAAAGATGCACATTACTCATCATTAGGGAACTACAAATCAAAACCATGATGAGATACCACCACATACCAGTCAGAATGGCTAAAATTCACAACACAAGAAACAACAGATGTTGGTGGAGAAAGGGGAATCCTCTTGCATTGTTGGTGGGAATGCAAACTGGTGCAGCCACTCTGGAAAACAGTATGGAGTTTCCTCAAAAAGCTAAAAATAGATATACTCTATGACCTAGCAATTGCACTACTACATATCTATCCAAATGATACAAAAATACTAATTCAAAGGGACATGTACACCCAAATGTTTATGAAAGTATTGTCAACATTAGCCAAATTATGGAAAGAGCCAAAATGTCCATCGCCTGGTGAATGGATAAAGAAGAGGTGGTACACACACACACATACACACACACACACACACACACCCAAGATATTATTCAACCATCAAAAAGAATGAAATCTTGCCATTTGCAATGATGTGTTTGGGGCCAGAATGTTTTATGTTATGGGAAATAAGTCAGAGACAAATACCACGTGATTTCACTCACATATGAAATTTAAGAAACAAAATCTGATAAACATAGAAGAAAAAAAAAAGAGAGAGGAGGGAAAACCATAAAATAGACTCTTAACTATAGAAAACTGAGGGTTTCTGGAAGGGAGGAGTAGGGGGTGCTTAATGGGTGATAAGTATTAAAGAGAGCACCTGTAGTGATGAGCACTGGGTGCTATACATAAATAATGAATCACTAAGTTCTACTCCTGAAACTATTACTATACTATATGTTAAATAACTGGAATTTAAATAAAAACTTCAAAGAAAAAGAAAAGATTGTTTTTTGATACTGAGTTGCATAAGTACTTCATATATTTTGGATGTGAACTCTCTTTCAAAATGTTACTTGTGGGGTCCCTGGGTGGCTTAGTCAGTTAAGCATCTGCCTTCAGCTCAGGTCATGATCCCAGGGTTCTAGGATTCAGTTCCACATTGGGCTCCCTGCCCAGTGTCTTCCTCTCTGTGCCTTTCCCTATTGCTTGTGCGCGCACGCGCACTCTTTTTCTCACATGCTTTCTCTGTCTCTCTCAAATAAATAAAAAAAAAAAACCTTTTAAAAATGTCACTTGTGAATATCTTCTCCCCTTCATAAACAAAATGTGGCTGATGCTTCACTTTTCCTCTCCAAATCTTATACAAAATTATCATTAGGTATTATGCTAGATAACTACTAGAAATTGTGTTAGCCTAGCCCATTTGAGATATTACAAAGCCACTCCAATGAAATACTGAAAGCTATCTTTAAGAACAAATATTTTAAGGCAGATTTTAATAGAGCCTGATGGATATTCAACAAATTGTATCAAAAAAATTTTTAAGTTTTTATTTATTTATTCATGAGAGACTCACAGAGAGAGGCAAAGACATAGGCAGAGGAAGAAGCAGGTTCTCTGAGAGGAGCCTGATGCAGGACTCCATCCCAGGTTCCCAGGATCATGAACCTGAGCCAAAGCAGACATTATACCACTGAGTCACCCAGGTGCCCCCACACCAAAAATTTTGAAGAAATTCAGATAGGCTCACTTATCTGCTTTCAAAACCAGCACTGAGAGGTACTCAGCATATTATTTTACTTTAAGCAAGACAAAAGTAAGATTTTCAAGGCTGTATTCTATTGTCTACTTTTACCTGTCTATTCTAACTAAATAGTTCTGAAATGAACCATGTGGCTGAAATATACTTTTAATAGTCTTCTCTGGAGTCTAGTGATGTTGCATGTTTAAGTTTTCTTTTATTCATATTGCATTTTGTTGAATTTATTATTCACAATAGAAACTGTCCTAAAGCCAAGCAAGCAAAACACTTGTGATGAGAAGTTAAAACAAGCATTAGTTTGAAATTTGCAAAAACAAAGGAAAACTTGCAATGTTTGTTTGCTCTTTATTTTTTACATCTAAACATTATACTCTTCTGAATGTATGATCTTCCTTTTTTTCTAACATCAGCAAACCTGTTTGGGCACAAAACTAGGTAAAAATCTCAATGTGGTTTGCAAATTATTATTCTCCTTTACCTAGGATTGTAAAATACTGAATTGGTTTAGAAAGGGTGCATTAAAGAAGTGTCGCTTTTCAGTTAACTCCTTTTAAATTTAAAATTAAAAAGTAATCTATATTTCTTAATCTTATTAAGTGAACCTCTCAGTTTTTAAATTTATTTATTTATATATATATTTTGTTGTTGTTGTTGTTGGAGTTCGATTTACCAACATACAGTATAATACCTCACATTTTTTTAAAAAACGTCTTTTCTCTTATATACTAATGAATAAGTAGGTCAAAACTAAATTTAAATTGGGCTTTCACTGAATTATGAGTTTTTAAAAATCATATATGTATATAATGTTTATATAGAAATCAAAATATCCAATATTATTCCAAAGTAAAACTCTAAGTAATATACTTTATACCAAATACCCTGCATTTGGAATGTTTAAGTTATAAAGGGCCAGATGGTAGACTCTTTGATAGAGAATTCTTTTAGTTATAAATATAAGTACAGAAAGATCATTTAATTTCTTTAGATATGTTAATTAAATGCAAATTTTGTTTGATTACAATATTGAAATTAATATTTAACATGTATATGTATTTTTGTCAAACACTTAAAATATATGTATCAATTTCATTCATATTCTATGTTTACTTACTGCATTAATGTTTTTATTATAAATTGTCAGCTATATTATATTTTATGAATGTTTATGGCAAATGTTGTGTCTGATGGAGATTTGGTCCATTACAATTTATTCCTATGGCCTGTCTCTAATTTAAGGATCATTGATTTAATTGATTTTAACACCTCTCTTTTATTTTTTCAGAACATGTGCTATCTGATTCTTCCTGAATTTGTGAGGTTTATGAACTGAATAATGACCCCAAAGTGTGCATGTGAAAAATGTAGAACTAAATAATATTTTTAAAATTTCAACTTGGTATAGTTTTGTTTATATAAGTAATATAAAATTGTCTCATTTATTTAAAAATTGTTTTGTGATATATCTTAAGCTTCCATAAAATGTCAGATTTTGTATTTATTATATTTATTTATTAAAAATAATGACTAGCAAATAATTGTGGGATGCAGATGGAATTCATGTCTATACTATTAAGTAGAGCTGTGATGTATTCATAATGAATAACTAATTTTACTTTAATTGTAAAATATATTTAAATTTTTTTCCTAGCTTCTGTGACATGCTCAAGAAAGAAAAGATCTAGTAAGTTTGGGAGAAAAAAAAGATGACCTTATTTTTAATTACACCTGAGTATAACTAACTAATTTTTTTTTAACTAACCTGATTTTGCCAAGGTCACTTTTAGGGGGAAAACAGTGTTTGCCACAAGTATAGAAAAGCTATTGAAAATTCATACCTGCATGGGATAGGTATTGCACTTCATAACTTTACTGAAATCAAACCGAAATATTTCTCCCATTTTGATAAAAAATAATTTTCTCCCAGTAGGGAACTTATAGGATAAATCTGCTCAATGTGCCAGGAAGGGATTCATGACCCGGCTTCTATTAACAGAAATGGGGTGTCTTGCAGCTATATCTCCATAAGTTGCACAGAAAAATACCTCTGTAAGTAAAGATTCAACCCAAGGGTTAGTTTTTACTGCAAGTTATAAACTTCAAGAAACTGGGTATATAATGGAAGTGCTGACACAACCTTAAAGATAGCTGCTTGAACGGAGCAACTATAATACTCCAACTCCTTTATTTCAGAAAGTGTGTTTATGTTGCCACTGGATAAAAGAATTGATGCGGAAATTACTCATGCTTGGTGAATTGCATGGTAATAAAAGAAAGTCTTGCTAAATAGAGCTTTGGGTAAAATGGAATATGGAGTTGATTTTCCCTATAAAACCATTTTTACAAGTTTTATACTTTACTATTTATGTTCTACAAATCCTGCACCTTGTGTCATTTATCAGTTCTGCATTTCATTTGCAAACACTTCAGTGATGAAATAATTTATATAACAATAATGAGACAGCACACCCTGAATTTTCAGGAAGCAAATACAATGGAAGGTGATAAATATTTAAAAAAAAAAATAAACTCAGGTTTTTCCATTTTATGGTCATTTAAGTTATGAAAAGTGTTCTGAAAATTGTAGGTATCCTTAAAATAGTTTGTAACGTTATGCTAAATATCAATTTACATTTTTTAGAAAAGCAGAGCTATACATCTCAAAAATACCATATAAAACATTGAAAATTTACAACATAAAATCTCCTTTTTTATTTTATTTCTCCAAGAGTTATATTACTTTAAGAACATAAAACTTGTTAATAAAACTTGTTTCTTAATTTATGAATAGGTGTAGTATAAAGCTTTACAAAGTAGTATTTTAAATGTTGGAAATGAATTATTCCTTTTATTTACATGATTATAACTGAAAAACTTGTGTAATTTGTATATAGCAAGGCCATGGGATTGCGAAAACTGTGATACACTACTTGCTTTCAAAGATTTTAGTCTAATGGGAGAGAGACATGAGAGAGACATGAAAAACACAAAAGAATGTGATATGCTTTTTTATAAGGATATATTTGGGATAATGAGGAACATGGCTAACAACTAATAACAGTATTATGGTCTTGGGATCAAAAGAGGAGGCTAATGGGATGGAATATCCATCATGAGTCTTGAATGACAAGTAATAACTCAGGTAGATAGGAAGGATATTTTTAGAGGGAAAGGAGAGGAGAAAAAAATGGGAGAAAACCAGCACTCCACAAAGTATATACATCATGAGGCATGAGGTCAGGTGAACCACTGCTAATATATCCATGTACATATATCCATGTAGATGGGTAGGATGCTAATTTATGATGATGTAAGAACAGAGTTCTATCCTGAGGGCTTTCAAAATATATGAAGAAATTTTGTGCATTTTCCTATATGAGAAAAAAATAATAGAAAAGAATGAAACCAGAAAAAATAAAAGTGAGAGATAACCTACATTTTTAAAATGAGATCAGAGCATTTAAGCACCTAGTGAACCAGTCTAAAGGAGGCTCAAGAGTAGACATAGACTCAAGACATAGTTTTAAGGAAGACATAGAATACAGACTGGATATCTTTTTTTTTTTTTTAAGATTTTATTTTATATATCTGAGAGAAAGAGCAAGAGACAGCATAGGGGAGGAAGAGGGAAAAGCAAGCTCCGTGCTGAGCAGGGAGCCCAATGCAGGGCTCGATCCCAGGACAGGACCCTGGGATCATGACCTGAGGCAAAGGCAGATGCTTAACTGACTGAACCTTCCAGGTGCCTGGACTGGATATCTTTCAATAAAAATTTTTCTTTATATCTCTTAATAATTACAGTAAATTCTAAGTATTTGAAAAATCACAGGCAAAACAAACAGTCAAGTGTTTAAATACAATAGACAATTTTGTGCTGAAATCCGCTAATTTATGAGCTTGGTTTCCTTTATCAATTATTGGCTATATTATAGGAATTTTGCATTAATTAAAAGGGAAGCATATGTAGAGTATTTGGCTCATAAGACATATTCAATAAATGAGCCTCTCTTTTTATTTAGTGTAAATACCCACAGTGTTATCTCCTTTTTCTTTATTTTTTAAGTCCACTAGACAGTGAAGCAATTGCCCTTTTAAAGTATCTGTCCAAGATGTTCCACCAAGCTATGACAGATGGAAACTCAGTAGCAGTCACACAGAATATTTGCCAAATAGGATAGTCATCTGAAGAAGATGGCAGTAATAGAGTTCTTCTCTGCAGGACCCAAGACCTACTGCCATTCACCAATGATTGTGGAAAGTGCCTGGTGATTCTGTGTCTATAACAATACCACTAGATATTAGACAATCTTTGCTAAAGACGCTAAGAAAAGAGAAAAACTTTCAAGTTAGGAAGTTAGGATCTCTTTTGCCGTCACTTTTGCTCTTTCCCACTCCTGCCTCCCTCCATTCCTTCCTCCCTCTCTCTGTCTTTCGAAAATGAAATAAAGAATATTGAATGAGAAAATTAAAATTTAGCAGAGGAAATATTTCAGGTGAAATTCAAGGAGGGCGCTCTCAACTTCTTCAGAGATAAATATTAGAATATCCAGATAAAAATCATAGACCCTCTGTGACTTAATATTTAGAAGAGAAAAAAACAGAAACCATTCTTTGGTGTAGTTTAGACCACTGTTACACTCACATTGCTTTCTCCCCTTTCTTCGTTCCTTCTTCCTTATCTTTTTCCCTCCTTTCCCTCATTTCTTTTCTCTTCTTTTTCTGCTTTTTCCCTCTCTCCCTCCTCCTCCTTTTCTTCTTCTTCTTCATCAGAATCTTTAAAAAAAAAGTATACGTGATTCCAGTCTCTTCTAATTTTTCAAGTCTATCTTTCCTAGAGACTTGTGTTATCCTGCCTTGGAAATGTTCTAGTACCTTCATAGGCTGACAGACTTTCTTGTTAGTCAAATACTGAGTTATTTTGACCATTGATTCAAGGAAAACCTAACTGCATGTCTCAAAGTTGTAAGCTAAAGTTGATATTTGAATTTTTTTTTTGAAAAGAATAGGACTCTAGTCAGTGAGGGTGGGAAATTTAAGTATCTTGGTAGCACTCAGGGCTAGATTCATGGAGATTCATGGAGTTTTTATTTGTTTGTTATTTGCTTCTTAAAAAATATATATATATATATATATATATATATTATATGCCATCATTTCAAAGCACTAGAGAAATTGGCAAGAAGTTGGGTAAAAGTCCTACTCAAATATAGAGGAATAACAATAAACCTAAAATAGCTATCACGTGTTGAGTATTTACTACATGCGAAGTCATATACTAAGCAGATTTCTAATCATTTTACTGGCATCATTTAACCGATTCACATAATTATTCTTTTTTATAAGTATTCTCATTGCCATTGTTTTATAGTGAG
Organism: Vulpes lagopus; assembly: GCF_018345385.1. Classification (NCBI taxonomy): domain Eukaryota; kingdom Metazoa; phylum Chordata; class Mammalia; order Carnivora; family Canidae; genus Vulpes; species Vulpes lagopus. The sequence goes on from NC_054839.1 coordinate 41,558,243, forward strand.
AAAACTCTGAGAGAAACTAAATAATTTGCTCAAAGTCAAATGTTCATTTAGTTCGCATGCACTTAATAGTACAATATACTATCTTCCTTAATATTGATTAAATTCTAAAGACAGAATTTCAGCCAACATGCAATGCTTATTAATTAGCTTGCCTTTTCTTGATACAGTGATTTGACACCAAGATTCCTCCTTCAAACCGAGACATACATTCCCTTAGCAGCAGGAAGTTATGGCTGCTGAAGGCTCAGAGTTGAGTTCCTTCCTGAGAATTCCCCTTGAGTAAAAGTACTGTCTCACTCAAAGTTATGATCCCTTGTCAAGGGCAACCTACATCTAAAGCCTATTTTCTACGGGTGTTCAAAGTTTCAGACCCCTCTCCCCAATTCAGGAAAACTATGAAGGATTGTCTCAGGTCTGTATTTCCCTAGAGAAGGGGCTGAGGATTTTGGATCCCTATTCAACTTCTCCTTACTCCATCCTGTTTCATTCACTTTTTTAGAGGTGTCACTCCTAAATGTACTGCCCAGTATCTCTCCTGCATGCATTATCCAGTGCAGAATCTGTTTCCATAGAAACCAGCCTAAGACATTTGGTCCCAGAATGGTTCCAGAAAGCAAATTTTAAATGGAGAACTTTTGTGGCTGGATCACTTGCCAGAATTCTGACTTTAAGTACTCAATCACTGATAGTAAGTAGAGTTATAATAGCTCTTGTAATTATGTAGTAGAGTTACTGCTATAACTTGCACTGCTGTTGAATTTGAATGGGATACCTATAGATGGGAATGAACTGACGGGTGCAAGAGATTATGCATTTGAAAGGCAGAGGGAATTAGTAATTATAAGGACTACAGAACCATACAGTATTGTTGGATGCTATCCATGCACAATGGAAAGTCCATTAAAGGTTGACAATGTGAAGTGTGAAAATCAATGTGATTCCTTAGCAGCTTATAAAACTAATCTCATCTCTTGCATTTGAGGGGCTAAAAATCAAGAACACTGGACTTAGATGGTAAACAATGAAGCAGAAGAGCTTCAGTGATGTTTGAATTCTCAACCCAATCAAATCTCTTACAACAGGATCAGAGTTCTGATTAGAATAAAAATGGGATCCTGAGAACTGGAATGAGTTCATTTGAGAATCATCAAATCCCAGATTTTTCTGAACCCCCTTGAAGTGCTAAAGTAGCTCACTCTTCCTTGTTAAATACTAAAACCATCCCCAGACTTTGCTGCAATATGATGCAGAGTCATCTGCTCTAGAAAGAAATATGGACTTCCTTGAAATGTATTCCCATTTTCCCTCCTGGCCATAAGAAAATAACAATCTCAGCCGGGATGGAGAAGTGCTGGTTCTGTTGAGAAAGGAACAAACTAAATGTCAAAAAAAGTTACTGAACAAGCCAACATGTATCAGCTGAAGCCAGGAGAGCATGTATAGGACTGAATATGAGGGTGATGGATCAAAGGGATTAAAATATAAAATTGGATAAGGGAAGGTTTATCAATATGGGACAATCTCACAGATACATGGCAAAGATTACCACTCTGGTAAAGATTCAGAGAGTAGATAGGACTTGGTAGTTTGGAGAAAGCAATGGCTTACTTTAAGTGATATAAAAATTCCAGAATAGAAGACAGTGGAGGGAAGAGTCAGATTGTTACAGAGATTCTCTCATAGTAGAGTAGATATATTATGCAACATCAGAAAGTCCACTATGAGACTACTTTCTGGGGGAAATCCCAAAAGATGCAGCACTTACCAGAGCATTAAAGATTTTTCTGTTAAAGGGGAACAGCATGGCTAAGAAACTCAGTGATGACTGCTTATTACAAAGCAGGGCTGATAATAATTAATGTTATTACAGAACTGGACTGCTTACTAATAAGAGGGACAAGATCTTAAAGTTATCGAAGCCATGTGGCAGCATTTAAACTTCAAAATCCAGGTGCAATTATTATCATGAGTAATGATGCCACCAAGGAGACTTGGAATGAATTCAAAGAAACTAGCAGAAACTATTAAAACATAGTGTTGCTTAGCACAAGGTTAATCAGTAGCCAACAAAAGTATTGCCTAATTTATAGACTTAAAAAAAAGGATGAATGATCAGATGGGAGGGGAGCCTTGGTCAACAACAAAGCCTTGAAAATATAAAGTGGTTTCAGATATGTCTGGGGAGAAACAACATCCTCAGGAGGAAGGACACTCCAATACCACAGTAAGTGCATATAGTAATGATAACCTCAGATTTCCCCAAAAATACCTGTGGCAGTTTACTCAGGTAACTGCATACTGGGAAAAGAAAATACCCAGATATTCTTAGGTCTATTAAACACAGGGTCTAACTTGACATTAATATTTGAAGACCTAAGGCATCATCTCAACCACCTCTGAAAATCATGGCCCATAAGAACTAGATCCAAAATGGAATCCGGTCCTAAGACTCGTTAATAGTAGATCTACTGTGTCTATGGAGACAATCATTTGTGATTTTTCTGATTTCCAATTAGATTATTATACTTTCTTGGTAGTTTTAAGTAACTATTTTCCATCTGTTTCCCACATTTCTCATGCTTTGAGAGCAGAGACATTGAATGCTCTTGCTCCGGGCTATCTACTTAAGGATAAGTGTATAGCAAACGGCCTTGGCTGAATGAGATACTCTGAAGCAAAGGATAAGTTTGTTTACTGTCCAGTATAACAAAGAAAATGCCTCCATCCAGAGAAAAACAGATGCATGTTTACTACCCATTATGAAAACGTGTGCCCAGGATGCCTGAGTGGCTCAGTGGTTGAGTATCTGCCTTCAGCTCAGGGTGCAACCCTGGGGTCCTGGGATCGAATTCCACATCAGGCTCCCCGGAGGAAGCCTGGTTCTCTCTCTGCCTCTCTCTGTCTCTCATGAATAAATAAATAAATAAAATAGTTTAAATAAACAAAACAAAACAAAAAAACCTGTGCCCAACTCATCTGTTAAGCAAACCCATTATGCGTGTTGCATCAACCTGGATCACTCTGCATCTCCTCTTTAAAACCTGAAGAACAAGGAGAACTCATGCAAACATAATACTCATGCTGCTTACTCTATTGTATATACCCAGTTATCCTCCTTGAACTCAGGAACCTCATGTCTTCCATGGTAGGTGAAAGCTTAGATCTTCACAGTTCTTTACAGGATGTTGACAGAAACTTCATATCAGTTTACAGCCTGAGAAGTGAGAGCTATCATGGTGAAAGAGGCCAAAAACAGGTCTCTGAAACTGTCATCCAAGAGAAAAATCCAAATTAATATCACATCGAAGAGGAAGTGGTAGAGATTGTGTGCATCCCTTAAAGAGAAAGATGCAGAGTGGTCATTCCAATTATATACCTACTTAACTCACCATTCTGGCTTCTTAAAAAAAAAGATGAAAATAAGAAGTTACTACCACAAACTCACCCAAATATTAATCCCAATTGTAGATACCATGATAGGTGTGTTTTATGATAGACCAGAATAGCATAGCCTCAAATATACCTGTTGTCACTGATCTAGCAAATGCATTTTTTTATTCTTGAACATATAAACATTCTTCAGAATAGCATTTTGATTCTCCATGTTGATGACATCTTGTTAATTAGAGATCAATCAGTCACTTGGTGTTAAGTGTACTACACTGGAACTCTTATGTCCTGGAAGGGTTAAAATCAATCTTGCATGAAACTTATGAATATTCTTGGCTTTGCCTTTCCTGCTTACCAGGCTCACTTGCACAGTTCTCAAGGGTTCATACAATCACAGTGGTCCCTCATATCACTGCCTCTGACCAAAGGAAATATTATACAGAGATATGACAGCAGGTACATAAGGATAAGATCCACTTGTCCTAGCAAGTACTGTAACCCCAGAAGCCACTGACCTGACATGGCCTCTTAAAGGGTCAGCAGAGGTGCAATCTTAGAGTTGATAAGATTTGAGGGTGGGGCACATTTTCCAGGATTTGTTTTTTATCATAAATTACCAACCATAAGATATTGCTATTCCTTATTAGGTAGAACACATGGGTCTGGAAACCAAGGAGGGTAAGAAGTATATACTTATCTTCTATCTTTCCAATACTCACTTCCAATACTTTCCATCCCTATAGCTTAGGATTTAGAAGTCCTAATTCCTAAGAACTGCCAGGTACTTTGGCTCGAGGATACAGTAAAAGTCCCATTAGCTTGAAGCTATGGTTCCAAGTTCCTTGTGGCCAGAAACCTGCAAGTGAAGGAATTAACTCACTGGTAAGATAACTGGTGCTAATTATCAGTGAGTGATAAGACTATTGCTACAAAACAGTAGTAAAAAAGAATATATTTGCCATTCAGTTAACTCACTGTTATTTCTTTTGATACTTTGTATGCCCAATTTTAATGATAAATTAATAAATGCCTCAGCTACAGCCTTAAGAGATCATTAATGAAGAACAAAATGTTCACCTACAGAGGTAAGCCACCTTAACCAGCAAAGGTGGTAGCCAGTATGAGGGGAATCTTGAAAAGGTATAGAGGAGGGGGGAAAAAATGAGTAGTATCTAAGGCCCTGAGGCCAACTGCAGTGGGGAGAAAGGAGATTGTAAAAAATCCTAGTAACCTATTATACTTTTTCCTAGGAGATGAAATGAAATGAAGTCCTGGAGAATCTGAACCAGATGCAGGGAACTTGCTATTAGAAACATGCAGATCAAAAAAAAAAAAAAAAAAAAAAGAAAGAAAGAAAAAAGAAACATGCAGATCAAGGGGCACCTGGATGGTTTGGTGGTTGAGCATCTGCCTTTTGGCTCAGGGCGTGATCCCAGGGTCTTGGGATCTAGTCCTGCATCAGGCTCCTCGCAGGGAGCCTGCTTCTCCCTCTGCCTATGTCTCTGCCTCTCTCGCTGTGTCTCTCATGAATAAATAAATAAAATCTTAAAAAAAAACATGCAGATCAAAATGACATAATGTGGGGGCTTTAATGGGTACCTAGAATACCAAAGCTGCTGAATATTGCCTTCTGACAGTAAGGAGATGAGTCTTCCTCTTGGAATTTTCCTTGCCAGGTCAGCCTGTGTGTAAAAGATAACTTATCCTGGGATGTAAAGGCCCAGACCTCTTGTTTTAGTTTTGGATGGCTCAGCCCTTGGAATCAGTTGAGACCTTTGCATCACAGTTTAACTTCACACTTCACACAGTCCTGCTTCCCTTGCTCATGTACACCTTGTTCCAACTATACCCCCCAAAATGTCTGGGTGCAAATATTTAATTCAGAATCTTTTTTCCCCTAGAAACCTCAGTCTAAATACCCAAGAAATATGTATAAATACTCATGTAGATAGCAAACATGCCCAAAGGCAAGCCATGTACTTTAGGAAATATTATGTCGCTATAGATCTCTTTCATTCTGGAATGAGCAAACAGAAAAAAGAAGAGCAAAAGGAAATGCGTAAAATAATACTACAGAGAGGCGGAAATGAAAATGCATCCAAAGATTCAGAAGAAGATGATAGTAGTGAAATTATTTATAATCAAAACCAGAAGAAATTTTAGAAGTTGCTTGGTTTATTGCAGAGAGTATGCATTGATTTTTAATTTGAAAGAAAAATCGAATAAAGTATACAAATAAAAGAACAAAGAAATATTTTGTTTTCATTTTCCATGGCTTGCAAAATAATATGACCTATAGAAAACAGTGGCACAAAGCTAGTTATACCTGGATAATCTCATCTACTCTCAAAACTTCAACACATACTTGCCTTTATGAATACCAAATCAGTTTATCTTACCCACACCTTCGCCTTCGCTTCAAACTTTGATACACAACTATCTACCTTATATCTCCACCTGAATATCCGGTAGGCATCTCAAAGTCAATATTTACAAAACTAAATTATTTCTTCAACATTATCATCTCCCCACTTCTTCTCAAACTGCAAATATTCTCTTTTCATTTTTATATTGGTTGATACCAAAATATACAACTGCTGTAAAATTTTGAATCTTGTCCTTGACTGTGGGCTCCTTCTATATCTTATTATTTTCCAATTCTAGCCAGTTTGCATTCATTAATGTCTCTCCTTCCTTCTCTCTCTTATACTATAGGGAATTAAAGCATCTTATCTATAAACGGAATTACTATAGCCACATCCTTAGCTAGATACTTGTTTCTGGCTCTTTATTCAACAAATCCTTTACATACATACCACCAGCATGAATTTTCACCCTGGTGATAATTGTTTAATGATCCTCCATTGCCTTCAGAATAAAATATTCCTTAGGATTCCATACAAAACCCTTTATTTATTCAGTGCCTGGCTACTGTCCCATCTCTATTTCTTACCACCCATCCCTTGTAAGATATTTACTGTTGATGCTTTGAATCTGACAACTATTTTTCCATCTGGCTTCAAGACTCAACTCAGATACCTTCTTTTTGAAGGCTTCCCTAATCTACTAGATGCAAAATCAGTAAATTTACCAAAAATCAGTGTTTATATCTATTTCTTTATTCCTATAACCCTGGAGATAGTCCCTCCTCCAATAAACCCCAACACTTCTTTCTATGTGTTGTATAGATTTCATTCATTCTGATAATAAACTATTTAAATACAGATGAAAACGATGAATTACATTATTTCAATGTGTTTTAGTTAAAAGAAAGGTGATGATTTTCCAAAAGCCTGTGATATCTTCCTATTTTAGTCAAATTTTCTTCTGAATATATTATATTTACATTTAAAATATAAAATTATAGAATATTCTGAAAATTGGTTCACTTATATTTTAAGTTAGAAGAAAAGGAAAAAAACCTTTCACATGGAACCCATGTGAAAAATGAAGTCTTAGCCCATGTCTGGTTAATAAAGGATCTATTTTGTCCTGGTGTAACTCATTGTAATTTGCAAGCTGACATCATCTAGTTGAATTACAAATAGTCAATACATGTCCAATAAATCATGTGATTTTGAATGGAATATTTCCTAAAATTTAAACATGTAATTAAGCATAATTTTCATAAACTTCACTTAGAACATGTTTGCAACAAAACTCAGCTCATGCTTTGGAAATTTTGTATATTATTTCTAATAAAACCATTCTGGCTGACTGCCATATCAATTTATGTTATATTATTTTCCATTACACTTCTAGCCTTCCATCTTCTCAGTAAATGTACAAGTAACAGAACGTTAAATGGAAAGGTTCAATTTGAGCCACCTGGATTCCATAGATATGACATTCTTATATAAGATGATAGACCTGAAATTAGAAAATTATAGAACAAGTTTGCCCAAATCAAGAATATAAAGTACAGGCAAAAGGGAGATCCAAGAAAAGCATTGTAAAGAGATTTATTGGGAGAGAGCTATTGTTATAAAAAGGTACTATTTCACCAAGGAAGAAAGAAAAGATGATGGCATTCTTCAATGGGAAGAAACAGAGACAGGAGTAACACAGGTAGATTTACTTAGGAAGAATAGCAAAAGTAGTTCTCCACTATATCTAGGACATAATAGTACATCTCTCTGAATGGGGGCCAAAATTTTCAGCATGTTTTTCTGAATCAAACGTAGAACTCATAGTAAGTTATCCTTATATGAGGCCAATTTACATTCAGCAGAAAAGGACTACATAGAAAAAATAATAGAATTTCATATAAGAATGACTGCGAAGAGCATCATAAAGTCAAGGAGTGAAAGGGAAGCTCTTCTCTATTGAGAGGTATCAACACTAACTTGGGATGGTGGTTACCCAAGAGAGAGTGTCATATATAAGCAAGACCTTGTCCAAAGAGAGAGGTGGTGTCTTGGAAATATCACATAAGAACAGCTACGCATATTTGACCATCCTTCCTAGACTATTCTTCAAAGGACTCTACAAGAGGGAACAAAAAATATTTGGCATTAAATTAACTTCAAATTTTTATTTCCTGTGATTGGAAATTCTAAATACTGAGTCTAAACTGTGTTTGTAATTTTAAAAGATTTTAGGAATTTCCATTTCTTAAGAATGACTGGAAGTAATGACTTGTCTAACTTTTCACTGAAAGCCAGAGAAAAACTATCTCACTGAACACATTTTAAGGAAGCAGACGGAAGATAAAATAGAGTTGTGTTTATATTGCTGCCCTTGAGTCATGCTTATTAAACACATCAATTATAACTTTGATTATTCCTACTCTCTTTTCTAACTTGAATCTCCCTAAATATTGAACTCCATTTTATCAACAGCTTACATTAATTAACTTCTTCCATGTTTAAAATAAAAATGAAATTTTGAAACTTTTATTCCTATTTATCAACTGCATCAACTCCCTTCTTTTCAAAACCAGGATTCTCCAAAGAGGAGGCATTTATATTCAGTGTTTCCATCTCCTCACTTTCCATGTACTACTCCTCTCATCAACACTATATATATATATATATATATATATATATATATATATATATATATACATATATATATATATATACACACACACACACACACACACACCTAAAACTTCCTTTTCACAATTTTGATTTGTATATTTAACAGAACATGTAACTAACATTTTATTTTTATTTTTTAAAAGATTTATTTATTTATTTATTCATGCTAGATGTAGAGAGAGAAAAAGAGAGGCAGAGACACAGGAGGAAGGAGAAGCAGGCTCCACACCAGAAGCCCGACATGGGACTTGATCCCGGGACTCCAGGATCAGTCCTGGGCCAAAGGCAGGCGCCAAACCGCTGGGCCACCCAGGAATCCCCAACTCTAACATTTTAAAGAGAAATCAATTATAAGTTTTTAAACTTGCCCCACAACAGTTCTCCACATTTTGACTCTTGGCTAAAATTTCTCCATTGGTTAAAACTGTCGATATCATTCTTGTCCCCCATCTTTGTCTCAATTCCATATCTAGTCCATCAGCAAATTCTATTCTCTACCTTTAAAATGCATTTAGATTTCTGCCATTTCTTGTAAGTTCTACTGTAAACAGTCAGGTGTGAAACATCATTATGTCATGGTAACCTTCTAACTCAGAGGATGGCCAGTATTTTCTCTAAAGAACCAGATGCTCAGGGCGCCTGGGTGGCTCAATATGTTAAGCATCTGCGCATCTCCCTTTGACTCAGGTCATGATCCCAGAGTTCTGGGATCTCCATCTGGTATCAGGGAGCCTGGTTCTCCCTCTCCCTTTGCCCCCCACTCATGCTTGCTCTGTCTCTCTACTGCTCTTTTTCTCTCAAATAAATAAATAAATAAATAAATAAATAAATAAATAAAATCTTTTTAAAAAATAAAGAACCAGATGCTTTAGGCATTTTAAAAAAGTATTTTTACTAATATATTTACTAATTTACTATTATGTTTACTATATTCAATATATTTTATAGACACTAAAATTTATCTTTAAATATATTGAGGAATATGAGTCAAAAACCAGGATATAATTAAGTACTATGTAGTAAGTGAGGAAATACTTTTATTGACAAAATTCAGAATATAATATTGAGTACATTTTTTATAATATATGTCTAATAATGACAAGATTGGAATTATCTTCCTGTTAGTATTCCCTACCAACAAAGTGATCACCAATATTATCCGTACAAAAAATAGATGTGTGGGGTGCCTAGGTGACTCAGTCAGTTGAGCGTTGGACTCTTGGTTTTGTCTCAGGTCATGATCCTGGGGTCATGGGATGGAGCCCCACCTCAAGCCCTATACTCTCTCTGCACTTAGCTGTAGAGTCTGCTTGGGATTCTCTCCTCTCCCTCTTCCTTGCCCTCTGCTCCTTCCCTCACTCACACACACTGTCTCTCAAATCAATCAATCAATCAAACCTTTTTAAAAAAAGATTCTTAGTCAAAACCTTACAAAATAGGCTATCTACCAGATTTGACCTCTGGGATATAAACTAGTTTTCTAATTTCTACACTTGTATCTCGAGAGTCTTTTCCCAGTACAGCAGCTAGAATATTCCTTTCTAAAATGTAAATCATAAATTGTCCTTCCTCTGCTTAAACTGCCTACTAGTTCCTCTTCTTAGAATAAAACACAAAGATCTGACAATGTCCTGGAAGTCCTAAGTGATTTTACTATTTTTTATATGGATTTAATTCTTTTAGATTTTTCTTAGGAAAACAATTTTAGGTTAACAGCAAAATTAAGGAAAAGTTATAGAGATTTCCTGTATATTCCCTGCTCCCCTTTTGCATAACATTACTCCTATTATCAACATCCTCCACTAGAGTAGTACATTTATTTATCACTGATGAACCTCCATTACATCATAATCTACCAAAGTCTATAGTTTACATTAGGTTTTACTCTTGGTGGTGTGTATTCTTTGTATTTGGATAAATGTATAGTGGCATGTATCCATCATTATAATGCATTTTCACTGCCCTGAAATTCCTGTGTTCTCTATCCTACTCTATTGATTTGTCTATTTGTTTTCCCAATACTATGTTGTTTTCATTAGTTCAGCTTTATACTAAGTCTTTGAGTCAGATAGTGTCAGTCTCCTAACTTTGTTCTTCTTCTTCATATTATGTTGGCTATTCAGGGTCTTTTGCTTCTCTATATAAACTTCAAAATCAGCTTGGCAAGGTCTACAAAATAATTTGCGGGGATTTTGATGAGGATTATATTTTATCTATAGGTCAAGTTGGGAAGACTTGAGATCTTGAAAATACTGTTTTCCCATTCATGAACATGGAATATCTTTTCATTTATTTGGCTCTTCTTTAATTTCATTCATCAACATTTTGTAGTTTTCCTCATAGATTTTGTACATATTTTGTTAGATTTATACATAAGTGTTTAATTTGAGTGAGTTCTGTTTTATGGTCATTTATTTTTAATTTCAAATTTTACTTGTTCACTTCTGGTATATAGGAAAGAAATGGACTTTTTCATATTAACCTTGCATCCTATAACATTGACATATAATCAGTTACTAGCTCTAGGAAGTTTTTCTTAATTCCTTGGATTTTCTACATGGGCAATTTTGTTATCTGTGAAAAAAAGGTAGTTTTATTTCTTTCATCCCAATTAGCATACTTTTTATTTCCTTTTCTTACCTTATTGCATTAGTAAAAACTTCTAATATGATATTGTAAAAGTGGTGAGAAAGGACATTTGCCTTATACCTTATCAGAATGAGAAAATTTCTGGTTTCTCATCATTAAGTTTGATATGACCAGTAGTTTTTTTTATAGATATTCTTAATCAAGTTGAGAAAATTCCCCTCTATTCATAGTTTGCTAAGAGTTTTTATCATTAATGAGTGTTGGATTTTGTCAGATGTTTATTCTGCCTCTGTAGTTGCAATCAGATGGATATTCCTTTTTTAAGCCTGTTTATATAATGAGCACAGTAATTGATTTTTGAGTGTTAAGCCAACCTTGTATACCTGAGATAAATTACACCATACTCTTATGTATAATTTTTATACTCTTTGGGGATTTGATTTACTAATACTTTGTGGAGAATTTCTGAATCTATTTTCATGAGACATATTGGTCTGTAGTGTCCTTTTCTTGTAATGTCTTTCTCTGGTTTTGGTTATGGTAGTGCTGGCCTTATAGAATCAATGAGAAAGAATTCTCTATCCTCTCAAAGAAACTGTTGAGAATTAGTACACTTTTGTCCTTTGATGTTTGGTAGAACATACCAGTGAACCCATCTGGATCTGGGTTTCTGTTTTGGAAGGTTATAATGGAAGGTTATAATGACTGATTGAATTTATTTAATGAATATATTACTATCCAAGTTGTATATTTCTTCTTGTGTGAGTTTTGGCAGACTCTCAAGGAATTGGTCCCATTCAACTAGATTATCAAATTTGTTAACATAGTTTTTCACACTATTTATTATTCTTTTTCATTTCCATGGGGTCTGCTTTCATTTCTGATATTAGTAATTTGTGTCATCTCTTTTTCTTAGTCTGGTGACAGGCTTATCCACTTTGTTGATTTTTCCAAAGAACCAGCTTTTGGTTTCATTCATTTTCTTTATTGATATACTCTTTCAATTTCATTGCTTTCTCTTTAATTATTATTTATTTTCTTCTACTGATTTTGAATTTAATTTTGTTTTGTTTTTAGCTTCCAAATGTGGAAACATAGACTACTGACTTTAAATATTTATTCTTTTCTTTTTTTTTAATAAATTTATTTTTTATTGGTGTTCAATTTACCAACATACAGAATAACACCCAGTGCTCATCCCGTCAAGTGCCCCCCTCAGTGCCCGTCAACCATTCACCCCCACGCCCTGCCCTCCTCCCCTTCCACCACCTCTAGTTCGTTTCCCAGACTTAGGAGTCTTTATGTTCTGTCTCCCTTTCTGATATTTCCCACACATTTCTTCTCCCTTCCCTTATATTCCCTTTCACTATTATTTATATGCCCAAATGAATGAGAACATATAATGTTTGTCCTTCTCCAATTGACTTACTTCACTCAGCATAATACCCTCCAGTTCCATCCACGTTGAAGAAATGGTGGGTATTTGTCATTTCTAATGGCTGAGTAATATTCCATTGTATACATAAACCACATCTTCTTTATCCATTCATCTTTCGATGGACACCGAGGCTCCTTCCACAGTTTGGCTATTGTGGACACTGCTGCTATAAACATTGGGGTGCAGGTGTCCCGGCATTTCATTGCATCTGTATCTTTGGGGTAAATCCCCAGCAGTGCAATTGCTGGGTCATAGGGCAGGTCTATTTTTAACTCTTTGAGGAACCTCCACACAGTTTTCCAGAGTGGCTGCACCAGTTCACATTCCCACCAACAGTGCAGGAGGGTTCTCTTTTCTCCGCATCCTCTCCAACATTTGTGGTTTCCTGCCTTGTTAATTTTCCCCATTCTCCCTGGTGTGAGGTGGTATCTCATTGTGGTTTTTGTTTGTATCTCGCTGAAGGCAAGTGATGCAGAACATTTTCTCATGTGCATGTTGGCCATATCTATGACTTCCTCTGTGAGATTTCTCTTCATGCCTTTAGCCCATTTCATGATTGGATTGATTGTTTCTTTGGTGTTGAGTTTAATAAGTTCTTTCTAGATCTTGGAAACTAGCCCTTTATCTGATATGTCATTTGCAAATATCTTCTCCCATTCTGTAGGTTGTCTTTTAGTTTTGTTGACTGTATCCTTTGCTGTGTAAAAGCTTCTTATCTTGATGAAGTCCCAATAGTTCATTTTTGCTTTTGTTTCTTTTGCCTTCGTGGATGTATCTTGCAAGAAGTTACTGTGGCTGAGTTCAAAAAGGGTGTTGCCTGTGTTCTCCTCTACGATTTTGATGGAATCTTGTCTCACATTTACATCTTTCATCCATTTTGAGTTTATCTTTGTGTATGGTGAAAGAGAGTGGTCCATTTTCATTCTTCTGCATGTGGATGTTCAATTTTCCCAGCACCATTTATTGAAGAGACTGTCTTTCTTCCAATGGATAGTCTTTCCTCCTTTATCGAATATTAGTTGACCATAAAGTTGAGGGTCCACATCTGGGTTCTATATTCTGTTCCATTGATCTATGTGTCTGTTTTTGTGCCAGTACCACACCGTCTTGATGACCACAGCTTTGTAGTACAACCTGAAATCTGGCATTGTGATGCCCCCAGCTATGGTTTTCTTTTTTAAAACTCCCCTGGCTATTCTGGGTCTTTTCTGATTCCACACAAATCATAAAATAATTTGTTCTAACTCTCTGAAGGAAGTCCATGGTATTTTGATAGGGATTGCATTAAACGTGTCAATTGCCCTGAGTAACATTGACATTTTCACAATATTAATTCTGCCAATCCATGAGCATGGAATATTTTTCCATCTCTTTGTGTCTTCCTCCATTTCTTTCAGAAGTGTTCTATAGTTTTTAAGGTATATATCCTTTACCTCTTTGGTTAGGTTTATTCCTAGGTATCTTATGCTTTTGGGTGCAATTGTAAATGGGATTGACTCCTTAATTTCTCTTTCTTCAGTCTCATTGCTGGTGTGTAGAAATGCCACTGATTTCTGGGCATTGATTTTGTATCCTGCCACGCTACCAAATTGCTGTGTGAGTTCTAACAATCTTGAGGTGGAGGCTTTTGGGTTTTCTATGTAGAGTATCATGTCATCGGCGAAGAGGGAGAGTTTGACTTCGTCTTTGCCAATTCGAATGTCTTTAATGTATTTTTGTTGTCTGATTGCTGAGGCTTGGACATCCAGTACTATGTTGAATAGCAGTGGTGAGAGTGGACATCCCTGTCTATCCCTGTCTTGTTCCTGATCTTAGGGGAAAGGCTCCCAGTACTTCCCCATTGAGAATGATATTTGCTGTGGGCTTTTCGTAGATGGCTTTTAAGATATCAAGGAATGTTCCCTCTATCCCTACACTCTGAAGAGTTTTGATCAGGAATGGATGCTATATTTTGTCAAATGCTTTCTCTGCATCTAATGAGTGGTATGGTTCTTGGTTTTTCTCTTGCTGATATGATGAATCACATTAATTGTTTTATGAGTGTTGAACCAGCCTTGTGTCCCAGGAATAAATCCTACTTGGTCATGGTGAATAATTTTCTTAATGTATTGGTGGATCTTATTGGCTAGTATCTTGTTGAAAATTTTTGCATCCATGTTCATCAGGGATATTGGTCTATAATTCCCCTTTTTGGTGGGGTCTTCGTCTGGTTTTGGAATTAAGGTGATGCTTGCCTCATAGAACGAATTTGGAAGTACTCCATCTCTTTCTATCTTTCCAAACAGCTTTAGTAGAATAGGTATGGTTTCTTCTTTAAACGTTTGATAGGATTCCCCTGGGAAGCCATCTGGCCCTGGACTTTTGTGTCTTGGGAGGTTTTTGATGACTGCTTCAATTTCCTCCCTGGTTATTGGCCTGTTCAGGTTCTCTATTTCATCCTGTTCCAGGTTTGTTAGTTTGTGGCTTCCCAGGAATGCATCCATTTCTTCTAGATTGCCTGATTTATTGGCGTATACCTGTTCATAATATGTTTTTAAAATCATTTGTATTTCCTTGGTGTTGGTAGTGATCTCTCCTTTCTCATTCATGATTTTATTAATTTGAGTCTTCTCTCTCTTCTTTTTAATAAGGCTGGATAAAGGTTTATCTATCTTATTAATTCTTTCAAAGAACCAATTCCTGGTTCTGTTGATTTGTTCCACAGTTCTTCTGGTCTCGATTTCATTGAGTCCTGCTCGAATCTTAATTAACACTCTTCTTCTGCTGGGTGTAGGATCTATCTGCTGTTTTTTCTCTAGCTCCTTTATGTGTAAGGTTAGCTTTTGTATTTGAGTTCTTTCCAGTTTTTGAATGGATGCTTGTATTGTGATGTATTTCCCTCTTAGGACTGCTTTTGCTGCATCCCAAAGATTTTGAACGGTTGTATCCTCATTCTCATTAGTTTCCATGAATCTTTTTAATTCTTCCTTAATTTCCTTGTTGACCCTTTCATCTTTTAGCAGGATGGTCCTTAACCTCCACGTGTTTGAAGTCCTTCCAAACTTCTTGTTGTGATTTAGTTCTAATTTCAAGGTATTATGGTCTGAGAATATGCAGGGGACAATCCCAATCTTTTGGTATCGGTTCAGACCCGATTTGTTACCCAGTATGTGGTCTATTCTGGAGAAAGTTCCATGTGCACTTGAGAAGAATGTGTATTCAGTTGAGTTTGGATGTAAAGTTCTGTAGATATCTGTGAAATCCACCTGGTCCAGTGTATCATTTAAAGCTCTCATTTCTTTGGAGATGTTGTGCTTAGAAGACCTATCGAGGATAGAAAGAGCTAGATTGAAGTCACCAAGTATAAGTGTATTTTTATCTACGTATTTTTTCACTTTGGTTATTAATTGATTGATATATTTGGCAGCTCCCACATTCGAGGCATATATATTGAGGATTGCTAAGACCTCTTGTTGGATAGATCCTTTAAGTATGATATAGTGTACCTCTTCATCTCTCACTACAATCTTCATGGTAAATTTTAGTTTATTTGATATAAGGATGGCTACCCCTGCTTTCTTTTGAGGACCATTTGAATGGTAAATGGTTCTCCAACCTTTTATTTTCAGGCTGTAGGTGTCCTTATGTCTAAAATGAGTTTCTTGTAGACAGCAAATAGATGGGTCCTGCTTTTTTATCCAGTCTGAAACCCTGAGCCTTTTGATGGGGTCATTAAGCCCGTTCACGTTCAGAGTTACTATTGAGGGATATGAGTTTAGTGTCACCATGATATCTATTCAGTCCTTGTTTTTGTGGATTATTCCACTGGACTTCTTCTTAAAGGGGAATTTTAAGAGTCCCCCTTAAAATTTCTTGCATAGCTGGTTTGGAGGTCACATATTCTCTCAGTTCCTGCCTGTCTTGGAAGCTCTTTATCTCTCCTTCCATTCGGAATGAGAGGCTTGCTGGATAAAGTATTCTTGGCTGCATGTTCTTCTCTCTTAGGACCCTGAATATATCCTGCCAGTCCTTTCTGGCATGCCAGGTCTCTGTGGAGAGGTCTGCTGTTATCCTAATAGTCCTCCCCATAAAAGTTAGGGCTTTCTTGTCTCTTGCTGCTTTAAGGATCTTCTCTTTATCTTTGGAATTTGCAAACTTCACTATTAAATGTCGAGGTGTTGAACGGTTTTTATTGATTTTATGGGGGGATCTATTTCCTGGATCTGAATGCCTGTTTCCCTTCCCAGATTAGGAAAGTTTTCAGCTATGATTTGTTCAAATATATATTCTGCCCCTCTGTCCCTTTCCGCACCCTCGGGAACCCCAAGTGAACGTAGGTTTTTCTTCCTCAGGCTGTCATTTATTTCCCTTAATCTATCTTCATGGTCTTTTAATTGTTTATCTTTTTCCTCAGTTTCCCTCTTTGCCATCAACTTGTCTTCTATGTCACTCACTTGTTCTTCCACTTCGTTAACCCTCGTCGTTAGGACTTCTAGTTTGGATTGCATCTCATTCAATTGATTTTTAATTTCTGCCTGATTAGCTTTAAATTCTGCAGTCATGAAGTCTCTTGAGTCCTTTATGCTCTTTTCTAGAGCCACCAGTAGCTGTATAGTAGTGCTTCTGAATTGGCTTTCTGACACTGAATTGTAATCCAGATTTTGTAACTCTGTGGGAGAGAGGATGTTTCTGATTCTTTCTTTTGAGGTGAGGTTTTCCTTCTAGTCATTTTGCTCAGTGCTGTGTGGCCAAAAGCAAGTTGTATTGGGAAAAAGAGAAAAAGAGAGGAGAGAAAAAAGGAATGAAAAGAGAAAAAGAAAAAAGGAAGAAAAAACAAAAAACGAGAAGAAAAAGAGAAAGAAAAAGAAAGAAAGGGAAAAAAAGGGTGGGGGAAGGAAACAAATCAAAAAGAAAAACAAAAACAAAAACAAAAAGCAAACAAAAAAACCCACGGGGGAGTATCTTCTGATTCTGTATACTTTAAGTCCCTTGACTTCCCCTGGAACTGGTCCGTCTCGCTGGTCTTCTGGGGGAGGGGCCTGCTGTGCTGATTCTCAGGTGTTAGCACTTGGGGGAGCTGCTCTGCCCCTGCCTGGTGCAGGGCTCAGTGGGGGTTGTTCACCCCGTGAGGCCCCAGGAGGAACAACCGCAGTGGCAGGGCCAGCTCTGCAGCCCTGGAGTCAGCTCCCACAGTAACTCCGGGGCTCTCCGTCTGCAGGGCCTGGGGGCTCCCGGGGCGGGGCCGCTGATCTCCTCATCTCCGGGCAGGAGCGTCCTCGCTGTCCTGGGCCCTCCCGGGGGGAGGCCGGGTCCTAGGCTGTGTCCCCGCGCCCTGTGCTCCGGGGCCTGCGCTGTTGGATTCGCGCTCCCTCCCCGCAGCCCCCTCCGCTGAGCCTCTGCCCGAGCCTCTCCGAGCTGCTCCTGGGTCCAGCCCACCGGGTGCTGCAGCCCTTCAGGGAGCTCGGCCCCGGGGTGTGGGGCGGTCCCCGGGGCACAGGTGTCTGTTAGTGTCCCAGGGAGCCCGAGGGCATCCCCGTCCTCCTGGGTCCTGCTCTAACTCCCTCGAGCCCCTTTCCCCCCGGGAAGGTTGGTGCAGCTCCTGCTCCTCCGGGTCGGGGCTCTCCTGTCCTGGGGACACTCGCCCCGGCCTCAGCCCGGCTCCTCGCGGGGCCCCTCCCCCTTGGAGGCCTTTTTTTTCTTTATTTCTTCTTCCCCGTCTTCCTACCTTGGTCGAAGCGTGAACTCTTCTCACTGTAGCGTTCCAGCTGGTCTCTCTCTCTTTTTTTTTTTTTTTTCCAGCTGGTCTCTCTTTATCTCAGGCTGAATTGTAGATTTTCAGGATAATTTGAAGGCTATCTTGGTAATTTGGTGGGGACAGGTGATTTGGGGACCCTACTCCTCCGCCGTCCTGCCCCTCCTCCCCCTATTCTTTTCTAATATATACATTCAATGCTGTAAATTTTCCTTTAAGCAGTGCTTTCACAGAATCCCACAAATTTTGATAAGGCTGTGGTTTTCATTTTCATTTAGTCCATTAAAAATATGTTTTAAATTTTATCTGGAGATATTTTTGACTTAGTGTTATTAGAAGTGTGTTGTTTAATCTCCACATATCTGGGGATTTTCTACTTAATCATTCTGTTATTTAATTCTAGTTTAATTCTGTTGTGGCTTGAGAGCAGACATAGTATGATGTCTATTTTTTCAAATTTGTTAAGGTATGTTTTATGGCCCACTATGTGATCTATTTTGGTTAATATTCCATTCTAGTGTGAAAACAATGTACATTCTGCTGTTGTCAGATTAGTCAACAGATTGATGGTGCTATTGAGTTCAACTGGGTCTTTTCTAATTTTCTACCAGCTGCAATGGCCCATTTTGAGAAAGGGGTGTTGAAGTCTCCAATTATGATAGTAGATTCATCTATTTCTCCTTACAGTTCAATTGGCTTTTGCCTCATAGTGTGATGCTTTGTTGTCAGGCATCTACTTATTCAGAATGATGTCTACTTGGAGAATTGACCTCTTTCTCATTTTATAATGCCTTTCTTTTTCTGATAATTTTCCCTGTTTTGAAGACTTCTCTGTCTGAAATTAACATAGCTATTTGTGCTTTCTTTTGGTTAGTGTTAGCATGATATGCTTTTCTGCATCCATTTACCTTTAATATATTTGTCTTTATATTTACTATGTGTTTCTTGGAGACTATATCTATATGATAACTAAATCTATGTATCTATGTATCTATGTATCTATCTGTATTTTTTGATATGGTGTGACAATCTCTTTTATTTATTTTTTTAAGATTTTATTTATTTATTCATAAGAGACACAGAGAGACAGAGAGGCAGAGATACAGGCAGAGGGAGAAGCAGG
This sequence comes from Vulpes lagopus, assembly GCF_018345385.1. Taxonomy (NCBI): domain Eukaryota; kingdom Metazoa; phylum Chordata; class Mammalia; order Carnivora; family Canidae; genus Vulpes; species Vulpes lagopus. The sequence goes on from NC_054839.1 coordinate 41,577,556, forward strand.
CTCCATGCAGGAAGCCTGATGTGAGACTCAATCCAGGGACTCCAGGATCATGCCCTGGGCTGAAGGCAGGCACTAAACCGTTGAGCCACCCAGTGATCCCATGACCATCTCTTTTAATTGTTGCATTTAGACTATTGGCATTTAAAATGATTATTGATATAGCTGAATTGATATCTACCATATTTGTTACTGTTTTCTATTTGTTGTCCTTGTTGTTTGTTCCTATTTTTGTCTTCCACTTTTTTCCTGTGGTATTAACTGAACATTTTGTATGATTTCATTCTCTCTTCTTTCTTAGCATATCACTTATTTTTTTTTTTTTGAAACTTTTTTGTTGTTGTTGTGGTTGCCCTAGATTTGGAAAAATATATTTACTATTAATTCAAGTCTACTTTCAAGGAATACTATTCCACCTCCTGGGTAGTGTGAGTACCTTATAATAACCAAATCCTAATCCTAATTCCTCCCTCCCAGCCCCTATATCTCTGCTGTCTTCATTTCACTTATTTAGAAGCATATGCTAATTTTTAGTCTGAGAAAGTTTTTATTCCTCCTTCACTTTTATTTTTTTTTTATTTTTATTTTTTTATTTTTTTAATTTTTATTTATTTATGATAGTCATAGAGAGAGAGAGAGAGAGGCAGAGACACAGGCGGAGGGAGAAGCAGGCTCCATGCACCCAGAACCTGATGTGGGATTCGATCCCGGGTCTCCAGGATCGCGCCCTGGGCCAAAGACAGGCGCCAAACCGCTGCGCCACCCAGGGATCCCCCTCCTTCACTTTTAAAGAATAATTTTCAGGGTACAGAATTCTAGCCAGTGATTTTTTTTCCTCAATATTTTAAGTATTCTACTCTATTCTCTTCTTGCTTGTATGGTTTCTGAGAAGACAGGTATAATCCTTATTTTTGTTCCTCTGTAGGTAAAGTGTTCCTTTCCTCTGACTTCTTTCAGGGTTTTTCTTATCTTTGATTTTCTATAGTTTGAAATGATCTGCATAAGTATAGTTCTGTTTGTCTATATATTTATTGGCAGTTATTGTGAGATTTCTGATTGTTGGCTTGGTGTCTGATATCAATTTGAGAAAATTCTCAGTCATTATAGTTTCATATGTTTGATTCTTTTTCTCTTTCTTCTCCTTATAGAATTTCCATTACACAAACACACTTCTCATAGTTATCCTACAGTCTTTGGATATAGTTCTGGGGGTTTTGAGTTTGTTTTGATGGTCTGTCGTCTCTTTGCTTTTCAACAAGTTTCTACTGAAATGTCCTCAAGTGCAGAGATTATTTTCTCAGCTATGTCTAGTCTAATAAGTACATCAAAGTCATTGTTGTACTTCAGTTACTTCTATTACAGAATTTTTATTTTCTAGCACTTTTTTAGTTCTTTTTTGTTCTTAGGATTTCTATCCCTGCTTATATGCTCATCTCTTCTTGCATGCTATCTACTTTATGTACTAGAAATCTTTCTCATTCATTATTTGTTGTTATCTTCTTTCACTTATCCCATTAAGCCACATGGCCTCCTTGGTATTTCTAGAACACACCACATTCTCTCCAGTTTTGGGGACTTCCCACTAGCTCTTCTTTCTAGTTGGAATTTGATTTGCTAGTTGTATATGTAACCACTTTTTCTCCTCCTTCAATGAGTATCTTCTCAAATACCTCCTTTTTAAAAGATTCTATTTATTAATTATATGAAGGAGAGAGTAAAAGTGGGGTGGGGGGGGCAGAGGGCGAGGGAGAAGCAGACTCCCCACTGAGCAAGTAGCCCAATGTGGGGCTCCATCCTAGGGCCCTGAAATCATGACTTGAGCCAAAGGCAAGATGTTTAACTGACCTAGCCATCCAGGCTCTCCTCAAATACCTTCTCCTTAATGATTCCTATCTTAGCCACTTTTTTAAGATAGTAGCCTGCCAAACCTGTCCTCTAACACTCCTGGCCCTCCTTACCTAGGTCCATTATTTTTTTTTCCCCATTGCACATATCACCTTCTACCATACTCAATGGCTAATTTATTCAATACATTTATTTTTTTATCTAACCTAATGAAGGGGAAAAAGTCTCTTCCTTGTTTTTGTTTACTGATGTTTCCCCAGAACTTAAAACAGTGCCTGGCACACAGAAGTTTCTCACTAAATGTTTGTTGACTGAACAAATTAATTATTTATTCTATTTCATGTGGGCTTTTTCACAAAGCACCAAAACTATGCTCACTGACTGACAGACTACAGATTGAGACAATTTATTTCTTACCTTATGAAACCATTCTTTTCAAACTATTTTATTTTATTTGTTTCATAAACTCCTTACTCTCTTCATTTTTTGTCTATTTTTTCCACCAATCTCCGAGCATATACCTACTATGCATATGCATTGCTTCTAAATTACATATAGCTATATATATATGTATATCCATATCTGTGTACTTATTAAAAAATTACATATATACTCTTTATCATAGAGCCCTGAATCATCAGTCCCCTAACCAACTCATGAGCTTCCTCTCATGTTTTTGCTTCTTTGGTTTCACGTGTTAGTCAAAATATCAGACATTGGCCATCAATTCAATAGTCTCCATATTGAAGGGCAGCTCCCCAACTCCACAAAGTATTGCCCTCAAGCTGGCTTTTAACTGAGCCTTAAACAAATTATTGCACTATTTTATCAGACTGGCTGTTTTAGAATGATGATTCATTTCATAGTATCATGGCATCATGTAGTGATTTTCTTTTTCAAGGCTTTCAAATCAGCTAGCAACAGCCAGGCTATCCCTCAATATTTATACTTATTCTTTTTATATTTATTTATACATATTGATGAAGTACCATAGCCACTGCAAAAGGCAACACTTCACCTTTCACCTGTAGCCATCCCAATCAACCACAAATGTAAGCATGCAAGATTATTCCATATTGCTTCTTGCCAGGAATCATCACTTCTGACAAGAATTATTATTGCTATTTGACTGGTGAGTAATTTTGTTTCACAACCCCATTTTAAGTGCCTGCTATTTCAAAGTATTTATGGTGCTCATTATCTTAGCCTGGGTTTCCCCCAAGAGCAGCACCTATAGTAAAGATTTATGTGTATGTAGTCTTTTTGCAAATGTTATCCTGAAGAGCAGGAGTGGAGCAGAGTCAGGGATGGAAAAAAGGGAAATCATTATTTATCAGCTTATATCTCCTATTGGCCACAGTCACCCCAATATTGCTCCCTATCTCTTAAGACCCCTTCACTTTTGAGTTCTGCATATATGATTGGCAGATGTGTTTGTGTACCTGTGATGACAATAAGACAAAGTTAAGCAAGTCGTAGTTGCAAGACAATCAGGTTGCACAAACACAAAGCTGTGGTGTATAGCCTATGTGGAACTAGACACTGCAGCAGTGGCTGCCATAGGATAAGGCGTAGAGGGTAGGATACTGTATACAAAAAAAAACCCAACAACATTAACAACAAAAAACCAATACACTCCTTACTACAAACTCTATTAAATATTTAGGTGTTTTATGTTTTGTTCTCCAATTCGACATATTTCTGTGAGGTTTAGGTCAGCCTTGTTCACTGCTATTATGTATTAATGCATAGTACAAAATATTTTTTTTAAATATAGTTCTGTTCAATGATATTTTAAAAGAAAAATAAAACAAAAAAGACAACAAAGTTAATTTTATCCTAAATTCTCCAGTATAACTGTTCTTAAAAATATTTTCTGTATTTATATATAAGATGTAGTTTCACTTCAAAATTTACCTAATTTAACCTCTAATAATACTAACTAGCTGTTCTCTGATAGATGTAAAATGTTAGATTCTACACAAAATATCACATATTCCATAAGGAGGAGGTGTGGAATAATTTAAAGTATTTTAAGCTTGAAGTACTATAAATATCTTACAAATATGCACTTACAGTGCTAGTTTAAAAAAATTAAAAACCTAAATTTTATCTCTTATGGGTTCTCATAGGTAGTAATGATAAATAATACATGTAGTCTCACTTGAATTTCCAGAATTTCTCCAAGGAAAGTAAATTATGTTTTCTTAAGGTATAGTGAATGCATTTCAGGTTCCAGAGGCATCTTAAAAAATTTACTTAAGGGACAATTTTATTCATGCATTTATTAGAGACCAGGATGTTTGATTTAACCTCATGACTTTACATATAGCATATTACTATTATCCTTTGTACTCCTTGTACAAGGTTCTGTATACTGGGGTTTTGTTATGTCAACACAGTATATGACTTCTGCACTTCCACAGGATATAAAAAGCTTCACTCTACCAGTTGCCTGTTATCTACTCACAAAATGAACATTCTGCATTCTGCTGTGCAAAGTTATCAATATTTAACCAAAATTGACAGGACACTTGAAAACCAACTGAACCAAGACTCATTGCGGGCAGGCTGAAGGTCTTCTTTACATGACATACACACCATAATAACCAGTGATCTATGTAACTATAATGTGCTTGGGTCACTCAAACAAATGGGGACAAAGTTTTGGCTTTCATGGGTAGAAATACTGCTTTAACTGAAGGAGTTTGAACCAGAAAAGAAGTTAATTGCATTTGAAAAGAGTTTGAGAATTATATTCTCCTGTGACCTTGCGGATTTGCACAATGAGGCATTATTTCTGTAGAGATCAGTACCACAAAGGACCTCGAAAGACTTTACTTCATAGTAAGTTTAAAATCATATAAAAGTAAAGCAGTCAAATTTATGCCAGTTTAGCATTCTGTTAAGAAAAGTATCTATAAAATCTCACCTCCTTTATAGGCAGAAATTTCCAGAAGAACTAAAAGAGCATGTAAGTGTAAGGGGTAGGCTAATGAATATGTGATATGGATCAAAATGCACTGAATTTGACATGCTGGGCACTAGTTTTCCAAAAGGAAAAATGACTCTACCAAAAAATATTTCCAGTCTAACTAGGTAATGGAAAAGCAAGGACATAATGCTACTAAATGATCTGTAGCCCAAGATAAGCTACATAAACCTTCCTCGTTTACTTTTATTTTTTTCTTCCCTTCGATCAGTCACTTATTTTTTTTCACTCATCTGTTTACTCTTTCATTTTTAAAAGGGGGATTTTAAAAAGCTGATTTAAGACACACAAGTCTCTTGCCCTCTTGAAGTTTTCTCATGTTCTTACCTCTTTCCTGTAAAAATAAACAACCGCATATGTGCCTCAGTCCCATCATTTCAGTGATATCTAGACTTCCTAGATGATCTATTAGATTTTGATTTAAGGTCTCTTCTCTTGGCAGAGTTTGCCCTTCTAGTTTTGTTAACTCCTTTGATTTTAGTTTAACAACAAAACAAAACAACAACAACAAAAAATCAATCATCACTGTAGTGCTAGCCACAGCCACAGAAATCTGACTGGCATGTGTTGCTCTCCCCCAGCCAGGGGGGCTTTATGGCATCAAATATTGAGCACTGACTATATACTAAGCAATAGAGTTTGTTTTCATTCTACCTACATGTCAGTTTCAGAAGCCAAAATTTATTGGTCTTAGCATTATTTTCTAGATAGACATACTGATTGTTTTAATGAAATATCATGGTCAAGTAATAATAAAAATAACTATGGCACTTCTTAGTAGGAAAGAAATTAGTGTTTCTTCCAAATTATTTCTTGACCATTTGATTATTTTTAGAACTTATTATCAAAAATGCACTACTATGACAATATATTTCCATATTATGGTGAGATCAGCTTTTCTCTCCTCTGTTAAGCACTTCACGCAATTCACCTTGTTATTTCTTTGCTTGCATGTTAAAAATCTTAAACAAAATATAGGCTTTTGTTTAAAAATATTAAACAAAATATAGGCAAAACAAAACTTACAAGTGTCCATAGTTGCAGTTTTATTCTCTCACCATTACAGAACAATAGTGTTTCAAACCTGCAAACAACTTTTCTTCGTGACTGATGTCACTACTATTTAGCCCTTCGAGGTTAGCATTTATTGATTTTGCTTTTACTTTGATTGGATCTTACCTACCTCGGTGCTTCAGTAAATTGAAACCTTCTGCAGTTCATGGAAGAAAGCTAAGAGCAAGGCTATGAGAAAATGTACACTGACCTCAATTTGTTTCAGACTATATTGGTAAAATCATTGTCACTGTGTTGCAGAAGTGACCTTAACTGAATTTGTGTAAATTCAATCCACAATATTCTAGACAGCTGGTGGAAGATTTACCTTAAGTGCAAGAATTAAGAGAGTTTTAAAATTAAAAATACAAAAATATTCATGGTTGTTTTATCAAAATATTGTAACATTTCTCACACACATTAACTTTTAAAAATCAATTCAAAAATTTATGTAGGGATGCCTGGGTGGCTCAGGGGTTGAGCTCTGCCTTCAGCTCAGGGCATGATCCCAGGTCTGGGGATTGAGTCCTGCATCGGGCTCCCTGCAAGGAGCCCGCTTCTCCCTCTGCCTGTGTCTCTGCTTTTCTCTCTGTGTCTTTCATGAATAAACAAATAAAATCTTTAAAAAAAATATGTAAATATCTATTGTGCGTTGGGCAATGTGCTTATTGTAGGGGTTACAAAAAAGGTCATGTTTAAAAAATAGTAAAGGAGGCACTATAAAGTTATTTATTAATGGATTTAAGGTAAAGTTAATTAAAACCATGATGTAGTATAACAAATTACAAACATCATGAAAACTGTAGAAGCACAGATTAAAAGGTGACCATATAAATTTTGTGCAAGCTAAGGCTCTTTAGGGAGCAAAATGGAAGTCATTCCTGAGAATTATGCTGGAACAACAAGGGGAAACAAACTGTACACAGAAACTGAAATAGTGAGACACTAGCCTTAGAGAGGTAAAAGATCCTACAAGGAACTTATTCTTTTTTTTTTTTTTTTTTTAGGAACTTATTCTTGAACTGGGAGCTACTCGAAAGAAAGAAAGGGGGCAAAAATGAAAGGAAATTCAAGGTATATAGCACCTAGCTTTGAGAAAAGTTGAGAAGGAAAAGGACTTGGGAAATATGATGAATAGAGTAAAAATGTAGAGGCAGATACAATTTGGGAAAAATGAAGTCCAGACATTGAAGTTTATTTTCTATTATGTGTATGTGATTTGATATTAATGCTGCCCAAGTACCAAAGATAACTTAAAGCACAACCAAGCTGCCAAACCTTGTTGCGCATAAGAATCAGTTGACAAACTTTAAAAAACTCAGAAGCCTAGATTGCACGGCATACTAAGCTAGGATGTTCACGGGTAGAATCCAGACATTAATGTTTTTAAAGACCTGAGTTATTCTAATTTATCCACATTTGGGAACCACTGGCAAAAGCCAGACTGTAACATATTACAGGGCATCTGGTAACTTCCTGGAAAAATTTCAGAAGAATATCCAATCATATGGGCCTTTTATATATTCCTCCAAAAGCCAGACAAGAATTTGAACACATTTATAAAGCCTATTTATTGTAACTGAAACAATCTTTAAGAAGATATCTTGCATGAGACTCTCCAACTTTATTCAGATCTCTGTTCAACGTTACCTCTCCAGACAGACAAATCCTGACCACCACATCTAAAATAATCATTTTTTATCCAATAATATAAATTTGTCTTATTACTTAGAGTTACTTAAAATTATACCATGTATTTACTTAACTATTTACTTTCTGCCACATATATTACTAGAATATAAGCTCATTGATGGAAAGGATAACACAGACAAGTTTATTTTCATATCTTTAAACAGTGGCTGGCACATAGTAAGCACTCAATAAATTCTTGTTAAATGAGTGAATTATTATGAAAGTCAGGGAGAGTAAAGCAGCCATCCTGAGTCTCAGGTGTAATTAGAATGTTCCCTTTTTCTTAAAAAAAAAAAAAAAAAAAAAAGACAAACTCTCCATCACTTAAACTTGTGTTTTATTATCTCTGTATTTGAAACTGATGTGAGGAAATAAACTTTGTTTTCTTCTTCTCAAAGGATTGTGTTAAATAGAACTTTAAAGTTATAGAAATAATCTATAACCCTTGTTTGGCTTGCTGAATTTGTGGCACATTGTTAATTTTCACCAAAAATTAACTGAAATGAAAGCTATAAGACCCCTAAGTGATAAGTACTGCCCCAACTCATGAATCTGCTGTTTTGAAACAATGTGACAATCCTGTCCACAATTTTTAATGGGTATTGCAATTTTATTTATTTAAAACTTCCAGATCTTGAGAATTCAATATAGCTTCTATAGCAATAAAATGAAAATTAGAAAATCAGAGACATACAAATCCAGTTTTTATAATTTACTGTTTTTCTCCCTTTATGAATTTGGGTGCTCTGAGATCAGTTGACCAACTCAATACTTTCTTCTCAGGATTTTCCCAGCTTTAACTTTCTAAGTACCATGTCTAGTAAAACTTCTCAGTTCTGAACAAGATGAAATTATTAATCACTCAATACTTTAGACATGATAGATAGAAGCAAGAAAAAAATGGCTACTATTCAGGTAACATCAATTTATTTGCCTTGCCTCTATAAGTGAACACTTTAATTTGAAAGGTTTGATTTCATAAGCTCTCTACGTCAAATATCATCTAATTCAATAGTACAGCTTCAAATATTGGTAATACGATTCACATGCAAATACTTCCATTTGTAATGATAAAATATTCTCTTAGAATATGAAGTATTATAAAATGGTATATAAGGAGAGGGAAATGGTGACATACTTGCATAGATATTTATATTTATTTGTGAAAAAAATAAAATTTTCTGTCAGATTGAGAAGTAACGAAGGCTCTGAACAGCGGAGAATTAGACCCAAACCAAACAATCATGGGCAGGACAGTCAGCCATCATCCTATCACTTCAGCAAAATCTTTTAAGAATTACAATTACCAGAATTGTTCTGGACATGTATTAAATTTGCCTTGACGACTGAAGTCAATTTTTGTTCTGCATTTTACCATTTCTCTTTTTTCTCTATTTGAGACAGATGTGAAGGAAAAAATGAGTATAAATTAAGTGAATTGTGAAATTCATTTAAAATGTACATGTCTATATGTATATAAATAAATGGGTGAATGTATATGTACATATATATATGCATATATTATTTACTTAAACATCTTTACCCAATCCTAAATCTCACATATTTTTGCAAACCATATACAAATTTTGGTTTCTCTGAAACTGCTGGATCACTATCTCTAGAGATCAACTTCTTTCAAAGTAATATGATTTATCTACTCAATATCAATAACTACTTCTAGTAAAAAAAGCTCAGTCCCATATGTCTTGACGATCATTATCCAAACAAAATTAAGTGAACACACCTTCTTTTCTGCTCCCTCAGGAAAATGGGAATCCTGCTTTTATTCTCCTTAGACATTGTCTAACTTCCCTTTCCATTCCTGGATCGAGGCTTGCAGTCTTCATCAGGTGTACCAAATTCCACTGAATATTTTCCAACACTTTAAACTGAATTTTATGGTAGATTTTTGGAAGAAAGATAAAATCAGAAAAAGAATGGATAACCTTTCTACTGTAGGGAAAGTAAAATTATTGATAGAACAATAATATAATTCTAACAATTGTTTTAAAAAAGAAATCTTATGGATCTATACGCCCAGATTATCAGAGATATTTGTTTTAAAAATATTTTCATTAGTGTTCATAGCACTTGCCAATCTTTAAAATGTAGTTAGTTTTATATAGTCCAAACATGATCAAAACTTGAAAACCATCCCTTTCATACACAAAACAATAAATAAGCTAAACACACTGAAAATCAGCCCTTTTTGCTTAGACATAATGGAATTGAGGTCACAGGGCAAAATTTTTGCCATGAAAACCAGAAAAACAGATATATACAGAGAATCACAACTTACCAGGAGTAGAACTTGCTCATCAGCAGAAGCCTGAGCTGCAGTCAATATGAATAGGAACCTTTGAACCTGTAAATGACAAATAGGGAGAGGCTCATTATAGATTCAAGAGTTTAAAAAAATCTAATAGGACCCAGTCTTGAAGAAGCCAGAATATCATGGTGTGTTTCACTTCCAGGAGCTCTAGCAAAATTTTAATGTGAGGGTTGGGAGGAAAAATTCTGGTGCTTCCAGCAGGATGGGAAAAGTAACTCTTTTGATATAGGCTCATTCACAGTTCTCTGTTTAACAAGACGTGTACTCAAGAGAAACTATTTTTCTAGAGCCTGGGAAAATGGAAGTACCCAATCCTAGACCCCTTTAGCGTTTCACTTGGGGGAAGCAAATACCCAACTTGGGCTCACTAGAAGACTGCGGATGAATCATAAATCTACAGAACACTTTCTCTACCTCCATGCCTTATCACTGCATTGATGGGACTTCTATTTAATTGCAGGATATTAGACCTAAAATAACTGCAAACTTCAGACCCGAATTAAAAATTCTCTAGGAGGGCAGCCTGGGTGCCTCAGAGGTTTAGTGCCGCCTTCAGCCCAGGGCGTAATCCTGGAGACCCGGATCGAGTCCCACGTCAGGCTCCCTGCATGGAGCCTGCTTCTCCCTCTGCCTGTGTCTCTGCCTCTCTCTCTCTCTCTCTCTCTCTCTCTCTCTCTGTGTGTCTCATGAATTAAGTAAATAAAATCTTAAAAAAAAAAAATTCTAGGAAAACCCAAAGACAAAGGGAAAACAAAGACACCATAGGAAATTTTAGCCTCTGACACCACAGTTACAGTAAACAGTAAACACACCATAACTCTGAGTAAGAAAAACATAAACGTCTCACTAAGGCTTTTCTGCCTTAGTTCCATTTACCTAATGCATCATGTTTGGTTTTCAACAAAAAAGTAGATGGTATGCTAAAAAGGCAAAAAAACACAGTGTAATGAGATACATCATCAAAACCAGATTCAGACATAGCTTATATTTTAGAATTATCTGGCTGGAAATTTAGAATAACTATGTTTAATACGCTGAGGCTCTAATGGAAATGGTGGATAATATGAAGAACAATGGGTAGTGCAAACAGAAGGATGAAAACCAAATAAAAGAAATACTAGGAAAAATTGTAATAAAAAATACTGTTGATGATTCATCACCTTGGACACAATGAATCAATGAAGTTGAATATGTCACTAGATTTTTCCAAAACTGAAATTCAGAGATGAAAGAGTGAAAAAGAATACTGGGGAGATGAAAGAGAATATTCAAGAATTATGGGACAATCACAAAAGGTATAACATACACATAATAGTAATGCCAAAAAAGAGAAGAAACAGAAGAAATATTTGCAGTAATAACGACTAATAAGTTTCCAAAATTACATCAAACCAGAGATTCAAGAAGGTCAGAGAATATCAATCAAGATAAATTTCAAAATGTCTTGACAGAAGCATATCATATTCAAAGAACACAAAATCAAAGATAAACACACAATCTTAAAACTATCTATAGGGGGTAAAATCTTACCTATAAAGAGCCAAAGAAAAAAATACATCAGACTTCTCTTAAGAAACAACATAAGCAAACATAAGCAAAAGTATAGTGAAATATTTGAAGTGCTGAAGGAGAAGGGAAACGCTAACTTAGAATTCTGTGTTCAGAGAAATTATCTTTCAAACGTGAAAAAGAATTTATGATTTTCTCAGACAAATATTGAGGTGATTGCAAAACTGTTAAAAGTTCTTCAGTGAGAAGGAAATAATATAGTCAGAAACGTGGTCTATATAAAGTACAGTGTCTAAGAAAGAATGAATAAAGGTAAAATAAAATATTTTTATTTTTCTTAATTCATATAACATATAAGAATTTTCGAAATATCAATAACAGCAAGTTACTTAGTAAGATCGACTTATGTGTAAGTGCAATGAATGAAGCAATATTACAAGTGATGGGAGGAAATAATAAACTATACTCTGTAATAAGGTACTCGCACTACCTGTCAAGTGGTATAGTATTATTTTAAAAAGGGTTTGGCTTAATTATAAACATATATTGCAATTTCTAGGACAACTGCTAAAGAGTTAAAAATAAAGGAAATATAACTGATATGCTAATATGGAAAAGAAAATACAGTAAATGAAGTGCTTGATTCGAATCACAGAAGGCAGAAAAAGAGAAGACAAGAGAAAGAATCAAAGAACAGCAATAAATAAAAAATAGCCATAAATGCAGATATTAACCCAACAATATTATCAATATAAGTGTGAATGGTCTAAATACATCAAATGAAATACAGAGACTGTAAGAATAGGTAAAAACCAACACCCAATTTTACATTGTTGACAAGAAATGTACTTTAAATACAAAATAAAGGGATGGAGAAAAATATCTCATGGTCTCACTAATCAAAAGTGAGGTGAAGTGTCTATATTAATTTCAGTCAAAGAAGACTTCAAGGCAAGGAAAATTATTAGTGTAAAGAGGTACATTGCATTATTTTAAATAATTGTCCAAGAAGACAATAATCTTTAATGGGTAAGTCCTAACGACTGAATGATGAAATACATGAGGCAAAAACTGATAGAATTGCAAGAGAAATAGACAAATCTACCATTATATTTGGAGACTGCAATACCCTTCCATGAGCAATTGAGAGAAACAGCATTCAGAAAATCATTAAGAAAATAATTGAATAAAGCAGCAAGTCATTCAAATCAAGTTGACACACAGTTGTGTGTCATATATGAAATACTTCATCCAACATTGTGTGAATACATATTATCCTCATCCTGAAACACTCAACAGTATAGACCACATTCTTGGTCATAAAAAATATTTGATCAAATTTTAAAATATAAACAATATACAACCATGTTCTCAAAAGCCAGTAAATAACAGAAAGATAGCTAGAAATTCCGCCAAATACTTGGGAATGAAAATGTGTCTTCTAAATTACATGTGGGTCAGGAAAAAGTCTCACAATTTTTCAAATATTTTGATAAAAGTGAAAATGAATACACAACCTATCAAAATTTATGAAATGCAGTAAAGGCAAAGCTTAGAGGCAAACCTACAGCAGCAGATATATATATTAGAAAAAAAAAAAAGAGAAGTTTAATGTTAATAAGCTAAGCTTCTACTCCGAGAACCAGAAAAAAAAAGAGCAAATTAAATTCAATGTAAGCTTAAGAACAGAAATAAAACTGAAGAGCACAAATCAATAAAAGCAAAACCAGATACACAATAAAGAAAATCAATTAGACAAAAAAAAAAAAAAAAACAGGTTATTTGAAAAGATCAATAAAATTGATAACCTCCTGGAGAATTTAACCAAGAAAAAGCAGATAAGATACAAATCATGGAAAACAGAAATGACAGAAACCATCACTAGCAATACCATGGACATTAATGGTTAACAAAAAAAACAAAACAACAACAAAAAAACCCAAAACTATGAACAACTCGAGGCCCACAAATCTGAAAACAGATGAAATATGCCAATTCTTTGAAAGAAACAATCAATCAAAAAGTGATAAAAGATAAATGAATATGAATAGGTTAATATTTATTTTCACAATTGAACTGATAACCTTTTTTTAATAATAAATTTATTTTTTATTGGTGTTCAATTTGCCAACATACAGAATAACACCCAGTGCTCATCCCGTCAAGTGCCCCCCTCAATGCCCGTCACCCATTCACCCCCACCCCCCGCCCTCCTCCCCGTCCACCACCTCTAGTTCATTTCCTAGAGTTACAAATCTTTATGTTCTGTCTCCCTTTCTGATATTTCCTACCCATTTCTTCTCCCTTCCCTTCTAATCCCTTTCAGTATTATTTATATTCACCAAATGAATGAGACCATATAATGTTTGTCCTTCTCTGATTGACTTACTTCACTCAGCATAATACCCTCCAGTTCCAGCCATGTTGAAGCAAATGGTGGGTATTTGTCATTTCTAATGGCTGAGTAATATTCCATTGTATACATAAACCACATCTTCTTTATCCATTCATCTTTCGATGGACACCGAGGCTCCTTCCACAGTTTGGCTATTGAGGACATTGCTGCTAGAAACATCAGGGTGCAGGTGTCTCGGCGTTTCATTGCATCTGTATCTTTGGGGTAAATCCCCAACAGTGCAATTGCTGGGTCGTAGGGCAGGTCTATTTTTAACTCTTTAAGGAACCTCCACACAGTTTTCCAGAGTGGCTGCACCAGTTCACATTCCCACCCACATTGTAAGAGGGTTCCCTTTTCTCCACATCCTCTCCAACAATTGTGGTTTCCTGCCTTGTTAATTTTCCACATTCTCACTGGTGTGAGGTGGTATCTCATTGTGGTTTTGATTTGTATTTCCCTGATGGCAAGTGATGCAGAACATTTTCTCATGTGCATGTTGGCCATATCTATGTCTTCCTCTGTGAGATTTCTGTTCATGTCTTTTGCCCATTTCATGATTGGATTGATTGTTTCTTTGGTGTTGAGTTTAATAAGTTCTTTCTAGATCTTGGAAACTAGCCCTTTATCTGATAGGTCATTTGCAAATATCTTCTCCCATTCTGTAGGTTGTCTTTTAGTTTTGTTGACTGTAACCTTTGCTGTGCAAAATCTTCTTATCTTGATGAAGTCCCAATAATTCATTTTTGCTTTTGTTTCTTTTGCCTTCGTGGATGTTTCTTGCAAGAAGTTACTGTGGCCGAGTTCAAAAAGGGTGTTGCCTAGTGTTCTCATCCATTTTGAGTTTATCTTTGTGTATGGTGAAAGAGAGTGGTCTAGTTTCATTCTTCTGCATGTGGATGTCCAATTTTCCCAGCACCATTTATTGAAGAGACTGTCTTTCTTCCAGTGGATAGTCTTTCCTGCTTTGTCAAATAGTACTTGACCATAATGTTGAGGGCCCGTTTCTGTGTTTTCTACTCTGTTCCATGGATCTCTGTGTCTGTTTTTGTGCCAGTACCACACTGTCTTGATGACCACATCTTTGTAGTACAACCTGAAATCTGACATTGTGATGCACCCAGCTATGGTTTTCTTTTTTAAAACTCCCCTGGCTATTCGGGGTCTTTTCTGATTCCACACAAATCTTAAAATAATTTGTTCCAACTCTCTGAAGAAAGTCCATGGTATTTTGATAGGGATTGCATTAAATGTGTAAATTGTCTTGGGTAGCATTGACATTTTCACAATATTAATTCTGCCAATCCATTAGCATGGAATATGCTTTGTGTCTTCCTCCATTTCTTTCAGAAGTGTTCTATAGTTTTTAAGGTATATATCCTTTACCTCTTTGGTTAGGTTTATTCCTAGGTATCTTATGCTTTTGGGTGCAATTGTAAATGGGATTGACTCCTTAATTTCTCTTCCTTCAGTCTCATTGTTAGTGTATAGAAATGCCACTGACTTCTGGGCATTGATTTTGTATCCTGCCACGCTGCCAAATTGCTGTATGAGTTCTAGCAATCTTGGGGTGGATGCTTTTGTGTTTTTTATGTAGAGTATCATGTCATCTGCGAAGAGGGAGAGTTTGACTTCGTCTTTGCCAATTCGAATGTCTTTAATGTCTTTTTGTTGTCTGATTGCTGAGGCTAGGACTTCCAGTACAATATTGGATAGAAGTGGTGAGAGTGGACATCCATGTCTTGTTCCTGAACTTAGGGGAAAGGCTCCCAGTGCTTCTCCATTGAGAATGATATTTGTTGTGGGCTTTTAAGATGTTGAGGAATGTTCCCTCTATCCCTACACTCTGAAGAGTTTTGATCAGGAATGGATGCTGTATTTTGTCAAATGCTTTCTCTGCATCTAATGAGAGGATCATATGGTTCTTGGTTTTTCTCTGGCTGATATGATGAATCACATTGATTGTTTTATGAGTGTTGAACCAGCCTTGTGTCCCAGGGATAAATCCTACTTGGTCATGGTGAATAATTTACTTAATGTATTGTTGGATCCTTTTGGCTAGTAACTTGTTGAGAATTTTTGCATCCATGTTCATCAGGGATATTGGTCTGTAACTTTCTTTTTTGGTGGGGTCTTTGTCTGCTTTTGGAATTAAGGTGATGCTGGCCTCATAGAACGAATTTGGAAGTACTCCATCTCTTTCTATCTTTCCAAACAGCTTTAGTAGAATAGGTATGGTTTCTTCTTTAAACGTTTGATAGAATTCCCCTGGGAAGCCATCTGGCCCTGGACTTTTGTGTCTTGGGAGGTTTTTGATGACTGCTTCAATTTCCTCCCTGGTTATTGGCCTGTTCAGGTTCTCTATTTCTTCCAGTTCCACTTTTGTTAGTTTGTGGCTTCCCAGGAATGCGTCCATTTCTTCTAGATTGCCTAATTTATTGGCGTATAGCTGTTCATAATATGTTTTTAAAATCGTTTGTATTTCCTTGGTGTTGGTAGTGATCTCTCCTTTCTCATTCATGATTTTATTAATTTGAGTCTTCTCTCTCTTCTTTTTAATAAGGTTGGCTAATGGTTTATCTATCTTATAAATTCTTTCAAAAAACCAACTCCTGGTTTTGTTGTTCTGTTCCACAGTTCTTCTGGTCTCGATTTCATTGAGTTATGCTCAAATCTTTATTAACTCTCTTCTTCTGCTGGGTGTAGGATCTGTTTTTCTCTAGCCCCCTTATGTGTAAGGTTAGCTTTTGTATTTGAGTTCTTTCCAGTTTTTGAATGGATGCTTGTATTGCAATGCATTTCCCGCTCAGGACTGCTTTTGCTGCATCCCAAAGATTTTGAATGGTTGTATCTTCATTCTCATTAGTTTCCATGAATCTTTTAAATTCTTCCTTAATTTCCTGGTTGACCTTTTCATCTTTTAGCAGGGTGGTCCTTAACCTCCACGTATTTGAAGTCTTTCCAAACTTCTTGTTGTGATTTAGTTCTAATTTCAAGGTATTATGGCCTGAGATTATGCAGGGGATGATCCCAATCTTTTGGTATCAGTTCAGACCCGATTTGTGACCCAGTATGTGGTCTATTCTGGAGAAGTTCCATGTGCACTTGAGAAGAATGTGTATTCAGTTGAGTTTGGATGTAAAGTTCTGTAGATATCTGTGAAATCCATCTGGTCCAGTGTATCATTTAAAGCTCTCGTTTCTTTGGAGATGTTGTGTTCAGAAGACCTATTGAGGGTAGAAAGCGCTAGACTGAAGTCATCAACCATAAGCGTATTATTATCTAAGTATATCTTAACTTTGGTTATTAATTGATTGATATATTTGGCAGCTCCCACATTCGGGGCATATATATTGAGGATTGTTAAGTCCTCTTGTTGGATAGATCCTTTAAGTATGATATAGTGTCCCTCTTCATCTCTCACTACAGTCTTCGGGGTAAATTTTAGTTTATTTGATATAAGGATGGCTACCCCTGCTTCCTTTTGAGGACCATTTGAATGGTAAGTGGTTCTCCAACCTTTTATTTTCAGGCTGTAGGTGTCCTTCTGTCTAAAATGAGTCTCTTGTAGACAGCAAATAGATGGGTCCTGCTTTTTTTATCCAGTCTGAAACCCTGCGCCTTTTGATGGGGTCATTAAGCCCGTTTGTGTTCAGAGTTACTATTGGAAGATATGAGTTTAGTGTCATCATGATACCTATTCAGTGCCTGTTTTTGTGGATTGTTCCATTGGACTTCTTCTTAAAGGGGAATTTTGAGAGTCCCCCTTAAAATTTCTTGCAGAGCTGGTTTGGTGATCACATATTCTTTCAGTTCCTGCCTGTCTTGGAAGCTCTTTATCTCTCCTTCCATTCTGAATGAGAGCCTTGCTGGATAAAGTATTCTTGGTTGCATGTTCTTCTCATTTAGGACCCTGAATATATCCTGCCAGCCCTTTCTGGCCTGCCAGGTCTCTGTGGAGAGGTCTGCTGTTATCCTAATAGTCCTCCCCATAAAAGTCAGGGCTTTCTTGTCTCTTACTGCTTTAAGGATCTTCTCTTTATCTTTGGAATTTGCAAGCTTCACTAGTAAATGTCGAGGTGTTGAACGGTTTTTATTGATTTTAGGGGGGGATCTCTCTATTTCCTGGATCTGAACGCCTGTTTCCCTTCCCAGATTAGGAAAGTTTTCAGCTATGATTTGTTCAAATACATATTCTGGACCTCCGTCCCATTCGGCGCCCTTGGGAACCCCAAATGAACGTAGGTTTTTCTTCCTCAGGCTGTCATTTATTTCCCTTACTCTATTCTCATGGTCTTTTAATTGTTTGTCTTTTTTCCTCAGTTTCCCTCTTTGCCATCAACTTGTCTTCTATGTCACTCACTTGTTCTTCCACTTCGTTAACACTCGTCGTTAGGACTTCTAGTTTGGATTGCATCTCATTCAATTGATTTTTAATTTCTGCCTGATTAGCTCTAAATTCTGCAGTCATGAAGGCTCTTGAGTTCTTTAACGCTTTTTTCTAGAGCCACCAGTAGCTGTATAAATAGTGCTTCTGAATTGGCTTTCTGACATTGAATTGTAATCCAGATTTTGTAACTCTGTGGGAGAGAGGATGTTTCTGATTCTTTCTTTTGAGGTGAGGTTTTCTTTCTAGTCATTTTGCTCAGTGCAGAGTGGCCAAAAGCAAGTTGTATTGGGAAAAGGAGAAAAAGAGAGGAGAGAAAGAAGGAAAGAAAAGAGAAAAAGAAAAAAGACAAAAGGAAGAAAGAAAGAAAAAAGAGATATAAAAGAGAAAGAAAAAGAAAGAAAAGGAAAAAAAGGGGTGGGGGAAGCAAACAGAAATTAAAAAAAGAAACCCACGGGGGAGTATCTTCCGATTCTGTGTACTTTAAGTCCCTTGACTTTCCCTGGAACTGGTCCGTCTCGCTGGTCTTCTGGGGGAGGGGCCTGCTGTGCTGATTCTCAGGTGTTAGCACTTGGGGGAGCTGCTCTGCCCCTGCCTGGTGCAGGGCTCGGTGGGGGTTGTTCACCCCGTGAGGCCCCGGGTGGAAGCCACAGTGGCGGGGGCAGCTCTGGGACCCTGGAGTCAGCTCCCGCGGTAGCTCCGGGGCTCTCCGTCTGCAGGGCCTGGGGGCTCCGGGGCGGGGCCGCTGATCTGCTCAGCTCGGGGCAGGAGCGTCCTTGCTGTCCTGGGCCCTCCCGGCCTCTGCCTGTCCCGGGGGAGGCCGGATCCTGGGCTGTGTCCCGGCGCCCTGTGCTCTGGGGCCTGCGCTGTTGGATTCGTGCTCCCGGCGGTGCAGCCCCCTCCGCGGAGCCGCCTGCCCGAGCCTCTCCGAGCTGCTCCCCGGCCGCGCAACTCCCTCCACATGGAGCTACTTCCTCTGCCAGTATCTCTGCCTCTGCATCTCTCATGAATAAAAAAAAATCTTTCAAAAAAATTAAAAACACAACATTATTTAATGACTCCCTCCCCCAGAAAGAAATAATTGGGTAAAAATCCAACATAATATATATAGGATGTGTAAGAGAGAAACTACAAACTTTGATGAAAAAAAAATAAATAAAAGGAGAGGTATTCCATGTTCACAGATTTGAAAACTCGGTATCATTTAAGATGTCCGTTATCAAAAAAAAAATTAAATTAAATTAAAAAAAAGATGTAAGTTATCCTCCAATTCATTTATGTATTTAATATAATTCTAGTAAAATTCCCAGCAAGTTTCTTTGTGGATATTGACAAAGTGATTATACAGTTTATATAGACATACTAGAGACTTAGAATAGCCAAGATGCTATTGAAGAACCAAGTGAGAAGACTGACACTACTCAAATTGCAAACTTACCATGTAGCTTCAGTAATCGAGACAGTATAGTATTAATGAAAGAACATACAAAAAGATCAACGGAATGAAATGGTGTGCCCAGAAATAGACCCACAAAAATATAGTCAATTGATCTATGATGTAAGAGCAAAGGAAATCCAATTGACAAAGTATAGTCTTTTCCACAAACGGTCCTGAAGCAACTAAATATCTGCATTTAAAAAAATTAGTGTAGGAGTGCCTGGGTAGCTCAGTTGGTTGAGCATCTGTGGGCTTTCAGATAAGGTCATGTTCCCAGCATCCTGGGATGGAGTATTGCATTGTGCTCTCTGCTCAGCTCATTGGAATATCTTCTTCTCCCTCTCTCCCTCTGCTCCTCCCCTCACCATGCTCTTTTGCTCCCTTGCTCGCTTTCTCTCTCTCTCAGATAAATAAAATCTTTAATAAAAATTAATGTAGCCACTAACCATATGCCTTTCATGAAAATTAACTCAAAATAGATCACCAACTTAAATGTAAGTGGAAAATTATAAAACTTCTAAAAAATAACATATGGAGAATATAATAGAGAAAATCTATGTGACCTTCTTTTGACAATGCATTTTTTTATACAACACAGAAGCACAATCCATGAAAGGAAAAACTGCAAAGCTGGACTTCATTAAATTGAAAATTTTCTGCTCTGTGAAAGACATGGTTAAGAGAATTAATAGATTAGCCACAACTGGAAGAAACTCTTTACAAAAGAAATATCTGATAAAGTACTTGCACCTAAAACATACAAAGAATTTTTGAAGCTCCACCCTAAGAAAACAAAGAAACCAATTCAAAAGTAGCAAAAAATCTGCTTGGACTCCTCACCAAAGAAAATATGCAGATAGGAAATAAGAGCAGGGAAAGATGCTCACCACCATATGTCTTCAGGGAATTATAAAATAAAACAACAGTGAGATAGTACTAGGGAGCTATTAGAAGGCTAAAATCCAAAAAACATCTATAGTACCTAACGCAAGTGAGGAAGTAGAGCAACAAAAATGCATATTCATTGCTTGGTGGGAATGCAGAAAAATACAACCACTTTGGAAAACAGTTTCTTATATGTGACTAAACATGATTTTACCATCCTCTCCAGAAATCAGTCTCCTAGGTATCTGAAAAGATCCACACAAAATCATGCATGCAAATATTTACAACATCTTTATTCATAATTATCGAAACTTGGGAAATTTTCAATACGTCCTTAACTTTAGGTAAATGGACAAAGTGTGGTACATTCGTAAAATGGAATATTATTTAGCTATGAAAAAAATGAGCTACCCAGTCATGAAAATACATGGATGAACCTTAAATATATATTGCAGAGTGAAAAAAGCCAGTCTGAAAAGGTCATATACTATATAATTTTTATTATATAACATTCTGAGAAAAACAAAACTATAGAGCAAGTAAAAGTATCAGTGATTATTAGGGGTTGGTAACAAATGAAAGGATGCACAGTGGAATAGGCACTTTTAAGACAGTGAAACTAGTCTGGATGATGCTATAAAGGTCCATACATGGTCTTATGCATTCACAAAATCATAACTGTACAACACAAAAAATGAACAATAACATAAACTATAGACTTCAGGTAATAATACATTGACACTGGTTAATTAAATGTAGCAAGCGTACTTCATCAAAAAAAGATGTTAATAATGGAGAACACTGGATTTATAAAGCAATATATGGGAACTCCTCACTCTCTGTTCACTATTTCGGTATACCTAGAACTACTCTAAGATATAAAGTCTACAAATTAAAAAAAATGCTTCAACATGCTAATGTCTATAATTATAATATAAAAAGAAATAATTAGGGATCCCTGGGTGGCGCAGCAGTTTGGCGCCTGCCTTTGGCCCAGGGCGCGATCCTGGAGACCCGGGATCAAATCCCACGTCCGGTTCCCGGTGCATGGAGCCTGCTTCTCCCTCTGCCTATGTCTCTGCCTCTCCCTCTCTCTCTCTCTGTGACTATCATAAAAAATAAAATTAAAAAAAAGAAAGAAAGAATTATTAAAATGTGGACTGTGACCATTATGTTTATCACTGCTGCCATTCATTAAACACTAAATTCTTGCAGAACCTTGTAATTTGAAACTTGAGAACAATTACAATTTAATATTGCTCTTAAGATAAAGAATCATTTACTATAAATTGTATTTATTTCTCAATGTACCTATCATTTTACTAAATTAACTTTTATGGCCACAATGAAGAAAAGATTGAGATAACAGTTACTTCTAACTCTAGTGCCAAACTAAAATTTAAAAAATTAAAGTATTCAAAATTTGTAAGCAGGATATTCCATAAGAGCAGTGATTTCTTATTTTCCATACAAGCTAATTAAAAAGTATAATATTGATATAATAATTTAAGTCCATAATATTTCATTAGTTTTTTGTTGTTGTTGTTTTTTCCTTATTCTGAATTCAGCAGTAATATCCATTACCCTCACATATAACTAGTGGTATTACAAATTTATTGTGTGTTTGTTACAGGATTATGTTATTTAATAACAATAAATTTAGGTGTCAAAAAGTGAGGGGCAGAAGAAGAGGTAGTTACAACAGCAAAAATGATAGGGTCTGATTGTCAGGGAGCAAAGGTTCTTGAATAATGTACTTGACATGTTGAAGAATCTATATGAATATCTCCACATGATTGGGGAGAATTTAAAATCTGCAGAAAAATTAAAGGGACATAGAATGCAATCTGACTTACTGAAACATTCACTGGTAGAGACAAACATTGTTTAGATTTATATAAACTTTACTAAAAATATTGGTTTTGTGGATGTCAAGGCTTTTATGCATAACACTATGGCCATAACTGCATCTGATTCAGCTGCAATTTATGCATATTCCTACAGTCATAATTTCATCTGATACAAAATGATTCATAATAGTCAATGTTTTATCACACATTTGCCTCTTTTGAACTTACACATTCACATACAAACAAAACTGAGACTACAAGAAGAATAAACACAAATATTTTCTATTGTGTATTCTAATTGCTCCATGACAAAGGATTTTAGTTTGTTTTTAATCTTACAATTTCTACCACCTTTTATGTAAGATGGGACTCTATCTCAAATTAAGTTATGCTCATCACCTAAAATCAGATTATGTCTCACTGAAGGGAATATGATTGATGTAATATGACAAGGGCAGCCAAATATGACACACCAGCTTCAAAATATTAAATGTCTTTGTGGATGTAAACAAAAATAAAATGCCTGTTTTTTAACGGCTTAGAGAAAATAAATTTAAACTTCTCCATGATCAAAGCCATGAATGTAATTAATTATAACATTCCTAAGCAAATAGATTCCAAATTCAAATATATAAAAAAATGTAAGAAACAAGTGATACTCATTAAAATACATTTAATCTAAGTTCCATTTTTAAAGAAACTATTAGAAAACAGTAAAATTGGAAGAAAAATTTAACAAGTTAACAATTAGGGAATTTTTTTTTTTTTTTTTTTAGGGAATATTTTTAATTAAATATATGCTAAGATAAAACTACTCACATTTGATTTGTTTTTCTGAACATTACCTGTTTCTAGCCTTATTTCATTATGTGCTTTACTTTATGAATTACATGAGAAAGTACTTTGTAGGAACTATATAAAAATTTAAATAAAAAATAATTTTAAAATAATGGCATCACACAGTTTTAATTACTGTGGAAACTGGAGTTTTGAAAATACTTTAATTGTAAAATTTTTGTTTTGAAATTTGTTATATATACATATGTGCATAGTATATATTTCCATATATATGCTATCACTTGATCCTAGAATTGTCTCTCTTCTTCACTTCCTCTTTGCATATTCCAAAGATATTAGAATGTAGACACAGTTTAAAAATTAGTTAATTTGCACAATCCCATAATATTGCACATAAAGAATGTCTGAGGTGACTTGCCCTTGGTTATACAGCTAACTAAAATGATTGCTCATTCCAGCATTTACTGTATATAATATAAGCTCAGAGTTGTATATGATATTTTCATTATAAGAAGTAATCAAGATCTAAATATAAACTTACATAATGATGTTATTAAATATGTGGGCCACCACAGCCTCATAGGATTACATGTAGTGTATTTCATATTATTAATGAACAAAAACATTTCCACTATACATATGCATATACATATATACAAATAAATAAGATATAATATAAATATATTTACGTATATATAAATATAAATATAAATATAAATATAAATATAAATGTAGCACCTCTGGCTCTTTTTGCTTCAGTGATTTTTAGAAATGTAAGGAAAGTGTTAAGTACAGCAGCATACATACTGTTAGGTACTGATTAAGAAGGCATAAAAGGTAACATGAAATAGAAAACAATGCACTTTTGTAATCCAAAACTAGTACATCTATATTCTTACGCTGTGCTGAATAAAATAAAAGACAAAGTCATTAAATCTATATTGTAATGTTTTTTTTATTTTCTGTTTTGTAGAACATTACTATAATATATTCAGCCAGCTGACTTCCCAGAAATTCTCACTATAATACAACAATAATAATAATGATGATACTATAGTTTTATAGAGTATTTGTCTTCCAAGATGCTCTGTGCGTTGTGTACATTGCCTCATTCATTTTAACAACATTCCTGTAAAGAAAGTGAGGTCAGGCATTATTTTCTTCATTTGCTATACATGTAAAGGCAGCAAAGAGAAGCTAAATGACTTACAAGTTCATTTACAAAACTGAAGTCGGAATCTAGGCCTACTGATCTCAGTGTTTTCAACTTCTTAAAGAATTATTCACCCTATTCAATGTTCCCTAATAATAGGTGGTTATATCTTACAAATAAAGACACAGTATATGGATGGCCAGTTAAATTAGAATTTCAAATAAAAATAAATATTTAGTATAAGTGTATGCCATGCGATATTGGGGACATATTTACACAGAAAAAAAATTGTTCTTTATGTAAAATTCCATTATTTTTTTCTGGAAATCCTACCTGGTAACCAGAACTAAAATACGAAAATGAGTACATAATTTAACTAGTGAAACAACAACAAAAAAGATACATTGAACTATAGCCAAATTAAAAATGTTTGTCCTACAAAAATACTACCAAAAACTGGAAAAAAAAAAGAGTACAGAAAAAACTTACAAATCATATATATAAATAGGGATTTTATTCACTTCATATACAGAACTCTTACAACTTACTTAGAAAAAGACATAAAATGCAATTAAAAATAGAGTTTAAATTATTTTAAAAGTAACTTGAATAGTTATTTCTCCAAGGAAGATATTCAAATGGCCAAGTAGCAAGACAAATAATAACTAAGTGCTGGCAAGGTGTGCAGTAATTAAAACAATCATATACTGCTAGTTAGACTATAATATAGTATAGCACTTTTTAAATGAATGCCTTGATGTTTCCTCAAATATTAAAAATAGTTTTCATATGACCCACCAATTTAAGTCCAATTTTATACCCAAGACAATTGAAAATATATGCCCACAAAAGTATTTTATTTGTATGTCCATAGAAATTTTATTCATTAAGCTAAAAGTTGGAAATAATCCAAATGTCTATTAGTTAACAGATGGATAAACACCATGTGGTATGTGTCCGTACAATAGCATTTAATTTGGCACTAAAAACAATAATGTACTGATACATGCTACAACATGAATGAACCTAAAAAACAGTAAGTAACATAAGCCAATCACTAAAACTTTCATATTATGAGAATACATTTAAAGGGAATGTCAAGGGCAGCCCGGGTGGCTCAGCGGTTTAGTGCGCCTTCAGCCCAGGGCCTGATCCTGGAGACCCGAGATCGAGTCCCACGTCGGGCTCCCTGCATAGAGCCTGCTTTTCCCTCTGCCTGTGTCTCTGCCTCTTTCTCTCTCATTCTCTCTCTGTGTCTTTCATGAATAAATAGATAAAATATTTAAAAAAATAAAGGAAATGTCAAATGTCAAGAATGGAGCAATATACATCAGGTAGACATTTGAGGAATGACTGCCAAGGAATAGAGCATAGCAAAGTGGGGGAAAGGAGAATGACTGTTAATGAGCAACTGTTTATTTTAGGGGTTATCAAAAGGTTCTTTCTAATCTTATACTGCAGTGATGGTTTCACAACTCTTTGAATATACAAAATCATTGAAATCTACATTATAAATGGGTAAATTTTATACAAAATGAGTTATAACTGAATAAAGATGTACAAATTAAAGAAAAATACTTTCTTCGAGGATTTTTATGGTTTTAGTCTCACATCTAAGTCTTTAATTCATTTTGATTTTATTTTTCTGCGTGGTGTAAGAAAGTAGTCCAGTTTCACTCTTACGTAGCTGTTCAATTTTTCCAGCACCATTTGTGGAAGAGGCTCTCTTTTTTCCATTGCATATTCTTGTCTCCTTTGTTGAAGACTGACTATGTAATAGTGGGTTTATTTCTAAGCTCCCTGTTCTGTTCCATGGATTTACGGGTTGTTTTTGTGCCAGTACCATACTGTTTTTTAAAAAATATTTTATTTATTTATTCATGAGACACAGAGAGGCAGACACATAGGCAGAGGGAGAAGCAGGTTCTTCCAGGGGAGTCCAATATGGGACTCTATCCCAGGACTCTGGGACCATGCCCTGAGCCAAAGGCAGACGCTCAACCACTGATCCACCCAGATGTACCATACTGTTTGGATTAATACAACTTTGTAGTATATCCTGAAGTCTATGATTGTAATATCTCTTGTTTTGTTCTGTTTTTTGAAAGCTGTTTGCTATTCAGGGTCTTTTGTAATTCCATACAAATTTTAGGATTATCTATTCTAGTTCTGTGAAAAATGTTATTGATCTTTTGATAGAGATTGCATGAAATCTTTACATTGCTTTGGGCAGAATGGGCACTTTAACAATATTAGTTATTCCAATCTATGAACATGGAATATCTTTCCATTTATTCCTCTCATCTTCAATTTCTTTCCTCTCATCTTCAATTTCTTTCATCAATGTTATACAGTATTCAGAGTACAGGTCTTTTACACCCTCAGGTTTATTCCTAGATATCTTATTACATTTGGTGCAACCTTAAATGGGATTGTTTTCTTAATTTCTCTTTCTGCTACTTCATTATTAGTGTATAGAAACGCAATACATTTCTGTACATTGATTTTGTATCCTGCAACTTTATTAAATTCATTGATTAGTTCTAGTGTTGTTTTTTTTTAATGGAGTCTTTAGGGTTTTCAATATATAGTATCATATCTTCTGCAAATAGTGAGAGTTTTACTTCTTCCTTACAAATTTAGATGCCTTTTATTTCTTTATGTTATCCTACTGCTGTGGCTAGGACTTACAGTACTATGTTGAATAAAAAGTATTGAAAGTGGACATCCTTGTCTTGTTTCCTGACCTTAGGGGACAAGCTTAGTTTTTCACCATTGAGTATGATGTTGGCTGTGGGTTTTTCATATAAGGCCTTCATAATGTTAAGATATGTTCTCTCTAAATCAACTTTGTGAAAGTTTTTATCATGAATGGATGTTATACTTTATCAGATGTTTTTTTCTGCATCTACTGAAATAATCATACAGTTTTTATCCTTTCTCTCATTGATATGCTGCATCCTATTGATTGATTTGTAAACATCGAACAAACATCTCAGGAATAAATCTTACTTCACTGTGGTGAATTATTATTTCAATGTACAGTTGGATTTTGTTTCCTAATATTTTGTTGAGGAATTTTGCATCCATGTCCATCAGAGATAAGGCCTGCATGTACTTTTCTTTTTGATAGTATCTTTATCTTGTTTTAGTATCAGGGTTATGCTGGCCTCATAGAATGAATTTGGAAATTTCCTTTTCTATTTTTTAAGAATAGTTTCAAAAGAATAGGTATTAACTATTTTTTAAATGTTTAGTAGAATTCACCTGTGAAGCTATCTGGTCCTGGACTTCTGTTTTTTGGGAGTCCTTAGTATACTAATTAAATTTCATAGGTAGTCTGCTCAAATTTTTGCATTCTTCCTAATTCAGTATTGAGGGGAGGTTTATAGGTTTCTAGGAATTTATTCATTTCTAGGTTGTTCAATTTGTTGTCATACAATTTTTTCATAATATTCTCATATAATCCTATGTGTTTCTGTGGTGTGATTTGTTACTTCTCCTCTTTCTTTTCTGAGTCCTCTCTCTCTCTCTCTCTCATGACTCTGTGTCATGGTCTATCAATTTTGTGGATCTTTTCAAAGAAACAGCTCCTGGTTTCATTGATCTGTTCTATTTGCTTTTCAGTGTTTATTTGGTTCATTTCTACTCTAATCTTTATTATGTTCTTCCTCCTACTGGTTTTTTGGTTTTGTTTGTTCTTTTCCTAGCTCTTTGAGGTATAAGATTAGATTGAGATTTTTCTTAATTCCTGAGGTAGGCCAGTATTGCTATAAACATCCCTCTCAGACTAGCTTTGGCTACATCCCAAAGATTTGAAGCACTGAGTTTTCATTTTCATGTTTCTGTGTATTTTTTTTTATTTCCCCTTTGATTTCTTAGTAAAATTATTTATTGTTTAATAAATAATTATTTATTGTTTAATGTATTTATATTCATTCCAGGTTTTTTTCTGGTGGTTAATTTCTATTTTCATATCACTGCATTCAGAAAAATTGAATGGTATGACTTCGGTCTCTCTGAATTTGTTGAGGCCTGATTTGTGGTCTAGCATGTGATCTATTTTGGAGAATGTACCATGTGCACGTGAAAAGAATGTGTATTCTGTTTTAGGATGGGATGTTTTTAAATATGTCTGTTAGATCCATTTGGTCCAATGTGTCATTCAAAGCCACTGTTCCTTATTAATTTTCTGTTTGGATGATTTGCCCATCAATATAAGTGGGGTATTAAAGTCCCCTAGTATTATTGAATTGCTATTGATTACTTCTTTTATATTTGTTATTAGCTGCTTTGTGTATTTGATTGCTCTCATGCTGGGTGCATAAATACTTAACAATCATATCTTCTTGTTGAATTGATTCCTTTATGAATATGTAATGTCCTTCTTCATCTCTTGTTACTGTCTTTGTTTTAAAATCTATTTGGGGGACACCTGGGTAGCTCAGTGGTTGAGCATCTGTCTTTGGCTGAGGTCATGATCCCAGAGTCCTGGGATCAAGTCCTGCATCATATTCCCTGCAAGAAGCCTGCTTTTCCCTCCACCTGTGTCTCTGCATCTCTCTCTGTGTCTCCCATGAATAAATAAATAAAATGTTTTTTAAAACTTAAAAAAAAAAAAGTCTGTTTGGGCCAATATAAGTATTGCTACCATGGCTTTCTTTATACTTATTTCACATGAAAAAATGCTTCTCCATTCCCTCACTTTCAATCTGCATGTGTCTCTAGGTCTGAAATGAGTCTCTGGTAGATAAGCTTATGGGTCTTTCTTTTTGTCCATTCCATCACTCTATGTTTTTTTTATTGGAGCAGTTCATCCATTTAAATTCAAACTAATGATTGGTCACTATGTACTTATCGCCATTTTGTTACTTGTTTTATGGTTGTTTTGTAGTTCTTCTCTGTTCCTATCTTCTCTTGCTCACTTCTCTTACATTTTACTGACTTTCTTTAGTGATATATTTAGATTCCTTTTCTTTATTTTTTGCGTATCTATTACTGGTTTTAATTTGTGGTTACCATTAAATGTATATATATCATCTTCTCAGTATAGGAGTCTGTATTAAGTTGATGATCACTTAGGCTTGAACCCATTCTTTATTCCTCCCCCATGTTTTAGGTATATGGGGTCATACTTTACATCCTTTTATTTTGGAAATCCTTTGACTGGTCTTTCTTATAACTCTACTGCTTCTTTGCTTCCTAATTTTTTTTACTCCTATATATTGTCTTTCCTTCCCACTAAAAAAGTCCCCATTAACATTTCTTGTAGAGCTGATTTAGCAGTCATGAATGCCTTTATTTATTTTTTATTTTTTTTATTTTTTTTTATTTTTTTGAGAAAGAGAGAGAGAAAGTATACAGGGGGAGAGGAGAGCAGAGGGAGAGAGAATCTCAAGACCCCACAACCTGAGCCGAAACCAAGAGTTGGACCCTAAGCTGACTGCACTACTCAAGTGCCCCGGTCTCAGAAACTCTTTATCTCTCCTTCTTGACTAAATGATAGCCTTGCTGGATACAGTAGTCTGGACTGCAGGTTTTCTCCTTTTAGCACTTTGAATATCATGCCTCTCCTTCTAGCTTGCAAAGTTTCTGCTGAAAATCAGCTGATAGTCTTATGGGGTATTCCTTATATTTAACTTTTTCCCCCTCTTGCTGCTTTTAAAATTCTCTCTTTATCACTACTTTTGCCACTTAATTATTATGTTTCTTAGTATAGACATCCTTGGGTTGACTTTGTTGGGGGCTCTCTGTGCCTCCTTGATCTAGATTTGTTTCTTTCCCAACATTCAGAAACTTTTCAGCTTATTTGTTTAGGTAAATTTTCTGATCCCTTTTTTCTCTCTTCTCCTTTTGGGATCCCTATAATGCAGATGTTATTACACTTAATGCTTTTGCTGAGTTCCCTAAGACAATTTTCATTTTTTATTATTTTTTTTCCTCTCTACTATTTAGCTTGATTGCTTTCCATTATTCTGTTCTCTGAGTCATTGATCCATTTTGCTTCCTATTCTACTATTGATTCCATTGACTGTATTGTTAATTTCAGTTATCAAGTTTTTCATCTGTGATTCTTTTTTATATTGTCTGTCTCTTTGTTGAGGGTCTCAGTGAGGTCCTACACCCTTTTCTAGCCCTTTAAATATCTTCATGATCATAACTTTAAATTCTCTTTTTAAATTTCATTTATTTATTCATGAGAGAGAGAGAGAGAGAGGCAGAGGCAGAGGGAGAAGCAGGCTCCATGTAGGGTGCCTGACGTGGGACTCGATCCCAGGTCTCCAGGACCACGACCCAGGCGGAAGGCAGCACTTAACCGCTGAGCCACCCGGGCTGCCCTAAATTCTTATCACACATATTACTTCTTTTTCATTTAGCTCTTGCTATGATTTTGTCTTGTTCATTTGGAACATATTCCTCTGTCTCCTCTTTTTGTCTAACACTCTGTTTCTATGTGTTAGGGAAGGCAGCCATATGTCCTGCTCTTGCAAGTAGTGGTCTTATGAAGATTTCCTGTAGTGTACTGCTGTGCAGTGTCTCTGTTCACCTGGAGCTTCAGAGGTACCTTCTATGTGTGCTATGTACATCTACTGTTATGGCTGATCTGCTTTTTCTATCAGTCCAGTATTCTACAATGGCTCTCTGCCTGTTGTTGGCAGGGTTTGTTCCCTGTGTCATTAGTGGGCCAGTCAGGGGCTACCTTGGGTTGGAGTTGATGCAGACTAGGTGTTTGCAAGAGATGAAGTAGTACCAAACTGCAGGGCACGTTTCTTGTTTTGTTTCATGAGTTTTCATTAGTGGGCAGGGCCTGCAGTCAAACCCAATGTCTCCCCCCGCCCCACTACTGGCACTGTAGTGGGACTGTTGCGTGTGCTTAGCTTCCCCTCTCTCCAAGGCAGGAGTCACTTTAGAGTGGTACTGGCCTCTTCTGGGGCTGTTTACACATTGTAAGGGTTATCACACTGCTTTAGACGAGTTCTTGCCAAAGATATATTGGAGGGGACATGTATAGAGGATAATGTGGGGGCTGGACATGTAGTGTTAGCAAGGTCCACACACTGGTCCATTGTGGGAGAGGACCTGCAGAAACTCAAACCTCCTGCCAAGGCAGGCATGGTTGGTGGGAGTGGATCCACAGAAGCACATGAGGGCAGCATAAGCTGTTAGCAAACAAGGTGGAGAGTGCTGCTCTGTGCGGTTCCTACAGTTGTCTTGCATTTAGGCTTGGGGACAGCAGGAGAAAGTGGCACCCACCAGCTTCTCTTTTCCTGGAGAAGTCTCTCAAAGATCCCTGCCCCTCCAGGACAAGTTCTGAGATTAGTAAACAAATCTCCCTCCCATATTCCTCAGGCATTTTTCAAACTGTTGCTTTCATGCTGTACCTCCATGGAAATGTTTGTTATGTGTTCTCTTTACATGCCAGGACTCAGTTTCTTATTGACTTCCTGGCTCTCCCAGAGCTGAGCACACTGATTTTTAAAGTTCCAGGTGTTAAGCACTGTTGATTGTAAGAACTCACAAAATTATGCCCTCTGGTTTTCACGTGGGTTCACCATGCCTGGGGTGCTTGGTGTGAGGGTTTGGTCCTCTTCCCTCTCCATGCCCATAGTGTCCCTTCCTCCTGGGGACAGTTGCATAGACCCATTTAGCTCCTGACCACACCTCTGCCCTTTCTATTCTCTTCAACGTGGCCTCTTTTCTACATTTAGCTGTGGAAAGTCTATCCTGTCAGTCTTAGGGTCATTTTCTGGGTTATTTACACTAATATGTACTACACATAATATATTTTTGTTGTATCCATGGGAGAGGTGAGCTTAGGATCCTTCGACACTGCCATCTTCCCTGGAAGTCACCCTGTAACATCTTGATTTCAGACTTCTAGTCTCCAAAACCGTTGTTTTAAGCAACCAAGTTTGTGTTGTTACAGTAGTCCTGAGAAACTAAATACACATACACAAATGTATGCATGAATACATATGTATGCACAGGAGTATAAATTATATTAAAATAATATATATCTGACTAGATATATGATTATAAAACATATAGTTCATTTGAATTGCAGATAAAGGCATAAAGAAAACTCATCCATGATAGCAACATAAGTATATATCAATTCTAAAGTATGTTCTTTAAAATAAACTATGGCTTAATTTTGAATCTAACATGTAGTCTTCTGACATTATTTTATTTTAAATATGTTTATATTAACATATCTTAAATTTATCAAATACAAAGCATATATGTAATCTAGATAAAAAAATAAAACTTCAGAAGGATGACTTTCGAAGTTCATTACATCTGAATCCTGAAAACATTTTTTTAATAGTTTCATCAGTTTATATCTACAAGGTGTTGAAAAAAAGATGCAGCCAAAAAAGGACAAACAAAAGAGCAAACTAACATCACTATATTTACAACCTTGATATTATTTATCTAAACTTTCAAACTATATGTTAAAGAAAGTTTCTGATATGAAGACTTAAGTAATATCTGATCATTAAGTAAATGATGAGATAATAAAAAGATTCAACTCAAATATATACACATTATAAAATTATTAATTTATATTATGGCCAAAAAAAGAAAATTTTATCTTAATGTTGACAGTTTTGCTAATGTTATTTTATATCATCCATATTCCCTAGATTTATAGAGAAAAACATAATTTTAAAGCCAACTTAATATTAAATCTTCTGAAAATTAGACTTATTTTTTTGCTTTTATACATACTACCCATTTTTTTATTTTCTAAAAAACTACTTGTGATTTCAAACTAATATGAAAAAAATATTTGCAGTGTTTTCCATTGTATTGGAAATTAATGACTTTTTGTTTGCATAGAATATTTTATCAGTAGATGTGGGAATGCAGAATGCTAAATAACTGTTAAATTGGAATATTTTATTTGTAAGCAAGATGTAATTTCTTACTATAATTCCATAATATCTTACAAACATACATTAATACACTCAAACACACACTGTAGATACCTTCTATGTGTGTGTGTGTGAAAATATACATGTATCTGTGTATTTGTGTGATGTAAGTGCATATGTGTGTAATGTCTATGTAAATGTTTTTTCAGTGGATGCACGTATTTCAATATGCTGGTAATTAGTAACCACTAAAAATAACCTTGGATTATTTTAATAAGTTGGCTTTTCCATTTTTAATAATTTATCCTCCAATTATTTCCTTTCTGCAAGTATTTCTCAAAAATAGAGACTAGGCAAAAAGATGCATGTAAATCCATAGGTATTGTGTTAAAACCAATCATAAACATACTGTGAACTGGTGTTAAGTTATACACCAGGCCAGCTTCAAAATGATGATCAAACTGTGTAAGGATAACTGAAACCTGTAACAGAGTAAACACTGTGTTAGGATAATACGGTGCTGACAGGGCAGATGCCTTCCAGCTGAATCATTTTTCCATTCCTGGAAGATTTTGAAATGGAGAATTAAGCATTGTCTACCTCAGGGTTACTCAGTCAGAATGTATTTCTGCAGATGAGGTTGCTGATATGACACAGAAACGCACAGTGATAAGTCTTATAAAGTCCCAGTGCTTGCAGGCATGAGTCCTGCACATTGAGCAGCCTGGGTCAATGCTACATCCTCAGTTTGTTCTAGACAACGGCAAATAGAAAACACCATGTAGCTGTAGAACAATACTTGATGGGAAAATAAGCCAAGCATTATACTGTGATGTCTTATGACACAATTGAGAAATGAATCCTTTAGGGGGCCTGTGGAGAAATTCATAAATATGTAAAACAGTTAAGTCTTTGGAAAGTATATTACTTTGTAGGATTAGATTTAGAAATGGGGCAGGCTATAGCTTTCTTATATATAAGAGCTTGGTGACTGAAAACAAGACTTTTGATAAATAGCACACACATAATGGCAAATAGCAATTCAGGAGATACAATCTATAAACTGGCGTTTAGCCAGTGTACTTGTAACGTTGCTTATTATCAGATCATCCAATCAGAAAAGTTAAAAACTTCTATTTTCTTCAATTAAACTATAAATGTAGGAAAACTCTTACTTGTTCGTGAGTATTTATTCACTTAGAGGATATTTTATGTTAAATTTTTAATCTTAAACTAAGTTCCTTCAGCTCCCAGAACTAAAAGATCATCCTTGCCCTCATCCATAATACAAGTTTTAATAGACAAGGCAGACAATTCTAGCTTTAATTCAAGCAAAACATATATCAGATGATTATTTATTCTACTGCTTCAAATTGTATTAAATATTCCAAAATAAAATGTAAATGGTTTTAAAAGATTTGTTTTGAGAATTATGTATACCCCAAAATACATGCACAGATAAGAGATTTATCCATATCTGTGAACATAATTCTCTTTTACTATGCAATCTCAAAATGAACTCTCTTGAGCTATAAAACACCAAAACAAATGCATGTATAAATGGTTTATTTCTTCAACTATATTATATGCACCAAGTTGGCCTAGTACCTGCAGCAGGTATCATAGTACTTTGAGAATAATTGGTACTCAAAAGTACTGGCTGAACTATTCAAGTTAACTACACAGAAGTGTTTTAGATAAAATTGAGAAAATGGTTGAGAGTTTATATAAAGGAATATAATGTGATATGGCTGTGCTATGTTGTATAGAAGTGTTGATACAGCACATAATGATAAAACTGTATAAATACCAAAGGATTCACTTCAGATTCCTTTTTATTAACCTCAGGAAATAATGAAAAACACATGATTTCTTTCTAAAAAAGATAAAGTCTAGGAAATGCATTTTGTAAATGACAAAAGATATAGATGCTCCCTAAAATTTTTGGCAATTTTCAAATATTGTTTTTCTCAACAACAAAAAAGACATTTGAATTTACTCCTTTCCTCATACTAAAGTGTGTAGAAAAAAGTAAGCTATATAATTTTGAAATATAAAATATAATTTGAAAGATATACATGTCTTAAACAAGTATTAAAGTCAGCTAATCATTAAAAAATATTACCTAAAATAACTAAAAAAATTAAAAACAAGAAGCTAAATAATGAGTAAACAGATCTGCCTT
Source organism: Vulpes lagopus (assembly GCF_018345385.1). NCBI lineage: Eukaryota > Metazoa > Chordata > Mammalia > Carnivora > Canidae > Vulpes > Vulpes lagopus. Next base: position 41,612,946 of record NC_054839.1, read on the forward strand.
TTATAAATATTTATACCTATATAACATAAATATAAATGCATGTATCATGAACACAGACACATATAATATCCTATGATACCCAATCACAATATCATAGCAAAAAAAGTTGGAACAACAAGCTGAAAAAAATTATACTACCTTGAAGAATTTGTACAAGGAGAGAGAAATTATTTAGAATGAGAAACAGACATGAAGGTCATTTCTTCATGCACATGTTCAGTGATTGATGGCCTGCTTTGAAGAGTTTCCTGCAAATCAAGAAAAAGTGTTATAAAGAAATCACAGGAGTATAATGAATTATAGTTAGAATGTAAGAGAAAACTGTGTAGTCCAGCTCATGACAGAATTCATTGAAAAAGAAACCTGAACATAGAAAGTTAGAAATGCCCACAGTACTAATCAAAAGTTTATTGGTGTCCTTGAAGAGATATAGGTAGGAAATGGGGAAGAAAAAGTAATACATTTACATAAAGTCCTGTTGCACATTATAAAATCTCTTAAAATATTTGGGAAGTTAGTAACACAAAGAAGTATTTTATAAGTGTATGCTTCACAGAGGCCATATCCCTGATTTTGTCCGGACTTTTGAGTATCCAACATAAGGATACTGTTTTTGTGCATTAAACTTAATGCACTAGCAATTATTTTCTGTGTTACCATTTCAAATATCAAATGTGAAATTAGCATTTTTAAGAAACACAGAAGTTTCTTATGTTGTAAGATTCTTAAATATTTAAAATAATTTAGAAAGATTCAAATTACTTATAAAACAAATAAGATGCATTGACAGACAAAGTCAAATTTATTTAGAGAGCCTGACATCAAGGCCCAGAAATCTCTGGGGGCCCCAGAGCTAGTACTAGAACAAATTCATACCCAAAGTGGCAGTTTGGATGTTTACCTGTGAGTATGTGGGCATATCTGTATGCACATATTTATGTATATCTTTGTGTGTGTTTTTGAGGTGGTACCAAACATAAACACTTTACGATATGCTATTTTATTTAGTCCAATTGTCAGTTCTAATCCATTTGTATGAAATATGGAAAACTTCAATAAAGTGTTGCTGAGAGAATGAAAAGATTCAGTTCACAGCAGGAAAAGGTCACAGACAAACTATTTTTCAGCCCATAACTAACAAAAAATTACTGCTAATGAGGAGGATAATTGTGAAAAGAATAAAACGAAGAAAATGGGAAAAACCCAAAAGGAGATAGCAAACAAAGAGTAAAGAATGCCTATTCCCCATCTCCAAAATTTGGTAACATTTTATTTGCTTGAAAAGCCAAAGGGACACCAACACATATCAGAAAGGAATGCTTACCAGGGTGAATATTTCAAATTGTGTTCTCTTTGCCTACTTCACTGATGTATAATGGAGTTAAACAAAAACTTTATTTCTGATCTTCCATCTACACTGACATTTGTCTAATGATGGATACATGAATGAATGGAATTTATCTCCTAAATGTGCTCTGAGCAATGCTAAAAATCAGCATATCAAAGAATCTATCCGTGGAAACTGAAAAGTAGTACAAGTTTTACCATGTCTCATATCTTACTCATCAGCAATCTCAAATATTTTTAAAAGATTTTACTTATTTATTCATGAGAGACACAGAAAGAAAGAGAGAGGCAAAGACACAGGCAGAGGGAGAAGCAGGCTCCATGCAGGGAATCTGATGTGGGACTTGATCCCAGGTCTCCAGGATCATGTTCTGGGTTGAAGGCGATGCTAAATTACTGAGCCACTCGGGCTGCCCAGCAATCTCAAATTTAAGCTAGGTTATCTCAGTGTCAGATTAGCAGAAATTGCATAGTTTTTAGAACCCTAAGGATCCATTTTGAATTCTGAACCCAGAGTCTTAACTTTAAATGATATGTTATTGGGATCCCTGGGTGGTGCAGCGGTTTGGCGCCTGCCTTTGGCCCAGGGCGCGATCCTGGAGACCCGGGATCGAATCCCACATCGGGCTCCCGGTGCATGGAGCCTGCTTCTTCCTCCGCCTGTGTCTCTGCCTCTCTCTCTCTCTCTGTGACTATCATAAATAAATAAAAATTAAAAAAAAAAGAAATTAAAAAAAATAAATGATATGTTATTTATTTGACTTGTTTAAAAAATATTTCATTTATTTATGAGACAGAGAGAGAGAGAGAAGCAGAGACACAGGCAGAGGGAGAAGCAGGCTCCACGCAGGTAGCAGAACATGGGACTCAATCCCAGGTCTTCAGGATCAGGCCCTGGGCTGAAGGTGGCGCTAAACTGTTGAGCCACCCGGGCTGCGGTTTTTATTCGACTTTTTGAGCTTCATTTGCCATCCTTGTAAAAGCAATTATTAAAACTGCAAGATGCAAAGTTAAAGGTACTGGTTTCCATGCTTTTTGAAAGGTCCTTTAGAAAGGACCTACATGAATTTCTGTTTCCACTAACTAAAAGAAATCCAAAGAGGATTTTTCCTCTTACAAAAAAAAGCTAAAAGCAAAAGTAGCATTCATTATGGTTTTACAGCAAGCCATTATAAACTGAACATAGATCCTGGGCAGTGAGAGAGGTATTGCCAAGCTCCTTCTCTGGGAACTACACTCAGCACCTTAGCATCAAACCACCAGAGCTTCACACTGTGTGTGTGTCTCTGTGTGTGTGTTTAATCTCCATTTATTTTGTGCATCCATTAGTAATATATGTCCTAAGGTGTCAGAAAAGCCTAAGAGGTTATTTTGGGAGTCTGAAAATGCCCCCAAAATTTTCCACTTAAATTAACAACAATTCCTTCTTCACTTTACTACATTTGGCTTATGGAAGTTTTCATAGGAATGTTCTACTGTCAGATAGCAGAAGAAGCCTGTACAAGGATCTGGGATATAAGGATCTGACACAGAATGTTTCCCTGATAATCACGTAAAAGTGAAAGTCATATTGTTAAAGGATAACCACTGCAAAATGGTATTCTCTACTTTATCATTGTTACTCTTCAACTAATGAATAAACATCTTAATATGATAGGAGGGTCCTTTGCGATAGGGAATATTTAATTTTATAAGTAACTCAAGGGCTGAAATTGAGAAAATAAATTGTCTCAGTAGCACTTCATTCATCTCCTGAGAATTTCCCAGGATCAGAGGCCTGGGAAAATGAACAATCAATGATAGGACAGAGTTTGGGGATCTATGAAGCATGAGAAAAGAGAAGGCAAATTTACCTTCAATTATGCTGACATATCTAACAATTTCAAATGGATGTCTAATGACAATAAATGAACATAGTAGAAAAGCAATATTCTTTTTTTCAGATAGTAATGAAAGGATGGGATAAAACATGGGGAAAATGTAGATGTTTAAATAAATGATGTTTTTAAAACTTTAATTATGTCTATCAATCTTATCATTTTGTGTTTTCATGAAATTCAACAGGTCACTCAGCTTATCTTGAGTTTTTACCGAGGCTTAATATTTTAGCAGGGCTAAATAATTGCTAGTGCTATGAAAGTGCCTGCTAACATAAAACATTGTTCCTTTATAAGCTTTTAGATGCATTACTATAATCAAGGTACTTCATATATTTTAAGGTCTATCAAGTAAATTTGGACACTGTGTGTGGATTTCTATCATGATATCCAGTGTAACATACTGTTCACCATCTTCCAAATGAGTAGTTCCCATAAGTCTGGATTTTTATAAGACATTTCAAATCTCTCTAATAAACCAAAATAAGTAATCCTGGTTTAACTTTTAGCAGGTATTAACAGAGAAATCTGTTTATTTTCTTTTGTTTTTGTTTTAAATTCTCAACAAATATAAAATTGTAAGTAACAGTATTACCCTAGTAATTTTAATTAAGAGTCTATGACCCAAAGTTGTTAATGCACAGATAGTCAAATAGTAGTCACATAAAGCCGTGACATTAAGGGACAAACCAAAACAAAACAACATAACAAGAACAAAATCTAAAGCATTCACAGATAGTATTTGTCAGTCATTTCCACTTATTTCTTTGTATCATAAGCAAATTAATGAAAGAAATTGAGGGCAGTGACCTTCTTCTCCTTCACTCTCTCTTTATTTTTCATTTCAGTCCCCCAAGAGCCATGCTTTACTCAAAGACTTTAAGAAGTAAATGAGGTTAGAAGTCATCACTGATGATGATCTCATCTTGCTTAGTATTGATTACCTCCCCTGTTGGTAGTAATCATATGAGTTGGTTACAAAGAGTATTTCAAATTCATCCTCACATTATTAACTCCAGATAGGTGGAGAAAAAGCTGGCCTTGGTCCTTTCATTCTGCTTGAAGTTCAACAGGAACAGAAAAAACTGGATTAGCTTTTCTACATACCCAACAAGATTTTCTTTACTAATTTTGTTTCAGCCATTTGGGAATAGTACTACTCACATTTGCAGAGATCCATATACTTTTAGCCACATCCAGCAGACATGGAAAGAACTATCATAAATACGTAAAAATTGCCTTTGAGAAAACAGCAAAAATGGTCAAAAAGTACACTCCTATATTTCTGCTTCCTAAGCAAACACACAATTCTTTAATTCTACTATCCTATAAGAATAATGTGTTATTAAACTTCCAAACTTCTGTATATTAGAGATCAAAAATACATTTAAACTCAGATGAATGTTGCTGCCTATAGAGAACCCCTTACACATCTGTAGAAGCAATTGTCTTCCCCTGGACAGTCAACTACTGTCTCTGTCTAATTCGCCTGATGCTGACTGATATTTATGCCCAGCCTGAGATGTTTAAAGTCACAACTTTCAATGTTTTCCATGGTGAAAGTAAATATATAAAATCTTTAAAAAAAAAATGCATCCAACTCTTGGTCTCAGCTCAAGTCTTGATCTCAAGGTCGTGAGTTTTTTTTTTTTTAATTTTATTTATTTATTCCTGAGAGACACACAGAGAGAGAGAGAGAGAGAGAGAGAGAGAGAGAGAGAGAGAGGCAGAGACACAGGCCGAGGGAGAAGCAGGCTCCATTCCATGCAGGGAGCCTGACATGGGACTCAATCTCGGGTCTCCAGGATCACAGCCCAGGCTGAAGGCGGTGCTAAACCGCTGAGCCACTGGGGCTGCCAGGGTTGTGAGTTTAAAGCCTCACATTGGACTCCACTTTTACCTAAAAATAAATAAAGTAGAACAAAATAAATGTAATCTTTTAGGTTTCAAGATATTTTGAACAATTCTACTTTCTCTTAAAGCATACAGAGAGCTGTGCTACACAAATGGTAGCAAGGGAAAAAATGTGGGTACCAGAGAAACAACTTCAACATCTCAGGTTTCAATGGTGGTATCCATAGCCTCATGGATAACATATTCCACTTACGGAAATAGTTTCATATGTGGAACTAGAGCAAGGTATTTTAAGTGTGAAATGTTCTTAAGAAAGGCAATAAGCTTTTGTCATCAACTTTTGGAAAGCCTTATTGAGCACAACCAGTTCTCCTTGTTACTGAATAAAACTGGGTAATCAGAATACATTTAGATCATAATCCTTGCATTGTGTTGGCATGCTGATACTTTTATCCTGTGAATTCTCTGCAAATCCTATAGACCAAAGTTTCTAGCTGGATCATTTATGGTAATAGAAAGTGCAGAAATCTCAGATAACCTTGAAGTATGCCATTGATAGCCAATGGCTCTGTATAACTACTTAGTTGTCGGCAACTTGAAGTATGTGGATGGGCCACCTTGAAATTCTTTTTTGATTATATAGTGGTTTGCATGCACCACTGTTTCCACATAGTTGCAACAGCAGGAAGAAAAAATAAGATAAATTATAAAATCCACTATTTATTTATGAGAGACACAAAGACACAGAGACACAGGCAGAGGGAGAAGCAGACTCCTCACAGGGAGCCCAATGTGGGACTTGATTCCTGATCCTGGATCATTCCCTAAGCCAAAGGCAGACGCTCAACCACTGGGTCACCCAGGCGTCCCAAAAAAATCCACTTGAGTACAACTATATCCATCTTCAATTTGATTCTGAAATAATATCTCCAGACTCTCTTAATTTGTGGTTCAAAAATTCTAGCAGCCATAAACCTTGCATATTCCCCCCAAAGGCTTCCAATTTCTAACTGAATTTCTGGGTTTTTGTTTGTTTGCTAGTTCGTTAAGCAAGATCTATGTTCAACGTGGGCCTTGAACTCATGACCTCGAGATCAAGAGTCACATGTTCTACTGACTAGGTCAGGCAGGCACCCCAATAATTGAATTTCTGGATTATTTCATATTGGCAGTTGTTCCCAATTTTAAAAGACTATTATTATTACCAAATTTTTGCTGATTAAGATATAATTATTTTATCATTTTATTCAAAAGTTCTACGAGTTCTTACATAAAAGATATTTAACAGAGTTGTGGCTACAGGAGTTTTCATGAGAGGCAACTACTCTGTATGTGTTTGTGTGCACAAGTGAATGCATGCATGTGTGTAAAAGAAGCTTCTTTCATTAGTACCCTGAAAATGCTGAACTTATCTGAGTATTAATTATAAATTTCTGGTTTCCTTAATTAATACTAACTACAGGCTTACCCTACTACTCTATACCTACTCTATACACTTTACATTTGAATATTTAACATTCTCTTTTCTAGTAGACCTCTTCCATTACAAATGTAATGGATTTATAAGCCTAAACAGATTAGCCTAAAAAGAATGGGCAGAGACAACTGAGACGACCTGTATTCCTATGTTAATTAATAGGACTGAAAAAACATATTCATTTAGGTCAACATAAATAAAGAGTTGTTCTGGAAAATTGTTGCCTAGGATGATAATGAACAAAATAATAACTTTACTGAGTTTTTGGAGGGAAGAATCCTCCAAATTATATTAATAAAGATCAAACTGTTCACAAGAGTAAACAACTTATCAAACCACTCACTTTAAGACTCCCACTTCTTTGTGTCTACAATTCCTTAAAATTATGCTACAAACTTGTCTTGATCCCAATTTTTGGCTTAAAATTATTTGAACTCAGATATAAAACCCCTATTAAAAAATCTTCTGGTAAATGTCTCCTTCTGAAACAGTACTAGGACTCTGTCCAGGAGGTAATCTACTCACTTGATCAATGGGTTATTCAGGTGATCATTAAGGGAAGTCAATAGTCAACAGTACTTTTAACATTTTGAAGAAGCTACTAATTATTTTTTTCCATTTTGAAAACTATGATGTTCCACAAGTGTTAGAAATCATTTGAACACTTAAATATAGAGCTAATGGTATTCAATGCCTTTTAACTTTTCAAAAATCATGTATGTGGGTATCAGCTTTCTCTGAAAATGTTTTCCTGGGGTACATTTATGTATCTGAATACTCAAGAGTGATAATTTACTTTTAAGCTATTTAAGTAGTAAATGGATCCAGATTTATAAAAACTCTAAGTACTATTTTCTATCTTCTGAAAATAGGATACTACTGGGAATTTCCATAAGACGTAGAAGAAACAATTTCTTTAACATGGTAACTGCTTTAATATCACAGGTATCCAAAACTTCATGTATGTATATTCACTCTTCTATGGGTCTTTGTAATTAATGATTTCACTTGAAGTGTTCTCATCAGTCTACATGTATATTACCTTATTGATATTCAATATTTTTTAGTATCTGACAGCTCTTAAATCTTAGTTTCTGTAGTAACTAACTTGTCTTTTTAAGGCAACCACTATCTATTATTTTCTCAATAATTGCATTTTTTATAATGCCAAACATTTTTCATACCGATATTGTAACAACTATTTGTTCAATTAATGAATAAACTTATCCTTAGAAAAACAAACATAAACAAGGCAAGTTTTCATAAAGCCAAAGCACCAGGTCTAGGGTATCATTTTTAGGACATGGCAGAAAACATATAGCAAAAAGGCTTTCTTAATTCTTCTCATGAAGTAACTTATTAAGAAATTCATATCATGGGCCAACTGGGAGGCTCAGTGGTTGAGCATCTGCCTTTGGCTCAGGTCGTGATCCTGGGGTCCTGGGATCCAGTCCTGCATCAGGTTCCCCACAGGAAGCCTGCTTTTCCCTTGCCTATGTCTCTGCTTCTCTCTGTGAGAAAGAGAAAAAAGAAAAGAAAAGAAAGAAAAAAAGAAAAGAAAAGAAAAGAAAAGAAAAGAAGAAAAGAAAAGAAAAAAGAAAAGGAAAAAAGAAAAAGAAGAAAAAAGAAAAGAAAAGAAAAGAAAAGAAAAGAAAAGAAAAGAAAAGAAAAAAAAGGAAAGGAAAGGAAAAGAAAGAAAAGAAAAAGAGGGTCACCTGGTGGCTCAGTGGTTGGGCATCTGCCTTTGGTCCAGGATCGAGTCCTGCATCAGGCTCCCTGTGAGGAGCTTGCTTCTCCCTCTACCTGTGTCTCTGCCTCTCTCTGTGTGTTTCTCATGAATAAATAAACTCTTAAAGAAAGGAAGGAAGGAAGGAAGGAAGGAAGGAAGGAAGGAGAAAGGAAAGAAGAAAGAAAGAAAGAAAGAAAGAAAGAAAGAAAGAAAGAAGAAAGAAAGAAGAAAGAAAGAAAAATAATTCATATCAAAGTTTGCTAATAACATAACAACATACAAGGCAAAATGCTAAATATCTCATGCATAATCTCATGTAATACTCAGAAAGTTATTTATTATTAATGTTGTTATTTTATAAGGAAAGGATCCAAAACTTCTAAGGGCTTAAAATTTTGCCAAAGTCACATAAATATTGGTAGTACTTGAATTTGAACCCAGGTTCATGTTGATCCAAAGCTCATACTGTCAAGCAGCACCAAAGTACATCAATTCCAGGGTACAACCCATAATGACTTAAAAAGAAGGTTATTAGAAAGTATTTTAAAGCTTTGACTTAATGACATTTCTAGCTTAACAAATTTAGTTTAATTTTACAAGTATGCACTTAAAAGAAAATGAATTCAAGTACCTCTTCTCATTTCTGAAACAGTAAAAGTCTTAATACTAATAAGTATACATTTTGGCCATTTTATTAAAGACTGTTAACGTGCTTGAATTCTTTTAAATATTTAAAATGTGGTAACTTTGAAATATGTATTTTATGTACTTGTTTATCATGCTACAGAAACTAAACAAATTGTACAATTTAAACATAACCTACATGCATGTTATACTGGTATTTAATTAATTTATTTAATTAATATCCAAGACTATTTTTCCAGGTACTCTTCTAGGCACAGGAGTCATAGCAGTGTACAAAAAAAAAAAAAAATGCATTCCCTACTCTCATAAAATGTATACCTAGTAAGACAAAATTAAAAATAAACAAGTTAATATATAAAATAAGGTAGGGAGAATGGATTGTACCAATGTATTTAAATCTAATATTAAGAACAGATATATTAAAAAAAAGAATAGATATATTTATGAGACCATGTAGATAAAAACACAATGCCTCAGGCTTTGTTTTAAATCATGATAACTAAAGAATTAAACAAAGTGTAAAATTTGCAATAGTATCTCACTTTTAAGTTTTTTTCTACTTGGGTTGCATGTTGCCTTTCTGCTTTATTTGTCTCTTTCTAATGCTAAGTTTCTGTGCAAATGCCACCTTTTCCTATCTAGTATCTGGTCTGCATAACAGCCATGCTATGAGCAGCCATGGTCATTCTCAGTTGAAAATCACAATCTGGGATGCTTGGGTGACTCAGTGGTTGAGCATCTGCCTTTGGCTCAGGGTGTGATCCAGGGATCTGGGATCAAGTCCCACATCAGGCTTCCTGCAAGGAGCCTGCTTCTCCCTTTCTGTGTCTCTCATGAATAAATAAATAAAATCTTTAAAAGAAAGAAAATCACAATCTTTTTCCTAGTTCTATAAGGAAACAAAAAAATTAAAAATTAAAAAATTAAAAAATTAAAAATTAAAAGTATCGTCACTGGGGGTAATAGAAAACAGAAAAAATAAAACTGAAATGGCACAAATCAAGTGCTGAATGGATCTGTGTCTTCTGAAGCAATAAAAAATGCAGGTTAATTTCTTCAGAAGTAATAGAGAAGACTATCCTACCTTACAGAAAACATTTAGCAATGGAATGCTTCAATTTAAATCAAATATCATGCTGTCCTTGTTATAACCAAAAGACATTGTCAGTGTAGAAGGGTTGTTGGAAGACAGTTATTCATAGGTCTTTTCTGTTTTTGTACATCTTAACAGCAGAGGTACTGACTGCCTTTCTTTTTTTTAAAGACCAACTATTCAAGAATGTTTTTTATAGCAAATTATCTTGTAATATGGAGATAGTTTTTCCCTCCAGGGCAAAGATCAGACATTTCCAGGTTGGAAAATAGAATTAATGTTTCCTTCCTGTGCAAAAACCAGGCAGGCTTACTATCTGTTATAAAAGATTGGTTTCCATAAGTTCAGGGCTCCTGCCATGGAATGAATCCTACTGCACGTACAGATGCCTCTTGGCATACTTAATGTTATCCTGTGAGAGCGAGCTCAGACAACCCAGGTATTGTTATTTTTTATCTGACCCAGGAGTCTTGTGTCTTCTGTAGTATCCATGTAACTGTGGCAGGCTAACCTGTTAAAGCAGACCAAAATATCTCAGATACATTGTGGTTCTTGATCAGGACAGTTAAAATCTTCAAATTTCGATATCCATGTAAATAAATATAACCATATCTTTCTTTATACAGACAGAGAAAGGATGCAGGGTTTCAGTATGCTTTATAGCATTTGATTCAAGTGAGAAACATCACAAAAATATAACAGTGACATTTTTCTCAAGGGATAAAAAAATAAATTTGCTCTGCCCTTTACATATACTCTTTAAATAACTTTTTTTCTGTTATTTACTCAATTTATATTACATGTTTCATGGAAGATATGAATTGGAAGGATCTAATGGTTATCCTCAGACACCTTACATAGTATTTGGGAATATTAGACACAAACACATATGAAGTTACTAAACATATAAAGATGCAATAAAATATGAATAGAAAATCACCAATAAATTTGCAATCACCATAATTTCTTCAAGAGTCTCTTCAGCATCATTATTATTTTTCAGAAATGTTTAAATAAATTTATCACAATTCAGTAGTAGAAACAACTGAAGTAAAAAAAATGGAGTTTTATTTATTAACACAACACAAAAGCATTATAATAGGGGTTATACATCAGTGATATTTGGTGTTCTCAATAGCACAATTAACTTGATAATATTAACCATATCATCTGTGTTTTAAAGAAGAAGGTAATATAAAATATGGCAAATGTTTTTTTTTCACTTGACAAATAATGCAAAGCCTGTACACAGAACTCTAACTACACAGCAAAAATTCCAAAGCTGAATTCTGTACTCTTAAATCTGAACCTGAGGGTAGGGAGCTAAGACAGTGGTACAGTAGAAGAACCCTAGACTTATCTCATCTCTCAAACACAGCTAGATAACTATCAAATCATTCTAAATATTCAAAAAATCGGCCTGAGGACTGATAGAACAAACTGCACAATTACAGAAAGAGAAGAGGCCACCTTGAGGAAGATAGGAAGTGCAAATATGTGGTTTGGGAGAGAAATAGCTCACAGATGCTGCAGAGGGGTGGAAGCCCTAGTCACAGAGACATGCAAGAAACAGTGGAGCTCACAGGGATATGCACAGGAGAACACTTCCTCAAAGCCACTGTCTGGGAGAAGGAGAAGGGCTAAATTTTGTGAGTTTTTGCAACTAGCAGGGCAAAGGATTGGAGCTTAGAGGTCCCCAGGCTCTGCTGGGATAGAGAACTGAGGATGCAGCCCTGCTCCTGGAAAAGAGACAGGCAAACAACTCTGAGACAGACTTGGTAATTTGAGGACCATCTAAGGAGCATGATGAGATACTGTTCATATTTTTGAAGCACATTTATGAAAGGGGGCATTGCCTCTCTGGGAGCAAAAGAACTTATAGGTGCCATTTCTCTCCTGCAATCCTCAGCAAAGGTGCAGAGCCACCTGCTGAGGGCAGCTAACTGGCACACTGGCTATATAGCCAGCTTGCTCTAAAACTTATGCCCCAACACTCTGGCACTACTGCCCTTTTGGGTCAAACCTGCATCAGTCCCAATACAGTGAGATCCTTTCCCAGAGGACCAGTGCAGATCCCTGCCTTATCAGGTTCCTGAAGTTTGGAATACTTAAAGACAGGAAGCCTGGCTAGGGTAGAGTCCAAGGTGTGCTACACTGCTTCAGTCAGGCAAGTGACCCAGAGACAGACAATGTGAAATAGTGACCTGAAAAATGTCTATGACAAAAAAGGAGTAAATTATTTACTCTGTGAGTGCTTCCCTGAGAGCAGCAAACACAGATCCCTCTCTAGGGATAAAGAGGAGGCTGGCACCATTTCCCTTTTCTATCCCTCAGCATAAACCAACTTCAGTAATCAACACTGTATCAACACTAACTACCTACCTAAACTGCTTATACCAAGTTCTACCCCCTTGTGCTCTGTTGGGACTGCTTTTCTTGGGGAAGTGTGCCTAGGAATCATCACAGTGGGCTCCTCCCACAGAAGACAAGCACAAACCCCCACAAGCACTACATCTATTGACCATAGACTTCTACAAAGCTTCAGGTCTAGTGGAAATAGCTTCAGGTCTCTTTTAGCAAGCAGACCAGAGCACACATAGTTAAAACTCACCATACTGGGCCAAAATCCAAACACTCCCTGTTACAGGCAAGGAGAAACTGCAGAACACTGAACACGGCATCAGAGTGCACACAGCACACACCAGAGACACTTCCTGAAGCACCAGATTCTGTTTATTACATGACCTTTTCTTTATAAAGCTGTTATTCTCAGGAGTAGGAAACATAACAGATTTTCCTAACAAACAGAAGACAAAGACCTAGACAAAACATCAAGACAGAGGAATTCATCCTAAAAGAAAGAACAAGAAAAGGCCATGGACAGGGATCTAATGGAAACAGGTATAAGTAATATGCCTGACCCAGAATTTAAAGCAACAATCCTAAGAATACTAGCTGGGTGTGAGAAAATCATAGAAGATACCAGAGAGACCCTTACTGTAAAGATAAAAAAGCTGAAAAAGAATCAGGCTGAAATGAAAATCGCAATAACTGAGATTTGAAAATGACTCAATGTAATGACTACAAGGATGAAAAAGTCAGAGGAACAAATAAGTGAAATAGAAAACAAAATTATAGAAAATAATGAAGCTGAACAAATGAGGAAAAGGAAAAGGAAAAATCTTGGATCACAGAAGTATTAGGGAACTCAGTGACTCAATGAATAATATTCCTATCATAGGAGTCCCAGAAGAACAAAGAGAAAAGGAGGCAGAATGTTTATTTGAGTAAGTTATAACCGAAAATTTTCCTACTCTGGAGAAGGAAACAGACATCTAAATCCAGAAGGCACAAAGAACTCTCATGAAAATCAACAAAAGCAGGCCAACACCAAAGCATATTGCACTTAAATTTACAAAATATAGTGATAAAGAAAAAATCCTAAAACCAGTTAAATTAGACAAGTCCCTAGCTTACAAGGGAAGACAAAAAAGGTTAGCAGCAGATCTCTCCACAGTAACTCAGCAAGCCAGAAGAAAGTGGCATGATATATTCAACATGCTGAAGGGGAAAACTCTGCAACCAAGAATACTTTATCCAGCAAGTCTATCATTCAAAATAGATGGAGAGATAATTTTCCAGACAAACAAAAACAAAAGGAGTTCATGCCCACTAAACCAGTCCTGCAAAAAATACTAAAGGGAAATCTTTGAATGGGAAAGAAAGATCAAAAGTAACAACGACTAGAAAGAAACAGAGAAAATCTCCAGAAACTACAACAAAACACATAATAAAATGGCACTAAATATGCAACTATTAATAATTACTCTGAATGTAAATGGAATAAATGTTTCAATCAAAAGACATAGGGTATCAGAATGGGTTTTAAAAAAACAACATCGATCTACACATTACCTATAGGAGACTCGTTTTAGACATACGGACACCTGCAGATTGAAAGTGGGAGAACAGAGAAACATTTATCATTCAAAAGAAAGCCAGAATAGCAATATTTGTATCAGACAAACTAGATTTTTAACAAAGACTGTAACAAGAGATGAAGAAGGGCACTATATCATAATAAATGGGTCTGTCCAACAAGAAAGTCTAACAATTGTATTTATTTATGCCCTTCAACTTAGTGGTGCCCAAATATATAAATTAATTAATGACAAACACAAAGGAACTCACTGATAATAAAACAATAATAGTAGAGGACTTTAACACCTCAGTTACAACAATGGACAGATCATCCAAGCAGAAGATCAACAAGAAAACAAGGCTCTGAATGATACACTGGACCAGATGGAGTTAACAGATATATTCATAACATTTTACCCTAAAGCAGCAGAATACAAGTGCTCATGGGATATTCTCACATTGTAACAAATTTGGCCTCAATAAGTACAAAATGCTTAAGATCATATCATGCGTAATTTCTGATCACAACACTATGAAACTTGATGTCAACCACAAGAAAAAATGTGGAAAGACCACAAATACATGGAGGCTAAAGAATATTCTACTAAAGAATGAATGTGCTAACCAGGAAATTAAATAAGAAATAAAGATACATGGAAACAAATGAAAATGAAAATATAACAGTTCAAAACTTTTGGGATGCAGCAAAAGTGTCACAAAAGGGAATTATAAACCAATACAGGTCTACCTCAAGAAGCAAGAAAAATCTCAAGTATGCAACCTATCGTACACCTAAAGGGGCTAGTAAAAAAACAACAAATAAAGCCTAAAACCAGCAGAAAAAGGGAAATAATAAATATTAGAGAAGAAATAAATGATATAGATGATATAGAAAAAAATGAGAAGAGATCAATAAAATCATGAGCTATTTCTTTGGAACAATTAATAAAATTGATAAACACACTCGCCAGACTTATCAAAAAGAAAAGAGAGAGGACCCAGATAAATAAAATCATAAATGAGTGAACAGAAATCACAACCAACACCAGAGAAATACAAACCATTATAAGAGGATATTATGAGCAATTATATGCCCATAAATTAGGCAATCTGGAAGAAACAGATGCATTCCTAGAGACACATAAACCAGCAAAACTGAAACAGGAAGAAATAGAAAACTTGAACAGACCAATAACTAGCAAAGAAATTGAATCAGTAATCAAAAATCTCCCAACAAACAAAAGTCCAGGGACAGATGGCTTCCCAGGGGAATTCTACCAAATATTTAAAGAACAGTTAATATCTCTTCTTCTGAAACTGTTTCATAAAATAGAAATGCAAGGAAAACTTCCAAACTCATTTTATGCAGGCAGCATTACCTTGATTCCAAAACCAGACAAAGACCAAACTATAAAAAAAGAATTACAGGTGAATATCCCTGATGAATATGGATCCCAAAACTATATTTTTTAAGATTTTATTTATCTTTTCATGAGAGACACAGAGACAGAGAGAGAGGCAGAGACACAGGCAGAGGGAGAAGCAGGCTCCATGCAGGAAGCCTGATGTGGGACTCGATCCCAGATCCTGGGATCACACCCTGAGCTGAAGGCAGACGCTCAACAGCTGAGCCACCCAGGCAACCCTGAATCCAAAAATTCTTAACAAAGTACTAGCAAATCAAATCCAACAGGACATTAAAAGAATCATTCACCATGAGCAAGTGGGATTTATTCTTGGATTGCAAAGGTGGTTCAATATTCACAAATCAAAAAGACAACGCCACGTTTGTTAAGGAAACAAGAACCAAATGATCCTCTTAAAAATGAAGAAAATACATGTGGTGAAGGACAGCATTCATTATTGATAGAAACCCTCAACAAAGGAGGTTCAGAGAGAACATACCTCAACATAATAAATATCATATATGAAAAACCCATGGCTACTATCATCCTCAATGGAAAATCTAAGAGATTATCCTCTACAGTCAGGAACAAGACAGACAAGGATGTCCACTCTCACCAATGATATTTAACATACTACTGAAAGTCCTAGACTCAGCAAACAACAGAAGGAAATAAAAGGCATCCAGATCAGCAGAGAAGTCAAACTTGCACTATTTTCAAATGACATGATTCTATATAGAAAACCCAAAAGATTCTACCAAAAAATTGCTAGAACTGATAAACAAATTCAGTAGTTGCAGGATACAAAACAAACATACAGAAATCTCCTGCATTGCTATACACCAAAAATGAAGCAGTAGAAAGAGAAATCAAGGACTCAATCTCATTTATAATTGTACTAAAAACTGTAAGATAACCTAGGAATAAACTTAACCAAAGAGGTAAAAGATCTATACCCTGAAAAGTATGGAACACTTATGAAAGAAATTAAAGATGACACAAAGAAATGGAAAAACATTCTATGCTTCTTGGAAGAGCAAATATTGTTAAAATGTCTATATTACCCAAAGCAATCTACACATTTAATGCAATCCTTATCGATATATCACAAGCATTCTTCGTAGACCTAGAATGAGCCACCTTAAAATTTGTATGGAACCAGAAAAGACCAAAAATAACCAAAGCAATCTTGTTTTTTTGGCGTGTGTCTGTTTTTTTAACATTTTATTTATTTATTCATGAGAGACACAGAGAGAGAGACAGGTAGAGGGAGAAGCAGGCTTCATGCAGGGAACCCGATATGGGAGTCGATTCTGGAACTCCAGATACGCTCAACCACTGAGCCACCCAGGCATCCCCCAAAGCAATCATGTAAAACTGGACTTCAACTTATATTACAAAACTGTATTGATCAAGACAGTATGGTACTGGCACAAAAACAGACACATAGATCAATGAAACAGAATAGAAAACTCAGAAATGAATTCACAACAATATGATCAACTAATCTTTGACAAAGTAGGAAATAATATCCAGTGGAAAAAAGACAATCTCTTCAACCAATGGTGCTGAGAAAACTAGACAGCCACATGCAGAAGAATGAAACTGGACCACTTTCTGACACCATACACAAAAATAAATTCAAAATGGATGAAAGACCTAAAATAATACAAGAAACTATAAATTCTAGAGAACACAGACAATAATCTCTTTGACATTGGAGGCAGCAACTTGTTACTAGATACATCTCCAAAGGAAAGGGAAACAAAAGCAAAAATGTACTACTGGGACTTCATCAAGATAAAAAGTTTCTCCACAGCAGAGGAAACAATTTAGTGATTCAACACTTACATCCAACACCCAGTGCTCATCACAAATTCCCTCCTTAATCCCCATCACCTAATTAGCCATCTCCTCCTCATACCTCTTCTCTGGTAACCATCAGTTTGTTCTTTATAGTAAAGAGTCTGTTTCTTGGTTTGCCTCTCTCTCTTTTTCTCTATGCTCATTTGCTTTATTTCTTAAATTCCACATGAGTAAAATCATATGGCATCTCTTTCTTTGACTGACTTATTTCACTTAGCAGAACACTCTCTATCCTATCATTGCAAATGGCAAGACTGCATTATTTTTGGTAGCTGAATAATATTCCATTGTAGGTAGGTAGATAGATAGATAGATGATAGATAGATAGATAGATAGATAGATAGATAGATAGATGATAGATAGATAGCACCTCTTCCTTATCCATTGAACATTCAGGCTCTTTCCCTAATTTGGCTACTATTGATAATAATATTGCTATAAACATCAGGGTTCATGTATCCTTTAGCATCAGCATTTTTATATTATTTGGATAAATGCCTAATAGTGCAATTGCAGAGGGTAGGGTAGTTCTATTTTTAACTTTTTGAGGAATCTCCATATTGTTTTCCAGAGTGGCTGCATTCGCACTAACAGTGCAAGAGGGTAGTAAATAAAAACACCCTTCTCCATATCTGTGCGAACACCTATTACTTCTTGTGTTTTTGATTTAACCATTCTGACAGGTATAAGTCATATCTCATTATAGTTTTGATTTGTATTCCCTTGATGATGAGTGATGTTGAACAATTTTCTATGTGTCCATTGGCCATCTGTATGTCTTCTTTGGAAAAATGTCTATTCATGTTTTCTGCCCATTTTTTAATTGGATTATTTATTTTTTGGAGTGTTGAGTTTTATACACTCTTTATGTATTTTGGATAATGAGTAGCTACTCTTAAGTTGCTGTAATGAATGGGAATTACTGTAGACAATTCTATCATTCTCATGAATACTTATAAATAAATAAATAAACAAACAAAAAGCTCCAAAATTTGATAAAAGAAAATGAAATGAAAAAAATTTTAATGTGACAGAAAATAAATGGGTGTGATATTTGGGAATCTGGTAAGATTTCTGAGTATTTATTTTTTTAATTTTTTAATTTTTTTTAAGATTTTATTCATTTATTAATGAGAGACACACACAGAGAGAGAGAGAGAGAGTGGCAGAGACACAGGAAGAGGGAAAAGCAGGCTCCATGCAAGGAGCCCAATATGGGACTCGATTCCAAGTCTCCAGGATCAGGCAGGCCCTGGGCTGAAGGCGGCGCTAAACTGCTGAGCCCCCCAGGCTGCCCGATTTCTTGAGTATTTAACACATAAACTGAAAATCTTAAGTCAAAAAGATAACAAATCCATGAAGCACTTGAGTAAGATATTTAAATGAAGAGTGAAATCTTAGGAATATTAAGAGTTAAAAGCTTATGAAAGAATGTTCAAATAACAGGAGGGTCAGTGTGGCTAGTGGTAATTGCAAGAGTGAATTATAACAGTTCACACTTACTAAGTGTTCACTATGTACCAGGCACTGTTCTAAGCACTTTACACATATTGACTCATTTAACCCTACAAAACTATGAGGCAGGTATAATTTTATGCACAATTTAGAGATGAGGTAATTGTGGAATAGAGAAGTATAATAACACACTCAAGATTATGTAGTAAATAAAAACACCAGATTTTTACTCAGGGAGTCTGCATTTGAAACAAAAGCTTTGACTCTTTCCCATTGCACACGACTGCTTGGTAGACAGTGTCCAAATCATCCAGGATGTTAGGGATAAAAATTGGAATTGGGGCATTAAATGATACATGAATCATAATCTGATTTGGCTTTTATATGGACTCTGGCATTGGAATATAAATATAGAAAAGTAACTGAAATTAAAAAGGAAGCAAATGAAGATAAAAATCAAATAGCAAATAGCAAACACAAAAGAGAAAAATGTACAGGGATGAGCTAGAATCTTTTAATCAAGACATTATAAAGGTTGTGGGAAAAGAGTAACAGGAAGAAAATAAAGAACTCAATGGTGGAAAGGGCTCTCTACACTTGTAAGCACTTAGGACATTCTAGGTCTATCTCAGCTATGGGCTATGTGTGTTGCTCTTGGGAAATTAGCTAAAAATTCTGTACCTGTGTTATTTTATCTGTAAAATAAAAGTGGAACTACTCCAGTGTTTTGAAATTCAAAATATATTACAAATAAGTAAACTAATTAAATTCTACATTTTTGACATAAAGGATTAGCAGAAATGGGGAAAGCTGGCAAGAATCACTTTGTTAATGAAGAAAAACAAAAACAGAAATGAATGGTAAACAGACTGGTTTTTTAGCACTATAAGCCTTGAAAAATGCTAGAATAGATGATCTCTATGGTCTCTAGTTTTAAAATCTATGATTCTATAATGAAAGTTTATATAGAGTAAACTTTTTAAAACATTTTATGTAAGAATAGTTTCTCCTATACCTCAAAAATATCTAAGAAGAAAAGCTGTTCATACATGAAAAGCAAAGCAAATTGAATCCGTTAAAATAACTCTAGGGCACCTCTAGGGCATCCGGCATTGAACCCAACATTGTTCCCTGTCAAAATGGGTGCAAAAGAGAGAAACTATAAAAATTGCAAAAAAAATATTCACTTACATTAATCTAAGATGGCATCTGCTGTTATTGCTGAAGCTCTGTTGCTATCTAATACAGAGCTATATGACCTTGAGAAAAAAAGTACAGGTTTCTGCAAAGAAGAAAAAAAAAGTGATATATTTTCAAACAGTGAATTATGAATCTTACTTAAATTAAAATAATTTTGTAAGAAATTTCTTAGATATGGTGTTGAATATAATTCATTCAGAATATGAACTGAAATATTAGTTGTTTACGCAATTAATGTGTATTTCCCCAGCTTATGAAACAAAAACTTTATCAAAGAAAAATACAATCAAATCTGAATATAATGATTCATGATTATAAAATATATATTTGTGAAGCTATATACATTTATGAATTATGTGAACAGACGTTCATATAAAACATATAACAAATACAAGCCCCTTACAACTAAAGGCTGATAAAATATACATTGTTAATGGCAACAAGTTTTGTTTTTTTCAAGTTTTTATTTAAATTACAGTTAGTTAACATACAGTGTAATATTAGTTTCAGGAGTACGATACAGTGATTCAACACTTCCAGACATCACTCAGTGCTCATCACAAGTGCACTCCTTAATCCTCATCACCTATTTCAACATCCTCCCACCCACCTCCTTTGTAGTTAAGAGTCTGTTTCTTGGTTTGCCTCTCTCTTTTTTCGTTTGTTTTGTTTCTTAAATTCCACATTTTTAAACAAGCTAGATTCCTCTAAACCACTTTGCATTAAAATTACAGAAAGAATGTTCTTTACTATGATATTACACATCAGAATCTTTCAAAGGGAAAGACAGACTCCACTTCTACTAATAAACATATTAGCCAAAATTAGTCAGCATAAAACAAAATTCAGACAATCAAGTACTTTCTTCTCTGCTAGGGATTTTCATCTCCAGCCTCACATATGACAGAATGAGAGCCTAAATTCTGGGGCTTTAGGTACTTCTCCTGACCCTGGTGTCTACAAAGTCTTGGATTGCCTTTGCTGGTACTTTAAAGGTGTTCTCTTAATCCTACAAAATACTCTTGTCCAACAAATTTTATAATGATCTACTAGAGAGGTAAAATCTATATATTGTTTGAAACTAAAATGACTAATCTCTCAAATAAGTGAGACAAGAAAGTTAAGTCTTTGAACTTATAAATGAATTTAGTTATAAATTCAGAGACTTAATTTTAAATATAAACTAATATTTCTAAAATTTTTTGAAATGTAGGTACACTGGCTGGCTCAGTAGTTGAGCGTCTGCTTTTGGCTCAGGGCATGATCCCAGAGTTCCATGATCGAGTCCTTGGGGGGAGCCTGCTTCTCTCTCTGCCTGTGTCTCTGTCTCTGTGTGTCTCTCATGAATAACCAAAATCTTTTTTAAAAGTTTTTTTAAATACAAACTAAATTTTAAATATAAAATCAAGATAAATATGGTTCTGATTGCTGGGCTTTCTATACTTCAGTTAGTGAGTATAAGATCCTGAATCCACAAAAAGAAGTGATATTTCACTTAGTATTAGGTACAACTATGTAACTTACAGGGATGGCTGACTAAGCCATGAGACATGCTAATTTCTAATATTTCTTGTCAAGCAAGTTGACATCAATTAGGAGAAACAGGATCTTTAATTCCTGGGTCCTATAGGAAGCCTTACTTGTCATGACAATATTTAACCAATTTTACTCACATCATAGCAAATGTTCAGATACTCAAATTATCAGAATTGTGTGTTTTTCAAAGTGATATGAATATTCTCAGATATAGACTTGACAGACCAATTGCCAGGACAAAAAAAAATATTGTAAAGCAAGGATAGAAGCAAACCAGTCCATGATAAACTGTGCATGTTTAACATGACGGCTCATGTAATTAATCATAAGGTTACTGAGAGAAATATCGAGGGCTATGATAAAATGTAAGGGATGAAACTGGCAGACAGGGTGGAGGTACTGACCTTGAATTTCTTTATTTTAACATCTGTGCCTGGTTCCATCTACCATCTTTCCTTTTAATAACATAAAGAGATTAGAGGCTGTTTTTTATTTATTTATTCATAGAGACACACACAGAGAGAGAGAGAGAGAGAGAGAGAGAGAGAGAGAGGAAGAGACACAGGCAGAGGGAGAAGCAGCCTCCATGCAGGGAACCCGACGTGGGACTTGATCCTGGGTCTCCAGGATCACACCTCAGGCTGCAGGCGGCGCTAAACCACTGTGCCACAGGGGGCTGCCCAGTTAGAGGCTGCTTTTTAACTTCAACTTCAAACTAGTAAGATGTGGGTAAATGGCATACCCCAAATGATTCAATGAATATGTTTCTCAAGTAATTACAGCTTCTTCATTCGCTGAAGTGCCTAGAAAAGTGGAACAATGCAGAGGCTAGATGGCTTAGCAATGTGTTCAAGTATTAGAAGTATTAAGTGGTTTGGGTTTTTTGCTGTCTTTTTGTTTTGGTTTGTTTTTTTTGTTTTGTTTGTTTTTATTGAGACTCTTAGGGAATATCTGTTCTGAAAACTTTTAGAATTAAATAATTGAGAGGGAGAAATATTATTGTGAAAATTCTGTGCTGCTTCGGGCACTTAAATGCAATAACAAAAAGTTTTATTTTGAAATGTGCCAAGTACCCCTACAAGGTGTACTGTGTGCAAGTGTGTGTGTATACGTACCGCCGAGAATAAAATCAACTGATATTACCATGTTGACTCAGGTATCTGCAGCTGACAGTGCACTCTTCAGGCATTTTGGAAATCTTCAACCAACAGTGCAGACAGCTGACAAAAGAAGAATGATGAATCAAGGGGAAGAATAATAGCAGAGACGGACTGCTAAGAAAGTTTGGTAAGCTGGCTTATAAATACAATAGATCTATTAATTTTCACAGAGCTCCTAATCTGAAAGATACAGGAGAAATTACACTCTATCTGAAATATCTATCACTAATATCATTTCTAGCAACAGTAAAATCTTTTATTGATTAAACAATACCCATGGAATACACAGATTTTAGTAATAAGTTAATATTGGGTTTAGAAGGTATTGAATACCACCTGATCAGGAAATTATCTTGATATTCTGAACATGAAAATAAATCCATAAGCACATCTATACAATAAAACATAATTAAGATGTCCTTATTTGGTGAGACAACAGAACTAGGGTATATCCATTCAGTTAAAGTATAATGCTGTTTAATAATCCACACAATTTTAGAGTAGTAAAATTTTTAAAAATGAAACTTATAAGCTAAGTAGTTGTTTATATCTATTGAATAAAATTTATCACTAAGAATTCTGAAGAATGTTTATATTGGTTCTCCTCTAAGTTTCTCTATTTCTTTTTTTATTCAAGATTATATTTACAAGAAAAAAGCACAAGTGGGCTTGAGTCCAGTAAGAACAATTGATTTTTTTCAAAAGGTTGGTATAGAATTAATACTTCTCTGGCACCAAAGATAAATCAAAATTACCACAAAAAATACTTTAAAATTAAGGTAAAATTGATGTAAATTTGAAGCATCATGCTTATGTGTACCCCACGTTCCATCTCTTTAAGGAAATTTGTCAGCTATTCTTTTAAAATGCATATACGTATTTCTTCATTCATTCTTCTACTTAATATAGCCTTCATTTTTAATCATATGTTTCACATTTATCTTACAAGGATGTTGTTTTTCCCTATTTTAACCTTCTGGCACAGAGGGAATACATAACCCTTCCCTCTTTACATCTTGTATAAACTCCTCCAGGTCTTTGGGCTTAACTTACATGAACAATGAATAGGCTTTATAAAAATTGAATTGAATTCAGTACTTTCAGAGAAATTCAGTATCTCAGACCAAGCCTATGGATGTGTCTTCGAAATATAGGTAACTATTTTGGGGTAGTTATTTGAAAATCAATCTACAGTAAATTTAGGTGAAAACATTTTAAAGTGGCATTAAAGCATACTGTTATGTGCTGCTTTCTATTCGGGACATAAACTCCAGTTTGATTGCTAAAAAAAAACCACATATGACAAGAAGGAAAAGTAGAGAAACAGAAATTGTAAAACATATATAAATTGTATAGCAATTCCACCATGTTAAGAAATGAATGTCAATTGCTTATAAAACCACATCAACTTCCTAGGGTACATAGGTGAATTAACATTAGTAAGAGTTAACATTGTTATCTGACTTTAGGTTCCACTAAAGAAACCTCTATAAGCTGAAGTTATATTGTGTGGTAGATATTGCTAGAGGCAGAGCTGAGTTAAGCATCTCACCATGACATGTAGACCATTTCCTCCAACGCTGATTGCATAAATGTCAAAACAGGCTACAGAACACACTATTTTTTCTCCTTGTATGATAGTCATAATTCTAGAAAATGGCAGCATTTCAGCAAGAAGGTTAAGTATTAAAGCAAAACTCAAAATGCCAACAGTTTTTATTCAGTCTAACCCAATTAAAAGGTATTTAATGAGGGGCGCCTCAATAGATCCATTGGTTGAGTATCTGACTTTTGATTTTGCCTCAGGTCATAATCTCAGGGTTGTGAGATCAAGTCCTACCTCCAGCTCCATGCTCTGCGTGGATCCTGTTTAAGATTCTGTCTCTCCTGGGCAGCCCCAGTGGCCCAGCAGTTTAGCGCTGCCTTCAGC
Source organism: Vulpes lagopus (assembly GCF_018345385.1). Taxonomy (NCBI): domain Eukaryota; kingdom Metazoa; phylum Chordata; class Mammalia; order Carnivora; family Canidae; genus Vulpes; species Vulpes lagopus. Next base: position 41,637,442 of record NC_054839.1, read on the forward strand.
CCAGGGCATGATCCTGGAGACCCAGGATTGAGTCCGACATCAGGCTCCCTCCATGGAGCCTGCTTCTCCCTCTGCCTTTGTCTCTGCCCCTCAGTCTGTGTATGTGTGTGTGTGTGTGTGTGTGCATCATGGATAAATAAATAAGATCTTAAAAAAAAAAAAAAAGATTCTCTCTCTCCCTTCCAGCCCTTCCAGCTACCAACCCCCCTCTCTCTCCTCTAAAGAAAAGAAAGTATTTAATAAATGCCTATAAAAAGTCTTATGAAGGCATATGCTATATCAAATTTAAAAGATAAGAAGGACAAGAATATGCAGTGTTTTTTGAGCGCTTTATATAAATTAACTTTTTATTTCTTATGAAAGGCCTCTGCAGTACTATCATTCTTCTCATGCTATAGATGGATAACTGGACACAGAAGGTTTAAGCAAATTTTCTAAGGTCACACAGCTAGCAAAGTCTGGAAAATATCTCTTAATTCAGAGGCTCTACATTTAGTAAAATTCCAAAGATTACAGCTTCCTGAATCTTTATGAATAAGGTCAAATTATAGTTAATGGAATTTATTCAGTTTACCTAACTATTTACAGGAATTTTACTTTACAGCTAAGAAAATATTTTAACATTCCACAAACTTCAGCTTACTAAATAAATCACTTATTGGGACACCTGGGTGGCTCAGCAGTTGAGCATCTGCCTTTGGCTCAGGGCGTGATTCAGGAATGCCTGGATCGGGTCCCACATCGGGCTCGCTACATGGAGCCTGCTTCCCCTCTGCACTAATCTCTCTGTCTCTCATGAATAAATAAAATCTTTAAAAATAAATAAAAATAAATAAATAAACAAATAACTTATTCAATACACATGGGACATACAAAACATCTATCTCATATAAATAAAAGCATTTCTTGGCTCTAAGGAGATGATAAAAGTCATTAAATAATAATTATTTATTTCTTATTAGAGTGGACACTATTTAGGTCAAATTAACAATATGGTTCTCATGTATCTTTTATAAGTATCTGTGAAATATCTCTAAGTTATAATAAGAATTTTTAAGTGACCTATGAGAAATAAATAAAAATAACTACTCTTCAAAATCAAAGGAATTGAATTCTCAGCCAGAATTCAGTTAAAATTTGTCATGTGACCTTGGACAATTTATTCATCATTATATCATGATTTTATTCACTTCAACTAAAGTAAAAAGTTTTATTTACGTAAATTGTAATCAAGATTCTTCTCACAGATCAAAACATACATGATTTTTAAATGTTTCAGTACATTTTCAGTTATGATATCCTCTTCTACTGAAGCAAAATTTTCTTTGAAGAACATCACATTAGGAAGACAGTGGCTTGAGACTCAAATAGTTATGGGTTTATATCAGAGCTATATCTTCAGTATGTTTCTAAGCTTGAGCAAGTGCCCAGATGCCTTACATTTTAGGTTTGGTTTGCTTTTTGGTTTTGTTTTATCCATACTTTATCTTTTTTTTTAAGATTTTATTTATTTATTCATGACAGACACAGAGAGAGAGGCAGAGACACAGGCAGAGGGAGAAGCAGGCTCCATGCAGGGAGCCCAAGACAGGACTCGATCCCGGGATTCCAGGACCACGCCCTGGGTGGAAGGCAGGCGCCAAACGACTGAGCCACCCAGGGACCCCCTATCCATACTTTATACCAACTTTGAAAAGTTTTCTGAGGAGCATATTACAGTCAATAAAAGTAGCTATGATGATGACAATTATATGGTTTTTGTTTTGAGATGATAAAAAAGCATGTAAAAAAGTAGAACCAATGACTATTTTATTAAAATTTTCCAAAAGGTAGGGCACATAGGTGGCTCAGTCAGTTAAATGATGGAGTCTTGATTTCATCTCAGGACATGATCTCACAGTGATGAGATGGAGCCCCAAGTAGAGCTTCATGCTGGGCATGGAACCTGGTTATGAGTCTCTCTCCCTTTGCCCCACTCCTCCCCCACTCAAGATTTTCTCTCTTTCTCTCTCTTACAAAAAAACCCCCAAAATTTCCAAAAGGCAATGTTCTGTATTGTGCATTTTTAAAATATGGTCACTTAACTTAATGAAGCCACATTCTAATGAATAAGAAATTTATAAAGGAGAGGAAGTGGGATACTTGGGTGGCTCAGTGGTTGAGCATCTGCTGTGACTCAGGGCGTGATCACAGAGTCCCAGAATCGAGTTCTACATCAGGGTCCCCACAGAGCCTGCTTCTCCCTCTGCCTGTGCCTCAGCCTCTCCCTCTGTGTCTCTCATGAATAGATAAATTAAATCTTTAAAAGAAAAAAAAAGGATAGGGAGGTGGTAACAAAGAACATATATAAATTATCACAATATCTAAATAAAGTATACTGTTGTGTACACAACAGTATTCCCTCTTTGTCCCACTCTCTGAAACTTCTGTTATTAACATTTTATCAGTAGTGTAGAAATGATACTACAGTGAAACTTGTAAATTTGTAGATCACGTAGCAGGTTTTTTTTTTGTAATTAAAAAGGCAAAGTAACTAAAATGTAATAATGATTTTTACTTTTCCTATTAAAAGTAGTTTATAAATATGAGAAAATGTAAATATAATAAATATATAAGTGTAAATATAAGTATAAATGATTGTTACTTATATTTGTTTATAAAGTTACTTATATACATATAAATAGATACACTTATGAACATATATTATTTTTGAACATATATAAAATACTCATAAACATATGTTACACATATAAATACATTTATATTTTTATAAACAGTAAAATAATTCGAATATAGTAATGATTAATACTTCACCTATGTTAATTTATTATAACATATACTACCACTTAACCTACAAACTTACTTATTTTTCAAACCAAGTATAGACCTTGTTTGATGGGTTCAAAAAATGAGGAAACTTGGAGCTGAGAGGCTATGACTTTCCCAAGACCAGAAACTTGTGGATAGCAGAGCCAACTACTGATCCTAGGAATCAGACTCTAGAATGTAATCTCTTATTCAACACATTCTTTTTCTTTAAAATATAATATTCAATGAAGGTGTGCATGGCATTAAGAAAGTATTAAATGGAAGAAATAAAAGTATATTTAGAGAAAACCTAAAATATAGATAATAATATTAATTTTTCAATGGTACTTGTGAATAAATACTTCAAGTAATAAAGGATTTGGTTGCAAATCTGAAATTCTGCTCAATCAGAAGCTTTAGAAAATAGATAAATTTTCTGAGCCTCAGGTTCCCATCTGAAAAAAAAAAATACTATAATGTGAACATCATACATGTGTTTGACATTTAAATGAAAAATACATAGGTGACTTGTACACAACATAGCCACTGGAAATTGATAGAATAAAACAGATTAACACAGAGACAGGGACTCTGGTAGGGCTTCCCTCATCTAAAAAAAAAAAAAAAAAAAAGATGTGAAATGAAAGCAATTTGATCCCTTATATAAATCACTGTATGGGGCAGCCAGGGTGGCTCAGCGGTTTAGCGTGCCTTCAGCCCAGGGCCTGATCCTGAAGACCCGCCCGGGATCGAGTCTCATGTTGGGCTCCCTGCATGGAGCCTGCTTCTCCCTCCGCCTGTGTCTCTGCCTCTCTCTCTCTCTCTCTCATGAATAAATAAATAAAGTCTTAAAAAAAAATAAATCACTGTATGTCTTTATGGGAATATTAATCTGAAAAATATTTAAAAAGGCTACTTAAAATTATGAGAAGAGTATATGCAGCATGATCACCTGTTGCTTGGATGGTGAATAAGTTTACTTGTCCTGGAGTCATTAGTAATTGTACTCCCTTTCACTCTCAATATTGTCCTACTATGGATGATAGTCTATATGGTCACCTGACATATAGCATTGGCAGAGAGATGCTGGAACTGATTTCTGAGAGGCTGAAAACATTAAAACTGTTTCATCTAATAAAATTAAGCCTTTTAAAATTATGACTGCCGAGTCTTTAATAAACTAATGGAACATGTGGATAGGATAAGCATGGCTTATTCATCCAACCAAAAGTACATTAGAATTAGGAGCACCCACTGAAGCATGAAAGAGTTCAATTTGGGGCAAATAAGAAGCATGGAAAAAATAATTTCTCTGAACTGTCAAATTAGATATTATAAGGATTAAGAACTAAAGTCCATGCACTTTATTCATAGAAGACATCCTTAGGCTCTCTCTAAGATATCTCTGATCTTACTAGGGAGACAAAACAAAGAAGTCTGTTTATCTAGTGTATTCTAATTCCACACCAGATTTGAGCAATACAAAGCAATCCCAAGGTAACTATACTACAGATAAGAAAGTGTATATATATATATATATATATATATATATAGAGAGAGAGAGAGAGAGAGAGAGAGAGAGAGAGAGAGAGAGAGAGAGGTACAACATATTTATTGAAGTAACTTTAGCAAAAAATATTTAAAGTTATAGTATTAAATTATATTGAAATTATAGTTATTTGAAATACATTCATTCATGTATAGAAAAGTTCAGCTCTCAATTCCTGAGATAACTAAAGAAATAAGATTAAGTGGTGTATATTTTTTTTCCCTAGAAGAAATGAAGATTTGATGATTTTCTAAAAGGTAGTATAGGCTAAAAAAAGAAAGTAGTTTGATTTTAAAAGTCTTTTTAATACATTATTAGGTTATTGATATTATGTAATTCATAAAAGAAGAACAGCAATTTGGGGGCCTCTTCTCTTAGCTTTCCAAAATTAAAATCACAATCCCTTTCAAATGTCTCAAGTTAGATGTACAAGAGTGTACTCTACAAAATTAACCCTTATATTCTTGATCTGAAATCAAGTTTTTTAGTTGTTAAGTACAGATAATAAATTTTATGATTGTGCTCTCCCTGTAATACTTTTTACCTAGATGTCAAGAATTTTCCCCCAAGCCAAGACATATTTTAAAATGTCAAGTCCTAAGCCACTATAATAAACAGTTTTGATGCAATGAGTAAAATTACCAATGGCTCCATTACAAAAACAGTACTACAAACACATTCAAAGTTATCCATGGCTGCCCTTCAGACTGACAGTGAAACTAGACTGGCCAGGATTTAAGTTCCTCAAGAATAGTATTCCACAGTTGCTTAGAACTGTTCTTGATATTTAATTTTATTTCAGTCTACTCTTCTCTAAAGTAGGGATTTCATGCTTAATTTAACCTTGCTTCAAAATATAATCATCAATATGATCTGTAATAATAATTTTCTTGAATCTTCATTTTATGGTATTGTGCTCATTTCATTTGCACACTGATAACAAAACCACAGTAAAAACTGTGATGTCTGATTTAAATTCCAGATTGATGAAAATATAAAAATAAGTAACCAAAGACTGAATAAAATTCAACTTAAATTTATTAATAAACTACCCTGTAAATTATTTCTCTAATCCAAGACTCACGCTGGGATCAGAAAGAGCAAAAACCACTATAGAATATTTTTTCCTTCTACAGTTCAAAATCTAGCAATTACACCCCAGTAATAACAAGTACACCTACAGCCCAAATCTTTATTTTTCACCAGGAGAAGGAGATAGGGACTCTGTAGTATTCATTGATTCCAATGATAGATTAGGAAGGTAAAAAAGACAAGGGAATGTCAAAAGGACGCAGGGAACCTACATGAATGATTTCCCCATGGCCAACATTGAAATACCATGAGGAACAAAGTAAATAATGACAGCATTAGATTATAATCAAAAGACAAAAACAAACATCTATGAGTCTATTTTGATAGCAGATAGAAGAAGGAAGGGAGGGAGGAAGGAAGGAAAAAGGAAAAGGGACAACATTTTCTTAGAGAAATTTCCCATAAAAAATGTAGAAAGAAGCATGACTGGAAAAATCACCAGTAGAATACCACAGAAGTAATTGGCACAGGCTAGATCCATCAATGAATGCAGAAATTAATAGACAAATGCTTAAGCTAAAACAGGAAATATATATATATATTTATTGGTTACCCCAATACTCACTGGGCTAAAATAAGATACTGGTAAGACTGAGTCCCTTTCTGGAGGTCCATGACCAGAACTTTTAGAGGCTGCCTGCATTCCTTGGCTGTTGGCTCATTTTCTACACAAAGCCAGCAACATCACATCTCTTTGACTTTCCTTCTATCTTCACATTCCTCCTCTGAACACAGTCATAAAAGGTTCTCTGCTTTTAAGGAATTCATGTGATAAGAAAGTGCCGACCTGTAAAATCAATAGCAATCTCTTCATCTCAAGGCCTATCCCTTCAATCATACATTTAATCACTGCAAAGTCCCTTTATCACGGAAAGTAACATATTCACAGGTACCAGGGATTAGGACATGGACATCTTGGTGTAGTGGGGGTAGAGCGCAATGGTAAAAGTGATCATTATTCTGCCTATCATAGAAACAAGAGAAATAATAGACCAATTCTGATTGGATCCTGGCCCCTAAACTAAACCTTCGTGGTGGAATCAAAATAAAGTCTATAGTTCAGTTAATCATGCTGTACCAACATTAATCTCTTAATTTGATTTCTCTGTAAGTCTAAAGTTATCTCAAAACAAAAGACTGACAGAAAAATACAGGTAGTAGTTGCCTGAGGTGAGGTCAGGGGAAATGTGAGAGAATGGGAATAGTTAATAAACAAGATTATTGGAGTTATGAGATGTTTTAACAGTTTTTTTCAAATATTTATTTTACTTATTCGAGTGAGGAAGAGAGAGACACACAAACTCAGGGAGGGGCAGAGGGACAGAGAGAATCTTCAAGTCAACTCTCCACTGAGACAGGAGCCCAAAGCAGGGCTTGATCGAGGACCATGAGATCATGACCTGAGCAGAAATAAAGAGCCACCTGATGAACCAACTGAGCCATGCAGCAGCCTCATGTTCTAACAATTTTTATGGTAAGTATTACAAACATGGGTGTACACACTCATTGTGTGATTTCCTGAAGAAATGTGGGATATTTCTATTATTGACACTCTTCAAGAAAATTAGTCTATTCTATTTAAATAGCACAAATCTTTCTCTGTGAAATCTGTTGAATTACCTGACAGTGAAGCAGTAAAAAGATAATTTATGTCTATATTACTACAGCTTTCATTAACACATAACTTTATAGAATTATGCAGAAAATCTAGTGAAATCATATTCTCAAAAATGGAAGAACTATATTTAAAGATCAACTGCAATGATTTAGCATTTTTAGTTAGAATAATAGCTTCAGAAACTATGATCTTTAATGTAGTTATAGTTACAGTTGGAATAAATTATTTTCAATTCTCACAACAATCAAGAAATTATCTTTCCTTTAATGGTATATGTGTAATGTTAGTCTTTGCATATAGGTTGTTCATGCCTGTAATAGTTTACTTATATTTAAAATTATTGTTTTCCATCTAAAGATTCTGAGATATTAAACTTGATTTTCTGTAAGGAAACAACTTAAAATCCATTAGCAACTTGGTAAAAAATTCTCTATATCAACTGGTAATATGTGACTTCTTTCATTCTCTATAGCTTTTTATTTTAACTTTGATAAGAAATCTTTTAAAAGCAATTCAAAACATACTTTTCCAATGTCATAAGCAAAAATTAAAGCACTACTAAATAGAGATTTCTACTGAATGATAGTGACTTGGTTTATGTAGTTTAATATAGTAACTTCTCCCTTTGTATGTGATTCTGAGAAAAGCATATAGTACAGTTTTTAAGATGAGAGTCTTGAGTGTCACCAATTAAGCTAAAAACCTTGGTTACTACCTTATTAGTTCTTAATGTTTAGACATAAGACTCTTAATCTTTCTTTGATTAATTACCTCAGCTTCAAAATATAGTTATCTTATTTAAGATAACTATTGAATAAAATATTGAAAAAACAAATCTTAAACACTTTAAGATATTACAGAACACTCTTGCTAATTACTTATAAAATAAGCCATTTTTTCTTCAAAGATCCTAATAAAACTTATGTTTTCCAGCACTCATTTTGGTATTAAAATATTGGCTTGATTGACTTGTCTATATTTTAAGACCACTGTGCATAATCAAATATATGTATTAGAATCTTGCAAATAAGGTCACTTTTTCATCTACATACCTCTTACTAAGTCACAGATAGCCTGTCTAATGAGTTCTGATATAATGCTCAAACTGCTATCATGGTATGATTTATTATTAGGCAGTAATTAGATGTGAACTTCAAATTAGTGGTGTGAATTCAATTTAAAAATGAATTTGGACTACAGATTAAAGAAAAAGTAGATTTAGCAGAGTATAATAATTTTACCATAATATTCAAATAATCTGAAAAGAAAAAAAATGTGTTGGCTCAGCTCTTAAACTTGTAGTGTTAAACACTTATTTGAAGATTCATTTTCACCAGCTTTATAACATTATGACATTGACTACTTGCTTAAAAAATTGCCCTTGGGAATTGAAAAGAATATTTTAATTCTTTGCAGGTATTGCCTTTCATGCTTGATGAAACAACTATTTGGGTGGTCATCAGCAAAAGGACCTCTAAGAATACAAAAATAAAATGTGTATCTTGAAACTATGAAAATCAGACTTTAGCATTTATTTTCTAAAACAAAGAATTGAATATCAAAAATGTTACTTAGATTTCTGTTAATTTTACACCTAGACATCAAAGTCATATTACCTAAAAGCATATTAAATAAAAGGTGTTACAAGAGCCATAAACTGGAAAAGATTCTTAGGAGACAGAAATAGTTCAAATGAATATGTAAATATATACTTACTAAAGCATTCAAGAATAGGCACTCAAATCATTATAAAGTCCATATTTCTTGTTTCCTGTTATTTTGAACATTTATAATGCCCTATATATCACCCTAAAATCCTGAGGGAAATTTCTTTTTTCTGTGAATAACTCAAAGGAACTTAAGTCTTTAAATAAAGAATTGCATTGTCTTTTTTTAAGTCCAGAATAACTAACATACAGTGTTATATCAGTTTCATGTGTACAATATAATGAATCAACAATTGTATACATTACTCAGTGCTCATCACAATAAGCATACTCAATCTCCTTGATCTATTTCATCCATTCCCCCCATCCACCTCTCCTTTGGCAAAAGCCAATTTCTTCTCTGTATTTAAGAGTCTGATTTTTTGTTTGTTTGCTCATTTGTTTCTTAAATTCCTTATATGGGTGAAATCATATGCTATTTGTCTTACTCTGACTGACTTACTCTACTTAGCAATATACCGTCTAGGTCCATCCATGTTGTTGCAAAAAAAAAGAAAAAAAAAGATTTCATTCTTTTTTTTATGGCTGAATATATTCCAATATATACCACATTTTCTTTAGCCATTCATCTATCGTTGGAAACTTAGGATGCTTGTATATCCTGGTTATTATAAACAAAGATGCAATAAACCTAGGGGTACATATAACCTTTCGAATTAGTGTTTTCACTTTCTTTGTGGAAACACCCAATAAAATTACTAGATCATGTAGTAATTCTAGTTTTAATATTTTGAGGAACGTCCATACTATTTTCCACAGTAACTACACCAATTTGCATTCCTATGAACAGTGCATAAGGATTCCTTTTTTCCATATCCTTGTCAACATTTGTTATTTCTTGTGTTTTTTTATTTTAGCTATTCTGAGAGGTATGATGTTATATCTCATTGCTGTTTTAATTTGCATTTCACTGATGATTAGTATTGTTGAGCATCTTTCCATGTGTCTGCTGCCCATCTGTAGGTCTTCTTTGGAAAAATGTCTATTCAGGTTCTCTGTCCATTTGAATTAGTTGTGTTTCTAGGTGTTGAGTTGTATAATTTTTTACATATTTTGGATATTAACCCCTAATTGGATACATAATTGCAAATATATTCTGCAATTCAGTAGGCTGTCTTTTTGTTTTGTTGATAATTTCCTTCACTGTGCAAAAGCTTTTGTTTTGGCATAATCCCAATATTTTCATTTTACTTTTGTTTCCCTTCCCAGAGGAGACATATGGAGATAAATGTTTACATGGCTGATAACAAAGAGATTACTGTCTAAATTTCTTCTAATAATTTTATGGTTTCACATCTCTCATTCAGGTCTTTAATTCATTTTGAGTTTATTTTTGTGTTTGGTATAAGAGTCTTTTTGGGTATGGTGTACAGTTTCATTCTTTTGCATGTAGCTGTCCAGTTTTCCCAGAACCATTTGTTGAAGCAACTTCTTCCCAGTGTATATATGTATATTCTTGCCTTTTTTGTCATAGGATAATTCACGATAAAAGCATTGGCTTATTTCCAGACTACTCTGTTCCATTGATCTATGTGTCTATCTTTGTTCTATACCCAAAAAACGAATTTCGATTTTGTTGATTTTATCTATTGATTTTTATTATCAATTTCATTAATATCCACACTAATCATTTCCATCCTTCTTTTTCTACAAGATTTAATTTGCTTTTCCTATACTGTGTTAAGGTGAAAAACTCAGGTCCTTGGGATTTTTATCTTTTAAACATATACATTTATAGGTATAAATTTCTTCTTAATACAGGTTTAGCTACACTCCAGAAGTTTGGGCATGTTTTGCTTTCATTTCCATTAATTTCAAAGTATTTTCTAATTTTCTTTGTGATTTCTACTTTGACTCCAGAACAAACCTCAAAAACTGGCCTCAAAACTATTCTTTCAAAGGAGTGAAAAATAATTAGATAAGACTGTGAAGCAATGTATGCCACAGAAAATTGTCCAAAATAATGGAGCAATCAGCTGGCAGTTAGTTGGGCCTAATCACTTTGAGGTGATACTAAAGAGTCTCCTGGCAAATTGATTTCTTTGACACCACCATGAGGTATTAGTGGTGTTTCAACACTGTTGACACATTTTTAGATACAGAGTTTTACTACTCCAGTTCTGTCTGTTGACTTCAGTCACATAATTGTGTCCCTTGAAAAAAAATACTCCACATTTTCAACTTCTTAGAACATACTTAGAAAAACTTAGAACATTTTGATAATGGTGTAACCTCAGTCACTCAACAATAGATTGGTAGTCAGCATATTTGATGTACCTCCATAACCTCTACTATCAGTCATTCAATCCCAAGTCTTTTTTTTTTCCAGTCTCTAGTCTTTTCACCACTCAGACTGCCTTCTCAAATGTCAATATAAATTTTTGTTCAGATTTTATTTATTCATTTGAGAGAGAGCAAGAGAGTGAGTATGAGTGGCAGGGGCCAGGGTGGGATGGAGAGGATCAGAGGGAGAGGAAGAGGGAGAAACAGATTCCCCGTAGAGCAGGGAGCCGGATATGGGACTCAATCCCAGGACCCCAAGATCATGACCTTAGCTGAACACAGATGCTTAACCAACTAAGCCACCAGACACCATTCTACAAGATTTTTGCTGCTGCCTTTCTTACTTCCTCTTGGTCTAAAACCTTAGTGAACTACTTTGGTCTGTGTATGTAGTTGACCTAAATAAGTGATTCTCTTCTCTTGCCACTCTCTAATGGAAAAGTGAATAAAACAATTTTATACAATTATTCTTAAATATTAAGGATTACACAATTACTATTTCTAGTTATGATGCTATTTCTACCCTTAATAGCACACCTAGACCATTCTGGATACTGACATTCCAAAACAACAGCTCAGCAAAACTGGGCCCTAGAGGATTCAATTCTTATTGATTCTTTCACGCACCTGGATTCTCTTATTTAATTGACATGATCCCAAATATAAAAACAAATGATTAAGTAGTTAGTTGAGACTGCAAAGTCAATGTTAAACTAGGTAAAATGGGCAAAGACTGGGTAAATAATGGATTTCTGCACATCATACTTGTTCCTTTTGCAACCAACCCTTCCATGTGGCAGATGTGTGTGAATATATGATCACTGGGGAAAATTAAATAATAGTTACTGGGAGAGAACACCATTTTTGTTGTGAATGAAGGGGAACAATAATTTAGGCACCTATAAAAGAAACTCTTAGACATTGAGAGTTATGGAAGAAAGAAGTATATTTATGGATTTTTGTCTTTAAGATCTATTTCATAAGCTTTTTCTCAGAAAGGCCCTGATATAGCTCCCCAGAACTATTATAAGCTCCTTAATTTTATCAGACTTTTGGGTCTGCTATCCCTCTGCCAGATGGCTCTCTTCATGAGTTGATCACCATATTTCTCAATATTACCAAGAAGTTATTTGTTTAGGTGATCTCTGGGTGGCTCAGTGGTTTAGCACCTGCCTCTGGTCCAGGGCATGATCCTGGAGTCCTGGGATCGAGTCCCACATCAGGCTCCCTGCATGGAGCCTGCTTCTTCCTCTGCCTGTGTCTCTGCCTCTCTCTCTCTCTGTATCTCTCACGAATAAATAATAAAATCTTTTTTTTAAAAAAAAAGAAGTTATTTGTTTAAATTATTTCAAGAGTAGGTGCAGGTACAATTTAGAACATTTCATAAAAAGGAAAATTTTGATAAAAATTATAATAAGTTTAGTTCATATTTATAAATTTAAATCTCAATAACCTGAATTTTTCACTTTAACACAGTATAAGGAAATACAAAAACCTTGTAGAAAAAGAAGGATGGAAATGATTAGCGTAAATTAATGAAACTGATAATAAAAAACAATAGATAAAATCAACAAAATCAAAATTCGGTTTTGAAAAGATCAATAAAGCGAAAAGTTTAACTACCCAACCAAGAATAAGAGAGAAAGGACTCAAATTACTACAACCAAAAATGAAAGAGGGGACATTAATACTGATCTTACAGAAATAAAAAAAATTATAAATGCATAGTATAAACAAATGCAATAAAGTAGATAAAATTTGTATTAGACAAACTGCTGATAGTGACTCAGGAAGAAATATAAAATGAACAAATGTATAACTAGAAAGTGAATTAAACTGAATTAGTGATTTTAAAACTTCTCATAAAGAAAAGTCTAGGTTCACATGATTTCATTGGTAAGTGCTGAGTTCTACTAAACATTAAAAGTAGAAGCAACACCAATTCTTCACAAATTCTCCAAAAGATAGAAAAGGAGGAGACATTTCCAAATTTAGTTTATCTGGATACAACACCAGTTGTATGTAATTGTAAAATCCTAAAAAAATAATACTAGATAATACTCGTAAACTGAATTTAGTAATGTTTAAAAAAGATTATACACCATAACTAAATAATAACTATTCCAAGAAAGCTAGGTTATTTCAACATTCCAGAAGAAACTAATCTAATATACTATACCAACAGAATAAAGGCAAAATCCACATGATCTCAAAAGAGAAACAGCAAAAAATAGTTTTCGGCATAATCTAATACCTTTCATGATAAAACACTCAAGAGGAATAAAAAAAAAATGACATCTACAAAAACCTACACCTAACATCTTACTTAAAGGGAAAAAACAGAATGTTTTTCCTTATCTGAAGAAGACAAAGATGTCCTCTCTCACCATTGCTAATCAACAGAGTAATAGATGTCTATGGTAGGAGAAATTAGATAACAAAAATAAACTGCATCCAAGTGGAAAGAAATAAGTAACACAATCGCTATTTGCACAGGACATAACCTTGTATACAGAAAATCCTAAGAAATCCACTAAAAAAAAAAAATCTAATAAATGACCTCAGTACAGTTACAGGATACACAATCAACATGCAAGTACAAAGTCTGTTTGTATATGCTAATAATGAACAAACTGAAAATTAAAGTAAGAAAATTACCTTTACCATATTATAAAAAATATAGAATACTTAGGAATAAATTTAACTAAAAAGTATAAGATATGCATGCTTAAGACTATAAAATATTACTGAAAGAAATTAAAACAGTACCTAATTAAAGGCAGACAAATGCAAAATAACCCATGAAATTTGGAATGAAATTGTTTCCTTTTTCAAATCATATACAAATCCTTTTAACTCAAAATGATCAAATATGTAAATGTTAGAGGTAGAATTACAAAGCTCTTTTTTTTTTTTCTTAGAAGGAAGTTTGGAAACAAATTTATATGACTTCAGTTTAGACAAATCTTTCATAACTAGAACACCAAAATGTACCAGTACCAAAAGATATAATAGATTAAGTTGAACTTCATCAAAATTTAAAACTTGGGGGATCCCTGGGTGGCGCAGCGGTTTAGCGCCTGCCTTTGGCCCAGGGCGCGATCCTGGAGACCCTGGATCGATTCCCACGTCGGGCTCCCGGGGCATGGAGCCTGCTTCTCCCTCTGCCTATGTCTCTGCCTCTCTCTCTTTCTCTCTCTGTGATGACTATCATAAAAAAAAAAAAAAAAAAAAAAAAAAAAAATTTAAAACTTGGGTAGCCCAGGTGGCTCAGCGGTTTAGCGCCGCCTTCAGCCCAGGGCGTGATCCTGGAGACCCGGGATCAAGTCCCACGTCAGGCTCCCTGCATGCAGCCTGCTTCTCCCTCTGCCTGTGTCTCTGCCTCTCTCTCTCTCTCTCTCTCTCTCTCTCTCTCTCTCATAAATAAATAAATAAATCTTTAAAAAAAAAGAAAAAAACAAAATTATTGTTGGAGAGGAGGTGGAAAAACTGGAACCCTCATAATATTGCTGGAAGTAATATAAAATTGTGCAGCCACTTTTGAAAGTAGTTTGGCAGTTCCTCAAAGAGTTTAAACATAGTTGCCATATGATCCAGCAATTCTACTCCTAGTATGTACCAGGAGTGAAGAAAACATATGTTCACACAAAATCTCATACTGAAAGTTAAAGCAGAATTATTCATAATAGTCAAACAAAAACTACCCAAGTTAAACAACTACGGCAGCTTGTAAACCCCACTGAGTTTAGTGTTGCTTAACCATCAGTGAACCTGCTTCACCCACTTGGGTAAAACTGTAAATGGAGGGTTCCAGTGATCTAGCAGTTCTGCTTCAAATGATGGAATGGGAAATAAAACTTTCACCAAAGAGATAATTTAGATACTTTTGCATGTGTAACCAAATTCCTACTGGAGCCAGTCTGGCTCCATTCTTGAATATACCACTTCCCATCTGACTAGTGAGACCTGTTAGATATTATTCACCATGCCACTCATTGATCCCAAAATGACCTGTCACAAAATGGGAATATTAAACTAGAGAGTCCAATGGTTTCCTTAGTTTTAACAAGATTCCAATGATAAGCCAAAAGATTTTCAAAAACGGTGTACTTAATTGTCATCCATAACTGGAGTATGTCAGGTGGGCAATATATCCAAGGATGCTTTTTGGTGGGAGTTGCCTCCATTTGCCAGAGGTTCAAATCATTCAAACATCAGTAACAAAAATTCAAAAGTATCCTTAGCATAATAGAGCTCCAAATGTATATACAGTCTTTCTCAATCAGCAACATTAACTGACATTTATGTAAAGGAGAAGAAAGTGCATATAACATCAATTCTTTTTATTTAAAATCAATCAATTAATGTATAGTATATTAATTAGTTTCAGAGGTAGAGGTCAGTGATTCATCAATTACATATAATACCCAGTGCTCATTACATCATGTGCCCTCCTTGATGTGCATCACCCAGTTACCCCATCTCCCTACCCCCTCCCCTCCAGCAAGCCTCAGTTTGTTTTCTATAGTAAAAAATCTCATGGTTTGTCTCCCTCTCTGATTTTATTTTATTTTTCCCTCACTTCCACTATGTTCATCTGTTTTGTTTCTTAAATTCCACATGAGTAAAATCATGATTTCTCTCACTTACTTCACTAAGCATAACACTATCTACTCCCATCCTCATGAAAGATTTCATTCTTTTTGACGGCTGAGTAATATTTTATATATATATATATATATAATATATAATATATATATCACACATCTTGTTTATCCATTCATATGTCAATAAACAGATGGGCTCTTTCCATATTTTGGTTATTGACAGCATGGCTGCTATAACCACTGGGGTGCATGTGCCCTTTGAATGACTATGCTTGTATCCTTTGGATAAATACCTAGTAGTGCAATTGCTGGGTCATAATGTAGCTCTATTTTTAACTTTTTGAAGAATCTCCACACTGTTTTCCAGAGTGGCTGCATCAGTTTGCATTCCCACCAACAGAGTAAGAAGGTTCCCTTTTCTCTGCATCTTTGCCAACATCTGTTGTTTCCTGACTTGTTACTTTTAGCCATTCTGACTGATAACACATCAATTCTTACTATGCATTCAGAGACAGAAGCAACAACAACATATATTCTACTGGTCTAAAGTGTTTCCTGTGGGGATCCCTGGGTGGCTCAGCAGTTTGGCGCCTGCCTTCAGCCCAGGGTGTGATCCTGGAGTCCCGGGATCGAGTCCCGCATCAGGCTCCCTGTGTGGAGCTTGCTTCTCCCTCTGCCTGTGTCTCTGTCTGTGTCTCATGAAAAAATAAATAAAATCTTTTAAAAAATAAATAAAGTGTTTCCCCCCAACACACACACACACACACACACACACACACACACACACAAATTCCTGTTAGTGTCCTTTCTCCACTAAAAAAAAAAAAAAACTTGCTCAAACCTCATCAATGAATTTGTTTAACTCCTCTTTTCATAGGATCCTTACATCTAAGAGAGCCATAAAAATTTTATTCTTTCATGTCCTCAAATTCCACCAGGTATGTATGGCCATCAGTCACTCTTGGGAATAAGGAGAACTCAGCCATACTTCTAATCACTTATCACATGAAAGCAGCTAAAGACAGAAAGAAAGGGTGAAAGGGCTAGGGATGCATGGAGGAAAAGAATGTCTCCAAGAAAGTGAACAAGGGACATTTAGTTTAAAGCATGTGGTGCCTGATGCTCAACTACTTTTCTAATATTTTTGTTCCACCCAAATTCCCATAATTGGCTATAACTAATAGCATCAGTTTGAACTTTGAGGATCCTCTGACTTATTAATCGGAAATACATATGATTTTCCAGCAGTACTACAAAGTTTGAATTCTTTAGCTTACCAAGGCTTTTCTTGCACAGTGGTGGCTTTTTAAAAGTTCACCTTTATCCAGGTCATTTTTTGGTCTCATTCTCATAATAGTATCGCTTACATTTCTGGCCATTTTTATCATAAGAACCGGAAGCGTCTTTCATATCAGAAGGGTTGAATGCATGAATTTATCTAGATTTATTTGGATCTGTTTCTTATTCCCTAGTGGGTCCTCTTCATTGGTATTTTAAACCCAATCTGGGGCAATAAAATAAAAAGTACTATTCATTGCCTTATCTGTGGTTTCACATGGGAGTCTGTCGCAAGGAAATCTCTTCAGGGTTGCCAATCTGCCTTACAGTAGCCCACACTCAATGCCAATAACTCTATGACATTTTGTTGCAGTTTTTTTCTGAATAAATCTGAAATTATCTTTTTTTTAACTAATATTTTTTAGAGAGCATGCATGTGTGAACAAGGGGGAGGGGCACAGGAGGAGGGAGATAAAGAATGTTGAGGCTCCAAGCCGAGCACAGAACCTGATGCAGGGCTCAGTCTCATGACCCTGAGATCATGACCTTAATCAAAATCAAGAGTCAGCCACTTAACCAACTGAGCAACCTGTGCCCCATCTGAGATTGTCTTAATAGATTATAGAAGGTTTTAAGCTATAAAACAACCCAACCATTACTAATCTTACTATACAAGCATTGTGTGTCTACTTTTTCATCCTGCAATGATCCAAGGTTATAAAAATGCTCTGGTTTTCAGGGCACCTGGGTGGCTCAGTCAGTTAAGCTTCAGCTTCTTAGTTTCACTCAGGTCATGATCTCAGAATCATGAGATCAAGTCCCATGTTGGGCTCTGCACTCATCTCGGAGTCTGCTTGTCCCTCTTTCTCCCCTCACTTATATGTGCTCTCTCTCTCTTTAGAGACAGAGATATATGTCTCTAAAATAAATAAAATAAAATCTTTAAAAAAAAAGTGCTCTCGTTTTCAAACCAAAGTGGCCATGAATTTTCTTCTTTCATTTCTTTGTGTAGATAACCCATCCCTGTAACTGCTGTTAGATGAGGGAGGGAAAGGAATAAGTCAAAAACTTAATGTCCATCCAGGATGAATTTGGGTACTAATTATTACAATGGGGTAGACCTGAGCAAGAAAGTGTCCCACTGCTGAGAGAAAAGTTAGCCACAAGTAGCCACCATTCAGAAGGCTGATTTTTGAACCATTTTCTGTAACTTAATCTGTAGTCATTGTCTCAACTCCTACTCAGTAAAAGTCAACAAAAAGCTGGAAATATTTATTACCAAGTGTCCATAAAATTAATCTACATGTTTACTACTGATCTCCATGATCTCCCTCAAGTCCTAGATATTTCCCAACAGGCCCTCATTCTTCTCGAAGAGAAATGTGTTTGTGAGTATCCAGTGCTTCACATCAAAACTATCAAGAAATGCCAATGCTCTGAGATCTTATCCTACTTGCCAGCTAATAATTTAGCTTGCCACAATTTCATAAATGCTGGTGTAGGACCCAAGACTTGGGTCAGAGATGAAGAATATATACTACAGCACAGTAAGCAGCATGAGAATCAACATGTGATTTTCAGCCAAAGTCCATAAGTGCAATGAAATATAGACACAGATAACTATACATGTGTTCGGTTGCATCAAAGGAGAGGACCCCTGAGCTTACAGGGCACTCACTGATCATTTAGCATATCTACTCTTCGCTTCGGATGGAAATATTTCACTTATTACACTGGACAGTGAACATGTCTATCCTTTGCTTCAGATGGAAATACTATCTCTACATTCCAAGGCTATAGCAAACTTGCCCTTTGCCCCAAAGCAAAAAAAAAAAAAAAAAAAAGGAATTACATATATATGTAACTACATATATTATAATAATTACATATAACATATATATGGTCCATATGGTCCAAGCCTTTTTACTAAATAGACATCTTTAAAAACATAGTTAAGAACAATAAGCAGAACTACGTCATTCTCAAGACATGCAGAAATATAAGGCATCCATGGAAAATAATCACTCAACAATCTACCTATGTATCATGTGTTTAATTATTTAATTCATAATGTTTTAAACTCAAATTATATTTCTGAAGAATGTAGGTATTTTGGAAAACCAAGAGGGAATATACATCTTTTCTCATTAATAATATATTATCATCCTTAAATATTATAAGAGCACTTCAAAGATGAACTATTTTCTTTAGTGTGTGTAATTCCATAAGATTCCCACATTATGAGTACTATAAGGCAAATACTCATTTTTTTATATAAAAGTATATGGGAACAGTTTATTTGTCATGGAAACTACTCTTTTAATATCATTTTCTTTTTCTTGAACTTTCTTTTAAAGTTTTAAAAAATCCATACCCTTAAATCATAAGTAATTCAAATTTAGAAATTATTATTTTTCAAAGACTTTATTTGAGAAAAAGAGAGAGCAAGCAAGAGAGAGTACAAGTTGGGTGAGGGGCAGAGGGAGAAGCAGACTCCCTACTGAGCAGGGAGTAGGACACCGGGCTCAATACCCGGACTCCCAGATCATGACCTAAACTGAAGGCAGATGCTTAACTGACTGAGACACCCAGGTGCCCCTAGAAATTATTTAGTACAAGTCAATTTTTTTTATGAGGAAAATTAAGGTTAATTGTGAGGTTGTGATAAAACAAATTAATGACTACAAGTGCTGTCTTAGTGAACAGGTACTTGGGTTTAACTCTAATTCAGCTATTATGAAAATTTGTTCATGTGTTTCCATTTGCATGGAGATATGGAAAATTAAGCAAGAAAAATTATATATGCACACACATTACATATATATACCTATACATATATAGAATTAGAAAAAAAAAGTTAAATCCATGCCAAAACTTAATATATGCAAAAATTCATGCATTCCATTTAGCAGGAAATGTACAGTGACATTAAAAGTTCCATTTAGATGAATCAATGCCATTATATCATTGAAGCCAGGAGGGATCATCTACATGTATAAAACTTCATTTCCCAAAATAACCCTATTTAAAATTAGGCCAAAATATAGAATACGTATTTATTCATTATGGAAAGTGGAAAAATGAAGAAAAAATAGAAAATTAAGATTGAGAAAAACATTAAGTGATTTTCATTTCACGTCTTTATTGAGCCACAATTTTATTAACGATGCTTATAGAATGTATAAAATAAAGTGGATGGAATATCTCATGGAGTTTCCAAAATACATTAGGGAAGAAAAAACAAGAAAGTAGAAACTTCTAAAAATTATAACAAAGTAATATAAGAGCAAAATAATATATGTACATACAAGGAAGGATTTTTAAAGAATATTAGATTTAATTATTATGCTGTAGATACTGAGTGTATTCTCTACCTATAAAAGCTTCTCAGTATGGTCTATGTTTACCATTTTTCACCAATTATCTTTCTTTTCTTGTCTCCATTTCTCTTCCCTGCTTCCTCATCTCTTATTATACAGCTGTTCATTTGGAAATGCTTTAGTTACAGACCATAAGATGTATATGAAATTAAGTCCTACTCTAAATCATCTTTAAATAATATTTAAAAGTTTTAAATAGGTAAAATTTAGTATTTACCAAAATCACCAATAAGTGTGCTTGTTAATTGAGAGTGGTTACCGTATCACACTTAAAATTGAAGTTATTAATAATTTTGAGTGTCTTTTCATAAGCATACATATATAATTGATTTACACTGAATAACTTACATACCTGATAATTTACATACCAAGATCACCTAAGTATTGTTTGTGCCTTAGTTACATTTTCATGAGGCACCTAGTAATAGAAGATTTAAAAAGATAATATTTTCTATTATTAAGGAAATTATATCATAGAATAAAAGATTAGCAGATATATAAGTAAACAATTTTTAAACTATCATGAATTTTACATGCCTGGATTAAGGATATAAATGAGATTTATCCTAATTCTAACTACCATCTTCTGTTTCCAGATGATTCCTAAAATAGATGGATTCAGTAATCTTTGAACTACATCAACACGGTCAGTCTTTCTACCCCAACAGCTTCTACTTTCCCACATGGCTTCAATATCATCTTCCTTCCTTCCCTTTTTCCCCCACTAAACTCTTGACTGCCTCCACTTGCCTTGCTTGGCAAAACCATTAACTTATTGAAAGACAACACTCCTTAAAATTCTTCACAGTGGAATTTGACTGAAGAACAAGACATGATAACCACCAACCTCAAGCACACCTTCAATCTTACAAGGGAATCAGATGATAACTGTTGAAGTCAATCTTTTCCCATCTCTAGATCATTATTTTAAAACTCTACTTTCTCCACACTCAAAAGTTCTCTATATTGCTAATAGCTTATAAACCTGCATCCATTATTCACCTTAACTGTTCATCATCCTCATCATGTTCAGTACAATGATCAAACTAATGATAATTTCTCGGACCAAATCTTCTTTTTGTATATTTTTTATTGGAGTTCTATTTGTCAACATATAGCATAACACCCAGTGCTCATCCTGTCAAGTGCCCCCTTCAGTGCCCATCACCCAGTCACCCCATCACCCCCACCCACCTCCCTTACCACCACCCCTTGTTCTTTTCCTAGAGTTAGGAGTCTCTCATGTTCTGTCACCCTCACTGATATTTCCCACTCATTTTCTCTCCTTTCCCCTTTATTCCCCTTCACTATGAATGAGACCATATAATGTTTGTCCTTCTCCGATTGATTTACTTCACTCACCATAATTACCCTCCAGTTCCAGCCATGTTGAAGCAAATGGTGGGTATTCATCATTTCTAATGGCTGAGTAATATTCCATTGTATACATAGACCACATCTTCCTTATCCATTCATCTTTTGATGGACACCGAGGCTCCTTCCACAGTTTGACTATTGTGGACATTGCTGCTATAAACATTGGGGTGCAGGTGTCCTGCTGTTTCACTGCATCCATATCTTTGGGGTAAATGACCAGCAGGGCAATTGCTGCATGGTACAGTAGTTATATTTTTAACTCTGAGGACCAAATCTTTATTTCTGTTTCACACAGTTTGACTTCTTGATACATTTTCTTCGATTATATCAAATGTACAGTAGCATGAAGTGCTTCTAAGCATAATTTATTCATTCTTTTGTTATGATGACATAAACTAAATTACATGGTAAATAAAATTTAAATAGTGAGACAAGAATGATAATTAACTATGCAGGAATTGTTTTAGTCTATGTTAGCACAATAAGTAGCATGTTTGACTTTAGAAGTTGCTCAAATGACCATCAGAGGAAATGACATCAGTGAAAGGTCTCCGAAAAGCCTTAAATAAATTTAAATATAATAACGTGTACTAAAATACTGTATCACAAAGTAAGAGATTAAGTTTAAAAAAAGAACATATGGGGATGGATGAAGGTTGTGAGTGAGGTGAGAAGTAGTTTCATCATTATATGAAGAAGTCAAAAAAAGTGTCACTAAGAAGGTATAAATATGGGCAAAAACTTAGAAGATGACAGAGTTAAGCATGTAAATATTTAAGAAAGGTTACTGCAAGTAGATGAAACCTTTAGAGCTACACAATTCACTAACTACAAGTGGCTATTTACATTTATTGACTATACTTAATTAAATTTTAAAATCTAATTCTTTGAATGTCAATGCTTAGTAACCATATATGCATAGTACAGATTATATACCATTTCTATCCTTGCAGAAAATTCTCCTGGAAAGCACTGCAATTATGTGGCCTTATTTTGGAAGCATATACCTATCATTCAGAGAAACAGCAAGGTAGCTGGAGTGGAATGAGTAAGAGGGAAAGAAGTTAATGAAGTTATGAAAGAGGAAGCAAGTAAATACTTATTGAAAGGGTTTTGTTGGAAGGGACAATCTACCATGGGCCCTGAACATCCCTGAACATTCTTGCTGAGTATACCAGATTGTGAGGCTTACCCCACTCTTGAGAGTGAGCAATTTGTGTGGCTAGTCACATAGGTAAAAATAGAGCAAAGCAACCACAGTGAGCCAACTTTGTAATTATGTGCTCTTGGTGGGAAGAGAACTGACTGGCTTGCTTTCTGCTAACTGCAATGTGTGTGGCCTGCTCGAAAAGTGCCAGGTCCTTGGGTCTGAGTTGTTTTCCAATCCAATCCAATGCATGTAGAGGAACCATCTGGCTTTCTGTGTGGCACCCATGAGACTTGGAACAAAGGAAATGTACACAAATACAATACACATACTGCTTGCTTTGTCGTGAGTAATAAAGATACAGACATAAGAACGCTACTTTTTTCTTTTAAAAAAGGCAGATCGGGGCAGCCCGGGTGGCTCAGCGGTTTAGCGCCTCCTGCAGCCCAGGGCATGATCCTGGAGACCCAGGATGGAGTCCCACATCAGGCTCCCTGCATGGAGCCAGCTTCTCCCTCTGCCTGTGTCTCTGCCTCTCTCTCTATCTCTCTCATTCTCTCTCTCTCTCCCCCTCTCTCTCTCTCTCTCTCTCATGAATAAATAAAATCTTAAAAAAAAAAAAAGGCAGATCATTTGCCAAAATTTTAGGATCACTCTGATCTACTCAAGTTCACGTTTTATAATAATCTTTGCCCTTTGATCATATTATTTTCTATTGCATGTTACTCTACCTTTAATATGTTTTCAGTTTGATTCTATGTAAGTGTATTCACATCCTGGCTGACCTTTTCATGTACTTAATCCTGGTTTGAACAATTGATCATAATGATTCCCGAAATACACTAGACTGGAACTTGGAACTACACTATGAAAGGATCTGATTGGGAAACTGAGTATATGTTCTTTATTTTGTAGAATAGGAAGCCACTGATTGAACATTTTAGTTAATTGAATAACATGAACAAATTAAAGACTCAGAAAAATAAATGTGGTAACCAGCTTAAATATAGACTACAGCGGGATGATACAAAGTAAGGAAAAAGAAATAGTCATATCCTCATTGAAAGAGCATCACCTAATATAGCAGGAATGAGAATACAGCAGCTGGAAACATTTGCCCTTGTAAAAAGAAAGAACAAGAGTTGTTGTGTAGCAAATTTAGGTTACTACCAAAGAGATAATGTGTGCTACTGTGAACAACATTATCTTTCAAGGTAAAAAGTGCTTAATTTTATTTATCAATAAGTGTATGAAGGTAAAAAACTTTCAAGGCAATGATTAAAGGTGGCTTCTGACAATTTCTTGGGGACAAGTGAGGGAATAAGGGGGTAGATAAGTTGGCATCCAATTATGAAGATAATACATACACGTTGTTAATCTAGGAAAATGTTTAAAAATCTAAAATTAGAATGTTTTTATATTCACTAACCAGTTTTCCTTAAGTATGCATCTTCTCAATGTTTTTACTAAATGATTTTAATAATATATGTAATCCACACATAAAACAATACATTAGAAGTAAGTCTTCCAACAAATTCTTTCTTTTAGCTGCCTAATATTCCTTACAAAAAGAAGCTACCACCAGATTCGTATGTCTTGTCATATATACTCTGCTCATATAGAGACATGCACATAAATATTCACCACAAATAGTATATCATATGTATTGCTGTACACTTTATTCTAGTTATTTGTGCCTTAGAGATCATTCCTTATGTAAATATATACAATTGTTTGTTCTTTTTAACAGTTACAAAATATTCCAGGTTTGAAGGAAGGATTTTTCTAGGTTGTAGATAGTCTTTTAATATTAAGCAATACTACTAGGAATATACCTGCATTTATGAAAATGTTAATGTAGTAATATTTATTTATAAGATAAATTCCTATTATTAGTAATAAATTCAGAAGTTTATAAATCTAGAACATCTAGATTTTCTAGATTGCTAGGTTATCTAGCATTTTTATAATATATAAACCAAATAATAATATATGCATGGATAGAGTATCACCTTATGCTCACCTTAAGCTTAAGAACAGATAAATCCCTTTCATAATAATCCATCCTTGGGCCTAAATTGCAGTATTTAATAACTTTGGACCTGTAAGGATTTGCCACTAACCTGACTCTCCAATTAAAGAAAATCACTGATAAGGTGTTTGCCAATTTTTGTAGTGTAAATATTCCCATTATGGCCTATTTCATGCTACCAGTGATTTGACAACTGACTCTCAAATTTGTGAAACATTTATTAAATGGCTCCAGAAAGCTTGGACCAGGTCCAACACCATAAGTCAGTCACTTGGATTTATATCTCAGCTCTACAGATAATTAGCTGGAATGCTTTGGGTTATTTATTTAATTCTTTAACTATAGTGTTCTCATTTCTAAAAATGGGCTCTACATAGAACTTACATAGTAGTCTATAGGACTACTCTCTGTACTACTAGATGCAATTCCTTACCATCAATTTATTCTTCAGCTCAACATAATGAGTTAGGCCTAATCACTTCATGAAACAACCCCCCAAATATTTGCAGTTACCTCTAATCAGCTACAATTTGCAAATATATTTACCTTACTTGACATTTTGCTACCACTGTGCCCACAAACATCTTGAAATACTGGTCTTTCTCGGTTGTCTCTGTACTTATGAATGTGTGTATGTGTGCGTGTGTTTGTGTCTACACACATATAAATGGGATATTAAATATTAAATATATATTATACATTCATACGTATCCTGTACATATTATCTCCTAATATATCTACTCTTTTTCATGATCTTGCATGGGTTCTTCTTTTCCTATTCACCTTTCGTACTGATACTTATCAAGTTAGATCTTTGGACTTCTTTACTTCTTACTCGACACAGACATTATGAGAGGTTACCTAAACCTATGGCTCCTACTACACCATTAATGATTACAGCTCCAAATTTTAATTTGGCAGGTAGAATTCATATTAAAAATTCTCAAGTTAGCAGATGTTTTGCTGGGAACTAAAATTATGAAGATGGATCAGTATTTTTTTTCCAAAACCTTCCAATCTATTGGGGAAAAAATTGGAGCAAAATACTTTTGGTTAGCTATGACAAGTGCTCTGCCCAGGTATACTGAGCTACTTGTCATTACATGTACATAATATATTCTATCAAACTTGTTATTTCTCAGTCTCTGTGCCTTTCTTTTCTGACTCTTACTTCATAATTTTCAATCCCAAGATTAACTATTTGAAAGTCTTCTGACTTCCTCAGGAAGAGAGAGGGACTTTATTCCCCATGTTCCTATCATATCTTGTGGAAACTTTTAATACATTAATTTTATTGTTTTAATTTGTTTATATTCATATCTTTTCCCTATCTCTTCATTAATTTTTGAGCCCCTTGTAAGGCTTACAACAGATCTTTGTTTATTTAGAACCTAGCATAGTGCCAGCTAAAGAGAAAGTACTCAATAAATAAAATTTCAATCAAAGAAGTTTAATTCAATGTTATAGAGGGAATTGAAGCATAGAAAGGGCAATTAAATTAACCTAAATATCCCTTTCAACTCTGAAATCGAGTAAAATAATTATTTGATACCATAATTATGGATTTGGATTTGTTTCTAATAAAGGAATATTTCTGCTATAAAATGGACAACAAGCCAAGTGAATAGGAAAAAAGGTCCAAGAAGTATGAGCTTGCTCAGTTAATAAATGTGTATTCCATGCCAATCAAAGCTATCTGTATTTATGTATACATTTCAGTTAGCCTACCAGTAAACCTAGTGACCTGAATAGGGATTATCTACCCCTTCCAATAAATATATTGAAAAAGTGAAACATTATTTTGTTTCAATAGAGGTAAACAAAAGAAATAAGATTAAAAATGATGCATGGCTTGGTGGGGCGGGGGGGGCGGGGTGTGCCTGAGTTGGCTCAGTCAGTTAAGCCATCAGCTTTCAGCTCAGGTCATGATCCTGGGATCCTGGTATAGAGGCCCATGTCAGATTCCCTGTTGAGTGGGGAATCTGCTTTTCCCTCTACTTCTGCTCCTACCCCCACTTGTGCTCTTTCTCTCTCTCTCTCTCTCTCTCTCTCATATAAATAAATAAAATCTTTTTAAAAAATGATGCATTGCGAAGTGATAGAATAGAATGTAATAAGCATTAGCTTAGGATCTAGAGAAATTTTGGTTTACAAATCTTGGCTTCTAGCCAGGAATAAATTTGGCCTTATTATCATTATAACGGATATGGCTGGGTCAATGTGAACCAATGTATATTTTGCACAGAAAGTAACAAATAGTATCCAAAATATAACTGATAATATCATTATTGTTAGTGAGTGAAACTGGACTCAGTTTATATATAAAAAATATTCCTTTTTTCCCCCTTGAATGCTTATTTATTACTCTTGTTGTTATTATCTACTTATTAACCAAAAAAGGAAGCAAATATTTTTTAAGACGGGATCAAATGGAGCTGTGCACTCAACTAAAAGTCAAACACTAACAAGAACATGTTTTCCTAGTTTACTAAGAAATATGTCATGTGCAGTAGCACCAAAATCATTGCTCGTGTCAAGAAAGATTGCTTCTACTGCTTTCCCTTGATTGATCAAGTTTAGATTGGTTTGATAGGACTTGTATTTTATGGAGCCATTGCTGTTATTAACTAATTCCAGGGGTAAATTACCTCCATAAAATAGACCAGAATATTTCCCCTGCTGACTGGCCAGGAGGCAAACTTGCTGGCAAAAGCAGACAAGTGCTATTCTCTTCCACCCAAGAAAATTGCAAAAAGTACCAGTTATTCTCTAGGTCACTAAGTAAATGAACAATCACTCTCTGTTGTAATATCGCCCTTCAAAGTAACCTCTTCTCTTCCAGGTGCTGGTAAATTAATTTTATTACACATTTTTGTTGATTTTTTTTGTTTTTGTTTTTGTTTTAGTAAAAGACTTATAGGGATCAGTAATTTCAAAGGCTATATATTTTCTCTTTTCAAAGTCTTGGTGCAACATTGTTTAAAATACTTAAAGTATTAAAAAATAAAATATTTAAGGTATTTATAAAATATACTTTAAAAAGGTATGACATTTAACATTTATTATGCTTTATTACGTATCTTTCTGTATTATCAATTTTAATTCATTTTCTATTATTTTTGTTATTTTGTCTATACTATATTTTTATGACCATCTTGAAATGTTTTCCATATTCCAGAAATTATGTTTTTTACTTGTGTCATCTCCTTAACAAATCTTACATTTGTTAAGTATATAAGAATCATTACCTATGAAAAGGAAAATAAGTTAGCTTTGTTACTCTTTCTTCATAGGTCTCCAAGTTCTATTACTGCAATTATAGGAAAAATCTATTTTTAAAAAAACAGACATGTGGTAGATGCACATGTTTGTATAAATATTATTTTTAAATGGAAATTTACTTCAGTGTAAGATCTGTAAGTTATTGAAAGGCACCCATTTATTAAACATTCCTGATTGTCTTCTACATTCCCCAGACCTACCAATCATGTGTCAATCAAGAAGCAAGGACCAAAGGTATAATATTCAAGAAGAAATAAACTTAAAGAAGCATAATAAACACTAAAGGATATAAACATGAGAGTTAAGTCTTCAATAGATCAGTACAAATTATTATATGAATAGCTGCTTCTGCTTCATAAGATCCGTAAGCATCTACTTCTCTCTCACAGTTTGGTATAAAATAATCTGTATGCTCAAAACCAATCTTGTTTTGGTTTGCTGTGACCAGTAGTACAATATTCAGTAAGTTCTTATATGGTGGTAGAAAAGTATAGTGGTTAGGGAAAGCAAATACATAACCAGATTAATTATCTAATATGGTATGGATATAATATTTTATCCTTGTTAATGGAAGAATCCAATATAAGAAACAAACGAGGGACACCTGGGTGGCTAAGCGATTTAGAGCCTGCCTTTGGCCTAGGGCGTGATCCTGGAGTCCTGGGATCGAGTCTGACATCAGGCTCCCTGCATGGAGCCTGCTTCTCCCTCTGCCTGTGTCTCTGCCTCTCTCTCTCTCTCTCTCTCTCTCTCTCACTGTGTCTCTCATGAATAAATAAATAAATAATCTAAAAAGAAAGAAAGAGAAAGAAGAAAGAAAGAAAGAAAGAAAGAAAGAAAGAAAGAAAGAAGAAAGGAAGGAAGGAAGGAAGGAAGGAAGGAAGGAAGGAAGAAGAAATAAAAAATAAAGAAAGAAAGAAACAGACGAATCCATCTGCAGAGTAGTGCCATTATCATAGCATAGGTGAAGTTGTTAGCAGATTGAGTATCTGACAGTAGATATGGCCAATTTAGCCTACTTGAAAGGAAGTCTGTATTGTTGAGTTCATAAATAACCACTCTCTCAGTCATATGACAATGATCTCTGTAATCCCATTGAGGTACCACTGTGCTGGGGACAAGAAGAGAGGGTGAAAGATTTCTCAGGAAGAGTTCTCGGTTCTACCTTCAAATTACATGTCAAAGCTGGCACTTCTTCTCAAGTCCATTAAACCAAGAAGATCTAAAACATCACCATCGCCTGCCTGAATTATTGCCAATTTGTCTCTCTTGTTCCATCTTTCTCTCTACATAATAGCCAGGGTGATCCTGTTAAAATTAACTTGTATCAGGTTACATCTCTATACAAAAGCATTTTACTGAGCTTCTCAGATCACTCAAAGAACATCAAATATCTTTTAGTGAACTTCAAAAGATAAGTAGTCTAACTAACCATGTTTTCTCTTTCATTTTGTGTCCTACTAAGTTTCTCTTGCCTCACATCCTGCTTAAGTCACACTTGCCTTTTCAACATTCCTAGAATATTACTCTCCTTCAGATATTTTGTACTTGTTCTTTCTTTTCGGAGAATGCTTCTTCCTCAGGTAGCAGTATAATTTACTCCCTAGCCACTTGCTAGCCTTTGCTCAGCTACATTAAGCACCTTGTATAACATTACAGCCACATCCAACATTAGTTCCTCTCTTTCATACTAAATATTATCTAATGTATTGCATATTTTCATATTGATGGTGTCCCTCGCTTATCTGTCTCCACAACTATATGAACATTACATGAGGATAGGTACTTTTGTCTGTTTTATGTAATGTCTGTATCCCTGGATGTAGAACAATACCTAGTCTATAGCAACTACTCAATAAAATTGCTGAAATAGTTCACAAATAGGTCTTCTTTGTCCATCTAATTATTACATGAATTGATGAACATTCAGATTGGAAGGAAACAGTCCTATTATAAAACTAATTTAAATATGTCACTCATAACCCAAACCTCCTTGTAGTCAATTCTTCATCCTTGATTACTGCAAATTCTAGATGGTTTACAAAACAGTTAACTATTCATGAATCATTATAGATTGATACTACTACACAATTTCCCTTCCAAAGTAGACAGCAAAGATATAAAGCTTTAAGTTTAGTCTACTAAAATAAGTTTAAAAGAAGAAAAACCCTTGAGTGAGGTTTTAATGCTCTAGTAGTCTAATCCCAGCTGGTACCTGCATATTTGCAGAACACATAAATCAAAGCCAATTGTTTCTTCTTCAGGCAACAGATCATAATAAATTTCTCTTGGGCTCCTGGGTAGGTGCACTGGAAACATAAGTCACATACTCATGTAAATTATTACTATATTCAGAATTTGCTAGATCCTGACCTTACATAGACAGCTTTCAAGTCACAACAGAATCCTGCTACCTCATATACCTAAATTTATGTATCTATAGATAACATGGCATCTCATGTCATGTAATCAATGGCTCACTTTTGGTTTCTTAAAATAAGTGGCTTAAACAGATCAAAAATCTACTCTGAAAGATTTATAGTGAAAGAAGGACACCACAGTGAATGGGATAGACTGAATTTCTAATTGCACTGGGTTCTTTACAGAAAAGAAAATTATATCTAGTGATTATGTTTAGATCTTACATCACCATCTTAAGCACAGTCTTAGGACCAAGCACTGTTTTAAGTGTTTGGACATACCAGTCTCTACAGTGGAAGAAATTTCTATTCTTACTCTAGATTATAGCAGGAAGATTAACTTTCTCTCTCTCTCTAATACCATTAGGAATTCTAAAGAAACAAATTCTGGTTTGAATTTAATAAATGACTTTCAGTTTATTATAAAGAACTAGGTAACTAAGACAGTTGTAGCCTGTCCTGCATTCTGGAAGCTGCTATTACAACTTCTGGCTACAGTACTATGACTAAATGGGCATAACCTAAATAAGCCAGTCGTGATTAGAAGCACCATGATAAGAAACTAGGAGCATCCAGAATCTGCAGAAATAGCAGAAAGAGTGGTGTATAAAATCGGTCTCCCTTCCCTTGGCCAAAACTGTTTAAATAAACCTATTTGGTAGCAGTTAATTACACCAAGAACAATAACTGCAAATTAGTATTGAAAATGCAGTTTTTAAATTTTCAACTTTGCCACTGAGGAAAGCATGTCAGAAGAATATTGAAAATGAATGGTAACCACTAACCTATATTATCCACCCACAATTTATCTTCTCAATTATCCCCACATTTACTAGGTATTATACAGGAACTACGTATGAATTGTCATGCAGAATGGAGCAGGATAGAACCTGAATACACTGAAAAGGTATTTCCACAAGGAGCATGGACAGCAGTAATGGGAGATTAACTGTATACAATGAGATTTATCAAACAAGAAAACTGATTGAAGATCATTATAGCCAGTTTCTTACTGCTAGAGAAAACATAAATATGTTACAGAAGAAAATTAAAATAAACATTATTGTACTGGTTGGAACTGGAGATGATGGTGTGAATCTGCAGTGGTGTATTTTAGATATATGAACATCCGTATACATATATATATATGTATATACATACACATACACACACATACACATACACACACACGGATTTAAGTTTTATATGTATAAATTATACACACTACATACATATTCATATGTGTGTGAGCACATTTATATACATATTGAAATCCCTGGCTTTTCCACTGAGAAGGCATAGAAGCAGTGACAACCCAACAGCAAAGAGCACAACTATCCTTGGATAATAGTTTATAAATACAATTCTCCCCTAATAGGAACCAAGGCTCCTTGGAGAATAGGGTTGTTTCTAGAACTGAGGCAAAAAATTAGAAAATGATCTGAAACATTATGCATGTGTGTGTGTATTGTATGCATATATACACATGCACACTCCTGACAAAGTTAAGATTTGCTCAAAGAATGATGCAGGCATGTCAACATTGCACAAAAGGAACCATGAGAGGCTTTCAATGTCCAAATCTGAAATAGTTCAGGTATCAAAATAATGATAATAAGGAATTATGATTAATAAAATAGGCATGTATGGAAACAGACTAATAAAAACAATGAGTAAATAAGAGTGCCTTCGTGGCTCAGTCAGTTAAATGTCCAACTCTTGATTTCAGCTCAGGTTATGATCTCAGGGTTGTAAGATGGAGCATGCATCAGGCTCCTGCTGGCTGTGGAGCCTGCTTAAGATTCTCTTTGCCCACCCCCCCAACCACTTGCTCACACCTGCGTGCTATCTCTCTCTCTCTCAAAAAAAAAAGAAAGAAAGAAAGAAGAAAAAAAAAGAAAGAAGAAAAGAAAAGAAAGAAAGAAAGAAAGAAAGAAAGAAAGAAAGAAAGAAAGAAGAAAGGAAAGGAAAGGAAAGGAAAGGAAAGGAAAGGAAAGGAAGAAAAGAAAAGAAAGAAAAGAAAAGAAAGAAAAGAAAAGAAAAGAAGAAAAGAAAAGAAAAGAAAAGAAAAGAAAAGAAAAGAAAAGAAAAGAAAAGAAAAGAAAAGAAAAAAGAAAAGAAAAAATGAGTAATAAGTTAAAGTTTGATCAGGAGTAAGATACTTTCAGAGTCTTAAATCACTTCCTCAATGTGAGTTTCCTCAATGATGGCTATATGTGGTTATATAATAGAATAACCCCATTTGTAAAAAAAAAATACATTCAAGTATTCTTTGGTAAATGGGGCATTTTGTCAGTAACTTACTTTAAGCACGTTCGTATATAAGAAAGTTATTTCTTCTACTCTTACCAGTTCAGGTAAGTTTCAAATTGTTTACCATTAAAATAAACTTAACAAGCATTATTATACAAACTAATGTTTCCTGTGGTAGATATTGCCATGCAGCACTCCATGTTACTTTTAGTTTTCAAAAATACTCATTACTACCGATGCCAATTAATTTTAATTGTATACCAGATACCAAAACCAACTGTACTTTCTTTAACATCAGGGTTAAGTGACACATTTTTTTCTATATTAAAGATATCAAAATATAAAAAGGATAAAAAAATAAATGTTAGTATTATGAAGATGGTTTCCTAAAACTACCTAAAAGCGTGGTGTCCTTTTATTTGAATATATGATCAGAACACTTTTACAGAACCACACAGTTCAGCTTTTATTGTAACATTTCACCCTTCATCTTTTCCTATATTTTTGTGAAAGTTGAGTCACTTCTGTTTTCATTCTTAAGAAAGCTTAAACATATGTTCTCTGTGCACAGAATAGGGAAAGCATATTAGAAATGTTTATTTACAAATTTGTATCATTTTCCTAGAATATTAAAACATCATTATGCAAATTGTCTACTTTTAATGGGCATTTTAAAATCAGATTTATATTCCAATTTTCTCAGAAAGAAAATACAACCAACAAAATCATACATCATGTATATTTTCTAATGTCTTCTTTTCTCTTATTCTTATTAAACCTTCTTATCTGTTGCTCTATATGTTGCATTATTTAAAGGCTGTCTGACATATTTACTACTTGTGGAGAGCTAATTCGAGAACAAAATTGCTTTTAACATGCTGT
Organism: Vulpes lagopus; assembly: GCF_018345385.1. Lineage (NCBI taxonomy): Eukaryota > Metazoa > Chordata > Mammalia > Carnivora > Canidae > Vulpes > Vulpes lagopus. The sequence continues at coordinate 41,671,177 of NC_054839.1, forward strand.
GATAGATTTTCAAAAAAATTTCAAGTTCAATTATTTATAGACTAATTTTCTGTTTGCTGTCTAGTGAATGGCAAAGTGAAAAGTTCACAAATCCAGCTAGATGACACTTGCCTCCTCATATTCTAGGGCACTGACATTTCTTGCTGGACTGACAGTAAATCATAACTCCCCAGGCTACTCGTTAACTTTTAGAAGTTGATATAGTAACTTATAAGTTTGGTCTCTCTTGGATGACCATGAATTCTGCTTATGGATACTATAAAAAAAAGTACTTGGGATTGTAATAAATGGTGCCTCAAAGACTAAATTTAACTGTGGTAAACTTGAACCATAATCACTACTGCTACTTCCTATGAACATCTACATTGATACTTTAGAGGCTTTAGGGACCACTGTATTTTTCACACCAGATAAATTGTATTTTCATTTCAGTCTGTGTCATTATCAGACCTATAGGAAGCCATCAGTCACCTTGTGATCTTTGAGTCATGCATCACTGTTATTAGGGTCCTACTAGAGTTAAAAAAAAAAAGCTTAACAATTTTGAGGCTGACAGCATTATACTTAAGAGAAAAATAGTACAATAAAGAAACTATCAACAAAAATACATAAATTTTAATAATAAAGTATAAGGAACAACAAATATATTTTATATAGCACAGCAAACATTTATAGCATATGTCACATTTAAAAGCAGATTTCTTAATGACTTTCAATTTTAGTAATCAGGAAATTGAATGTTGGAGAATCTTTATGAAAGTATAATTATAAAATATTTTCATCACTAACTGATCTATGAAATACATACAGTATGTCATGTACAGGAAAACCTCTATTCAATGTTTCTGAATATACATACATATATGGAGAATGCTTTTTTTTTTCATATAAACCTCAGAAGTTACTTCTGTAGCAAATTCCATACAAAAAATGCCATCCATGCCTCTTCAGTGATTATATTAATAAAATTTAAGATTAATAGCAACAATAACATAAAACATTCTCAATTTTTTTTTAAGATTTTATTTAGAGAGAGAGAAAACCTGTGTCCATGAACAGGGGGAGGGACAAAGGGAAAGGGAGAGAGAATCTCAGGTTCACACTGGTCTGAGAGTGAGGCCCAACATGGGGCTGGAGCCCATGACCCTGAGATCATGACCCAAGTAGGAATCAAGTTTCAGATGCTTAACCAACTAGGCCCCCAGGTGCCCCTTCAGTGAAGTTTTTAATGAAGAAAGTAGGCAAAATACTTGAACAGTGTGTGTGTGTGTGTGTGTGTGTGTGTGTGTGTGTGTGTGTGCTCAAGTGATCAATGAAAATTTCCTGAAGTACTTAACTAGCTAAATACTTCGAGTTATATTTATCTAGTCACTATTAATCCTAAAATTCTTAATCCAAGATCACTTCTAAAACAATGCATTTTTATAAATGCATTAGCACAGTGGATAAGCAGCCTAGACATCTTCTCTAATAACTCATTTATCTGAGTATGTAAAGCAAGTAGCTAATTTATAATAAAAGGAATACAATACTCCTTGTTTATGCTTTTAAAATCTAAATCAAGTAATAATTTGTAGCACATCTTTCAAGGGCTCTTGGGCTTGTAGATTCATCTCCATTTTTTGCCATGAATCCAGTGTTTTAGACATGTTTTCTAGTCAGTTTCCCAAATTTTCCAGTTTACATGATATATCCATTACTTTGCAAATGCCATTTCTTCTCTGTAAAGCTCTTTATCTCCTGCTCTTTTTAGTCAGATTTATTCATCCTTCAAATCTAAGCTCAAATGACTTATTTCTGTGGAAAATTTCTACACAATTGTATTCAGTCCCCAACCCTGATGTAAATTATTCATTTAATCTAAATTTGAGGTGGGTTTTGTTGTTGTTGTTGTCAGCAAATAGGTACTATCATACCGATCATATTCTTTTTTTCCTTGCAATCATCATCATCGTATTCATCATCACAACTCCTATCATTTAGCTCGATTTTTATATATATTAAGTGCCATGCTCTGAGCTAAAAGCTTGATGAAAAGTCTCATTTAATTCTAACATAAAGCTGTATATTTTTTTACACTTTTTCTCTAAATGTTTACCCTTTTCAAAACTAGAATTTTTTAGGGCAGATTTAGGTTTACAGAAAAATTGGAAAGTACAAAATGTTACTATGTACTTCTTCTGTCCCCACATACTGTTTGTCCTATTATTTATAACAGGTATTAGTTTGATGCATTTGTTACAACTGCTGAACACATATTGATACATTATTATTACTTAAAATCCATAGTTTACATTAGAGTTCACTGTGTTGTACATCCTGTGGGATTTTAAAAATGTGTAAGGCATGTGTCCATCATTGCTGTATATACAGAATTGTTTTACTGCCCTATAAATCTGTGTTGAACCTCTCTATCCCTTCCTTCAACGCCCTACCAACCACTGATCTTTTCATTGTCTCCATGTTATCTTTTCCAGGAGGTCATATAATTGGAGTTACATAGGATTCAGACTTTTCATATGGTTTCTTTCACTTAGCAGTGTGCATTTATGTTTCCTTCATGTTTTTTTTATGGCTTGATAGCTCATTTCTTTTGTATCACTGAAAATATTCCATTGTATAGATGTGCCACAGTTTATTTGTCCACTCATCTCTTGAAGGATGTCTTGACTGCTTTCAAGTTTTGACAATGACAGAAGCAGATGCTGTAAATACTTGTGTACAGGTTTCGTGTAGACAAAAGTTTTCAATACATGTGGGTACCAAGGGATGTGATTGCTTTACTGTATGGTAAGAATATATGTAGTTTTGAAAAAAAAGTAAAGAAAAAAGAATATGCATGGTTTTGTAAAGACATTGATTAACTGTCTTCCAAAGTGCCTGTACCATTTTGCATTTTCACCATTAATGAATGAATTTTTGTTGCTCCACATCCTCATCAGCATTTGTTGTATCTGAACTTTAGCCATTCAAACTGGTACATGGTGATATTTCACTGCTGTTTGATTTGCAATTTCCTAATGATACACGATATTGAGCACTTTTTCATATGCTTACTTACCATCTACATATTTCTTTGGTGAAATGTCTGTTCAGATCATTTGTCTATGTTTTAACTATGTTGCTTGTTTTCTTACTGTTGAGTTTCAAGAGTTCTTTGCCTATCTTGAATGTGTTTTGCAAAAGTATTCTCCCAATGTCTTTTCATTTTCTTAGCATTATCATTTATATAGCGGAAGGCAGAGGCTCAACCACTGAGCCACCCAGTTGTCCCGTATTTAATGAATTGAGTACTTACTATTTTATCTAAAAAGTGCTCAACAAGTCAACATTTTATCCTATATTACCTAGTTTTTAGCCCATGTCATCTTTCAAGATTTTCATACTTTTGGAATTTACCTTAAATCTATAATACATTTGAGTTGATTTTGTAAAAGGCAAAAAGTCTGTGACTATATTTACTTGAAGTAATATTTCTGATTTTAATAGTGGTACTATTGGTATTTTTATTTGATGATTAAACTAAATTAATAAAAATAATAAAATTATCATCCAGAATGTAATACATAAACACTAAGTGATAGAATCAGAATTGTGCCCAAGTCTACTTGGTTTCAAAGCCATTGAGATTAGTTATTGTGCTATATAGTTGCTTCCAGGCTCTGTCATCTTCATAAAGCCTTACCTAATCCAGTCCCTGACACATAGCAGATCCTTAAACATTCTTTTATCAAAGATTTACTTATGAACTAACAAAAAATTATGAGATTGATACATAATCAAGTACCAGAAAAATCAAATCTAGTATTATTTATTATCAGTTATATTCATTTTGGAGAAGGCCCAAGTTTTTTAAGTAAATGTTTTTATTAAATGAAATACATAGTTTATCATCCATAAGTTCAGAATAATTAAAATGTATACAGGAATAAGTTAAGTGATAGTTATATATACAATACATTATGATAGACAGCAACAAAGCCATGGTAAATTTGAGATTAGAGAAATTTTGTGCATTTATTTAAACCAACACTAAGTAGACTATTAATGACATTTAGGAAGACAGAAAAAATTAAAAAGAAGCATTTTAATTACACATTCACCTTCATATGAAAGACACTTAGAAGGCAAAAATCAATTTTTATAACCTTAAAACTACGTTCTCATAATGATATTTTTACTTAAACAATATCAATTACATTTTTTAGCTGGCTTAACCCTTATTCATTATCAGATTTAGGATTCTAAAAAATTACTAGCTAATAGCTATAAGAAGAGACAATTTTTGGCATAAAATTGAATGCATACTTTCCATGGAAAGTTACTGAAATAGGTAGATATTCTTTTCAGCTAATTAATTTCTGGAACTACATCCTCATTTATCATCTGACAAGCTCACAATAACAATACATGCCCTTGTGATCATAAGACTCAGTATTACATCTTTAAAAAATGCTTTTTCACAGAAATTTTCTGGCACTGGCAATTTGTGCAGAGTCAAACAGCATAACTGTTTATGGGTTAGAGAAGTATGCTTGAGTTTTTTTTAACTTATAAGACATTTACCTGTCCGATAATACCTAATGCTCTTTAAAAAATATCTGTATGTTAGTACAATTACATTAAAAGACATAAAAATGTTAGTTTATTTCTAATTCTTTGTAATTAATCCAAGTAATATAGGAAAATATTCTTTTTTTTTTTTCCAGAGAAAAATGGCACCTTTTTTCTATTCACTTCCAAAAAAGGGGAAAGTTTCTCTTATTTCCTATATGGTTTATCCAACAACTAAGAACTAGCTTGATGTCCCTGTTTCTAATTGAAGAGCACAGCAAAACCCTTTTCCCTAAGTATACCTGCCTTGAAATTACCTTACTCATTATCATTACCATCTAAAAAAACGTTTTTATTGAATTCAAGTGTATCACTGTGAGGAGACTAATATTTCTGAATGTTCCTTCAAAGTTCTGGCTTCCAGAACTATCAAAACGGATATGCTAGAAGATGGAGAATGTTTGCTTTTAGTTCTCCAAAAACATTTGCTTCTCACATGCTATGGGGATTGGACTGGAAGCTATTTGTTTCCTTAATGGTAAAGCCATTTGGTCCCATTCGAAAGATATAAACCTTCTCTTATTTCCTTTAGACAATTAGGTTCAGAGGATTGATGGAAAAGGCAACTAACTGAGTAGCCAAGAATCTTCCTGAAAGGTTTAGAGAGTTATTTTTCTATGTGTTTATATTCCAAAAGAGATGAATCTCACTTTTAATTTAAAAACTCTTGTCTTATCCTCCCCCTGAAGATACTGTCTTATGTTCCAATAATAAGAACCAAGAAGCTGTCACTGTTCCTTCCAGAGAACTTGTTTATGAGATAGAACAATAGTTTCTCTTCCTCCCTCAGGAAAAGTGAGAAGATGACTGTCCCTGATCTACATAACTCCTAGATTCATATTTCTGGTACTCCTCACTAATAGGAGATTCCTTACTGACACATGTAGGTGTACAAAGACCTCTGGCTCTTATCAAATCACCTAGGGCAAATGTGAATGCATGTCGTTATGCCTGTAAGTAATAAGTAATCTTTCACTGCCCTAGGAATATCTTGTCTGTTTTCAAGATAATATGAGTAAAAATCTTATCTTAGGGCATCACCTCTAAGAATCCTATGCCCTACCACCCAGAAGTAAAAAACCATCATCTCTCATAAACATCTCTGAGTTTTTTTGTGTTTCTAATAGAGTATAAACACCTACAATGAAGAAATATTTGCATTACTTTGAACATCATTCCATAGATGACTAATAACACACCAATATTTTTTTGTTCTTTATTTAAATTCAATTTACTTAACATATACTATATTATTAGTTACTGGGGTAGAATTTAGGGATTCATCAGTCGCATATAATACCCAGTGCTCATTACATCAAGTGTCCTCCTTAAAGATTTTTTAAATTTATTTATTCATAGAGACACATAGAGAGAGAGAGAGGCAGAGATACAGGCAGAGGGAGAAGCAGGCACCATGCAGAGAACCTGACGTGGGACTCAATCCAGGGTCTCCAGGATCACACCCTGGGCTGCAGGCAGCGCTAAACCGCTGCGCCACTGGGGCTGCCCTCAAGCGTCCTCCTTAATGCCCATCACCCAATTACCCCTTCTCCCAATTGACCTCCCTTTCAGCAATCTTCAGCTTATTTGAGTTCATTGCCTCTTATGGTTTGTCTCCATACTTTCATCTTACTTTATTTTTCCTTCCCTTCCACTATGTTCATCTGTTTTGTTTCTTAAATTCCACATATGAGTGAAATCAATATATTTGTCTTTCACTGACTAATTCTACCCAGCATAATATCCTCTACTTCCATAAATGTCATTGCAAATGGCAAGATTTCATTCTTTTCAAAGGCTGAGTAATGTTCCATTGTATATAGAAATACACTACATCTTTTTTATCCATTCATCTACTAATGGACATCCTGGCTTTTTCCAAATTTTAGCTATTTTGACTATTGCTGCTAATAAACATTTGGGTGCATGTGCCCCTTCAAATCACTATATCTGTATCCTTTGGATAAATACCTAGTAGTGAAATTGCTGGGTCATAGGCTAGCTCTATTTTTTAACTTTTTGAAAAACCTCCATATGTTTTCCAGAGTGGCTACATCAATTTGCATTCTTATCAACAGTTTGTGAAGGTTCCCCTTCTGTGAATCCTCATCAACACCTATTGTTTCCTTAGCTGTTAATTTTTGCAATTGTGATATGAGATGGTATCTCACTGTGGTTTTGATTTGGATTTCCCTGATGACAAATGATGTTGAGCATTTTTTCATGTGTCTGTTGGCCATTTTAATTTCTTCTTTGGAGAAATGTCTATTCATGTCTTCTGTCATTTCCCAACTGGATTTTTACTTTTTTTGGGTGTTGAGTTTGATAGGTTCTTCAAATTTAAAATACTAGCCTTTTATCTGATATGTCATTTGCAACTATCTTCTCCTATTCTGTAGGTTGCCCTTTAGCTTTGTTGACTGTTTCCTTTGTTGTGCAAAAGCTTTGTATTTTGATGAAGTCCCAAAAGCTCATTTTTGCTTTTCTTTCTCTTGTCTTTGGAGACCTGTCTAGCAAGAAGTTGCTGCAGCCTAAGTCACAGAGATTGCTGCCTATGTTCTCCTTTCATATTTTTATGGATTCCTATCTCACATTTAGGTCTGTCATCCATTTTGAATTTATTTTTGTGTATGATGTAAAAAAGTGGTCCAGTTCCATTCTTCTGCATGTGGCCGTCCAATTTTCCAAACACCATTTGTTAAAGAGACTGATTTTTTTCTGACTGGTATTATTTCCTGCTTATCAAAGATTAGTTGGTCCTATAGAGGGTCCATTTCTGGTTTCTCTATTCTGTTCCATTAATCTATGTGTCTGTTTTTGTGGCGATACCATACTGTCTTGATGATTATAGATTGTATTACAGCTTGAAGTCCAGAATTGTGATGCCTCCAGCTTTGGTTTTCTTTTTCAACATTCCTTTAACTATTCAGGGTCTTTTCTGGTTCCATACAAATTTTAAGATGGTTTGTTAAACCACCTCTGGGAAAAATGCTGATGGTATTTTGATAGGGATTATACTGTGTAGATTGCTTTGGGTAGCACAGACATTTTAACAATATTTAACAATATTTGTTCTTTTAATCCATGAGCATGAAATGTTTTCCCATTTCTTTGTGTCTTCCTCAATTTCTTTCATAACTGTTCTATAGTTTTCAGAGTACAGATCCTTTATCTCTTTGGTTAGATTTATTCCTAGGTGTTTCATGGTTTTTTGGTGCAACTGTAAATGGGAATTCCTTAATTTCTCTTTCTTCTGTCTTGTTACTGTATAGAAATGCAACTGAATTCTCTCCATTGATTTGATATCCTGCCACTTTGCTGAATTCCTTTATCAATAAGTTCTAGCAATTTTGGAGTGAAGTCCTTGGGTTTTACAAAAAACTATGATGTTGTCTATGAAGAGTGAGAGTTTGACTTCTTTGCCAGTTTGGATGCCTTTTATTTTTGCTACCTGATAACTGAAGCTAGGAGTTCCAGTATTATGTTGAATGACAGTGGTGAGTGGATATCCCTGAATGCTTGCGACCTTAGGGGGAAAGCTCTGTTTTTCCCCACTGAGGATGATATTCGCTTTGGGTTTTTCATATATGGCTTTTGATATTGAGATATGTTCCCTCCAACCTCCACGACAGATAATTTTTTTAAGATGTTATTTATTTATTCATAGAGACACAGAGAGAGAGAGGCAAAGACACAGGCAGAGGGAGAAGGAGGATCCATGCAGGGAGCCTGATGTGGGACTCGATCCTGGGTCTCCAGAATCACACCCTGGGCTGCAGCGGCGCTAAACTGCTGTGTCACTGGGGCTGCCCAAGATAAATTTAATCAAGAAAGGATGCTGTATTTTGTCAAATGCTTTTTCTGCATCTTTGGAGAGGATTATATGGTTCTTGTTCTTTCTTTTTTAATGTGATGAATGACATTGGTTCATGGATTTGAACTACCCTTGCAGGCCAGGAATAAATCCCATTTGGTCATAGTGAATAATTCTTTCACTTGGATCCTATTAGCTAATATCTTAGAATGTTTTCATCCATGTTCATCAGGGATATTGCTTTGTAATTCTCCTTTTAGTGGGGTCTTTTTCTGGTTTGGGGATCAAGGTAATGTTGGCCTCACAGAATGAGTTTATAAGTTTTCCTTCCATTGCTGTTTTTTTGAAACACATTCAGAAGAATAGGTACTCTTCTTTAAATGTTTGGTAGAATTCTACTGGGAGGCCATGCGAGGCTGGACTACTGTTTGTTGAGAGATTTTTGATAACTGATTCAATTTCCTTGCTGGCTATGGGTCTGTTCAGATTTTCTATTTTTTCCTGTTTCAGTTTTGTTTTGCTAGTTTATATGTTTCTAAGAATGCATTCATTTCTTCCAGAATACCTAATTTGTTGGCATATAATTGCTCGTGTTATGTTCTTATAATTATTTTTCTTTGGTGTTTTTGTGATCTCTCCTCTTTCATTCATGATTTTATTTACTTGGGTCCTTTCTCTTTTCTTTTTGATAAGTCTGGCCAGAGGTTTATCGATCTTAATAGTTCTTTCAAAGAACTAGCTCCTAGCTTCGTTGATCTTTGTCTACTGTTATTTTTTTTTTTCATTTCTGTATCACTGATTTCTGCTCTAATCTTTATTATTTCTCTTCTCTTGCTGGATTTAGGCTTTATTTACTGCTCTTTTGCTAGCTCTGTTAGGTGTAAGATTAGGTTGTGTATTTGAGACTTTTCTTGTTGCTTGAGGAAGGCCTATATTGCCATATACTTCCCTCTTAGTACCACATTTGCTGCATTTCAAAGGTTCTGAAGTGTCATGTTAGGGGCATAAATATTTACAACTGTTAGATCTTCTTGTTGGATAGACCCTTTTATTATGTCATAGTGTCCTTCTTCATCTCTTATTACAGTCTTTGGCTTAAAATTTATTTTGTCTGACATAAGGATGTCCAACTTTCTTTTGATGTCCATTGGCATGAATAAATGGTTTTCTATGCCCTCACTTTCAATCTGGAGGTGTCTTTGAGTCTAAAATGAGTCTCTTGTAAGCAGCATATGGATGGGTTTTATTTTGTTTTGAAGATTTTATTTATTTATTCATGAGAGACACAGAGAGAGGGGTAGAGACATGGGCAGAGGGAGAAGCAGGCTCCATGCAGGGAGCCCAATGTGGGACTTGATGCCAGAACTCCAGGATCATGCCCTGAGTCAAAGGCAGACACTCAACTGCTGAGCCACCCAGGCATCCCGATGGGTTTTGTTTTTTATATATTCTGATACCCTATGTCTTTTGATTGGAGCATTTATTCCATTCACACTAATTATTGAAAGATACAAATTTAGTGCCATTGTATTACCTGTAAAGTCACTGTTCGTGTATAATTTTTCTGTCCCTTTCTGGTCTTTGTTACTTTTGAGCTCTCTCTCTGCTCAAAGGATCCCCTTTAATATTTCTTGTAGGCCTGGTTTAGTGTTCATAAATTCCTTTTTTTTTTTTTTTATTCCTTTATTTTTTGTTTGTCCTGGAAACTCTATCTCTCCTTATATACTGAGTGACAGCTGTGCTGGATAAAATATTCTTGGCTGCATATTTTTTTTTTCCATTTAACATGCTGAATATATCATGCTGGTCCTTTCTGGCCTATCAGGTCTCCGTGGACAATTCTGACGTTTCTACTCTTGTAGGATACAGACCAGTTTTTCTGATCTGCTTTCAGAATTCTTTATCTTTGAAATTTGCAAGCCTCACTATTACATGTCAAGGTGTTAACCTATTTTTATTGATTCTGAAGTGGGTTCTCTTTGCCTCCTGGACTTGAATGCTGGTCTCCTTCCCAAGATTACAGAAGTTATCAGCTCTAATTTGTTCCAAAAGCCTTCTGTCCCTCTCTCTCACTTCTCATCTTCTGGGACCTCTATTATCCAGATATTATTTCACTTTGTGGAACTGCTTTGTTCTCTAAGTCTTCTTTCATGATCCAGCAGTTTTCCTTTTCGTCTTCTTTTCAGCTTCCTTATTTTCCATCATTTTATTTTCTATATCACTGACTCTCCTCTGACTCATTCATATTTGTTTTTAAAACCTCCATCTGGACAGCATCTCTGTAATATCGTTTTTAATTTTGGTTGGACTGAATTTCAGTTATTCTACAGTAAAGAATTTTCTAGTGTCTTCTATGCTGTTTTCAAGCCCAGTTAGTAGCTTTGTAATAATTTTAAACTCTAGTTCAGACATCCTATTTATAGCTGTATTGATTAAATCCCTGGCAGTGAGTACTATCACCTGTTCTTTCTTTTAGGGAACATCATACCAATATTTTAAATTTAATGGATTACTAATATCTAAATTGTCTAGGTGTTATTTCTAAAAGAATACACTATTCAGTAATTAACTTTAAAAGATGAATGGTGAGTCACACTGTTACAAAAAGCTCTGCTTGAGTAAAAAAACAGTAGATAGGTCAAGCAATGGAATACTAATGAGGGAGAGAATATCATAAATATTAAGCTTTTAAATCCTTCCTCAGATCATCTAACAGATCATGACTTTAGACTGTAATAACTGCAAAGTTCATTTTTTATATTTTCCTCTAGTGTTTCTAATAAATTTGCTAGATTATGAATCCCTTCAACCTCTAAGTGTCATCTGGCTACTCCAAAATATCTTATTGAGTTCCAATTTCATGGGATAATCTAATTGAAACATTCCATTAGGAAATAGGTGAATAATAATTTCTAGGAACAGCAGAAGAAAGAATAAAACTGAGGTCACATTTCAGTCATGAAGCTAAATATGTCACACTGGTTGGTCATGAAATAGGATATACATCCTCATGTATAAATGGACAAATGACTTAAATCTTGCATCATGAAATAAACTGCCACTTGGCCTTCAGTAACACTGATGCATTAATTTAATTCTAGCCTTGAGAGTTAATATGCATGATTGCCAGATCATGAAAAATTGGCATTCCTTGTTCAGAGAGTACTACTATTAATTATGAGTCGTTGCTTTCTCAAGGAAAACATGCAGTACTAAATGTCTGTTAAATAACACCCAAAGTAGAACTCTACACCTATTCCTCTTCCAGAGAAATCAGTCATATTTGCTTATTACTTCAGAGCTAATCTCCTTCAGGAAGATATCCAAATGGGTAAAGATGATATGAATATCACCCCAAAGATTAGGGTACTACAGCATAATTTGTGAAAATTTTTATGGCAAAATATATTTCAAAATTTCATCTTGATGAGTCTGGTTTAACAATCTATGTGATTTTTCAAGCATGCCCTTAAGAACTTAAAAAAACACTTTACCTAGCTGATTTCACAAGAGACATCTGCCCTCTCCACACCAGATATGGTACACAGCCCATATATGTCAGTCTCTAAAGGGAATTATAATGAGGGACTCAGGCTTCTCTAACTGATTATACTCTTCTGCATATCAGTATTCTTCACCCAATTACCCTTATTTCTAGTTTTTTTTATCTGATACCTTCAGAGAATGTCCTCTTCTGAGGCCTCTGCCAAAGGCTTTTCCCCACTCTGATTCATTACTCAGGTCAAATGGAAATAGCATATTCATTAAGAAAAACAAGAATGCAAACCCATATAAATTTACTTACATTATTTAGTATCTTAACATCTACTATGAGTCTACGTACAGAGAACAAAGGTGATGTATCAGAGAAGTGTAATACTTAAATTCATAAATTAGCAGATATTTCTGAAAGGAAAATTACAAAATGCAGAAAACTATAGTGTAGGGAATTAAAATCACCCATACAAGTCAAATAAATCCCACCTATTTGTCCTATGTGCATGTTTATTGCATATATGTAACAGATTTTGGATCACAGTGATATAGTTTTGTATTACCATGTTATTAATTTAATTCTTTCACCATACATTTGATACTTTCAATGTATCCCTTTTTACAAGTCATCAAAATTATTTAGAACTATAATTTTTAAACTGCGAAATGGTACCTTATTAGAAATATTTACCAAGTTTAAGAATTCCTCTATTTAAAAGTTGATTCAACTCTTCTATACTATAAAAATAATAAATAATATTTGATGCTATATATCTGATTATTTAAACAGAAAAGATTCCTATCAATAATAGGAAATAGGAAATAATATAAATATTTTTAATTTGTTATAAAATTATCAAATTACCTTCTAAGAAGTTATACCAATTCAGAGTTTCTGGGGAATGATGAAATTAATCAAAAAATTCTCATCAAGATATTTTTTATCTTTATGTTTTATATCCATGTATCAAAATATTATTAAAATTTTTACATGTATAAAATGTATTTTATGTATGTATGTATTTTACATGTATAAAATGTATTTTATGCCATAATTCACGTATTAAAAGAACTCTTGGATTTGTAAGTACTATACACATCTTCTTTGCTTTTTCTTTTTTTAACTATTTGTCAAATCTACATGTTTCTCCCAGCTTTTTCTCATTTTGAAGTACCAGGAACTTACATCCAATTGCAGGCCTACATGTTCTTCAGGCTATGAAAATATGCTGCACCCACAGATGTCCAAAACTAAATTTTCTTTACTACATCTTTTGAATAAAGCTGTATTTTTTTATCTTAAAGATTGTCATGTAACTACCCCTGAGAAAAACCTGATCTTTACCCTTAATTCCTTTCTCTTCTTTATACTTTCTCTTAGTTGGTCAACCGATCTTGTCAACTCTATTGGTAACTCTTATTTTGTTTCTCTCCACCTTCATGGTAACTGTCTTAAAAGATTCCTTAAAATTTCTTGCTTCATAACTTTGTTTAGCATAGTGTCTGCAACAAATACAGTAGACATGTGATGAAAATCTGTTAATTTCATCACATCAAAATTAAAATCTCCTTGCATCTGGTCCTTCTTTCAATAAAAAGAAAAAATGATCACATCAAACATCTATTTATGGAAATATTCATTTCTTTCCAGTGATATAATGATATGGACACAATCCAATTTTTAGCAAGGCTTGTTTGGTTCTCCAGCCTCATTCTTGTACCCTCTGCCTTGTGTACAATGTACCTTGTGTTGGTCTGAGAATTTGCCATTTTTCTCAAATCTGCCTTCACATGTGCTACTGCCGCTGACTGCAGAATGGCTGAGACCTGCATACTCACACTGCAGTGGTGCCAAATGCACTGAGGAACACCTTCCCCTGAGGGGACTGTTAGAAACCAGACTAGGTGTCCTGCCAGACCACATTTCCTCTAAAACTGCAACATTTCTAAGGTAACAAGTTAAGACAAACTAAAATATATATAATGGAAACTCATTAAGGAAGTACCGTGGGAAAAAAAGATCTTGTGACACTCAAAGGGTAAAAGCTTTTTTTTTTTTTCATATTCGTTGAAACACTTGAAACAGAAACACTTAAAAAAAAAGAAGAAAAAAAAAAAAGAAACAGAAACACTGATCGTGCAGAGGCCTAGGCCCCCACTTCCAGCCCTTTCTATATTCTCCCCTGGATCTGAAACTCCCTCTTTCATTCTCTTTCTCCCCTTTTTACTTCCTATAAACATATAAATTAAACATCATACTAAGTTCATTTAGTTATTCTGTAGAGTGAGTCATTGTGCCAGATTATTTTATCTGTAATCAAGTGCCTCCTTTTTAAAAATAATTGCTACTTTTTACAGTAGTAAGCACTGCTGAAATTGATTAAAGTAGATAGATAACCTATACAACTGAGAAACAATGCTAAAGAAACTTGGGGATATGCAGAGTGTCAGCATCCATAAAAGGGGAAACAAAGCTCGGGAGCTAATTCAGGTTGATGACTCCATTTTCAATCTGAATATTGCATTCTAACACTTTACCAGTATTTGTTAAGCATTTATCAAATGTGTATTAAATAGCTAATATTCGCCAGACGTGAAGGCTTTAGGAACAAAAATTCTGATAAGCGGGATCCCTGGGTGGCGCAGCGGTTTGGCGCCTGCCTTTGGCCCAGGGCGCGATCCTGGAGACCCGGGATCGAATCCCACATCAGGCTCCCGGTGCATGGAGCCTGCTTCTCCCTCCGCCTGTGTCTCTGCCTCTCTCTCTCTCTCTCTGTGACTATCATAAATAAATAAAAAAAAATTTAAAAAAAATTCTGATAAGCTAGAACACATGCCCTGAAAGACTCATTTTTTTGTAAGGAAAACAGTGGCAAATATATTAAGAACCACAAGACAATTCAAGGATGGTAGAGAAGTAAGAGAATATAAATCATGTGATTCATAAGAAAACTGAGAAAGAAATGTTTGAGTTTTCTTATATTCCCCGTATGAGTGAAACCATATGATGATTGTCCTTCTCTGATTGACTTACTTCACTCAGCATCATATACCCTCCAGTTCCATCCACGTTGACACATATGGTGGGTATTCATCCTTTCTGATAGTGAAAGGAATTATAAGGGAAAGGAGGGGAACTGAGTGGGAAAAATTAGAGAGGGAGATAAACCATGAGAGACTCCTAACTCTGGGAAATGAACAAAGGGTTGCAGAAGGAAAGGTGGGTGAGGGGTTGGGGTAACTGGGTGACGGGCACGGAGGTAGGCACTTGATGGGATGAGCACTGGGTGTTATGCAATATGTTGGCAAATCAAACTTCAATAAAAAAATAAAATTAAGTAACCAATTAAAAAAAAAAGAAATGTTTGAGTTTTGAACATCAATTCAAAAACAGGTAGCTAGAGGAAGAGGAAGAAGAAGGACCACCCAATAGGAATTATAAGAGTTCTCTTATCCTCAGTTTTGCATTCTGTGGTTTCAGTGACCCAAGGGTCAATTGTAGTCCAAAAACAGATAGATGATCCTCCTTCTGACAAACTGTTGGAAGGTCAATATTAGTTACAATACTGACATCATTCTCTTCGCTTCATCTCGTCATGTAAGCATTTTATCATCTCACATCATCACAAGAAGTATAAGTACTATACAGTAGGATATCTATAGAGAGGCCATATTGACATAACTTTTATTAGTGTTTTTGTTAAAATTATCCCATTTTATTAGTAATTATTATTGTTAATCTCTTACTGTGCCTATTTTATAAATTAAACTTTACCATACACATATATGTATAGGAATAAACATAATATATATAGGGTTCAGGACTATCACAGTTTTAGTCATCTACTGGGGATCCTGAAACATGGCCCCTTTGCATAAGTGGGGGGGGGGTACTATTGTAAAATGTGTGAAGACACTGAGTTGCAATGATAACAGGTATCTGAATCACATCATTGTGTACTATATATAGACTGAACTATGAAAGTTAAAGGAAGTCATTAAAAGGTTATAGGCAGAGGTCAGATGAGCCCATTTTCAGAAATGTATACACATCTGGAGGAAGACAAGGGTGACTGGATTAGAGAATGGACAAAAAACTAAAAACTGTTAGGAAACACAGGGATAAAATATGGTAGTGGCAAGAAAATGGACAGGAAAACTCATATACCACTATAATTAAGCAGATCCACTGCAGGCTTTTGATAATATACATTAACACCTTTGATCTCAAAGATGCTACTTGGTCATCCCATTTCTGGGAGAAATGGATTCATTCAGAGTTGAATTTGCCTGGGGACAAAGTGTTAGCAGTTCTTAATATCTGATAAAAATTCTTTATTTATCCTAAACATAATTTCTTAGTAGAAAAAAAAAAAAAGACTGTCTTCAAGGAGAGAGTTGAGTTGATGTTTATAGCCCATGGAAATAGCCTTTCCAAACAGCTTTCCTAACATTTGACTTAGGAAATTTAAAAGGTTAAACAATGTTTAGTCTCTCAAAGAAGAAAGAGGAGGATAATTGAACTGGAATACTTGACAGCTAACAAGAGAACTATTGTTTCTGTGATGATAAAAAATGATATATTGAAAAGGAGACACAAAGTATCTATTCTTGTGGTTTGACATTCATACTAAATTCCCTATTTCCCATAGTGGGTGTCAGATTACTTAGAACAAATTCCAAATGATCAATATTTCTAGTCTCACATTCTGTTTGTAATAGATTTTAAAGGGTCATGAAAGCTAGTGTTTGCCTCCATGAGTCATTGTCTTTTTTCACTCTCCTTATCAAATTCACTATGCTTTTGTTAGCAATGACATTTACTACTGTCCGCTTTATTACCTTTAAATGTTTCATACAAAAATACAGATTTTACAATATACTCTGAAGATGCAAATTTCAAATTCCTTTTTCTCCCTGTCCCTCCGTCTCTTTCCCTGCCATGTCCCCCTTCCGCTTTCTTCATTTTTACTGTAATGGTCACAGTAATAGCTTCCACATCTTCATGTGATTGTGTATCAGAAGTCTGACTTTGTTTTAATGTTAAGAAAAATGTTCATACATAATTTGTAAACTAAAAAAATTCAACAATATTATGTTATAGGCAGAACCACAGATCTCAAATATTCCCATGTCCTAATCCCTGGCACCTATGATTATATCAATTTACATGCTCTACCTTTGGGTTACAAAGACCACCATCAAGATCATCATTTGTTAGAACTCACAGGATTCAGATACTGTCGCACACTTGGTCACAGTTTATTACAGTGAAAGAATACAGATTAACATCAGCAAAGGTCAGGAGAAAGAAGGCAATAGGTTTCAGATGTTCCCACAGAGCTGAGTCCCACAGGATACACTTAATTCTCCCAGCAATGATGTGTGGCAACACATTTTAAGTGTCATCAACAAGGAAGCTCACTTGATCCCTGATTTCCACAGTTTTATTGGGGGATCACTCACATAGGCAGGCAGTACTTGCATGACTGGCTCCATCAACTCAGCCTTCAGATTCCCAGAGTAAAATCAGATGGTCACTATAAACCGACTTGAGGAATAAGGCCTGGGGAGACTATTCTATTACACTTCCAACTTTTCCCTTCTTATGAGGACACTAGTCATATTGGATTAGGCCTCCAATGACTCCAGAGTGACTGCATCTTAACTAAATAGATGGATGATGACTCTATTTCTAAGGTCACATTCTGAGGTATAGGAAGTTAGGACACTATTAACATATGAATTTGGGGGGACACGATTCAACTCATAAAACACAGAAACGTGCTACTAGATATGCAATGCATATGGTGAAAACTCACCCATAATCTATTGCCCAAATGTAACTACTCTTCACATATTTATGCATTTCCTTCCATTTCTGTTGTGTTACATATAATCATACAATATATAATAATATTAACCAAAGATATGTTTTTCTATACATATTCTTTATGTTCTTTTTTAAAATGCAGTACTGTGGCATTTTAAAAATTCTTCTACAGAGAAAACTTAATGGCTCCATAGATGAATTCACTTAGCCAGTTGCCTATTGCTGGATGTTTCTATTTCAGTTTATAATATACAAATACCATTCAAAACAGCATTGTTCTTATAGTTCTGTAAGTATTCTGATACCTTTCTTTCAAAAACAAATCCACATAATGGAATTGCTGGGTAGGAACATTTAAAGATTATCAATACCATATCACATTTATTGAGCATATATTACAGGACAGGCATTGTTCTAATGACTTTATGCAAATTAACATGTCTAACCTCATAATGTCCCTATGAAGTTTGTAGTATTAGTACTGCTTCCATTCCTCATATGAGGAAAATGAGAGAAATAGAACTTCAATAATTTGCCTACAATCATGGAGAGAGTACATGACAGACTTGGAATTGCTTTCAACCAAAACCTACCTCTGAAGTTTGGGATTTAAACCACTTTATTGATTATCATACTGCCAGATTATAACCCAGAGTATGTATCAAATTACTTACCTATCAGTAACACTCTAGCAAACAATTTTCCCATCCCATCCTTGATGTAATTATTATACTTCATAATAATCATCAATTTCAAGAGTAAAAATCATATCATAAACATGTATTACTTTGATGACTTCTGGAATTAAAGTTTGTGTATATTTATAAAACCTGTATTTTTCAGTTGCCAATTGTCTTTGAACTACTGAATTATACTTTTTACAGTGATGTAAAATTGTGAATCAAGCCAGTTTTCTTTAAAGCATTTCTTTCACAGCAGCTCCTTCCTTCGTGGTGGCAACAAGCCTGTAGAGACTGTTAGCCACCCTCACTCCCAGGCTGGAGGGACTTCCTCAGACCCTGGGCTACAGCAGAGATCCTCTGTTTTCCTGCCCTGGGCACCTTTTTCTCTGAAAGCCTGTGGTGAGTGGTGGGCAAGAGTCACTGGGAAGGGAGGCCAGTGCTGAGAGACAAGAAAACAGCTGTTTTAATATACTTTTTGTGACTTTCAAAAACAAAAACAAAAAACATTTCTTTCATTCCCAATATTTAGTTTTGTCTACCTACCCTCAATTATCTAGCTGTCCTCAGGCCAATTCCAAGTTGCAATGAGCTAACCAAAATCAACTTTTTCTTAAAATCTACATCTTTCCCACAAACTTACTCACATTTTCTAGTTATTCTCATAATGTTCTCATAATGTTGTATTTAGACAAATTAAAAGAAGTAAAACAATTAAAACAACAGCAAAAAAAAGGGGGGGGGAGATTAATTCCCTTTTAGAGAACTATTCTGATGATCACTTACTTAGTTAGAAAGTTATTTTTTTATTTCACTTGATTACAATTGTAGTAATGATTCTTAAATCTTTTTTTAAATATTCCTTTTTTTTTTCCTCCACTTAGCACTCAGTCATTTCCAAGAGATATTTTTGGGACAAAATCATGAACCAAGGATTTTCTAAATGTTAAAGCACAAAGAATAACATTCACTTACTTTATTCATACACAAAGGAATTTTAATGAGTTCCTAAGCTCTGAGAAGTAAATAATATATCCTATCCATGCATCTACATAATGATCACAGTGGTAGTGAGATCATAATATATCATAGTTTGATCAATCTGTGTCTATATCATAAGTTCTGGTATACCATATTTCAAATAAATACTTTCGAATGATAAGTGATAAATAAGCAGATTTTAGTTCAACTGCTATTTTTTTCTGCATTATAATACAACTCCTGACTAAGCATGCTTGAAACCCTGAGTATGAGGGAAACCACTTCAAGGCTTGTCAAAGACACCAATGTCCATGGTACAAATTTCTTAATCAAAAATTTTCAGAGAATCTGCAATCATACTGTAAACTGCAAACAGGAGTCATTACAGATTATATATATTTAAACATATATACTCCCATGTCATGTTTCTAGTTGCTATTGTAGCTTACAAAGTGTATCCTAAAGCACGACATATAAACCACTTTGATTTGTCCCTGGCAGAGCTTAAGATAAATTTAATTGTAACTGTGGACTTCAACTTCTGGACTTTAGTCTGTGAAGCAGCCTATAAAAAAGTCCAACATCTTTCTTCAATTGCTCACTTAAAATCAAACAGCTCTCCTGTGAGGATGAAGATTGCAAGTTGTCAAGTGAGTTTCAACCTCCCATTTCCCAAAAATGATAAAATGAGACTCTTTAAAAACCCACCAAAGGCAAGTATAATTCCAAATTCTCATTCTTCAGTGTCTAGCTGACGTCCATGGCAATAGTGTACTTGAGGTACCATTCCCTGACTACTTAAAAATAATTCATCCAGTCATCCCTCTTGCTCAATTATTTCACTTCTATAGAGCCATAGGTAAAATTTACACAGTCAACATTTAGCCTCACAGAGGAACCAACTATAAATCACTTGTTTTTCTTAATGCCCTATGATTATAAATCACAAATTTTCCTTATGCCTCTATTATTTTTTTATGTTTTATTTTTTACAGTGAATGAGGTAAGGGGCTCCTGGGTGGCTCCATCAGTTGAGCATCCAACTCTTGGTTTTGACTCAGGTTATGATCTCAGGGTTGTGAGATAAAGCCCTGCATCAGGCTCTATGCTCAGCAGGAAATCTGCTTGAGATTCTCTCTCTTCCTCTCCCTCTACCCCTTCCTCAGCTCACACTCTCTCCCTCTCTCTCCCTCAAATAAATCTTTTTTTTTTTTTAAGAGTAAGGTACATGCTTGCTATGAAATGCAAAGGGATCCTAGATAACAGCACGTATTTTTTTTTCTTTTCCTAATAGTAATAACGTGAGACAAAATACTTCCTTTATATTTAGATTTTTTTACTGGTATAGAATATATGATTTGTTCTGCAGAGACACTTCCTAGAAATAATCTATAATATCACTTACCAAACTCCTTTTTAAGCCATTATTATGTCTATGTGAACCACTAACATACAGGCTTTATCATTTTACATATCCTAGAGTTTACATATCCACAGGTAAACTGAAACAATGCATTTACATTCCAGAAATGCACAAGAGTTTCCTCTAATTGAGGAAGCTTTCCTCAATTGAGGGTTTCCTCTAATTGAGTTGGTGGTGTTTTGATTCTTCACTAAAATGATGGCATAGTGTATTTACACTAAAGAGCTATGGTAGAAAACTCTTTTAATATTCATTCTAATCTGTTATTATCCTGCCAGAAAAAGGAGTTAGAGCAGTGGTCCACTACTGAGAATGCATTCACAAAAATAGTGTCTATCATCATGTTTCAGAAAACTGTTTTCAGTTTTTCAGCATGATTTTTTTTTTTTTCTGATAAAGGAACTAACCTGGCTGGCATCTGACAGGTATAAAGTAAATACATGTGCTCCTTCACGGGATGCCTGTCAAAATTGCTCAAAATATTGGTTTCCTCCAGCCCTTTTGTTTATAATTCCTTTAACATGAAGCAATCACGATGGCCTATACTCTCCTGCAGACAAACCAGTGACTAGATACATTAGTTCTTTTTTGGAGTTGTCTGAAGGTTTCACTTACTGCTAAATCCACCCAGAGGGCAAACAATAGCACTTTACTTTCTCAATGTGAATTGTTTACTGTATTTCTCCAAGAACTTTTTGTCATTTTAAGACAAGTACCTATCTCAAGAACTTATATATCCTGACAATCGTATTAAAATTCAAATGTTGCTGTCTATCCCACACTTAAAAAAAGCAAAACAAAAAACATACACACAAAAAGAAGCCTATCCCAGAGGTGACAGCATCACAATGTATAGGACAAAGTATAGAAGAAATCTATGATTTTCCTGATAATGCTAGGAATTTCAAGGTAAAGTTGATTTTGTCATTTAACACTTGTCAGTGTTAAAACTGCAGTTAATGTTAACAATGATAATAATAAGAACATGTAAACAGAAAACTCTAAGTATTTTAACAAAACTAGAGCTAATCGTGATTTTTAATTAAGGAAACAAGTTTTCCACTTGAATCCTTTTTGTTTAGGAGGCAGTGGTAGAGGGTGGTGTTTTGATTCTTCATTAAAGTGATGGAATGGTGTATTTACACTAAAGAACTATAGTAGAAAACTGTTTTAATATGGTAGCTCTGAATACTTTAAAAATGTACTGTTTAAATAAAATTTTGATATTGTTTATAAAACATCTTCAATACATAAAAGTTGAAAGGCTTAATAACTTTGACTTAACTAGGAGTATAGTCAAATGGCAGAGATCAGTAGATTGGAACGGAATGGTACAGCTTTTGTAGTATATGATTCACAAATATGTCAACTTTGTGTAAGGGGGCCATGTAATATATATGTACTACTGCTTAGTAATACAAGAATACTTCTGGTAAATTGCCAATTCACAGGGCTTTTTGGAAATTTCGGGAGGCAAAGCTAGGTTGGGGATATGCTTTTTTAGTATAGCCCTAATATTACTTCTCCTAAAATGGAGGCTTTTTGTGTCCATGTCTATGGAACCCAGATGCCCAGGTGAAAACTGGACAATTCCCTTGCCTTTCCAGTTCTTTCTTCCTCAACTTCAGAATATTTAATTTCTCAAGTTACATCAGGATAATTAGGATTATTTTTCTTTTGTCTGGAGTTTATATTTTGATTAAAAATTCCTTAAATGTTAGTATTTTTGATATAGTAAATATAAAACATACATAGAAATATTACAGAATAATGAATACTTGATAAATGAGCATTAATATGATGGCCAGGTCCATCAACAAAAGCAGTTGTGGCAGCAATTCATAAGATTCAAGTGTGTATCTCTCATCACACCCACACTCTCCTGACCTCACACCAAGGTCAACCATTATTTAGATTTTTATATGAATGATTTTCTCACCTTAATAAGTTTTCTTATGATTTCCTCTTTGATGAATGGGCTACTTAAAATTGTGCTATTTAATTTCCCTATACTTGTGAATTTCCTTTATTTTATTTAGTTCTAGTTTAATTCTGTTCTTAACCCTTAAATAATCAGTTAAGTAGTGGTCCTTCTGTTTCTACCCTGAAAGATTTTTGTGCAGCACTTAAGTATTCAGATAAACTTGACAGAAGTTCATTAAAATCTCCCACATAAAGAGTACTTTTTTTTTTTTTTTCAGTTTTATAGTTTCTTTGACATGCTGGCTCTCCTCCATCACGTCTAGTTTGCATGTTGTTAGATATATACAATTTTTTCATTTTTATAGTTTCCAGAAGAAATTCCCTGTGAAGGAAATGGATGGACCAGACTGATCAGAAGGAGAAGCTGAGCAATGATACAGGCCTGTCATTCTCAGGCAAACCTTACAGGGTGCCCTGGAGCTGAAATGACTCAATTCATGCTAAATTACCTGGGATTTAATACCTCTATCTTAATGTTATCTGATGTGTTAGGTCTGGAAGGCCATGATTTGCATGAGGTCGCTGTTTGCAGCTGAAACAATTCTTGAGACCTGTAACAATCTCATTGAGACCCATAAGCCTGTAGGCTGACAACATTCACAGCAACTAGAGCAACATGTCATTCCTTTGAAAGGATTGTGGATCAAGAATCTCTATGTCCACCACATATAGTTATAATGGCTGTCTTTTGCTTTTGTGAGTTTTTGTTTAAGTCTTCTCCTATTTCTTGACTCAACTGTCCTATTCTGCGTACATAGAGTAAAACCCACCTTCTTTAAACTAGAATATTTATTGTATAGATAAATATATTTACATTCAATTCAATGGCATTTTTTGCTTATCTGAAATTTAATTTTAAACTTACTTTTTTTTAATTTCTTAATTTAAAGTCTACTTTTTAAAGTTGGTATCTGAGAACACTTTTATCAGTTTAACACTTGAAAGATATTTCTGGATTAAAAATTGTAGAATGGCATTTATTCCTGTTAGCACATGAAGATATTATTCCACTCTTCTTTGTTTTCATTGTTGCGTATGGGAAATCCTTCAACCGCCTCATTATTGTTCCTTTACAAGTAATTTTATTAACCCTCACTACTCAGATTCTTCTAAGATTTTCTAATTGTCATTTACCTTCTATAGTTCAATAAGATAATTTAGAATTTCTTTAGAGTAGCCTTACAGGGATCTATGAGGTTTCTTAATGTTTGACTTTGTATCTTTCATGGGCTGTCTCCTTTTATTAATGGATCTCCATAATGGGGTCAAATTTGCTTGTGTGCCAACAATTCCTATCTGATATGCTTATCATATCATTTTTTAAAAATGTGAAACAATGTGCAACCATGAATGAGGTTACTCTCTTCTAAGATATTTAAAAATTTGCTTCAACCAATCTCCTAGAGACACTACCAGCCTGGAATCACTTCAAGTCAAGTGAGGGCACAATTATCCCTACATCACAAAGACTTTTAAAACCTGGTCTTTCCAGCCTCCCGTGTGCCTCGGCAGTTGGCGACACCTTCGGCCCATGGTGTGATCCTGGAGACCCCTGGATGGGGCCCCACATCGGGCTTCCTGCATGGAGCCTGCTTCTCCCTCTGCCTGTGTCTCTGCCTCTCTCTCTCTCTCTCTCTCTCTCTCTCTCTGTGTGTGTCTCATGAATAATTAATTAAAATAAAAAATAAATAAAACCTAGTCTTTCATTTTTCACTAAGACTTGCCCACTTACATGGGGCTTTAACCCCGAGAGATCCTTGTTCTGTGTAATGGGGCTTCTGTTAGAGTACCACTTTTCATGACTTTGATTTTGGGTGTTTTCGTATGTTTGTTTGCCCTTTCTTTACAACAAAAGGTAAGTAAAATATGCACCAAAAGCACTGTCAAGTTGTTTGTCTTTTGGACAGGCAAAAACAATCCCTAGAATTTGGTCAAATGATTTTTACTATTTTGTCAGCCCTAAATGCTTTTTTTTTTTTTTTTTTTTTTTTTTTTTAATTTTTTTATTTATTATTTATGATAGTCACAGAGAGAGAGAGAGGCAGAGACACAGACGGAGGAAGAAGCAGGCTCCATGCACCGGGAGCCTGATGTGGGATTCGATCCTGGGTCTCCAGGATCGCGCCCCGGGCCAAAGGCAGGCGCCAAACCGCTGCGCCACCCAGGGATCCCTGCGCCACCCAGGGATCCCCCTAAATGCTTTTAATAAGATTTTTAAAATAAATGTTATCCAACTTTCCCAGTTATTGTCAGCAGGAAAGTTTTCCCAAATAATCTAACCCATTATTTATGGAAATGGAAGCTAATGTATATAAATGAACAAAATCAAATACAAGGATATTGATTATTAGTGTGACCTAGTTCTCAGAGTCACAGAAGAGCGAAGGATTTGCAGTTTTCCCAGTAAAGAATAAATACATTTCTCATTCTCTAGTAGTACTTAAATAACAAAGTTAAAATTTTCTTCTTGATGTGATTAACATCCAATCCCATTTCCCTAGTCAATCATGAAAGTTCTAAAAGATAGTAACTTACTATATACATATGGTACTTAAAGAAGTGTTTTACATGTGCCTGAACTGTCAATTGACAATAAAACAACTGGTGTTGTACATTTCAATGTTGGTGAAAAATCTGGCAGCATATCCTGCTATATTTTCTTTAATATGGAAGCACTGAAAGACACTGACATGGCAGTTTTAATCAAAAGCTAATTGTTTATGAAAAGGCTACTGTGTACAAAATTAAAAGTGGCCACAATATCAATCAGCAATAATGTGCATTCATGCTGAAAAAGACTCTTTCTTTATAAATATAAGAGAAAGCATATTCAGTTATTTCACAAGTTTAAGATCATTCAATCTTTTTAGTCTGAGACAAACAACAAAGAAGCAAATGTGGAAACAAATTAACGCATTGTAGCTGAATCTGTTGCTCTTTAATGTCAAAACAGTGTTCAGAGGCTTTCACTCCTATCATTTGGATGCATCTGTTACAGGCATAAATGAAAGCATGGAATTATTTCAACATGCATTTGCTTGTTGAATCTTACTCTATTAAATCTTCTATTGCATATTCCTTTTCAAATCACAGTCTTTTTAAAGAAATGTTTTAAATCTATTCTCCATGGTAGAGCCACAGATATTAAATGTTAATCACTACCAAAGAGATGTTTATAAAGGCTTATTTCCAAAATTAAAGTATATTTTGTTTTTGCAACAAGTTCTCTATATTTCTCTACTATTTGAATAATGTAAGGACACTAAACACCAACTACAAATTTCAAAGCCATCCTTAATAATATTTTGTATTAAATAATATTCAATCCTAATCAAAACTTAATATCCACCTGAAATAACAGGGAAAATAATAGTTCTTGAATCTGCTTAAAACCACACTATTTTAGTCTTCTTCATGAAAGATGTTTCTTTTTCAGAGAAAAGTTACCATTCCTAGTTATGAACTAGTTCAGTCAACCAATAAGAGTCAAGAATGTTCTAGGATAAACTATAAATCTGGGTAGTAAGATTGCTTCACTTTTAATTACATTAAACTATACATTTAGTGTGAAAAACTGAAACTTTCTGTTATCACTGATGGTCAACCACAAAATATACAATATCTGTCCATATTTTCTTTACTGTCTTCCATTCAGTTTGTGTAGCCTTAACACTGGAGTATAGATATGGTGTATCTATATAGATATGGTATGGATATCTATATAGATATGGTATATCTTCCATTCAGTTTGTGTAGCCTTAATACTGGAGTATAGATATGGTGTATCAGCCCCTGTGTCATAATATGCTGGAATATGATGGTGACATTTCCTCTATTTTTTTAACATTAGCCATATTTTAAGTAATCCTTCTTCTGAAGAAAACTGTATTTTTTTAATTCTCTAAATGGACTACATTTCCTCCATTAGTGATAGTTATCTGAATTTGACTTTTAGGACAAAGAAAACATCATTAAGCATTTATAATAATGGAATGCCTCTTATTTTCATTTTATGAAAAATATAATTTTTATAAAAATAAATATAATGAATATTTGCTCGTTTCAATTTTATATTTTGTTATAATAAAATATATACTTTCAATCAAAAATTTTTAATTCAAAGCAGAAAGCAACATACATCTTTACTCGGTTAACATTTTCTCAAAAGTTGATCGATTCAAAACATAAATATAATACATATAATTTTATCAATTTTTGCTTTGTATTCTAACTTCTTATTCTTTTTCAGCATGGAATTCTTTTTGTTCCTATTCAGGTATAAAAATAGACACTAACTGTTTGGGAATAAGTCTTCAACCCCACTGAGAAATTCTTCATAATGGCATCCTGCCTTCACTAGTAAATTGAATCATACTGTGATGACTATAAGAAGCAGCACTTTCATCAATTAGATGAATTTAATCTTTAAAGAGATGCTCAGTTTGATAACCATTAAGCGCACCTTAAATTAAAACAAAGAGCACACCTTTTTATCTCAACAAAATTAATTCAAAATAGATTTTTAGCAAAATACATATATCATAATTTGTTTTGGATGACATGTATAGGTAATCTGCTTAAATCTTCATGGGCAATACATATGGACTATTAATTACACAAATAGCCTTCAGTATTCAAAATATTTTAAAATTCTATAGGTCTTTGTTAGAATAAAGCATAAAACTAATTATACACTGAATGTAATTTACATATTTAAAATATATTTAACATAGTTAAGTATGATATTAAAAAAAAATTAAATAAAGTGTGCCAAAAGGATTCCAGATTTTAAAAATAGTTTTGTTGCTCTAAAATTTACAGTTTCCTTGTATATTTACTATTTTTGTGAGCCATTTAGTGTATATCATAATTATTTACACATTCTTTTTGCCAATGTTTCTTTCTATAAAACTAAAGAAAATCTTTCAGCTTCACTGAGGAAAAGAAGGAAATCACTTGGAGACCATTATATTCCCAACAAGATAAGGACCTAAGCTTAGGTGGACTTGACAATCTACAAAGCAATACCGAGCACTAAAAGTATGAGTTGGTCTGAGTGGAATGTTTGAATTTTAAATGCCTAAACTCAATATTCAATCTCTAAGTATGTGTGTGTGTGTGTGTGTGTGTGTGTTCGTGCACGCCCGCGCGTGCACGAGTAAGTATATGCAGCTCCAACCCCAATCTAGGATTCTATTCACAAGCTTTCTTATTTTAAATGTACATTTTAAATTAATTTTTGCAAGCCTACCAAAGATTAGAACACTGCTATGTGCCAAATCAAATTAGAGTTCACATTTTCCAAAGGCCTTCTCCCATCTTTTTTACCAACGTGCAGTTTTTCTCCAAAGCATGTAATGCATACAAAATGGTATCAGACTCCCTTCTGAATATGTTAGCTTAATGTACAGCTAGCCATTGCCATATAGTAAAAATGACCTTTACAAGTAAACCATCCCTCTGCCAACAGACAAAACATTACAAGCAATCTATGTACACTACTAAATATTACTTATGATGAGATAGCCACACATGAAAGATATACGGGTCTTTATTTTAGAAAGTTTTGTAACAAATGTGTCAAGTTCAGGAAGTGCAATGTGTTATAAACATCATGGCATTTAGTTGCAAGAATAGATAGTATTGACAGAAAATAAACAGTAACATTAAATGAGATCTCACATCTCTAACAGAAATTTAAATACCTTTGGAATAGTTGTAAGATTAAGTTCATAACCATTACTTAATCTACCTCTCTGGTTTCATCATCTCCCACTTCTTGAAATGCTGTAATGTCATTTCAATATTAATGATAATCCTTCTCATGTATTTGGTTCATAATTTTTAATAAAGAATTAACTTACATCTCTTTCTCTCTCCAGTGAATTATTATTTTTAAAGAATAAGCTGAAATTATACTCCTTTGATGTAGTCTTGAACTTATCTCCTAGGAATGGTCTTTAAAATTCTCCATTATTCTCCCATATTTTAATATAATTATTTCAAGTTAAGTCTTCACATAGTTTAATTATTTGTTAACATATCCCCAACTCACCATATTGTCTGCCATCTAAAGTGTAAAAATTCATTTCCACATTATTTTTTTTCCTCTCAGTCTAATGCTCTATTCTTTTTCTTTTTTCTATTTTTTTTAATTCTTTTTCTTTTTCCAAGACTTCTACTGAGTATTGTGGAACATATCTTATGATTTAAGATGAATGAAATGATGCTGTGAAAGGAAGTCAATGTTAGCAAGTGGATGGTTATCGTGTTTTTGTATCATTCATCCCAAGAATATGAATGATGAAAAATAACCTTGTGACATATATACTTCATGTATTTGAAATCTTGGCAAAAAAAAAAAATCAGGATACAGTGGGAAGTAGGATAGGTAAAGTGAGAAGTCAAGGAAAAGATAGAAATGTAAGGAGATCAAAGAGTGAAACAAGTCTGCAGACACTATCTGAGGTTGCTCTGTATAAACCAAAGTGTGACCAAATGGAAGAGGAAACGGAGTATGGCAGACATTATAATTTGCATGCTCATGAGCCATTTTCTCCTATTTTGATATGGCAAGTCTTCAATACTTTTGCACTGTTTTTACCCTCTACTGGAGGTCTCAGGAAATCCACAGTCCCTTTCCATTCCATTGATACACTCAGTTACGGATGGGTATGTGCCTTGGCTGTGACCAAAAACACATAAAAAGAAAGTATTCTGACCTGCTTTGGCTCTCTTGTGCTCTTTCACACTATCCTTAAAATGAAGTGAGAAATAGTTCTTTATTTCTGTGTACATTTTTAAATATATATTTAATGTTTTGAGCTAAGGGACCTGTTCTTTGACTATGAGAGTGACTAGTCTGAGTTGAACATACTAAGGAAAGCGGAAAGAAAAAGACAAAATTCCCCTAACCTGATGACTTTGAGTCCCTGACCTAATAAAAGCTGAACCAATTCTACTATTAGACTTCTCCAAAATTTAAAACATTTTGTGCCTATTTTTTCAAAATTTTCTACTTTCTAGTAGAGTATAACAGTTGAACTCCAATTAGACATATTCTAGCCAACTTGCTATTAGGTTACTGAAATCTGCTCATTTATTTTCATTTTTTTTTTTCCTTCAGAGTTAATGTTTAGGTCATTTCAATTGTCTTGTTTTCAAGTTCACAATCTTTCCTTCTAAATTTTTAATGTTACAGTAAGCCCATTCAATGAATTGTTCATCTCTCATAATGTATTTGCAGCAAAAATCACCCTTATCAATACAAACTAGAAAAATAATAGCACACAGTCACATATACACACATGCATACACACTCATAGAGACTCAAGGTCTTGTAAAAGAGTTAAATGGGCAATTCACTTAAAGTCTGCTCTTTCATTTGCTTGACCTCTGTTCCTTTTTATCACCTTTTTTTTTTTTTTTTCCATTTTCATCACTATAGAGTGTACCTTCTTTTGTAGTGGAACAATTCTAACTACTATATAACTGACTTGTAAACTCTGCACACTTACCATGGTTCCTATTTCAATAATTACCATGTCATTATTTATTTAATTTCAAATGGACCTATTAGGTTCTACCTCTTAACTCCATACCTATCTTTCTAGGTATATATCCATTATCTATTAATCACTTGTTTCTTTTCTTTCTTTGTCCAAGTCTAAGCCACGGACCTGTAACATAAAACCAACAATTTTCTGGTGCTATTAATTCTCTTTCCCTATGTCATTCTATTCTTCAACCTTGGATATGGACGAACATGGAAATTAAAAACTCAGCAGAGTAACTCCCTTCTCTTTATATGCACTTAGATTAATGAGTAGAAAGGAATATAAAATCACAGATCTATATAGAAAGGAATCAGAACCTTATCTAGGTCCCCATTGTCTCAACTGAAATTAATCTATTTACCCACACAGTTCTTTCCTTTCGTTCTTCCTAACGACATTTTCCAAAGTTTTTATTCTCTTCAAATCTTCACCATCTATCTCCTCCCCATCTTACAACTCACCTCTCCATTCTCAGAATATTATTTTTCTGTTAATCAGACTAAATTGATTGGATTGGGAATGAAACAGAATAAAAGCATTGCTAAAATAAATATAAACTGGGCCTAAATCTACCAAATTAGAACACAAGTAATGGCTTGTCAATTATAAACGTCAGGTAAATTCTGAATCTACAGTTAAAAAAGAATATAGACCGAAAAAAAAAAAAAAAAAAGAATATAGACCATGAAAGGTATACTTTTTTACCAAAAGTTTAAATATCTTTTTTAAAAGTTTCAATATCTTACTCAAGGGGAAAATAAACAACTATATCCAATAATTTAGCTCACCTTTGAGAATTTTTCTACATATGTGAGGAACATCAAAAATTTTGAGGCATTCATTCTTCCCTGAAAGCCCATTCAAACTGTTATAGCACTGAAGTTTGCTTAGTTTGCTCATCTGCTCTCCTCTATCAATTCTTATTCTTCTTTCAAGACAGAATTTAAAGTTCAATTCTATCATGGAGACCTCTCTGCAGAAGTAATGATGTAAGACACAGGAGAGGAACATTTTACATGAAGAACCTGTTAAAAATAATGTCATCTGTGATGACTTCCTCCCTAGTCACGACTTTAATAAAATATATATTTCAATGATCCCCAAATCAATATCATCAGTTGTCTACAATGAATCTACTCTCATCAATCCAACTTGATATTCTCATTTACATATCTCTGAGAAACATCAAACTCAACAAATGCAAGAGCCAGCTTAGAACTTTCTATCGCTAAATTTTCTCTTCTGGAACTTTTTGTTTTCAAAACATAAAACCGATGGTCATGGCGTGAAGACCAAAATGTCTGCCAGCATTTGTATGTTCTGCCCTCTTTTTTCTCTATTTCATTCTGTACTTCTCTGGGCTTCTTTTTTTTGAATGTAAAATTATGTCCCAAAGAAATAATACTTTATAAAGTTAAAGCACTTTGAGAAGATGAATTAATTATCTAGACACTGAAGTATATAAAATATTAAGTATGGGGTTAATTTGAGCCCTGATAAAAGTAGGAAATTTTAAATAAATGACAAAAAACCCCAAATTCTCTTACCACTTTTTCTCTCACTCAGTAGCCAGTACCTTCCATTAATTACAATTCAACAAACTTTTTTTCATCTTTGAAAGTACATGACATTACAATAAAATTCAGTGATTGTGCTGTCAACTAAATATGAAAATGATACATAAGAGCTGTATCTTCCTTATTGGACTTCTAAGGAGATAGCTCTGTACTTAAGATCAGGAATAATTTTGTTTCTCTGGAATTGATTAGTCATTTTCTGTGAATCCTGTAATGGTCAGGTTTTTTTTCTCTATACTTGCTACTAGAAAGTATATGAACAACGTTTCAACTAAATCAAGTAAGTATATAGGTTTTCATGAAAGGCATATTTTACATTTGTCTAATTCCTTTTGATATTTTATTTTTTGTACTTACAGCCTTGGTTTTCCTATTTTTTTTCCCCAATATGTTAGTTACATATTAGAAGCCACTTTACAACCTTTCCAGAATAAGGCATCCTTTCTGGAACAAACACAGACATACATATTAACAAAATAAATAACATAATGTTGCTATATACATTAAAGAAGGTATTATAGCACAGTTGGAAACCATATACAATCAATCCTCATGGTGCTGACATGAAGCATTAGGAGTCTAGAAAATTCCGTTTGAACAAAAGTGTTGCTGTGACTCTGTGGCAATAAAGGCAGGTCCTCAACAACTTAACCCATAGAAGTAGTACTTGGCATTTTTAAAAAGATTTTATTTATTTATTTGACAGAGAGAGCAAGAGAGCACACGTAGATAGAGCAGGAGAGGGAAAAGGAGAAGCAGGCCCCCCACTGAGCAGGGAGCCCAATATGGGGCTGGATGCCTGGCTGGGATCAGAACCTGAACCAAAGGCAGATGCTTATTAACCAACTGAGTCACCCAGGGCCTTGAAGGACTTGGCATTTTAATCAATAATAGATGTGAGTGGTTGACCATCATTATACCCATAACCCCTTCCATTCTGTTGTATTCATGTACCTAGTACAATGAATAGAGAAAATTCTTCTATCAATTTTTAGACAGTCAAAAGGTATCTTGAAAAATAAAGGCATACTTCTTGTTATCTTTTATATCCTTATTTTTGACAACAGGTTATAACATAATGCCCAGTTTTTTTTTAATATAATATTTTTTTCAATTAAATTCAAACTGCAAGATTTTTATCTATTCTTTAGTCTTTTGTTAATTCATGATTCTGTCCTTTATTTCCTAATTCTAATGTCTTTCACCATTCTCCAAAACCCTCACCCCACTTTGAATATTTCAGTGGATTACAAATAAAATTTTCTAATGTAGATCTTAGTATGCCATTTCTCAACTCAAAAATTTTTGTAAGTGCCATTTGCCCATAGAAAATAGAAAACCCTTAGCCTAAAAGTCCAAACCCTTTTGGCTCTAGCCTCACTTTTTGCTTTTAATATTCCCTATATTTCAAACAAGGGAGATATATTTTCAAATATATCTCTTCCCTTTCCGTAATTGTATTTTTATGCAATGTTCTGCTTATGGGGATGCATCCATCTATAATTTGAAATCCTAGGGACTCTGATACCTATTCACTTTCATGAAGTGTTCACTCATGCTTAATTGTAAATAACAATTTCTGCTATTCCTCCTTAACCATATTCTTCTCTCTTATTACCTAAGCACCATCCACTTGATACTGTTTTAGTTCCATCTTACTTAATTTTTTTTTTTACTAAATTCTTTGAATAAATGACCAGAGCTTACCCTTTTTTTTGTATTTCTCAATCTAAAGTAGACTACTATAGGGGAGTCTGGGTTGCTCAGCCTATTAAGCCTCTGACTCTTGATTTTGGCTTAGGTCATAATCTCACGGTCCATGAACTCCAAGTCGAGCTCTGCATTCAGCATGGAGTCCACATATTTCTCTCTACCTGCTCCTCCTCACCGCTTGCTCACTTCCACACACTCCTTCTCTCTCAAATAAATAAATAAATAAAATACTTTAAAAAATTAAGTAGACTTCTATAATCAACAAACACATATTGCATCAATGGTTTAATACCTATATTGCCTGATTACAATATTGGAAAATGTTGAGGTGCATCAACTGTATCTCAGAGGTATTATGAAGTTTTCTTATTTTTCCTATTAAATCATAACTTAAGAGACTTGTGGAATAATGCAAAGAAAAATTTTTGGACCAGTAGAGTTTTTATTTCACTGGCATATGTTGACCCTAACACCAAGAGAATCAAGCAGCGATTTATGGGTATAAGTAATCATATATTATAAATACCAAATATTATAAGGATTTCTCTTCTTTTATCATCTATACTTTGTCCTTCAAACACCAATATTAAGAAAAGGAAGAAATCCCTGATAGAATCTTGTCAGGAACCTTGTCTCCTTTGATATTTTAGGATGAAAACCAAAGCTAATAGTTTGGACAGTGTTCTTTAAAGCAGCAAATTAAATGAATTTTACATAACAGGCAGCTGGTTTTTATCAGGGGACTAATGGAAGAGAGGTAGTGTTCTCAAGCAATCAATTGGAATAACAAAAAGGGAAAGGAAAAGCTATTATGCAAATATGTGGATAGGTACTGCTAATCTACTTTGAGGAGATTCAACACTGGATAAGAAAGGGCTATAGATTCAAACTTTCTCTGCCTGTGATCCAATTCTTTTCTTTTTTTTTTTTTTTAAGATTTATATACTATTTATTTGAGAGAGAGAGAGAGCATGGGGGAAAGAAGCAGAGGAAGAGGGAGAGAGAGAAGCTCAAGCAGACACCCTAATGAGCACAGAGCCCCAAGACCGGGGACTCCATCTCCAAACCCTGAGATCATGACCTCAGACAAAATCAAGAGACATTTAACTGACTGAGCCACCCAGGCACCCAATCCAATTCTATTTTAAAAGTAGGTATATGTATAATAAATATCATTTCATAACAAGGTAAAGCTTTATGAAAGATTATCTGTGACAATGCTAGGTGAAGTTGAAGTTGGTAAGTATATACTATTTCCCTGCCGTTGTGACCACTATACCCAGATTTTTCTAATGATTTCTCACAGTGGAAGTATTGAAAGTGACATTTAGGTCTGAAGCAAATTCTGGCATGCTGATATTTAAATGTTAAATTTTATACTTTGAAATTAAATAATATGTACATAAATAAAATATTATAAATAATATTAAATAATAAAATACCTCAGTGCTAAATCTATAGTTTGAATAGAAATTCAACTATTAAGTATTGTAGAATATCAAGGCCATAACAATATACAGTAGTAAAACAAGAAGATCTCAAAAAAAGGCATTTAATGATAATTAATTACTTGGCAACACAAAAATAATAAATAAAAGATGCCTATTTCTGGACCACCTGGATGGTCCCATCAGTTAAGCATCTGACTCTCAATATCAAGTCAGGTCATGATCTTGGGGTTGTGAGACTGAACCCCAGTCGGGTTCTGCACTCAGCAGGCAATCTGCTTGAGATTTTCTTCCTCTGCCCCTCCCCCTGCACATTCTTACTTTCTCTCAAAATAAGTGAATAAATAAAATCTTTTTTAAAAAGATGCCTATTTCTTAAAATATGACCCAGTAACATCAGTCTCATTGATTTACATTCCTAATTCTCTCACCCACAGTTCAATCAGTCTCCTGAGAAAATGCGTCATGTATGCAAATTCAGTTATTCCTTGTAAGGCTACCTAATTTTTATTATTCTACACAACTATCTTGACAGAAACATGAAGGAAGAAATGGATATGACTTCCAAAATCAATGAGCCATTAGAAATGGAGGTGATAGCCTGAATATAATGGCAGTTTAGGAAGAATGATTGAAACGAAGAAGTGTGCCCTGTGGATAGCACTACTGCTGCCTTTCAGAAAAGACCACCACTTCAATACACTAGTAGGAGTAATGGTTCTTAAAGTATTTTTTTAATATAAAAGGTACCATTATATTTTCTGTAAATTATCTTTGAATCTTCATAGAAATTTTATTGATTTTTTTTCAAAAGACTCTAAAGGTAATAAACTGAATAAGAAAAAAGAAATAAAGCATTCCATTGTTCCATGGCATTATTTCAAACTCAAATCAGTTCAGAAGCAACTGAAAGTTTCAATAGGGAAAAAAATAAAATAAAATTACCTGAGGTTGTGAGTTATTAGCACCAGTTACAGAAAATTCTATTGTTAAATTCTAATCTATAAGCATTCTAATAACATCTAATTATATAGAGAAGCTGAAAGTCTGATGACAATAATTATAGCAGAAAGCACAATATTGATATGCTCAGAACAGTGAAATAAGAACTGTAGAAACCACTTTCCCATTTTTATTAAATCATTTACCTTAAGGTGTACTGAATAAAAAGTGGGATAGTTCATCATGGTAAACAAGGAAGACCAGAATCTATGAAATAATTAGTGTAAAAAAGACAGTAATTCCAAATCCAAGTTGTTTTAAAATAGCCTATGCCACTACCAATTATAATTCTCTTAAGTATAAATAACCTATATTAAAGACTGAAAGCCCTTTGTATTCTACATTTAAAGACATATAAATATTTTTTAAAAAACTATGTCATGCTGTTATTATAAGGATTAAATAACCCACTAAAGTCTACAGAGAAATGTCTTACACATAACAAATAATTAATATCAGCTATTATATACATATATACATTAAAGTTGTTTTTATTGGGATCCCTGGGTGGCGCAGCGGTTTAGCGCCTGCCTTTGGCCCAGGGCGCGATCCTGAAGACCCCGGATCAAGTCCCACGTCGGGCTCCCGGTGCATGGAGCCTGCTTCTTCCTCTGCCTGTGTCTCTGCCTCAATCTCTCTCTCTCTCTGTGACTATCATACATAAATAAAAAATAAATAAATAAATAAAAATAAAGTTGTTCTTATTATTGGGAGTTTTTCTTGTGGCTTGTGTTATCATTTGAACTTATTGCCCCAAAAGGTTTACAATGCAATAAGGGAGTGTAAAACCTATTATATATTCATTAGGAGTTTAATGGCAATAAAAAAATGATATAATGCAATCTCTTTTCTCTCCTCTTTGTTAGATCACTAGTTTTATTTTTCCTGTTCTCCAATTATTTTGTCTCAGAAAAGAGGTGGCCCAATGTCTTTCTCAGACTAATCTTATCACCTATGTTTACAATTATAGCCTCCTACCTTTTTTGGATTATATTCCATTAATATTCTCAATTCTTCCTTGAATATTCAATTTCTCCCTCTTCATCCCTTGCCTTTATATGATGCATAGCCAAAATTGCTCATGTAAACTTGGATACAACTATAGCTATATAATATTTAGGAAAAGGAATAAGATGATCATGTTTTCCTTTTAGCTAGAGAATTTATTCGTTTATGGAAACTCTAAGAGAGAAACAGTCATATAAGGATGAACGCTGAAGAAAAAATTGTTATTAAATCTGTTTAAATAAAATTATAAAGATTTAACCATAATGACAGTGTGCCAGGTACAATTCTAAACACAAATGAGACAGTGACATAGAAGAAAGACTAGCCTGTTGAATGAAGTTTAAATTTTAGTGGGAAATAATTAAAATGATACAGGCAAGCAAGTAAGTACATGTAATTGAAATAGTGATAGATGTCTTAAAGAATACAGGATAACACAACATTTGGAAATGACATGAGTCAGAATATGAATACCTATAAGTTAAAGAATAAAATGGAACTTTTAAGAATGAACTACATTTGTGGCATTAGGAAAAATCCTGTTATCGGGTAACTGAAAGGAGTGGGTCAGTTATTTTGTGTTCCCTGAGGTTTTTCCTTTACTCTAAAATAATGATTACATGAAAAAATATGTAACTTGCAGAGGATTATGACCTAAGAAATTAATTTCATCACAACTTTTTTTTAGAGGACATATGCATAGAAGAGATATTAGAGTTACCTCTAAGTAAAATTACTGCGTGCTTGCTATGAGATAGTAATGAGAGGCATTTTGTATGATTTTTCTCTTCAAAACTATCTAATCAGGTAGGTGCTACTGTTTTGTTCCATTTATTAAAAAACTGAGCCTTTGGAAAGTGAAACCAAGCCCACAGCTAATGAGGATATAGAACCAGGATCAAACCAACCTTTCTCAGAGGTTAATGTCCATGGCCTGACTGACTACACTTTATATAGACTTATTGGAATGGATAAACACTTTCAAAGGATGTTTTAAAGTCAGTTCAAGCACTGCACAGGTGGTTGGACGGAAGTTCTGAAAGTGAGGGAGATAACACAATGTAGAGAATAAAATAAACAAAATAACACCTATTAATATAATAAGCACTAGGGTTTTCAAAACCATTTGAACTGAATTAAAGAATGGTATTATTAATTTATACTTTACTGTTTGTCCTTAACAAAATTACATAAACTTTCTCCTATGTCTTTTCATCTGGAGATAGTAATTAAAATATGCCTTGCATATATTGTACAAAATGAGATAACTTTCAATAAATTACTCACAGACTGATTATCCAAGGAAATTAAATAATATATATTTATTTAATAGTCATTATATATTTGTTAATCTATAATATGTATATTTATAATAAGCAAACATTTATTATATATCTATATTTATCGCATATCTAATATTTATTATACAATATTCATTTAATTATTATATATCCACTATATTTGTTATATATTTACTATATATAACATGGGGACAGATATGATCCCTGTTCTCTGGCAAGGTTAGGGTCTCAGGAAATGCTTAAAACCACTTTCAGTACTATCATCTGTGAACCTCTCTTTCCTATGAAACATATTCAGAAACATATTCAGATACATAGTTATATATACATGCAATGTTATGTTTACACTTCAGTCATGAGGAAAAATAACATATAACACCAGGCAGAATAACATTATTATTAAAATTAAGTGGAAACAATTTTCTCATGATGGGATTAAAATTCTCATGATGGCAGAGACTTGCCTTAAAAGCAAAAAAAAAAAAAAAAAAAGTTATTTCTACAAATTCCCATACCTAGTTGTTTGACCTACATATGGGAAGATAAAATGACGTTTTATTGATATAAAAATTAGTTGAAAATAAAGTACAGTGGCACCTGCACCTGAACACTCAAGTTCAGTCGTTGAGTGTCTGCCTCTGGCTCAGATCGTGATCCCAGGGTTCTGGAATCAAGTCCCGCACAGGGCTCCCTATAGGGAGCCCTTTCTCTCACCTATGTCTCTGTCTCTCTCTGTCTCTCATGAATAAAGAAATAAAATCTTAAAAAAAAGAAATAAAGAAAATAAAGTACAATAAACCAAAAGATGAATCAAGTAAGAATGTAAGAAAATAATTCTCATATAAAACTATAGTAGCAGAGACTAAGCCCACCTTAATATTCAGTCTCATTTCATTTCAGTTTATTTTTTTAGATTTTATTTACTCATAGAATCACAGAGAGAGAATGAGAGGCAGAGACACAGGCAGAGGGAGAAGCAGGCTCCATGCAGAGAGCCTGACGTGGGACTCAATCCAGGGTCTCCAGGATCATGCCTGGGCTGCAGGCGGCACTAAACCGCTGGGCCACCGAGGCTGCCCTCATTTCAGTTTTAAAAAATGTAGGCATATAGCAGAGTAACAAGTGTCCATATTTTAATATTCTTTGTTGTACTTTTTGAGGTTTTGTAAATTCTTGCCCAATAAGGTGTGATAAAAATGTTTAAAACAAAAAATAATAATATAGCAGCATAAAAATTAAGAACTTCATAAAATCAACTGAGTCTATACCTACATGTAGATGTGAGAGGTCTTGTGGAAATTGAGAATAAAATTATTTTAATTATTTTGATTTCATACTTGATAAATCTATAATCTGTAGATTATAGAGATTATATATAATTAATCTATAAATTAAATCTATAATCAAGTAAAATTAAAACCATTATTTATGCCACCCAAATAGAAACCTCTTGCTGCTCTTGCCTTGTCCATACCAACCAACCCTCTTGCGCTGTTACCTTATCCCCTTGCAAAGGACTGAGCTTTTAGAGCCAGAGTGTTCCATTTAACAGTTCCTGGGCCAAAGGAAGAAGTCCAGGCTTAGAAAGCTGGCCCAAACAGAGACAACTGGATCATTTCCAAAAATTTGGAATTGGTTTGAAGTCATGGATAGAACTGAGGATTATTTCGAGCTGGGTGAGCATAATAGGTCATGTGTGCACATGTGCATACAGAATTACAAAGAACAAGGTAGATGTGACACACATGTTCCCCATGAAAAGAAGAGAAACAAGCAAGACCATGACTCCTTGAAGAGGTTTTGAGAAATTAGGTGTTTTGGTTCCTAATATGAGTTCTTGTTTCTGTTCTGGTTCATGATTCCTAGATTTACTTTCCACTTTGATATTGTAATATAATCCTACATATTTATAAACAGCTGGCCAATCAAGCATACTCAAAGGAAATGGGAACCATTCTTGAATAAATAAATCCCTTCTGTTACTCACCCTAGAGAACTGCTACACATGCATGAATAACCTAGCTCACTTATGGTTGTTTTGGTGAATAGTTCTGTATTGCCTTGAGGTGACTCTACCTATAAAAACTAGATTTTCTATGACATTTCTTTGTATTTTTTATCATACTTTCCAAACAGAGGGTTAGGATAGAAGCAAGAACATGAACAGGATCAGAAATTTTTTAAAAAGTGACAGTGGCAAATATGTTAGGAAAAACTTCAATCTTTCTCCCACTGTGTCTTTACTTTCACACAGAACATTTCATGTCTGACACTTGTCACCAAATATATGAAGATTTTTCCCCCATCTAGAAATTCGCTGAGGCACCAGGTAAGTGTCCTACGATTTAACTCAATTCTGACACTATATACCTAGAGATAGTTTCAGATACTACAGGCTAGAGGCTCAGTCCCACAAGGCAAGACTCTCACTTCAGATGTCAAGTTACAAAAATTCAGTCCCCATGTTACCCATAGCTTCTGTCTGACTTGGCTACCAACTGGAGGTTCCCATAACCCACTCCTCAGGTTCAGTTAATTTGCAAGAGCACCCTCTTGGTGTGAATCTGTTTACCCACCTGGAAGCTCTCTGAACCCCATACTATTAAGATTTTTATAGGCATGACCAACTATTAACTCCACTTCCCAATCCCTTTCCCCTTGATAGAGAAGTTACCGGGCAGAGGAGGGGTGGGGAGAGCCTAAAATTCCAAGCTTCTAATCATGGCTTGGTCTTTCTAGTGTACTGAATAGCCCCCATCCAGACGCCCACCAAGAGTTGCATCATTAGAATAAAAGATGCTCTTAGTGTTCTTACCAATTAGCAAATTTCATGAGTTTTAAGAGCTCTGTGCCAGGAGGCTGAGACCAATGTATATATTTTTTGTCATCTCACTGCAAGGAACTGAAGTTCCTTACAAACTGAAATGATTACCAGAGTGGGACTGCCAGAGCAATTAAGTTTTAAGAAGAGGGATCATGGTTAGAGAAATATGTGGTTGAAATCAAGCTTTTTTAAGGTTTGTAGCTGTTGATGATTGTAAGAAATCTACTATGACTAAGAAATGGGGGTAAAAAACTCAAAGAAGGCAAACTCTGACCTTTGGTTAGAACAGAAGTTTGAAGAAACTTTAAACAAATTGAATAAACTTACAGTGTCATAGATTTAAAAAAAAGAAAATTAAAGAGCTAAAGACACAAAGATACATAAATGAACTAAATTTCAAAGTAGGATGTGCCCTCAAAGAAAAGACCAACAGCTGTTCTACTCTCTGGTGAAGTGGTGGGCAATTAAGAAATCTGACAGAAATGGGACTAAGGAGAAACGAACTGTTAATTAAGTATCTTTTTATCAGTCATGTGTGGGCTTGTGTAACAGATTAGGATGCCAAGGAGGTCCAGTCAGAGTGCAAGTCAGTATCTTTCCACCAATTTACTCCTAATTCACTTCAGTGAGTGCATGGGACATTATATCAAAGGCTGGAATTTTAGAGATATATCAAAATGTGATTTTAGTTAAATGAAAATAAAACATAGGGAAACATGTAGTCTATGATTCTATTTTTGGAAATCACAAAAGTCTTTATTTGCATCATGAAAAAATATTGAAACTCTACACTGGGTTGTTATCGTGAGGTTAAGAGCATGCATAATGGGATCTAAGATGCAAGAACTGGGAGTCTTGAAAAAATATACACATACATCATATTATTTATCTTTCATCATCTATCTAAACCACACTCATATTGTCTCACAGTAAGTTCATCCTATCTCAAGTATGAAAATATGTATATGCGTATAAATATACAAAGTATCTCGTTCTATTCTAATAACCATCACCTCCACACTATTTTTATAATCTGCTAAAACTCAAGATCTTTGTATATTCTTTTTCCTCCGTCTGAAAGTTTTTTAATTCCCCGATGGCCACATGATTTCTTCCTACTGAATCTGCTTTCCTAACACCTTCTCTATCCCCCTTTAAAAAAAAATTATAGTATTTATCACCATGTTAAATATCATATACGTAACTAGTATATGCTTATTATTAGTCTTTTCCTCACTGGAATATGGCTCAATAAGACCAAGCATTTTTGTCTAAATGGTTTACCACTGTTGCACCAGAACTTAATCACAACACACAGCAAAACTGAGCATGGAATTTTGGGCATGACATGCTCAAAAGTAGTATTAAACAAAATGACCTTTAATAGACTTTACAATTTGAACCATTTCTTTTTTTGAAAAGGCTTATTGAGATTAAATTTCATATCATAAAATTCATCCATTTTGGTCAAATTTATGAATTTTTTACAAACTCATGTAATCATGTAACCAATAACACAATCAGGATATAGAACAATTACCTCTTGAAAATTTTTGATGAATTTCCTCTTCTTATCCCCAACTGTAAGCAAGCATTGATTTGTTTTGTTCTTATAATTGTCGTTTCCAGAATATCATATAAATATAACCACTCAGCACATGCTCTTGATAGTAATCTAGGCCACTCCATTTTTTTTTTAAATACTAAGTAATATTTCACTACAATTAGGTTATCCATTAACTTGCTGACATTTGTTTAGACTTTTGGCAATTATGAATTAAACTACTATACACATTCACATACAAAGTTCTATATCAGCATATGCTTTCATTTAGATCAAGTAATACATAGAAGTAGAATGACTATCTCATATGTATATGCATAACTGTATTAGAAACTTTACAAAGTGATTCTTTGATTTTAAACTCCTGTCATCAATGTATGAATATCGTAATTACTCCACAATTTCATACTCTTGTGGTACTGTCCATTTTTCATATTAATCATTCCAGTTGTTCTTCAGTGTTATAACAATGTGGTTTTTATTTGCTTTTTCTCTAATGACTAATACTAAGCATGTTATTATGTGTTTATCCTCACATATCTTCATTTGTTTAAAATTTTGTCTCAATTTTATTAGAGTATGTTTTCTTATTGTTAAATTATGAAATTTCTTTACATATTATGAGTAGCGTTCCTTTGCAAATATTTATTTACTTTGCAAATATATTTTTGCGTATTCTGTAATATTTTTATTTTCTTTCAGAAAGCTAAATGTTTTTAAAGTGTTGGTGATGTCCATTTTATCAGTTTATTTATTTTGTATTTAAATTTTTCTGTAAGCCATTCTAAAAAATTATCCTCAACTTGATAAATGATAACAATAAAAATAGAACAGTGAATATCATATTTTACAGTGAAAGATAGAATTCCCCTTTCCCACAATTGGAAACAAGACAATGGCATCCACACTCACCTTCCCACTCAATAGCAATGACGTGTTGTGACAAATAAGATCTAAATACATTGAGAGCAATACAGTATTCGTTAGTTGGAAAACTCATTATTGGCAAGGTCTCAATTCTTCCCCAATTAATCTCAACTGAAATATCAGAAGAAATGCTTATAGAAATTTACAAGTTAATCTAAAATTAAGGGAAAATACAAAGGACCTAGAATTGCCAAAATAATTCCAAAAAAGAAAAATAAAGTTGATGTCTCATAGTGTTTGATTTTAAAATGTACTTTACAACCATAATTACTAAGACAGTATAGTAATGATGAAAGGACAGCCACATAAATCAAGTAATTAGCCAAGGAGAACCTAAAAATAGGCCTACATTCACCTTGTAAATTGGTTTTGTAAAATACAAAGGCAATTTGATGGAGAAAAGGACACTTGATTCAACAACTGAACATACATATGGAAAGAAATGAACTTAACTTATACCTTACAATGTATAAAATATATACAATCTAAACTAATCATAGATCTA
This sequence comes from Vulpes lagopus, assembly GCF_018345385.1. Classification (NCBI taxonomy): domain Eukaryota; kingdom Metazoa; phylum Chordata; class Mammalia; order Carnivora; family Canidae; genus Vulpes; species Vulpes lagopus. The sequence continues at coordinate 41,715,425 of NC_054839.1, forward strand.
AATGCAATACCTAAAATATAGCACTTTTTAGAGAAAACATAAGAGAATATCTTAGTGACCTTGTATTGGACTTCCTGAAATTACTTTAAATCAAGACAGAGTCCTCAGTGTCACTTTGCCTCTTTTCTTATTACTGGGGGACAGTTTTTGTCCTTTATCTACCTTGACTTTGTGACCAAGTCTTCAGAGCACCAGACCTTCACTTAATAAAGAGATTATTTGCCAGGCATCCAATATGAGTTGCATTTTATGATTATAGATGTTAAAGTCAGTATATGGAAACATATTCACATATACTTAAAATTATAAATAACCCTTCAGTCATCCATACAAAATATACCATCAAACATATTGTCTCACAGTAAGTTCAAGACAGTTTATTTCTTCATGTAAGAACATATGCTTCTCAGTTCATATTTGCTTTGGAGGCTTACTGTAAGAGGGAATCTACGGCAATATTTAAATTTTTATTTTGTTCCTTCAAACTTATTTTTTTCTTCCCTTTCTGCCAGACAAGAGTAATTGAATTTGCATATGTTAAATACACAAATGATATCACCCCACTAGTTTGTATTGCGCTCCACTTACAGTCAATGTGTTCTTAATCTTATAGGAATAGGACACCAATCGCTGGATTCAAATGCATTGTTTATCTTCTATCACTTTATATGCCACTACCCCTCCAATGGAAACCTTTCAAAGTGTATTTGTAAGAAATATAAGCTTACAATGTATCCTGTGTATGTGGAAGGGGAAAAATATGAGTTTCTAATAATCGTGGGAAATGCTTTTACTGAATACTTTCTCTTAGAATTTACAAAGCACAACATATTAAAAATTCTATGAAGTCCTCCATTAATAAGCAGATAATTTTGTATAGTTCACTTTCAAAACTTATTTGACTTTTGAAATATAGAGTAAGGCTAAAAAACTTAAACTACTTGATTTCAAGTTTGAGTGAAATGCTACAGTAATCAAAATGGTATAGAATTAACAGGAAGGTGGGACATCTGGGTAGCTCAGCAGTTGAGTGTCTCCCTTTGGCTTAGGGTATGATCCCAGGGTCCGGGATTGAGCCCCGCATCAGGCTCCTTGCAGGGAGCCTGCTTCTCCCTCTTCCTATGTCTCTGCCTCTCTCTCTGTGTCTCTCATAAATAAATAAATAAATAAATAAATAAATAAATAAATAAATAAATAAAAATTTTTAAAAAAGAATTAACATGAAGGTAATCATGTAGGTCAAAACAAAGAGAGTCTACAAACAGAAACACATCTGCAACAACTAATTTTTACAAATATGCCAAGGAAAGTTATTGGAGAAAGTATAGTCTTTAAAAAAAAAAATAATGCTGTATGGAATTCAAAGATAATCCTCAACCCTTACCTCACACTGTGCCCAAAACTTAACTTGAAGTAAATAAAAAATGGAAAAATAAAAGCAAAAAATAACATAAACAGGCTGGTGATTGACTAAAGGTAGAAAGACTGACAGCAAAGCATCACAAGGAACTTTCTGAGGCAAGGAAATGTTGACTATATTGATTATGGTGGTGGTTTCATTAAAGAGATAGTATCAAGATTTATTAAACTAAACACATTTGGGTATGTGTGTATATGTATACATAATCAATAAAGTCAATAAAGTCTATTTAAAATGAAATAAAATGTATTGGCCACTTCTTTCCACTTAGTGTCTAGTAGCATATGGAGAAAAAATAGTAAAATATATATTTAAAAAACAGTATTTTTATGCTCTTTTTGCAGCCAAAAGTAAGGCTTCAAACCTCAGAATCCAATTCAAATATTGTGACTGTCCACTGAAGAATAATTCCTACTACATAGTTTTCCCACATTCCAACTCACATGCTTAAATGTGACATTTTATATGTTGGGTATGTTTGCATATAGTTTATTTCCTCAACCTCTCAGCAACTTCCCCATATGAGTAAGAAATCTAGAGAGTCATATAATTTGTCAAACCAACTCATATTACCATTAAACACTATATATCAAATCCTTTACAATATTTACATGCACCTAGATGCAATCTATCCAATTGGCTGGCCTAAGAAAAATTATTTGGGCAAATCCACAGTAAAATGCTAAAGTCCTGTCTGGTTCTCAGGTACAGCTCACTGTCAGCACAACTTTGACCTAACAGCTTAGTGAGATCTCACCAGAGTCAAACCACGCTCCTGTTCAGCTTTTCAATCATGCCCTCACTAACCCTGGCCAATATGACCCAATTTCTTCTTTACAGCATTATAGAATTTTGAGCCATGATTTTTCCACTTCAACTAGTATTGAGTCTCAGATAAAGTTTTCAAGGGATCACCACAAACAATTTTATTTAGCTTATGAAGGTTCAAGAGTCATGAGGTGATTTCTCACTCTACTGAATCTGTTCTTAGCCAGCCTTAAAGAGTTAGCCATAAAACAGAGTTGAATTTCCTTGTTAAAAATTATTTTTCTCACTGAAGTTCAAGAAAAAAGAAAAACCTAAGACTGAAGCCATGTTTGTAAGTTTGAAAGATTGTTTATAAGAAAGGATTTTATTATTTCCTGCACTAGCAGGCCACAGCCGCCTATTATGAAGTCCAACAGTACATTTCTATTAGTACCATAATATCTAAGTCACACAAAGTAACTTTAAAAATAATTTGTAACACATTCTGTTAAAAGAAATAGCATAAAGAATATTTGCTATATGTTTCCATGGGAACTAATGCACTTACACAAAAATGCCATGCCTGTTATTTCTCAATAAAATGTCTCTGATTTATATTTGATTGTCTCAACATTAAAGGAAGCTGGGGAACTTTAAAACTCAAAAAATGTCTCAAAATTAGAATTTAGACAAAAAGGCTATTATGAATTTTTTAGAGCTGACATGGATGATGCACATCCCTTCCTCATTCAATATGATACCTCATCTTTAATTGAAAAGTTCTTGTTAAAATCTGGTATAATCTTATGAATGTATTTTTCAAAATCGTATATGATAAAGGACATTTTATAGAAATGAGATTATTTGGGTCACTATAAAATAGTTATTAGAAAAAAACTATACAAAAAAGTATGACACATATATTCTTGAAATATAATTCTGAAGTTAAAGTTAATCACTCATATAAGATATGTGAATAAATTTGGGATGCTGAGCTCTTTATTATTCTTAAAGCTCAACACTAAGCTGAGTGATGTTTTCTGGCTGACTAAATAGACTATTTGCTGTATGATTTTCAAAGTAAATTTACAGGCTTAGATAACCTTTATTGAACCTCAGCAACAAATTCTCTTCCCACAAAGTCTGAGTTAATCTAATTGAATCTCTGAAATTCCCATAGAAACAGAGAGGCATATTTTGAATGAATAAAATAAATATTTTATTTACTTAATTAGTTTTTTTAACTTTCAGACATAGTCTGTTTTAATTAATATTCACTTCATAGTTTGATTATCAGTATGAGAACTCAATCATGAGGAAAAATGCCACAGAAAGGCTCCTGAAGTATTTTTCTCTTTCTCTTCATTATATTTTTATTTATTTCATTTTATTTTAATTCCAGTACAGTTAACATCCAATGTTATATGAGTTTGGGGTATACAATACAGTGATTTTCTCTTCTTTTTAAATTTTCAAATAGAGGGTAATTCAATCATTGTAGGGAAAATACAAACTTTCACATCCTTTTAAATATATCCTACAAAGGATCATATATTGCATAAAAATTCAGAGAAGAAAAAATTACTACGCTGTAGCCCTGCTTTAAAATAAGGGTTGGGGACAGCTGGGTGACTCAGTCAGTTAAGCTTCTGACTCTTGATTTTGCCTCAGCATGCCATCTCAGAGTTGTGAGATCAAGCCCTGCATCAGGTTCTGTGCTCAGTGGGGAGTCTGCTGGGGTTTCTCCCTCAGCCTCTCCCTCAATCCCTCTCCCTGCCTCTCAAATAAATAAATCTTTAAAATTAATTAATTAATTAAAATAATAATATACTTTCTGACCAATTGGTTATTGTGAAACCTGAATTTCACAATTTAAAAACACAAAGTACTTACAGATAAACGGATGAATTTTACCTTTAAAATATATTTTTTTTAATTTTTATTTATTTATGATAGTCAGAGAGAGAGAGAGAGAGGCAGAGACACAGGCAGAGGGAGAAGCAGGCTCCATGCACTGGGAGCCCCACGTGGGATTCGATCCCGGGTCTCCAGGATCGTGCCCTGGGCCAAAGGCAGGCGCCAAACCGCTGCGCCACCCAGGGATCCCACCTTTAAAATATTTAAATCAGGAAAGTTTGTTAGGATATTTTCCGTAGAACCTGAAGCTCTAATTTGACTTGTAATGTATGTATTACTAGAATAGGAAAATATATGCCATAGTATTTAGGCTTCAAATTTGTCTTTTAGACTGTTGGAAAAACTGATTACTAAGGTAAACAAAATATTCAAACTGCATTCATTAGTACTTCCATTAAGTCTGTCATCAGCCACATATGCACTTAATTCAGTTCAAAATTACATGGCCAAAACTTCACTTCTTAAAATACAAATTCCACAATAAAGGTGGCAGAGAACATAATAAATCTAGTATTTGTGTATTTGTAAGATTTTGCTTAAAATCATTTTTATAAAAACAAATATATATATATAAACAAATACATATATACCCAAGATTATACACATGTAGACTCATGTTTATATATATAAACAAATATATATATATATATACCCAAGATTATACATTTTCCTTAAAATCATTTTTATAAAAACAAATATATATATATATAAACAAATATATATATATATATATACCCAAGATTATACACATGTAGACACATGTTTATATATATATAAACAAATATATATATATATATATACCCAAGATTATACACATGTAGACTCACCCTAGAATAAATGAGCACTCTTTTTGTACTCATCTCCGACTTAATGCAACTAGCACTATTTATTTGGGAACTGTTTATAATAGAACTTATGTGAGTATAATAGCCTATAGAAGGTAGAGTAGAATTTGATAATCTTTGCCTTGTGAAATGTGAAAATATGATTTTTAAATAATCCATTTGTATGCTAAATCAAAATATCAGCTTATCCTCCCTTCCCTTTATCTCCCTTACAGCCTTTATTTAGTAAACCCATTCATGGAATCACACGAAAGGGAAAGACTGACAACTTGGATGGGAGAAAACAGTAGCAGAAAAGTAAAAAAGGCCAAGGGGGAAAAGAAAGCCAAATGAGAACATGTTTTAAGACAGACTACAACAGGTAAAAGTATATAAAGGTAGAACATTAGATGGAGGAGCTGTCCACAGAATGGCAAATTAAAAGCACTGCATCCACTGGATGAGTGTGTAGAATAAACTACATAGAAAAGTCATTCTTAATGGTCCAATTATGTTAGCATTCTATTGATATAGTAATACACTATACTACACCAATCACTGATTACTATTGTCTTCATGCTTTACCAGCTAATAGTAAGACAGTACAAAAAAAAAAAAACTATGTAAAGTTTTCCCCTTGATTCGGAAATTAACACTAAATTTTTAATTTTCTACTAAAAAGTTATTTTAAGGTAAACATACATTTATAAAATAAGGAAAATAATATGATAAAATAATGAATCGTCTAAATGGTAAAATACAAGTACCCATAGCTTTTTATTTAATATAAATGAGATAAAACGTGTTTCTTTTTTCCCCAAAAAACATAATCAACAGAGTCATCAATAATTATTCCCATTTTCTGAAACAATGATTACATGTTGGCCTGTTCTTTCTCACAAAACTTATTTCAAGTAAGAAATTATGAATTGAATTTTTTTTTCTGGTATGGTTTATTTTGGAATTCCACACATTATTTATACAACTACCAAAGTGTAACTAAGATCCGATGCATAAGAAAGAATATCCTTAAGTATGCAGTAAGAGTTGTAAAACAGAAACATTTTAGTTATAGTAAAAAGACACACAACAAATTAGAAAGATTGTTCAGGAAGAAAGTAGCAGAAAAATTGCTATTCTCCATATACTCCTTAGTAACAGAATCTTGGTTTTTTAGCTAAACACATTGCTGGACACCCTGAAGGCCACATTTCCCAGCTCCCTTGGTAGCTCAGAGTGGCCTTCTGACTAAGTTCTAGATAATGAGATATACCAGGAAATATATTAGGACAGTGACTTTGTTGAAAGGTGCTATTTTTTTTTCATTCTCCTTTTTCTTTCTACTTCAAATACAGAAATCATGAGGTTCTGGTAGCCATCTTATATGTTAGAGGAAATCAGATTGATTCTAGGGCTGTGGAGCAAAGAAAATGCACAACACACAGGAGCCTGCTTCCCTGATAACTGGTAACTGTAGAACTACCAGATTAGCCTCAAAGTGCCTATCATCAGCATTATTTTAGATAAGATTATTAACTCTTCTGTGTTTAAGCCACTGTAGTAAGATCTTTGTTTTCTGCAGGTGAACACAGTAACGACTTTACATGGTAAAGAAAGGTCAATAATATAACCTGGAATCTCTGATTATAAATAATGCAGACATAGAGGCAGTTGGCTGGCTCAGTCAGTAGAGTATGCAAATGCTTTTCTTTCTTTCTTTCTTCTTTCTTTCTTTCTTTCTTTCTTTCTTTCTTTCTTTCTTTCTTTCTTTCTTTCTTCTTTCTTTCTTTCTTTCTTTCTTTCTTTCTTTCTCTTTCTTTCTTTCTCTTTCTTTCTTCTTTCTTTCTTTCTTTCTTTCTTTCTTTCTTTCTTTTTTTTTTGTTTTTTGCATGCTATTCTTGATCTTAGGGTTGAAAGGTTAAGTTGCACCTTGGTGTAGAGATTATGTAAAAATAAAATCTTTAAAGAAAATAAAATAATGTAAAGCTATAGTATCAACTCATAACTGTAAGAATGAATGTTAACAAAAATACAAGAAAAACAAGTGTCGATAAAGATGTAAAGAAAAGAGAACCTTGTACACTGTTGTCTGGAATGCAGAATTGGTGAAGCCACTATGGAAAAGAGGATGGACCTCCAACAACAACAACAACAACAACAACAACAACAAAACCTATTATATGATCCAACAATTCTACTACTGGGTACTTATCCAAAGAAAACAAAAACACTAATTCAAAAATATATGAACCTCTATGTTCATTGAAACATTATTTATGGGGCTCCTGGGTGGCTCAGTCAGTTAAGTGTCTGCCTTCAACTCAGGTCATGAACTCAGGGTCCTGGGATTGAGCCCTGTGTCAGGCTCTCTGCCCAATGGGGAGTTTGCCTCTCCCTCTCCTTCTGCCCCTCCTCCCTGCTCATGCATGCCCTCTCTCCATCTCTCTGTCTCTCTCTCTCAAATTAATTAATAAGAAGCGTTATTTACAAAAGTCAAGAATAGAAATAACCTAAATGTCCATCAATAGATGAATGGATAAAGAAAATGTGATATACATACAGACACACACACATAAACACATACACCGAAATATTATTTTACAATAAAAAAAAAAAAGGAAATCCTGCTATTAGTGACAATATGAATGGATCTTAAGGGCACTATGCTGATTGAAATTAGTAGATCAGAAAAAGATAAGTATTTATCTTTAAGTATTTACTTATCTTTAAGTATTTATCTCACTTATATGTGGATCTCACTTATATGTGCACTCTTAAGAACAACAACAAACAAGCTCACAGAGAACAAATTGGTGGTTCCCAGAGAAAGACAACAGAATTGGGATGAGCCAAATGAGCAAATAAGAGCCAAAAGGTACAATCTTCCAGTAACAAAATAAGTAGTCATGGAGATGTAATGTCAGCATGGTGACTACAGTTAATAATACTATATTGCCTATTTGAAAGTTACTAAGACAACAGAACTTAAAAATTCTTATCACAAGAAAAAACTTTTTTAACTGTGTATAGTGATGAATGTTAACTAGATTTGTTGTGATCATTTTGCTATATAAACAAATGTGGAATCATGTGGTTCAGCTGAAAAAAATACATGGTATTTCAATGATACCTCAAAAAAAAAAATAGAAACTGTCTCTGGAAAAACAAAGGAATTTAGTGAAAGAATACTCCTTGGCAGCTCAGCAAATCAAAAGAAAAGATAAAATTAAGACTTAAAAAACAGTTGCAAAAACTTATGGAGAATCTCTTCTAAGCTACTATCATTGGTTCTATTTAGCTCCAAAGTATATGCAATCTGTGATACTCCACATTCAAATACTCAGAAGTGGAAACTAAGTAGATTGAATCACAGTTCATTCTTTAGTAAAGGCAAATTGGTGGTACTTGAGGCACGGTGACTGATGGTCTCAATATGACTTCATGGAATGTTAAAAATGTAGCTCCCATGATGTTGTTATTAACGTAAGAACAGAGCGTATATAAAGGGGGGAAAGAGAGTAAGTTTCACTCCTCATATAAAAAGACTTTCAAATACATATGCAATTTTTAGATGCAATTAAAATGTCCCTATCTTGTTAGATTCTGTTTCATGGAGTTCTTTCTCTCTCTCTCTCTCACAAACACACACACACACACACACACACACACACACACACACACACACTATTTCCTTCTCTAAAAATAAGCAATCCAAAGTCATTCTCTGTGATGGTATCCAGCTTCAAACACAAGGTCTCTGAAAGCTACCTATTCATTTTTCTTAATTTACAATATTTGGAAAACTGCAGACTAAGTTTAACCATACCAAACACCATATATAATTAATATGGAAGGATAAATTTTTTTCTAATTTTCAGTTATAATCCATATGAAGCTAGAAATAAAGATAATTCTAAATTGTGTAACTATTTACAATGTTATAGTCAATAACTATGACTTCCCCTCCTGTTACCTATCTGTTCAAGTTAAAATTCTTTATCTAAGAGTACTTTCCGAAGTTTTCTATCTGAGGTTTTGGAATTACTGCAAGCTTAGTTTTTAATAAAATCTCAATGAGCATGTTATTCTACTAGATATTCCTCCAGGTTCTATTCTCTTTCCTGCCACCACTGTGTAGCAACCATGCTATTTCTCTTCAAAAAAGCATGACCATCACTTTAGCCTGTCTCCCTATCCTCTCTTTCCTCACTTCCCTCTTGGCAATAGTTGTCTGAAATGCCAGGCAGCAATCTCAGCCACTTTATCAGGCTTCTAATTATATTCTTTGGTGAATGTTTTTCTCACAATTTGATTGTGAACACCCCCGAAAAAACTTGAGGTCAGAGTCATGAAGGTTATAGACAAAATTTTTAAGTGAGTCATTTAATATATTCTTGCAAAAATTCACCCACACTTCTAGTTTTGGGTCACTATAAATACACACATGTACAAGCAAATACACACACATACATATCCACCCAGACAATCAGAGAGACAGTGTCATATATTGTTCACTGGATCAAAAGATTTGTATCATTCAGCAAGAGAAAATAATTATCAATATCATGACCATTTATTCCCCCAAAGGGTTAGATACTAATGAAGTAATGCCATTATTTCATGTAAGCATCACATGGGAGTATCACTGAGGTTAGACATATGATTGACAGCTGGATGATAGCATAAACAAGTAGGCTGGGACAGTGTGGTTTACCATAGTCTTGTTTTTGTTTTGGATCTGTGAATATATACCACTTGCACTTGATGATGGAATACTACTAAATAAGCTCAGCTGATAAATAGCAGACAGTACTTAATTCACAAAGTCAGCTAAAGCTGCATGGTTCCCAAGGTTCCTATTGCTAATAATTTAATATCCAGCAAATGGACAATGAATAAGAGCTAGACAGTTGATATCATCTACTTAGCCTCAAAAACCCATAGAGACTTACTGATGTGTATGCTTCCCATTACTGGATATTAACTGTTCGCCAAGTATGTTTTCCACAGCATATTCCATGTTATTTGCTCTGAGAAGGCTACATCCATACAACAAAGACCACATAGCTTCTATCAAGCTGACATCTTCCATTAGGTATAGCTACTATCTCTGGATTTCTACAGCTGTTTTTCACTTTTATTCCTTTTGATGTAGAAACTCCCTCTCTTTGCTACCCTACGATGCCTCCATACTCTGTTGGTTTTTCTTTTCCATGACTTCCAAAGATCTATAAATAGTTCCCTTATTAACCACTACTATGTCACCCCACTCCTGGGGGGCTTGAACTTGCTGCTCCCTGATCTTCAGGTTTTCCCACAGTCCACTAAAAAGTTTTTAATGAGGTGTCCCATGATGATGATCTGCAGAAATGATGACTTATCAAATGTCATTTAAGACCATAATATGACACAAAAATGGAGTATCATCTATTCTTACAGCAGGAATGCAAAGACTTAATTCCTCGTGATCTGTACTTACGAGAATAGACAAGTTTTTAAGAAAGGAAAAAAAGAAACAAGCTTGTAGGCACATAAGTCCCTCCCAATGCCAGAGGTTTATCACATTATCCAAGAAAAGAGACTATATCTTAAAAAGAAGCTATAATTGCAGTCACTACCCAACTAATATCCTTATAATCTATTGTCAGTTTCTAAAACCTATCAGATTGCTACATAGGTCAAACTAGGAAAATTAATGGGTACATGATAAATATCTCTATAGCTGTATTACTCAAAATTTTGATTATTAATCTCCATGATTCCCAAAGGGATGCATTATTCTATTTGGATTGCTTTTATTAATAGGAAGATTTATAGCTATTTCCACTTGGCTCCTCCTGAGAATGTGGAAATTATTCTAGATTCTAAGACTTACTTAAAATTGGCAATCAGGAAAAGATAAAATAGCCAGGTTTTGGTATGAAATCTATAACAATTATGATTAAATTTAGCTGCTATACTAACAACAATAAAATGAACAATAAAATAAAAACTCAGGGGCACCTGAGTGGCTTAGTTGACTGAGTGACCAGGTCTTGGTTTCTGCTCAGGTTGTGATCTCATGGGTTATGGGACTGGCCCCAAATTACCTTCATGCTCAGTGGGGAGTCTGCTTGAGGATTCTCTCCCTTTCCCCCTCTCCAATTCATGGGCTTGCTCACATGTTCTCTCTCTTTCAAATAAATAAATACATATTTTAAAATAATAAATAAAAACAAACTTTAAGTAAGATGAAAATTTTACTTCACTCTTTCCTTCTTACAAAAATTCAGAAAGTAGACCATCAATTGAGAGTTTAACTGTTTCATAGTCGTCATGGACCCAACATATTTCTCCTCTATCATTCCTGCACTGACTCCCTTCCTTCTTCTATCTGCTATAGGCTATAGGATTTCTAGAAACACTGCTGAGTTGGCACACCTCACACTGAATTGTGATTAATCTCACACTCTTTAACAAACAGAAAAACTTAATGAATTATCTATCTTAATGAGTTATTCTAACTACCTCCAAGCCACTTTATGATGGTTTTCCATAATGAAGTTTGCTAACTAATGTGCTTTTATAAAGCATTTTATGCTTAAACAAGATAGAGTGGGGACACCTGGGTGGCTCAGCAGTTGAGCTTCTGCCTTCAGCTCAACTGAAGGGCATGATCTTGCAGTCCCGGGATGGAGTCCCGCATCAGGTTCCCCGCAAAGAGCCTGCGTCTCTCTCTGCCTCTCTCTCTCGTCTGTCATGAATAAATAAGTAAAATCTTTGAAAAATAAATAAATAAAATACAAGATGAAGTGGAATTTTTAATTTACCTCTGGGAATTCTACCATTACACAAAACACCAAAACTAGCAAAGATTTTGGCAAAATTCTAAAATCAATTTCCATTACAACTGTAGATATAAACAACTAAAGAAAAAATTATTACATCAACAGAATCATTAAAATGCCAAGTATTGTTCAAACTTCAAGGACTATAAGAAGGCTCAATAGTGGAAAACATATTTTAAAATTCATTATATTAAAAGAATCATATAAAAGAATATTAAAAAGACAGCAAAATCAGGAAAATTGAAAATAGGAAGTTAATGTAGAAAATTACTGAAACCAAGATAATTCTTGAAAGGGCCAATAAAATTGATAAGCTTCTGGCCAGACTAATTAAGAAAAAAAATTGAGTATACAAATTACTAACATTAGAAATGAAAGAAAGGACATCACTACAGATCTCAGGGAAATTAAAAGGCTAATAAAGAATACTATGAAAAATTCTATGCCTACATATTTGATAACCTACATCAAATGTAACAACAATTCTTTGAAAAACACAACTGGCAAAAATCCACACAAGAAGACATACATGCAATAAACTTATGTAGATTAATGACATTGAATCAGTAACTAAAAACCTTCCAAAAAAAAAAATGCCCAGTTAGTTTTATGGTGAAATCTATTAAATTTAAGGAAGAAATTATGCTAATCCTCTATAATTTTTTATAATAAATTTATTTTTTATTGGTGTTCAATTTGCCAACATACAGAATAACACCCAGTGCTCATCCTGTCATGTGCCCCCCTCAGTGCCCGTCACCCATTCAACCCCACCTCCCGCCCTCCTCCCCTTCCACCACCCCTAGTTCATTTCCCAGAGTTAGGAGTCTTTATGTTGTCTCCCTTCGTGATATTTCCCACACATTTCTTCTCCCTTCCCTTATATTCCCTTTCACTATTATTCATATACCCCAAATGAATGAGAACCTATAATGTTTGTCCTTCTCCGATTGACTTACTTCACTCAGCATAATACCCTCCAGTTCCATCCACGTTGAAGCAAATGGTGGGTATTTGTCGTTTCTAATGGCTGAGGAATATTCCATTGTATACATAAACCACATCTTCTTTATCCATTCATCTTTCGATGGACACCGAGGCTCCTTCCACAGTTTGGCTATTGTGGCCATTGCTGATAGAAACATCGGGGTGCAGGTGTCCCGACGTTTCATTGCATCTGAACCCTTTGGGGTAAATCCCCAACAGTGCAATTGCTGGGTCGTAGGGCAGGTCTATTTTTAACTCTTTGAGGAACCTCCACACGGTTTTCTAGAGTGGCTGCACCAGTTCACATTCCCACCAACAGTGCAGGAGGGTTCCCTTTTCTCCGCATCCTCTCCAACATTTGTGGTTTCCTGCCTTGTTAATTTTCCACATTCTCACTGGTGCGAGGTGGTATCATATTGTGGCTTTGATTTGTATTTCCCTGATGGCAAGTGATGCAGAGCATTTTCTCATGTGCATGTTGGCCATGTCCATGTCTTCTCCTGTGAGATTTCTCTTCATGTCTTTTGCCCATTTCATGATTGGATTGTTTGTTTCTTTGGTGTTGAGTTTAATAAGTTCTTTATAGATCTTGGAAACTAGCCCTTTATCTGATACGTCATTTGCAAATATCTTCTCCCATTCTGTAGGTTGTCTTTTAGTTTTGTTGACTGTATCCTTTCCTGTGCAAAAGCTTCTTATCTTGATGAAGTCCCAATACTTCATTTTTGCTTTTGTTTCTTTTGCCTTTGTGGATGTATCTTGCAAGAAGTTACTGTGGCCAAGTTCAAAAAGGGTGTTGCCTGTGTTCTCCTCTAGGATTTTGATGGAATCTTGTCTCACATTTAGATCTTTCATCCATTTTGAGCTTATCTTTGTGTATGGTGAAAGAGAGTGGTCTAGTCTCATTCTTCTGCATGTGAACGTCCAATTTTCCCAGCACCATTTATTGAAGAGACTGTCTTTCTTCCAGTGGATAGTCTTTCCTCCTTTATCAAATATTAGTTGACCCTAAAGTTGAGGGTCCACTTCTGAGTTCTCTATTCTGTTCCATGGATCTATGTGTCTGTTTTTGTGCCAGTACCACACTGTCTTGATGACCACAGCTTTGTAGTACAACCTGAAATCTGGCATTGTGATGCCCCCAGCTATGGTTTTCTTTTTTAAAATTCCCCTGGCTATTCGGGGTCTTTTCTGATTCCACATAAATCATAAAATAATTTGTTCTAACTCTCTGAAGAAAGTCCATGGTATTTTGATAGGGATTGCATTAAACGTGTAAATTGCCCTGGGTAACATTGACATTTTCACAATATTAATTCTGCCAATCCATGAGCATGGAATATTTTTCCATCTCTTTGTGTATCCCTCAATTACTTTCAGAAGTGATCTATATTTTTTAGGGTATAGATCCTTTACCTCTTTGGTTAGGTTTATTCCTAGGTATCTTATGCTTTTGGGTGCAATTGTAAATGGGATTGACTCCTTAATTTCTCTTTCTTCAGTTTCATTGTTAGTGTATAGAAATGCCACTGATTTCTGGGCATCGATTTTGTATCCTGCCATGCAACCAAATTGCTGTATGAGTTCTAGCAATCTTGGAGTGGAGGCATTTGGGTTTCTATGTAGAGTATCATGTCATCGGTGAAGAGGGAGAGTTTGACTCTTCTTTGCCAATTTCAATGCCTTTAATGTCTTTTTGTTGTCTGATTCCTGAGGCTAGGACTTCCAGTACTATGTTGAATAGCAATGGTGAGAGTGGACATCCCTGTCTTGTTCCTGATCTTAGGGGAAAGGCTCCCAGTGCTTCCCCATTGAGAATGATATTTGCTGTGGGCTTTTCGTAGATGGCTTTTAAGATGTCGAGGAAAGTTCCCTCTATCCTTATACTCTGAAGAGTTTTGATCAGGAATGGATGCTGTATTTTGTCAAATGCTTTCTCTGCATCTAATGAGAGGATCATATGGTTCTTGGTTTTTCTCTTGCTAAATGATGAATCACATTTATTGTTTTACGAGTGTTGAACCAGCCTTGTGTCCCGGGGATAAATCCTACTTGCTCATGGTGAATAATATTCTCAATGTACTGTTGGATCCTATTGGCTAGTATCTTGTTGAGAATTTCTGCATCCATGTTCATCACGGATATTGGTCTATAATTCTCCTGTTTGGTAGGGTCTTTGTCTGGTTTTGGAATTAAGGTGATGCTGGCCTCATTGAACGAGTTTGGAAGTATTCCATCTTTTTCTATCTTTCCGAACAGTTTTAGTAGAATAGGTATGGTTTCTTCTTTAAATGTTTGATAGAATTCCCCAGGGAAGCCATCTGGCCCTGGATTTTTGTGTCTTGGGAGGTTTTTGATGACTGCTTCAATTTCTTCCCTGATTATGGCCTGTTCAGGTTTTCTATTTCTTCCAGTTCCAGTTTTGGTAGTTTGTGGTTTTCCCAGAAATGTGTCCATTTCTTCTAGATTGCCTAATTTATTGGCATATAGCTGTTCATAATGTTTATAAAATCGTTTGTATTTCCTTGGTGTTGGTAGTGATCTCTCCTTTCTCATTCAAGATTTTATTAATTTCAGTCTTCTCTCTCTTCTTTTTAATAGGCTGGCTAATGGTTATCTATGTTATTAATTCATTCAAAGAACCAACTCCTGGTTCTGTTGATCTGTTCCACAGTTCTTCTGGTCTCTATTTCATTGAGTTCTGCTTGAATCTTTATTAACTCTCTTCTTCTGCTGGGTGTAGGATCTATTTGCTGTTTCCTCTCGAGCTCCTTTAGGGTGCAAGGTTAGCTTTTGTATTTGAGTTCTTTCCAGTTTTTGGATGGAAACTTGTATTGTGATGTATTGCCCCCTCAGGACTGTTTTTGCTGTATCCCAAAGACTTTGAATGGTTGTATCTTCATTATCATTAGTTTCCATTAATCTTTTTAATTCTTCCTTAATTTCCTGGTTGCCCCTTTCATCTTTTAGCAGGATGGTCCTTAATCTCCATGTGTTTGAAATCCTTCCAAACTTCTTGTCATTTAGTTCTAATTTCAAGGCATTATGGTCTGAGAATATGGAGGGGACGATCCCAATCTTTTGGTATCGGTTCAGACCAGATTTATGACCCAGTATGTGGTCTCTTCTGGAGAAAGTTCAATGTGCACTTGAGAAGAATGTGTATTCAGTTGCATTTGGATGTAAAGTTCTGTAGATATCTGTGAAATCCATCTGGTCCAGTGTATCATTTAAAGCTCTTGTTTCTTTGGAGATGTGCTTAGAAGATCGATCAAGTGTAGAAAGTGCTATATTGAAGTCACCAAGTATAAGTGTATTATTATCTAAGTATGTCTTAACTTTGTTTATTAACTGATTGATATATTTGGCAGCTCCCACATTCGGGGCATATATATTGATGATTGTTAAGTCCTCTTCTTGGATAGATCCTTTAAATATAATATAGTGTCCCTCTCCATCTCTCACTAGTCTTCGGGACAAACTTTAGTTGATCTGATATAAGGATGACTACCCCTGCTTTCTTTTGAGGACCATTTGAATGGTAAATGGTTCTCCAACCTTTTATTTTCAGGCTGTAGGTGTCCTTCTGTCTAAAATGAGTCTCTTGTAGACAGCAAATAGATGGGTCCTGCTTTTTTATCCAGTCTGAAACCCTGCGCCTTTTGATGGGGTCATTAAGCCCGTTCATGTTCAGAGTTACTATTGGAAGATATGAGTTTAGTGTCATCATGATACCTATTCAGTCCCTGTTTTTGTGGATTGTTCCATTGGACTTCTTCTTAAAGGGGAATTTTGAGAGTCCCCCTTAAAATTTCTTGCAGAGCTAGTTTGGAGGTCACATATTCTTTCAGTTCCTGCCTGTCTTGGAAGCTCTTTATCTCTCCTTCCATTCTGAATGAGAGCCTTGCTGGATAAAGTATTCTTGGTTGCATGTTTTTCTCATTTAGGACCCTGAATATATCCTGCCAGCCCTTTCTGGCCTGCCAGGTCTGTGTGGAGAGGTCTGCTGTTAATCTGATATTTCTCCCCATATAATTTAGGGATCTCTTGTCTCTTGCTGCTTTAAGGATCTTCTCTTTATCTTTGGAATTTGCAAGCTTCACTATTAAATGTCGAGTTGTTGAACGGTTTTTTTTTTTTTATTTGGGGGAGGGAGGAAATCCCTCTATTTCCTGGATCTGAATGCCTGTTTCCCTTCCCAGATTAGGAAAGTTCTCAGCTATGATTTGTTCAAATACATATTCTCGACCTCTGTCCCTTTCGGAGCCCTCAGGAACCCCAATTAAACGTAGATTTTTCTTCCTCAGGCTGTCACTTATTTCCCTTAACCTATCCTCATGATCTTTTGTTTGTCTCTTTTTTCCTCAGTTTCCCTCTTTGCCATCAACTTGTCTTCTACGTCACTCACTCATTCTTCTACCTCGTTAACCCTCATCGTTAGGACCTCTAGTTTGGATTGAGACTCATTTAACTGACTTTTAA
Source organism: Vulpes lagopus (assembly GCF_018345385.1). Classification (NCBI taxonomy): domain Eukaryota; kingdom Metazoa; phylum Chordata; class Mammalia; order Carnivora; family Canidae; genus Vulpes; species Vulpes lagopus. Next base: position 41,732,629 of record NC_054839.1, read on the forward strand.
TTTCTGCCTGATTGGATCTAAATTCTGCAGTCATGAAGTCTCTTGAGTCCTTTATGGTTTTTTCTAGAGCCACCGGTAGCTTTATAATTGTGCTTCTGTATTGGCTTTCTGACACTGAATTGTAATTCAGATTTTGTAACTCTGTGGGAGAGAGGACTGTTCCTGATTCTTTCTTTTGAGGTGAGGTTTTCCTTCTATTCATTTTACTCAGTGCAGAGTGGCCAAAAACAAATTGTATTGGGAAAAGGAGAAAAAGAGAGAAGAGAAAAAAGAAAAGAAAAAGACAAAAAAAGAAGAAGGAAAAAAAGAGGAGAGGAAAAGAAAAAAGGGGAGGGAAGCAAACAGAAATCAAAAAACAAAAAACAAGGGGGAGTATCCTCTGATTCTGTATACTGTAAATCCCTCGACCTCCCCTGGAACTTTCCAGTGCTGCTTGGTCAATAATTTGTTTTTCCCCTGTTGGTCTAGCTGGTCTTCTTGGGGGAGGGGCCTGCTGTGCTGATTTTCAGGTGTTATCACTTGGGGGAGCTGCTCAGCCCCCAGCCTGGTGCAGGGCTCGGTGAAAGTAGTTTAACCTGTTTATCCAGTGAGGCCACTGTGAAGTTCAGTGGCGGTTGTTTATCCTGAGAGGCCCCAGGAGGAACAACAGTAGCAGTGGCCAGCTCTCCAGCCCTGGATTCAGCTCCTGCAGTAACTATGGAGCTCTCAGTCTGCAGGGGCCTGGATGCTCCAGGGGCGGGGCGCTGATCTGCTCAGCTCCGGGGCCGCCCCAGAGGCTGGAGAGTCCTTGCTGTCCTGGGCCCTCCCAGCCTCTGCTTGTGGGGGGTGGAGGGGATTGCCGGATCTTGGGCTGTGTCCCTGGAGCCCTGGGCTCCCGGGTCTGGACTGTTGGAATCGCACTCCCGGCCTCGCAGTTCTGTTTGTGCAGAGCCTCTGCCCGAGCTGCCCCCGAGCTGCTCCCGGATCCTGCTCTGCGCACTGCAGCTCTTTTTCCCCAGGGCGCAGGTGCTCTGTTAGTGCCCCTGGGTACCTGAGGGCATCCCCGCCCTCCTGGGATCCTGCTCCAACTCCCTGCGAGGGGGAAGATTGGTGAAACTCCTGCTTCTCCAGGATGGGGCTTTACTGTCCTGGGGGCACTCCCCACCGCCAGGCTCCTCGTGGGGCCCCACCCCCTTGGATGCCTTTTGTTTCTCCCCCTCCCCCCGCCCGTCTTCCTACCTTGATAGAAGCGTGAACTCTTCTCACCGTAGCATTCCAGCTGTTCTCTCTTTAAATCTCAAGTCGAACTCATAGGTTTTCAGGATGATTTGAAAGTTATCTAGACAATTTTATGGTTGACAGGTGACTTGGGGATCCTACTCTTCTGCCATCTTGCCCCTCCCCCAAGATATCAGTTCTTCCAAGTTATTCTATGAATACAATGCAGACAATCAAAACCTAAGCAAGTTATTTTGTAGATATCAACAAACTGATTCTAAAGTTTATATGCAGAGGCATAAGATCCAGAATAGTCAACACAATATTAAAGGAGAAGAGCAAACTTAAAGAACTGACACTACCCAACTTCAACACTTACTATTAATACAGTAATCAAGACAGTAGCAGTATTGGTGAAAGAATAGACAAACAGATCAATGGAACAAAGTAGCACAGAAATAGACTTCAATAAACAATAGTTAACTGATCTTTGGTAAAGAAACAGGCAAAACAATGGGGAAAAAAGATGCATTTTCAACAAATGAGTAGTCTTTTTAAAAACTGCATATACACATGCAGAAAAATGCAAACCTGTAAAACTCTTAGGAGATAACACAGGAAAAATCAATATAATCATGTGTTTGGTGATGATTTTTTTAGATACAACTCCAAAGGAATAATTCATGACAGAAAGAACTGATAAGAAGCACTCTATTAAAATTAAAATGAAAAACTTCAGCTCTGCAAAAGACAGTCAATAGGTTTCTTTTATTTTTTAAGAGGCGTTTTTTTAAAAGCCACAGACTGAAAGAAAATATATGCAAAACAACATATATGATAAAAGACTATCACTCAAAATATACTCAGAATTCTTGTAACTCAGTAATAGAACATGAGCAACACAATTCAGAAATGGGCCAATGACCTTAACAGACATTTACTTCATCAAAGATAAAAATATGGCAAAAATGCATATGAAAAGTTGCTCCAAAACATAGGTTATCAGGGAAATGGAAATTAAAACAATGAGATATCACTATATAGCTATGAGTGGCCAATCCAGAACACTGACAACACCAAATACTGGCAATGATGCAGATCAAAGGGAATCAAATTTTTTGGTCTTGGGAAAATAGTGGAGCCACTCTGGAAGACAATCTGGAAGTTTCTTATAAAAGTAAGTATATTCTTACATTAGAATTCACCAATCACACTCCTTGGTATTTACCCAAATAAAGTTCAAAAATTATTTCCACGGAATGCCTGGGTGGCTCAGTGGTTGAGTGACTGCCTTTAGCTCAGGGCGTGATCCCAGAGTCCCAGGGTCGAGCCCCACATCAAGCTTCTTGCAGGAAGCCTGTTTCTCCCTCTGCCTACATCTCTGCCTCTTTCTGTATGTCTCTCATGAATGGATAAATAAAATACAATTTTTTAAAAAAATATATTTTCATTCAGATGATCCCCCATAGATCTTTACAACAGCTTTATTCATAATTTCATTATGACACTCACAATTTCATTATTATATTAAGTATTATAATATGTATTATAGGATCACCAAAGGAGAAGAAAAAATAAAAGGGGCAGAGAGCTTATTTAGAGAAATAATGCTGAAAAAGTTCAGAAATCTGTATAAATAAGTGAATATAAAAATTTAAAAAGGTCAATGTAATCCAACTAGATTTAACTCAAGGAGATCCACATAAAGATGCATTATAACCAATCTGCCAAAAGTCAAAGAAAGAATCTTGAAAGTAGCAAGAGAAAAGCAACTTATCATATATAAGGGAAATTTCATAATTAGTAGATTTCTCAGTAGAAATCTTTTAGGCCAAAAGGGAGAGTGATATATTCAAAGTATTGAGAGAAAACAAAACAAACAAAAAAACTGTCAAGCAAAAAAATACTAAATGCAAAAGGAGAAATTAAGATTCCTAGATTAACAAAAACTGAGAAAGTTCATTACCATCAGACCTACTCTACAAGAAATGCTAACAGGAGTCCTTCAGGTTGAAATGAAAAGACACTAGTAAGAACACGAAGCCATACAAAAATATAAATTTCTCCATTAAAGATAAACACATAGACAAAAATTAGAAACCTCTTATTTTAATATTGGTCACTTTTAACTTTTAAATATAGCTTAAGTTACAAAAACATTAAAAAATATAAATTTGAGCTCTTGATTTCACAATCTTTAAAGATGAAATTTGTGATATCAATAACAAAATGTGGGGGGATGAAGCTGTAAAAGAGTAGGGTGACTAGAGTTAAACTGTTAACAGTTTAAAATAGAATGCAATAACCTTAAGATATTTTATATAAATTCAATGGTAACCACAAACAAAATACTTATAGAATATATGTAAAAAGAAATGAAAAGAGAATCAAAGCATGTCACTACAAAAACTAATAAAAACTAAAGTAAGGCAGTAAGAGGAAATGGAAGACAAAGAAGCTACAAAACAGAAAACAACAAACTCAGCAATAATAAGTCTTCTATCAACAATTAGTTTAAATGTAAATGGATTAAACTCCCCAACGTAAAACACATACACTGGCTAAGTGGATTTTAAAAAGCCCAACCAAATGCCATTAATAAGAAACCCATCAGAAATGAAAACACATAAAGGCTGAAAGTGAAATGATGGAAAAGATATTCCATACAAAAGGTAAACCAAAGAGGGCAGTAGTCACCACACGAATATCAGATACTCTAGATTTTAAGTCAAAACCTTAAAAAAGACAGAAAAGAAAATAACATGATTAAATAAAATAAGGTAACAAGTATAAATATTTATGTACCAAATATCAGAACCCTTAGTATATGAAATAAAACTTTGACATAATAGAAAACAACAGAATAGCAGGAGACTTCAGTACCTCACTTTCAGCAATGAATACAACAACTAGAGAAAAAGAAATAGAGGGCTTCAACAATATAGACCAAGGAATCTAACAAATATATACACAGAATACTCCACTCAACCACAGCAAAATACACATTCTTCTCAAGGACACATGGAATATTTTCCAGTAAACACCTTATGTTAAGCCACAAAACAAGTCTCAACAAATTTTAGAAGATTGTAATACTGCAAATTATCACTTCTAGATACTAGAAATCAATAGAAAGAAAACAGGAAAATCCACAAATACATGGAAACCTAACAATACATTTTTAAACAACACATTCTTAGATGAGTTAAAGTAGTCACAAGAAAAAGTAGAAAGTACCTTAAGACACATGAAAACAAAAGGCACAATATCACAAAACTTATGAACTGCATGCAGCACACAAGCAGTGTGAAGAGGTAAGCTTTTAGTTGTAAGTGCAAATTTAATAAAGATTAAAGATCTCAAACCAACAATTAAATTTACTTGAAAAAAGTTAGAAAAGGCAGGGGGAAAAAAGCAACCAAACCAAAATCTATCAAAACTCAAATAATAAATATTAGAGCAGAGATAAATAGGAAATAAAAAAACAGCAGCAAAACATCAATGAAACTACAAGTTGGAATTCTTTATGATATCTCTAAAGTAGTGAAATTCAAAGAAACAAAAAGTAAATGGTAGTTACCAGAAACTGGATGATGGTGGAAATGAGAGTTGTTGCTTAAAGGGTAGAGAGTTCCAGTTTTGCAGGAAAAAAAGTTCTGGAGATCCACTTCACAATATGCATACATAACATCACTAAGTTGTACACTTAAAAATGGTTAAAATGATGTACTTTATGTATGTGTTTTTTAGCATGACATAGAAAGGAGTAAAAAAATTATAGCAATTAATAAATTAACAATTTTCACAATAAAAAAGTCATATTAAGATATTTAGTATGATTTATCAGAACTGAGAATTTAAATGAAAATAAAACAAGTGAGACATGCTTAACACATGAATACACACATGCTAATATAGAAGAGAAAATATTCTGAGAATTGAAGTTGATTTTATTCAGATAATTTTTCAGTTTATAATTTCTACAAACTCCTCCATACAGTGTTATATTTCCTATCATCATATATATTCATAGAATGAGAAGATTTTCAAAACACAGTTGCAAAATTATATGTGAAATGTATTTTTATGCTCACTATACTCTGTAAGTTAGGCTGCCCTGTTATTAATATCCTGTTGCTAACATAGATATTAAGTGGCAGTGTTGGGAGTACATTTTATGAATCTGATTCCTAGAATAACAGGAAGCATATTGCTATATTTCTCATACTTAAAGAGAATCTGAGTGTGCCTAAAAAAACCAGTGAACTGTCAACTGACTTTTATATATCTGAATCAATATATAGAATATTCACTACTCATAGAGCAGTTTTCAGGTATTTAATAACTTTATAATGAATTTGGAACACGATTTAAAAGCATTTCATTACACATGATTTTATCGAAAGTGTTCAATCTATGTATGTTTACTAACATTCTATAATTACATGCTACACTTTTGGAGTTGTTCTTTATGAAATCATTAAAGATTTTTTTCATTCCAACCTCAAAATTTAAAGTCAATTCCATTTGGTCTGCAATTCTAATAATTTGTCTATGAATTTTGACATATAATAGCATTTGGCTAAAAGCCTATGATGCATAATCAGGATTTATCTAAAATACTCAGTTATAAAAAAATAAATAACAAAATACTCATAGTTACTTCCTAAAATAGAAAACAACACACAAAGCTGAAACTGAAAGGCAGCAGAGTATCAGAATTTAGGCATAATATACACTAGTCCTAAGGCTAACAGAAAATAGATTGAAGAAAGCATACCAAGATTTAAAGTATCCACGACCCCAAAACGCTAAACTTGTCTGGAGACAAGAAATGTGATCCATTTGTTTCTTTTCTCACCACATATTCCCATATTTAGAATCCATTTTCTCTTGGAACCACAAAAAGAGACAGTGATCCTCTATTTAGACATATATCTACTAAAAATGCCTATTGTTATATAACTATTATTTATTTTTGTGAATGGGAAATGCATGTACACAGTACACAATTCATACACGCAGTAAAAATCTCCCTTTCCCAGACCTTAACCAGTCGATTCCCCTCACCAGAAGCAGCTACATTACAAACAGTATCTTTGCATAATAAAACACTTAAATGTTATTTTTATAAGAAATATAATCAGTAATCTTTAGTAATTTTTACATCCCTTTTTCACAAACAATGAGGACAACACTTTTCAGGAGACCTTCAAACTGTGGCTAATGGAAGGAAGTCACCTTCAAACCTGGCTTCTGAGTTACCCTGCAAAAAAAGAGAAAAACTTGATGGTATTTTATAGGGATTACATTGAATGTATAGATTACTCTAGGTAGCATAAACATTTTAACAATATTTGTTCTTCCAATCCATGAGCATGGAATGTTTTTACATTTGTGTGTGTGTGTGTCTTCCTCAATTTATTTCATGAGTGTCCTATAGTTTTCTGAATACATATCGTTTGCCTTTTTGGTTAGGTTTATTCCTAGGTAACTTAAAGTTTTTTGGTACAATTGTAAATGGGATTAATTTCTTAATTTCTCTTCTGTCTCATATAGAAATGCAACTGATTTCTCTGCATGAATTTACATTCTGCACTTTGCTGAATTCCTGTGAGTTCTAGCAATTATAGAGTGTACTCTTTTGGCTTTTGCACATAGAATATCATGTTGTCTGTGAAGAGTGAGAGTTTGACTTCTTTGCCAATTTGGATGCCTTTTATTACTTTTTCTTGTCTCATTGCTGAAGCTAGGACTTCTAGTACTATGTTGAACAGAGAGGGCGAGAGTGGACATTCCTGCATGTTCCTGACCTTCCAGGAAAAGCTCTCAAGTTTTTCCCCATTGAGAACGATACTTACAATAGGCTTTTTGTACATGGCTTTTATGATATTGAGGTATGTTGCCACTATCCATACACTGAGAAGAGTTTACATCAAGAAAGGATGCTGTACTTTGTCAAATACTTCTGCACCTATGGAGAGGATCATATGGTTCTTTTATTTCTTTTAGTAATGTGATGTATCACAATGACTGATTTGCAGATGTTGAATCACCCTTGCAGCCCAGGAATAAATTCCACTTGGTCATGGTAAATAGCCCTTTTAATGTACAGTTGGATCCTACTGGTATCTTGATGAGAATATTTGCATTCACATTCATCAGGGATATTGGTCTGTAATTCTCCTTTTTGGGGGGACTTTGTCTGCTTTTGGAATTAAGGTAACACTGGCTTCATAGAACAAGTTTGGAAGTTTTCCTTCTATTTCCAAGACAGTTTCAGAAGAATAGGTATTAATTCTTTAAATGATTGGTAGAATGCCCTTGGGAAGCCACTCGGCCCTGCACTCTTACTTGTTGGGAGAGTTTTGATAATTGATTCAATTTCCTTGCTGGCTATGGGTCTGTTCAGATTTTCTAATTCTTCAGTTTTGTTTTGATAGTTTATATGTTTCTAAGAATGCATTCATTTATTTCAGAGTACCTAATTTGTTGGCATACAATTGCTTGTAATATGTTCTTATAATTGTGTTTCTTTGGTGTTTTTGTGATCTCTCCTCTTTCATTCATGATTTTACTTGGGTCCTTTCTCTTTTCTTTTTGATAAGTCTGGCCAGAGGTTTATTGATCTTATTAGTTCTTTCAAAGAAGCAGTTCCTAGCTTCATTGCTCTTTGTCTACTGTTATTTTTTTTTTTCATTTCTGTATCACTGATTTCTGCTCTAATCTTTATTATTTCTCATCTCCTGCTGGATTTAGGCTTTATTTACTGTTCTTTTGCTAGCTCCTTTAGGTGTAAGATTAGGTTGTGTATTTAAGACTTTTCTTGTTGCTTGAGGAAGGCCTGTATTGCCATATACTTCCCTCTCAGGACCACATTTGCTGCATTCCAAAGGTTCTGAATTGTCATGTTTTCACTTACATTGGCTTCCATGAATTTTTTTTCTTTAATTTAATTTTAATTCTTCTTTAATTTCCTGCTTGACTCATTCATTCTTCAGTAGGATGCTCTTTAACCTCTATGTATTTGAGTTCTTTCCAAATTTTCTCTTGTGATTGAGTTCAAGTTTCAAAGCATTGGAGTCTGAAAATATACAAGGGATGATCCCCATCTTTTGGGACCAGCTGAGCCCTGATTTGTGACACAGTATGTGATCTATTCTAGAGAATGTCCCATTTGCACTTGAGAAAAATACGTATTCTGTTGCTTTAAGATGCAATGCTTTGAATATATCTGTGCAGTCCATGGGGTCCAGTGTGTCATTCAAAGCCCTTGTTTCCTTGTTGATCTTCTGTTTAGATGACCTGTCCAATTGCTATGAGTGGATGCTAAAGTCCCCTAATATCATTGTATTATCATCAATGTATTTATTTGTTATAAATTGGTTTATATAACTGGCTGCTCCCATGTTAGGGGCATAAATATTTATAATTGTTAGATCCTCTTGTTGGATATACCTTTTAATTATGATATGTCCTTCCTCATCTCATTATAGTCTTTGGTTTAAAATCTAATTTATCTGATATAAGGATGGCTACTTCTTTCGATGTCCATTAGCATGGACATTTTCCAACCCCTCACTTTCAATATGGAGGTGTCTTAGGATCTAAAATGAGTCTCCTGGAGAGAGCATATGGATGGGTCTTTTTTATCCAATCTGATATGCTATGTCTTTTGATTGGAGCATTTAACCCACTTACATTCAGAATAACTATTGAAAGATACAAATTTAGTGCCAAGGTATTGCCTGTAAAATCAGTTTCTGTTATTGTCTCTGTCCTGGTCTATGTGACTTTTGGGCTCTCTTTTTGCTTAAAGGATCCTCTTTAATATTTCTTGCAGGGATGGTTTAATGATCACAAATTCTTTTAGTTTCTGTTTGTCCTGGAAGCTTTTTATCCCTCCATTTTGAATGATAGCCTTGCTGGATAAAGTATTCTTGGCTGAATATTTTTCTAATTTAGCATGCTGAATATATCATGCCCATTCTTTCTGGCCTGCCAGGTCTCTGCGGCTAGGTCTGCTGCCATTCTAATGTTTCTACTCTTATAGGTTATGGACCACTTGTCCAATCTGCTTTTCTCTTTGTCTCTGACATTTGCAAGCTGCACTGTTAAATGTTAAGATATTGATCTATTTTTATTGATTTTGAGAGGCTTTCTCTGTGCCTCTTGGACTTGAATGCCACTTTCCTTCCTTGGACTAGGGAAGTTTTCAGCTATAATCTGTTTCAATATACCTTCTGCTCCTCTTTCTCTTTCCTCTTCTTTTGGGATCCCAATTATTCTTATATTGTTTCAGTTTATGGTATCACTTATCTCTCAAATTTTTCCTCTCATGATTCAGTAGTTATTTCTCTTTTTCTCAGCTCCTTTATTTACCATAATTTTGTCTTCTATATCACTATTTCTCTCTTCTGTCTCATTCATTTTAGTAGTTAGAGTCTCCATTTTTTTTGTTGTATCTCATTAATAGCCTTTTTTTTTTTATTATTTCAACTTGATTAGATTTTAGTTCCTTTATTTCTCCAGAAAGGGATTCTCTAGGGTCGTCTATGCTTTTTTCAAGCCCAGCTAGTATCTTTATAATTGTTATTCTGAACTCTACTTCTGACACCTTTCTTATATCCATACTGATTAGGTGCCTACCAGTCAGTACTATCTCCTGTTCTCTTTTTGTGGGGTGAGTGTTTCTGTCTTGTCATTCTTACAGAAGTGGACACTTTTCTATTTGCAGAACTGCAGCAGTTCTTATCTTAGATATCTGGTTGAGTTCACAGTATTCAGGGTGATTTAATAGCTATCCAGCTGAATTCCTGGGACCAGACAAAACTAAGGTCTCCTACCTACTCTCCTATTTATCTAATGCACAACCATCAATACCAGGAAGTTAGTACTAAGTTAGTGCTACCATCTAACACTTGGATTCAAGTTCCATTAAATGCTCCAATAATGAAATAAGCCAATTCAAGATCAAGCTTTGCTTTTAGTTAGGGTTTTCATTAGTGTCATTTAGTTCAGAACAGTTACTCAGAATTTTGAAAATGACAGGACTAGTTGAATGTCCCTTAATTTGAGTTTGTCTGATATTTCCTCAGGATTACAGTTTATTTTTTTTTTAATATTTTATTTATTTATTCATGAGAGACACACGGAGAGAGGCAGAGACACAGGCAGAGGGAGAAGCAGGCTCCAGGCAGGGAACCCGACGTGGGATTCGATCCTGGGTCTCCAGGATCAGGCCCTGGGCTGAAGGCAGCACTAAACCACCGAGCCACCAGGGCTGCCCAGGATTACAGTTTAGATTCATTTTATGAATTTTTAGTAGGAATATCACAAAAATAATGCAGTGTTCTTATTGAAATCTACTAAGTTTCACCTAGTGTCCATTTTTTCCATCAAAGGTGGCATTAATTCTGATCAGTGGATTCAAGTAGACTTAGGTTTCAGCTCCATAAAGTTATGCTTCATCAGAGTAAATCGGTGTCTAGTAGGAGTTATATATGAGCTTCTTCAGCCTATCATTTCTAAAAGCAATTAAGAAATATTAAAAGCCTTATTTTTCTAAAATGTATTTCCTTTGATTTACGCCCAGTCCTAAAGTAAAATGAATTGATTCATTCACTCAACAAAAAATTATTAAGTGCTTCATATATGTCAAGCATTGTCCTAAGAATTAGTCTTTTTGTATGTGTTATAAAGAAATAAAGTATGAGTCTGTGTCTATGTGGGAAGAGCAGACATACATCATACCTGTCTCTTGGCTCAAGAGTGGAATATAGTTTCATAAAAGTAAGAGATATCTTCTTGGGGGATTGGAATCAGGGAGGCAAGGAAAGTATATGAGGCTTTGTCAGTGAGACAAGAGAAGGCATGGTGCTTCTATCTCCCAGTATCTTAGAAAGTAGGAGATAAACACTAGGGGGTACTCTGCTGGACACAGTTCATTGAAAGGAGCCTTCACCCTACAGTTTTGCCTTTTTTAGGGCAAGTACAAAAAATGATATAGTCACAACCTGCATTGCAGCTATCTCTAGGCCAAATTGTGTGAATTTAAGGTGATTGTTGCTGAAAAGTAATCTTTGGGAAAACTGGATACCTAGGAGCCCTTGGAGACTTGGGTAGCTTGTGATGATTCCAATTTCCCTGGTTAAGGTAGGGTTGTAAGATTTAGCAAATAAAAACAAAAAAAGCCCAGTTAAATTTGAACTTCAGATCAATGACAAATATTTTAGTTAAATATGCACTGTGCAATATTAGGGGCATACCTATACTAAAATAGTATTTGTTGCTTTTTATGAAATTCAAATTTAACTGAACTTCCGGTGCTTTACCTGGCAACCACACTATAACCATACTATAGAGAAAGACACCGGGGCATAGGTGTAGCCCCACTCCTGCTAAGAGAAAGAAGAATCTCAATCCCTGCTACTTCATTATCTAGACAAAGCAGAAAAAAAAATCTTGGGTCACTTATGGACAGTTTTTCTTCCTTCACCATAGGAAGTAATAAGCTAATATGTCAGCATATTTGTCCCTCTCAAAAATACATGATACATAGGGTTTCATGTTTCTACCTTCTCAATTATATTTATCTTGAGTCCCTTTCCATATAATTGTGTAAGAAATACAGCTATATTTTCATATAACTTACTATAATTTTTTGGCTTGCTTCTGTTTTTACTTAAATAATTCTGCCAATATTAAAGAATAAATGTCAATGAATAAATTATTCGCTTTTTCTCAGGGTCATGGTTGTGTGTATTCCATAGTTGTGGTATACAAGTACACAATGATGAATATGGCTGACACATTTTTACCTGCCAGGTACATTCTCTCCTCTTCCCCCAAACTCCCTTTACCTTGCTTTCTTGCCAACAGAATTCACTAATTTTTGCCTGCACTTCAGCTAGGTGTAGCCATGTCCTCTAAAATACAAATGGATAAACTTCATTAGGTATCCTAAGCAAGCTTCTCTCTCACAAATAAAGGTAAATTTTCAAGAGTAACCTTATTTTCTTTGGAGGCAGTTTAGTAAATATGATGCCAAGATCTATGGTAGCTGTCCAATGATCCTTGAGGCAAAAACAGAACTAAAGCCAACACCTGAGGGTGACTGGGAAGAATATAAAAACCCAGGGTCCTGATGACATCATTGTCCTGTTAAACTGACCAAGCCTCAGGGGTTCTTGCTAACGGTAAATAATATCCTTATTGTTTAAGTCCTTGTCAGTTGGGTTGTTTGTTACTGGCTGCTGAAAGAATGCCATCTGGTTCTCATCATCATCTGTCCATGATGGTATTTACCAATACATTCATCATCCTGTCATGTTCTTAGTTGTCAGTGCATATGGGCTGACACTGAATCATCCCTCATTTCAATCCTCAAAGTCCCACTGAAGGAAATCATTCTTATGTGTGTGTACACAGAAAACTCTATAGCATTGTGTAAGATCATCTACTAAGGTTCTTCATAAAGTTATCCATTTTTTTCTTGGGTCCCTAACTTTTCCTTCTTCCCCTAGATCTACCTGAAAAACAAAGTATATATTTTCTTGCTATTAGACTGTGCAAACATTCTGGTATATTTTTATCTCTCTTGGATGTGAATTATGGGATAGGAAAACAAAGGCTTTTCAAAGAAAATTGCTTCCATCTACCCACTACTGCTTACATGATCCTCTCCTTCTCACTAAAATTTGGGCACTTTTTCCCCCAGTCTGAAAGAGCATTGTACACTCTCTGTTTCTCCCTGTAGCTCTCCAAAAGCCTATTGTTCATGTCCTGGGTTCTTCCTACTCTGCTCAGGACTAGTCACATAAAATTCAAAAGTTAGAAGAAACTGCTTCAGGCTAACATATTCTTTCTTGGAACAGTGAGCATAGAACACTTTATGTTCCATTGAAATGGATAAAGAACAAAAGAGATCAGAAGACATCAGAAAGTTTATTAATATTTCAAACTTATATACTCAACACCCACGTTTATGTGTACAGAGTCATTCTCAACAATCTCCTTTGTTGTCTTTATTCAGTCCTGTGTATGTCTTGGGCAAAGAAAGGACACTTCCGGTATATTTCTGAAAAGATTTTGGAAATAGAAAGATATTCCTATCTATTGTCTAGGGTAAGCAAATCTGGTTATATATTTAATCATACTCAATATTGCTTTAAGGCTTCCTCAGTTTAGCTATCTTTAAGGCTAAATATATGCTATATTCTACTGAAGAGACTAATTCTAGATGCATTTTATAAGGAACTTGTTACAGAGGGTCTTCTGAGACCTGTCCCCAATATCTGATAACGGATGGCTAGAATTAAGAGAAATGTAATTCTTAAGTTTTACTAGTTAGAGGTAAAGTTCTTGGGGAAAAGGTCATCTTTTAGGAGAAGTGGGAGTGTGGGAATCGCTTAAATGGGCTTTTGATGATATAAATGAGAAATAAGATTATTTTAATGAAAATAGGATCTGAAACAATATCAAATTGCTCTGTATATTAATGTCTAGAATTGTTTTCCTCTGGGAAAAATTTCCTCTGCCAGGAAGATGATTATGATGTTGAAGTCTATTTTACAAAATTACACAAGGGGTAGAAGATTCTTCCCCACCCCCCTCACCGTACAGTAGAGTTGAGAGGCTGGGCTCCAACTAGGGAGGAAATGATTAAGGAATCTCATTAATGTTCAAAGACACTTCTATAACTAAACAGCAGTCAAAAGTCTAAGGAAAAGAAAGGCAATAGAAAATCTTGTGCAGTTGATGGATTCTAAGAAACATATTGTTTATATTTTCGTTGTTCTTAAAAAAAAAAACTCCTGTATTGCATTCTATTTTGCACTCTTTAACTTCTCAGTAAAGTACAGCTGGACTTTAAGACTGGTCTTATCTGAGCAGCCGGGTGGCTCAGAAATTTAGTGCCGCCTTAAGCCGGGCATGATCCTGGACACCCTGCATGGAGCCTGCTTCTCCCTCTGCCTGTGTCTCTGCCTCTCTCTCTCTCTGTCTCTCATGAATAAATAAATAAAATCTTTAACAACAACAACAACAACAAAAAGACTGGTCTTATCTGTCTCATACTGGTCTTATCCAGTATAAGGATTGAAGAGTATATGGATAAGGAATATATCTATATTTTGAGAACAATAGCCAGAACAGTTACTGAATAATAAGCAGTGACTTGCAAGGGACAGCGCAGCTTCCTATTGTTGCTGCTAGCTAAACTTATAAGTGAAAAACACTCAGGATTTATAAAACATGTAGGAATTCCTTGGGAAGGTCACACACAAAAGATCATTTGTAGTGCTATCACATATAGTAGGGACTTCTATATCACCTAGTGCTATAGCAGATACTGTGGATGGCTTAGTTGCCATCCATTTCCTTTCTACTTTTTCAACAGAACTCTGATTTGATCAGGGAACCCACTGTCTTCCTAAATCTATGGGTTCCTCACAAGAAGCATAGTGACTCTATTCCTCCCTAGTACACCTCTAAAATATGTAGCAACTGGTGTTACAAAGGCATCCACAGGCAGAGTAGAGGTCTACTTCAACATAGGAGTGGAAATTTGGAAGCCCCTTGCCACAAGGGGCTGATGGCTGGAGGTCTGAAGAACTGCCTATCAGAAGCTGCTGAGAATAGGGTTGTAGAAGTACTGGTTGGGCTTGAATCAGCAGCTGTTTGGCAAGTAATCTGTGAAGGGAAATTTGCTGAGTGACCTCTTAGAAATCTTTAGTGATGAAAATTTAAAAACACATAATCACCACTTAACAAGTTCCCTATTTTCATGCCCCTATCCCCTGCAACCACCATTCTATACTCTGCTTCTATGTATTTGACTATTTTAGGTACCTCCTAAAAATGGAATCATGAATGGTCCTTTTGTGACTGACTTATTTCACTGGTATAAAGTTATAGCAATACATTCTAGAGATCTGTTGTACAACATAATTAATATGGTATTGTCACTTAACCTTTTAAGAGAGTAGTTTCCATGCTAAATGTTCTTACCACCACCACCACAAGAAGGAAAAAAAGAAGAAACAAAGAATAAACAGACACAAGAAGTATCTTTTGGAGGTGATGAATGTTTTTACTTTGACTGTGGTGATGATGTCACAGGTATATGCTTATGCCAAACTCATCAAAATGTAACACATTAAATATGTGCAAGTATACCTCAAGACTGGGGGGGAAAAAAGAAACATAATAAAAGACACTTCCCAACACATACACACACACACACACACACACACACACACACACACACAGAATAAATACAAACATATAAATGTGGTGGACATTGTTTTCTTTTATTGCCACACACTGTGACAGCCATTTTGTAACTATTAGGAGAAACAGCCAATAACAAAATTGATACCCTGAGAATAATATATATAGGAAGGAAAGAATTTAGATCCTTAATGAAGTAAATTGGGATGTGGACTTAAATAAATTTGTAGGTACTTGCCCTATCTTATGAATGTCTGTTATGTAATACTATGTGTTTATATTTTTATCAAAGCCATTTTTTAAATATATACATGTATAATTTATGTATATATTTCTAATCATTGTTACCTAAAATTTCTTCATTAATATAGTTCAAAATCTTGGAAAAAGAGAAAAGAAGGTTAGAGAACTTCAAGATATAGTGCTGGTCTATGGATGAGTTAAATGAGGCTTAGAGAATTTGTGAAACTAATTTAAGTTATAGCTAAAAGAACACACCTCACCAGTCTCAACAGTACCAAATCATAAATACAGTGGCAATTTTATGAACAATGATCAAGCATCACTATATTACAAATAAAAATAAGTACTTGACCTCTAACATGTAATGCATGAGTGAAAAGTTGTGTGATGAGTGTATTTCATTTTTAGTCTATTTCAAAACCTAAATTTTATCCCTAATACTTTAGATTAAAATCACTCATAATTTTTTTAAAGATGCTATTTATTTATTCATAAGAGACACACAGAGACAGAGACATAGGCAGAGGGAGAGGTAAGCTCCCTATAGGGAGCCTGATGAGAGACTTGATCCCAGGACCCTGAACCAAAGGCAGATGCTCAACCACTGAGCCACCCAGGTGCCCCTCACTCATAAATTTTTATATAAAAACAGAATAACTGATTACAGATACCATATACAATTACTGTCTATCAATTTACTAACAAAAACATGCAGAAATTATTCTGTAAAACAAGTAACGAAAACTAAATTATACTTTAATTAATAGAATAAATCACATTAAATGTTTTGAGCAAGTATTCTCAATTGCCTGTTATTTAGTTGATTCGATGAAAATATTTTTTCTTATTGATTATAGACTATCATATATACTCTTCTCTTTTAAAAATACATTCTTAATCTCCTATTTAAATTTTAATTTTTAAAACGTCATTAAATTTTAACAATATTTAATTTTTAAAAGGACAGACAGAATGGTTGTTATCCAGCTCCCTATTAGCCAATACAAGTCAGACCAAGAGCCAGTATGCTAAAACAAGGAGAATAAAATAAACAAATATAAGTGCTACATAATGCAATTATATGTGTAAGAATTCAAATATTCACTGACAAGACAACATACAGAATTGTTATTTAATAAATTCACTTATAGATGCTTATGCATAAATGATACTAAACACCCTACAAATACATATTTACATGTGTAAAATGCTACAGAATGACTGTAGCTTTTTCTTCTCCAATCTTCTCTTACCAACTTTATTAAATTACAACAAATGCTCCTGACCTCAAAGCTAAGAAAAATTTGGGCAGCACAGGTGGCTCAGTGGTTTAGCGCCGCCTTCAGCCCAGGTCGTGATCCTGGAGACCCGGGATGGAGTCGCACGACGGGCTCCCTGCACGGAGCCTGCTTCTCCCTCTGCCTGTGTCTCTGCCTCTCTGTGTGTGTGTCTCTCATGAATAAATAAATAAAATCTTTAAAAAAAAAAAAAAAGAAGTAAAAGGAAAGAAAAATTTGAGGTGATAAACGTTTAATAGTTATATGCATCCTTCTGACTCCTCCAAGTGTACCGCTTCTCATAGAAAAGCATTCAAACACAGGCCTGATGATAGTGGATGTTTTGCGGGTCAGCTAAGTCTCTGGTTGTTATAATTTCAGCTATGTAATACTAGGCCTTTATTTTTTCTTTCTTCTGATTAAAGCTGCTATGGGTATTTTTTCCATTTTATCTGCTGCCTAGAATTTCCTAGTAGCTGTTTGATAGTCTGTCCTCGAGAATACAGACAGAATAAGAAACTGCATTGCAAAGCAGTGTTGAAATTCCCAGAAATTATCCTTTACTGGGTGTCTCCGTTGGTTGGCAGTCCAACCAACCGTGAGAGTGTAGGTTTCTCTCACGGGTCCTAGGATCGCAGCCCCCAGATGGCTCCCTGCTAAGCAGCCAGTAGCCTTGAAGATACTCTCCGTCTGTCCACCCTCTTGAGAAAAATGAGCTCTTATCAATCAATCGAAAAGAAGAAAAGAAAAGAAAAGAAAAGAAAAGAAAAGAAAAGAAAAGAAAAGAAAAGCAAAGCCAGAGATAGATAGATGCCAGAGCATTTTGTTCTTGTTAACAAGGACTGCCCTGAGAGAAGCTGTTTAACCAGAGCCTAATCTTGTGAGGTTTTACCACAGCTCTAATACCCTGCGGAAACGGACATACGCAAATCCAGGCCATTCCATCACTCCACAGGGAAGAAGTCCTCGTCTGCAGCCCACTGCGGCCTCTGTCCCCACTTAAGAGTTTTAAGAACAGGGGGATCCCTGGGTGGCGCAGCGGTTTGGCGCCTGCCCTTGGCCCAGGGCGCGATCCTGGAGACCCGGGATCGAATCCCACGTCAGGCTCCCGGCATGGAGCCTGCTTCTCCCTCCTCCTGTGTCTCTGCCTCTCTCTCTCTATGACTATCATAAAAAAAAAAAAATAAAAAAAGAGTCTTAAAAACAGAAAAGCACCTAACGAAGTTAGTAATTCAGAGATTCAGGCTAAAAGTCTGAGGTGTGGGGGGTCCCCGGGGGCTCAGCGGTTTGGCGCCGCCTGCAGCCCAGGGCGTGATCCTGGAGACTCTGGATCGAGTCCCACGTCGGGCTCCCTGCATGGAGCCTGCTTCGCCCTCTGCCTGTGTCTCTGCCTCTCTCTCTCTGTCTCTCATGAATAAATACATAAACATCTTAAGAAAAAAACAACTCGGACGTAATCACTGGACAACAGAAAGCCCCTCCTCCCTCCGCTCCTCACCTCTGGGTACCGGGCAGCGGGGAGAGGACCGGCTGGAACGCGCGGAACCACAGGCGCCTCAGAGGCCGGAGACCCGGAAACCCTGCAGTTTCCCGCCGGAAACCCTGCAGTCCCTGCTCTACTACCGTGGAAACCCGATCTCGCGAGATGTTGAGAGATCTACGGGGGCCTGCAAGTAGCAGTGAGTGAGTAGTACCTGTGTGTGCAGTGGCTGCCGGGAAAACCGTCCTCTCCAGGTCAGTAGTGAGGTATCTGCCTCATGGCGTCTGTCATCCTTGTAGATGCCTCGCCCTGTCGCCTTCAGTGTCACACTGTAGCGGCACGTAGCCCCAGGGTGCTTGCTGCCAAGATGGTGGCGCAAAGGCAAAGGCCGCGGCCGGGAGCTATTGCGTGAGGCCGGAATGGGAGGCGTGAACGGGCACATGCCCAAGTCTGGCCTTCCTGGAGAACTGAGGGCCCAGTGAAAGGACACAGGGTTTTGAATTAGAAACTCGGGGCCCCTTCCCCCATCCTCCCAGGTCCAAAACCTCGACGATCTAAACACGACATTCCGTTGCACATTCTCGGGCCAGTTGTTCCCACCGCGGCCGCAGCAGCTCCAGGTGTCGAGAATTCAACCCGGGAGACCATCATTGCCTCTTCCTCACATCTTGCCACTGGAAGAACAACCTTACGGCATTGCTGACTCTTTCTGACCAAGCCTGACCGTCAGCACCCTGCTGTAGGGTCGCTGGCCCCTTCCCCCACACCCCGACCTACGTCAGGAAATGTTCTCTTTCCGTAAGGAGGCTCACAGGCTGGGGCTGGGGCCTAGTCTGGTGAGGAGTGGAGGAAGGGTGCTCACAGAAGGGCAAACAGGGTGCAGCTGGAGCCTGAGGCTGCATTATGTGGCTTGGCTGGGGGGGGGGGGGGCGAGAAGGGGGGGAATTCCTTTGACCTAGTATATCATGCCTGAGTCAAGAAAGAAGCACAAGACCTGCTAAAAGGCAAAAAACAACATAGTTTGAGGAGACAGAGAAAGCATCAGAAGCAAATACAGGTATGGCAAGGATGATGGAATTGTCAAGCCAGGAATTTATAACAACTATGATTATATAAATATGCTAATAGCTGTAATGCATGAAGCAGAGGGCAGGTAAGAACAGATGGGCAATGTGAGCAAAAGATAGAAACTCCCAAGAAAGTAGCAAAAGAAAATGCTAGAGGTCAAAATCATTGTAACAGACATGAAGAATGCTTTTGATAGGCTTACTAGGAGACTGGCTGAGGGAAGAATTGGTGAACTTGAGGTGGCATTGAGGTTCACAATAGAAATTTCCAAAACTGAAAAGCAGATTTAAAAAAAAAAAGACTAAAAAATAAATAAATAGAATAGCCAAGAACCATGGGATATGGCATACACTTATGGGAATAAAAGAAGAAGAAGAAAGAAACAGACAAAGTATTTGAAACAATACTGGCTGAGAATTTTCCCATTCAGACAACACTCCATAGATCCAGAAGCTCAAAAAATGCCAAGCAAGTTAAGTGCAAAGAAACACACACACACACACACACACACACACACACACACACACCTAGGCATACCATTTTCAAAAAACCAAAAATCGAAGATAAAAAGAACCTTGAAGGAAGCCAGTAGAAGAAAAACACTTTACCTATAGAGGAACAAAGATAAGAATTACATATCACTTTCCTGCATGATTGGTGTGAGCAAGAAGAGAGACAAGTAAAATAAAGTGTTGAGAGAACAACAACGACATAGACTTGTATACATTGAAAAATTATCCTGATTCACAAAGGAAGAACATTGAAGAAGGAATCAGTGAAAATAAAATAAAAACTAAAAAAAAAATAAATAAAATAAAATAAAATAAAAACTTTTTTATTTTTAATCGATCTAACAGGTAATGGTTTGTTCAAAATAATAGCAACAATGTATTTGCTCATTTATTATATATTTTTAGAATATACACATGTCTGCTTATGTATTAAGTGAAATAAATGACAGCAATGATAACAAGGAATGAAAGAGAGGAATTAGGATTCTTTTGTATTATAAGGTACTCATTTGTGCAGTGGTATAGTGTTATTTGAAAGTGGACTTGTGTATTAGGGTTCTCCAGAAACAGAACCAAAAGTGTATACAAAGAAGATAGATAATATAGGTTAAGTGATAGGTAGGTAGATAGCTACCTAGGCTAGCTAGCTAGCTCACGCATCTATGGAGGCTGAGAAGTTCCACAATCTGTTGTCTGAAACCTGGTAAACCTGGAGTCAGAGGTTTAATTTACTCCAAGTTTGAAAACCTGAGAACCAGAGGGTTCATACTGGTGTAACTCCCAGTCCAAGGCTGAAAGCCTCAGAAAAGGGGGGCTGCTGATGTAAGTTCCAAATCTCAAGGCCCAAGAGCAGGAAGCTCCAAAGTCAGAGGGCAGGAGAAGATAAGCATCGGACTTAAGTAAAAGAGAGCAAGAATGTACCCTTCCTTTACTTTTTTTTGTTTTATTCAGGCCCTCAACCAATAAGTTGATACCCATGCACATTGGTAAGTGTGGATTGGATCTTCTTTACTCAGTCTAATGATAAAGTGCTAATCTCTTCCAGAAACACTGTCACAGACACACCCCAAAATAATATTTTACCAGCTTAATGAGTATCCGTTGGCTCATCAAGTTAACACAAAATTAATTATCAAATTTGGATTAGTTGCTGATGTTTATAGCCATGTATATTGTACACATTTTAAATAGACATTACAACCACAAAACAAGTAAAACAAAAAAAGATGCAAAGAAAGCATTTGATGAAACATAATACCCATTTATTATAAAAATTCTGAACAACTAGGAATAAAGGAGAATTTTCTTAACTTGATAAAGAACATATACAAAAACCTATATAGCTCACTTTTTAATTGTAAATCAGAAGCTTTCCCACTGAGATTGGGTATAAGCTAATCATGTTCCCTTTCAACACTTCTTTTCAACATCTTACTGGAATTCTTAGCTAAAACTGTGATAGGGTTTGGAGGAAGGAAGGGAGAAACAGAAGCATAAAGTACTTTCAGAGTAGTAAAACTACTCTGTACATACACTACAATGGTGGGTACATATCATGATAAACCAATATAATTTGTTCAAACCAACGGAATGTACAACACCAAAAGTGAACCTTAATGGAAACGTGAACTTTAGATGATATGGTGTAGGTTTATCAATTGTAACAATGTTCCACTCTGGTAGAAGTGTCAGTAATGGGGAAAGTTGTGTGTATGTGTATATGTGATGTCTTTGTACCTTCCACTCTATTTTGATGATACTTTAAATGTGCTCTAAAATATAAACACTATTTAAGAAAAAAAATGTAAAAAGAGGCCAAAAATTTCAATGCCCCTGAGGACAATTACTTTTACTTGAGTGTTGTACTTACTCCTGGAGCTTATAGAGAACCATAACACATAGTAGGCATTCAGTAGCTATTTGTTGAATGAACAACCCAGTGACTAAATAAGTATTTTTCCCCTGGCTTCCACTTAGATTTCAGCAAGCCTAAAAATTAATGGAAATTCTAAAATGAACTATTGAGTCTCTCCCAGTAGCATCTTCATTGTATACCCAAAAGCATTTAATTATCACATCTTTTTCTTAGTGTGTTTATAGCTGTGTGATTACAAAAAGTTTAGGGTTTTTTGTTGCTGTTTTAGTTAGTGTGTGCATGAATAAGGTAGTATAAATTATAAGAATAAAATATATAACTATTGTTTTACCAAAGGAAATAAATGCAAATATAATGCAGTGATTCTGTGATTTACAAATATATTGTCACTATAATATGAAGATAAATGCACATGTTGCATAATGATTTGCTATAAAACATTTTAAGAACAGCATCAAACAAAAAAGAAGCTGATCTCTGTAATGTCAGGCTGCATCACATTATGCAGTATCAACAACACTAGAACATTCAAAATAGCATATTATGTGGCTTGTCTTATTTATAAAATATTCAAAGACATTTGGTTTCTTTAGAATGCAAGTAATCACTCCAACTTCCTAATGAGCAAGAATGGAGCTGTCTCTGGCTCCTAATACTAAGTAGCTAGATTTACCAGTTTTCCTGAAACTGTCCCAAGGTTTAGCAATGTGTCCTAATCTCTAACCCCAAATAAAGTGTTTCATTAGATTATGATTGAAAATAGTGCAATTTAAGGAGTAGCAATCAGATCTAGTCTCAGAAATGTAGGAAAGAATATGTATGACATGGATCATTAAAGGAGAAAATACCTTTCAGAAAGTGTCAAGTAGCAAAAGCTTAAATATTTACCCCTATTAAAAGTATATATGCTGAAATTTTTTATTAAAATAATAACTCATATTGAATATGGCAAGAGCAAAAAGATACAGAGACAATAAAATTTATTTCCACCCAAGTGTAACTATTCTTGATAGTTGGAGAGAAAGACAAATACCATATGATTTCACTCATATGTGAAATTTAAGAAATAAAACAGATGAAAATAGGGGAAGATAAGGAAAAAGAAAATAAGAGGAAAACAGGGAGGCAAACCATAAGAGACTCAACTATAGGAAACAAACTGAGGGTTGCTAGAGGGAAGGGGAATAGGGGTATGGAGTAACTGAGTGATGGGCATTAAAGAGGGCACGTTATGTAATGAGCACTGGGTGCTCGTTGTATGCAACTGATGAATCACTGAACTCTACCTCTAAAGCTAATAATACAATATGTTATTTAAGTTGATTTTTAAATAAAAAGTTTTAAAAAAACTGATAGTTGGGTAAATATCTTTCCAATTATGTGTACAGAGGGGAGAAGAATTAGAAGGTACACATAGTCTTGTAAGCTTTTTTGTTTCTTTTGTAATAGTCTTTTACCATTAACAACATACTATAACACTTTTTCCATATCATTAAATTTTATTTCTTACTTAAGCATTATGTAATCCTCTGCTAATTTCTCATAATTATGCTATGGTTTTGAGGAAGTAATCTATAATAGTATGAGGTTATGGAAAAGTATGGGGTTGTGGAAAAGGGGAAACAAGATGCTTAGAATCAACCTCATCTTACCTAGAGATCTACATTTTTATCTTAGGGTCTTTCCCATCAAATTTAAATATTTCATTACTGAGATTGGAAATTTTTTGTCTCCCATCCCTATCCTCAACAGCATTCATTAGAATTCTTACACTTCAAATCTGTTGAGAGTATAATCAATTCAAATTAGGAACACTGTGACTCTTTTTGAGAAAACACTTGTAATCATTACCACCAGACTATATTTTTCACATACTGGAGCACTGGCTGAAATGAAAGATCACATCTTTCCCTCTCCCCTCTCTTCTGTCCTCTCTGTACCTTTCCTGCCCATCATTTCCTTTTTTCTGTTCTTGTGGATGGTAGTAGGAAACAAAGAATCATCAGTCTCAGTAATTAAATATTTAAATTCAGTGGGGAAAAAAATCCTAAAATGAAAATGTTAAAACATATAGGTAAGGTGGAGTTAGATGTAAACATTCCTGATTTAATTAACAAGGCAATGGGCCTTGTTAGAAAAATTTAAAAATAAAATTAAAACAAGATAAAACAAAATGAAACTATATTTTCCAGCCTCCCTTGCCACTGCAACATTTTCTAAGGTATCAGCGGAAGTCCACTGAAACATTTGGATGTGTTTTACGTTCTCATATACTCATCATCCTTTTTTTCCTTGTTGTTTGCTTGTTAGTGTCTTATTACAGCCTGTAATACAGGGCTGAAGGTCAACTTGAGACAGGTGACTATGAGAATTATAGCAGTCATTATGAATGGTGGAGCATGGAGATTGAAGAAGTCTGAAAATGGTAACCTCCTGAAGCTAATGAAGGACTTCCTAACTCTGATATTCTTTCTATATTAAAAACAAAAACATTTCTCAAGCCACTTTTACCTGTTATCTACTTTGTGCAGCTGAAGGCAATCCTTAACTGATATTTTCTCTTTCCAAACTCACTGTTTTTTAGAATCTTATTCCATAGATAAAAAGAAATAAACGAAACTCCCATACATTATCATAATTCTTTCCAAATAATCCCTTATTGTTGTCTTACTGAAATTCAGATGGAAACAAGTCTCATCTTTTTTGCAGCTTTCTTAAGGAACTATTTTTTTATTTTCCTTCATCCCTCATCTTTTGGCATGTGAGATAATCCGAGATTAGAGGAACACTCTCCTCCTACCTCATGGCTCCTTCTGCACAGTGATGCATCTAGCCATATGTAAAAACATCTTCTGTCCTTTAAGATCATGCAATTTGACTATTCCCACAACATGCATTCTGGTTTCTGCTTTCTTATGATTCCTTCTGTCTGCCCCTGATTGGCCTCCAATGTTTAAATAATTCGAATGACTACAATATTCACACAGATGACTATTACTGAGATTCTTAAATTCTCATTACATACAAATGTTCATGCTCACTTAATTTCAACCACTTACTCCTATCTATGCAAACTGATTTTCAGCAGCCTCTATAAGGGTTCAGCTCTGAAATTTTAAATTGAAGATTTCTCACTCTGACCAAAACCCCTCTTCTGTATCACACTAAACATAAACACTCCATACTTTTGACCGTTCTCATATGTCTCCTTAAACCTTCTCTTCTACTTTTTCCTGTACTCGTCCTTATAACCGAGTATTAAAACTATTCTCATATTGATACCGTTACTTCTCTTCCTCTCCTTATCCTTTTGTGCTATCTCCTAAAAATAAAAAACAACCCAACCTTGAATCAATAAAATGGTTTGATCCCTCCTATCTTCAGAACACTTGGTGGTCCAAAAACTAAAGTACTTCACTCTGTCAGCTTTGCTGCCACTAATTCATAATCTAAAAAACTCAGTTGGGCCCGAAATGCTGTCTACAATTCTTATGCATAACTGATATCACACGGCTCTTTCATATCTTGAAAGGCAATCGAAGCCATTAATTCTGCCAGATGAGAGAATAAACTATCTCAAAGGAAGCAGGTTTATCTGAATATATATTAATATAATGGTTTTTCAGATTATCTGAATATATATGAATATAATGGTTTTTCAGATAAAATTATTTTAAAAATAGAAAATTGTGCTGGTATGTAAATAAGTAGCTAATTTAGAAAACTACATATCACCTGTTGTACCTGAAATATATAGGTTTCATTCAGCAGAACTGAAATATGTGTGGAGGTGTGTGTATCATTCTAGGGAGTTTATATTCTATTAGAAATTATAGGTAAAAAAAATTGTAAACAGCAAAATTTGCACTGATATGGCTTTATGCAAAGTAAAAATACTTCTAATTTGAAAGTATTTATAATATACAAAAGGCATTTCTAGTTGAAAAAACTGGAAGCTAAACATCAAAGAGAATCATATTTTAGGTAGTCAGTAGTCATATGTGTGTTTACAAAAATAGTGTACATTGGGACACCTGGGGGGCTCAGCAGTTGAGTGTCTGCCTTCGGCTCAGGGAGTGACCCCAGGATCCGAGATCAAGTCCCACATTGGGCTCCCCACATAGAGCCTGCTTCTCCCTCTGCCTGTATCTCTACCTCTCTCTGTGTCTCTCATGAATAAATAAACAAAACCTTTAAAAAAAAAAGTGTACATAATATACATATTGTTTTACTTCCTATTTTTTTCCATATGAACATATCCTAACCCTATTTTCACACTCAAAATTATTCTTTACCATCATTTTAATGACATGGCATTATTCCATAATATCAATGTCTGAAAGTTAAACATTTTACTATTGATTTTAATTGGTGCCAGCTTACAAATATTAGGAACAATGTTCAATATATATCTTGTACAAATAGCTTTGTGCAGTTTATTGCTTTTCAGAATTAAGTTTATTCTACTTTTTAAAAATTTAGTAATATTCTGGCTTGAACTAACATATTCTATTACATGGATTAGAAGACTCAGCATTAAGATATCAATTATTTTGAAATAGAGTTATAGCATAAATCACAATCCAAGCTGGATTGTTTTCTAGAAATTGAGAAGATGATTTTGAAATTTATTTGAATGGATAAAGGATCAAGAATAGCTAAAGCAATTTAGAGAAATGTACACAACATGTTGAAGGAATCCAAGATTTTTTTAAAAGATTTTTATTTCTTTATTTGAGAAAGAGCACAAGCAGGAGGAGCAGCAGAGGGAGAGGGAGAAGCAGGCTCCTCATTGAGCAGGAAGCCTGATTCGGGTCTCTGTCCCAGCACCCCAGAATCATGACCTGATGGCAGGTCCAGTTGCCTTCTGACCTGAAGGCAGACCCAGTTGACTGAGCCACGAGGTACCCTAGGAATCCAAGGTTTAGGGATCCCTGGGTGGCGCAGCAGTTTGGCGCCTGCCTTTGGCCCAGGGTGCAATCCTGGAGACCCAGGATCGAATCCCACGTTGGGCTCCCGGTGCATGGAGCCTGCTTCTCCCTCTGCCTGTGTCTCTGCCTCTCTCTCTCTCTGTGTGACTATCATAAATAAATAAAAAAAATAAAATAAAATAAAAGGAATCCAAGGTTTAATATAAGGCTACAGTAATCCATACAGTGTGGTCTCCCAGAAAGATAAACAAATTGATCAGTGGAGCACTATAGAGAGTACAGAAATAAATGTACATATAGATGGTCAAGTAATTTTCAAGAATGCCAAGCAACTCACTGGGGAATAGAAAATCTGTTCACCAAATGGTGCTGGAATATCAATATGGGGAGGAAAAAAGCCTTCTACTTCACACCATGCACAAAAATAAAAAATCATTTTTAGATGAATCAGAGTCATAAATGTGAAAACCAAAAATGTAATGTTTTAGAAGAGAAGGAGAAAGTATCTCTATGACTTTGGCATAGCTAAATACTTCTCAGACCAAAGAAAGAGATAACTATTAAAGAAAAAAAAAGGATAGATTAGACTTAATCAAAAATTACAAAATTTTTCCTCATTAAAAAAAATCACTAACAGGGATCCCTGGGTGGCGCAGCAGTTTGGCGCCTGCCTTTGGCCCAGGGTGCAATCCTGGAGACCCAGGATCGAATCCCACGTCGGGCTTCCGGTGCATGGAGCCTGCTTCTCCCTCTGCCTATGTCTCTCCCCCCCCCCCCCCGTGTGACTATCATAAATAAATAAAAAATAAATAAATAAAAATTTAAAAAAAAAATCACTAACAAAATCCATAGATAGGGCAGCCCCCGTGGTGCAGCGGTTTAGCGCCACCTGCAGCCTAGGGTGTGATCTGAAGATCCTGAATCGAGTCCCACATCAGGCTCTCTGCATGGAGCCTGCTTCTCCCTCTGCCTGTCTCTCTCTCTCTCTCTCTCTCTCTCTCTGTCTCTCTCTCTCTCTCTCCATCTCTATGAATAAATAAATAAAATCTTAAAAAAAATCCATAGATATTCTAAAGACTCAAAAAGTACTTATAGCCAAAACATACTAAGAACTATTGCAACTCAATTATAAAAGACAAGTCAATAAAAATGAGCAAAATAAATATTTCACAAAATATATGAAAATGGTGAAGAATTTGAGAAATTGTTCAACACCATTAAGTCATCAGGGAAATAAAAACGCTTAAATCATAATGAGCAATGAAATACACCCACATACTAAATCAATTTAAAAAATGATAACTCCAAATATTAGAAAAGTCCATGACCCTCATACATTGGTGGTGGAAGTATAAAATGGTGCAACTACTTTGGAAAACTGTGGTTTCTTAAAAACTTTAACATGTATCTACCTTGTAACCCAGGTATTCCACTCTTAGGTGCTTACCCAAAAACATGAAAACAGTACAACATAGCAGCATTCCAGATAATAGCCAAAAAAATGGTTAACAACATAAGGAGTTGCATAAACTGTGATATGTACATTCAATTAGTAATAATCAGCTGTAAAAAACTGACAAGCTCCTCAAACATACAACAGCATTATCGAACATTAAATGTGCTGAGTGCTAGAAGCCAGATACCAAAGAATGTACACACAAAGTCACACAAAATAACCTGTGTGGGTCCACTTATATGTAACTCCTAACTTTGCTAACAGACTTGGACTTTCTATTGTATTTATTAAAATGATTCAAACAACAATTTAAATGCTTAGAATATTTCACATCCCCATTCTTCGACAACAATGTTGGCCATTGTTTCTAAAAGTAATAGCAGTAATAGCAAACATTGGCGATTATGATATTTTCCAGCAAAATTGGTGAGTTTAGTGGTGGTAGCAGAAGCATTCTGACAAGATTCGTCCATCTTTGATATAGCATACTTCTGTAAACATAAAAATGTTCAGCATTGTCTTCTCACATGGTTTCCTGCAAAAATTGCTGCAGCCGTTCTAGATTTCACAAAATTATATTAATCCCGGGTATGATTTCAATTCTGGGTCTTTTTTTTTTTTTTTTTTTTTTTTAGAATTATAAGCTTTCCAGAAGCTCAGCAAAAGATTGCTTCTCCAGTCTCTGTGGCCCAGATGGGCATTCAGAGGAATCAGTGAAAATGCAATTTGAAGTAGTGGGAGAAAACAGCTTTGAGCAAGCAACTGACAATGTCTACTGCAGCAGTCAACACTGTCACTCAATTTAATTAAAAGTTTCTAACTATGATCGTGTTTAGAAAGGCCTACTTGGGATTTTAATGAAAATCTCTTCAATGTTTCAAACCTAAATATGACAGTATATGTTGATTTCGAATGAATATGTATTTTTATTATATTAAAGAAAGAGATCAAACAAGGTAAAATTCTTGGAGTTCCTCAGACTTCTAGAGGTTTGATTGCCAAGGTGATCACCTTATTATGAGTTTTTTTTTTAATGAGTTTTAATCTTAGTGGTGAAATCTATCAAATGATCTACTCTACATCCATTAAGAGTATTTATTAATACTCTTATTTGCATTATGCTAATTAACCTACTAATACTTAATGTCTTATAATTTTTATAGTATGTTGTAGGTAAATCATTAATATTAGTGTTTTAGCACTTCTAAATATAAGTTTAAGTTCCTTTTATTTTTGATGCAAGCTTTTCGATATCAGTATGATAACTTCTTAAAAAGAATTGGGACACCATCCATCCTTTTCTGTAAACCAAAGAAGTTTAAATCCCCAGAGAATAATTTGTTGTGTAAGGCTTGAAATATATTGATTTTTATCATGACTGAGCCCATCCTGTTGTGGATAGTTCCTTGCCAATTTTCCCCCAAGTATATCACTTCTGTGTTTTTCTCTTAAACTAATTAAAATAATAGATATTTTTCAACACTGATAGGACTAAAAGTATGCTCAGTAAAATGGATGGAAAATATCTACATTAAAGACCATCAATTGAAATTTCAGAATTCAAGTTTCAAAGATTTATACAATTTCATAATTTTATAACATTATCAAATCTTCTAGGGAAAGAAAAAAAATAACAAGAACCAAAATTAGTCCAAATAGAGGTTCAATGCAGAGAATGAAGTTTCACTTTCTGAATGTTGATACTGTTCCTAAATCAGAGCCAATTATTATACTATGCATTTTATACCTACTTAAAATAGAATCACCATTAAGAATAAATGGCGACACTTTAAAACAAGCAAGTCTCAGATATTTCAACACATAAACACATAAGAATGTTCTCAAGAAGCTGCTTCACCACTGTGGCGAATAAAGCAACAGACAAAGTCCTGAGATCCTGCAAACCAGCGATCTACATTATAAAGGCTGAGGAGATTCCCAATACAGTGATGAAGGGATATCACAAACCTGTTTCTCTGCTGAAGACCTGGAGAGCAATCAGTCCTGATTGCAGTAAAAGGACTAATATTGATCCTTTGTCCAAGTGATTTGCCTATCTTTCATAGCCTATTGCCACAAGGTTCCTAGAGTGCTCTTTCTTAAAGGTAAATTTAACCATTTCCCTTTATGTATAACTTCTTTCAGCAACATCTTATCTTTCTAGTGGTGCATTTTAAATAATTTGACATAGCTTTATCTGTTTCCATCTTCTCACACTCTGCACTCCAAAATGAACTTTTTAAAAAAGGTTTTATTTATTTATTTATTTATGAGAGACACGGTGAGAGAGAGGCAGAGGCATAGGCAGACTGAAAAGCAGGCTCCCTGCTGGGAGCCTGATATAGGACTCCATCGCAGGACCCCCAGGATCTCGTCCTGAGCAGAAGGCAGAGGCTCAACCACAGAGCCACCCAGGTGTCCCCACAGTTAACTTTTAGACGTTTTTCCACAGGTTCTGGATTTTTCTTACCCCTGAGACTCCTCAAGTCCTTAACCCCTTATTCAGGACCATTATCTTTTTGTTCCTCCATACCAGGTTTCCTGTGTAGATAATTCTCTATTGGTAACTATTTTTAACGTCATTTCTTCTGGATTATTGTCCTGACTCCCTATACTACATGCAGGGTTTATGCCACTTCTCATAGTATAGGTCTTAGTTTTGATCTTTTTGGATTCTACAATGATACTTATTAAGAACAAAGAACAATTTGTTAACTATCTGGATAGATGCTCTATGGCCTGTGCCATTTTAGAGCTAAAATTCAAAGCAATAGGTCTAAGGACGCATAAAGATGTTCAATAGCATATAAAAATAGAATATATAACTACAATGTAGCTGCTATTGGGAGGGCACCTCAATATTTGGCAAAGTATCACTGACTTCTTACCAGGATGCCCCATTTGGGTTCACCACCCCAAACAATGTTCAACACTAAATTCAGTTTTAAAAATGAAAATGAAGTACTGCTAATATTTATATTCAGTTTGCCATATGCTACATGTTATTCTAAATGTTTTACATTTATTACCTTATTTAACCTTTATAATCTAGTATAATTATTTTCTGTATTTTACAGGTAACTGCTTGTAAAGAGCTAGTGTGTGGTAGGACAAGCTTTTAGAACTCAGTTAACTTACTCTAGAGTTGTGCAAATAACTACTGAATTATGCTAGTTTATATAGGTAAATAATATAGCAGACATTTACACGTAAAACATGTTACTTACAGAGTCACAGAGAAGCCAGTAAGAGTCAAGCCTATATATAATTTCATGAATTTAGTCAGTGAATGCTCTGGTTTCCAGTAGAACTTTAAGACAGTGAAAGCCCAATAGACATGCAGATTATTTCAACTATGAAAGACCTACTTTTAAAAGCATAGTAATATATGCCACCCATTTTAAAAATGTATTTTTAATATATTTAAAATACATTCTTATATTGTAAAAGTAGACATTCAGGAAATGCAAAAACATATAAAGGAAAATACAATTTGCCTTTCATGAACTACAGACAAATTAAATTATTTGCAGCCTATTCTGAGTCTTGTTTTTCTAGTATTCTAAGAAAATGCACTTAAGTTACAGATAACTGCTTTGGGCCTATATCTTTTAATTTATTTTATTATATGGGTATTATTATTTGTGTTCATTAAAATTCACTGAACCCTGAAGTTGTTGTAAGAAAACATAAACCAGAGGCAATGGTATTCTCATACTATTTCTATACATCTCTGAAAAAAATATTCTAAAGAAATATCATTTACGTAAATGATATTTTAAATTATGCTTACAGGCTTTGTTTAATGAGCAAAATAATAATAAAATAATTTAAATATATTTTGTTGATATATTTTAATCATGTTTGTATGTGCCATTTTATTCATTGTAAGTCACTTATTTAGATATGGGTCCAAATTATATTTCATTTGGAAAAAAGAATAACATTAGTGCTCTGGCTTAGATAACACATATAAGTTATGTGCAATTTATCTGTTTCCTGTCTGCTATAATGCATGATGCTTGGCCATAACACAGCAATAACCGTGCACAGAGATGGTTTCTCTTAAAACTTTTTGGGTAAGAAGAGAACATGTGGAAATTCAATAGATCCATCTTACTGAAATAAAGGCATTTGAATAAGAACAAAATTGAAACATCTATCTAGTACAATTATCCCTAGCATCTTCCATAGATATGTGTGTATGTATGTGTGTGTGTACATATACACATTTGTATATGTTTCTGTATGTGTGCATACATACATTATAGGTAACCATAGACAAAATACTGTTTTAGGAACTATAGAACTACCCAGAAGGAGAAAATATTTTTTCCTGATTTGCATACTTATACATAATAAGAATGGAAAATAATAACTTCCTTTCATACTGCTGCCCAGTCTATAAGTATTCAGTTATTCTGTCAGCTGAGAAGTTCTAGTCCGAAATGAAACTCCCCCTCCTCAAAACTAAGTGACCTCATGAACTCTGATGCTGAAAACTCAAGTTGTCTTATTCACATATCTTGTATCCATGCTTGATAATGGGAAACCTGCAGACCTCTCATGAAAACCATTATTCTAATAACAAGGCCGGATAATAAGACAATAGAAAGAGGGTATTTGACCCTCTATAAGTGGCAAATAAGAAAGCCTTTATTGTAAGAGCTCTTCTGATTCTAATGGAAAGTCACTAAGGCTAAAAGTTCAAATCCCTTTTTTCCTATTTACTCGCTTTATGATTATGATCAATTTCATTTAAAATGGCTTTCTTAAGTCTAGTTCTAAAATGGTACATAATTACTACTGAGCCACTCACAGAGATCGAGTTACCATTTGGTTCTAAGTTAATTATTTTAAACTACTAAGGTTAATTTTTACACTATTTGCTGCCTCACCTTTGCAGTTGCAAAAAAAAAAAATTGCTTAAAAATATTCTACTCTCATAAAAGAATTAGTATGCTTCCAAAGATGTTGATTTTTTTCATGGCATAATTCATATTTTCAGAAACTCTAATTCTATTATATAAATACGAAGTGTTCACCCAGTGACCTGAAAAGCTAACGTGTCTCTAATGGAAACATCAGGCCCAGCATATGTGTAGAACAAATGTCTGTGACGTAGACACATCTGATAATTTCTGTCATGAACAGGTAACATATATACTTGAGTAATTCAATCATTGTGTTCAGTGTTTAGCACTGAATATCAAGAATAAATGGATTGACTAGGAATGAGCCCACTCTGCTAGCCATATATAGAAATGTCTTGGGTGTCACAGATCACACATATTTCAGAAAATATTCTGCTTCTCCCAGAAACTGATATTTCAAAATGATAAATATCTTTCTATGGACCTAGAGGAGTTATATGAACATTTAGGAATAGCTGCTTTCTAAACTTGTCAAATATTTTCTGTTAAAATAATTTAAATCAATATGAAATTTGTGTTAAGCATGTGCAAACTAGTGGTTATTATTAAAATAATGTTTTATTCAGTAATGTTGCTTAAGGGATACAGGTTGTAATTCATGTAGCATTTGACTACAATAACATATTTTTGTGTGAACATTATTAAATTTTTATTGACTATCACTTTTAATATTACAAATATCAGTATTCCAAAATTGATTCAACAATTTTGAAAATAGAATTTTGAAACAATAAATACAACAGTTTCAATAGTAATGTTAAGATTTTTAGATTGCAAATTGAAGTTAATAAGCAATTTTTTGTTTCAAATTATGTAATATAAAATAAACAAATAGTCCTCAAAAGTTTCCTCAGAGCTGAAATTAGCTTATAGGTTGTCCCATCTAAAAACAATCTAATGGACCTCAAAATGCTTTTTTTTTTTTTTTGAACTTGAATAGTCAAGCATAATACATAAGCATGGCAATTGCTGAGTATGTCCAAGATGATTGAAATTTGCTTTTATGAACACAACTTACTGACCTTTGAGAAATTTTTGATGAGATTCTACTGGCCTATAATAGCATGAAAAGAGAACATTTTCCTTTTACACTCCTCAAAGTTTACAATATGGAAAAAATAATTTGTATAAATGAATTAATTTAGCTGTATCTTTGTTAATTTACCACATAATGTAAGCAAAATCTTAACAGCCTCCAAAACCCTATGAAATCAAACTTACATATGAAGAGGCCAAACATATCTTATTAACCTGTGATTAAATCAAATCTTGGTCTACAAGAAAATACAAGTTTGAAGATATACCTATATTGTTGATTAGGCAAATGCTTTCAATTTGCTCTTCCAAAGAAAATGCAAAATGAATACTTATTAGTGTACAACATGTAAAACAACCAATCTGAAATTCAAATATTCCATTTCTATGCATGTCCAAGTTTGCTTCCATTTTCCATGCATATTTTCATGTGCAACCATATGC
This sequence comes from Vulpes lagopus, assembly GCF_018345385.1. NCBI lineage: Eukaryota > Metazoa > Chordata > Mammalia > Carnivora > Canidae > Vulpes > Vulpes lagopus. The sequence goes on from NC_054839.1 coordinate 41,767,314, forward strand.
TTAAAGACAATCTCCAATACCCAGATGACAATTTACCTTTTTAAAATATCCTTTAAATCTCTTTTAATCCTCACTTCTCATATGAAGCATATTAAATGAGTTAAGATGATTAGAATTAACTCATCTTTACTGTGGAATTTAGATTGCTGCATTTGTCACCATGTTCTTTTTCTTGAATACTTTCACATTATTTCCCAGCATGCTTAAATCTTATTGCTTGAATAAGACCTTCCCATAACTTCCCAGCAAGAATTAATCTTTTGCTCCCCTCTCCTTTCAAATATATTTTTTTAAACTTTAATTATAGTTCTTATTGGATTAGGTCTCACTGATTTTAAGCCCCTAGATTGAAGGAAACTTTCATTTAGACATATTTGGTTCCTCCAGGAATAGTTATGCATAATAAATGTGTAGTAAATACTTACTGAATTGTGTTGCAAATTAAGATACTGCTTGTCTGGAAAGTCTTATGAAAAGAATAATACATTATAATCACTTTGATACACCAATATTTCAGCTACGCTAGACAAAAATAATACATAAATGAAGAAAAAACAAATAATGTCCTACTCATTGTCCATAAAGTAAAAAAAAAAGTTATCATTATATGTAAATATATTTATTTATTTTAATGATTTATTATTTATTTGAGAAAAAGAGTGTGTACATGAGTGGGGGGGGGGAGCGGCAGGGGCAGAGAATCTTCAAGTAGACTCCCTGCTGAGTGCAGAGCCTGAAACATGGGGCTCATTTTCACAATCCATGAAATAAATGACCTGATCCCAGACTGAGAGTCCATTGCTCAACTGACTGAGTCACCCAGGCATCCCTACCTAAATGTATTTATTAATGGTCTATTTTAAGAAAGGGTGATATTGTCTAGAAAGGGTTTTTCAGCCTCAACATTTTTGTGTTAGATAATTCCTTATTGTTGGGGGATGTTCTGTGAATTTAAGAATATTTATCAGTAAATATCCATAACATCCCCCAAATTGTGTCAATCAAATGTTTCCAGACATTGCCAAATATCCTCAGAGGCCAAAATTATCTGTGGTAGAAAACTTCTTGTTTTGGGAGGAGGAAAAGAATCATAATATATTATCAATATATTATCATCACTCTCAAAATTGAGCTTTTTGACCACAAAAATTTCTTGAGTTTATTAAATGACTGGATTTAACAGTGGATTTTTGTCTAAAGGAAGTAAAAAAGAAAGGAAATGGAGACTTATCTTTATTTCTGATCACAGAGATTATCAGGAGATTTTAGAAGTAGTGAGGGTTCATTGGCTGAGCACTCTGCCTTTGGCTCAGGGTATGATCCCAGAATCCCAGGACCGAGTTCCACATTGGGCTTCCTGCATGGAGCCTGCTTCTCCCTCTGCCTATGTCTCTGCCTTTCTCTCTCTGTGTTTCTCATCAGTAAATAATTAAAATCTTTTTTAAAAAATAGAAATAATGAGCTAAATCCTAGCCTGACCTCTCTCTGAGTTTTGTTCCAAAGGAAACAGACTTGCTAAATGGGTTGGAGCATTTCTACAGACAGAAGGTTTTTTCCCACCAAAATGTTTGAAATTTTGGAAAAAGACTACCTTACAAACTGTTCATACTAATCTGTACTTGGCCACATCAAATTAAACTTGCTGGTGTAGAGTGGATAGGCAGTAAGGTCAGAATTTAGCTATTTCAAGTCACCATTCTTGTTTGTTGTCTATGAAACATTGAATTTCCTACATTTCCCATGTAGAGAGTAACTATACAGGAACCCAGTGGGTATATCATGAAGACTGTCTAAAACAGAAAGGACTAATTATCAGTCAATTGATTTCCTAAAAGACCTCTAGGAGAAAAAAAATAATAATTTTTGATCAAGCATAGTTAAGTTCATTAGACTCCTGGTAGTAAGGGAAAATACTATCTTAATGGAATCTTACTAATATTTCAGAAGAAGTTATCTGTCAGAATATTTTGTTTGGGATTGGCCAGATATCATTACATAATATCTTTGAATTGCTAAAAAACCTAGAGATGAAGGTCTTAAAATTGTGATACACCAACTGTTAAGTCATCTTACATGAGCTATTTTAGATGATACACAATCTTATTGTCCGATAGCAATAATCTCCTAGAGAATGTAGCTAAGTTCCTTTCATTATTCTCAGTATTCTTTAAAATAAGAAAAAGGAAATTATATTGGTTTCACTTCTCATGCCAAATGACAGGCAAGCAAAGAAACACGTGGGCTGTCAGTGAGAGTGAAGAAAGAAAGGGTCAAGTCACATAGAAAGGGAATTAGGAAATTTCTGGGGAAAGGGAGATGTGGACCTGAAACATATCATCCTTAGACTTAAGCTATAAGGGACAAACAAAATTTATGCGCATGAGAGGCACCTGAATGGCTTAGTGGTTGAGATTCTGCTTTTGGCTCAGGTCGTGATCCTGGGGTCCTGGGATCGAGTCCTGCATTAGTCTCCCCGTCAGGAGCCTATTTCTCCTTCTGCCTATGTCTCTGCCTCTCTCTCTCTCTATCATCAATAAATAAATAAAGTGTTTTTTAAAAATTTATGTGCATGGAATCTGCCACCCACCCAAGAATCAGTTCAGATATTAGGACAGAGAGACCAGGGTACAGAGGACATTGTATGGATCTGGGCATTTATTTCTCTTTAATCCCTACAAGACCTTTTAAGACCAAGCAAGTTTTGAGTGAGAGTGAGGAGGGGAGGACACAGAGAAATCCAATAACTTTACCTAAAGAACTTTTTAAATTACTGTACCACACAGAACTTATAGGACAACATTTTATTTTCCACAAATAATTCATCTAATTAATATTGAAAAGGTGTATATTTTTGTTTCTCCATGTACAGTGTGACTGCTATGTTACACATTTCAACTAATGACTGCCATTCAAGTTTGGAGAAGGAAAGGTCCATGTGACCTACCTGGAGTTACTGGAGAAATCTCTACATCTACACAAAAGAATAACAGAATACTTAAAGTACTCTACATTTTAAATTCATAGGGGGAAAAAACTATAAGACTATCCTAGAAAAAGAAAAACATAAGCATGATATGAAAATGAAGACCACAATTAGCCATTTTAACATTCAGGTCTAGTCAGGAACGAAAGAAATGCTAGATATTCCAACTGGAAGGATTTAACCCAGGGAATTTAAAACAGGGAATTGTGTACTAATACACTGAAGAGAGCAAAAGAGGAAGGGCAGGGGGGCAGGGGAAAGTGGTGGCTCAGGGGTAAAAAGGAGAAATGCATTGCAAGTACAAAATAAACTTTCCACTGATGGTCTTTAGTCCAGAAACAGGTTTTCAATTTTCTGTTGAAGGCACAGCTGCTGGTGGCGGTCCTAGGACCACCAGGAGGCTCCACTAAGACATGTGGTTGTGCCCCAAGTACCTATCTAAGCAGATTACATGATTTACACAAAACAGATGTGTTAATATATTACTTTTAAAAAACTAATCCTCAGTTGTCTATATTCATTCCCTGTTTCAGATTCTTCTCTTGACATTTTCTCTTATCCCATTCAATCACTCATTAACCTGGACCCTTTCAACAAAGCTTTTCTAATCAAAATCACCAGTGAGCTCAATGTTGCAAAATTCAATAATAAATTTTCAGTCTTCACCTTACTTGACCTTTGGCAGTGTTAATTATTTCCTCCTCTTGAAACCCTTTTTTTCACAGGGCTTCTGAGAAACCACATTTTTCTGGTATTTTTTCTGACCTCATGGACCATTTCTTTTAATCTCGTTGACCTTAAAATTTTGCCGTGCTCAATAGCTCAGCCCTCAAGCCTCTTTTCTCCTCTATTTACATCCATCTTATTTGTGATCTCCTCTAGTCTAATGATTTTAAATGCCATTAATTTTCTCCTACCTACCAAGGTTTATATCACTGGTCTGCATCTTGCCACTGAAACAGTCCCATACATTCAATTGCCTATTTGATTAATGTGCTTGGTTGGATAAGAGACATTTAAAATGTGACACATTCAAAACTGATCCTTAATGCTACTCTACCCAGTCTTAATCTCATTAAATGATGACTGTTCTTCAAATTTCTCAGAAAAAAAAAAAAAAAAAAAACCTTGGATTTTCCCTTTACTCCTCTTCTGTCCCAGGTAACATTGCCTTCATCTTCAAAACATAACCAAAATTTGACAACTTATCTGTCCCCCACTGTCATCATAGTCAAGCCATCATTTCCACGTGGACTGTTTCTATAGTACCTTTACTGGTCCCCTGCATCCAATGGTTTTCTCTTGTTAATCTGTATTGGATGCAGGGGTCCCAAGCAAAAATTTAGAAGGGTAGAGGGAAAATTCTTTCCCTCTCCTACAATTCCCACTCATACTTGGGTCACAGTATTTTGATCTCATGGCCTCCTTATTTTAGTGAACATACAGATTTTATAATTCCAGGTCAGACAAGTTAACTTATTTTATTTGAATGGCAAATTTGTTTGGGAAAATTAAGAAACAGCAAAAGGTTTGGGAAATGTGCAATTTTAAAATACAGTACATGGCATGAAAAAAAAACTAGTATAAGTGGCAAATAACATGAAATCAAACAGTTAATAATGAAAGGTAAGATTTTCTTTAATACATTTCACTATCATTTGACAAATCCATATATAAAAGGCACTAAAGAGGAAATCATCTGTATATGTGAATAAGGTAAATTTATAGATTTATGTGACATGTTTGGACAAGCACCCAAGCCATTTTATAATTTACAGTGAAAAGGGCTTTTGGTTGCAGCTGCAAAATGGGATGTACGCCTGTATAGAGCGAAATTTAACCATCTTGTTTCAGGATGGAAATAAACTTCAACTATTCTGATAATTTTATCTGAAATGTAAAACAAACAAAACCCAATTTTACTTTTCCCATATCTATTTTTAATTCCTTATTGAGGTGACAGAGACTAACAAACGATCTAAATAATGCTCGGCTGTTAACTTTTTTTAATATGCCAAATCAGTTTAATTACAGTTTCTATAAATAATCTATGCAAAATACTTCCCAGAACAGAATGCACTTTTCCTTCTGTGTGTGGCACATTTTAATACTTAAAAGCATTAGAACAGATGTTAGGTGCCTGCTAAACTTGTTTTCAGTTTTCTTTTATTTATATGTTAATGAGAATTTAATTACTTCATGAATACTTAAACAACCTGAGGGTGCCTGATATCATTAGCTTGAACATGACAAGCACCTCAAGTGACCACATGGGAAGACAAAAATTGCTTTTAGTTTACTTGAAGACAGAAAGATGAATTCATTTCACCCCCTGCTATGTTTTACCTGACACACAAAACTGGGAAAGCATAGACTCAATCTTGCTTCAACACGACTGAAAGGATTTCGGCAAAGCACTCAAGAGCATAAATTCTTCCTATTTGGTTTTGCTTCGATGTCTTTTTAATAACTACTCTCGCTATACTGTGCTTTAAAGTCTTATTTCACTAAAAAGTGCTCTGTTAAAGCAAATGACTCTATTTTATGTATTATTTCTACAGCAATCTTAGTGGAATTGGGAACATTTAAGCATTATTTATGGCATTGAAAAATATTCTCAATTTAAGTTCAATCAAAAGGGTTTATTTGGCTGAATTGTAAGAAAGCTTGTAATACAGATAACATTTGTAAATTTTATTATTTCTAGTACCACAAGTGGTAAGTTAAATATAATTGTGCTAATAGTATTTATGATGAAATGTTATATATTTAAATAATGAATAATTATATATGGTGATCATATATTCATTTTTAAATATACAAATTTTATACCAAAACACTATAAACACTAAACGTTTTCCTTTAGAAAATGGAAAATCATTAATCGACTCACAAATATACCTTCTATCAACTACATAATATCTGGAATGCATGAGGAATTGTGAGGAGATATATGAAGATTGCATTACGAAAATGCAATATTAAAAAAAAACACAGAAGAAATTAGTAGAGTGTTGCAAAGCAAAGGGCCATTTCCTAAAACTGTTGGATAGATGTGATTAAATTTGCTACAGTTGACCCAATGTCCTTTGTAGATTTGAATAATTGCCAGAATTTGCAGCCAAGGAATATTTGAAGACATTTCATAAAATATTGTTTATATTTCTTTCTCTCTCATTTTTTATGTGTAAAGGTCATAACTTATATAAAAAGATCGTTTCCCATAAAAAATATTAGAACAGTATTTTCCAAAATATTTTCCCAGAATAGGTTTTATTTTAAAAATAGAAAAAGAAAACTTTAAACCTAGGCTGGAATTAAAAAATAAACAAGCAAGCAAACAACAATAGGAAGAGTTAAAGAGTTCCTCTAAAAGATGGAATTTATTAGAGCTTTTAAAAAACTAATGTAAATTGTGCCTAGATCAGAGCTTGCTCTTATGATGGGGTGGGTTGAGTCCTGGGGCCTTTTCAGCCCTGGGCTGGTTCTATCTAATTCCTAGCATAAGCTTCCCACTGCCTTCAGCTGAAGCCTCTGTGACACACAGGTAGCATCATACTTGGCATGTGCTGTGATGTGGCAACACTGGTGTTCCTGGCCTTCAATCTCTAGTAGATCTCAGAGTTATCTGATTAAAATTTCTCTTGAGATTAGTCTGCCAAAAACACTTTGGAAATAGTAGCTGAGGATAATTTCTTTTGCATTTCTCTAATGTGTGGAAAGGTAAGCATATTTATACCTCAATGTAATATTTTTTAACCTCACAACAGAATAACATTGCATTATATAATATACATACCATAATATATAATTATATATATATACATATATACAAATTGAATTTTACAAGAGCGACATATTGCATGGAAATATTTTTTGTGGGGAATAAAAATCAAGTAACGTATTATCAGTTTAAGTCTTTATTCAACAAAGACCCACATGAGAAGACTCCGAAGAAGAGGGGGAATGGTTTATAGGGCTTTAATGGAAGATGTCATACAAATTTCACAGAATGGAAGAAATGGTTCTTGCTGATTGCCAGCCATTGTTTGGATAATTTGGGTTTAATTAGGAGGGGCAGAGGGGAACAACTGGAAATGGCAAGAACATTCCATGGCCCCAGTGGGGGGAATTCTCACGTGTCTGTGTGACAATTCACAAGGTGACTATTCTACTGGGCATTTTGAGAGATGAATCAAAAGATTTTAATTAGTAATGTAAAGAGCATCCTTTTTATTTCGCCAAAAGTAGTCAGCTTCACTTAATACTCACTGGATTTTCCAGAAAATAATTTTTTGAACCTCTTTTTGAAAATTTCATGGTTTAGCATTTAATTTTACAAATTAAATTATCACAAATTGGTAGCTGTTATCAACAAGATCCACACACTGGCAAAGATGTAATTGAGTTTAGAATAAGGAAGACAAAAACAAGACAAAAATATATTTCTCAAAGTTTAAACACAAAAATTGTTTTTTCAGTGTTGGTTTTTGTCTAATATACCTTTACTCTTAAAATTAATATTTCAGATTATTAAAATTTTAAAGGGTGAGTAAATGGGATGACTTTGCACCATATTACCAATGAAAAATTTATAACGGACACTTGTTAAAATAATGAATAAGAATTTATTTAAGACTATTACAAGGGGGAGCAGATTGAACTCCTCTCTAAAACAAAGGCAAGTGTCTTGCATCCCTAGAATTAGTTAGTGGAAAAGTACTGGAGAACATTACTGGGTAGGTTGGTGAATGTGATTAAGCCATCAGTGCTGGCTAATTGGTGCTCATTGAAGTTAGGCTCCCACCCTCCCACAGAGGCTGGCAAATAGGCATGGTTCTTTCCCTGACGATTACATTTCAAAAGGATGGCTCCCAGATCCTTGAGAAAGACATTCTTGGCTTGTAGAAGATTTACATCTCAAAGGGGAAGAGAGGATTTGCAATTGCAAGTTTTCTAAGAAAAGGGAGATCAAATGCTTACAATTGGGAAGAAACCTAAGGTTTAGTCAAGCTGAAGGGACATTTAAAGCTGTCTTTCCTAGTACTATCAAATCATTGCATATCGTTGTATAAAATATTAATTAAAATTAACTGGAAAGAGAGAAATGGGAAACAAGCAGTACTGTATTTCTTTATGTGCAAAGCCCACTTTTTTAAAAAAGATTTTATTTATTCATGAGAGACACACACAGAGAGAGAGAGAGAGAGAAAGAGAGGCACAGACACAGGCAGAGGGAGAAGCAGGCTCCATGCAGGGAGCCTGATGTGGGACTCCATCCCGGGTCTCTAGGATCACGCCCTAGGCTGAAGGTGGCGCTAAACCACTGAGTCACCCGGGCTGCCCCCACTTTATTTTTTGATAGGAATCTTTAATTTCTGAAAATACTATAAGCATTTAGAAACTTTGGTACAGTGCAAATAATTAGATAAGTAGCAAATCTAAAAGATCCAAATAGAGGAGAAATAATATATATTTAGGATAGATGACACTTATGCCCAACATCACACCAGTGGTAGTTTATTTTCTTCAAAAGGAAAAAAACGAAATGTCTTATTTCTTAGCTCTAAATTCCCCATCCAGTTCCCCATAAGATAATTGAATTGGGTAAAGCGACTATGTATAACTAACATGCTTTCATGTAAGGGTGTACTTAAATAATTTTCCAATCATCTATAAACATGGTTGTTAAATAGTTGCTTTGCTTGAAGGTTCATACAGAGTTTGCATGCCTTTTACAATGAGGCATTGTGGGTATAAACAATTCCAAGTTGTAATAGTATTCTACTTCATTTTAACTCTTTAAAAAACGCTATATATTTTTTAAGATTTTATTTATTTATTCATGAGACAGAGAGAGGTAGAGACAAAGGCAGACAGAGAAGCAGGACTAGATCCCAGGACTCCCGGATCACACCCTGAGCTGAAGGTAGACGCTCAACCACTGAGCCACCTAGGTGCCCCCCAACAATGCAGTATTAAGTCTGTCTTAGTTTAGGCTGCGGTAAAAGAGTAACATAGATTCAGTGGCTTATAAACAACACACATTTATTTCTCACAGTCTGGAAGCTGGGAAGCCCAAGATCAAAGCCTAGGCAGAATCAGTGTTTGGTGAGTTCATAGACAGCTGTCTTCTTGATGTGTCCCCACAGGGCAAAAGGGGCAAGGGAACTCTACGGGGTCTCTATTATAAGGACATTAGTTCCATTCATGGGGTGTCCATACTCATGACCCAACCACCCCAAAGGCCCCACCCCCAAATACTATCATACTGGGGATTAGATTGGAACATAAGAACTTGAGGGAGACATATTCAGTCTATAGCTTTCTGCTTTTGCCTCACAATTCATATCCTTCTCACATGCAAGATAAATTTATTCCATCCAACTATCCCCTAAGTTCCAGCATCAACTTTAAAGTCTAAGTCCAAAGTCTCACCTTAATAACTTGAGTTTTAACTATAAACTGGTTATTTTAGGAATTATTACTTTTTTTTTTTTTCAAGTTAGACTGTTTGCCCAAGATTGCAAATCCGAGAAACCACCAAGGAGCCGATACCGATGCAAGCGCATGAGGGTTTATTAGCAAGCTCGAGCTTGGGTCTAAGTATACCCGACACAGCAGAGCAGGGACTTGGACCCCGAAGTGGGTTACAGCTAGGTTTTTTATAGGCTGGTTTAGGGGATTTTCAGAAGGGTTGGAAAAATTTCTCAAGTTCTGTTTACATTCTGATATGGGGCTTTCAAGGGCATTGAGCTCTGTTCTCATTCTAAGATGGGACTTTCTACCACGGGTGTGGGCTCTGTTGTCTTTCTGATATGGGATTACCTGCCTACCTGCCGAGGACATTGAGGACATTCTGCAGTTTTTCCCGTAAAGTTCTGCTCTTATTCACAAGGACCTAAGATGGCTGTACTTGTGCTAATGCTAAACTTTTGGTGGGATGGCCTTAATTTTTCTCCACAAGACTTCAGTGGGTGCCATATTACTTTGTAACAATCGTAATAGAATGAGGGGCACCTGAGTGGCTCAGTCACTTTAACAGCTGACTCAGCTCGGGTCACTATCTCAGAGAGGTGAGATCAAGCCCTGCATTGGGCTCCACACTCAGCAGAGTCTGCTTAAGAGTCTGTCTCTTCCTCTTCATCTGCCCATTGCCCCTCTCATACTTTCTCTTTCTCTCTAAAATAAATAACTCCTTAAAAAAAGAAGGAGGAGGAGGAGGAGGAGGTTGGCAATAGAATGAAAACATTTGTTAGAAGTGATTGCCAGAAATATCATCCAACTCCTTTATGTTTTTCAAGTAAAAAGTGTCAGCAACCCATGTGGGTAATTAAAGTTAGGAGCAACAGAAGTCTTCCCACAAACTGGTACATTGACCAATCTAATCAGGAAATATGGAAAAATATATCAATGATGATATTTCAAATTTAAATTTTGATGAGGACCATCAGATTCAATGAGATGACTCCATGTAACCTAGTGAAGTCATTATAGAAACCATGATTATATTATTCTATAAAGGCAGCTTCGTATTATCAATGGACTCTAGGTTATCAAAACAAAAAATTGCAATTGGAAAACTTTTAGAAAGTGACTGAATGCACTGACATGCTTTTTCTTTGCTGATTGTTCAAAACAGAAACATTAGCTTTCTGTATTAATTGTACATGCTTAAGCACCTAAAGTACAGATTTTAAGATTGAATTAACATTAAGTAAACATTAAGCTTTTATTAATATAAAAACATAACTTTTTGTGATTTGATATGACCATAAAGCCATATATTGGATCTGAATAGTTGAGCAATGATGCAAAGAATTTCAGAGGCTAAACATTGCTAGGGAAATAATTCCATTAAGAATCTATTAAAATTACAGTTGGCCTATGATAAGCAAAATTTCAATGGGATATGTTTCATATTCATATAAATATTTCAATTCTATGTGTACTGATGTACTTATGACAATCTATTTTCTAAAATCTTCTTTCTCCAGGAAATGTCTGAATTTTGTTTGATGGTTTTGTAAAATTCTAATTACTCTGCTTCACAATTTCATAGCCATCCAACTGGTTCTCATGGTCGTGTCTGATGCTCTGTGGCTCAACACTGTCTCATCCTGATACCTAATTCCATTCCTATGTCCAGCATAAGCCAATTATCAATTAAAAATACAAATTATGCAGGTATTTGTTCTTTGAAGTCCCATGGAGAAAGAAATCAGGTAATAAGTAACTCACTAAGTTGATAAATTTTATTTATTTTTATTTTTTTTAAGATTTATTTATTTATTTATTCATGATAGACATAGAGAGAGAGCGAGGCAGAGACACAGGAGGAGGGAGAAGCAGGCTCCATGTGGGGAGCCCGACGTGGGACTCGATCTGGGGACTCCAGGTCACGCCGTGCGCCAAAGGCAGGCGCTAAACCGCTGAGCCACCCAGAGATTCCCCAGTTGATAAATTTTAAATTAAAAAAAGAACCTTTTTCATCTTTTTGGTTTTTCAAGTTTACTGTAGTCACTTAGAGGAGTTGTGAATATGTACTCATCCCTTTAGTAGCTTCTTATTTAATACATAAATGAATAAAAACAATGGGGTAATAAAAGTGAGTTACCAGATTTATTTTAGGTTCCAAATGAAGTAAGTTCTTTTTAGTATATAGGTTCATAAACTCTTCAAAAGTCAATCATACTTACACAGTTTTTGGGCTTTCAATATGTTGTCTTACTGTTCTTTTGCTAAAGAACTGAAGCAAATGGACTTGCCATCTTCCTACCTATTTCTCTGAATTATCTATTATATCTCACAGTCCCATATATTTTCAAAACATTTGTATCAGTCAAGGTTTTCCAGAAAACCAGAACCAATAGCATGTGGATATCAATGGAAAAAAAATTATCATAAAGAGTTAGCTCATGTTATTATAGAGGCTAGGAAGTCCAAAATCTGCAATGTGGGTTGGCAGGCTTGAGACACAGAGTGAGCTAATGGTGCAGTTCCTGTCCTAAGGTAGGCCAGATAAAGTCTAAAAGTAGTCTATTAGAGAATTCACTCTTGCTCTAGGAGGCTGCTCTTTTCGTTCTATTCAGGCCTTCAACTGATTGGAGAGGCCCACCCACATTATGCAAAGTAATCTGTTTACTCAAAGTTCACTGATTTAAATGTTAATCTTATCCCCAAATCCCTCCAAATTGACAGTAAAATTAATCAGCACAAAATTTAAATGGCATTTATTTTGTACCTTGTACTATGCTAGGTATTGGAATTTTTCAATGTAAATACTATTAATTGTCTGTATTCTTATTATGCCATCATCTGAAAATATCTGGAAAATCTTTCTCTAATTTTTGAAGGTATGTTTTGTGTGAGGAACTGTGAAGTGTCTGAGATTTTTCTCTATTTGTAAACAAAATAGTAGTCAAAGTATAAGCATATTTGCATGATTTTTGTGAGATCTAATTCTCACAGAATGACAGAAAGAGGTTCAGATTAACACTGGAGACACAGTGGATAGCATTACAGAAAACCCCTGAGCATAGGGAATCTCAGTCTCTTATAATGGGTAGTTAACATGCCTGCCCTTTGCTCTGGAGGGAGATATTATCTTTTCAATTCTAGATTGCATGCATGCCTCCTATTTGATATGGAGGGAAGCACTATTCTACAAATGCTATACAAACCTGCCCTTTTTTCCTGGGAGGAAACATTATCTCTTTTTTACAAGGCTGTTTGTTACAGAAACATCCTTAAAAAGGTAGTTCAGTTCTGTTTTTCGCTTTGACATGTAAATAGCTTGGGAATCATCACTTCCATTATCATAGCAAGAAAATAGTAAACTAAAAATTCAACAATGCTTTTTGGAGGTTCATCAAAGAATTGATGTCACAGGGCAAACTTACCCCCCCTAAACTAGAATACAGAAAATTGTAGCTTAGCAGAAACAAAACCACTAGCAGGAGCCAGAAACTGGTAGAAAAATCTAAACTGTAATTGATAAACTACTGGAGGCTAATTGGGGAGTAGTTTGGGAATTAAAGATTTCTGGAGGCCCAGACTTAGGTGGGCCACACACTTTCATAGCTTTATCCCCTGAAGCTCTAACATATTCTTACATTGAAAACCAAAGAGAAATCTCCTTATGCAGCAGCAGGAGGAAAGGTAACATTCTGAAATATAACCAGATACTTTTGTCCATCAGCTCTCAAGAGAAACTATCTGCCTAAAATAGAAGAAATTTAGCCTGCTCAAGTCCTCCTCACCTATAAAGAAAAATAAAAGCAAAGGAGCACTTGTTAAATTCACATCTCTGGGAATACGCCCCCTACAACACTGAGAATTAATCATAGAATGGTAGAGTGCTTCTCCTCCCCTACATTTCACCACCGCATTAACAAGGCTTCTGTATAATAGCAGAGGATACAGCTGATAGAACCACAAGGTTGAGTCTATTTAAGGAAAAGTTTCTAGGGCAGCCTGGGTGGCTCAGCTGTTTAGCGCCGCCTTCCGCCCAGGGCCTGATCCTGGAGTCCCGGGATGGAGTCCCACAATGGGCTCCCTGCATGAAGTCTGCTTCTCCCTCTGCCTGTGTCTGCCTCTCTCTCTCTCTCTCTCTCTCTCTGTCTCTCAAATAAAATAAATAAAATCTTTAAAACAAAACAAAACAAAAGTTTCTAGAGAATCCCCAAAACAAGAGAGACAAAAATAGGAACACTGGAGAAGTTTAAAGCTCCAGACATCTACAATTACATCAAAGACTAAACACAGTGTCACTAATATCCCAATAAATATAAACCCTCATGAGAAAGGCTTATTTATCTCAGTCCCTGTTCCTGCCTATGTCTCTGCCTCTTTCTCTGCATCCCTAATGAATAAATAAAAATTTTTAAAAATCTACTACCCGTAGGTATATCATATCAAAATTGCAGGAAAACAATAAAGAAGAAATCTAAAAGGAAACCAGAAGGAAGACATACCTTACCTATAGAGGACAGAATATAAATGGCATTCAGTTTCTCATCAGAAATGAACAAACAAAACCAAACACCATAATACTTAAATGAAGAACATTGGAGGATTAACCTACCAATTTCAAGACATATTTTATAGCTCTAGAAACCAAAACAGCATGGCACTGTTGAACAGATAAATAGATCAGTTGGTCAATGAAACAAAATAAGGGGCCCAGAAATAGAGTCACAACTATCGTTAACTGAACTTTGACAAAGGAGAAAGGTAATACAATGGAGAAAAAAAAAAAAAAAAGGGTATTTTTAATGAACTGTGATAAACTAATTGGACATCTATATGCAAAAAAAAAGCCCCAGAATTTAAACATAGACCTTATATTTGCACAAAATTTATCTCAAAATGTATCATAGACTTAAATATAAAAAAGAAAATTATATAATTTCTGGAAGATAATATAGTAGAAAAATCTATGTGAACTAGTTCCTACTAAAAGCATGATCCATGAAAGAAAACATTGTTAAGTTGCACTTCATTAAAATTGATAACTTCTCCTGTGCAAATGACATTATTATGAAAGTGAGGGAAAAAAAGCTATACCCTGGAGGGAGTATGTGCAAAACACATAACCGGTAAAACACTTATATTTAAAATATACTAAACAACACTTAAAACTCAGCCATAAGAATATCAACAATCTAATTTAAAAATGGGCAAAAGATCTGAATAGATGACTCCCCAGAGAAGATATACAGATGGCAAATAAGCATTTAAAGACACCCAAATTCATATGTTATTAGGAGATTTTAAATTAAAACAAAAATGAGATTCTATTATACAACTATTGGAATCACTAAAATTAAAAAAAAAAACTGACAATAACTAATGTTATCAAGAATGAAGAGCAGTAAGAGCACTCATTCAATGCTGGTAGGAATGCAGCAGTACTGTCACTTTGGAAGACATTTTGGAAGTTTCCAACATAGTTAATCATACTCTCACCATGTGATCCAGCAATGAGTTACCTTGGAATTTACCCAAGCAAAGTGAAAATTTATGTCCACACACAAAAATATTGCATACAAATATTCAGAGCAGCTTTATTCATAATTATCCTTCAGAAAGTGACCAGATAAACAAATATTTCCATACAATGAAATTTTACTCAGCTATAAAAGTAAGTGAGCTATCAAGCCACCAAAAAAAAAAAAAAAAAAAAAAAAAAAAAAAACATGGAAAAACAGTAAGTGCATATTACTAGGTGAAAGAAGCAAGTCTGAAAAGGTTACTTTGGGCTGTTTTTTTTTTTTAAATTTTTATTTATTTATGATAGTCACAGAGAGAGAGAGAGAGAGAGAGGCAGAGACATAGGCAGAGGGAGAAGCAGGCTCCATGCACCGGGAGCCTGACGTGGGATTCGATCCCGGGTCTCCAGGATCGCGCCCTGGGCCAAAGGCAAGCGCCAAACCACTGCGCCACCCAGGGATCCCTGGGCTGTTTTTTCTCACAACACTTCTGATACAAAATCTGTGGGTTTTTCTGATCTCAACCAATTCTCTAATTCTGCAGACACCAATTGGGTATTCTGTAATTCAGTTCAATTCTGACTCTAATTGCCTGGAGTTAGCACAAGACCGTTCCCACTTTAGAAGCCAGTTGAACTATATGTTGGCAAATCAAACTTAAATAAAAACAAATGTTAAAAAAAAAAAAAAAAGAAACCAGTTGAAGTTTCAGGTTGCCACCTGTACTTCTAAGCAACTGGTCATAAATTCAGGAAGTTTCCACGAATCCCTGTGTGTATTTGATAATTTGCTAGAACGCCTCACAAAACTCAAGAAAACACTTTATATACTATTACTGGTTTGCTATAAAGGAATAGCCAAATTGCTCTGCATAGTGCAAGCATAGTGAAAAGGGCGCAAAATTTCCCATACCCTCTCTGAGAGTGTTACTCTCCCAATACCTCAATAATGTTTACCACCCCATAAGCTCCCATCCTTCAGGAGTTTATCTGGAGGTTCCCTTACATAAGCATTATTGATTAAAACATTGGTCCTTGGTCATTGAACTCAAGCTTCAGTCCCATTCTCCTTCCTGGAGATCCAGAGTGATGAAATTTCAACTCTTTAAGCACATAGTTCTTTCCTCAAGCAATCAGCACCAATCCTGAAGCTATCTAAGGGGTCCACCCAAAGTCACCTTATTAACTCAGGCAGGGTTGAAAAGAACTTGTTGGGAACAACAAAAGATGATCCCTTAATCCCTATCACACAGGAAATTCCAGGAGTTTTTAAAGCTCTGTATCAGGAAAAGAGCACAAAGACTAAATGTATATTTCTTATTATCATTGCTATATACTGTATGATCCACATGACAGTCAGAAAAAGGCAAAAACTACAGAGAAAGAAAAAGATCAGTGGTTCCCAGGGGCTTTGGGAAGTGGGAGAGGAATGAAAAGCTAGAACAGAGATTTTTAGGGCACTGAAACTATTCTGCATGAAACTCTAATGGTGGATACATGACATTATGCATTTGCCAAAACCCATCAAATTGCACAACACAAAGGATGAACTCTAACATAAATCATGGACTTTAGCTAATAATAATGCACCAATATTGGTTCATTATTTTAACAAATTATCACACTAGTGCAAAATGTTAGTAACAGAGGAAACTCACATGAGGAAATGGAGGTATGTAGAAGATATGTAGTATCTGCTCAACTTTCTATAAACCTAAAATGGCTCTAAAAAAATGAAGTCTATTATTTTTTTTTAAAAAAGTAAAAAAAAAGGGGATAATACAACTATCCTGAAAGATAATCCAGGAGAAAGGGCGGTTGAGCGCCTCTCTTGCAAGATGTACAAAAACATGAAATTCCCATTGTGAACTCTGTCTGATCATTTGGGATGACATAGGGTGTCCAAAATTTACTTTGCATGCCCCAGGTGAGTATTTAGGTGAGATAAGCAATTCTCTTCCAAATTAGCTGAAACTGAGCTTCCCTAAAAGGCCTATGTAAATGCTAATTGTGAGAATTCTGGAATCATGAAAAGAATTGGCTTCAAAAAGATAAATCTATTAAAAGGTTTCCAAATTTCACACTCCAAATTACAGGTTGGTGATGGAGCTCTTTTTTAAGAGGACAAAACTCGTGTATGGCCTATCTGCGTAGGAACAAGATTTATTCATGGGAGAATGCTTTCCAATTCCCCTGAGCATTACTCAGTGGGCAGATATTTTAAAAAGAGTGAAAATGGCTGGTATTCTAAAAGGAAGTGATATCTTCAGTTAAGCAGCAGTGGAATGCAACATGGTTAAAAAAAGATTAGATATGGGTGTTGAACATCAAAATTGACTCGTCCTGACGTCTAAGTGTATGAAAGCCTCTAGCCTGCACTGGCTGTACTTTCATTTCTATTCTTTCAAGGGTTGTGGCATTTAAATTCCTTCAAGTTCAGTGGTAAAACCACAGCTGTCCATCATCCCTTTTTCACTTGCTTCTGTTGAGAACACCCTGACACAGCACAAAATTTGGGGGGTAGAGCTAGGTAAAGCAAAAACCAAAACCAAAACCAAAACAACAACAACAAAACACCTTTTAGACTTATCTCCATAGCATTTTTTAAAAACTATTTTATTTATTAACTCATGAGAGACACACGGAGAGGCAGAGACACAGGCAGAGGGAGAAGCAGGTTCCTTGCGGGGAGCCCAATGCAGGGAATCGATCCCAGATCCCGGATCACAACCTGAGCCAAAGGCAGACATTCAACCACTGAGCCACCCAAGCATCCCATCCATAGTACTGACATAGTTTTTTTTTTCCCCTCATTACTGCTTGCCAGCCCTTATCTCTTCCTTTTTATTTATTCTTGGACCTGTTCGAGAAAGGGAAAAAATACTTCTAGGGAAATGCCAGCAAAGTACTAAAATTTGGCCAACTACTAATCTAGATAGAGACTAAGAGATCATGCCAAATTCCCCGTGGAGTTGTGCAGAGATACTGATGATGTCCTGAGAGAAGTTCATGTTGAATATGTCAAGGGAAACCCATAAGATTTTATATAAGAGGATAATTTTAGCTTTATCTTGAAGGAAGAATAAGCATTTGTCAGACAGAGACAACGAAAGGGCACATTTCAGCCAGATATCACTTTGTTCAAAGATACGGAGTAACAAGAGCATAGGGGACTGTGAAAAGTTCTTGTGGCGGAAGGATAGATTTGAGGCAGATTTGTGAAAAAACGTGAATAGAGAGGGAGTCATGTATAGAATTGGGAAAGAACCCTCTCTGTCATAATAAGGAAATGGAACTTCATCCTATAGTGAAAGGTTTTCAAGTAAAGTGCTACATGAAGGAAAAGATGTTATGAATATGTTTTTAAAGGAGAACTAAGTTTGAAAATGCACCTGAAACATAGGAATGCAGATGTTGGAATTCTGGTAAAAGGCCATGGTGCCTTGACTGAAGGTTTTAGCAGTAGACTGGAAAAAAGAGTTTCCAGCAGACAGGAAAAAAGAGTCAGGCTTTGACCTATATATTTCTGAGTTAAAATCAACATTACTCCATTCAATCCATATGACTTCTAAGATATGTCGTGTGCATGTGTGTGTGTGTGTATGTGTTTGAGATTTATTTATTTATTTAAGAGAAAGAGAAAGAGAGAACAAACAAGGAGGGGCATGGGCAGAGGGAGAGGGAAAGAATCTCCAGCAGACTTCCCACTGAGTGTGGAGTCCTATGCAGAGCTGAATCCTGTGACCCTGAGATCATGACCTGAGCCGAAACCAAGAGCAATCCCTTAATCGACTTGATTCTGATACAGATACACTCAGGCATCCTGATATATCTTTATCTTGTAAAAAATGTTTTAACTTTCATCTTAAAGATAAAACTGAGACTGAGAGAGAAATGTAACTAGGAGAAATATATATATAGGTCATAAGTGTAGCATTTCAAACTAAGTTATAAATATCAAGTCCAAGTTCATTACACTGGAATTAAAGAAACTAGGAATCAGATGGTTTGACAATGCATTTTTTTCCTGATTTACAAGTGTACTTTAAGATTATTAAATAATTTATTTTTAAACATTTACTAACAAAAATAATACACATACAGAAATATTTATTTCTTCCCTCCCCCTCTTAGAAAGCGAAACAAAGGACCACTCAGTGATTTCACACAAAATTAATACCATTGTAAGCAACACAGTTTGAGAAATAGGACAACACTCTTCTACTTTGTAGCCTATCCTAATCATTATCCCTTCTTATACCTTCCCTCCCTCCCTTCCCAGGAAGCCACTATCTTGCTGTTTATGGTAAAAACTTTGCTGTTTTTTTTTTAATATTTAATTTATTTATTCATGAGCGACACAGAGAGAGAGAGGCTAAGACACAGGCCAAGGGAGAAGCAGGCTCCATGCAGGGAGCCTGATGTGGGACTCGATGCCAGGTCTTCAGGATCATGCCCTGGGCTGAAGGTGGCGCTAAACCGCTGAGCCACCCAGGCTGCCCAACTTTGCTGTTTTTCTTTATACTTTCACCACTTGAAAATGAATCTGAATGTTCTATAATATGATTTTTTTTATCTTAATTTGATATTAATAAAATGGTACATCTTGTATTCTTTTGTGTTGGTTTTCTTTGCTTAATATTATATATGTGCGATTCATCCACATTTTGATATATATTTGTACTTCATACATTTTCATTTTCAGTAGAATGCAGTTGTATGGCTACACCATTATTTATGTATCTGTTCAACTGTTGGTACAGGTGTATATTGTTTGCCTTTGAGGTTATTGTAGAATATACCATCATGAATATTCCTATAAATGTTTGCCAATGCACATGTAATGTATTTGTGTAGAAGATATGCCTAGGAATGGAACTAATTGTTCATAGTCTGCATATATTCAATTTTGCCAGATAATGCTAAAGCATTCTGCTGAGTGATTATTGTTAGCAGCAATATAAAGAGGTCCAGTTGCTCCTCATCCCTGATAGCAGTTGAGATAGTCAGTGTTTTCCATCTGAGCTATTTTAATGAAAGAGGAATCTATTTATTCTACTTTACATTTTCCTACTGGTGAGATTGAATGATAAACAGATCATACTATACAGATATCTTTTTTTTTGTAAAGCATCTTTTTTTTATAATTTTTGCTCATTTATTTTAGTCAGTTGTTTTTTCTTCTTGATTTTGTACAAGTTTGTTATATAGTCCGGATACCAGCTTTCATCAGCAATAAGTGTTAAAATATCTACTTTCACATTGTGGCTTGAATTTTCACTTGATCTCTTTTTAAGATTTTATTTATTTATTTGAGAGAGAGGAAGGAGCAGGGGGAGAGATGGAGGGAAAATAAGAAGGAAAGAATCTCAAGCAGTTTCCCTGCTGAGCAAGGAACCCAACTCGGGGCTCTGGGGTTCCATCTCTCCACCCTGAGATCATGACCTGAGCCAAAAACAAGAGTCAGCCACTCAACCCATTGAGTCACCCAGGCACCCCTTCACTTAATTATTTTTCAATAATCAAAACTGCCAAACTAGAATATCACCAAACTAGAATATCATTTTATGTATTATTATTTGATTATCACTGATTAGATATTATTTTAAACTCTTTCCCTACTATAACTTCACTAAAATTTTCTCCTATATGATTATCTAAAAGCTTTTATATTACAGCTTTCTGATATACATCTAAAATCCACTTAAACTTAGCTTATTTTTCTTCAATATAAAATGATGTAGGGTTGATTTTTTTTTTATTTTAATATGGATTACCAGTTGACTTGGTACCACTTAATGAGAAGTTTATACTTTCCCTACTGATTTGTAGGGTTTGTTTTTTATGAATCAGATTTCTACATATGAGGGATGATATTTCTGAATTTTTTCACAGATTTATTTTCTTATTCTTATACCTATAATATACTGATAGACTGATCAGTTTATTATTTTAACTTTATAATAAGGCTCAATATCTACCAGTATAAGTCTTCCTAGCTATTTTTTCAGTATTACCTTGTTACCTTTATTATTTTCATTTTTCTATATTTTTACAACATCTTGTAGAGTTCCACAAAGAATCTATCGATATATTGATCCAGCTTATAATATTTAGTCTTTGAATTTATCAGCATGTCATATTTCTTTGTTTTGATTCTTTTATTTTCTCAATGTTCCATAATATTCTATATGCAGAAGAGCAAAATTTTTATTTCTAAGTATTTGACATTTTTTATTATATCATAAAAGGTATTTATAAAATTCCATTGTGTCAAGAAAGCATATCTCATAATACTTAAATCTAGTACATTGAGAATTGTGGCCAAAATGTGGATTATCTTGCTATATTCTGCTGTTGTTTGTTGGGAAAACTATTAAATGTAAATTAAGACAAGTTGGTTGATAGTGCTTTTGAAATCCATATTTACTGATTTTCTGTCTACCTCTATTAATTATTGAGAAAGAATATTGAATTAGTTATAATGGTAGATTTGTCCATTTATCCTTAAAACTATGCATTTCACTTTATGATCTTTCTCTATTATATACATAAATAATTTTGATGTATTATGATTCTTGATGAATTGACTCCCTTTGACTATAAACTTTTTTATCTTCAGTGATATTCTTTCCTCTGAAATCTAATTTTCCTAATATTAATACAGCTATCCCAGCTTTTTAGTGCAAGCATAAAATATATTTTCCAATTCTTTTTACTTTACTTCATTTGAGCCTTTTTATTTAAAGTTGGTTTCTTATGGGAAGCATTTGATTTGGGCTTGATTTTACCCAATATGATAATATCTTTCTTTTAGTTGGGGTATTTAGACTATTTAAATTTAATGTGATTAGTGATGTGGTTAGATTTTAATCTATCAGCTTGCTATATAGTTTTATTTGTCCATCTGTTCTTTGTTCCCTTTTTCTTCTTTCTGTGCTTTCCTTTGGATTGCATATTTATTTTTTTATGACTCCATTTGATCTCTTCAGTTGGGTTATTGGATAATAAATGTGGATAGTTGCTTCAGTGTATATGTTACACCCTTAACCTACGATAGTCTCCTTTAAAGAGATATTATAACACATTATGCATAAAAAGATCATACAGGAGTATATGTTTATTTCTCTCATTCCAGCTTTTGTGTTTTTGTAGTCATATATTTTACTTTTAGAGTCATCATAATCTTTATGCTATATTCTTACTTATGTTTATATAGTCCAATTCTTATAAGGGGATTTAAATAATAAGAAAAATATATTATGTCTTGATTAGGTAATTACTATTTTCTATGTTTCTTACTACTGTATAACAAGAGTACTACCATGTACTCTTTTTTTTTCATGCTTGAAGTAGTTCTTACAATATTTTTTAGAATGTAGGTATGCTGTTTATAAAGTATTTTGCTTCTGTGGGTCTTAAGAGTTCTTATTTCACTTGTGTTTATAAAAGATATTTTTTCTGGCTATAGAACCCCAAGGTTGCCAGTCTTTTGCTTTTAGTACTTTAAAAGTGTTGTTTCACAATCTTTTGCTTATTGTTATGTTTTGTTTTGTTTGCTTATTGTTTTGAATAAGAAATCAGATGTTCTAATTACTTATTTTGTTCCATTGTACAAAATCTGGCATCTTCTTCTGACTGCTTTTAAGATATTCTTTTTACTACCAATTTTGAGAAATATGATTATGATGTCTTGAAGTTTTCTTCATGTCTGTGGATCTTGAGTTTCACTGAGTTTCTTGTATTTGTGAATTTTTAATTATGTTTGGAAGCTTTTAGCAATTAATTTTTAAAATATTTTTCTGTAACTCCTCTTCTTTCCTTTGGTGACTCAAAATATACATATATTGGGCTTCTTCAATTTATCTCATCACTCACTGATATTCCAATTTTTTTTCTCTTTTTCTCCGTTTCATTTTGGGGTGTTTATACTGCTGTGTCTTCAAGACTAAAATTTATCAAGATTTTTTCTTCAATGTCTCTTCTACTTGTGATATGTTTCAGCGTGGTTTTTTATTTCACATAGTGTAGTGTTATTTCTAGAAATTATATTTTTGTCTTTTTTCAGCTTTCAGTTATATATTTGATAATAGGTAATTCAGTTATATTAACTATTCTAAATAACTTATCTGCTGATTTTAGTATATGTATCATATCTGGGTCAGTTTCCGTGGATTCTTCTCTTCATTATGTGGAGCATTTGCCTGGCTCCTATATGCCTATTAGTTTTTAACTGGATACCAGGCATTGTGATTTTACCCTATTAGGGCCTGGATATTTTTTTCAAAGATTTATTTATTTTATTTTTAGAGAGATCGAGAGAGAGAGAGAGAGAGAGAGAGAGAGAGAGCTGGGGGGAGGGGCAGAGGGAGAGAGAGGAAGACTCTCAGGCAGAATCTGTACGGAGCATGGAGCCCTGAGTCAGGGCTAAGATCATGACCCTGAGATCATGATCTGAGCTGAAATCAAGAGTGGTGGCTTAACCAACAGAACCACCCAGGTGCCCTTGGAGCTGAATATTTTTAATTCCTGTAAATATTATTGCTTTATCTTTTGTACATGGTTAACTTACGTGGAAACAGTTCAATTCTCTTTGGTCTTGCTTTTAAGATTCATTAAGTGGAGCCAAAAAGAGTGCTTAGTGTAGGGATAGTTATTCCCTACCACTTGTAGAAGGATCTTCTGTTTAGTCTAACCAGTGCTCCATGAATAATATATTCTAGTTGGGAATGGGCACTTCTCCCAGCTCTGTGTGAACTACAGGCTTTTTTCCCCTCTCAGTCTTGTAGGTGATTTCTTCCCTGGCTTTGTGTAGTTTCCTTATATACAAGTGTTAGTGTTCACAAGTGGTAGGCTTTCTGTGGCACTTTGGAGTTCTCTCTCTGACCTGTTCTGCAAAATCCAGCTTCCTTGGTTTCACTATCCTGTCGCTTCCATCAGCCCAGAACTCTAGTGAGACTGTAATTTAAGGCCATTGTTTTTTTTTTGTTTTTTTTTTGTTTTTTTTTTTTAATTAACTTTTATTGGTGTTTAATTTACCAACATACAGAAAAACACCCAGTGCTCATCCCGTCAAGTGTCCACCTCAGTGCCCGTCACCCATTCCCCTCCAACACCCGCCCTCCTCCCCTTCCACCACCCCTAGTTCGTTTCCCCGAGTTAGGAGTCTTTATGTTCTGTCTCCCTTCCTGATATTTCCCAACATTTCTTTTCCCTTCCTTTATATTCCCTTTCACTATTATTCATATTCCCCAAATGAATGAGAACATACACTGTTTGTCCTTCTCCGATTGACTTATTTCACTCAGCATAATACCCTCCAGTTCCATCCACGTTGAAGCAAATGGTGGGTATTTGTCGTTTCTAATTGCTGAGTAATATTCCATTGTATACATAAACCACATCTTCTTTATCCATTCATCTTTCGATGGACACCGAGGCTCCTTCCACAGTTTGGCTATTGTGGCCATTGCTGATAGAAACATCGGGGTGCAGGTGTCCCGACGTTTCATTGCATCTGAATCTTTGGGGTAAATCCCCAACAGTGCAATTGCTGGGTCGTAGGGCAGGTCTATTTTTAACTCTTTGAGGAACCTCCACACAGTTTTCCAGAGTGGCATTCAAATTGGCAAAGAAGAAGTCAAACTCTCCCTCTTCGCGGATGACATGATACTCTACATAGAAAACCCAAAAGCCTCCACCCCCAGATTGCGAGAACTCATACAGCAATTTGGTAGCGTGGCAGGATACAAAATCAATGCCCAGAAATCAATGGCATTTCTATACACTAACAATGAGACTGAAGAAAGAGAAATTAAGGAGTCAATCCCATTTACAATTGCACCCAAAAGCATAAGATACCTAGGAATAAACCTAACCAAAGAGGTAAAAGATCTATACCCTAAAAACTATAGAACACTTCTGAAAGAAATTGAGGAAGACACAAAGAGATGGAAAAATATTCCATGCTCATGGATTGGCAGAATTAATATTGTAAAAATGTCAATGTTACCCAGGGCAATTTATACGTTTAATGCAATCCCTATCAAAATACCATGGACTTTCTTCAGAGAGTTAGAACAAATTATTTTAAGATTTGTGTGGAATCAGAAAAGACCCCGAATAGCCAGGGGAATTTTAAAAAAGAAAACCTTAGCTGGGGGCATCACAATGCCAGATTTCAGGTTGTACTACAAAGCCGTGGTCATCAAGACAGTGTGGTACTGGCACAAAAACAGACACATAGATCAATGGAACAGAATAGAGACCCAGAAGTGGACCCTGAAATGTACGGCCATCTAATATTCGATAAAGGAGGAAAGACTATCCATTGGAAGAAAGACAGTCTCTTCAATAAATGGTGCTGGGAAAATTGGACATCCACATGCAGAAGAATGAAACTGGACCACTCTCTTTCACCATACACAAAGATAAACTCAAAATGGATGAGAGATCTAAATGTGAGACAAGATTCCATCAAAATCCTAGAGGAGAACACAGGCAACACCCTTTTTGAACTTGGCCACAGTAACTTCTTGCAAGATACATCCACGAAGGCAAAAGAAACAAAAGCAAAAATGAACTATTGGGACTTCATCAAGATAAGAAGCTTTTGCACAGCAAAGGATACAGTCAACAAAACTAAAAGACAACCTACAGAATGGGAGAAGAGATTTGCAAATGACCTATCAGATAAAGGGCTAGTTTCCAAAATCTATAAAGAACTTATTAAACTCAACACCAAAGAAACAAACAATCCAATCATGAAATGGGCAAAAGACATGAAGAGAAATCTCACAGAGGAAGACATGGACATGGCCAACATGCACATGAGAAAATGCTCTGCATCACTTGCCATCAGGGAAATACAAATCAAAACCACAATGAGATACCACCTCACACCAGTGAGAATGGGGAAAATTAACAAGGCAGGAAACAACAAATGTTGGTAAGGCCATTGTTGATTTCATCTTGTCCTGTCTGATGAAAATCATTTTAATATTTTTCTTTCTCCTCTCCCCTCCTCTCCTCTCCTCTTCTCTCCTCCCCTCCCCTCCCCTCCCCTCCCCTCCCCTCTCCTCTCCTCTCCTCTCCTCTCCTCTCCTCTCCTCTCCTCTCCTCTCCTCTCCTCTTCTCTTCCTTTCTCTTTTCTTCTCTTCTCTTCTCTTCTCTTCTCTTCTCTTCTCTTCTCTTCTCTTCTCTTCTCTTCTCTTCTCTTCTCTTCTCTTTTTTCTCTTTGGTTGTTCCAGGAAAAATCTATTCTGTATGACATCATTTTGTTTGGAAGCAGAACTTTTCTACTTATTTTATTTTTTGGATTCTATAGTTTCCATGTATTTTCTTTTTTTGCCATGATCTCCAATTCTCTACCAAAATTCTCAATTTTTTTAACTTCTTTGATCATTGGATATATAATTTGAAATTTGTGGGATTGTTCGCTTAATTTGATTCATTGTGGGTCTCCTTTTATATAGCTCTTTCTTTTTATTACCTCCGCTTTTCACTCATATTTTGTTGTCGCCTTATATGCATGGTTATTTCTAACTGTGTGCCAGATGTTTCATTTACAAAATCATTTGTAGAAATTTGGAAGGAGGGCTAAAATCTTCTTTTATGAAAATCGCTGTCATTTCATAGGAAGTACGCATTTCATATATGTAAGAATACAGGTGGTTGAGTGGATTGCCAATATCTTTCACAGCAGTCACAAGAGAAAAAAAAATCTCTATAATTTGTATGTAATGATATTATCTCTTAACCAGTCATTGTGGTTTGGCAAGTATTTGTTCTAACTGACCAACATTGACTCACATATCTGAGCCTGGATACCAAGAATATTCACCAAATCTTTGACTAAGCTTATGGAGGTGAGGTATCCTGAGGAAAATTGTAGTACATCAGAAAAGGATAATATGAATACTAGGTGTGAAAATGAAAGATGTTGATTGATATGTATGATTCTCATGATTTACTGATCTATTGCATAGATTCTGATCTATAATTTTTGGCTTCTTATCTCACCAAAATCCTTGCTATTCTCTTACTTACATCTCATGCCTCTTTCATAGTATAAGATTTATCTTTCCCTTCACAAACTGTGATGTTTCATATCCACTTGACTTTATATCTTCTCTCCCCTCTAACTCAGATATTCTTTTGCTTTGTCCATCTAAAAAGCCTATACTTATCCTTCAAATGTCTTTTCAAATATGGCCTTTGTGATGTCTCATTTCATTCTGTAAAAAGACTTAGGAACACTCTCTGAGAGTCTCCTACTGTGTAACTTATATGTAATTGAGTTGTTTGCTTCTCTTCCTACTCTATTTTATCTTTTAGACTGCAATTTTTTTTAGACTGCAAATTGTTATGTATTTTTTTCTTACAAATTTATGACAAATGTCAAGAACATTGTTGATTCTAAATACTATCTCTTAAATAAATAAATGTTGAATGTCTTGGCTGAAGGATTGTGGAAACATTTGACTTAAGTATTGTCAAAATATGACCTAAAATATGTTTTAAAAATTACATTTGTGATAAAAATCATTCTTAAGAGTATAAATACTAAGGAAGAAGAGAATTGACAAGATAGGAGCTACAAATGGTTATTTTTAAACTCACTCTTGTGGGTGGTCAGGGAAAGCTTATTTTGAAGAAAAGAAGGAAGTAAGTATGAAAATTGATATGAGTATGTGAGACTATGTGGTTCTAGAGGGAAAGAATGAGAAATTCAGTACATAACTCCTGATTTCCTGATGAGATCTGGCTGTTCGTCCCTTGGGTCTGTAAGACACTTTGTTGGCTTATAGTAAAACTCTTTTTTGCTCAAATATATTGATTGACTTTATATTACTTGAAACTAAAAGGGCATTAACTTAGACCATATATGGTGTGTTCTTTCTTTCTAACTAGGCTCGACTTACTTTTGTTTGCATTTCATTCACATTTCCCCTAGGCCTTGAGTAGGGCTTTTAAGCAAAAGCAATATGAATTTTAATCTTATACTCTTATTTCAAGAAATATTATAATAATTATTGAGAACTCTTTAAATATATCTGAGAAGTAGATAGGAAATTCTTCCTAATAGGTTAAGCTAGGCAACTTTGAGTGTCTTAAAGTGGAAACAACTGAATTACTTCTTGATTTAGACACAGTCCTCTTGTTATTCTGGTAAAGTTCAGACCAATTGTATTTTATGAATAATTTTTTTCATTTGCAGTCTTTTTACCCTGATCAGTGTTCTCAGAATGTGGTGCACAAATCAGTTGGATCAGGGCCATGTTATAGGGAGGATTACAAAATGCAAGTCTTTTGTCTGCAAGTATGCTTGCCAGATCAGAAGCCTTGAATGTGGGATCAAGACTGCACTTATAATGAGTGCTACAGGTGATTATTATATAGTGTGGACTATATAGATACACCATACAGTACATATTTTCAATAAAGAGTAAATATATAGACTTTATGTTAAAATCTAATTTAGGATGTTCACTTCAAATATCCATTTTTTCTTTTATTTCTTTAAAAGAACAGATCACTATGTATTTTTTATTTTTTTCTAGTAATAAGTGTTATAGAAATTAATAACATCAGTGTTATAATACCATCAAAATTGAAATATATTTCTGAGAAAGGAGATATTTGTGCTTTCTTCAAAACTACCTTTATGTTCAGCACAGATTTTGTGCAAATACCTTGCTCCCTGTTTTTCTGCAGAGGTTTTATAGTTGTGTCTTTCATATTCAGAATGGTTTCCTTATATCTATTTATTTAGGTGTACTTCTCTGTTCAGTTGGCTTACACTTTGCATCAGAATCACATGGACTTCTTTATAGGAATGCATGTTTTGTTGAGTCTCATGAATAAAAAACCTTTTGGATTTGATACCTTGGATTTAAAAAAAAATAACCTATATAGTTTATACTTACACATGCTACAGTTTGGGAATCTTTAATGTGAAGTATATAACTACAAAATATTTTACTACTTTAAAAGTTGACATATTAATATTTCCCAATTATAATTCCTATTATATATTTATTAATTTCATCTGAGTACAAGTTGAATTGATGGAATAGCATTCATTTGAAGGAATTAAATCAAGATGTTCTCAAGATGGTCAAACTAAAATAAATGAATTTTTTAATTTTTAAATATTTTGTTTATTTATTCAGGAGAGACACAGAGAGAGGCAGAGGCACAGGCAGAGGGAGAAGCGGGCTCCATGCAGAAGCCCGATGTGGGTATTGATCCTGGGACTCCAGGATCATGCCCTGGACTGAAGACAGATGCTTAACCACTGAGCCACCAAAATAAATGAATTTAATAAGACACAACACAGCATATAACTTCATTGAAGGAATTTTAGGCTTAAATAGGTCCTGTAAAGTTTTATCAAATAAGAAGTACCCTTCAATGCACTTGACCTTTAATAACCAAAGTCTTCTTAAATTCAGTAAAACTAGCGGCTGTTTTATATTCCTCAACAAAGAAAAATGTCTATTTTATTTAAAGCAAATAAAATTGAACAGATCCCAAAACAATTGTATGCCACAAACCATTTTAACTATAAGGAAATAATACTGTAATGAATTTTCAAAAGAGTAGGGACAATTTCCACACTTTGCAGCAGGTGAATGAGAAATAGTTATATTAACAGTGTCCCAGACTTGAAACATAGCTCATTATACACACCTGCCAACAGCTACATTAAACATTTAATAACAGTAGGATACACCTTACCCTCACAAGTGATAAATGAGGACATTTTAGCATTTTCCTTTTTCTGTGGTGATTTTTGTCTTACCTTGCTGAAAAAGAAAAAGAAAATCTGAAGTTACTAACTACCTTCTTAATCTTCTAAACAGCATTATTAGTTAAGGCAGAATTATTTTTTCACACTTCCAAAGATATATATTTCCCTAAATTAAGTGATTACATATACACAATTTTCATTTTAAGTTTATCTTTGGTATTAAGGACATTTTGTCTTATTTTTAATGGGAAAATTTAGAAGGCTGTTTTTTTAAGAAAAGGCACGTTTTTATTCCTGAAACAATTCTAGAATGTTAGAATATTAAGTTTTATATATATATATGCCAAATTCTAAATATCCCCTTCCCCTTCCAATCCAATAAATACAATGCAAAATGTTAACAATTGAGTGTTAATAATAACTCTCCTTTCTGTGTTCAATTCATATGCACCTCACACTTTGACACATTATTCATTGCCCTGAAAAGGAAACAGAAAAGAGCAAGCAAGCCAAATAGTGAAGGGCCAAAGAATCACTTCTCTGGCAAGAAAAAACATTAAAAAGTGTGTAGTAGAGATACCTCAGCCTCCTCATATTTCTTTTCATTGTATAACAGCTCTGT
Organism: Vulpes lagopus; assembly: GCF_018345385.1. NCBI lineage: Eukaryota > Metazoa > Chordata > Mammalia > Carnivora > Canidae > Vulpes > Vulpes lagopus. The sequence goes on from NC_054839.1 coordinate 41,797,666, forward strand.
TGTAGTAGAAGAGAATGCTAAGTACCCAGTGCTGAATTTTAAAAGAACTACGTGGCTAAACATACTTAAATCTTTCAACACAATGGCAAAGAACACACAGCACTCTCATTCTAGTGTCAAAATTTTTTTTTAATTTTCATGAATTCAAGATAAATTTCTTCTGAAATGTATAATTACAGATGATTTCTCTCATCCCACTCATATGTAAAAATTAAATGTGATTCTGAGTTGTCTATTAAGGATACTTTATTTTCTTTTTCTCAAACTGGTTGCTTATAGACAATTATTTTGTCTTTATCCATCTAAAGAATTGTGAACCAAGGTTTTAATACCTCTCATGGAATCTGGTAGTCTATTTTCTAGGATTGGGATGTATAACGGTCACATATTTTTGGTGGCAAATACAATATTCTCCCCCTTTTTTTCTAACTACAATGCTGTCTGCTTTGAAAGAGGAGACCTCTTTTTTGTGATATTAAAATGACTTTACAGTCTAGTACTCTATAGATTAGAACAGAAATCTCTTTTCTATTTCTTATCACCTTCAACTACTCTTAAATGAGTCCTACAGTCTGAGTCCATGACCAATGAATTACATAGTACAGAGATCAGCAGACTGTAGCTTGTGGGCCAAATCTTGCTGGTAAAAAAAATTTCTTGTAAAATGATTTTTTTTTAACACAGCCACACCCATTTGCTTGTGTACTCTTTATGGATGCTTTAGCTCTACAAACAGCAAATTTGAGTAGTTGTGAAGACACTATCTGGCTTGAAAAAAGCTAAAATATCTATTACTTGACTTTTTATTGAGGTATAATCACTTATAACATCATACCAGTTTCAGGTGGAGAGCAATGATTTGATATTTGCATATATTATGATGTAATCATCACAGCAAGTTAACATTCTTTACCACACATAGTTACAAAATTATTTTTCTTGTGATTAGAACTTTTAAGATTTACTCTCTTAGCAACTTTCAAATATGCAACAGTATTATTAACTATAGCTGTCATAACGTACATTGCATCTTCATGGCATTTATTTTATAACTAGAAGTTTGTACCTATCCTATCTGACTTTTTTTGGTATATTTTTTTATTGGAGTTCGATTTCCCAACATATAGTATAATACCCAGTACTCATCCCGTCAAGTGTCCCCGTCAGTGCCCGTCATCCAGTCACCCCAAACCTCCTCCAACCTCCCCTTCCACTACCCCTTGTTCGTTTCCCAGAGTTAGGAGTCTCTATTGTTTTTCCCCCCTCTCTAATATTTCCCACTCATTTTCTCTCCTTTCCCTTTTAATCCCTCTCACTATTTTTTATATTCCCTGAATGCATGAAACCATATGATGTTTGTCCTCCAATTGATTTACTTCACTCAGCATAATACTTTCCAGTTCTATCCACCTTGAAGCAAATAGTGGGTATTCATGGTTTCTAATGGCTGAGTAATATTCCATTGTATACATAGACCACATCTTTTTTATCCATTCATCTTTCGATGGACCCCAAGGCTCCTTCCACAGTTTGGTTATTGTGGATATTGCTGCTATAAACATCGGGGTGCAGGTGTCTCAGTTTTTCAATGCATCTGTATCTTTGGGGTAAATCCCCAGCAGTGCAATTGCTGGGTCATAGGGCAGCTCTATTTTTAACTCTTTGAGGAACCTCCACACAGTTTTCCAGAGTGGCTGCACCAGTTCACATTCCCACCAACAGCGCAAGAAAGTTCTCCTTTCTCCACATCCTCTCCAACATGTATTGTTCCTGTCTTGTTAATTTTCACCATTCTCACTGGTGTGAGGTGGTATCTCATTGTGGGTTTAATTTGTATTGCCCTGATGGAAAGTAATGCAGAGCATTTTTCATGTGTTTGTTGGTCATGTCTATGTCTTCCTCTGTGAAATTTCTGTTCATGTTTTGCCCATTTCATGATTGGATTGTTTGTTTCTTTGCTGTTGAGTTTAATAAGTTCTTTATAGATCTTGGATACTAGCCCTTCATCTGATATGTCATTTGCAAATATCTTCTCCCATTCTGTAGGTTGTCTTTTAGTTTTTGTTGACTTTTTATCTTGATTAAGTCCCAATAATTTTTGCTTTTGTTTCCCTCACCTTCATAGATGTATCTTGCAAGAAGTTGCTGTGGCGAAGTTCAAAAAGGGTGTTGCCTGTGTTCTCCTCTAGGATTTTGATGGATTCTTGTCTCACATTTAGATCTTGCATCCATTTTGAGTTTATCTTTGTGTCTGGTGTAAGAGAATGGTCTAGTTTCATTCTTCTGCACGTGGCTGTCCAATTTTCCCAGCACCATTTATTGAAGAGACTGTCCTTTTTCCAGTGGATGGTCTTTCCTGCTTTGTCGAATATTAGTTGACCATAGAGTTGAGGGTCCACTTCTGGATTCTCTATTCTGTTCCATTGATCTATGTGTCTGTTTTTGTGCCAGTACCACACTGTCTTGATGATCACAGCTTTGTAGTACAACTTAAAATCCGGCATTGTGATGGCTATTTGGTTCCTTTCTGATTCCACATAAATCTTAAGATTATTTGTTCCAACTCTCTGAAAAAAGTCCATGGTATTTTGATAGGGATTGCATTGAATGTGTAAATTGTCCTGGGTACCTATCTGACTTTTTATAAAAAAGCTTCTCAATCTCTCACACAGATTTTCTGCCAGTGATATGTATCTATTGTCACATTATAGTACTCAGGTATAGTTCTCTAAAAATTATAAATATATATATGAATAAGTTTGAAATTACTGGACCACAAGTCAGAAAATGTGTGTTTGGGATCCCTGGGTGGCGCAGCGGTTTGGCGCCTGCCTTTGGCCCGGGGCGCGATCCTGGAGACCTGGGATCGAATCCCACGTCGGGCTCCCGGTGCATGGAGCCTGCTTCTCTCTCTGCCTATGTCTCTGCTCCTCTCTCTCTCACTGTGTGCCTATCATAAATAAATAAAATTAAAAAAAAAAAATGTGTGTTTGCAAGAAAGTCACAACTTGTCAACTTGTCATCTCATTTGACTTTATTAAAGCTTTGGAAATATTTGTACATAGGAAACTTCATGAAAATCTAACATATAAAAGTGGAGCTTTTCTTATTGAAGTAGAAGTGGGAACCTCAATTCAGACCACTTGGCTTCCCATTTACCCTTTTGTAACTCTTGAGCAGACACAGAGAACAAACATGCAGCTACATATTCCAGTCCTCTACTTACACATCCCATACCCAGCTCAAAATCTACAAGCAAGTTATTTCCTCAATGATGTCTCCCCTTCATCAATCCCCTACTTTGGTGAGAAGCATAATCATCCACTATAATATGGCTTACACCATAACACTGTTGTCTTCCTTGACTCCTGCCTGTCTTATTTCCTGCATAAAATTTGGTATAAAAATGGCCTATTAATTATAGATCTTTAAATTTCTCCAATAATATCTTTTTTGCTTATTTCTCCTAACAAGAACCTGGATAGGCCTTTATCATCTTATATCTGAGTTTCAGCAAAAACTTCATAAGTGGTCTTTCTACTTACAATCATTTTTCTCCAATTCATTTTGTAACTTGATGTAAAATATTATCTTTTAAAATGAAGATGATCATATCACAATTCAATACAAATTAGTTCAATGGGAACACCTTGCCTTTAAAATAAAAATCAAATCCCTTAATATGATACATAAAGTCCTTCAGTATTTGCTTCTACATTGTTTTTTATCCTCATTTTATGTCACATCTTTCTTTCCAGACTTAAACTAATTTTATTTCATTTTAGTTTAGTTTAGTTTGTTATTTTTTAATAATATAGAGCTTTGAAGCTTTTTTAAAGATTTTATTTATTTGAGAGAGTGGGAGAGTGGGAGGCAGTACAGAGAGAGAAAGAGAATCCTTGAGGAGGCTCCCTGATGAGTGCAGAGTCCCAATGTGGAGTTCAATCCCAATACCCTGAGATCCTGACCTGAGCCAAAATCAAGAGTTGGATGCCTAATCAAATGAGCCACCCAGGTGCTCCAAACTCACTTTATATATACTAAGCTATAGGGTCATATGCTTAAAAAGAACCGTAGAAAACTTGAACACCAAAAGTTTATTTTTTTCTAACATAACTGAAACTATATGCCAATTTGCATTTCTTGAACACTATAACATGATAAATACAACTCTAATCAGAAAGTTCCCATATATATCACTCAATAATATATTTTTTGTCTTATATCTTGAATGATATCTTGAATTTTGCCCAAAATGATAGAGGTAATAAAATCCCTGATTATTTCATTTGGGCAACTAATTAGATTTCATGATTAGGAAAGGGCAAAAAAAGAGATAACTTGTATATATAATGAAGATCATGGCAGTCCTAGCTGACAGAGACTTTATGAGGGGAGACTAATTTATGGTGAAAGATGGCATGCTTGGGACACCCAAGCAGAAGCCACTTGTGGCATTATAGAATATTAGGTTTATAAAAGGTTTCAGTGGTAATCTAGTTTAATTTCATTTTTATTTGGTGGAGAAAAAGAGGACTAAAATGTTATGGGACTTGACTAAAGCTTCAGCAAGTTAGCACTTGACTCATTTCTCAAGCTCTTAGTGTTTTTGTCAAGAGTCAAGAGTTGGGTGCAATTAGAACTTCAGGTGGAATTTGAAACCACAGACAAATATTTGAGAGTCTTTAAGAATTTGAGGTCTGGGACAGCCCAGGTGGCTCAGTGGTTTAGTGTCTGCCTTCAGCCCAGGGTGTGATCCTGGAGACTGGGGATCAAGTCCCATGTCAGGCTCCATGCAGGAGCTCCTTCCTCTGCTTGTGTCTCTGCCTCAGTCTCTCTCTCTCTCTCTCTCTCTCTGTCTCTCAATAATAAATAAATAAAATCTTAAATCTTAAAAAAAAAAGAATTTGAGGTGTGGAAATGGCTGAACATCTTTGTTAAATTAATAGAAAGAAGAAGGTTTGGAAAATCGCATTATGTTTCTTTGAATTCCTTGAGGCTAAAGTTTATTTCTAATTATTTCTCATTATTGACAGACTAACCGACCAATTGGTGAGGGGATGAATAAGAACAGAAAGAAAAGAAATCAAATAAAGGTTAGTTGAGGGTTATGGATGTGAAGAGTAGAAAGTTTGTTGAGTGAAGGTTTATGGACAGTGTCAGTGTTGCAGAGAGTAAAATGGAAAGAAGTGAAAAAGTGTAGAATTTTCTGATTAGCAAATTAATCATGAACTTGTTAATCAGAAAAAATCAACTGATGAGGGGGAAAATCATTGCAATATTAGTCTGGTCTTATAAAACAAAGAGCTCTTGAAAACACTTTCTGCTTGTAGACAATGGCAGAATTTTAATTTATAAGACTAAGAAAATGCAACTGATGGGCTAATTGATAAGAAAATGAGAAATCTGTTATACCTAAAATTCTATTCTCATTAAGACTTATCTATCATTAAATATTATACCTATGTATCATGTATATAATTTATATAAATAAATGTCCATATGAGCATTTCATTTTGAGCATTTATTTTTAAAGCAATTGTTTTTAGTTTCAGCCTTGGGCAAGAACCTTTTAATGAATTAGGTCCTTGAGAATAGTAAATGTGTTTTAACACAGAGCCAAGAACAAATTAACCCCTCATTAAAAATTTATCAACCTAAAAAATAAATAAGTGAAACCAGCCCCCTGAAAATTGATACTATATTTTCTGATACAAGTCTTTTCAGAAATCACCCAAATCATGAATTGTAACCAGCCAATTCAATCTTGTCATAATTAGTGGGAAAAATTCAGGATAATATATTTTTTAAAAGCCTTAATAAGTTGAAAACTGTACCTTCATCTAAATCTGGGTTAAAAGAAATTACACATAAGTAAGAATAGTTAAGCATAATTTAATATGAAATCTTAGTTGGTCAAAAGCTAGAGAAAGTTAACAATCGTGAAGGAAATATACAATAATTGAATGGTTATGGTGATCTTAAGAATCAGAAACTCATAAAACAAAGGCTGCTGGAAAATTATTCAGGTAACTTTCATTACCTTTATTGTATTGTGCAGCTGTAGCATTGTGTTTGTGGCTTATAGTATTTCTTCTTAGGGGAGGAGTCCTATATTCTTTTGGAGGTCAAATGTCATTTGAATCAAAGTTGAAAATTAAATCTGAGGTACATAGATGATGAATATTATTATTACATAATTATAAGGTATTCATCTAACAGTGGAATTAAGAGTTACAAAACATTTCTTGAACAGGGAGATACTATTCAATATTTAATATTGTGAATTATCATGATATACTTATGAATATTATTTTTGAATGTTAAACAATAATAAAATAAGTCTCTTTATATTTTGTTTCCTCAGTAAAGCTGTAATCCTACTCCTAAATACAAAATATGCATAGTGGAATACATTGGAAATAAATTGGTGGTTTTTGTCTTGCTGTGTACATGATTACATCCATTCCAAATCCCTGTGTATCACTTTTTACTATGCCATGGATCTGAGTAGCAAATTATTTGGCTGAACAAAAAGGGGCAAGCACAAAGCAACAGCTTAACTGTAAAACAGTTTGGCAGCAAAATGTAGTTCGACAATTTGTTATAGACAGATCATTAGGTTAATATGAAGTTGTGTGAGGAGGATGGCTAAGGGGAGGTTTATATATCTAGAAATATTAAAAAGCAATTTGCACCATGCACACATCCTCACCCTGGACTGCCTTTGAACATGTTTACAATCCACTAAGAAAATCTGATGTACATTTTATTTCAGAATTGAGTAGAACAGGTGTTAGGGCAGCCAGGAGTGGAAAGACTGAAGGGATGTGAAGCTGCTAGTCGAACTTGAATAGAATATATCAGCCAGTCTATTAAATATTTATATTAACTCATGTAATAGTTTACTATTTTTTGATGCAAAATATCTCACCAACTTTTGAATTCCATAAAGGAAGCTAAGTTCCATTTTCTGTCAACATGTTTTTATGGCTCTCCTCTTTTCTTTCCACATTTCAAATTGCTTAGAAAAAAAATAAAATTAAATATAAATTTTCTATTTCATTATATTTCTGATTAAGATTAGATTTATTGGTCAAAACTGTAACTCTGAATATACAATAGACGAGTTTGCCTATAAAAACTGCTATAAGGATATATGACATCATAAATAAGCAAATGATATGAAAGTTTAAATATGCTGAATAGAACATATGCCTTTGGCTTTGTTTTCAGAAATCTCATGAAATGATTCTGAATATGTGGCTCCCTGTGGGACTTGCAACATCCAGAGATGCCCATCCTTTTTCCCATTCTGTCTCACTCTTGATTCATCCATTATTGATTAGTTTCTCTGCTTGGACGTTGCATTAAGTTATAGATCCAATCTACTTCTGTTTCCTTTTATCCAAATTTCTTGAAAGAGTAGTACACACATGATCTTTCCCTTCTTTACTTCCCAGGAACTCATCTGCCAACTAAATTGAGTTTTCATCAATTTAATATGTTTGACGGTAATATCCTAATATTGTAAATCACATGCTATTTGTCAGGATTTTTTTTCTTGCTCACTTAATAAATCTCTACTCCTCTGACTATTAATTTTGCCACACTATCTTCGTTCTCCTCAGATGTCTTTGGTTAATCCCTCATTTTATCTTGATGAGATTCTTTTTTCTTTCATGACCCATTAAATAATGTTACTACTCAGGATTTTATTTTTAGCTCACTGTTCTTAGCAATATATTTTCTCAGGTGATCTCACCCATTCTCATTTTGTTTCAACCACCGCCTACACTCTACTGATTTCTCAATTCAGTACTCAAGGCCATTACTATTTCCTGAACCACAGACCATGGATTTGATTGGCTTCTAGATATCTATATCTGAAGTTTTCTTTTAATTTTTTTTAAGATTTATTTTTTTATTTATTCAGAGAGAGCGAAAGAGAGGCAGAGGCACAGGCAGAGAAAGAAGCAGGCTCCATGCAGGGAGCCCGACGTGGGACTCCATCCCGGGTCTCCAGATCACACCCTGGGCTGCAGGTGGCGCTAAACCGCGGCGCCACCCGGACTGCCCTATATCTGAATTTTCCAGGTGCATCTTATAATCGGCATTTATTAACTTAATTTTCACATTTTATTCTTAACTTGTCCCTACTCTGCATCTTGATTGGAGATGCCTCCATCAATCCAGTTACTCAAGAGTACTGACATTTATGTTAAACTCTTCCCACTATTATATTCACAGTGTTCAATCAAACTCAAAAATTTTCAAAATTCATAGCACGTATATAGCTCTTTCCATGTCCTATATCAGATTATTTGCTTTTCTTAATTGCATAACTAAAACAGTCTCAATTTTCTTTGTTGCCTGCATTATGGTTCTTATCATAGATTTTCTTCATAATTACTGAGTTAACTACCTCAAAAACAAATATGATCCCAGCACATTCCAGGTAAAATTCTGCAATTATTCCTTATCTCGTATCAAATTTCACCTCCTTAAGCTGACAGAGACTGTCCTTCAAGTTTTGCCTTCTGACAAGTGCCCACATTGTCAGTCTCACCTCCCTGCTCATGGTCTTGAACCCTAATCAACTCCTATGACAATTTCTATGCCATCTTTTTAATCTATAAGTCTTTGTTAAGGCTATTTCCTCACAACATCTCCCAACTTTATCTGACTCATACCTGTTTTTCCTTATGGCTCAAACAGTATATCCTCTCATAAGCCTTTTTTGACTTTTTCACAATATTCTGTATATCATAGTTCTGTATTATCTTAAGGCAGCAGAAACATCAAGAATGAGTGGATATTTGGTATATCTTGGGTTTTTTTTTTTTAATGTACAGTGTAAGTGACTGAACTCTGTGTGCAGGAAGTGTTTGCTGCTATAAACGCACTTAGTATAATCTTGAAAGCAGCAGTGATGTTACCAAAGCAGTGTCCGAGGGGACAATGACTGTGTCACTTAATCCTCAGTCCAGATTACCTTCCATCCTTCTGCCGAGTACTAGTTTGGGATAACTTTTTCCAAATTCAACAATAACTACTACAAAAATTAGCAAGATCTCATAGTGAATGAACACACTCACGCTTGACTACTATTACATGTAGTAAAACCAATCTAGTGTCTATTGCAGGTGCTGACTCAGGCTGTTGCTAAGGAAATTGTCAATGCCTCATTGCAACCACCAGACTTTTCATTTCTATGACAGACATACAATTAAGAGAACTTTTTATGCAAAAAGATCTTTGTTTGAGACAAAAAGAATGATTTTAAACATATTAAAAAAAAGAACTGTTTTTAATTGATGGGCTAGAAAGTCCACTATAAGGAAATAGTACCTGATCAAATTTTTTTCCATATAAATTTAATAGAAACACTAAGGAGAATGTAAAAAAGGAATATATATCCTACATGAGGTTATGTGCTTTTTTTTTCATGTAAAATGTATGAGTAATCAGTGAATGACAATATTACAGAAGTGGAATTTTTTGTGACCACAGCAGCTAAAATGGAAAGACAAACTAAAACAAATGACAAAAAATAAGCAGGAAAAAAATACATTTGGCAATACATTTCTTCCTAATCTAAATTAGTGAAAATTATTGTAACAGTGTATTTTTTCCCAAAAAACCAAATCTAGTCATTTAATCCATAATAATTGCTAATTTCCATTAAAAGCATGTCATAGGAATAAGTGTATTGGTTACATGATCAAAAATCAGACAAATATTCCTTTTCCATTTAGACCTAAACTCTGAATTTTAATATTTTAAATGATTAATAAATATTACAAGGATTTGGGGGGTCTTTTGGTCTGTTTTAGTTTTATTTTCATAATATGGAAAAGTTTGTCTCAAGTGAAGTTGATGCTAAATCAGTTATTTATATTCTTATGTAACCAAAATATGATGAAAGAAACAAAAGAGACCAAAAAAGACGGTGACATCTTTCTATTTTGTTAGGCCTTTATTTAAAACTTCATTTTCTTGGCTTTAAGAATCAAACAAAATTCTTGTTTAGTTTAATAGGATTCAATTACACATCAAGCACAAGTTCCTCTGAATTTTACAGTAAAAAGAATCAACAAGACATTTTTCATCTAACTGCTATGTATTTGAAAAGATTAATTAAATGCTAAGACAAAATTACATGGAGCAAAATGTAAAGACTATATCTTGTACTCTTGGAGCAAATTAATTTCAGTTCTATCGTCAAAGACTAATGAAAATGTAAGTAATGGATTTTATTGGCACTCTTTCTAAGAGTCAAGCACTCAGACACATTAAATTATTTGTATAAATCACTCCTTATTTGAGGGGCGAATACTATTTAAGAATAAAAACCTCTTATATCTTATGTTGTGCTTGATGCAAGAGGTATGATAAAGATCATATTTTCTTTAATTTCATAAGAATTTTATATTACTGTTCTCTAGTCAATAAGACATGGTCTATCAATTACCTCTAGCTAGGCTCCCAAAACAGAGCCCTATCCATTTGAAAAAAAAAAAAAAAAAGACAAAACATTATTGATAAATCCAATCTTTTTGGAAGAATTTTTTAAACTTGAAATTGACCAATGAGTCTGTTCTCAAACTACAGTTCAGTGTGTATAAAAATCTTGTGTTTCCTGGCACTTGAAATTGACCAATGAGTCTGTTCTCAAACTACAGTTCAGTTTGTATAAAAATCTTGTGTTTCCTGACTGATAACCAACTTTACTTTTTTCTCTCTCTCAGCAGCTGACACTATCTCCTAGGAAGTTTTCCCAATGAAGTCATGACATTAATTTTGGACTTGAAACTCCTGGTCATGTATCCTCAAAATTAAATGCATTATTTTTTTAATCCTAGCTCAGATAATCTTATTTTAACTTGATAATTTCTGCTGCTATGATCAGTTTCTACTTTAATTTGTTATTGTTGACAATATCCATCAACTCGTCTTTCCAAGTCAGTTTTGCCTCAGTACAAGTGTTCCAAAGCTAAAGATAGTTTTTAAGTTGCAAGATGATGTAGAACTCATCAGAAAAATAAATCCTGGGCAGCCCTGGTGGCTCAACGGTTTAGCGCCGCCTTCAGCCCAGGGTGTGATCCTGGGATCCTGGGATCAAGTTCCACGTCGTGCTCCCTGCAGGGAGCCTGCTTCTCCCTCTGCCTGTGTCTCTGCCTCTCTCTTTCTCTCTGTGTCTCTCATGAATAAATAAATAAAATCTTAAAAAAGAAAAAAGAAAAATAAATCCTTCCTCTGTTTCTGGTCCTCTGTATCATTTCTCATTGTTACTACTGCCATGGTTATTTATTCAAGTGTACATCAACCCTAACCACAATCCACTTTCTACCATTCATTGTTTAACATCAATTAAACTTGTAGAGATAAATGAAAATCATAGAAAACTATTGATGGATTACATATTATTTATTTAGTGTCTGCTAAATTAGAAATAATATTCTACATGCTAGAATACAGGTATATCTAAATCGATGAAGTGGGTTTTTTTCATATATTTTCCATTAAGTTCTTAAACCCAATAACTCTTTTTTATTTGAAGATGAAACAAATAATACTTTTAATACGATAAAGTCTTTGAAATGGTCAGATTTATAAATATTAGCATATTCCTGATGTTGACTTGTACAAGAACAAGAAGCATATATTTATTGATTTTTCATCAACACAAATGCAGGTTTTTCAGGCAGCAATCAGGCTAGGAATCTGGGGAGTTATTCAGCCCAGTAACTGAAAATCTGAATTTCCCCAGTTTCACCTATTTTTGCCTATTACCTACTAGCTGACTGATATAGGTTTATTAGTATGACTGAGTCAGTGTACTTGCTTTGATCTCTGCTTCTAACCTTCTAATAATTTCCCCGTATAGAGTTTACTCTTTGAGGAGTAAATTGTTAATTGGCATTAAACAATGTAAAAATTATTTCACTGACAACACCATCTATATCATCGTAACACCAAAGCTGCAATTTAAAGGTCACTGTACCACAGTAATAAAGTGTAAAAGAAGATGATATCAATTTGTATTGTTTGAAATTGAATTGAAATTGCTTTATTATTTAATATAATCAAGCTTTCACTACTAGAGTGGATGGATTTTAAACTACATAAATGCTTGAGTTTCAACAAATAAAATGTAAAATGTAAAGCTCTGAACATTTAAGGAGAGAAAGAATCAAGCAGGGAAAAAAAAGTAGGTATAATCCAAGAACAAATTTAGATGTGTAAATAAGAAACAAGTAATAAAGTAATATATAACCCCAATTAAGTTAGCTAAGATTAATAGCTAATGCTGAGGCTCATTTATATCTGGCTATCCACCCTGCTGGAAAGATAGTTAGAGCTAGTTCATCTTGCAACTCCTATACAATCTTTGTGATCATTTTCCATCATACTGAAAAATCCTTCCTTGTCAAAACATTGATGTAAACGTGGTAGCCCTAAGCAAAATTGCGAAGCAGGTAAAACATTTTAGGTACTTGGTTACAACTTGTAACAGTCTTTCTCCTTGAACTACATGTACCTTTCCTCTCTAAACAGATTCCTTTCCTTAGGTAACTGTCAATTAATTCAATTTAATGATGTAGAACTGTGGTTCTCAAACTTTACTTGCATCACTTTGGGTTGAGGCCACTGTATTTATAGTTCTATAAGTTCTCAAGTGATGGTGCTGCTTGTTGGGGAGCCTGCTGGTCAGTATACTGGTAACATAATTAGTGAAGCAACAGGACCTAGCACTCATGAAAAGGTTGCAATATGCAAAGTGTAAAGGAGCTCATAAAAATGGTGTCTAAGGGACACCTGGGTGGCTCAGTGGTTGAGCATCTGCCTTTGGCTCAGGGTGTGATACCGTGTTTGGGGATCAAGTCCCAGATAGAGTCCCACAACGATTCCCATAGCAAGTCCCACATTGGACTCCCTGCAAGGAGCCTGCTTCTCTCTCTATGTTTCTGCCTCTCTCTCTCTGTGCCTCTCCCTTCAAAGGAAAATCAAATTCTGTGATTTTCCCTTTTTTATACAATTTTAGTTGATACTAAAAATGAAAGGTAGAAAGAGGACTGTGGTTAAGGCTGGTATGCACTTGAATAAACAAGCATGGCAGCAATAGCCTTAAATGATGGGACAGAGGAATCAAATTCTTGACACTCAGAAGAGTAGTGATCAGGAAAGAACTATACCAGGATGATGTAGTGGTGATAAAGGCCTGTTTTGTTTAGTTATTGCAGAAAGTCGCAGTGAAAAGTATTGACCATATGCTATTTCAGAAAGCTAAGTATATCTGTGGTAAAACTACTCAAAATCTTGAAGAAAATATACCTTCACATTTGTACTGATATTTTTTTATAGGGAGCATAGTTTGTACACTCCCACTAATTTCCCTGAGTCTTTTCTGATGAAGTAGTCAAACATTTTGCTTTTTGCCAATTTGATAGAGAAAAGTGGTTTTGATTTTAGTTTTAAGTTACCTTTCCATGAGTGAAATTGACTATCTTTCCATATGGTTAAGATTTATTTAAAAAGATTCATTTTCGTTATAGTCCTTGTATATTTCTAGTCATGTCTTTTTCTCAGTTATCTGGTGAGTTTTAGGATATTTCATTTTCATAAACTCTTTATAGAAGATGATCTGTTGATAATCTTTGATTTTATTTTTAAACTTTTTTGTTTACTTTATCAGTACTTTTAAGTGCTTCAGTTTTCAGTCACACTAAGAAAGACAATATTTTATAAATTATAAAGATTATTTTATAAATACATTGTCATTTTTTCTAATACTACTATTATGTCAGATATATTCTTTTTAATCAAATTATTTCCTTTGAAAGAAGAGGGACTGAGGATGGGACGTTTCATGAATAGGCTGATCAGATAATTATCTGCAACAGGTCCCATTTGAGAGTGCAAGATAAGAAAAAAGAAGAAAGAAAGAAAGAAATAAAGAAAGAAAGAAAGAAAGAAAGAAAGAAAGAAAGAAAGAAAGAAAGAAAGAAAGAAAAGAAAGAAAGAAAGAGAAAGAAAGAAAGAAAGAAAGAGAAAGAAAAGAAAGAAAGAAAGAAAGAAAGAAAGAAAGAAAGAAAGAAAGAAAGAAAGAAAGAAAGAAAACTGGTGGAAATTGAGATTACAAATATAAGGAATGAATATCCTAATTATAAGCACCCCAAACCATTGAAAAGGAATTTGTTTCTATAAGCCAGAGTCCCCTCTTAGGCTTTGATGATCTTGGATCAGAGCTCATGGGAATTATATAAAAATAGCTAATGTGGCTCTGCATCATATACCAAGTATGACCACAATGGTTTCTGTGTCTTTGTTTCCCTTCCATATGTTCAAATTGGTAAATTAAAGATGTTGTGAGATCTCTCTCTGTTGGATTTGACATGAGCTTCTAGAACCTAATTTGCAGGTACGAAACTAGACGCTGTTTCTTTTTCCTATATTTATGTTATAAGGAACTTATTTTATCTCAAGGCCATAATCATGTCTCTGAATTAATAGGGAAATTGTCTCTTATAAGGCCTTTTGGAGAAGACAAATGTTTAAAGACAATATCTTGCTATATTCATGAAATTAAAAAGTATAAAAAAATTGCAAGTGTGAAATCATTACTTAAAGTGGCTCATCCAGTATGGAGAACATTTAGAATAATAAACTATTTCTACTGACAGCCTATTTAAAACCACAGCATCCTAAATTTCTTACCTAGATATTAGGAAATCTATTCTAGAGTACATCATAATTTGAGCACACTTCTTTTGTAATATGAGGCCGGTTTAATGTCAACATGTGAATATTCATGCCATTCATACTTCTGTGAATGAAAGACTCTATTCCTCTTTCATTTTTATTATTTTTGTCTGCAAAATGTTTTGTAGCTTTTATTACCAAAATTATAATTGCACAGCTTCTTTCTTGCCAAATGGTACCACAGTGCATTTTAGAATATCCATTTCATACTAAACAATTCTACTTGCAACTTAAAGTTTTTTAAAATTCTGACTCTTCTGACTCTTGCCTCTGCTAAAAAAAAATCTTGTTCAGTTCCTAGATACTGTTTTCACTTAAATCCTGTCTAATAAGTTCACTTACTTTCCCAAGTCTCATGGATAGGTGGCTAGCATTCACCTAACTCCTCATTAAAATGTTTAAACTCTTTAACACCTGTGTAAAATAACTCCCTCATTTGAGGCTCATGATAGGCGGCTCAAGTATCCACTAGGCTAGTTATTGCTGTAATCTACTGACATTTTAACAATACTCCCAGAATTAATTGAAATACTTGGCACCCAGCTCATTATTTCTGTTTTACTTAAAGTTATACTATTCTCTTTGTTGATGTATTGCTCATGTCAATGACCAATACAGAACCAGAATCTAAGAATTTCTGATTATCTTCTACCCCATATGTCTTTCTCTATATTTCTTGGTAGCTTTCTATACCCAAAGGCGCCACCTTAGATATTGCCACAATCTGCAAATGCTCTGTGTTAATTAAAACTTGGTTTACCTCTAGCATTTCTCTTTCTAATCATACACTCTTCATTTTCTAGCTGATCCTTATTTCACTTTCACTACATCTGTTTAACACTTATGTTACTAAAGTCCTTCCATTTATTTAAAGTCCACAAGACACAAATAACTCTCATTTATTCTCTCTCCCTGTCTCTGTCTCTCTGTCTCTGTCTCTCTCTTTATTAACTCAGCAAGGACCCTGAGATGGATCTGTTCTCATCTCTCTGAACCCAATCCTATATGTGTTTTCCACAGTATTAAAAAAAAAATCACCAGTAAACAGTTAGGCCCCAGAGTTATCTACAATTCTCCCAAGCCCTAAACAATGATGGATGGTTTATTTTTAAGGAAGATTGATTTTCTTCCCAAAATTAAAATAAACTATTGGGGCTCCCGGGTGGCAATTAGTTAAGCATTCAACCCTTGATTTTGGCTCAGGTCATGATCTCATGGTCCTGGGATCCAGCCCTGAATCAGGCCATGCTCAGTAGGGAGTTGGCTTGAGATTCTCTCTCACTTCTCTCTCTGCCCCTCCCTTCCCCACTCAGGTTCATGTGCTCTCTCTCTCTCTAATAAATAAATAAATCTTAAAAAAATAAAAATAAGCTGTTTTGTCTTTACTCCTAACCAAGAAGCCATGAAGAATATAAATCTTTGTAGGTTATTAACAATTAGATGCTTTTATTTTAATTTTTAATTGAATTTAAGTTTTGCTTTGGGGTGTGTGTATATGAAATTGTAATGAAAAAATTTAACAGATTTTTTAAAGTAAAAATAATACAATATAATATTATGATCCTTCAAGCAAACATATCTATGAACTGCTGTAGCAACATAACAGGAGGGATGTTTCCTGATTGGTACACCAGAAGAAATCTTCATAGGATAGCTTCAATTTTTCTTGGAACATGAATGTTGAGAGAATAATTAAAATCTATGTAAGAGAAAACTATAAATGTAATCAGAGAAGAAATGAAAACAAGACAATTTCTGGAATGGTGAATACTGCCAAGTAGGTTCTTTGCAAAGTTAATAGCCACAGATGGCTAGCAGGCAGCCTACAGCTTACCCAAAAAAGTGACTGTTTTCAGATGGATTTTTCATTCTATTATTCATCACTAACCTCTCCTTTTTACTTTAACTTCTTGACCCCTTTAAGGCCTTGAGGGAGAAGGCTCTGAGGAGGTTTGCAGATAAATTAGTGGGGGACAGGTGGCTACTAAAGATGTGGCTCCAAGTAATGGTTGGAGTTAAATTCAACAAAGCCTTAAACATGCCTCTAGCTTTTATCCTACAAGAAATAGAGATATGAGGAAATACTGTACCTGGTTTACCAGATGCTCTATGACCAATACCCAGAGAGATTGTAACCTTTTTGATCTGTGTACTATTTATATAATATTGAAGTCTAAAATAGCATTAGGTGTCTAGGCTGGCATGTCACATACTTGGCTGACACAGAGCACAGAGGACATGAAGATTCTTGGGTATTTCTTATTTTAAAACTTGATTATTTTTATCATTATATATTTTTGTAGTTTTGATTTATTTACATGGAAATTTAATTTTATCCTCATTCCATTTCATCTTGATGTTAATTCTAACAAAGACTAATTCAGTCAGCTTAATTAATTTATTCATTATTTTTCATAACCATCTACTAAAACCTAAGGAGAACTATAGACACTGGTCTTGGGGATTATAACTTTTTCACCCTTCCAAATTTGTGACATTTATCTTTTCCTCTGATTGCAATTGACAGTAGACCTTTTGCATTATTGTAATCTTGGTAACTACACCTTCTAAACTCTCCTGCATATTCTTAACTATAGAAAAACTAAGTAATGTTCTTAGAATCCAATTCAAATCTTCTTTCTTTATTTTTTTAAATTCCAGTATAGTTAACATACGGTGTTATATTAATTTCAAATGTACAATATAGTGATTCAACAATCCTATATATTACTCTGTGCTCTCTTAACCACCTTCAACTGTTTCACCCATCTCTCCACCCACCTTCCCTCTAGTAACCATCTACTTGTTCTCTGTAGTTGAGTCTGATTTTTGGTTTCTCTCTCTCTTTTTCCCTTTGTTCATTTTAACTCAAAACCTTCTTATTGCTCTTTCAGGTTGTAATGCCTTATAGTTGTTTTTAAGGACAGTGTAGCCTTAAAATATCTTCTAGCCTCAGAGCTACCTATGTGACATTTTGACATCAAACTGCTCTACTTTACAACCACTGAAAGTACGTTTTTTTTCCCCATCTATGTGTCTTTGATTCTTGTTCTGCCCTCCATTTATAGTCATTGTTATCCTCTTCATATTTCAGTTCCTGTTCATAATCAACCACCTCATGAACTTTCTACTTAACTATCCAAAATAGAAGTAATTTCACCCTACTTTGAAATATATATCTTTTATATATATATATGAAGATATAAATACTGTGAATATTATACATACAGTTTTACACAAAGATTTTACTGATTATTTTTAACATTCAATTTTATATAGGGAGATATTATTATACATATAAAGCAAAAATTTAAATATTTCTTTAAATAAAAAAAATGGGAAAGCTCTCAAAAACACAATTGTTTCCATGATCGATGTGTGATGATAACTCTTAAGAAGCAGAAAGCATTTTCTAATGCCATAATTCAGGAGTCTGACCTGGCCAGCATTCTGTTTGATAATATAATCAATGATGCGAGTCACATCATAGAAAATACCACATTCACTGGTGACAAAATTCCAAGAGGAATATCAAATATATGGGACGATATTTGCAATGAAGGATCAACTCTAATAAGGGAAAAGAAAATGAGGCACAAGACAAAAGAGTATTAAAAATAATAGAGTTGAATTTCATTCTCCAGTCATCTTGCACTTAATGACATCCTATCATTTTTCTAACATGCCAAACTTGCTCCCTCTTCATAACTTTTGGACTAGTTTCCTTGCCCGGAATATGATAACCCAAACCTCTGTATTTTTCTTTGTCATTCTCTTGAGGCCATTGCTCAACTATCATCTTATCACTGTGGTTCCTATAATGGCATTTGCAGCCACCGTGTCTGTTGTTCTCTATCCCTTTGATTTTCTCTTTTTTTTTTTTTTTCTGTAGCACTTTTCATTCTCTAGCACAGTACATAATTCATTCAGTTTCACTTTATTGTGTTGCCTCCATAGCACCCACCACACATACATACACTAAATATGCTTCATAAGAGCAGAACTTTTGATGTTTTCTCCTTCACTTTAGATTGCTAGATTCCTAGTTTCAGGACAATGCAAGGTAAGAATAACTCCTTAAAAATGTTTATTGTATGAATTAATTAATTAGAGTGCTAAAATAAAATGGTATAGATCTATTCTACCCAATGCTATTTAGGTCAGAGTTAGTATATTATAAATTCTGAGTTTTGTGTTTTGAGAAAATCAGATTTAGAATAGCCATATGGATGGTGAAGTGCCTTTTGTCAAGTGAAGAAGAACTGGAGGATTTTATTATCTTTAATGGGGAAAGGATCCAATACGAAGTATATAATAGATATCCTCAAATATCTGCAAAGATGTATAAAATGTTCTATATGTCTCCAAGGGTTGTATAACAAATGGAAATAAAATAAATAATTGAATTTCTGCTCAATATAATAAAGAACACTCCAACATTCAGAGCTGTCCACAAGAAGAAAGAGGTGCATCAGGAATTAGGGTGGCGTTTTAAGCATTATTTGCATCACTTCTTCCCAGGGGTGTTATAAAAGTGATTGAAGAAAGGATTAGAGATTAAACTAGAAAATACAAAGACATTAGATGTCAATACACAGAAAATTTTATGAAAAATAAATTTAAAATATCGAAGAAGTAGAACCTACAGAGGTAAAATCTTTAGACCCAGTGACAAGGAAAAAGTCTGATTTCAAAGTTTTGTGATTTGAGCTTGTAGAATATCAAAATATATATTATTATGATGATCATCATCATTGAGATAAATTACAACATAATATTAAACAGAATGATTCGGAACTTTTGTTATCATCCTTCCAACTCTGTAAGTGAATATTATAAAGGAATAATAGTTTATTCTTTATTTCAGTGAAATTTGTTTCCTATATGTTCTCCTGACTTCTTTATAATACATCACTTGTATTAATACAATTTTTTTTACAGTTTATCAGATAATTTTACTTAGAAGTAACTGAAAATGTTTTAAATTAATTTCTCTATTGGGATATTAAAGTTATTCTTAGGACATTATTCTCAAAGCCTTGGATGATACTTTTACAAAGGAATAAACATCAATTTAGTTTATGGTCTTACAAACTATCGCCAAGCTTTTACAATAAAAGATTCCAAAATAGTCTGTTCTTCATGGCATTTTCTGTTGTGCTATTGACTGCATGACTAGTTGAATCAATGGTGCAGAAATTGGTCATTTATATTGCAAAAATCAGAATCAATTGAAAAACAGCTGACTATGACTGTTAGTTTTGTGAGAAATCACATATTAGATTAAGATGACTTGTTTTCATAACCTCAGGAAGAAATCCTAGACAATGATTCACGTACATTATCATTCTATTTTTTATTATTGTTTCATATAATTTTGTTTGTTTTTGATGTAAGTTGATTTTGAATTCTGGGCTGGTATTTTGGATGTCACATGGGAGAACTGCCCTTGAAAGGTGACTTAGATTGAAAACATTTCTTGGTTAGCATCATTGCTTCCTTGAAGGAAATTCACACTTTCAGTGCAAACTGTAAAACTGATCAAATTTTGGGAGAATATGTCATTGAAGACAGCTGTTACTAAAATCAAGGTATTTCATTTACCTTCTAAAGAGTAATAATGAGGTTAATTTAATAATATAATCCATTGTAGCTAAGCTGCATAAGGGAGCACCCCAAAATTTTGCCACCTAAACCAATGAAGTGTGGTCAGGAATTTCAGCAGCACTTTGGAAGTCAATACTTCTTCACGTGGTGAAGTTGAATGTCTATGATCACTCAAGCTGTTCGCTTGCTTTCTGGGCCAGTCTAGAGATATGAGAACATTTTATTTACATGCCAAGTGCCTTCACAGGGTCATCTGGAAGACTCGCTTAAATTAGAACCCTGTTTTAGGACTTTCCTAGTGGTTTCCTCAGTAATATACTACTTTCATGAAGTTCAGTGCTCTAAAAATAAATTTTCCAAAATAGTGGACGTAGAACCTGCTAGTTGTTGTGAAGGCTATACCTGCAGAAACTGGGATAGAATTACATTCATGGAACTCACCAGAGGTTACTGGCCGGCCCATTTTTAATCAGAAGAGAAATAAAACCCAGCTGTTGAAGAGTATTGAAAACTATTTGGCTATCTTTACTCCAAAAACGAACCGAGTTATAATTCTTTAGACAAATGTTCTTGAAGTTCCCTTTAATGTTTAATCAGGGAATTAAGAAATACCTCTTTCTCTCTTCCTAGGGCTTTTAAAAATTCATACTTTTAGTCTCAGCAAACGTCAAGGAGAGATTTCATTTCAAATCCAATAGCATGCAAACTCAGCTACTTGGAGTTCAATTTTAGAAAAAAGTCAAGTTTGTCTAGACCCTGCTTAGGTTTCTAAATGAAGTATTTCATTGTTTCTGGATTAGCTGAAACCTGGGTTCACTATTTCAATTTAGTTTAGTCATTCAGTTTTTGTAGCAAATTCTTGAGAATTCATAAGGCTTTGTGATTCCTTTTGAGTTCATCACCAGGTTTCTTTTTAAAATATGACAATACTTGTCAAAACCTGGTGAACCCAAAAGAGCTGGCTGAAGTTCACCTGTTTTACATTCAATTTGGAAGCTCACTGGGGTCTGGCTGAACATGAGATGTCAAGCTAAATGTGCTTGGCTTAAAATGGTAAAGTTAAAGTGAATAAATTCATGCAAATTCATGAAAATCAGCCACTGTATGTTACTATTAACTACAATAACAGGTAAAATCAAGACCATCAGGAAGTGAGGAACCAGCTCTAGAACAATTTATAAAGTAGATGAAGTTTGTTCTCAAAGCCCTGCCAAATCTGAGTTCTTTTAATCTTGTTTTAGCCTGGCACTGGTTTCTAAAGCAGTCATGCCCTCTGTCCCTGTGGCTCTACAAGGTTCTGAGCACTGACAACTTTCCCCACAAATCTCCCCAGCTCTGGGGATTCTCGGCACTTCTTTTCTAGGTTAAAAATTATTTGAATTTGTTAAATACATATATGTAAGTATTATATTTATAGATAATACTAACATATATGCAATAAATAATATACAGTACACAATATAAATAACATAGCATAAATATATAATGTATATAGCTGTATATAACTATATGTTGTATATTTAATAATACATCATATATTTCATATATAAGCATTATATAATATAATACTATTGTGTCTTATACATTTACATGCGCAAGCATAGTACATATACTTATATAGACATGTAATGTATATTATATATTATACGTAATATAGAGTATGGCATGTAGTAGCATATTGTGCATATATAAGATATATAATACATATATATACATAATGTATTTTTTTCTTGGAACTGACTAAGAAATCCTTGAGGTCCATACTATCATTATCTTCTTATACCCAGAATAAAATCTGTTATGAAGGCTTTCAGTAAATATGTTTATTTTCCTTTTTGATAAATTAATGTAATATTCTAGCATGTTAGGCATTATACTATTGGAGTATCATACCTACTTAATGCATCTTTATCCCTACCACTGTAATGATTTATAAATATAAAGAACTATAAATTCTATTAATGACATATCTTTGAAGTCATTCTTTAAAATCAAATTAAGTCTAATTGTTGCATGGTTTAGTTTTCATCACAGAAACAACTACAACTGTTGAAAAAGAAAGAAACTAAACACATTGAAAACATTTTAAAAAGTTAAAATGGTGAGAAATTGAAAATGCAAACCCATTTCATCTCTATCCATTGTATCTCTCCAATCATAGGCCCATTAGAAAGACTAAATATTTTACTGGTATTTATTTCTGTATTACAAATCATCTCAAATTTTACAAATCATCTCAAAATAGCAAGAATTCTTGGTTCAGGAATTCAGAAAGACTCAACTCAAGGGTACTGCCTCTCTGTCTCATGAGGTTGCTGATAGGCTGTGGTAAGCGCCGGAAGAGAAGGGAGCTTGAGCAGTTAGTGAGTGGGTAAGGCATCTCTCTCTTTCTCCCTAGTCTGGAGCCTCTCAGCATGGGCTTGTGTCAGCTTCCTTGAATTGAGGCTTCAGGACACTAGCTCCTTTGCTCAGAGCTCCTTGTATGCCCATGATGTCAAAGAAACCAGACACAAAGTGCACCACTTTGAATAGTCTCACCTTACAGGTCATACAGCATCACTTTTACTACATTCAATTAGATGCAAGTGAATCACAGACATGTCCAGATTCAAGAAGAGGAACCTAGAATATTCTCTCCTACCATGAAAACTCACCTGCACAATGGGGCTGTGTCAAAGCCAAGTTTAGAAGAGCAAGTAGAATGGAAAGTTTTAATTTATATGAACAATCTTGAAAATACATGTAATAAGGAAGGAAGGAAAATATTTATGTTAAAAAATATTCACTAGCAGCAGGAATCCAGAAATATTTCCCTGCTGCTCAGAAACAGAAATAATTAAACAAACAAATCTGAGTCACTTACAAGTACCTGGCTATTTATTACAAACTTTTCCCCTTAATGGTCTATAAATTCTCCTTTCTAAATCATGCCATAAGTTTTTTTTCAAGTGAACTCTTATTCTCCCTTTTTTTTCCCTATAAAATGTACTCACAGTGTGTCCAACAGGTAAGCATTTTGTTTTGTTTTGGTCTGGTTTTTTTTTTTTTTTTTTGAAAGTGAGAGCCCAGTTTTTGAGATAGACAAAACTCAGCGAAAATCTCTGAACTCCTTGGTCTTCCTGTAGGTTCGATGACAAAGTAATGTCTCCATAGGTTTTCTATTATTGTATCATATATAATTATTATTGTTCCTTACAGTATTGTTCTTCTTCATCTCTTACTCTTCCCTGGGCTATGAAACTTTAAAACATAAGGATTCTTTTTTTTTTTTAATTAATTGTTCTTGGTCAAATATTATACAAAGTAAGTGAAATATTTTACATTTGTCTTATTAGAGGAGAATGAGAGTTAGCATTGTTTCCATATCTAACACAAAGCCACTTAAACATAAAAAAGAATTAGTCAGTAATTTCCAACTGAGCAGGTGCAGGGTAAAGCTGTCACAAATTTGCATCTTTCATGTCGTATGACAGTTTTAAGTGAATGTCTGAAATGACTGAAGAAAAAAAAAAGCCTAGCCATCAAGTTTTCAAGATTTGGGGATTTTCAATGATGATAATAATAATAATGCATGGTCATTTGCCTCACCTTTATGTCTTGTGCCGTCTCTTAATTCCATTGTCCTTCAGGATCTCTCAATCTTAATATCTCTGGAATTTTGGTTTTGGTTTTATTTTGTCTTTCTCAACTTAATCATGACCTTTTGTGAAAACCTAACTCCCAAGTAATTATTTTTACTTTGTCCCTAAAGCTATGCCAAAGGGAAGCACATAGCTAGGTGTGTCAAGAAGTTGCACTTGTTGGGCCTCTTGGGTGGCACAGTCAGTTAAGCATTTGACTCTTGGTTTAAGCTCAGCTGTCAGGGTCGTGACCTCTGGGTTGTGAGATTGAGCCCCGCATCCAGCTCAATACTCACCAAGGAGTCTGCTTAAGATTCTTTCTCCCTCTCCTGCCCCTCTCTCTCCTCAAATAAATAAATATCTTTAAAAAAAAAAAAGAACTTGCACCTGTTTCTAAGTGACTCAACTCAACAAATAAAAAAGGAGACAATATTTTGTCCATAAGTTGAAAAATATTTAATGGAACAGTTATTTTATTTTTTATTTAAATTCAGTGAGCCAACATATAGAACATCATTAGTTTCAAATGTAGAGCTCAGTAAGTCAAGAGTTGCACATATCACCCAGTGCTCATCACATCATGTGCCGTCCTTAATGCCCATCACCCAGTTATCCCATCCCTCCACCTCCTTTCCTCCAGCAACCCCCAGTTTCTTTCCCATAATTAAGAATCTCTCATAGTTTGTCTACCTGTCTGACTTCTTCCCATTCCTCTGCACTATTTCTGTTATTTCTCATATGAGTGAAACCATAAGATATTTGTCTTTGTCTCTCTCTGATTGACCTATTTTGCTCAGCATAATACCCTCCAGTTCCATCCATATTGATGTGAACGGTAAGATCACCCTTTCTGATGGCTGATTAATATTCCATTGTGTGTATAGACCACATCTTCTTTATCTTTTCACTCCCCAATGGATATTTAGCTTTTTCCATAGTTTGGCCATTGTGGACATTGCTGGAACAGTTTTTTTTAATAAACGCAAAAAAAAAAAAAATCCCTAGTCTGGTAAAATTTTCCCTCTTGTCTGAAGTCTCAGTAAAATAAAGCATAGGCTTTATAATCATGTATAACTTGTCTTTGAACAAAGATTTTTTAATTTCCTTAATGTGGTTGTGGAGAAGTTGTATAAGTACTAGAAATAAATTATAAACCAGAAAATGTAATGTCGGCCAAGAATAACACAGCTTCCAATTGTTTAATCTACAGTGGAGAAGACCAGGGTAAAAATTAATAAAATTACCACTTTGTATTTAAAAAATACTTATAAACTTACTTTGAGTTTACTTACTTCAACTTAACTGAATGTATGTTAATGCTACATCAGGAAAAAGAAAGTAAAATAATAGCATTTCAAAAGCATGGTGAAATGTTTAGACAGGTCACGCTAATATTACTGTCATAATGCTGATTCTCTCAGAGTGATTAGTCTAATTTTCTGAATGCAAGAAAAGGGGAAAAAAAAACAAGAGAGATAAAGCAGAATGAGGCACAGATGTCTCAATATTGTCAAAACGATATTCAGCCTCACCCCTGGTGTGACAGTGAGAAGCACTTCTCCCACCAAGAGAAAGATACAATCCTGGATTTTATGCTATCTTTTTAGAAAGCCCATTTTTCTGGTTTCTGGTCAGCCCACACTAAGTTTCCATGCCTGATGAAGTTGTGTCATGTTGACACAACTTCTTTATTAGACATAAAGCATAAGAGTATCATGGAATCAGATGCCTGTGTGGCTCAGTGGTTGAGTGTCTGCCTTCAGCTCAGGTCGTGATCCCAGGATGCTGGGGTTGAGTCCCGCATCAGGCTCCCCTCAGGGAGCTTGCTTCTCCCTTTGCCTATATCTCTGCCTCTCTCTCTGTGTCTCTCATAAATAAATAAATAAATAAAATCTTAAAAAATAAAAAGAATATCAGGAAATCATTTTGGTTTGCTTTCTTATCTGATCAAGTACTTATGTCTTGGTCCATCTTTCTCTATACCATAAAACCTAGCAAAACTCCTTGTTTTTTAAGCCCATATATCACTCACATTGTTGTTTTATTTTGACATCTTCTCTGTTCCTAGAAGTTCCGCTCAAAGTCATAAAAGTTGACTTGCCAACGCTTGATTATCAAATGCACTAGATATATACCTAAAAGTGACTGATAATTAACAAGTCCATTGTTCATGTGGAAGTCACTGATAACAAAAGTTGAATGAGAAGTATAATATAGTCAGGGGGCCTTAACTCATAAGTGGCATGAACACAAACTTTAAAATCCCACCAAATTGCCTCCTAAAATCACATGAAATCATGTATGTGTGTTCAAGTGTGTGCAAGTGTGTCTATTGGTGGAGAAAGCATTATCTGGCAAATTCCTTTTTATGTTCTAAGTAATTATTGTGTTTAATACATGACTCTTTTCTTCCTAGCAATGTAGGTAGCTCAGACGATGACCATGCATAATTCCTTCTCCACTTCTTAGTTAAAAAATAGTAAACAATCAGATGACTTTTATATACAATTATTATGCATAAGATCGGCTTATCCTGTTTTACACTCTATGTATGAAAACAGAAAGAAATTTTATTTTTCCAGGTGATCTCTAAGACATAGAAGGATTTTAAGTGAATTCAGTGTACTACTGATAAGGGAAGGGGCTGCAAGGCGGTTTTCAGGGGATGGGAGAGAGAACAGTAAGAAATGGAATAATCCTATTTACTGCTCTACCTCTCAAATTCAAGCTTTCTTAAAAACATTGCTTCAAAAGGGGCAGTTTGTCTCTGATTTCTGCCTGCCAGCACAGACTGTGTGCTTCTGGGCAGGGCTGAAGAATTTCCTTTACTACTAATCTTTTATCCTAGACCAGACAACCATCTGTTTCAGAAAGTTGGGGAGGAAGCACTTATTCTAGTCATGGAAACAAACAAATAAACAAACTTGTCTCTCTTAACATTTTGTCTGCCTTGACTCTATAATTCCATTATCCTTTTACACCTAAGGGCACAGATGGGGGCAAAGTTATAGATGTACTCTTAGGGCTGAGTAAATTCAGAGCTTTGAATTTATCACACCAAAGAATCTAGAATAACTCCTGTTCAGTTTGTTTGTTTGTTTCCCTTGTCTTCCACCCTCTGTTGCCCAGCCTTTTTGTATTAAATCAATCATCATCCATCAGTTCTTTCTCTAGTCCAGGTTATATGATGCAGAAGAATATTCACTCTGCTCTTATCATCCTCAGAAGCAAACATTCAGATGGGATTGCCTTCCCCAATGACCCATAAAACATTGCTTCCATTATTATCTCTGTGTGGGCATTGGAATGTGAGGTATGCCATTTTCTTTCTGTTTTATTCACAAGCACATTTCAAAATGCCAATCAAAATCACTGGAGAAACTGCTCCTATTTGGGGCAAAAATGATGGTCCCTGACAGTATTTCAAATTTTTGGTCATGCACCTCACTGATACATTTATATTTCTCTTTAGAATAACAATTGGTGGAACCAGTGTTTTTAGCCAAGGAATTCAGGCTCTATTCTGAAATGCATCAGGAATTACATTTTAAGAACTTAATATAGTTCTTAAATACATGCAGGATACATGTGATGTATCGCTACTATCTCATTTAAAACAACTTTCTCATATTTTAAATTTTTTTTTTTAATTTTTATTTATGATAGTCACAGACAGAGAGAGAGAGGCAGAGACACAGGCAGAGGGAGAAGCAGGCTCCATGCACCAGGAGCCCGATGTGGGATTCGATCCCGGGTCTCCAGGATCGCGCCCTGGGCCAAAGGCAGGCGCCAAACCGTTGCGCCACCCAGGGATCCCAACTTTCTCATATTTTAAATGGAAGGAGATTTTTGCTGTTTATTTCTATATTGTAAATTGTTTCTGTATTTTAAATTGTTTAAAATAAGATGTTGGTATGTTAGTCATTGATGAAGAATGCATTTTTTCCTCCTTGTTTCAAACCTGATTTGCCATTCTCTGAGCTACAGGAATGGAATTAGAATTACATGTGTATCTGAGATCCATTATCTTTTAGGGGAAGAAACAGAATATGGGATCTGAATACCTAACTCTAATCAAAGCAAACTCTTCCAATTATTTGATTATGCCCCTGGGCAAGTCTTTTGACTCCCACAGCTGTGGTTTTCTTTGGGGCGGCATGCACTAAAATCACACACACTGCTAAAGTGTCAGAAACAAAACCAGCATGCATTCCTCAGCTAACCTCAGCACCTTGGCTCCCTTCCACCTCTCTCCATTCCCCCAGTGTAACTGTGCAGACCTAATGGAATTATATTCAGGCCAAAAGTGTTTTACACTGTTAGGTACTATACAAATTAAAGAAACTTCATTCAATCTAAACTTTTACATTAAATAACTTATCATACCCGTTAGAGACATAGAGTCTTAATTTTGAATTTACAAGCGTAGGATTTACAAGGTGTTCCATTACCTTTATTAAATGAAAAACAAACAGCTCTTTCCTTCCTAGTACAGCAGAGGCTTCTGCTTCAGGCCTTCAATTGTCAGTATTTGAATGGTTTTCAAGTTTGTACTTATTCTGTTTACATTTTTATATTTAATGTTAACTAAAGGTACTAAATCAAAACTATCTTTTGGGGAATACTGAATAAAGTACATAATGTCTCCCAGGTAAACTCATACTGTACTTGAGAAATAGCCTAATTCAACCAAGTCATTTTGCAGATAAGGAAACTAAGCTATAGAATTCTCAAGGAAGGGAACTGGGTGCTTCATTCAGGATAAAACTATCAGAGGGATTTTTAGTAAGATTATTCAGCTAATGATCAGCTGATCTAAATCCAGAGCTCCGTCTGATGCCAATGAGTATAGTGTTTCTTCTCTCAGCCAATACTTCGCGGCTGACACACACAAAGCCATAAAATACTTTGAAAGTCAAAAGAAAATCAAATCAAAAGAAAACAAGACTGTCATGTATTTAATAGACCTGAATTAATAACCCTGCAAGTCATACCTTATATGTATTTATACTTACAGGGTGTGAAATGATACTAAAATGGGATATTAAAGACACATTTAAAAGCCAGGCAAGACTAATGAATTTAGCTACGTATCTAAAAATTCTACATCTAGCATGTGGTTTACGTTGGGGCTAAGCATTCTTAAGATATAAACTTTGTGCAAATGATAACTACTAGGAAACTCTTGTGTAGAAGAGTAGGATAGTATTCTACAAAAGTTTGCCCCAGAGAGCTGGAACTGTGAAGTCTGCAGCCACAGTTAACTTCTGTGAAAACAGAAGTACTTTACAGATAACCTGAAAGATCTCTTGGAAACATCACATTTAGGTAAATTAATTGCCTAAAAATTGATTATTAAAAGTGACACTTATTTGAAATGATATTATTGAAAATAGTTACAGTGACTTACATTTCATTCCAAAGAATAATCCCCAAAAGGGTTTTCCTGGTGACACCTCCCACTGCCCATTGGGCCTCCAATGCAAGGCTTAACCAGGCTCCTCTATGATGTACAGAAGATGACTATACGAACATCTATCACCTAGTGGGGATGTCATGTTTTCTTCCGTCCTCTGCTCGAAGTTCACTTGTCTTTGAAAGCACAGTGATAGAAATATTGTGCCTGCATATGTCACAAAAGGCATATGGGAAAATTACTAATGGTTTTGGGCGGCGGGGACTTGAAGGATACAATGAAATATTTCACGCAGACTTGAGATTGAGGGCCATTCAGGCAGAGAAGCAGCTGTGTGAGAAATTTTAGGGAATTTTAGAAGGACATTGCTATCTAAGAAAAACACAGAATACCTAATACCTAATATCTAAGAATACCTCAGGTAGTGTGTTATTCTCACTTATCTGACAAGAGAAAGCTAGAGGTTAAAGAACTTGTCCAATGGTTTCCTGGATAATAAACTGACCAGTTAAATCTGGAGCTTTTTCCCCTAATAGTTCATCTGTCCTGTCTGAACCGTTTTGTACCCCAAAATGCTCTACTACTGAAAGAGTGCATCATATCATTTGTGCACACCTTTAGGGAAAGTTGCTAGGCATAGTTTCATTGATCATTTTAATTATGAAGATTATTTTTCAAAATTTTCAAAGTGAAATATTTTCTTTCTTTAGTTCCTCCAACTGAGTTTGTTATTGTTGATCTGGTATTTATTTATTTAGGTAATAAAAAACACATAACCTGAAATCTACTCTCTTAAATTTGTTAGTGTACAGGACTGCTGACTTAAATGCACATTGTTGCATAGCAGATCACTAGAAAGTTTTCTTATCGCATTTCTGGAACTTTATTCCTATGACACATCAGTCCCCTAATCTCTCTCATAGTCCCTGGCAACTACCATTCTACTCTCTCTTTCTATGATTTTGACTATTTTAGACATCTCAATTTACTTCAAACCTCATGATTTGTCTTTTTGTGATTGGCTTATTTCACTTAGTCTGATGTCCTTAGGGTTCATCCATATTGTAGTAGAAGACAAGATTCCCTTCTTTTTAAAAGCTGAATAATATTCTACTGTATGTATGTACTTTATTTTCCATTTCCATTTGTCTTTTTGTGACCATTTAGGTTGTTTCAACCTCTTGGTTTTTGTAAATAATGCTGCAATGAACATGGGAGTGCAAGTATATCTTTGAGATCTTTTAAAAAATTCTTTTGGATAAACACCCAAAAATGGGATCACTACATAATATGGTAGTTCTACTTTTACTTTTTTGAGGAAACTCAAAAGCTGCACCTTTTTATGTTCTCACCAACAGTGAAAGACAGTCCTGATTTCTTCACATTCTCACCAACACTTATTACTTTATGTTTTTGTTTTTATAAAGTTCATCCTAAAAGGTGTGAGGTGATATCTTATTGTAGTTTTGATTTGCATTTCCCTGATGATTAGTGACAGCATCCATTTTGTATATTTTCTTTGGAAAAATGTCTTTTCAAGTCCTTTGCAGATTTTTTAATCAGGCTATTTGTTTTTTGTTGTGTTTTTTTCTTGTTTTGCAATCGAGTTACAAGAGTTCTTTATAGGCATATACCATTTTATTGTGCTTCATTTTGTTGTGCTTCACAGGTGTCATGTTTTTTACAAATTGAAGATTTGCAACAACCCTGCATTGAGCAAGTCTATTGGCACCATTTTTCTTTCTTTCTTTTTTTTTAATAAGGCTTTGATTTTTTTTAATTTTTTTTTTTTAATTTTTTTTTTTATTGATAGTCACAGAGAGAGAGAGAGAGAGAGAGAGAGAGAGAGAGAGGCAGAGACACAGGCAGAGGGAGAAGCAGGCTCCATGCACCGGGAGCCTGACGTGGGATTCGATCCTGGGTCTCCAGGATCGCGCCCTGGGCCAAAAGCAGGCACCAAGCCTCTGTGCCACCCAGGGATCCCTGGCACCATTTTTCTAACAGCATTTGCTCACATCATGATTGTTTCACATTATGGTAATTCAGTATTTCAAACTTTGATTGTTCTGGTGATCTGTAATCAATGATCTTTAGTGTCACATTTATAATTATTTTTGGGTATCACAAACCATACCCATGTTAAGACAAGGAACTTGGTAAATGTTGTATGTCTGACGGCTTCGCTGAGTGGCTACTTCTCCATCTCTTGTCCTATCCTTGAGCCTCCCTATTTCCTGAGACACACACACTGAATGCTCAGATGATGGCTTGGATTTTTAAGCAAAAATGTATTTTTAATTCATGTTAACATACATTGTTTTTTTTTTAAGATTTTATTTATTTATTCATGAAAGATACAGAGAGAGAGAGAGAAACAGAGACACAGGCAGAGGGAGAAGCAGGCTCCATGCAGGGAGCCTCATGTGGGACTCAATCCCAGGACTCTAGGATCACACCCTGGGCCAAAGGCAGGTGCTACACCTCTGAGCCACCCAGGGATCCCCAAGTATATTGTTTTTTAAAAACATAATGCTGTTGTACCCTTAATAAATTACAATATACAAAAAACTAACTGAATAAATAAATAATGATATGTGAAAACATAATTTTTATACGCACTAGGAAGCTAAAATATGTATTTGACTTGCTTTATTGTGATTTTGCTTTATTGTGGTGATCTGGAACCAAACCCACAATATTGCCAAGGTAAGCCTTTATATATTTTGCTTATTATCCTCTTATAGATACATGGTTTGAAAATATTTTCTCCCATTCTGTAGGTTACCTTTTCACTCTGTTGGTTGTTTCCTTTGCTGCACAGTAGTTTTTGTTTAATGAGTCCCACCTGTCTATTTTTGGTTTTGTTTCCTGTGCTTTGGTATAATATCCAAGAAAAATCATTAACAAAACCAATGTTAGGAAACTTCCTCCCTATGTTTTCTTCTAGGGATTTTGTAGTTTCAGGCGTTACATTTATGTCTTTCATCTATTTGAATTGATTTCTATGTATGGTGCAGATAAGGGTCTAATTTCACTCTCTGCATGTGGATTTTTAGCAATGTTTTGCACCTCAGATGAACACAAAAGTTTGGAGTTTTGTAGTTAAGCACACAATGTTTTCAGGAAGGCTTTTGCTCAGTGCATTACACAATTAAAGCAAACAGAAGTATGTTCAAGGAATACATAAAATGTCTGTAACCTATTGATGAGACGTCACTTTCTTTTCTTAACATAATTAATTTTATAGTGAAAATAATGCAGAAATGAGGATGGGGAAGTCAGGATTTAATTGCAGCAAGTGTGAAATATATTTTGGCAATTTAGTCTACTATGTTACTGTGTGAACAAGGTGTAATGTAACTGCCAAAAGTATAGTACTAATAGAATTATAGTATCTAAAATGAGATGCTGATAACCTGTCTGTATTTTAATTACCAGGCACTACATATTAAAAGAGACATAGACAAACTAGAATTTGTATAGCAGACAATGAGAATGGTAAACAAAATCATGTCACAATAGAAAATTGACCTAGAAATTGAAGTTTTTACTCTGGGAAAAGAAAAATCAGGAAAATGTAATATCTTTGGTTCAACTACTAGAAATGTTGTTTTAAGGAAAAAGAATTGGACTTTTTTTTCGTAATGTCGATGGGTTGGATCCGAAGTACTTAGTAAAAGGCACATGAAAAAACTGTGTTGACATATTACAGGATACATTTTTTATGAGTATAGATTAATAGAATGCTTACGAAAGGGTAATCATACATTTCTACTCAATAACATGTCGTTCAGATTTGTGGTCATTTCTGTACTCACTCATCAAATTAGTTCATGGTTGTTTATGTTAGGGGCCATGTTAATTGCCAATTAATTACTACCCAGTCGATCACATTGACTGTGTGGCAACCTGAATTGGCCATTTAGCCAAAGGAAATATCTTGAATAGAAGTCTTGTGTTCTGTTTATTTATATTATCTAGAAATGGGCTGAGTCAATAATTTCTATTTATTACAATAAATTTCTATGTATTACTCTAATATAAAACTTCCTAGTAAGAAGCTTAGAATTTCTGTCCCTAGTAGAATCTTACTACAAATTAAATGCAGTAGATGCAGCTTCCAAAATCTGTCTCAAAGATAGTGCTCTATGTTGAAGAGATGCACAATTTAAAGGTTCCTCAGTAGTTTAATGTCTAATGTGATATTTTCCAGCTTGTGCTTCCATAATTTAGACAATTCCAACCCCAGTATAATAATTTGTCATAACAAAATGAAGTGGAGAATTGAGACAACAGCAAATATAATGTCTCAGTTATTCCTATAATTGCTTTGCCATTCATTGTTCTACATAGACCTCATTTTGCAAAAGATAGTTGGGGATAAAGTATCTTTTCTTTCAAAGTTGCTCTTTCTGCTTAGTTTCTAATGTTTTAACCATTCCTAAATTTCATTCCTTAGTGCAAAAATAGAGCACAGCAATGCCAAAGAGAGACATGGCACTGAGGGAATAAGGCTGATCTCTCCACTCATTTCCATTTCTATTACATAAAGTGACTGAGTGTCCTTCTAACAAATTCTTTTTTTCTCTCTTAAAGTAGTTTTGAGTTGTGTTTCACTCACTTGAAACCAAAAGTAATGATAACACAATTATAAGAATGAAGACCATAGAGGTTATAAGAGAGGCAATGATAAGGCTCTGAAGTGTAGCAGCAGAAATCATTATTTCTGTAATTCTTTCCAGAGATATACATTGCTGGAACAATTGATAAAAACTAGCATACTTAGGAAGACCAAAAATCTTATTAATATGCAAGTGTCACACTGGGGACAATTATAGGAGAATATACAGTCCAGATAGCAGATTCATAGCCTATTTAAATTCACTAAAATTCTATGTGGTTTGCATTGGAATTGTCTTAGCTACATGACACCAAATGACAATTTTCAATTCCCCAATGATAACTATACATGGACTTTTAAAAAAATTTTATTTATTTATGATAGTCACACACACAAAGAGAGAGAGGCAGAGATCAGGCAGAGGGAGAAGCAGGCTCCATGCACCGGGAGCCTGACGTGGGATTCGATCCCGGGTCTCCAGGATCGCACCCTGAGCCAAAGGCAGGCGCTAAACCGCTGCACCACCCTGGGATCCCTATACATGGACTTTTAAATCTCTGAACATAGTATTTTGTTCCTGGGAGAATATAAGATTCAGAATTTCCTTTAGTGAGAAATCCTCTAAAACAGCAATTTTATTTTATTTTATTTTATTTTTTTTTTTATGATAGGCACACAGTGAGAGAGAGAGGCAGAGACATAGGCAGAGGGAGAAGCAGGCTCCATGCACCGGGAGCCTGACATGGGATTCGATCCTGGGTCTCCAGGATCACGCCCTGGGCCAAAGGCAGGCGCCAAACCGCTGCACCACCCAGGGATCCCTAAAACACCAAATTTTAAAATTATGAAAAATTTCCTATTGGCTTGGCTATGTCATGTTAATATAAGATGCCAGGTTAAAGCTCAGTTGATCTGCTTATTTTGGCTATCTTCCCAATAAAAATATCAGCAGCTAACTAAATCATGCAACAGTCTGGCTTTCATTTAGTACAGAACTGAGCAGACTTTTTCTGTAAAAGCCAGATAGTAAATATTTTAGGCTTTGCAGACCATACGGTGTCTGTCCCAGTACTAGACTCTGTTGTTAGAGTAAAAACAACCCTTAAATAAATGGGCATGGCACTGTTCTGATAAAACCTTATAGGCACTGAAACTCACACTTGGACCAATTTCTATGTGTCTCAAAATATCATACTCTTCTGATTTAAAAACAATATTGGTCAGGTAAAAACTATTCTTAGCTCATGAGACCCACAGGAACAGGCAGCAGGCTGGATTTGGCTTTCAGACCCTAGTTTGCCAATCACTGGTGGTTAAATAAAGCTTTGATTAACTGTTTTCATCTATGCATTTAATCTGTGGCTTTGCTCCCAAAATATCTTAAAGGACTTGAACAAGTTGATTTATGGTTAATTTATGTGGGTATAGTTTCTTCTACCACATGATTAACACCACAATTCGTGGATGTTAGAAAAGAAATATAATTTAGTTGGGGAAATACCAATTCTGAGTTTGCTAACTAGATGTAAAAAACTTCCCTACAGTCACTGTTTTCCTCATTCTTATAAGGCCAGCACTCAGACATCTTTGTCATGGGCTTAATCACCTGATAACATATGCTTTTCTGGCCTAAAGCAAAAGTTCCAGGAATTTTCTAAGTCAATTTATTTGGTTTTCGATCACTCTTTATTTTTAAACTTTTGTTTCTTTTGCCTTTTATAGTGCTGTTAACCTGCTTGGCCACAAAGCAGGTACTTAGAGCACCATCTAGAGATGAAAGTTAAAATTCACATAAAAATATAAGGACCAAGAAGCAATGTAACTAGAAGATGACTTTGCAATTTACAATTAGTGTGCAAATTATATTTCCAAATGATTGGCTCTAAGAAAGTCACACATTCCTAATTGAAAGCAAATACTTGTTTAATGTTGATTCTCTGCATGACTTTTCCAAAAATACATTGATTGAACAGCTTCAGACTATAATTTGCATTCCATGCAAATAATTAAGATAATGAATAGATTACTGTGTATTTAATCATATTCATAAAAACCTCTTATGTTGAGTAGATATATTTAAAAAAATCTCCTAAATACCATGCATATAAACATAAAAATATAGAGCAATCAAAATTGGCATGAAGAATTTCTTCCCTAAAGCTCAAACGAATTTATTCATGATCACCAATATATATATATATATATATATATATTTCTTTTTTTTTCTGTGTATATTCTAGGTTTATGAATGTAAATAACAATTCTGTCTCTCAGTTTGTGGCAGCTGATGAAAAAGCTGCAATCAGTTTAAGGAGTTTAGTCTAATTTCCCTATTATATGAACATCTTACTCCACAATGAATCAGAAATATAGCTATTGTTCTATTGAGTTATGATAGTGAAGGGGTCGGGCTTATTTTCTCAATTGAACAGATAATTGGAAAAATTAATATTATTATTTTAAAATAGAATGTATAATGCAACAGATTGTGGTCGTCCAAGCAAAATAATACTTAATTTTGACATTTTAATTTCCTTGTTTCTTGAGGAAGTATCTGTGTTCCATGAAATTGTTAAGGTACCAATGAGGTGCTTTTTAAGAACATAGGCAACGGGATGAACTGACTCCCTTTGGCCACAAGTTTGTAGTGTATTTTGTCTCGGTTACTGTCCATGAAGTTTTATATGTCAATTCCCCTTCACTGCCCTACCAAAAGTATCTACAAGGTAGGATATGTTTCTCTTTCATAAATATAAAAATGAAATTATTGAAATAACAAACATGTAATTCGAACCCAGGTGTACCTGGCTTCAAAGCAAGTTACCTTTCTATTTCCAGTTCTGTCTCTCCTGGAGTAAGATCGGATTCCTTCTGAATGTATAAAAATAAGCTCACTCTAAGAAATTCATCACACACATATGAAGTTATATTATCAGACCAAAGCTTATGCTTACCATCAGCAAAATAAATATAGGGAAGTTGCTACAGCTTCCTAAAGCATACTTCACTCATCTATAAAATGAGGATAGCAATTATACCTAAATCAGCTTTTTTTAATAGGTGTATAGAAATCTATGTAAAATATTTAGTATGATGCTTAGTATAGGAAAAATATTGATATAATTCAAATACAGCTGAGGGAAATGAAGCAGAGCACGGATGCCTTCCTTTTCTTCGTGCAGAAAACTAGGAGTCAGATTAGTGGGCATGACTCATGAGACTGCATGATAGTTGACAAAAAGAGAGAGAAAAAAACCATTGAGATAAGGAAAAGGCTGTTGAGAGCATCTCACATTACTTACTGCCTGTCATTAATTTAAAAACTAAAATCAAAAGTAAGGAAGCAACTTAAGTCACAACTGCCTTAAGTAAGATGTATGTTTCGAATTTGATCCTCCATCAAGTTTTTCTCACCTCCAACATGCTCTTACTTTTAACCTGGGCATTTTAGTGTAAACACAGACCAAAATACGTATATTTTTAAGTCCAGAATAAATTACTGACTTTTTTTTACTGTCAGTGTGCTATCACTTTAAGACTTTTCAAATCTAATCCAGTATTTTAAGCAAATTCTGTTAAGCCTTCGCCTGCCCCAGAGTCACTTTGCTTTCCAGAAGTGAATTTTACCTTTCTTGTTTGTAGATTCTTTCCTAATATGTAGATCATGTGAATAGTAAGACATGCTCCTTTAATCCCCAGAAACACATGCGAATTTTATCTGAACTTTTACTCTCACATCTGAATATTACAGTTAAAGTTTTGTATTTTGCAGCTTTGGAGCATATTACTGCAACATATATACAATTAGTTTAAGAAACTTTTTCATAATCACAAAATAATTGAGACTTGTGAGAAAATTGAATAAAGAGATGATCTTGGTATCCAAGTTGGAAATTTCAGGGCTTTTTTTGTTTGTTTCTGAAAAGACTACTATGCTATCTATGTCATTGAACAGATGTGTGATCTTGAGGTAATGGAAAGAGGAAATCGGGAAAGAAGGGAATAAGGAAGATATTGTTTAAAATTCCTGATTCCTCACTTTTGAGATTGATAGCTTTGAGTCAATCACAATATATCTGAAACTCAGTTTTTGCATTTGTAAGTTGAATATAACATCTGGCCTATTTAAATCTCTAGTGTCAAATTAGAAGACCAAATTAAATATTAGAATAGAACATACTTAATATTTTTAAGACCCAAAACTGTATATTTGTTATTTAAATAGTTTCATTGCTCTATTCTTTAGTTGTTCAGCACTTAATTT
This sequence comes from Vulpes lagopus, assembly GCF_018345385.1. NCBI lineage: Eukaryota > Metazoa > Chordata > Mammalia > Carnivora > Canidae > Vulpes > Vulpes lagopus. Next base: position 41,835,960 of record NC_054839.1, read on the forward strand.
GAGAATAACACCTTCTATTTATAGAAAAGAAAAAGAATAATGAGATACTATCTGTAAAAGGGAGAGCCAATATAGATCTACGATTTCATCTCGAATCTCTCACAACATACAATAAAATTCTGAGGTCACAGTAGCAGTAAGAGATTGTGTGTACATGTGGGGGGGGGTCAGCTGTGTAAATCCTTAGAGAACGTCTTTTAAATTAGAAGTTTGGGCAATTAGACACAATATCAGACAAGGTCAAATTTTTCTTTGTTAATTGCAAAATTAAAAGACCTCAAGCAGAATATCCCTTAGGGGTTATAATAATGAATAAGGCTGAAATTCTAGTTTCTTATCATATTGGTTTAACTATCACCATAGAATATGGAGAAGGGGAAAACTGACTAAGAAAGAAATATTCTCTTGTGCATCTTCCTATCTCCCTAATGCAGATAAAGCATAAAAGATGACTTCCCCATCTTTCCTTGCAACATACAAACGGTTAAAGAGATCTTGACCTAGTAGTTATCAGGAGAATTCCACAAGGTTTTTTCTCTTAATAATTTACAATTAATAGAACTCTCTGAGAGTTAAATTATAAAGTCAATGTGCAATGGATCAAAGAAAAGATATACAAGGCCACCAGATACTGCATCTTAACTCTTTAAAATTGAAACTAGAATATATATTGATTTAATATCCCTCTATATCTTTATTTAAATATCTTAAAATAGCATATCTATGGTGGAAATTTAGAAAATGGAGAATTACCATCACAAGTTTATAGTACTTACTGAATAATTGCCTAAGGATAAAAGGGTTCTGATCCAAATATTGGGCTCTGCTGGTTGCAGATGTATCTCTAGCATGGAGAAGTTAATATCAATCTGGATTAGGCAGGTGAAAATAAAACAGTCAAATCATGTTTCCTGTCAAAAAGGTAGTATAGCATGTTGCAGTAAAACTCTGATTCTTGAACCTGATTACTACTCGAATTCAAATTCTGTCTCTTCCAATTTTCTAGCTATTTTCCTGGGATTCACTTAACCTCTCTGACTTTTAGTTTCCTCATCTGTGAAATGAGGCTACCAATAATAGATTCCTCATGATCATTGGGAGGGTTAAATTAGGTAATGCAGGCAAGGCACTTAAGACAGTGCTTTACATGTAAATGTGCTTACATATTAGGCATGATTTGACTTTTGTGTAGAATTTCTACAGGGAAAGATGACCAAGCTTAGTCACAGAAATTCAATTCTTCTGGCCCTGATGTCAGCAGCATTTCTCACTCTGAAGGAGATATTCCCCCTTTCTGTGAGGTTAGCTAACATGAATCCATCCCTCACAGACGGATTCGTACTCCAGGGCCAATTGCTGGCAAAGCAGGTTTCTTAGCCTTTAAACTAAGGGCCAATTTTAGACTGTGTTGAACAGAACAAGGTAATGCAGTGTTCTGGGAGACCAGCCAGGATTCTCTGTGAAGTTCCCCTTCATTTCAAATGTAAGCTTTCTTTGAACTACATTAGGTCACCTGAGTTCCCTTCACAATCACCTAGTCAGAGAGAAATAGGAAATAGATTCTTATGTCAGTTTTTCTCCTGTTGACGTGGAGAATGTCCAGAAATAACTACTTCAGAATCAGGAGTGAACATGATAAATACTCAGTTCCAAAGACATCTGACAAAGTATGAATGTTTCTTTTATTGTACCCGTTTTACACTTTTGCTTTATCTCTGTTGCCAGATTACATACTTCTAATTTTTTACAGAACTGACAATTTTAATAAGTAAATTAGCCAAAAACTTCCCCTGAATCTATAATTAAGCATTACAGATTCCATTATTTGAAAAATGTTTTTAAAATTTATAGCAATTCCCAGGATGCCTGGGTGGCTCAGTGGTTGATCTTCTCTCTGGCTCAGGGTGTGATCTCGGGGTCCTTGGATCAAGTCTCATATCAGGTTCCCTGCATGGAGCCTGCTTCTCCCTCTGCCTGTCTCTGCCTTGCTTTCTATGTCTCTCATGAATAAATAAATACAATCTTTTAAAAAAGTAAAATTTGTAACAATTCCATAATTGCTTTGATTCTTTCATTTGAAACAGGATTTATTATTACTAATATTCAATAATTTATGAATTTGCTTATTTATGAATCTACCAATTTGTTTTCTCTCTTTCTGTATTAACATACCTAGTTGATATAATTGCATCAAAAAAGAAAAAATGCAAAATATGTGTTATGGACAGATTCATTACTATTTAATTAAAGTTCCACTAGGCTTTTAAAAAACACTAAAAATAATTACCTTCTTAGTTTGCAAGAATATCAAGGACTTTAGAATCTGAAAAATCACTATATTAAATTTATAGCATGTATTTTTCTTTACCTTTTTTGGCATTATCCTTCTCTTCTGTTTGCCTTAAGATAGAGAAAAATATATTCTTTTTAATAACATTGACATTACCAAATAACTAGCAATTACTAAGGAGAGAAACGTCAATATACTTTTTATGAAATCAAATTCATAATTTTGTTTGAGGCTTTTTTTTCAAAACGTGGCTCAAGGAAACCATATCAGTCATCTATAATATTTACAGACTGAACCCATGTCACATCTTTTTTCAAATGAGTTGGAAAATACATGGATGAATAAATAATCTGAATTGAACTGAATTTCCTAAGGAATGAATGCTATTTTAATGAAAGCATGCACCAATTTCTCATGAATCTGTTTTCTTTTTTTAATTCATTAGGGTCACCAGTAAAAATGATTCAATGTCAATTATGTTCCATGAGGTGGGTGTACACAGATGCAAAAGCCATGACCTCTATCCTAAAAGGTTCAGGTTCTAATAGGAAAAAGAAACATATAATAACTAGGTCAAAGGCTAGTGCAATTACATAGGTTTGTATGTAACACAAAGTTGTCTCTGAGAAGTAAAAGATCAGTTATATTTTGAGTGAGAGTCAAGACAAGATAATAAAGGACTGAATGTTGTTTGGATAATGTATTTTTTAAATTCTGTTTTAAATACTCTTCAACTGAGGGCGCCTAGGTGGTTCAGTCTGTTAAGCATTGAACTCTTGATTTCAGCTCAGATTCATCTCAGGGTTGTGAGATCACGCCCAGTGTTGGGGTCCACGCTGGGAGTGGGCTGAGCCTGCCTAAGATTCTCTCTCTCCTTCTGCCCCTCCCTCCCTCTCTCTGCCTCTCTAAAAAAAGAAAAAAATACCCTTCAATTGAAATATGGCCATGTATCCTTTCTTCATCTTTCATCTAAATAATGGCACACTGTTCTCCTTATGGCTTGCTGTTTGTCTGCCCATTTCCTCAGTTTATCCTCTTCTCTGTGTTGAATTTTTTCCCCTAATGATGGCTGCCTTCATGACTGTAGCAGTTCCAAAATGCTTATCTGCACATGACCACATCCAGAAGCAATGTATAGTCTGACTCTCTGTGAGGAATGAGGTGATTCCCTTTCCCAGGAACATTCAGCAAATCTCTCCTCATGTCTTATTTTTGTGATTTGGGTCATTTTTCTGAAACAATCAATTGTGCATGTTCATTGCCTTGCAATAATTGGCCAGGCCTGGGTACTGAGTGGGTGACATTAGCTTTGTTGGCTTAGCATAACCACACTTCCTTTCAGAATCTGAATGTGGGACTGTGTTCCACACAGACCTGGAGTATTGGAAACAATACTGGAGAGCCAGGTATAATATCCAGTACGGAGGTCATTTAAGATAAGTTTAGTGTATGTTACTACTTAGTGGCAACTAATAAGACCCTTGGTGACTTTAGAGGGCACAGCTTGTGCAAAGTAATGTGTGCTTGGACTCATAGAAAGAAAGAAAGGTGAGAAAATAGACACAATTATTTCACTAAGCTCAGAGGTAAAGAGAAAAAAGACAGACATGAACAACAAATAAATGCTAAAAGAAGTGGGTGAGAAAGATTTTGTTAAGTGAATAAACTAATAGAAATACTTTCTTTGCCTGACTTATTATATATTATTAATAGAGGGAAAGTATAATATTGGCATGAAATAGTAACAAATGAATTAGCATATTTTACTGTTTTTATTACATAAGGTTTGGAAATACCTTTAATCTGTAATTCTGATTTAAGGTAAGTTGATTCAATACTTGTAAGAAACTTCAAGCTAATATTGTACTCTTTTCATGATGACCCTTCCTTGTACAAAATTATTCCTTTGACCAACATTTGAAAAGGATGAAAAAGTATCAAGATAAGTGAATATTAAGATTACTTTATTTCATTTTGTAATGAACAGCTACCCTATGCCAAGAAGTGTAAAGGATAGTGATGGACAAGCTAGATAAGGCTCCTCCTCACATGAAAGTCATTTCAGTTAATGATGATTTTGCTTCTGAGAGTATTCACTGACTATGGAGATAAATTTTAGGCTATCTTCAGACTAAAATGTTTGCTAATGGATTGTTCTTTAAATGTGAAAGCTTGCAAAAGCCTGAGAAAAGATTAGTCATTTACAAGTTATTAATAAGATACATTTAAAATAAACCACCACCAAAAAATTACATACTTAGTATTTTAAAAATCTATGTATACACATACGTACATGTCTTTTATGCACACACACATATTTGGCAGATAATTTTATTTTCTGCATTCGGAAGGACTACTTAATTAATGTGGTGAAAGTAACTGAGGTTAACTCAACACTGCATTTAAAATTTCAAATTGTGAAAACACATTTCCGGCACTGACAGTGATTTCTTCAATCATATTCATCAAATGCATGAAATAAACGTCAACGAGTGTAATTAAGAGGTGTGAAATATACATTCTTTAATAATCAGCCTTATGATTTTTAAGGACCAAATGAAACAAAGAAGATTAAAAAAATTGCTCTTTGACCTCCCTATGGATCAGAGAAGTGTTATGTAGAAAAGATATCAGTATGCAAGTAGAGCAGGCCTCATTAGTTTGCCATCTGCCATGGTGGATAGATGCTAAAATGTTGCCATTGTGAGGTTCATTGAGTGGTAAAATTATAATTAAAAATTATACATAGATTTAAAGTAAAAATCCCAAGGAAAAAAAAACAGCTACCAAATGAGGACAAGGATTCTGTATCCATTTGAAAAAACGAGATGAAGATGCATATATATGTGTGTATTTTCTTATATATGTATAAGAACTTACACACACATGCATAGGCACACACCCACAAGTACAACTGCGAATCTTTATAAATTAACCTCAACATGTCTGGTCTCTGTTATGAATTAAAAACAGTTCAACAGTTTTAGAGAACAAAGTCTAATAATTCCATTAGGCCTAGGAAATTAAACATACAGAAAACTAAGCAAGTGATTGTTGATGATTTTGTTATAGTAGTTGAACTTAGCATTGAACAGATATATTTAGAAACAAAAGCCATATTGAAATGTAATGTATCAATTAATATATATATCAGATTTTTTCAAAGGTAGTAAGTAACCAAGAATTTATTTGGAATAATTTTTATTGCACCATTTTTGTTCTTTTAACAATTTAGTATGCGCATATGACTATGTATTTTCTATAGGGCTTTAAAAGAAACTTATTTTAAGAGAACTTGAAGAGCTTGGATAAATCAAGAATTGATTTTTTTCTCTTCCTCTCTTCAAACAGAATTCGACTTCTAGTGGGTTGTACATAAAATGCCCACTTAATTATTACACTTATTTTTTATAAGCATAAAAAGGCTTGCTGCAGCTAGTAGCAACCAGTTTTATTTGTACATACTAGCAACTAACCATACGGAAATGGATTTAAAAAATAATTTCACTTATAAAAGCATCAAAATTAATAAAACACTTAGGAATAAATTTAATAAAACAAGAACAAGGCTTATTTATTGAGAGTATACAATACTTTATTGAAAAAAATTCAAAAAGTCCTAAATAAATGGAAAGACACATCAAGTTCCTGAATCAGAATGCTTAATATTGTTAAAATATCAGTACTCCCCAAACTGATAAACAGGTTCTACAAAATTCCTATAAAAATCCTCACTGGATTTTTTTTTTTTCAAAAGCTGAGATGCTGATCCTAAAATTTATGTGAAAGTATATATGGACCCATGAACAGCCAACTCAATCCTGAAAAGAAAGGACAAAGCTGAAGGGCTCACACTTCCTAACTTCAAAAATCCAGATAGTATGGTACTGGCATAAGGACAAACATATAGATTAATGGAATAGAATTGAGAATCCAGAAATTAACCCTCACATTTATGGTCAGTTGATTTTTGACAAGAGTGCCAAGACAATTCAATGGAGGAAATAATAGCTTTTTCAACAAATGATGCCAGGACCCTGGATATCCTCATGCAAAGGAATAAAGGTAGAATCTCTACACAGTCCTTTTTTTTAATTTGTCAATGTGCTTTGCATCTCTAAACCTCTGAAATAAATTTAGAAAGAAGGGACATGAAGCTGTTGGTATAAACTACCCCCTTTTGTCAATTGAGGAAACTTGTCCTGATATTCAGTTACAGGGAGGATTAAGTGAACATCACTTTGTAAATGAAAAAGCACTCCAGTGAGGTCAGGAAGCTCTGTTAGTAACCTCAGTTGTCCCATGTTTCTTCTTCATATTATACATTTATCATTTTACAGCCTCAGATTCAGGAATCCAGGTCCTGATTGTATTTTTATTGTGAAAGCAATTTTTTGTTATCTCAAATCACTTTCTTGGCGTCTGGTGAGTTGCTCGGTGAAAAAACTAGTGAAACTTTCTTGTGAAATATAAGCAAACCAAATTCAAATGAATTGTAGTGATTCAAAGACATTATTATTTACGGTTGGGAAATAACCATTTAAAAATGCTGACATAAATACAGTTTTTGAAGTACTTAATTTGATAAATATTCCTATTGGCGTTTAAAGTTTTAACATGGACGGGATGAGCACTGGGTGTTTTTCTGTATGTTGGTAAATTGAACACCAATAAAAATTAATTTATTAAAAAAATAAAGTTTTAACATGTCTTCCTTGGTTAAAATCTTCTTGGTAGATTTTATTTCACTGACAGAAATGCTGATTCTTTTCTCTTTTTTTAAAGTATCTTTCTTTGTTGACCGCATCTAGCTAACTTTCTTTGTTTTGATATACTTTATTCTGTTTGTGATAAAATCCCTTATATGTTTTTATAAGAGGACAGTCGTACGTATATTAACAATTTTTTCCCTAAGATTTGCTTACCTTCAGATGAAAAGGAATTTATTTCTGAATTTCTATTTTGGAAGTTCTTGGAGATATTTGCACAACAGAACTTTGTATTGAAATTTAAACTGGAGGTCAAGGATGGTGTTAAAATACATTAATATTTAAAATATTCACACAGAATGACACAATGGTAGGAATAAAGAATATCAGGTAATCAAAATGTATTAATGACAGTTAACACTAACAAAATTAATTTTTTGTGTATTTTAATATTTATTTTCCTTTTTCTCCATCCTTTTTTGATACTGACTAAAATCTACATACTAATGCATTAGAATTTAGGTCTTGGATCTCCATAAAGATGATTATGCTCAATTTTCGCTTTTTTTTTTTTTGTGGTGAGAATTACATATTAACTAATAAAAACAGCCCTGTTAGGATACCACTGACTGATCTTTATGCAATTCTTTTCCCTTGAAATATTTAACTATTGTAAAAATTAGGAGTAGATAACTCTTGTTCATAGTTCTTAATCATGTTTCCTAATTTACCAAAATTATTGCAGAGTTTTAATTATACAGAATCCTAAATTTTAGGCATCCGGACTAATAAAGAATAAGAAAAGTTATGGAAATGAGATAAATATATGACACCTTGTACTCAACATACTGTACTCAGTGACAGAATGGCACAACATATGGAAATCTAAGTATAAAGCTGTATGAGTATAAATTTGAAATTAAATAAACAAGTAGTTCTGGGCAAGCAACTGAACTTGAGAAATCTAACTACAGATGTCATTCTAGAGACAAATCCGGCCCAAAGCTGTAGAAATCAGCAATACACAGCTCCAACTTAATGTGTATGTGGATATATGAATGTGTGTATGAAATGTATGTATATACCTATGAAAAAATACATGTATATGATGAAATATGAAAGCATCCATAGCAAAATCAATCAATAAAGATTTTTGTTGGTGGTCACATTGGTTTATCTGGATCACCATATCATTAAAATAACTTCAAAAATCTGTGTTAAGAAGAAGTCATGTAGACTGAATTCGTTCTGTTATGCTCCCCACACTCTGCTAGCTCATATTTTTCTTTTTCATATGTGAAAAGGATCTGCAAGTAATTCACAACCCCTACCACCACACCTCCACTATTCAAAACAATATATATTTTTTTTTTATTGGAATAGGAGATGAAGAAAGAACACAAGGAGAGGTTGGTTTGGTAGGTGGTAATTTATGGGAAGATTCAACTTTTATTGAAAGAAAATTTTAACAGAGTTTATGGTTATATTTTCAGCAGAAAGAACAAATGAAAAACATTTGGAAAATCTATGTCTAACCAGTAAATACTAATTCTTCAAAATAGGTGAAGCAAACTGGCATGTAAAGGCTGAGTAAAGCATGGCACTAAAGATAATAAGATAGGAGATTTAAGTAGGAAATTGAGTTTCTATTGTAAAGAATCTTGAATATCCTAAAGAGAAATTTGCACTCAGTTTGGTACACAAATTCAAGCCATTGAAAGTTACTGAATTTAACAGGCAGATTAACCAAGCAACATTATCTGCTTTGGATTAAAGAAGAAAGGAAGTAAAAGTAGAGTAGTCACTGAAGAGGTTACTAGTATAGGTAATAGGATAAACAGAATCTTTACTGTGTTTTGGTTTTCGTTGTTGTTGTTACAACAGGAGTAAAACAGAGAGTTCCTCCACAGAAGATATAGAGGAAGAAGAGTTTTAAAGATCCTGAATAACTTTTGAATGCAAGAAGGAACTCAGAGCTCATCTTTAGAGACAAACTAAGATCCTGAGAACAGACACTTGAGTAATTCTGCAAAAAAATCAGACTTTGCTCAGAGCCCCATGATCAGTATTGGATACCTCATCATCAGTACTGTGATAAATGTTGTCAGCCCTATTAGATTCTGGACTCCTGCCCTTGTTTCTCTGCCCAAAATCTGGGCTCTGATACCTGCTGCCTTATGTCTTTTGATGCATACTGTCTCTAAATCCTCTTCTGGTTTGGGTCTCAGTACTCCCTGCTCTGAAGCTGCCTGCTGGAATCCATCTGGACTGTCAAATATATCCTGCACCACCGTGACTGAACATTGTATGCTGTGTGACTGGCCGGGTGCCTCTCACGTCTTGCAACTGAATCTTACCAGTATCCCCACAGTGTTTAATATCCACTTCCTAGATATTTACAGGATGTCTTTCCATCAGACTTACTTGTGCTTTACATTACTGTTTTCATAACCTTCTTACACTTACTACTGAGATGTAAGGAATAAAGGGACATAGGAGAGTAGAAGCAAAAGGAGCTTAAAAATGATTATAAGATTCTGTCTTTGGTCACTGGATGGAACCAACAAATTGGAGTTAAGAAGGAAAAGCTGGTTTTAGAGAGTTTTATAGGAAAGGGATTTATAATTAGTTTTTTTAAATGTTAAAATACTGTGACTTAATTTTGTACAAATTTGTATATTATTCATCAAATTGGTTAAAATTAGGGTGTCCTTTCAGTTTAGACTTCTTTTCAATGACATTATTCTAATTAAGTGACTACTAAACCAGAAGCCCACATGGCATTTTGAATTTAAGTTGGGAAACTGACAACTTTTCTACCCTCTACTGCAGTAATTATGTGAACCTTGTGAAGCTACTGTTCCCCAGCAGTCTTATAAGATTAATAAATATTAAATAATTTGAATATAATTGATGATTTTCAAAAATAATAGTTTCTTTTGCTACAGCAAATAATTGATATACCAGTCAGTGCTTCCTATTTGTAAATGCAGATGGTTATTTTAATGATTTACTTTTAGAGAAATCATTGTTCAATTCTGTGTTTTACTGCTATCCTATCCTCATAATGTGGAAGACTTAATTGATCCATTTTAAAATCTTTTCATACAACAAGAATTCAGTTTTTAGTGAAGTAGACTTAAATGAATGGAGCAATATACAGATTCTGCCTAACATACATAAAAGTTTTCAAAAAAGATATTAAAATGTCTTTCTCGAATAATGGTAAGTCTAGGTTGAACAAAGACTGTAATCATTTCAATGAATACTCACAGCTGACCACAATAAAAAATCTTAAGTTCTGACATTTTCCTCTGACAAATGTTTGTTAAAGTTATTCAAAGCCCAGATATAAAACAATGAGTGGATTTATTCTGCTATATATCGTTTCAGTTCTATTTGAATGGTATGTATTTAGAGAATATGTTTAAGCAGCCTCAAATCCTGGTAACTCTATTTCCTCCTAAAGCATAATGTCTGATAGAATTGTAATTTTGGACGCAATTTCTTAAGCAGCATAAAATACACAAAAATGATCATAATAGTTATACCACACTGTCCTGTCAATTGTTATTTTTATAAATGTCAGACATTTTCACAATTTTTTTGTGAAAGAAAATGTAAACTGTGATTGAAAATTGCTTCTGTCTAAGCCTTCTTTCTGGACATTAAATCTAAGGTGCAACCAAATCAAAGAACCCTTCACATCTTCTCTTAATACAGATAATTTCTCAATAATTTAAAGGGCCATTTAAACAATTCAGAAACAATAGCAGAAAAGGTAAGTTACATTGTTCTACATTGTTCACATACAGAGAAACATGCAGAATGACTTGTATGTATTTGCAATTGCTGCTCAAGTCTGGAACAACAATTAAAGTAGCTTAGAAGACTTGTGTTTTATTGTAATGGAAATCTTACAGTATTTTTAACTAGTGCTCAACCTGCCATAAAATTTTTTGCTTTAATTCTGATAACTTTATTTAATCAATATTTTGCATTTTCTATGCAATAGAAACAATTTAGATTTTAAAGATTTTTACGTGACATACATCTAATAATTGAAATACAGGCTCATGTTGTAGTGGGGATTAATAGCTGTGATTTTTCACAGGGAGAGGAATATTCTATATGAAGTTCTAAGTATGTTGTCACAGAGAAGGGAAACATCTGAAGTGAATAAAATGTAGCAACTGAAGAACCCATCACATAGAGCTATTTTTTGTTTAATCTCATTTTAATTAGAGTCAGATCTAGAAGGACAGGAGGAATTTTTCCTATCAGAGGAAATATAAAAGAACCATAAAACTAGGAAAGTCTTTTGAAAACTAAGGTCTAAAGATGGAAAACTGCTTCCTGGGATCCCTGGGTGGCGCAGCGGTTTAGCGCTTGCCTTTGGCCCAGGGCGCGATCCTGGAGACCCGGGATCGAATCCCACGTCAGGCTCCCGGTGCATGGAGCCTGCTTCTCCCTCTGCCTGTGTCTCTGCCCCTCTCTCTCTCTCTGTGACTATCATAAATAAATAAAAAAGAAAAGGAAAAAAAAAAAAAAAGAAATGACTTAAAGTAGTTTAAAAAAAAAAGAAAACTGCTTGCTAATTCTTCTGCTGAATTTTCATCATAAATAAATTTTCACTTGCACATTAAATTTTTTTTAATTTTACCTTTCTTGGAAGATAGTTTCTCTAATAAAAATGTGTCCAGCTAATAAAAGCCATAATGAGGATCAAAATAGTTAATCTAAAAGAGTACTATTCCTTTGAAAAGCTTTTTATGGCATTGTACTTCAAAACAACAACAACAGAAAAGGTAACTGATCAAAGATAAGATATCACCTAGCATGGATTACCTGATAGACACATGACAGTTTTGAAATAAAACTTTTCACATTACTGTTTAATCAGTACCAAATAAAAAAGCAACGCAGTAAGAAACTCCATGGAAGTTATTTATTTATTTATTTATTTATTTTAAAAGATTCTATTTATTTGAGAGAAAGAGTGAGAGAGTGAGAGAGAGAGCAGAAACAGGGGGGAAAGGTACAGGAGGGGGGGAAGCAGATTCCCCGTTGAGTACGGGACCCAATGTAAGACTTGATCCCAGGACTCTGGGATCATGACTTGAGCCAAAGGCAGACACTTAACTAACTGGGCAACTCAGTTGCCTCCATGGAGGTTATTTAAAACTAGAACAGTAACATGGGGTTCCTGGGTGGCTCAGATGTTTAAGCTACCAACTCTTGCTTTTGGTTCTGGTCATGGCTCAGGTCAATATCTAAGGGTAGGGGAATCAAGCCCTGCCTCAGCTTTGGTGCTCAGAGCCCAGTGAACCTGAGATTTTTTTCCCCCTCCTCTTTTCCCCCCTTTGCTTCTCCCTCCACCATTCTCACTCTGTGTCTAAAATTTAAAAAATAAATAAAATCTTTGAAAAAGAAATAGAGCTAGAACATCTCTATTTAGAAATGTTTTATTTTTTAATGATTTTGTGTTTTGCTTATTTTGTACTGGCTACTTCAAAAATAAAAGCTAAGGGTATCTACACACTGCAAGAAAATAAATGGTGACTTAGTGATGTGAGCATTTTTTAATGCAGTCAAATCTAAAATAGTATGTATCCCTACCCCAGAAATCAACATACTCAAATTTCATTCTGTTTTGATCTTTATAGTGTATTCCAGAGATCCCAATGTATCTACGCTAAGTCTTCCAACCAATTTTGACCCAAAGCAAAGCAATCCCTTTACCTATATGTTTCTGAGTTATTAGGGTACTGATAGAATTTGGTAATTCTGAACACCCACTCATCATATGGCTACACAATTCTTCAATTAAAGATAATTCTATACTGAATATTAAACAAATTCTATTTAGCAAGATATAGCAATAATTAAAACTTTGAATTGTGGACTAGTGTGACAGAAAAAATTTGGAAAAGTGCATGTAGGCATATCTGTGTGGGTCTGGGTGTGTTTACATGAAAAACTGCTTTTGTAAATAGTCTTCTCTACACTTTCAAATCTGCCCTGTCCACCTTCTGCCATTCCCACTTGTAAGTTTGTTTATTTTTCTTAATTTTTATTTATTTATTCATGAGAGAGGCAGAGGGAGAAGCAGCCTCCCTGCAAGGCACCTGATGCAGGACTCGAGCCCAGGACTCTGGGATTACACCGGAGCCAAAGGCAGACACTCAACCACTGAGCCACCCAGCTTCCCCCCATTTGTAAGTTTAGATTATAAATTTTCTTGCCTTAAAAAGAAACGTGTCTCACCTGTTTTCAACTTGTTTCTTCACACTGAAATCTGATCTAAGACAAAATAAGCAGGTGTGGGTGATGGTACCTGCTAAGTTGTTTTCTAAAGGGCCTTGATGATCTTAAACAACAGTAGGTATTTTGGAAAATGGATTCTCAAGACAGATTTATTTGTGTTAGCAAACTTAAGGTAAGTCAATGATTTCGCAACAAACAACATCTCTCAAATTGGAACTATAAGAAACTATTAGTCTCTGCAGTTCTGAATTCATATTCTTCTAATAAAAATATGTCAATTCATATAGTTTGATCATTATAATATGGTGACCTATAGACTTGGATTTTTTTTCCAGAATTTTAGATTGACATTTAGAGGTGGTATAGCTGAAAGCGTCCGAAAATGATAATGTCTAATCACCACATGAGACAACTGAGTGCTACAGGAATGAATTGGCTTGCAAAATGTTTAAAAGTTTCCCCCTGACATAATTTGGGTCAAAAAACCAAGTATCTCCATTATCAAACAAATGTTTTTGCACTACATCTGTAAATGCAGTTGTGGCTGGCACCTTAATGTTTTTCATAATAACACATCAAATATCCAGTGTAGTCAAACAACTCTCAGACCATTTTAAGTAAGTATTTTAGTGTAATTTGTAAATTACACTTGGTATGTGATCATTTAGTAACCATATTATGTTTATAGTTGCAGAGAAAAACCACAAAACAAGACTGACAATTTGAGTCATATGCAGCACATATACTTCCTTCTTCCTTCTGAAAAAAACCCTAATTTCATTCAGATTATCTACCTCATGAGTTATCTGACGTGAGATATATGACATGAGAGAACTTCCTGCCACCAACTTAAGAGATGGGTCTTCTTGGTCTAAAAGTAATTACATTTCACTTCTAGTTACTTTATCAACAATAAGCATGCTTCCCAGGGAGGTTCAGGAAAATGTGCTTCTGTAAAATATTCCTTCAAATCCTTAAGAAAACCAAGCTCCACTTACTAGATGTATAACTTGCAAATATTTAACCTTTCTCTGGCTTAGTTTGCAGAAATAATTTTTTAAAAGATTTTATTGATTTATTGAGAGAGAGAGAGTGAGAGAAGCACAAGCAGGGGAGGGGGCAGAGGGAGGGAGAAGCAGACTCCCTGCCAAGTGGGCAGTCAGATGTAGGGCTCGATCCCAGGACCTGAGATCATGACCTGAGCTAAAGACAGACTTTTAACCAACTGAGCCACCCAACAACAAACTGACATAAAATAGATAAGTGCATTTTGACATTGCAAAGTTGTACACCTTGAGGACTAGTAATGATAATGAACCCAATGGGTAACGTGAATCACAAGGTTTGGTTTTATGGGCATTGGCATTCCATGACAATCTGCCACTATCTACTAAACCAAACCCTTATGAACAAATCTAGTCTGGTCAATGCCTTTGAATAAAACATTATTAAAATTACTTGAATTATGTTACTCTCTTTGCATGGAACAGCTCAAATCACACTATATCTTTGTAAGTCATAACTAACTCAATTAATTGTAAAACTATGAAGATACACTTTTTACCATGTTCCACCCAAAATAATTCCTCTCTCAACTGGACAAAGTTTATGAATAAACACATTTGGTCTTAATCATTTATTTTATTGTAACATTGTATCTATGTTGTTAAATTATTACATTCAATATCTCAAGGCATTTTATTAAATTGCCATCTGTTAATCTATTGCTTTTCATTTTAATGGTGCAAAACTTTAAAATATTGAATTTATTAGTGGTATTTGAATACTTACATTACATATGTACTTTATGTTCATATCTGCTTATTTGAATCTTAATCAGTTTAGGGAAGTTTCTCAACTTCATTACCTTGAAAGCAACCATGAAAACCTTGTCTTTTTCTACTGCTCTGAATGACCATCCATTATATATTCATACATTTGGGTTAGCCGCTACATTTATCTAATTGTTGCATCATTATAAATGTTATTATTTTCCACATAATTATGAGTTCTGTGAGTATAAATACTATGTGTTGTATCTTACATATCCTTCTTCCTCATTCCGCAATTTGTACAAGGATTATTTTCCTGAAAAATCCCCATAGTATGATAAAATTGAGAAATTAAAAATCTTTCTCACACATTAGAGTTGCTATTCTGATATTGGAAGTGCATTCACAAGTCTTACAATTATATAAAATGATAAAGACAACATATTATACTATGACTACTTTTTTGTTAGTAATAATGAATACTGTATTTCATACACTAGTATCACTCCCCACCTCATTGTTGCAACGTAAGTTTTCTTTCTTGTATTTATTATACAAGCTAAGAAGTGTATTTTCCCCTTGGTTGTAGTTTTTCATTCAAATGCAAAAAAAAAAATGCCTTTTTGGTTATATGATTCCGAGTTGTTGATTTTTATAAATCGGGGTAGCCCCAAGGATCCAGATACAGAATAACTTGGAAGCTTTGTGAAATTCAGTGAGGAAGGTATTTCTCAGATCCTCTCACAAAAATATGGGCTTTTAAATGTTTTATGTCAAGCATAAGAGGGCACCCCTTCTTTTCAAGTCCTATCTACATCCTTCCCTCCTCTTGGATATGAGTGTAGTATTGTCCTCAGGCTCAGAATTATTTTAATTCAATTCTACTTATTCCTGGAAGAATGACAATCTACTTTTATATTGCTATGTCTGTTATTTTTCCCATTTTTCTCTTAACCACTAAAGGAGTGACATAAAACATGTTTTAACTTCAACTGAAACAAAAAAACAAAACAAAATTTAAAAAATAAAACTTACAAGCACAGACATAAAGACATGCCTGCTAAACACAAATAAGATCATGTCTTGTTCTCAAATGATGTTAATCTTGATTCCCAAATTATAAAAAATATAAAGTACTATGGAAAATAAATACGTATTACTCATTTAAATATAGAAAGAAATAGAAAGATTGCCACAACAAATGAGTTAAGTGGGCTTTTGAAAATATTAAATTTTCAAGTGGTAGAGATGTGTCAGAGTGACCATATTTCTGTAATATTGTATTGATATGTAAATTAAATGATCAATATGATAATGGGATTTAGTAATTTGGCTCTCCTAGTGGTCTATTTGTGTAAGTTATTTGACTTGCAAGAGAGAAAAATACAACATGTTGTCATAAATATAACATCATTTTCTAGCTACAAAGTAATAAAGTTATTATGGATAACTATTGAATATAAGGCAAATTTAATATTTTAATAGAAAAAATTCACTGCTAAAATTTATTTCATTACTATTAACTTTACTGTTTGTTTTAAATAGACAAAATCACATATCAGTATTAACACCAAAGAGCAAACTGTTGACAGATAGCCAGGGAGGCATGCACTTGTCTTTCAAGTTGGCCAAGGCTTCCCTGAGTAGAAAATAATTGAGTTGTGACTTAAGGATGAATAAAAGCAAACGATTGGAAAGGAAAGTTTTTCAGAGTGGTGAAAGTGCATGGCATTTAGGAAGTTATGAGCAAATCAGTGTGACAGGAGTATAGAATTCCTAGGAGAGAGAGGTTGGAATTCATTTATGAAGGAATTCTGTATGCATACTAAATTTGGAGCTCCAAATTTGACTGATTTTTATGTTCTGTCTTAATTTTTAAATAAACATAGATTGTTATGTTATGAAGATTCACCTTTCAGGGAATTAACTCTGGCAGCCTTTAGAAAAATAGGAATTGGGAGTGGTAGGGATATGTCAAATACTCCATAGGTAGGGATACTTCAAATATGCCAAGTTAGAGAGATACTTCAAATACTCCATAAACACTCAGAGTAAGATACAGGATCACTGAAAGTGTTTTTTAGAATTTTAATGTGATTTAGAATATAAAAAATATTTTTATATGCACACACATATAACTAAGACAAGTCTCATAAAAATTGTTAATCTTACTATATTTGATGTGATCTGATATTTTTCATTTGATTTTATTTTCATTTTAACAGATAATTAAATTAGATCCAGTGAATTGATTCCACAGCCATCTAATGGGTTATAATCCACACACAAAAAAATGCTAGAAGATTGATGATGAGGTTCTGAAATCAAATATGCTGGACAGAAGGAAAGATTTCTAAGTACAAGAAGCATAATCTTAGTAATATTCATTGAGTATTCCTCAGTTGCCAAGCTCTTTAATAAATGATCCTATTAAACTTTACAACACCTCCCAAAAAATAATAAGCTTTACAAAACCCCCACAAGATAGTTGAATTTTTTTTCACGATTTTTTAATTTAATTGCGGGGGGCAGAGGGAGAGAATCTTTCACGCAGACTCCTCACTAAGCAAGGAGCCCAACATAGGGCTCCATCAGATCCCACAACCCATGAGATCACAACCTGAGCTGAAAACAAGAATCCAGCACTTAACCGAATAAGCCACCTAGGCACCCCAAGAGGTGAAATTTGTATCCATTTTTACAGATGAAGAGCAAAGATAGAGCAAAATAAGTAACTTCTTAGGAACTATAGAGTGAAATGTTAGAGCAGAAATCCAAACTTAGGTTTCCTCACTATATTTTATAATTATATGCTACTTCTGCTAAAACGTAACTAAAATAGGAATGGGAGATAAAGAGAGGAGTAGTAATACACAGATAAAGATAAATGATCTGAATATAACATTTACAAAATTAGTATTTTTAATATATGTTAATATAATATTGGATATAGTTAAAGCCAATATTACACGGACAGTTGTAAAGCCCACCAAACAACTTGTATAAGTTTAGAGAATGTGCAAAATATGAACTTTTCCTTAATAAAGTAGTTAGGAGTAGCTAAGCATCTTTTAGAATGCTAAATATAATATTTATTTAACAAAATCATACACACACACAAACATAAAGAAATATAAACATATTGGAAAGGTAAAGCAATGAAGTTATCTATGTAAATGAATTATTTAAAATCAGTAGTGCTTCGTAAGCTTTTCTCAAAGATTTGAATGAATTAGTCATAAATGCTTTTAACTCTCAACAATCAATTCTAGGAGGAAACAAAAATTGCTAATATATAAAAAATATATATGTGATTACACAAAATAGTTAATATGGATTTCCTGGGAAGGTGGCATTGCAACACTAGTTTATTTTCTTTTTAGACTAAAATTAATTAATTTATTTCCAGGTCCCCTTTTTTTCCCCCACCCAAAGAAAGTCTATGGTTGTTTTAGTAGATTTGTTTTAGAAAGATATTAAGTTTGGCATAACAAAGTGCCATATTATTTACTTGAGTGACGTGTCAGTTCACTCAATTCCAACATTAGTCGTTTAGACCCAGTACTCAGTCTGAATCCTAATTTATTACATAACAACCAACCACAATGCAAACACGAAAGAATGCCATCTATAATGGTGAATGAGGGACGCCTGAGTGGCTCAGTGGTTGAGCATCTGCCTTCAGCTCAGGGTGTGATCTTGGGTTCCTGGGATCAAGTCCCACATCGGACTCCCTTTAGGGAGCCTGCTTCTCCCTCTGCTTATGTCTCTCATGAATAAGTAAATAAAATCTTTAAAAAGAAAATAATGGTGAATAATAGCAGCAGTACTTCATCACCATGTTAGGTTACACTTAGCTCATGATAGAGCTTTCTAACATTTCTCATGCTGGAAATGTACAAGTGGTAACATCCTTCAAGGTCCAACTTAAATTTCCTGTCCTCTATAAAACATCTGTGTATTTCAGCCTTTTCTTACAAATTCCTATACAATTTTGCTTATAAAACTAAAGTGAACCATATGTTCTTTTTGTGCCCTCTGTAATACTTAACACAAGTATGATCGTACAGTAAGTACTGTGGAGATTTGCTCACAAACTACTTAACTTTCATAGTTAATCAGGCAATTCCTTGTAATGTTTGTCCACTAGTTCAGAATTTTCGGGCATTATTGTCCAGGATGTTCATTTGCCTTTCTACTCAATTGAAAAGGAAATATATTAATCCAATCTCCCATACATAGGCACCCTCTTTCTATTGAACTAACAAGGAAGATAAAATAACATTCCAAACATTGAACAGAGCAAAGGCGAAAAGTAGGCATCTCTGAAAGGTATTTCCTCTGGACTAATGCAGTCTCTGCCCTGTAATGAGGAAGCACTCTCTAGTGACAAATGTACCCACCAGAATTAACAATGCTTTTCCTTGCCTCAGGAACAGACCAATGGCACCCATCTGCCATTTTACAGATATTTTCTTTTCACAGCAGTTTCCCTTCAGGTACAACTGGCTCTTGCTTTCCTGTTTTCCAGCTCAGGAAATATTTTATGTCTGAGATTGTTTTACATGTATAATCTCATCCAGCATGTTTCAGTTTTTTTTTTTTTTTTTTCATGTTTCAGTTTTGTAACTTGATTTATCCAGTTTTGCTTTTACCTGCCATTATCTCTTCCCTTTGGAAGGGAGAAGGGGCCTGGATTTTTGGCCGAAATATCTTCAACCTGCCTCTCTCAAAGTAAACATGAATTGCGAAAGTAGTGTTTTATTTTGCTTTTGTGTTATGATTGAGCTATGTTGCTTCTCTCTATCTGGATGATAGAGGAGAGCAAAGAGTTAAGTATTCAGACATAAAGATAAAGAGATCCTGGGGCTGTTCTTAAGTTTAGCCTTGGCTATGACTACATCGCTTGGCTTGATGTATATGTACTGAACATTTAGGGTAAACATAATTGCAAATACAAATAAGAAATCACTCTTAAAGTTCAACATAAATGTCTTGGGTTTTCTGTTTTCACAGATTATTTATCTGTGTTTCTTCCCCCAAATAATGCATAATCAAGAAATAACCATATATTTGACTTGACATCAAAGTATAAGAAAAGGCTAATGAGACAAAAATAAAGTATGCTTACATTAAAAACATATACATGAAACGACCCTAAAAGAAAGAGTAATTTGTGTAAAGGTCCAGATAAGATTTTTGTAGGCAGCTTATAACAGCTACAGTTAACTTTAATTCCAGGTCCTTAAATGTACAGAATTTCTTCTGACAATTAAGGTCTCTAAGACTGCCAACATTTTCAGCTACATGCAGGTTTAGTTTCAAGGGGACTGTCTTTACTAAAAGTGTCCTTTCTGGCACTGATTTTATTAATCCCTGTGGGTTTTAAAGAAGGAAGTCATTTTCGATATGAGTTCAACACTTTCAGGTTACCAAAGAGGAAATCTCAAGATAATCAATTCAAATGCTCATGGCCCTTGTTGTGCTTTACAGGGTTACCCCAAGGAAGGTTCAGAAAATTAGGTAATTGACTGTGTCTTGCCTAGAGGTTTCCTCCTGGGTGATTCTGCATTGGCCTAATGTTTTCATTTATTATACTTGCTTAAAATGGATTTAAATAGGATTATATACACGTGTTGTGTTTGGTATAGGTATGAAGAATACTATTCTTTCAATTTCAACTTAATAATAACTTCAAAATAGAGGATTTGTGAAGTCTATTATCAAATATATCTTATTAAAATTTATTCCAGTACAACATAATATGGTGGATATCAAAAGGAGAACCATATTAAAATGCATAGGTATTATTATTAATAGAACCATATTGGGCTTTCAAAAAATAGCATCTAGTAAGACCCTCTAGGATTAGTTTCAGGCCCATAGCTATTTAACATATTTATTAACAATCTGGATAGAGTGCTGAGAAGCAGATGATTCAAAATTGAGAGGAAAAGCAAATACTATGCTTGAAGATTTAAGATTCAATAAAATCTGCAGAGATTAAAAGAATGGGCGAAAGGGTACTAAGTCAGCTTTAGCACATGCATTAGTAAAGGGAGAAGCAAACATTTTAAATTGGAACTTTAAACAGCCTCCTTTTTGTGTTAGATTTGCAATCCTGTGTTCTAGCTGAACAGCATTCAATATGTATATAATTAAATTATGTAATTATGCACATTGTTATTTAAGATGCATGCATATACGAGTGCCAAAAAGAGGCACTAAGCATTCAGACCTAAAACAATGTCAGAATAATTGCCAGAGAAGAACTATGGACAAAAGGCAAATTTTATCATAAAATGATAAAAAATTCAACAGTTGGATATACAACCACAGGCATGAACTTAAATCATAAAGCAGGATTAAACCACAGCTGGGGCACAGTTCTCTTGTTCTCTGTAAAGAACATACTGATGGTCTGGAAAACATATAGGGAACACCCAAAGAGAAAAATAAGTCATAAAATAAATCATATTATGAAAAATTTAAAGAACAGAATGAGAGTGATGAGAACACAGAGATGATGATGAATAAAAAAAGTACTTATTAAGAAAAAATGCTTTGATCATTACACATAATTACCAAAACACTTATTTTAATTAAACCAAAGAAAATAGAATTTATGAAGCATTTTTAAATCAGCAAAATCCTGGATCGTATGCCATCATACAGATTCGTTGCTCTGGGCTTCAAGACATATTTTTATGTAGTTCTTCACGTTCAGATTATTTTTCTATTAATTTTCTGATCTTTTACATTGTGTTTTGTTAGCTACTACTTAGGTTGTTCGAGTAAACTCACTGTAGAGTTTTAGTTTTGAAATGTCCTTTTAAGAATTCTACTTGATATATTTTATCTGGATTTTTCATGATTTTTCATTATTTCATTTTACCAAAGATTCTGAGAAAAAATGCAGGGAAGCAGGGCTAGGAAAACAAAGACAATTCATTATCAAGTCAGAAATATCAGCCTAGATAATCTTTCACATATACGATAATGTAAACAGTGAAAATGCAGACATAATTTTCAGAAGAAAAGTTGCTATCTACTGATGTCTAATGGAAGTATTTAAAATTAGCTAGATGTTAGAAATTGTATAAGCATGCATTGAGAATATTCAGGGCTAATTAGGCATAGAGAATATTAGGGAGTGATTAGGAAGTTAATGCAAGGTATCAATTATTTTAACAAAATGAAGAGGGATATAACTGCATTGAATATAAATTGGGATTTCAGTCTGGAAAAACTTGGTAGGTGTGCACATATTAAGAGGTGATTATGTTAAAAAATCACATTATTTTTCTAACCATATTTTCATGCTCTCTATTCAACATCTGAAGAAAATTAGAGGGAATAAAATATTGTGCTTTAAATGTTTGTTGATTTTAAACTAACAGCTATTTTAAAAAAGGATCACTGTGATCAGAATACCTAATAACATTTAATTGTGTTATTTAAGAAGATTTAAAGAGTCTAATTTGTACACAAATAGAACACATTGGCACGTAGAAGATGAAAGAAAGATGATGGAGCAGAGATAACACAAACCCAAGGACAGTGTGGGGATTACCAGGGAGGCTCCATTTCACGTCAGAGATGTGTTACAATCTCAAGTTAACCGGGTTAGTGGTGTTGAGTGATGCATCTCTGGAAAGGCTTTGATAAACCTGAGAGAAGGACAAGTGAAATTTAGTGAGTTACTTATGATTGAAAAATGAGGGGTAAAGGCAAGCATTTTCAGTTGGAAATTAATTTAATGGGTAAAAACTTGAGTGAAGTATGTTTACCAAGTTATACGGGCTTACCATCTGACAGTATGAATAGAGACACGTACCATGCAGGATGGCTCCTGTCATGTCACATGCATTCTGCAAAAAATTATCTTATATAACAATTACAGTTTTTATGACTTACCTTGAAAGCTGTAATTTTTACCTATCTTGTCTAGAGTTTTCTAAGATATTTTCTTTCAGACTGTGACAACTGCCTTTCCTTGAAACCTAATCCTTTATACTTTTTCAGTCAGAATGTACTTTTTTCTCATTACTATTTTTTTTTCCTTTTCTGGTTGCTAGTTAACATTACTGCATCAATGAATAATTAGTTTAAAAATACCCTTTAAATTTATTCTACCTAAAATATTACCCACCCATTAAATTGGAGACAAATCTCACTATTAAGCACACAAGTCCTGCCTCCTTTATGGTCTCTGATACAAAAGATGAGATTATGATTCTTAAAATATTATTCAAAGGAAATAAAATATGTTCTCTTGTCATTAAAATCTAAATTTTTTTAAGAGATTAATTTAGTGACACTTTCTTATCTCATGTTACCCTGGGTTACTATTCAACAAAAGAGTTCTTGGTTTTAATGTTGTTTTTATTGCTTAAATAAAGAACAAACATTATTATGCATAGTATTATGCATTCTAAGTGAAAATTGCTCTTAAAATAGATATGTATATTTTATACATATGTTTTTAATTTTCAGGAAGACGTTTTAAGAAAATTAAGGCCCTATATAATTATATTGCTATGGCAATGATACCGGATTTCTCAAAATTCTAAATATACAGGATACCAAGTGCTAATAAGAAAATATTATTGAATAGTTTTTGTATCTCTAAGCATATCATACAATCTATGTACTATTTACAATTATATGTTAGAATGATAAGATCAGTGTATGTTAAATATAATGGCATTTTCAAAAAATAGTAAGAAATGCTAATAAAAATACCATAAATAAAACAAAGACAATAATATTTGCGTTTTAGATACATAGTCACTGTTTTTTATTTTTTTATGAAAAACTGACATTTATGCTTATCCTAAGTGCATAATATTTTGTAATTTTTTCTGTAAGCAATTTTGGTGATTTTCTGTATTAGTATAAGATTAATATGACTTTTAAAATACACTGCCTGGAATTTCTGATCCAGAGGCAAGAAGGTACTTTATTTAGCTTAGCTTTACTAATTTACATAAAGTATAAATAAAAGAGTATAACTGAAGCTAAAGCCACTGTTTCTGCCACAAATATGTAAAGCTGAGCTAACTAGCACAAAAGGAGATGGACAATGGCAAAGACATTACCTACTATTGATCCATTTTTTTAAATCACTTCTGTTTATGTATTATTTGGTAAAGTTTAATAACTTTACTACCTGAATTGCTATTTTGTATTATACTTTTCTCAAGTATTGGCTTTTTCAGAGTTGATCTTTCAAAGTATCAATAGAGTTTAAATGTTCTATGAACCATGAAATCCCATTGCAATTTATAAAATAGCACAAGAAGTTTTCTTGACCATAGCTATCAAATTTTCATTGGAGCACTGTATCCAGTGGAAGTGGAATATTCTGTATTTCTCAAAAAGTGGATAAAACTCAACAAATGTGGGTAAAGAGGGAAAAAGAGCTTTTTTCCCCTAATAGTGAAAAAAAATTTTTCAGTGAAAAATCTATTCATCCACTTCTATTTCTGATACTTGAAAAAGTTTAATACTGTAGGACAATGTTTGAAGATATTTGAAATGCAAAATTTACTCAACGAGACTTACTCCCCAAGGTCATGTGTCTTGCAGCTTTGCAAGATGCTGTTTTTGGCACATAGGAACCAGGGCTCTGGTACCAGCGCCTCATTAGCTTCCTCCACAAAGGGATGAATGCCCTTTCAGAAGAATTAAATGAAAAGTCAGATAAAACTAGGGCAGAAATTGCTGCCATGGATACCAAAGCTGGACTCAGTACTATACTTGCATATCTGAACAAGTTGTTGTACAAAACTGCAGGAAGAGCAGGGGGAGGAAGAAAGGAAGTGCTGCTGCCAAAGGAAAGTATTCCAAGGACATAGCAGTAAGCACGACCCTGGTTTAATTTAGCTCTTTCCCAGTCAAAGTCACCCTCACACCATTAGCATGAAGATACTGGTAATGAAGGAGGCTGTTGGGGTAGGGAGGAAGCGCGTCAGGATCATCTTGAGACAATCGATAGTAATTTTTACAATATTTAAATGAGGACAAAAATCAATACACCGTAGAGAGATATTCAAGCTCCCATGTAGCTAAAAGAATGGGAATGACAAAACTGATAAAAATTAAATTCAAACTGTCAGATTTAAAAGATGAAGATAAAAGAGTAAAGGTTTTGCTAGCAAAAGGAGAGAGATAAATCCAAGTAATATAGTGCCCTCCTTCAGTGTAAGCCCTTTTCAAACAAGAAAAGAGGACAACCGATGCTTACAAAACAAAACAAAACAACAACAAAAGATATTGGATGAAATAAATTTCATATCTTCTATTATAAAACTTATGTAATAGAACACTTATCAAATGTAAAACATTACCACCATTTCGAGTTTTCTGGGTAAGTTTTAAAAAGGACTGAAATGTCATGCAAAAAAGTAAAACAAATTGAATGAAAATAGTGTAATAAAAAACTAATGTAACTATCTGAAGTTGTGTATTGTTTATTTTTTATTATTGCATTCATTGAAGTAGTTATTGCATGCATTTCATGTGGCCATTAAGAAATCAGCATTTGTAACATCTGGACTGTCATCATATTCCCTAAAAACATTAAGTCAACAAGAAAATCTGCTTGACAGAATTATAGGAAACTATAGAATGGAAATAGGAAAGAAATATAAGGTTGTTATGGTGGGATAAAGGGCAATAGGGAATTCTAGAGAGAATCTCAAATATTTTAGATGTTTCTGGAGAACCTATGTTTAAAAAGTGACAATGAAAAAAAAAGTGACAATAAGCTGTGTTTTGATAGATAAATATGTGTTCACCAGGCAGCCAAGGGTGGAATGGCATTCTAGAGGATATGCAATAGCAAAGTCTTTGAGGTGTGAAACAGCATAGTGAATTCAGGGAACTGCAGGCAGTATTTTATACCTGGAATATAAATTGGGGGAGTTTTAGTAACAGCATGGAGGAAAGTTTTAATTTACCTATAATTGTAATCATCTCTGCCTTCTGTGACATAAACTAAATAAACATAAAATCTAAGGAAAAATACTTACTATACAAATCATGAATCCTTTATCACACCTGTCCAAAGCATTTGCAATTCTCAACCCTCTAGTAAATAAAAGTTCCAGATCTGTGCAGTTCAATATGATAGTTAGTAGCCACATGTAGCTATTTAAATTTAAATAAAAAATTCAGGGGCACCTGTTGGCTCACTCAGAAGACATGAGAGTCTTGATCTCAGGGTTGTGAGTTTGAGCCGCATGTTGGGTGTTCAGATTATTGAGATAAATACAACTTTTTAAAAATGTAAATTAAAGATTCAGTCCCTCAGTTGCACTAGCCACAAGTACTCAGAGGATCTATAATTACAAATATGAGGGGTTACCATATTGGATCATGCAGATGTGGAGCATTTCTATCATCTCAGAACTTCATATTGGACAGGGCTGTCCAATTGGCGTCATTGTCTATAATGTTTGAAGACCAATCTTTAACATCTCTTTCTATGTGGCTTATTATTTGAGTGTTCTTAGACCATATGTGATCAGACTGGTATTTGAATAAAATAAGATAATGTATCAAAAAGAGAGAGAGAGAGAGAGAGCACCACTGTTGCAGGGAACAGAAAAGGTAGGTGAAGTCAGATATAAAGAAGGAAATCTCTTCATGAGTGAAGTAATGTAGGATCTTTCATGACTTACTTAGATCTTGAAACATTGTCTAGTGGAGAATAGGAAGACACAAAAAATTGAAGCAAAAAAGCACAACAAAATGATTCGTGTATGAAAAAAACAGAAAGGGAGAGAGAGAGATTATAATTTATTGAACTTTTTTCTTTAAGATTTTATTTATTTATTCATGAGAGACACAGAGAGAAAGGCAGAGACACAGGCAGAGAGAGGAGAAGCAGGCTCCATGCAGCCCCAATGTGGGAGTTGATCCCAGGTCTCCAGGATCATGCCCTAAGCCAAAGGCAGACGTTCAACCACTGAGCCACCCAGGCATCCCAATTTTTTGAATTTCTATATGTGTTAGCTGCTGTGCTAGCATCGGGATCTACTCTTTGGCCACTCCCCAATCCTTACTCTTTGTGATGCAGGCATTTAAAACTGCTTTTAGGATAGGAGCATAAACTCTCACATTCCTGAGGTAAAATTTTTCCATTTCTCTTCAAATTCTAGCAGAAATTTGGGAATCAGCTGCCATAAATGTAGAAGAGGAATGAGACAAAACAGAGAATTTTAAGGAGGAGAAACAGTCTCAAATGACAGATAAGATTCAAGTATTATAATTAAAAATCAATTGAATTTAGCTAATAAATATTCACCAGTGACATTTCCAGAATACTCCCAGGATGTGGCAGTGCCAATACAGTGAGTTGATTTTGACTACGTAGTGTTCACTTTTGTACATTTTATAGCCACAGGATAGGGTTTTGGTACACACTAGGGATATCATACATATACACACAAATGATGAAAAGTGAATCAATTATGCTTAAGGGTATATACTTCTAGATCTATTTGAAAATAGTATTGTATTGTGATCCTTTTAAATGTATATTTCATTTTGATAAGCCAATTTTAACAAATATTATGTGTTACTTTCTAATTAGCAACTGAAAATATTTATACAAGCAAGAATTCAGAAAAACTGAAGTAAAAAATAAAAGAAGAATTAGTTTAAAAAATCTAATATCAGCACAAATCCTTCATTGTTTTGTTGTTTGATTTCCTCAGGTGAAAAAAAAAGACAAATTAGTTCAATGATAATACACAAAAATATAGACACAAATTTTGCCTGTTTCCCTTCTACTTGGTTTTCTGTACCTCTTTGGACTCACTCCAATTATGGCTAGAAAAGACCTGGGTTCTATTCACTATCTTCTGTTGCCATCATTCACACTTCATAAAAAATTCATGCCTTCCTTTTGAAACCCCTTCATGCATAATACTAAGACTTCCCTGTGGCTGTCATCACCTAAAAGGTCCTTCCATTTTCCAGGTTTGAGAAGTGTCTGAGGGGGAAATAACATATAGATCTAAATATAGATATAGGTGTAAAAATGGTTATAGACACAGACATAAACATCTGTCTGACAGTACTTTTTCTGCAAGTTCAAGAAAGCTTCCCATCTCTCTCTTAGGCATCTTTGGTTCTTCAACATACGTTTAAGAAACTATGTACTCATAGGTAAATTTGAGACTTTTATGTAGCATAGATCACATCAGATTTTGTATTTACTTATTATTATTGTCTGAGAAAAAAATAAAAAAAATATTTACTGTAACAAGTTATTTAGCTATCATATACTACATTAATTTTTATCTGTTAAAAATAACCCAAAGAGATTTAATAGAACGATTTTGTTTTTATGGAGAAAATCTGATTAAGTACCTTAATAAACCAGTTCCACGACCATCTTTTAATTATTATTATCTTGACAAAACAGGTTCTCTTTGATCCGATGTCAGAAATCTGCATTGAGACTAGGAAACCTACAAAGACCAGAAGTCTTAACAACAGCAACTTGTCACTTTCAATTTGATATTATATGAGCAATATCTCAAGCTCTTGCTGATGAAAAGTAAACTTCCAGCAACATTGGTTTCTTAGATTACAAAAATTGAAAGATAGGATGACATTGTTTTTAGCTTTACGTAGTAGTGGTTGAAGGTGAAGAACTGAGGAAAATTACTTCTTATACTATTACTTTTGTCTATAAAAAAACAATGCTCAAATTGATGATGTAGTTGTTGCTGTTTTGTTTTGTTTTGTTTTGTTTTGTTTTGGTTTTCTCCTGGACAGAAAAGGGACTCATTTAAAAATTTTACTGTTTATATAGCATAGTCTAACCAAAACTCTTGTGCACAGGATTTAGCTTGCAATTTATTTGCTTTGTTGCAAAAAAGAAAAAAGAGTAACTTTTCATATATCCTAGCTATTTCATGCTTGTGATCATGCTGACTCATACCTACAAGAGATAACTAATTTGTTCATTCACACATATATTCAATGACTGTTTTGAGCACCTATTATGTGCTTTTGACACATACAAAATCCGTGACCTCTTGAAGCTCATAAGCTAGTGGTGGAGATAAATATAAAGTATACAAATACATGTAACATTCAAGACTGCAATAGACATTATGAAGAGTAAGGGGGATGGGTCAAATTTGATTGGGTTACTTAATGCCTCTTTGTAGAAACAGTAATTAACAGAGCGGTAGGATTTGTAGATATTAGCTAGGAAAAAATGGCCAGGAGGCATATTTTCAGGTAGAGTTATAAGGCTTTGTAATCTTGGCTAAAAAAATTTAGGATCTTATCCAGGTGGAGAAAAGTCACTAAATAATTGAGCATTTGAAAAACTTGATGTTGTGTATTTTAAAAAGATTATTCGATACTTAAGGAATGGTTTGACATGGTGGCCAGGATAGGAGAAGAGTTGAGAAAGAGATTAGTTCAAAGACTATTTGAATAATAGTCTAATACAGGGTTGTGAAAGCTGAGATGGTTACAAATTGAGGAATCTAATTCATATACTGTGTTCAGGATGAGCAAGATTTGACAATGAATAGAAAGAAAGAAGATGAAGCTGTCAATATTGGCTTCCAGCATTCAGAATTGAGAATTTAACTGGTTGAATAGTAACTGTCCTTACTAGAATAAAGGACAAAGGAAATTAATGTATTTTTGCAGTCAATTTCATAATTTTTATTTTACCATTATTGAGATACTAGCAAGATACCGAGTGGGGATACTCAGTGAACATTTAGACATGTAGGACTAGAGCTTAGATAAGGTAACTAAGCTCTTGAATATATATTTGTAAGACGTATATGGCTTTTGAGATTGTGGGAATAAAAGAAATTCATAAAACTAAAAATATAGAATTATAAATGAGGAGAATGCAAAAAGACAAATTTCAAAATTAACGTGACCCAACAAAAAGACATGTTAAGTGTAAGATGTCAGAAAAGTTTGAGGAACAGAAAGTGGAATTGTAGTTCTCTACATTGCCTTCCAGAAAGAAGGAGCGTGAAATATTGCAATGCTATTGAGAGATTGAGGATAATATAAATGCTATCCTTTGTATTTGGGAATGCATATATCATGGTTACAATGGACAGATTTGGTTAGTTGGAGAGTTAGGGCTTTAAAAACATTACCATGGAAGTTTTCAACAACATGCAAGTTATATATAGTGTTCACTCCATTTTGCAGTTGAGAACACTGAAAAAAGTTGTTACTTGCTTATTGTAAAAAAACTAGTATTTAGATTAAAAGAATTTGCCTTTTTAAAAAGATTTTATTTATTTACTAATGAGAGACACACACAGAGAGAGGCAGAGACACAGGCAGAGGGAAAAGCAGGCTCCCTGCAAGGAGCCGGATGTGGGACTCGATCCCTGAGCCAAAGGCAGACGCTCAACCGCTGAACCACCCAGGCATCCCTAGATGAAAGGAATTTGAAGGCAAGTATAGTAGACATAAAAATTTAAGCTTATAAGCCCTAGACAGTACACTTTTCTATACTGACAGGTTCTGTCCCATTATTTACACATTTAATTTGGACCCTCAGTTTTGACCTCCCGGTGACCTTGAAAATATCGTCCCAGATCTCTTTCAGCCTTTGCACATTCCTGCTTCTTTTTTCCCCTTGCTTCCTTTGAAGGATGTATCCTCTCTTCTTGTCTGTGACTATTATTGAAAATTCGGCTAAATCACCACCTTTCTTGAAGTGGCTGACTGTAACTGTTACTTTTGTCCTCTTCTGTGATTAGTGTCCTCATTCCAGCCTCACACAGCACCTGATACATACCTCTATGATTATAGTCATCATCAATATGTGATATCTTCCTCATTTTCCTGTCTCCCTTATCAGTGTGTATCTTCTTATGATAAGAGAGTGTATTTTGTTCATGCTATTTTTTTATCACTATATTTTGGGCTACATGACATAAAGTGGATGTCAACAAATGAATGTGTGCATCATGCTTCCCAAATTTACTTTTGGGATTTTCAGTATTCATTCAACTCATTGCCCACCTTCTCTATATTCATTTGTTTGTCCTAGTTCCAAGCAGAAACTATTAAAAAATTTTAATATAACCTGATGTTTTTCATATCATTTAAAGTATGAAGAGAAGGATGATATTTAGAAGACAAAATTGAGCCCAAGTATGTGTGGCATCATATTGACATGATTTATATTTGTATTCCAGGTGTAATTTTCAGAATATAATGATATTTGCCATCCTATTTACTTGCCTTGTGTTGAGAAATACAAGAGAAGTAAAATAAGATTGTTTCACCATGGACCAAAAGATACATGTCATTATTTTTTTTTTCTTTTCTTTTTATTTGTTTCATTTTCTTTTCTTTTGGGGGGAGGAGGTTTATTGTTTAAATGCACCAATATTTCAAACAAGAAAGAAAATTATAAATAAAAGTATATTATCTTTACAATTTTAAGTTGTCTATAGACATAAGAGTTTATTAAAAATTGTTTGACTACACAGTTTACATAGATTTATTAGAATGACAAGTTAATAAATGCCTTTCTCATTGCTTCCCCACTGCATTACCTCCTTTGAGGTTTTATAAATTCTTTTAGAATTATTTAAAAATATTAATCTAAAAACATCACTAGTTCAGATAAACAACTGGTCAGTTTAGATTAACAGTTGGTTTCTCTTATTTATTGTTTTATACAACACATTTATTTATTTACTGTCTCATGGTAGAGGTGATACTTTATTATAGTTTCATAACTGCCCAGATTTTATCTCACTGTCAAAAATAGCTGTAACTTTTGGGAAAGTGTGATTTAGTTTTTAAATGCATCAACATATGTAATTTTGGAAGTCTATGTTTAAGATGACACATAATTCTGAAATTTTATGTTCAAGAATTTATGTGCTACATAAAAGATTTATCTAATGTACATTGAGTCAGGAAGTCTGAGTTTTAGTTCCAATTCTAATGCCAACACATTTATAACTTTTGGATAAAACAGGTAATTCTCATAGAATTGTTTCCTTTCTTTCCTTTTTTAATGATGATATAAAAAAAAAATCTTCAAGTCTTCTGCAGCTCTAAAATAGCACCATTCTATGTATTAGAGAGGAAGTTGCCTTGGATGTGGCCACTATAGGTTTGCCCAAATATGACAATATAAAACAATTTTATTGGATTTCTCTCTTACAGTGATATAAGTTTTTTCCTTATCTAAATGCATATTTAAAGACTCCAATTAAAAATAACATAATGTTAATTGATTTGGGTTTGGGCAAGGAAAATCAGGGTTAGTCAATGACATATTTTTGTTTTTCTTGTCTCTCAAGTGTTAAGCATATGATGAATGACCTCTTTTTCACCAAAGGTGCATCCACAAGGTAATTGGAAACATTACTTTCACTTATATATTTTTAATGTACCATATATTGTATGCCTTTGTTCAAGTATCTATATGTCTTATAGTAGGAACAGAATGACTTAAACATACAGTTGTGTAGAACCATTGTTACAGCATAAAGCTTAAATTATAAAATGAAAGGCCAAAGTTATTCAGAAAAGAACTCATCTTGTTTAAGCATGGATAATCAATAAAATTTTTTTAAAAGCTAATTATACTCTCACCTCTGTCATTGTACAGAATAGAATCTGGAATCCTCTACTGGCTTAGACCTGCTACTTATCTGTGTCACTTTGAGGCAGTCTGCAGTCACATTTCTTAGCACTAATAAGCAAAGTGAGAAAAATTATGAAGTAAAGAAGTAGAAAGAACTATGGAAAAAGAAATGGAAATTAAACCTGACAAAGAATTGATGAAGTATATCTGGGTACAATATTAGCTGTGTATATCTACCTGCACCTATGTGTGTGTCTCTGTGTGTAATTCTTAGCCTCTGGTTAGAGGCATGACTATAACCTGGGAGTAGTTTAATCTTACATGGGAGTTATGGCCATCACCTGACATAAATGATGGAAAATAAGATTAATCAAGAAAAAGAAAATGTGCCCCTTTAACTTCATACATAGACTTCCTCCAAATGATGTATAACAGAGTTTAAGGATGAATGAAATTAGCAATTCATGAGAAATATATATGTCAATCTATTGAATATTTATTTATTTATTATTGTTTTCAATAATCTGCATTGTGATTCCTATAACTTACAGATTGTCAAATGAAATGTTTTTGTAAATTATGGACTGTCAAAAGTGTTGCTAACTATGAAATAATAATTTCTCTGTAAATAAATACACCAGAACAGGCTAAGGAATTTAGTAAGTGATAAGAAATCTTATTTCATATAAATATACATGCATTGAATATCCACAATGTAGAAGGCACTCTCCTCTTTTCTATGGACAAGATTTCTTTTACTCTTGATTCAATTGGAGATACCGTTTGTAAAAGTAATTTAAAAATGTACATTTGTAGGGTGCCTGGGTTGTTCTGTCCATTAAGCATCCAACTCCTGATGTCAGCTCTGGTCTTGATCTCAGAGTTGTGAGTTCAAGCCCTGCATTGGGCTCTATGCTCTACTTACAAAAAAAAAAAAAAAAAAAATACATTTGTGCTTAATTTTTCTTTCTGAGTAGAGAAAGATAAACTCATAAAAGCAACAGGTAGCTACATATAATTACAAAAATAATGTATGTTTGTTTATTGTAGGACAAATTCTGAGAAGAAAAAACACATTATTTATAATCCCAATATATAGAGACAAAAACTATTAAAAATTGATATATGTCTTCAAGACATAAATAAATACAGGTATGGCTTTGAATACAAATACATTTATACACAGTATAAACCTGTGACCATCTGATATATACTATTTATAATTTGCTTTTATTGGTCACTAATAGTCTGTAACCACCTTGTGTGAAGATTGTTTTCTGTGTCAACTTGACTGAGCTGAGGGGTTCCTTATATTTGTGGTTATGTCTGTGAAGATGTAGCCAGATGAGATTAACATTTGAAGAAGTAGACATGGTAAAGCAGATTTTCCTCCCCAATCTGAGTAAATCATCCAATCTGTTTAGGGCTTAAATAGAACAAAAACATAAAGAAAGGAGGAATTCATTCCTTTGACTTCCAGCCTGTTTGCTAGAGCTGAGACAGAGGTCTTCACCTGCCCTTGGACTGGGATTTACATCATTGGCTCTTCTGGTTCTCAGGCTTTTAGACTTGGACTGAAATGACAACACTGGCTTTCCTATCTTTCCAGATGGCAGATTGTAGGACTTCTCAGCCTCCATAATCATGTAAGCCAATTCCTCATAATAAATCTTTCTCTTTCTTGTTCTCTCTTTGCTTCCCCCTTTCTCTCTGTCTCCTACTGGTTTTATTTTTCTAGAGAACCCTAAGACACCATGCAATAGAAAAAAATATACTTTTATGTAAACTTCTTATAGACTTACCATAATTTCATTTTTCATATTCCACTCTAAATATATATATTTTTTCTCCTTGCAGTTACATTTCTGCAAATGGAAAATGTTTATAATAGCTTGCCTTTAGGATCATTCCAAGTTATCCTCCATGATTGTGATAGCATTATAAAACAAAAGTCATTGTATTTCACACAAAACCAGTTTCTATGTTGTAATTCTAAGAATCAAAATCACTATGCTTCAATATGATTCTCTTTTCATTGAAGTTTTCATTGTCTGCCTGTCAAAATCAGTATTATTCCTGAGCTCACCAAGAAACTTGGAAAAATAATTCCTTTCTTTGACTTTGCTTAAACTTTGCGTATCAGGGAGGGGGGCTTCTTATGCTCTTTCCTGATAATATTTTAGATTCTTCCTGACAACACACAGGGGCCATATCACACTACTGATTATGTGTTTGGGACCTCACTTATTCCTAGGAACTGACCAGAGGCTGAGGATTGAGTAGTACCTACATCCCTGAATTCTCCATCTGCCGCGCTTAGTTCATTCATGTGGAGACATTCAACAAATGTTTCTGGCTGAATACATTGACACTGAGGAATGACGCCCTCTGCCCATAGAGAAAACTCTGAGATTGTGAGGAAAAAAATTGAGTGAGAAGAGTCGGTTCTTTATTTTTATTACAAAGCTCAAACCAATATTAAGTGGAATGCCAACAAGGCATATACTATATAACAGAAAAGGGCATCAGTGCAGGTCTACATTATTATGAAATAAATAAAAGGCAGTTTTATTCACACACATACACACACACACACACAAAGAACTTGTGAAATAGGCTTTACACAACTGACCCAAAATAAAAATGAAGAAGCCCAAATGTTTGTAAGGCAAATATATTCAATTTCCCCAAGATTGCTGACTACTCATCTGACACATCCTAGAAGGGAAGGGCTTTAGGTAGGTCAAATTAGAGGCAGAGGCTGGGCTGGATGGAAGCCAATAACTTGTATTATCAAAGTGAATATTACTATTTTCACTGATTTCAGAAAAAATAGATGGCCAATATGTATACTTTGTATAATAAATCTTAATTTTTCCTAAAGTATTTGTAATACGAATAAGAGGCAGATGTCTACATGACTAATCAGGGAAAAAAACCTAACAGCAAAAGGCTTTATTAGTTATTTTAAATTTAGGTTGTGAAAGTTTACAAATTAAAAGAAAAAATACTTTTAGTATGTTTGTGTTTCCATTTGATTCCTAAGTAATTTTTAACTGCATTAAGCTTTTCGTGGTTAACAATCCCAGAAAGATATGTTGCTTACTCAGATTTGCTTCTGAATAATTTCTGATAAATGAAAGACTGTAATGAATAATTTGAAGGTATCTACTTAATAGATGATGGTTTTCTAAAATTATTACCATATATTAGAAGGACAAATATTCTTACTTTTATGAATAAGACAGTTCTAAGTAATTTCAAAGGCCAGTGCATTAAATTTATTTATTGTAAATATCTATATATAAATATACACACATTCATAATATAATTTAAATAAGCCAAGAATGAATAAGATCCACAAAAAGCAGTTTATATCATTCTTCCTAGGAAAGGTTTATGGAACTGTGCTTAAATAGTCAAGAACTACATAAACCTTAGCACTTACTCAGTATTTAAATTAGTTTACACATTTATTGTACACTAAATACATGATATTGTAATAAACTTAAATGAGTAAGAGTAAGTTAATTTAGTTGCCATATAATTGTCTCAACAAGGAAAACATTAAATGTGCTTTATTGCCCAAATTTATACATTAAACTCGCAAAGAATTTGAACAATTAACTGGTGTTTAATAAAACAACTATAGTGAGTTGATTGGATATCAATTAATTGCCTAAATTAGCATGTTAATTAGTATTTATTTTACTATAATGGTAATTATCTAGGAGATTGCTAATTGAAATACGTTAAGCTTTTCTTTTCTAAGAACAGAATTATATTGATAGCCTTACTTTTTGTAATATTTATATGGAAACAAAATGGACATACTTTATACAATAAAACTCAAGTACTAACAAATGAATTAATATTTAACCCCTTTAACTTACCGAACCTACTTAAATATATGCTATGTGGTAGTAATTCCATCTCTATTGTTTATAAGATAGGCTCCTTTCAGTAGCTCAGCTCTCCTAATGCGTAACAACACTTTAAAAGGTGTAGTTAAGTTCAAAGAGAGTAAAGAGCAATATTTTCTGTTCTTGCTTTGATCCAACTTGGATAACTTGTCCAATGGTGCTGATCAGTTATTCCAATTAATCTTAATATCTGTGTTATCACACAAATTGTTCTCATCTGTAATTTCTAAGTACTAATCACTGTGAGGATGGATGGACAGATAGATGGATAGAATAGAGAAAGAAATAATGGATATATATATATATATATATATATAGAGAGAGAGAGAGAGAGAGTGTATATATATATTATGTATAATTACTTATTCAAAAATATATGAAAGAGTTTTTACAAATCTTATGAAATTATCACTCAGTACATTTTTGTTGACCTGTTCAACAGAAACTTTTGAACTTACGAATGTTTCTAATCATAGCACTCCTCTCTTTATCTAACCCTATTTTTATTTTTTTTATTATTTCTTAAATATTTTATGTATGTATGTATGTATGTATGTATTTTACAAAGGGAGAGAGAGTGAGCAAAAGCAGGCAGAGCAGCAGGCAGAGGGAGAGAGAAAAACAGGCTCCCCACTGAGCAGAGAGCCCCATGTGGGACTTGATCTCAGGACCCTGGGTTGATGACCTGAGCCGAAAGCAGACACAACCTACTAAGCGACCCAGGCACTCCATCTAACCCTATTTTTACTTTTATTTTTTTAAGATTTTATTTATTAATTCATGAGAGACACGGAGAGAGAGGCTGAGACAGGCAGAGGGAGAAGCAGGCTCCATGCAGGGAGCCTGATGCAGGACTCGATCCCGATCCCCCTGGGCTGAAGGCAGCGCTAAACTACTGAGCCACCCGGGCTGCCCTAACCCTATTTTTAAATAAAACTTCCTTCTTCTGAGTCTTTTTTGGTTCTCATAGGTCTTTTTATCCATGAAGACTTCTTTATTCTGCTGAAAATGTCTTAAATTCAATGTAGGGCAAGAAACAAAATAAACACAGACCCTACAGCCACCATCAACAATAAGAACGAAAATCAAATCTACATGTGGATTGATCAAGGGATGCAGTCTTTCTCAGATACCTGATTAGATGAATCTAGAGCAAGCTTTTTGTGTGTGTGTGTGTGAAGAGAATAGAAGTTGGAATTTACAATCACTAGGTTAACATTATTAACATTTTTAAAAGAAAGGAAAGAGGGAGTTTACATGTTGTTTCTAATGTGTTCCACTGTATTCCAGTATTTTACATATTTCACTTCAGTTTCAAATCAGTTTCAGAAGATGTTGAGCTCCTAGGTCACATCTAGGATCTGCTGAATTTATTCTTTATTTACCTTTCAAATCTCCCAATCTCCTATTGTCTAGGGATTTTAATTGTAATCAATGGGAAAGATAGGTTGTGATTAGCTTATGCCATGTTGATTGGCATCAGGAGTCTAATGATAGGTTTTGAAATCAGCAATCTCACTGGTGGTTTTCTGCTATTCAAGATTGTAAAGTGTGTGTAGTTGGTTCACTCATTTTGGACAGTCTTTTGATTTTGCGAAAAATTCTCAAAGCCCAGCTAACATTTTTCCTCTTGCCCTTTTAATAATTATGAGACATGTAATAGCTTTACCAAAGTTTTTTTTTTTTTTTCATTTCCAAATATCTGAAATGGTCCATGAAAGTCAATTCAGATTTTTTAAAATTGTATTTATTTACTTCAGAGAACGTGAGCAAGTGGGGGGGAGGGGGGGGGTGAGGGAGGGAATCTCCAGTAGACTCCATGCAGAGACAGGAGCCTGACTCGGGGCTCAATATCACAGCTCTGAGATCATGACCTGAGCCAAAATCAAGAGTCAAACCCTTAACCAACTGAGCCACCCAAGTGCCTCAACAACTCAGATTTTTATAGCCCTTTGTAGTTAAATAACCATGATTTGAATTTCTGTTGTTTACATGAAAGAACCAGAGTTACAGTATCTTAGGAGAAAAAAGAAGTTGCTATGTAGTCAGCCAAATCTTAACTTCTATCTTGTATTGAGCACCGATTTTCTGTACTCCTTGATTCAGCTAGCAAATTTCACTTTGTCATTAGTAAAATGGTATCATAAAGCATGGGCCATTGGACCTCATCCTTCTTCTAATAACACATATTTTTGAGCTACCAACTGAAGTAAACATTCAGTGCTTTACTATGATGCCTAATGATAAGGTCCTTGCTATTGTTCTTGTCAACTGTTGTATCGAGTGACTGCTACCTAATTCATTCATTCATAACTGCTATCAAAATAGCCAATCTGAGCATTTGAGGAGGGTTTAGTTATTACTGACTAAAACAGGAAAATCAGTAGAACATTATTTTAGTAAATAAAATGTATGAGTCTGTAAATGCATAAGAATTTTTGCCATATGTGATAAAATGAGCACAAAGGATTATATACAATTGATGAATCACTGAACTCTACCTCTGAAATTAATAATACACTTTATGTTAATTAATTGGATTTAAATAAAAATGTTTAAAAAAGAATTTTTGCCATTTAATCTACTTTGATTGCTACATGACACAGCCCACTATTTCTGTACTTAATATTATATAAGTATTCAGATATAAGACAAGAAAGAGAAGGAATTATCAGTAGTTTCCTTCTGATTTTGGTCAAATATATAAGTCATCACATAAGAAAATTATAATAATAAATGAATTTTGTATTCATTTCTTCCGAAGCCAAGATTTATAAGCTTAAGAAACATTAAATAGTAGTTGTTATTTATTATTATAGTTGTTTTGTTATTTGGACATTTTGCCTCTCACATGTCAGAGTAAAAATAAAATGATAATGATGATAATAGTAACCATTCATTGTGGTAATAAAAGTGATTTTTAAGTCTCTCCACACAGTGTCCTGGCATATAGTAGGCATTCAATATCCACTAGACCTAGATATCTTTAAATCACTTCTATGATATTATACTGGTTATCGTTAGTATTGCTTTAAAAATAATCAATTATATTCTGCATATGATGTTCTTTTCCTTTTTTTCATATAATATACATTTAATTTTTCTTCAATGGTCTCTTAAATAATTTGATTTTTGTTTTCTCATAACTGCTGACATTGTTTATATAAGAACCGTGCCCCACCCAATTCCAAAAGAACACAAGGTGACTCAGGGCATAAGCATAATAGGTTCATTAATAGTAAAAGAACGTCTACCTGGCTGGGGGTGAACACAACAATCCAGCAATAATCTTGGCTGTAAATTTTTTGGCAGCTGAAGCAAGAAGAGAATTCTACTGCACTAGAAAAGTTTCCATTTTCTGATTCCACAAGCTTAATTCTGACTACATCCCTGCCTTCCCCTCCTCCCGTGTCCAATCACTCCAGGTCTCAAGAATAGTATTTATACTATGCGCTTCTTGTAAATTAAGAGCTTCATAGAAAGCTCGGGTCCCAGTCTGAGCACATCTGCTTCTCAGCTCTGGGCCCATATTAAGTCATTAACCCCAGATCAACCTTCCATCACCTGCTATTCAGTTCTTTCCAGGTGGCCATTGAGGAATGTACTCTGCCGCCCTACTGGGCTCTGATGTTCCTACCACAGCGCATGCCCTGATTCCCCATTCCTGCATTTTTATCTTACTGCTCCTGAGTATAATGTGACACCTTTCTATTCTTTTTTTTTTTTAATATTTATGTATTTGAGAGAGAGAGAGAGTGTGTGTGTGTGCAGATGAGCGGAGTAAGGGACAGAGGGAGGGAACCAAGCAAATCCTTGCTGAGTACAGAGTCAAGCAGGGCTCCATCCTACAACCCATGAGGTCTTGACCCTACCTGAAACCGAGAGCAGAACACGTAACCAACTGAGCCACTCAGGCACCCCTCATGTCTTTGTATTTTTAACTGTCCATTAATGTGTCTATATGCAAACCTTTACCACTAACCACCACTAACCATCCTCCACCCTTTCTTCTGACCCATCACAGAAGAGTCATCACACTCTCCCTCCTTATCTACCCTAAAGACAGCAGATACATGAAGGCAGGATATCCTCTTATACTTCTGCATTTAGTAGGTCCTCAAATCTTTAAATAGAGAAAGAAAATTTATCTGAGGCAGCATTGTCCGGGAACTAAAAAAGGTAATGTTTTAACAGATCATTATAGAATGCGGAAGACCACAAATAGTACATTCTAAAATCATGCTATGGGGATCCCTGGGTGGCGCAGCGGTTTCGTGCCTGCCTTTGGCCCAGGGCGCGATCCTGGAGACCCGGGATCGAATCCCACGTCGGGCTCCCGGTGCATGGAGCCTGCTTCTCCCTCTGCCTGTGTCTCTGCCTCTCTCTCTCTCACTGTGTGCCTATCATAAGTAAATAAAAAATTTTTAAAAAATAAAAAAAAATAAAATCATGCTATGATAGAATGCATCTAATATAATACAAAACCAATCTATAGGCTAAATTCCTTAAACAGATATGCTAACTATGCATCAATATCTTGAATCAAGGGTAAGAGTTTAAAATAACTCACAGAAAAACACACAAATAGGCTGTGAATATCCTTGAAGGATGATTTCTATTGTTGTGCAGTTAGACCTTATTTAGCCAATATTGTATTGATATTTACAGTAACATGAGGTTTAAGGCAAAAATATTTACCTAGCTAGTTTTTATTCACAAGCCCACCCTTCTCATTAAATATTGTTTGAAATGTTAATGCCTGTTTATGAAGTTGGAACAATATTTTTTAAAAAGTTGTATATAATTTGATGTGTTTAATACACCTTAATCGCATTACCTTCAGTGTCAGAAATATTTATGATTAGGTTAAAAAACACATTTCAAAACCTTCTGGTTAAACATCTCATCTAGATCAGAAAAATGACCTTTTATCGATCAGCAGTTAATTGACTTTTGTCTTTCTATCAAATCAACAACACTGATGACCTTTTGGAGAAAAAGAAAACTGTCAAGCATATCCTTGAAGTCCTTGAAAAATACATTTTTTAAAAGTAATCTGCTTTGGTAAGAAGGCAAAACCCTAGTAAAACTCTAAAGTTAACAGAAGCATTGATTTTACTACATATTTCCTCAATTATTGAAATCTTTTTATGTTCTTGTAAGCAAGCATGTTATATTATTATCCCTTCTTAAAACCTAGGAAATTAACAGTTTGGTATGCTTCAACACCTGAAATTAATTTGTGTATCATCAGACGATTATTACCTACTGACTTTCAGCAAAGTAATTGTTTATTTCTTACTGCTTATCCAATAATTATAGTGTTAGTAAGACTTTTAAAATTTGGCTTTTTTCAATTCTTCATCTTCCAAAGTAAAAGATATATTTTTAAAATAAAAGGACTCACTGGATCTATATTGTCAAAATCTTTATAGATAATTTTTTGTTCACAGATCATTGACCCAATAAACTGGAGTAATTACATTCATTGGAGTCTATTAGATGCCAGACATGTGTGGTAATGACTCAATTCAGCTCTCAAAGTGAAGGCACAAATGGTCAGTCGACTTGTAAAGATCAATTATATGGTGGGCTGAAGCAAACATGTCAAGTAAGTGCATATCAAAAATAATGTGCAGTCCTTCAAGTATGAAGATGAAGTATTGACTTCTATACTCTGCTAATTTTCCAGTTCTACCTCTACATTCTCATCTTACGTTTCTTCTGTCTAAAAGCACAATTTATTTTTAGCAAACCAGCTGAAATAAACATTTAGTACTTTGTTATGACTAAAGGAGGCTAGCAACTGAGGTTATTTTATTCATGACTGTGGCCTGAGCTAAGGATATATCCATGGTATCATTAGAAGGTATAAAGAATATGGAAAGGTATGGTGAGATAGGATTTGTGTTTCATTCTGAGTGGCATCAAAACAATTTTTAAAGATCTTCTGTTGAGAGATAAAGACAAATTTCTCTAAGCCCTGAAGATACCTGGATTAGTAAAACAAATGCACATTAAGTCACAAGAGTATTACTTCCTGTTCTGTTTTTATTCATCAAATTATGAGACCTTCTTTTCCCTTCAGACACCTTTTGGCTACTAACAGAAGTTGTTTAGGACATATTGCCAGCTATTCTTCTTAACATGCTCTGTCCTGTATTAATCAACTGGAATGCAAATTATCCCTCTTGGGACATTATCTTTAGTTATTTCACATTGTTGATATAATAGCTCTTGTCCTACTGCTACATAATGTTCCACAATAATACCCTTGGGATTTCTCTCTCTTTCTCTCTTTCTCTTTTTTCAATTTATGGCTTTCCCTCAGCTTTATTGAGGTATAATTGAAATATAAGACTATATTTATTTAAAGTTTATAACATGATGATTTAATACATGTATATATTGTGAAAAAATTTTTACCACTTAATTAACACATTCATCACCTCATATAGTTATCTTTATTATGTATGTGTGATAAGACTGCCTAAGATCTGTCCTCTTAGCAAATTTCAAGTATATAGTACAGTATTATTCACTGCAGCCACCAAGCTATACCTTGGATCCCCAGAATTTATTCATCTTATAACTGGAAGTTTGCAACCATTGACCGCATATATCTGTTTTCCCCATTCCCTAGCCATTGTATAATCTCACTCATAAATAGAATCTGAAATGAAAAAATAAAAGTTGGGGCAGCCTCCGTGGTGCAGCGGTTTGGCGCCGCCTGCAGCCCAGGGTGTGATCCTGGAGACCCTGGATGGAGTCCCATGTCGGGCCCTCTGCATGGAGCCTGCTTCTCCCTTAGCCTGTGTCTCTGCCTCTCTCTCTCTCTGTGTCTCTATGAATAAATAAATAAAATCTTTAAACAAATAAAAAATAAAATAAAAAATAAAAGTTGAACTCATGGAAACAGAGTAAATAATAAAGTGGTGGTAGTTGCCGTTGGACTTTCCACATTGAAATGTTTGATGATCTTTTAAGGACAGGGGTCATATGCACATATCTTGTGAACTACTGTATTCCCAATGACAGATACTATATTTGTACATTATTCTTTTAAGATTTTATTTATTTATTCATGAGAGACACAGAGAGACAGAGAGACACAGGCAGAGGGAGAAGCAGGTTCCATGCAGGGAGCCTGACATGGGACTCGATCCTAGGTCTCCAGGATCAGGCCCTGGGCTGAAGATGGCACTAAACCGCTGAGCCACCCAGGCTGCCCTGTACATTATTTTTTGAATCAATATTGTATACATTCTGTTCTTATTAATACTAGAAGAGAATATGTATCTTTTTACTCCATTTGTGTTATATTTAGGCATCTGAATTCAAACTATCCTATTAGATTCTATGTTAATTAAAAACACCTAAGATCTATACCACATTACTTATTTTTCTTTTTCCAGTGTTCCATTCCTAGGCCTTTGGCATAAATACCATTATTTGATCTGAAACATTCATTCTGAGTACAAGAGAAATATTAGTTTTAAATTATTCCTAATAATGATGAAATATACATTGTACAACCCATTGTACAATCCAATGTACAACCTTGTACGTTCCCAGAGAGAGCACACCATTTCCTTCATGGAGGTAAAAAGAGAGTTTGATGCAGCCCACATTTATAAAATGAAAATAAATCTCTAGTTAAAATTTCATAAAGATTCTTGGACTTTAGAAAATTAGTGATCATGGGAGCCAAGAGGCCTACTGCAT
This sequence comes from Vulpes lagopus, assembly GCF_018345385.1. NCBI lineage: Eukaryota > Metazoa > Chordata > Mammalia > Carnivora > Canidae > Vulpes > Vulpes lagopus. The sequence goes on from NC_054839.1 coordinate 41,880,269, forward strand.
TTTAGTTTGGGGCCTCTTAAGAAAAATATTAAAAGTATGTCTTTATGATGTAATTATTTAACATTGTCCTAGTCCATAAAATATTCATTTATTTTTAAATTTACTATTTACTAATCCAGTGACTTCCAAAACAATGAGTTATACTGCTTGATAGAACAGACCTAAATTTAAATGCTACTTACCACAATTTTACTATATGGAAATAGAGATAAGAGTGGATAATGGCTAATAAATTGAAAAATGTAAGTCTTAATATTGCCCTTACAAAACTATAAGGTTGATATATAGGATTTGATATGCATATAGGCATTGGGAAACTAAGAAGAGATTAAATATTTCTTTCTCATTTTTCTGATCCTGCTTTAATTCTAATGAGAAGTTACCTCATTTTTCCCTTAAAAAATTTTTTTTACCTTTATTTAACATTTTCAGGTTAATTACTTGGTGTTTTAGCAGTCTCAATGATGGCCAGTGAGGCTCTACTTTGTTGTAGCTGATTTTTATTATGGATAGGCCAATTTTTGAAATATTTAATGTACTTCAAATCATTACATCTTAACTGTTTTTGGTGTCCAAAATATCTCATCTTTTACCCCATTTGAGCCACTTTAAGCTAACGCCTAGATTCTATTGACAAAAATCCCATTAGTCTTATTCATGTCCCATCTTTCATATTTTCTGTTCCAAACCTAGAATTAGCCACTTTTTTTTTTCTAGTGGGAAGTGGTACTTATAGAAACTTAGAGCCCAGGGATTCTCATTCTTTTAATTGTTATAGTTTTTAAGATTTCTCAGTGCAGGGACGCCTGGGTGGCTCAGTGGTTGAGCATCTGCCTTCAGCTCAGGGTGTGATCCCAGAGTGCCGGGATCGAGTTCCACATCAGGCTCCCTGCACGGAGCCTGCTTCTCCCTCTTCCTATGTCTCTGTGTCTCTCTCTGTGTCTCTCATGAATAAATAAATAAAATCTTGGGATCCCTGGGTGGTGCAGCAGTTTGGCGCCTGCCTTTGGCCCAGGGCGCGATCCTGGAGACCCGGGATCGAATCCCACGTCGGGCTCCCAGTGCATGGAGCCTGCTTCTCCCTCTGCCTGTGTCTCTGCCTCTCTCTCTATCTCTCTGTGACTATCATAAATAAAAGAAAATAAAAATATTCTCTTAAAACTTAGAAAATAAGTATGTTAAACTGGATTTAGCAATAGACAAGGAATTCATCTCTTAAAAAAAAATAAATAAATAAATAAAATCTTAAAAATAAATAAATAAATAAATAAATGTAAAATAAAAGATTTCTCAGTGCTCAGAGTTAAAATTACATAATTTTTAAAAGCTAAAAAATAAGCCATATGTTCATAATACTATCACCATTCAAATCAGAGGCTATTAGGTTTTAATTAACTTTCTAGATCTCATGCCTTGATCTCTTTTCTTGTATACTGAAAATCTTGGTTCCTAATGACTTGGGCATAATTACTTACTTGCTTTTTTTGTGTTGTATACATACAATAATTTAAAATAATAATTTCCCATAATTTCTAACAATAAGATTAACACATCCAATTTAAAATTATTTTGGCGTTTTTCTCCTTTGGATATATCCAAATGGGAAGTAAAATTTTTACTATAGGCATAACCTGTCAACTCTGCCATCTTCTTCAAATTGTTAGAATTCTCCTTGTTTCTTAATATCCTTTTTATAGAGTATATGTGTTTCAATACATATTCTTTTAATTTAATGATTTTGGCTGAATACCTACAAATTAAAAAAAAAATAGATTCCCTGATCCAAAAAAAGGCAATATATATGTAGAAATCTTTGAACTATGTTGAAAACAAAATCACAGAAGTTTGGATCTATTATTTTTGAAAAGTGTAGGGAGTTTCAACAAGAGCATCTGAGATGTTGTTAGCTCTAAGGCAGCCCAGGGTCACACTCAGTGAGAGTTATCTAACGTTTTGTATTTGTTCTCAATGTGTTGTTCAATGCTTTTTTATTTAGTCCTTGTTTTTAATATTTCTTGAACCATATTTGAACTCAAAAACATTGAGAAGATGTGTTGAATAAATGCAAATGAGAACATAATAGTCTTAATAAAGAAGCACATGGCAAAACAATAACATGAATGTTGAATATGCCATTTACCATAGTGCGTACTATCATAAAGAGTGAACAAGAAGCTCTGTAGATAGTATTTGATAGTAAAATGCAGAGTACAAAAGGAACACATAATTATGTGCTAGAAAACCTTGTGAAATAACTAGTAAAATGGATGAAGAATCTGAGTGATAGTAACATCCCTTCCTTCATTTGTTGATCCAGCTGAAGGTAATGACCTTGCTTGCAAAGCTGATGATGGAGTTTGTGAAGAAGAGTCATGAGTCAGCAAAGAAGTTGATCTAAAAAAGCCTTATATGGTTGAATAAATTCATGAGTTGTGTCATGGTCTATAACAAAAATGGCAAAGGGAGCAACATAGTTGACATTGAAGTAATTGTATATAACTGTCTCATTTTGTAAAACTGTATTGATGAATGAGAACCAATCAATGAATATTTTCTAGGTATATGAAGTAAATTTGAAAAGCACTGTCCATTCTGTGTATTCCTTTTACAGCAGAAGAAGTGACTGGTCTCAAAGAATTAAAAGACAGACTGACTTTCATGTTCAGGGTAATTGTAAGATGCTGAGTTAAAAATCTTTTAAGTGTAATGTTATAAAAACTTCTAGGTACTCAAAGAAATGATCAAAAGAATCACCAATTATCTGGACTTGACATTACAAAGTTAGGGTGAAGAAACAGGACTTTCTTGTCTAAGTAAAATATATTTTTTCCCATCACAATATATTACAAAGCAAGCATATCACAAAGGAGGCCCTGGGCAACAATTACAGTCCTCTTATGCATATGGCCAATCTTGTTCAGAATAGGTAAAAAAAAATTCCTAAAATTTTCACTACTCTGAATATGCCATTAAAATCCATGGGCCATAGGTTTATATGGTTGCTTTAGGGCATGTCTGCTTATTGCTTATACTCTTTCTTCCAGTATGTGTATTCCAACCAATAAGGTTCATTGGGAGGCTTGGAAGAGTCTTGGCTTATAAACAAATCTCTAGAGTTAATTGTGAAAATTCAGTAAAGATTTTCTCCACGAATAATGAATGTTGTGTAGATGAAACAATCCCTATATACTGTTCCTTTTTCTAAGACTAAAAAGATTTTAAACACAGAAAAACGTTCTTGAAAATGAACCTGGGTTTGAAGAAATTGATGAAAATGATGTTGGCAAGCTTGAAAGTTAATCTCTAAGCAAATAAAAACTATTAAATTTGTTCAGTCAGAACACGATGAGAATAAAGCGAATAGGGGGCAATCAAAACATCAATAATTAAAAAGAATGTATGAATCTTCTTCTACAATTATGATGCATTGGATATGGCTGTGAGGCATGAGGTAGATGCCAATAATGACTTATGTTTCTAACTTGAGTATTCAGACTGGTGATGAGACAGAGTTGGAAGGATATAACATTGGTTATGAATATGATTTTTAGCCACATTGAATTACAAATTTCTTCATATTATCTACCTATTATAATTGACTATTCAGTGTTGAAGGTCCATAAGAGTTCAAATATAAATTAAGTAAAATCAACAAAGCATTTTACTGATTAACATTAAAAAATAAAATTATATTGGGGCACATGGGTGGTTCAGTAAGTTAGGCATTTGACTCTTGATTTTGGCTCCAGTAATGATCTCAGGGTCATGAGATCAAGCCCTGCATTGAGCTCCATACTCTCTCTTCCTCTCCTTCTGCCCTTCCCCACGACCCCTTCTTAAAAAAAAAAAAAAAAAAATTAAATAAAATTATAGGAAAATATGTGGTTATCTAAGGAATTTCTGTAGAATGAGAAAAAAAGAGGTCATAGGACAATATGCACAATATCAACTTTTGAGCTCAGAAAGAAAAGTAAACCCACAGGACACCAGCGTGGGGGAGGGGGTGCGGAGCTCAGGCCATTAAGCATCTGCCTTCCACTCAAGTGATTATCTCAGCGTCCTGGGATAAAGCCCCACATCTACTTCTCCCTCTCTCTCTGCTTTTCCTTCCTGCTTGTTCTCTTTTTCTTTCTCAAAGAAAAAAAAATCTAAAAAAAAAAAAGAAAAGAAATAAATAAAAGAAAAATAAGCCCACAAAGGAAATTAGGAGAGATGAGATAAAAGTTTAAGAAGAAAAGAAAACAATACTAGAGATGGAGTTACATGGAAGCTTTTACAAATTAAATGTTTGTGTCTCCCTCCCTGCCTCCTTAACCATAATTTTTATGTTGAAACTCTCAATGTGATGATGTTAGGAAGTAGGGCCTTTGGTAGGTGATTAGGTCATGAGGGTGGAGTCTTCATGAATAGGATAGTGTCTTCATAAAAGAGACCTCAAGTTCTTTCACCTCTCTTCTATGTAAGGGTAAAAGAAGAAGATGGACACTTGCAAACCAGGAAGTAGGCCCTTTCCAGACGCCCAATCTGCAGGCACTTTGATTTTGTATTTCCCAGCCTCCAGAATTTTAGGAAATAAATTTCTGTTGTTTATAAGCAACCCAGGCTATGATATTCTGTTATACCAGCTCAAATAGACTAAGACAGAAGGCAAAAAAGACTGTGGACCAACCAACCATTTCAAGGGATGCCATGAGACTAGGCCTGAAGGACTGAGGAACATGCAATTTATTGATATGTGACCTCAGCAAAGGCATTTTTAATACAGTGAAAGGAACATGATTTTCAAAGTGTTTATTACAATCTAGTTCCAGTATTTTTATGGTTTATCACCCATTATTTCCTTACAAAAACTACTATTCTAAAGAAACTGATACAAATCAAGATACCTAGATGAAGGCATAAATCAGTGTATTTTCGGACATGCTTTACCATTTATCATTCAAGAGTCATGCATGAGTGATAAATGACATACCCTTCTTTTTTCTTTGCCTATCAAAAACCTACCCATTCTTCAAAATGTAGCTCAGTGTTGCTTTTTGCATGATACATTCCTTACCTATAAAACCAAAAGTGTTCTCATCTTTTTCTGAAAAACCTACAAACATTAATTTTCATAAGTTCAAGATATAAAATACATTTGCTATATGGTATTTATCTCTTCCCTAATATTTTAAGAACAGAAAAAAATACACATATGAAAAATAAACTATTGCTCTATAGTTTTTGACTACTCGATAGTGTTTTTCAGGGTCTTAGAATTGCACTATTAAGCTATTTATTGATTGCTAATGACCATATCCTTTTGATAATATACTCTCATTCAACACACAAATTTAAGGAAGAAGCATTTTACATAATATTGTGACATATTCTTGATCTTACTTTTACTTTTTCATAACTTAAAAATGTTGGAGATTAGTTTCTTTTTAAGTTATTATTTATTTATTTGACAGAAAGAGAGAGAGAGAGAGCACAAACAGGGAGAGCAGGAGAGGGAAGCAGGATCTCCACTGAACAGGGAGCCCTATGTGGGGTTCCATCCTAAGACCATGGGATCATGACCTGAGCTGAAGTCAGATGCTTAATGGACTGAGCCACCCAGGCACCCTTAATGCCAGCTTTTTTTATTGATAAATATTATAGTAGATCATAAAAGCTATGCAACTTTGAGGCTAAGATCTTTTTTTTAAGATTTTATTTATTTATTCATTAGAGACAAAGAGAGAGGCAGAGACACAAGCAGAGAGAGAAGCAAGCCCCTCACAGGGAGCCCAATGCGGGACTCGATACCAGGACCCTGGGATCATGTCCTGAACTAAAGGCAGATGCTCAACCTCCTGAACCACCCAGGCGTCCCCAGGCTATGATCTTATCAAACAAGATGGCTGTATGAAATTATAAAAAAACATGTAAATAACAAAATCCCTTATATATTAGGTGATTCACATTATACAAACAAAACCAATCCATAGTTTGAACACTCCAAGTCTTTATGTTGGACCATCTATATATATCTCATGTAAGGACAGAGCCTGGAGGGAAAAGAAAAATAAGAAATAAGATGATAGACTTCCCCAGAAGTATATTCTATAAACAACAAGCCAAAGCTTTCAATTTCTTAAGAAAATTGAGTTTTCGTTCCACTTTTAAAAGCATTTTAAATAATAAACTAGTATTTCATAAATTGTCTTCAACTTCTTTATAATGAAGTGTTGTAATAGTGAATGTATTACATTTAAGGTATTTATCTGCCACATGATGCTGAATATATGATTTATGTGTGTTTATGCATATTTGTATGAGTCTGTGAGTATATACTAAACCAATAAGAACTAAAGTTGAATATGAAATTTTGTAAGTTTTCTTTCAAAATCTCACAAAGTACATATTAGTGATTATGTTTGATTTAGAGTTTGCATTAGGATATACACCATGTTTAATGTTTTTTTAGAGAGATAATACCCTCTTAGTGGCTACATAAAATAAATTTCAAATTCTGGATAGTTTTGTTTTCAACTTGAGATGCTCAAATCTTCTTTAAAATCTAGTCCCTCGGGACACCTGGGTGGCTCAGTGGTTTGGCGCCTGCTTTTGGCCCAGGGTGTGATCCTGGAGACCAGGGATTGAGTCCCATGTCGAGCTCCTGCATGGAGCCTGCTTCTCCCTCTGTCTATGTCTCTGCCTCTCTCTCTGTCTCTCTTGAATAAATAAATAAAATCTTAAAAAAAAAAAACAAACCAAAACAACAACAAATCTAGTCTATTTTGTCTTAATAATTGCATTATTTCTTTAGGTTGCTAGTTGAGTTTGGCTACTGGCCAAAAGCACTGGCGAAAAAGGCTTCAAGATAATGAGGACTGAGTATTTTTTTTACTCCCCCAGCTTTCTCTGTCCTGGATTTCCTAGGCTGGTTGCCTTCCTTAACCAAAGGACAAAGTTCCAGTGGGAAGCGGAGAGCTCACATATCCTCTCTTCAGGTTCAGAAAATCACTCTATGCTTTTGCCTTTTTAAAAAAATCTGGATGAAGATAAAAACCTCCCAATCTTGCTAGCTCCCCACATACTGTGCTATCTCTTGCTATTTCTCTATACCCTGCACACACCTTTGTATATACTCCTTTTGAATTTTTTTCAATTTTCTCTTTCAAGTGTGCTGTCTTTTTCCTGCTGAGACCCAAGGTGGTACATAGTTGCTACTTACACACACACATACACACACACCCTACGTAGAATGAAAGGATGCGCCAAAAACTGAATGAGTACATAATTGGTTTCCACTAGACCAAGGATGGAATTTCAGCATGACCTCAAGAACGTTAGATCCGGAGTTTAGGTATCATTAGAATGTCTTCAGGAGTCTTTCAGTTCAAGTATGCTTCAACCTTCTCCATTGTTTCAGGCTAACTCTGGGAGAAAATACTGTTATGGATCTATACTCTGTGAAGTTGCCATCAGCTGGATCTTGATATTTCCAGTTCTGAATTAAAATTGCTGTAGATTTTTCTTGTCCCTGAAAAGTTGAGAGAAGTTGGAACCCTGTACAATAATGAACATCCATCTAAAGTAGCTGGAGTCTGAAAATTAAAGTGGCCACTATATATTGAGGTATTAATCCTTAGAGCGGTATATGGCAAAAAAAAAAAAAAACCCACATAAATTTGGCAAGCAGAGATACGAATTTCTCCAGTAATTTAAAAAGATTAAAAATTATATAGATTAGAAATTTGGAAGTTTTGTCAAATTTTTGACATTTGTAAATTTTTTGTAAGGAAAAAATTCTAACTTTAATGCTTATTAGCAGCTTGTTGGCATTACTTCCTAAATAATTCCTCCACGTTTTCCTTTTTCTGTCTGCTAACGTAAAGTTTAGAGATGAAATGAGAAGCCTAGCACACAAGATAACTTGAATAAATATTTATTTGTGCAAAATAATTATATCCATATGATTTTTCATCATCAAGCACTGTATTTTTAGGAATAGGCATTAAACTCAGAAAATTTAACCAAACAATTTATCATAAAATAACATGGATGTTGAACATATTAAAAATCAGTATTTGGTATGCCTCATCTATAGTACCCTATCAAAAAAATCATCTTCTGAGTTCTCTAATAAACACAATTTACCACACAGTCAGCAATAAATGGAATAATCAATATGAAATTTAAGTTAAATATGAACTGAGATAACATCTGTGAAAGTTGAGTAACTATTTTAAAAGAAGAAAATTGAATTAAAAATATAATTAAATGTCATTCTGAATCCTCAAATGGCACATCTCTAAGCTATATGTAATTAGAATCTTCTGAAATCTTTTGTAGGAAAATATAGATAAATTAACAAGTTTTTCTATGATAAGGTAAATTGGGAATATATCTTCCTATGTGAATGGGGATGATAATGCTAAAATACATACATATTCTGATGTCATGTTTGCAGAAAAATATAAGTATTGGAGGGATTCCTGGGTGGCTCAGTGGTTGAGCATCTGCCTTTGGCTCAAGTCATGATCCCAGGGTCCTGGGATCAAGTCCCTCATCGGGCTCTCTGTGGGAAGCCTGCTTCTCTCACTCCCTATGTCTCTGCCTCTCTCTGTGTCTTAAATAAATAAATAAATAAATAAATAAATAAATAAATAAATAAAATCTTAGAAAAAATATCAATATTTTGGAGTCATAATTTGATGATAATTCTATACAAATATTTGGTAACATGAATACCAAATTGTAACTTTGAATATGGATTTGAACTAAGATGCATGCTTTAGAACAACAGGAAATAAAATTCCCTAAAATAAATTCCAACCCATTGCACAATCATTACATAGAAGCAGTGACAAAACAATATCATGGGTTTCTAGAATCTACGGTTAGAATGTTTGCAGATAGTTTACACATTGCTTATTCAGAATGTTTGAGCACTGACCTAGTCAATGGATAACCAATTCACAAAATGTAGACTATCAAAAGCTAGTATTATTAATTATGTTTGAAGCTGGGACATGCAGGTGAGTTGTCTGTTGAAATGAAATTGTATGTCATCCCATAGTATCTTCTAAAATGTGTATGCATGTATATTAAATCTAAGTTACCTATTAAACCTCAATGTTGGGAAGACAAGTATAAGAAAAGTGATAGTGAACTGTTGGAGAATTTTAAACTGCATTTTTATTTACTATGTGCCCTATATGGAAACTGTCACTATTTTAAATATTTGTAGAAGTATTTATTCTTTATTAGTATTATGGAAATTTTACTGAAATACTCAAATTAATGTTCCAACAGAGTATATTTTCAAGGCATATAAAGGGGAAAATATCTTCTTTTTTAAATTCTTCTCTTAAATCTAGGATGTAAGGGAGGAGATTTTAAGGCACAATTGGGAATATACTTAAAATTCTATACATCATATATTTCTTCCCACAGGATTTAACTTCACACTGGAATAGCTTTATGGATGGATGACCTGTGAAATTACAGAGACCTATTCTTTGTGTTAGTTTAATGCTCTTGTCTTCACCACCTTGAAATTCCTTTTTTTTTTTTTACAATAGACTATGTATATTCATTTAGCACTGAACCCTGCAAATTATGTAATCTATCCTGACTCCATCAGTTCAGAGATGTTTTTCCTTACTCACTCATATATCTTGGCTCCAAAAATAGTAACTGGTTATAAGCACGTATTTGGTAAATATTTGTTAAATTAAACTATGTACTTCAAGCTCAGATAAAAGTCTCCAACTACATGACAATGTGCTAATCTACACTCTTACCATTTCTAGGTCTATTTTAATAACATGACTTTCTTTTCCTCAAAATAAAGAAGGGGTAGATGAGTGTATTATCTTCAAAACAATTGATCCTTCCTTGTATATTAAAATCTAGAAATGAAAAATATCCTGTTTTGAGTTATAGAATTAAAAAATACAGTCTTCTTATTTAGAGAAGAGAATTCTTTTAATTTAGTTCAACAATGCAATAAAGCTTTAGAAACATTATCTCATTCTGTCTTCTTACATGATTTATGTTTTAATTGGTGGCTGTGTACTTGCGTTTTCCAGTATCACACATCAGATTTAATCTTTATTCTCTCTCTCTCTCTTTTTTTTAAAGACTTTATTTATTTATTCATGAGACACAGAGAGAGAGAGAGAGAGAGAGAGAGAGAGAGGCAGAGACACAGGCAGAGGGAGAAGCAGGCTCCACGCAGGGAGCCTGATGTGAGACTCGATCCTGGTTGTCCAGGATCACACCCTGGGCTGAAGGCAGCGCTAAACCGATGAGCCACTCGGGCTGCCTCTTTATTCTCTTTTTAACTCTCTTTGACAGTTTCCTCATACTCAAGAACTTGGCTAGCTATTTTTAATTCTGTCAATAATTTGTAACCTCCCCAATGAACTCTAGGCACATACATAAATATTCTACTAAAGTACTTGTTAGATGTTTCATAGACACCCAGATCTCAGAAATCCAAGCTTTATTTATTATCCCTTGTACTGTCTGACCCTATTAAACATACATATAGCCCCACAGAATTTTGTTTGCTGGATTATATAAACATCTATCAATCAATTGGTGGCAATTTGATATCACACAGTCTTGTTACTTTCCCAAAACAAAATTTTGAAATTGAAAATTGAAATTTTCAACTGAAAAAATTAAAGTAGAAAATATTTCAGATTCATAATTGTACCCAGAATGATTCTTAAGCTTAAATATTTACTGTTGCAGAATCTCCAAATACTATAATATTTGGTTTGAAGTATCAAGGATGATTAAATCTAGAGTCTTTTATCTTTGTTTTTGCTTATTATTTGTCTGATTAATAAATAATACTTATCTTTGGACAGACTATATAACTCTAAAGAATAAGGCATAAAATCTCATGTAAAGGATAACCTTGCATGTTTCTTTGACCAAGAGGAAAAAACAGAGAACAGATCTACCTTTCCACATGAAACAACTAACTTCATATGAATAATTGAGTATGAATTATCCATTCATACTCAAATACAACTGGTTTCAAATCCCCAACTAAAAGACAAAGACTATCATATGAATAAAAACGCAAGACTTTATTATGTGCTGTTTACAAAAACAAGGAAACAAACAAGAAAAATCCCAAAATATTTAAATATAAAGATACTGATAGGTTATAATTTAAACTATGGAAAAAGATAAATCATACTCTTATCAAAAGCAAGTTGGAGTATCTATATTCTTTTTTTTAGTATCTATATATTTTTATTAAAAGTAAATTGGAGGGTGCCTGGGGGGCTTCATCAGTTAAGCATCTGCCTTTGGGTCATGTCATGATCCCAGGGTCTTGGGATCAAGCCCCGTATCTGCTCTAAGCAGAGAGCCTGCTTCTCCCTCCCTCTCTCTTCCCCTCTCACGCTCAATCACTATCTCTTTCTTTCTCTCTATCAAATAAATAAATAAATAGCAGATCTTAGGAAAAAAAAGAAAATTGGAGAGGCTCAGACAATGAAAATCTGGAAATTGAAATAAAAGATACTATTTACAATAGTATAACAATGTGGAACACTTAGGAATATATTTAACAAATATGTAAGTATATATTTGACCAAAGGCATAACTTTTACATTGACTACTACAAAACAAATGTTGCTGATAGAAGTGAAAGACCTAAATAAATGAAGAGATATACTATGTTAATGGCTCAGAAGACTCAATATAATTAAAATGCTAATTCTTTCAAAATTGACCCATATATTCAAGTCAACCCAGTTAAAATACAAGCAGGCTTATTTATAATGTTAAAAAGCTAACATGTATATAGAAGAGCCATGTATCTGAAATAGTTAAAGCAATGCTAAAAAGATTAATAAAATTTTAGAACTTAAAGTATCTTCACCTCAACACTTCTTATATAGCTACAGTTATAAAGTTTTTATGATATTGCACTAAAAATAGACACATAAATTAGTCGAACACAATAGTCCCACATGTATATCAGCAATTGGTTTTTGATAAATATGCCAAGGTGATTCAATTTGAAAATGATAAATTGGTCAACAAATGGTACTGGAACATTGGATAGCCTTATGCATGCAATACCAAAAAAAAAAAAAAAAAAAACCTAACAACTTGGTTCTTACATTATATCATATTCAAAATTTAATTAGACTTTTTATGTTTTTTTTTTTAATTTTTTTTTTAATTTTTATTTATTTATGATAGTCACAGAGAGAGAGAGAGGCAGAGACACAGGCAGAGGGAGAAGCAGGCTCCATGCACCGAGAGCCCGATGTGGGATTCGATCTGGGTCTCCAGGATCGCGCCCTGGGCCAAAGGCAGGCGCCAAACCGCTGTGCCACCCAGGGATCCCGACTTTTTATGTTATATCCATATCTGTATTTATGTCTTACTTGCTTTGCTTTCAAGTGTATCATGGCAAATGTTTAGGGATTTTTGATAATAATGTGGTAGGATTTAGGGAAAAAAGAAAAGAAAACAAACAAAAAACCTTTTGAGTATGCCCTAGCATAAATAAAATTTAATTCAGAAAAAATAAACATAAATGTATCATCAATATAAATGTAAGAATAAAAAATATCTAAGCAAAAATTAGGAAAAAGTGATGATTTTAGCTTTGGTAAATAATTTTAAAATATGATTTAAAATGTGAACAATAACAGAAAAAAATCAATGAATTGAATTTCATCAAAAAATGAGAAGGTAAGAGACAGACTGTGTCCCTTTTGCAAAACACATTTGAAACAAAAAGATCGTATGTAGAATATGTAAGGAATTATTGTAACTTAATCATTAGAAAGCAAACAACCAATTTTATTAAATGAACAAAAGCCTTGAATCACAAAGGAAAATATATTGATTGCAAATAATCAGTTACATGCAAAGGTGTCACCATGATTAGTCAAAAAAGAATTGTAAATTAAAACCATGATGAGATTCCACTACACACATATTTGAATGACTAAACTTAAAATGATTGATCATACCAAGTATAGGCAAAACAGGCATATTAGCATTTCCATGCACTGCTGGTGGGAATTCAAACTGATAAGATTGCTTCAGAAACATCCTGGCATTCCATACCCTGGTATTTACCCAAGATAAATAAAAGCATATGCCCACACAAAAAGTTGTGCAAAAATGTTCATACAGGTTTGTATGTATAATGCAAATACTGGAAGTAGCCCAAAAAATCCATTAATAGATGAATGGATAAGCAAATTTTGGAGTGTTAATACTAGTGGATGCTACTCAGCAATTAAAGGAATGAAATATTGAACATATGCAACAATATGAATGTATCTCAGAAGAAGTATTCCGAGTGAAAGGAGAGACAATAGAGTCAGTTCTTTATTATTCCATTTATATACGCTTCTAGAAATAAAGATTTGTTTTTTAACAAAAGAAGGTATAACAGTGGCTGCCTAGGGATGGGGGAGTGCTTGAGAAGAAAGCAATTTAGAAAAATTATAAACAGGCATGAGGAAAGATTTGGAGTGTATGTCTATGTCCATTGTCTTGATTTGTTGTGTTTTCATGGGTGAATCTAATGTCAAAATTTATGAATTAGTTCACTTTTAACTATGTGTAGTTTAATCACATGTTAATTATTCAACAAAGGATTTGAAAATGTCAGTAGCTATTTGAGGCTAGATTATTAAGCTTGGGAGAAAGCTCTCAAAGAATACTTCTATCATACACTATTCATACAGACATGTGAGATCTCACTAACTTCATATATGAGAATGGGATGCTTTAAAATGGGAATTTGCTTTTATTTATTTTTAAATAGCATTTTAAATGGTTTATTTGGAACCTAACTCACCTGCATTTTTCCAAGAATTTTTCCCACCCTGAGATGTGACCCCTGAGAACCGTGACCCTTAATCATTAGCCGTACCTGAAGGTAAGAGGGTTAGGCACCTGATCCAAATGGTGCCAAAAAGAAGCTTTGTCTTCTAAAATTGTATTTGGGATTGCGAAACATTTGTGCTTCTCTCTGAATGCTAGATTTGCAAGGCTCCCATATACAGCTATGCACACAGAGAATTGGAGAAAGCTAGCTTGAAGAGAAACAGAAGGGAGGATATGCTCAGAGAGGACCTGCAATAGGATGTCATTCAGCATTGTAAAGAGGACCAAGTCACATCTGCCTTAGGATGTAATTGCTTTCTAGTTCCTACTCCAGTCTCAGAAGTTTGGACTATATCTCAGTGAACTACTATAACTTATTTCGATATTTTAATAACATATGTCACTTTTCCTCCTTCCCCCTCTTTTTCATTCTTCCTCCTTCTTTCCCTCTATCCTTCTTCTGTTCTACCTTCTGCTCATTTTCTCTCTACTTTTCTTCCTCTAAGTAATATGTAATAGAATTTCTATTATTTGGAGACAAAAGATTCCAAAAAGAGACTTAAAAATTTCATGGGGTTCATACCTTTAATTTTGAAAGTCAATTCCTTTTATTTATATGACAAGTAGTAATTACATCTATATGTGTATATGTACATGTATATACATATTTCATGAAATGCATAATTTCAAGTTTTAGCCATTCTCTGTCTCAATGTCAAATATTGAAATAGGAAATTGCACCATGGATTCAGAACACTGAGACAATCACTAAATAAAACCTCGTAAAAATGACCTGGGAAAGAGAGTTTTTAAAAACACCCATCACACTGAAATATATGCATTTTGTTCTTTCTCACTAGGTTGTGATGGAAGGAAGGGAGCAATTTGTTTTAAGAAAACTGAAGAGGTGATTTATGTCCATTCTAGACCAGTGTGGTGAATTCGGTCCTCAATATTCATAAACCAGGCTGTGGTCAGTAGCACAACCTGCTTGACAAACTTTGAGGAAGCTGAAGAGGCCAATGTTCGACACTTTTTGTTGCAGAGAACTGATTTAGTCTTTGCTGTTCTTAGCAGGTGTTGACACTATCATTTTTATTAGGAATTTGATGAAAACATATTGGATGACCTTTCATACATGCTGATGTATGGCCTTTTTCCAAGCCTTTTTCCCTTTCTCCCCAAACAGGATTTGAGGAACTATAAGCTACCGCCCAATTTCAGCTTTCTCTTTTATGGATCTGTCCCTGAGGCTACATGACAGTTTTGCTGAAATTGAGCCAATGCATCTCAGATGATCACACACAGGGTGGTCTGTCTGCTGCTTTCACTTTCCAAACATCCGTGACTATGTGAAATTGTTTTGTGTTGTGCTAAGAGTACCTTCTGCCCAAATGCCTGTGGCTTCCCTATCTCACCTTATCCTTCAACAGCTGTTTGGGATTCTCTCCTACTGTCATTGCCACTTTTACCGTGAGAAAAATCCCCACAATTGAAGATTCTTTCTTCTAATCCTGCTTGCTGAGTGATTCAGCTGAAGGGCATGAGCCTCATCATTTTTTTCATCTTTCTATTCCTTGTATCTTGCAAAAACGTGACGTTTGGTACAAAAAGAAGTACAAAATAATGCTTGATATATTTTAATGAATTCTTGATTTGGGGTATAGAGCAGGAGGAATAATTTTTTTTTCCCAACTTCTTTTCTATCTCTCAGAATTTCCTGGTGAAGAACAAGGATGATTTAGGATTCATTGAGATTTAAAAGGCCAATTCTATCTATGTATGTTTCATGATTACCTGGTTCATGTCTGAGCAAGTTGGTAGACTATAAACATGAATGAACTAGAATGTACTAAAAAAACAAAACAAAACAAAACAAAAAAACCCGCATACTAATTCTTTGAGACAACGTGATCAACTTAACAAAGATTTGGAAGTTAGAAGACCCAAATTTCAAATCAGACTCTGACAACAATCAGTTTTGTCTTGGGGATCTCTGGGTGGCTCAACAGTTTGGCCCCTGCCTTGGGCCCAGAGCGTGATCCTGGAGTCCCCGAATCGAGTCCCACATCAGGCTCCCTGCATGGAGCTTGCTTCTTCCTCTGCCTGTGTCTCTGCCTCTCTCTCTCTCTGTGTCTCTCATGAATAAATAAATAAAATATTTTTAAGAAATCATTTTTGTCTTGATGTACCCTTTTAACATAATTTTGGTATACCCTGTACAATTTAGAATCTTGCCACAAAAACTCCAAATAAAATTTTCTGGGTCCACTCGTCCTCTTGAATAGTTTCACTTATTCTAACACACACACACACACACACACACACACACACACATATATTTTCATAAAGAATGCTTATATAGTCTCCATTTAGCACCTTTGAAAAAACATGCTTCCTGGCATTAGAATGATAGAAAAATTTGCGAAGAACAGATATTAATATGTCCATCCTGAAATAGTCTAATATGTATGTTAATATGCACTAGATTATTAGAATTAATAAAAGCAGCATTATAATGTAAGGAAAGAACATTAAATATGCAGCAAGAATATGAAAGAAACTGACTTCAGAATTTTGGACGTGCTGCCTAAAGAGAATGCTATGAAGTTTCCCTGGGGTAGTGAGGTGTTTGTTAGTTTTGAAGAATGAGTTAGAACTGGCCAGGAAGGTGGACAGCATGCTAAGGACATGTATCATCATATACAAAGATTATCTGTGGCTAGATGAAGCAACTTAAAGGTAGTCTGGAGCTCTGGAGCTCCGAAAAAGGAGAGTATGAAGTGCGATGAGGTTGAAAATACAAGGGGAAGCCAAACCTTGCTAGAGTTGAGATCTTCTCACAAGCAATGGAAAGGATTGAAGAATTTTTAGCAAGAAAAGGACTTGATCAGGTTATGTTAATATTAGAGAATACACTGGAAAAGAATAAGAAAAAATGTAAAGAGATTACTTGGGAGACGATATAAGCTAGCCACGTGAGAAGTGCCTATAGCTTTATACAAGAGCAAGGATGTATACCTTCGTACAGTGGGGGG
The DNA here is from genome assembly GCF_018345385.1 of Vulpes lagopus. Taxonomy (NCBI): domain Eukaryota; kingdom Metazoa; phylum Chordata; class Mammalia; order Carnivora; family Canidae; genus Vulpes; species Vulpes lagopus. The sequence continues at coordinate 41,897,164 of NC_054839.1, forward strand.
AGATTTCCTTACTCTTTCCTCAGTTACCTATTAAATATTATCTAATGAATGGGTTCTAACTAATGGCTTTGAGCAGAAGGGATATGAGCCACTTCTGTTAGTAGCTGATCGAAAAAAAATCCAACATGTACCCTCTATGCCCTCACCCTTTTACCAGCATGATACAGATGCAGTAAGGTCATAGGGAAACACAAAGCCATATGACAGAAGGAGACTGCATGAAAGGGAGTCAAGCACAAGCAAGTGTATCACATCTTGGAATATTTTCTGAATGAAATACCTTTTTTAAGTTGATTTGAGCAATTACACATTAGGCAGGTATTTGTTACAGTCATCTAGGAACTCACAGTAATATAGATATTTAGTGAATATTATAGAATAGGCAGGACTCAGAAATTGCTCAGTTGGACTTGGCAGGATTCAGTTATGTGTGCTGAGAGATTATGGTGAGGGCTCTGGAGTCAGATAACTTAGGCTCATAGCTCATCTCAGCAACTCTCTAATTATGTGACTTTGAGCAAGTTACAAAATCTCTCTATAAATCACTTTAAATCTTTAAGTTCTGATTACAATTAATAACCCTGGTTATGGAGTGGTGAAAAAGAATACATGAAAGTATATAAATAAATTATTAGGAACATCATCAAGTATATAGAAAGTATACTACACAAGAAGCTAGTATCATTTATATCAATATAGTAATGTTTTATTAATACAACATTGATATATTGGACAGTATTATCAGCATTATTAGAGAGGAATCTGATTAAGAGAAAGGTCACAGGGATATTCTTGGGAGTCTTAAGTTGGATCTGCTTTTAGGTAATCAAGCAGAGATGTCAATAGGCAGATGGAACATATGGGTTTGGCACTCAAAGGAAAGGTATAGAACAGAGTATAAGCTTGGAAGTATTTTGTAAGCATTTGATCAGGTGTATGGATTTGTATAGGTATAAAGAAGAGAAAAATTAGAGAATAAAGTCTTACGCTGATCTTGAGGAATTAGAGCATTTCATGGAAGGACTAAGAAGGATTACTTTGCAAGGGACCTGAGGCAACAGGCCACAAAGCTAGACAGAGCTATTGTCACAGAGGCCAAGGAAAGAGTTGTATTAAAGAGAAAGGAAATTCTCAAAGATATTAAATTTTGCTCAGGGGTCAAATAAGGTTAATTACTTGATATTGGTTTACAGACTTGATTTGAACCTCAGTTTTTAGGTTTAAATAATTACTTTCTGATTTTTCCCATTAAAAAACTGACAAATTATTTACTTGTATTTTATTTTTTTCCAGATACATAGTCTTATGATTGTTAGTTTTTAATTTATCCTTTCTTATCTACACCTAGTATTTTACATTTGGTCATGAAATATGATATTGTTTCATTTGGACTTTACTTGAGGCTCCTTTGGGGTGCCATTATGATCTGATATTTGCTTAATTTTGTCAAGTTTTAGGGGATCCCTAGATGGTTCAGTGGTTTAGTACCTGCTTTCCTCCCAGGGCGTGATCCTGGGGTCCCGGGATCAAGTCCTGCATTAGGCTCCCTGCATGGAGCTGGCTTCTCCCTCTGCCTGTGTCTCTGTCTGTCTGTCTCTCTCTCCCTCTCTGTCTCTCATGAATAAGTAAATAAAGTCTTAAAAAAAAGAAAATTAAAAAAAAGCGTCAAGTTTCAAGTGTGCACAATAAGAATAAATATATTTATATTGGTGGTGGAAATATGCAGCTATTAATCCTAGCTAATTATTATTTATTCAGATCTTCAATAATTTTGCTTATATTTTGTTTGCCAAATCTATCAATTTTTGAGAAACAGATGCTAAAACTTCCAACTACATTTGACGAATTATATTGCTCTTTTTAATATATACTCATGGTCATTGTATTTTATTGAGCAGATCTTTCTTTTACCAGTATTTAAAATCCCACTTTTCCCTGATTATTTTTGTTTTTTTTCTCTCATAGTAATTTGTTATCCCAGGTAAAATCCAGCTTGGGTGAGAGGTTGAGGCAGTGACTCAGTTCCAACAGCTTCTCTCACAAGCTCAGATCCACCATCATCAGATGGCCATTTATTTCCTTCCCACTAGGGGATTCTGCTTAGCAGGGAGCTCTCTGGACTTCTGAATTGATATGTTCTTTGGTTGTACTGTTCCATGGTGATGGGCTCACGAAGGAGTGTCAAGGGCAGGCTCAGTGACTTCCTTTTCGTTATAAGATCCTCATTAAATCATATTAGTGTTCCCCCATTGAATCCATCCCTCTGACAGCTGGAATTCTATTGCTTGGCGTCTCAGTGGTGAAAGAGTGGAGCAGGAGGAACTTGGGGTATTGTGAGGGTCCAAAATTTGCACAACAAACAGGCTCCCCTCATAGGTTCTCTCAGAGACAATGGTCCCTCCAACTGCTCTGGCCTGCCATTTTCTGACACTTCGATTTCCCTAGTTTGTTGTTTTTTTTTTCCAAAAATTTTATATGAGTATCTCAACTTTGTCAGTCCTCCACCTACAGCATCTCTAGGGTTACACTGGAAAGAAGGAGTCAGCAACCCACATTAATTTGCCATCTGATTAAAAACCAAAAGTCAATTTTGATATACTGTAGAAATCTAATTCTTCAAACTGACAAATTGATATTTAAATCAGGCTATTGTAATAATCCTCAAGCAGACTGCATTGCAGGTGTCTAAAAATCTTATAAATAACCTCTTCTAACAAGCAGTATGCTGTATATCATCCAAAATGAGAAAGTAAGGATACATGCTTTAAAAAGTGCACATTTAAACTTTTATTCAGGTGAAATATACATAAATATGAGGCTTGGATTCAGATGTTGTCATAGGTTGCTCTTAGGCTTCAGAATACAGGACTTCACAGTTATTATTTCTGATTCATTCAACCTTATTACTCAAAAAAACAAGCAAACAAAAAAGTAAAACAAGAACAAAAGATAGCGAAGAACCTAGACATTTATGGAACTACAAAGATTATTTTCTGACCAGCCCAGTTTTAAAGAGATGTATATAAGACAGCAGTTTGTGATGTCTAACCAAAGACAAATAAAGAGCATGGACTTTAAGAGCAGAATCAGAAAAATCTGAACCTAAAATGAGAGAGGAGTACAGTAAATGCTAACATCCTTTAAAAAGTCCTTTTTGTGAAGCATGTTATGGAGAAGGAGGAGGAGGAGATGAGGAGGGGAAGGAGGAGAAGGGAAAGGAGGAGGGGAAGAACTAGAAAGAGGGGGACTATTGTTGCGACAAATAATATCTCAAGTAAAGATGATATACAAAGAACAAAACAGTCAACTTCAAATGTGCTTTTATATTTTCTATTAAGAACACTGTTTTCAAACTGGAAGGATCATAATAAACATGAGCAAAGGGAATGAGATTCCCAAGTCTGTGATGAGATAGTTATATTAATTGAGAGCATTTCTCTGGCCCTATATGAATCTCAATTCAGAGCACATGCGCCCGCGCGTGCACGCACGCACACACACACACACACACACACAGACAATACTCAACTAAACTCTGTTTTATCTGATTGGGTAAATTATGTAGTCCTTGCAGACCAGTAAGATATTTCACAACAGGGAAGACTGATCAGATGGAGAAATCATGATTCCTCATCATTTGGGAGACCAGCAACATTAGCAGTAAGTTGGTTGGTGGGAAGAAGCAATAGGCCTGCCAAACACATTATCAGTAGAATTTCATTTTTAGGTCAATTTTTAAGTCCAACAACATTTCTTGGATGTCAGTCACAATTTCTATGTTTTTAGGGTTTCAAGTAGAAGTATCACTATCAATAAAGTCAATGACATTTAGCCTTTAGGAATAAAATTTTGTCCCTGACCTCAAATATCTCACAATCTGTGAAGGCAAACAAACAAAAATAAAATCAATGTTTACAATACAGGGAGATCCATAATATATGAATGAAATCTACATAAAATATTTCAAGGTCATCTTTTTTTTTTTTTTAATTTTTTTTTAATTTTTTATTTATTTATGATAGTCACAGAGAAAGAGAGAGAGGCAGAGACACAGGCGGAGGGAGAAGCAGGCTCCATGCACCGGGAGCCCGATGTGGGATCCGATCCCGGGTCTCCAGGATCGCGCCCCGGGCCAAAGGCAGGCGCCAAACCGCTGCGCCACCCAGGGATCCCTCAAGGTCATCTTTTAAATCTTCTGTATGTAGTGAGAAGACGCTAAATTATTTTAAGTACAGAAGTATTAGAAAGATAACTGGAGCTACCGTGAAAAGTTTAATTGAATTTTACTTTTAGTTTATCCTATAAGATAATGTTTTTTAAGCAGGTTTCCACAAAGGCTTTAGAGGACTTCAGCAAAACTTGGATTCACTTGTTCTTTTAAAATACGTAGTTAATTCTTGATTATTCTTGACTAGATTATAAATTAACTAGGATTAAGAACTAAGCTCATCCCATAGACAACTGAACTCTATCTTCTCATTACGTAAGTTTTTCCCTTGTATGGTATTAACTCCCAAATCAATATCTGTAAGTCCAGAGCTCTCCTAAAATCTGAATCCATACATACAATGTTAGCTGAATATTTCTACTTGGAACACTCATCGATCTCCAAAACCCAAGATTTTCCAAACTGAAGTTATTATCTTCTATAAAAACTAGTACCCTCCCATAAATTTCTTATTCTTAAAAAATGAATAGTACTGCTATCTACTCTGGCTAGAAACAAGAATTAGTTTGAGATCTGTCTCTTTTGTTCCCTACACATGACCAAGCACGACCTCTTACGAATTTTTATTAACTATAACTATTGTTTTAGGCACAGGGGATATTTTTAAATTCAATTTTTGTGTATCATAATATACTTTTAATGGACATCATTTTTGCATAATACAACCATTTTCTATAAATATTTCACTTTTAGAAAGGAAATGATTTTACTCCTTTCTGTTCAATCGAATGTCATTATAATACATGTGGCCTGTGTGCAAGTAAAAGTTTGAGAGCATCTGCTCTATCTGTGCGCACCACAGGAGGTAGAACTCAAATGAAAAAGTGAATTCATAGCATGCTGTGTCATCATATTATTAAGATAATTTTAGTGACTCGTACTCATTAATTTTTTAAAAATATTATTAAATAAAACTGTGCGTAAAAAAGTTATACTTAAATGATCATTATTATCACTTTATATAATGGGCGTTCTTCTTAGGTATCATTCACAAAGAAGTTTCTTTGCTTTAAAATGTAAAAAAAATCATTCTGAATTGCTTAAGTAACTTTTCAACAAACACATCAAAGTAATTATGACATTCTAGATGCTACTGAGGAAGTCCTGTTCTGTGCTACAATACTAAACTTGAAGGACATTGTGCTAAGTGAAATAAGCCAGTCACAAAACGACAAATACTACATGACTCCACTTATATGAGGTATCTAAAGTAGTCAAATTCTTAGAAACAGAAAGTAGAATGGTGGTTTCCAGAGGTGAGGGAGAGGGAGAAAGGGGAGTTGTTCTGTGGGTTTAGAACTTGCTTTGCAAGATGAAAAAGTTATAGAGATGTGTTGCACTACAAACTGCATATAGTTGTGCTACCACACTATACACTTAAAACTGGTTAGGATGATAAGTTTTGTATGATTTTTTTTACTACAACAAAATAAGAAAAATTAGAAAATAAAACATTAAAAATGAGGGGCTCCAGGGAGTGGCAGTTTGCCCCTCAGTGTATGTCCAGGTCAGAGGCCCCAGCCTGGGATCTGGTGGAGCACAAGGCAAGATGTGGAGGTGCCGCTTGGAAAGCCAGTCTGCTCAAACCAGAGAACCACATGATGCTATCAAATGTGGAGACGCATTGTGGAGGGCAATGCCACATCTTCACTGCTTATGTGCAGAAAACCACTAGACTGCGAGACAAAGCAAACTGAGCATGAAATAAGCATGTTTGCCTCTACAGAGACCTCAAATTTAAAGCAGGGCCTGAAAAGTTTGATGAGTTTGCCACACCTTAGGATTATCAATGAACAGAGATGGAAAGATCTGCAGCTGAAGTGGTTGAACCTTTGAAGGTTTATGGTGCCTTTGTAAAAATGAAAGCAGAAGACCTCAAAGTGACATTAATAGAAAGGAATAGAGAAGCTAAACAGTTAACTCAGGAAGAACACGTCAGCGAAACCCTGATGTTCAACATATCATTTCACAGGCAGAAACCAAATTGCAGAGAGTTTCTATGGATCCTACCTGAACAACTTGCCTTCTGGAGGAAATTTTTGACAATTTTGGAAAGCAGAAAATAAAAGATATGAAGATTGTATTTTCAGAATGTATCATTACCAAAATGTTATTTCTTGGCAAAGCATTAAAAGTCTACACTGCTGCCTACCAGAGAACATACAAAAGATTGATGAGGAGGATTTAGAGGTTTTCCAAAATTCTCTATATCCACCAGATTTTTTTTTCAGTTTAGATATTGTTAAAGGAAATTCAAAGTGGCCCCTTCAAAGATCACTGTCAGGGCGCCTGGGTGGCTCAGTCAGTAAGGGTCTGCCTTCAGTCCAAGTCATGATTCTAGGGTCCTGTGATAGAGTCCCACATGGGCTCCTTGCTCAGCCAGTGTCTGCTTCTCCCTCTCCCTCTACCCCTCCCCCCACTTGTCCTCTCTCTCTCACTCACTCTCTCTCTCAAATGAATAAATAAAATCTTTTTTTTAAGATTACCATCAGCTAACTGTGTATCTGGAACAGAACAGTTATCCACCTGTCAACTAAGAAAGGATTAACAAGCAGAAGATGAGGAGGAGGACAACGATTTAGACATTACAGAAGAGGAAAATCAATTTTCTTCCATAAACATCACATTTCAATTTTCATCTTAAATGATTTGGCATCCAGAATTACTAAACTGTAAAACTTTATACTGGCTTCATACATGTTAAATCTCAAAATGAAACCTTACTAGAAATGGAAATTAAAGGAAATTTATGCTGACCAGAAATGATGTTTATAAGAAATATAAACCAATAATTTCAACACCCAATCTAGCAATATGTGATTTTTGTGTAGTTTCCATTTTTTAAAAAAAGATTATGAGCTTCAAAAGTATCTCATATCAACACACCATACTTGGCTGAAGTTGCAATAAAAGAAGATGTCAGAAAACAAGAGATCTAAAAATTCCACTTGCTTCTTTTGCACTCATCACCAAAAAAGGAACTCTAGTAATTCTGATTAAATACAAATCCTATTCCATAAGGCCTTAATCAAAAAGACAGGTTTTTTTTTTCCTTTACATTTTTTTCACTTTTACTACAACTTGAAGTTTCATTATTTGATACGTAATATACTTTTCAACAAGACTGTAATTACTTTTGATTAAAGGTAACAGGAAACTAGGATATTAGTGTCTTAAAAGCACTATGAATAAATTTTACCCTCAAAAAGAAAGGCACATTCAGCCTGATTTGAGTTTTAAATTGAAAATGCTATCATACTAAAGCATTATTCACAATACTACAACTTTTGGAAAGCTATAATTTGGTGGAATTTGCCTAAGAAAACGTCATGGAAAACCATAAATCATTAAAAGTCTATAAAAATTTCACCAAACCACCATCTAACTAATGAAGCAGTATGTAGTTTTATCCCTGAAAATAGTCAATTTAATCAGAGATTTTCAGTATGTCCAATGCTTTTGTTTCTTCGGATAGGGATTGTACTCTTATTATTTCATGGATACCAGTTAACATATAAAAATTATGAAATTTACAAAATCATTTGGGTTAATCACAAAAAGCAATTTTCAGTGATGGAAAAATAAAGGCTTTCTAGAAAAAAGTAATAAAAGTGGCTTTTGAAGTTTTGATATAACTTTATGTGCTTGTTAAAGTTATTGAAGATAGATAACAAGGTCAAAAAATATATGTTTAAGGCTTGACTTAAATGTGTCCTCATCTTCAAAAAGTACAGAAAAATATCTATGCCATAATAAGCTGTGGGTTAGTTTAGAATTCATAGATAACAAGGTCAAAAAAATATATGTTTAAGATTTGACTTAAATGTGTCCTCATCTTCAAAAAGTACAGAAAAATATCTATGCCATAATAAGTTGTGGGTTAGTTTAGAATTCATAGTTATTCGCTCTTATTCATTCTTAAAGTGAGCAAGCTGATGCCAAAATAATGGACTCTTTCAGTTTGTGGAAAGCCACTTAGTTGCTTTGAAATTGTATGTTTAATATAAAGTTATCTTTAATACCAATATTGATTTGAGAATATTTGCTTGATTTATTGTTTCAAATAGTATTACGTGGTTTTTGTTCTTTGGCCATTATGTCACTGAGTTAGAAATTTATATCAGAAGATAGCCTAATTGTGGCTCCCCAAGTCTAAAAACCCTTTTATAAAAGATTTCCATCTGCATATTATTGAATAAAATATGTATGAGTCCAGAGACAATATCACTCATAATGCAATTTTTTCTAAAATTATGTTTTCGGTAATGTGTATTAAATTTCTTAATGTTTCTGCATTCTCAACATGATTTTTCTATTGATTCAAATTAGTCTCAAATGATGCAGATGCTGGATTAAAATCAACTCCAGTGCTATCACAATGGCCAAGTTCAAAGATTTCCTCTGCCCATAGATCTCCCCCTTCCTAGATGTTTAAGTTCAAAGATTCACTGGATGTACCTACTGTTTAACAGGAAGGGGAAATACAAAAATAAAAAAATAGTGGTCCATAATATTATCCATATTTTCTAAAAAGAACAATGAGTTTTCTAGTTTTACTAAAACTATGTGAGTATTGTGTCATGGTGATGAAGTGACAATTTAATTTCAACAAGACATATAGTACAGGATCTAACTCACATGAGAAAAAAATGATAGGGGAAAAAGAGAGAGAAGGAGAGAGAAATCCAGAATTACATTGACAAAGAGATGAAAAAAGAATGAATATTCTTGAAGCTGAAGTTCCTGAAAAATATGTTTCGTTACTGGCATATCTGTGATAATTATGCTAGTGTCCCATTAGGGATAATTTTAAGCAGAGTTACTAAGTTCTTTTTATTCATTGAATTTACTCATATATAAAACAGTATTGCTATAAATTTTATGATTTCTATTAATTTAACCACAGAATAAATTAAAACCATGGAGTATATGTATTACAGAACTTAAAAATACATTACATTACCAGAAATATGGGGGTTGATTCGACATTCTACAAGGTTTTGTTGTTGTTGTTAAGATTTTATTTATTTATTCATGAGAGACACAGAGAGAGAGGCAGAGACACAGGCAGAGGGAGAAGCAGGCTCCCTGCGGGGGGGGGGGGGGGGGGGGTGGAGCCCATGCAGGACTCTGGGATCAGGACCTGAGAGGAAGGCAGACTCTCAACCACTGAGCCACCTAGGTGCCCCCTACAAAGTTTAATGTCTAAATGAAGTCTGTTTCCTTAGTCATTTTCTTTCCATATCTTTCCTAACAGTATCCACTCCCCCCCCCCTTTTTTTTTACTAATGTTCATCTTAATATACTGGTAATTATGCAGGAAAAGAGCAAAACAAAATTAAATAAAACGGATCTCATGAAATCAGAAAAGAAAATAACCAGAACAGAATTGTTTAATTCCATCATTCCAGACAATAAATGTCTATTTACCAAAAGTCCACTCAAGTGATTCTTCCTGAACAGAGACATTGCTATTTCAAGACACTTGAAATTGATATCCACCAATAAACATATAAATGTTAATGGTTAATAATTTTTGTATGACCATGCTCATCTTTGGGGTAGGGAAAAAGGAAAAGTTCAATCTGACTTTAAAAAACAGTAATTTCGGGATCCCTGGGTGGCAGCAGCGGTTTGGCGCCTGCCTTTGGCCCAGGGCGCGATCCTGGAGACCTGGGATCGAATCCCACGTTGGGCTCCCGGTGCATGGAGCCTGCTTCTCCCTCCGCCTGTGTCTCTGCCTCTCTCTCTCTCTCTGTTACTATCATAAATAAATAAAAAAAAATAAAAAATAAAAAACAGTAATTTCTCAAATGTTTCTAGCACACCAGTGTATCATTATTCTACATGGACTGAAATGAAGGGATACGTTGTGATTGTAGGAGCAGAGTAACCTGTAAAACTGCTTAATTCCAACTCAGTATCTTTTATACTTGATATTCTACACAACCCTTACATAAGCAAAAAGATTAATATAACAAATGCATTTAATTGATCAATAGTTTTGAGCAAATCTTTGGTACAATTCATTGGTCTAGATACTGTGAATATAAATTACCCGAAAACAGCAGTGCTATTGCTTTTATAAATTCCAAAAGGAGGACAAACAACAGATTGTCCAGCAAATATTAAACCACATCCGGGATAAATGCCTGCTAGAAATACGCAACTTGGAAAAATCCAGCAATGAGATCAATTCTAATGCATGTTAGGGCTTGGATAAAGTTTTCCTGAGAAAGTTACTTTGCATCTAAAATGTGAAGAATGGAGCCAACTAAATATTTAATGAATTACACGTGAGTGAAATTCATTCAACTAAGATTGAGGAGTCAAATCCTAGTTCTACTGGCACTTTCCTGGTTAACAATAGTGCTATGTGATTAACTTCATGGCTCTCCATTCATTAAGTATAAAAAAGCAAATACTGCCCAGTAATACTATAAACATTTCTCAAAAAAGGTATCACAAAGGAATTTAAAATTTTTAAAATTGTCCAGAATTAATTGATCTATCATGTGTCACTACTTATGCCCAGTTATACATATCTATGACCTCCACATTTAATTGCTGTAGATGGCATAAAGAAGGATTTGACAGGCTGGATGACCATGACCTTACAACAGCTTTCAGTCCAGTGAGTTTTTAAATCTGTTACCTTATCTAACCATCTTTGAACCAGACTGCAGTAGACTCAATCAGATTAATTCAACCCTTCTGGCAATCAATAATGATTTTGAAGCTCAGGACTATTGCTTGCTCATTATCAACTAAAACCAGACAGTCCTTGAAAATTAAATTCAATGGAATTTGATCAGATTTAGGGAAAGTAAAAGGTTATGATTACCCATTTCCTGTGCTTTAACTCAGCAGCTATATCTGATGACTTACAGAATGCTTAAATCTCTGTTTTGATAATTATTTTTTCTTTATTTTAATTTTCTGTAAAATTTGAGGAAAATGATGTGGAGTAGAAAAAATTGTTTATAAAATTTAAAGCTCTAAATGATATTGAACATTTCTTCCTTATAAATTCAAATGAAATTAACTTCCATGGGAGGCCCCATCTGGCAGTAAAACTAGGGACACATTATATGCTTTATCCTGTATTTCCTTCCAGCTAGTATAAAACTACATTACCCTTAATATATTTTTCCATTATAAATGATAAGTATTATATTTTGGGGGTAATGCAAATAATTCAGAACGCTAATGATTTAATGAGATAAATATTTAGTAATGAAACACAAATAGTAAAGGAAATAATCTGAGATCTTTGAATCATACATGGAGTCAATTCACAAGGTATGGAGGGAAATTTCTAACAGAAGTTGGAAAGGAAAAGACTGGAGCAAACAGAATCAATCAAGAGTAATTGCTTAATAACCAAATGTGTTAGCAGCAGGATGCAAGCAGGGAGCCTAGAAAAGAAACAAATTTAAAACTTTCCAGACACAGACCAAAGAGCAGCTAGCTCAAAATTGTCAGATGTCTATGAAGGAAATAGTTGGGACCAAAATAGGAGTGGAATATGTGGAAAGCTTCCAGAAAGGAAATGGTCTCGAGGGAAGTTTCTCTGGCTTCATGGTATAGACAAGCTGTCGGAGAACAAATTGTTGAAACGACTCTGCATATCAGTCACTTTCTTGTTGGTTTCCTGAGATCTCTTCCATAGACATAAAATATATCTTATAAAATAGCTGAAATGTCATGCTGAGTGTGTGATGCTTTGGATGTGTTACTTTACAGAACAATCAATAAGCAGAGGTTAGGTCTAAAGACCCAATCTGGATACAAAGTCCTCTTTAATCTTTGCAGTGGTATCAGTAGAAGTGACCAGTGCAAAATATCTAAAAATGTTGTTAAAGGGTGCTTGTTCCATTTTAGCAAGGTAAGGTATAAAAGCTTAAGAGGGTGGCAAGACCAAAGAGAAACAACACATTTGTATGCTACTTTGCTATTCTCTGTACTCAGGCAACTTCCATTTGTTGCATGTGGGGTGTGTGTGTGTGTGTGTGTGTGTGTGTGTGTGTGTGTGATAAAAACAAATATAAATTAAAAATAAGAGGCTTAATTCTCCCTGTTGAGAATAAAGAAAGAAATTCTATTTCTCTTTTCATGGAACGTTTACATTAGAAATATATTAATTGTAAGTTCTTTCTCTGTCTCTTTTAAGTGCATATAAATCTTTTTAAGAGCTAAATAAGCCTCTTGCCAGCTTTGTGACCCAAGGATATCTTGCCCAAGGACCTTTGAAATGTAATCATCAAGGAAGACAGCACTCCTAACCTCCGTTTCCGTGGGAGGGTAGGAATCTAACTTTGGTGGGGGCTTTGCTGTAATTTGCAAAAATGCCTACTGTCATAAAGATGTGAAGAAATTCTTTTCCCTTGGGTAAAGCCAATTAGCAAACACGAATGGTCATCTCAATGACAAGGTGAATCTAGGGTGAACTGTGTGCAACAAGTGATGCTATCAAATCCTCCTACTTGAGGACTAGTTATTGTTTATCTTGAGAGTGTGTATGTAAATGAGTGGCATCTGTTTAGCTACATAAAAGGGAGAGTTTTCTTTTTGTCTTTGCACTCTTTTAGTACAGTGTCTGATGGGTGTCACATTCTGGTTTAATTCTTATTCAATAATGCAACTGTTTTCTTTCTCTTCTACCTTTGTGGAGAGGTTTTTTGGCTTGGCAGGATATTTTGCTTTTAGTTATACTTCACCAATAGTGTGTGTATGAGATTGTGGTTTTTGCTTTTTAAAAAAAAATTATTAAAAATATTTTTGGAAAAAAAAAATTAAAAAAAAAAATAAATAAATAAAAATAAAAATATTTTTGGTCTCCTCAAGCACTTTTTTACTTCCTGTAGTTATTCCAAAGAGTCACTTTTCTCTTCCTGTTTTCTAAATGAAGTCGTGAAGAGAAAAGCACGACTTCAGGCAGTGACTAGCTCTTTCTCTATCTGCAAACAATGTTAACTTAGAGGAAGAGTCTCTATAACAAAGAATGCATAAGCCAGGGAAGATAAATCTTTTCTTCTATTTAAAAAAATAAATCATATTCCCAATCCTTAACTTTCCATTCCCACTTTTCAAGATGATGAAAGGACCAGAGTTTGACTCAAATCAATAATAAAGACACCAAAACCATAAAAGTATGCAGAAGCTGAACTAAATCCTAATGAAGAAGTATGTCTAGACTTAAGCTAATTTGGGGTATAAAAAATAAATGTTTCTTATAAGTGGCAACCCTAAAATGTCTACATAGTAATGGCTCGTGGTATCAATCTACCTGGAAATGTAGAGTTGGGTAGATAGTTTGAGATGTACTTGTAAAGCAAGCACATTCTATTTTAATTTCTGTGCATACAATCAAGGGGAAATGCTAAAAAGATAAACTTAAAAGAGCTAAAGCCATTTATACCACCAAAGCCATCCTGCAGCTGGCTTTATATGCAATATAGGAAAAATCTGGGGATATGGTTTTTAAATATTTACATCTTGACAAAGTGGAGTCAGGGAGAGTTCTATCCTTCTCAGATTCAGAGGAAGAGGCAGGACAAACTAGATAAACCTCTTTAGTACCATAAATTAACACAATTCAGTAGAATATGTTATCTTTGAGGGGATCCCTGGGTGGCGCAGTGGTTTGGCGCTTGCCTTTGGCCCAGGGCGCGATCCTGGAGACCCAGGATCGAATCCCACATCAGGCTCCCGGTGCATGGAGCCTGCTTCTCCCTCTGCCTATGTCTCTGCCTCTCTCTCTCTCTCTCTCTCTGTGACTATCATAAATAAATAAAAATTAAAAAAATTAAAAAAAAGAATATGTTATCTTTGAAATACTGAAAGCATGCCACATGTAAAGACTGAATATTCAGGAAGCAACATCTGTTACTAAGGAGAGCATAATGAATTCCACAGGTATGATGTGAAGACGAAAAAGTGGTGAAGGATAAACATTATTGTCAAAATGAAAGGTTAACTAAAAATGTGGTATGGAATCCAGAACATTGCAACTGTAAATTAGTTAATACTAAATGGGATATTTGGCTAGGAAAAAGAAATAGGTATATTTTGGTCTCTGCTGGCTGTCACATACCATTACGCATGGCTTGATTGAATTTAGAGTCTAGCAGAGAAAGGATAGTTACGGTGACATAATATTTTAAAAGACTGAAACTATGAAAAATACTCCGTAACAATTTTTTTCAGAAAATGATTAAACATTAAAATATTAACTATTTAGAAATGCATATTAAATATTTAAAAATGTAAGAAGTTTTGAGGACAGACTGTCTCTGACTTGTGAGAGTTTAACTTCCTTTTTTTTTTTTTTTTCGTTTTACAATGGTGCAAAAGTGATATATTTAAGAGAAACTCTACTTCAAATTTTGAATTTTGATATCCAGGGCAAGATATAGGTTCATGGTGTTTCTCCTGTGATGCTGGGCAGCAGTACTAAAGCCTCAGCTGCCAGTTAGCCACATATCAGGAAGGTAAACAACCAAGACAGTTAAAACCATTCTATTTGTCACTTTCAGTATAGTATCCAAAAAATTACATGAGATATTAAACACTTTATTATAAAATAGTCTATGTGTTAGATGATTCTGTCCAACAGTAGGCTATGTAAGCATTCTGGGCATGTTTAAGGCAGGTGAGGCTAAGCTACGATGTTTGGTAGGTTGGTAGGTTAGGTGTATCGAATGCATTTTCTACTTAACTCTATATTCAACGTAACCACAAGTTTATTGGGATGGAACCTCATCTTCAGTTGAGAAAGATATATAATTTCAAAACATATTTCAGGGGCATCTGGATGGCTCAGTTGGTTAAGCCTTTGCCTTCAGCTCAGGCCATCATTCCAGAGTCCTGGGATCAAGCCCCACGTGGGACTGCCTGCTTAGTGGGGAGTCTGCTTCTCCCTCTCCCTCTGCCTGTCGCTCCCCCTGCTTGTGCTCTCTTTCTGTAAAATAAATAAATAAAATTAAAAATAAATAAACAAAAACATATCTCAGCATAAATTTATTCTAGATATTTATTTCCTTTTGTTTTCTGGACTAGACTATATTTCATTTAAATATGAGATCAATTTTTATATTTTTCCCTATTGAAATTGATCTATGATCAATTTTAAAAATCTTAAAAAACTGAGAAATATATAGGAAAACAAAACTCATCATCATCCTATCTTTTTTTTTTCATCCTACTATCTTAAATAATGCCTCTTAAGGTTTTTACATATGTCCTAATGATATTCTCCAGTATTCTACAAACTCTTAAAATACCAATTGTCTTGAACTGTTTTTCTTTACCAATGTTTTAGGAATAATCAGGTACTGTCCTTTAATAAGTTTTGTGCCTGAATAAAGTTCACTCCTATAAACATTCTCTTCATTTTCATTAATTACTGACCAATTTATGGGTAGATAGTTAGGTAGATAAGTAGATCCATAGATACATAGATAGATATAGAGTGTTTGTCTCTTCCAAGATAAAGATGAACATGTGTGGAAACTTATTCACCATATCCTGACTTTCCGGGTGTCTGAGAATAGCACTTTCGAGGAAGAAAAGAGCCATAATTATGGACAGTGTGATCCTACTTAGCAGACTGTGAAGGCTGGGAATATGACCATGAACAATAAGGATCACACTAAGCATGGTTGGGCATAGAGGAGAGAAAATGAATGAAGAGACCATGATAAACCCCTAGGACTATGACTGTGATGGAATACAGCCATCATGTTAGGGTTTAAGGTGAGAAAATCTTGAGAGATTTTGGCAGTTTCAGAATAGTAAAGGGGATCATCAGGTTTTAAATAATGTTTTGCACTATTTCTAATGTGACACTGTTGAAAGACTAGAAGGTTGGAACCTGAGCATCATGGTGTTATTAGCATTGTGTATGCACATCTTTGTATAGATATTTATATAGACATTTCTTGTATTTTTAAGAAAATGTGGATTCCTAAAGGTGGATTTTTAAAGACAAAAGACATAAGGTTATAAAGTTAAGCCATACTTTCAATGAAAATAATACCATATTTAGAAAAAAAAAAACAGTGAATTTACAGGTTACTAAGATAGTTAAATGGTTGTTTATTTCACCAGTGTGTTTGTAGACATTTCTGTTATGATTGGCTGTTTCCAGATCCAATTATTAGAAAAAGAAAAAGGATGATCAAAGTAATGAATTACCTGTCTTTTGATGGATTCAGCTCAGATGAAAAAGTCAGTTATCTAATGAATTGTTTTGTTGATTTTCCTACACATGAATATGCAGTTCTTATCTACTCTTCAAAGATCATCTGCAAAAGCATCAAAGACATCAAAGGTAAGGAGAGAGAGCAGTTACTGGATGAATCCTAATAATCAAGTCACAAAGAATAGGAAGAGACTTTTATTATGTAAATGTAGATTATACCAAATGATCCTAGATTTCTAGAACCAAGAGCAAACTATTTAGCTGAGGATAAAGAGCCCACCATTTCTCTGGACAATTTAAAAACGGTAAATACCGACAGTTTATTTGAGCCTTTTAAATAAGTGGAAGGGTGACAATGGATGAAAAAAAATCTATTTTTTTCAGTTTCACTGATGGTCTGCTTCCAAAGTTGAAATTCACACAGCTGTTAATTTTTGCAGAGGGCACTCCTTCTACAGCTGCCCATTGCTTCAGTAGGAGCCAACAAGGGACCATGCAGAGAAATTGATGGAAAACCTGGTAGAATTATAGTCATCATAATAGTCATGGGCTGTACTGTTTGTGTGTTGATTTGAATTAAAATTGATACAGCACACTAGAGACAAAGCCTACCAATACTGCAATAAAGCTCTGCCTGTGTGATGATATTTTAATTACTTTAAAATGAAATATTTTGTTGAACCACACCAGCAGTTTAAATTAATACTTGTGTAGTAAGTACTGTGGTCCTCCACCCAAATCATCTGTTTAGGGTCAATAGACCCACATGTGGTCACTCAATAGGAATCATCCTCCATTGTGAGGTACCACAGCACCTGGCTGATGTGGGGATACAAAAGCCTGACACTCATGCCTCAACTGGAGCAACTCTGAAGGTTCAGATGAACTCCCAGAGGAAGGGCTGAAGCCTCCATTGCAACTGCATTGTGGGTGTGTCTGGCCCAATCGTAGCTTCCCATGATGCCATGATGGTGTTCTATGGTCCTATTCAGTTAAATACTAATTTAGGTATTGCTGTGAGAATATTTTTTTAGATATGGTTAAAGTCCACAATCAATTGAATACAAATAAGGGACAATCATAGGTAATCTGAATGGGTCTGATTCAATTAGCTGAAAGGTGTTCAGAGCAATCTGAGGCTTACTGATGAAGAAATTTTGACTGGACAGCAGCTTCAGTCTATACTGAGAGGTCCAGCCTGCTCTTCCTGATGGCCTGTTCTATGGATTTTGAATTTGACTACCCAGCTGGCCCCTACAATGGCTTAAGCTGATTTCTTGCAGTAAATCCCCTAATATATACCTTCTACTTGGTCTGTTTCACTGGTTAAATCCTGACAGATACACTCCTTAACTTTCAAGCATCTCTCTAGAGCATTTCTGATACACCATTTGCACACAGATCCAGGGATCACAGTCTAAGACAGCATGCTTTCATCCTTCAATTTTCTTCAATAAATCTGTCCAATTCAATGAATTTTTTGCTTGAACCAGCAAGTGCTATCAATAAGTTCTATTGAGCAAGTTGATTTTAGGACTACCCTTGAGTAAAATTTTAGTTAGCTAAGTTTGTGTTAGGCATATTTTTTAATGCAACTTTCACCCTTTCAGTGTTTCTTAACCGAGTATTTGTTTCATTTTATCCCTTTCAAAATTAATGCCCCAAATTCTTTTTCATCCTAACTCTATCCATCATTTGTGACAGATACTTTCCTCACAAGTTACAGTACTTTTGTGTGATCTGCTTCAATGAAATTCTCAATGCTCCTTAAAAGTACTTCTATAACCCAAGCTACCTGCCTTTTATAATTCTTCACAGAGGCTAATTCAAAATGATTCAATTATCCTCAACTTCCCATTTCCCTCACTTGAGAAGAGGGCCTCTTTCTCTACTACTTCTTAAACAGAAATAGAAATCATCAAACTGAGACTCTCTCATACAAGCAGCTCATACATACAGTTCTAGAAATCCTGTAATCTTTTCCCCTCCTGTCATGGTGAAAACATCAAAGAACATTCCTCTCTTATTGCCTAGGTGATTCCTTTCCTTGTGCTCTGGCTCCTGTTTCTTGTTTGCTTGAGGGCCTTGATCCATCTGTTTTTCTCTCGTGTTGTAATATAAATCCCCATAGCTTAAAAATCAACAACTCTCTTCATGTCACAGTCATTTCTATGATACCACCTCAAATTTTATAGGAGAGTTGTCTATGTTAGCTGCTCAGCTGTTACTTAATACATTCTAGAAGAGTCCCTGGCCACTAAACTGAATGGTTTGAGATCGCTAGTGACCTTAGTGTCAAATAAAATAAGCAATTTTTACTTCTTAGATGCAATGTTTGATACTCTTAAGCACACTTTTCATGAAACAATTTATTCTATAGGCTTTTTGTCATATTTATGATTTGTCTTCTAAAGTGTTTACTATGCAGAATTTCCCTCTCACTCACTCATTCAAGAAGTTCTTTTCAGTGTTTTATTTTGGGTTCTATTCTTGCCTTATCCTATATACTTTTCCTGGATGATCTCAATAGTATTATTTCAAGTACCACATATTTACTGTTTTAAAAAAAGGCTCCATCCAAGATCTCTCTCTAAGTGTGACATTAACATAAACCACTTCCTCTAGATGTATTCATAATGTATATAGCCCTTATTACCCAGGAAATATGTTTTTCATGTTGTGTCTCTTATCTCAGTATATGCAAATCCTATCCATTCATTTATCCTATCCATCAACAACATTTTTGTTGGCCATATCTGTAATGGGTGCTGCTGGTTAGTAAAAGTAAAGTATATTGTTAAACACACTATGATATTTATCGGACAAGGCCCTACAAGGAAGAATTATGATCAATAATTCAATGGTCAAAATTATTAACTGTGCCAAAGTTAACAAATTCTGCTTTAGAGTCATTCCATCACAGAAAAACTTGGCATTATACCAAATGTAGAGCTTCTCTGAAATATTTCTAGACTTTCCCAGGCCCCCCTAGGGTAAGTGGGGAACCAGCCCTAATATTCTCAGATTAACCAAACTTCTATCAGCTTGTGTTTTCTCTATCTCTCCATGAAAGAACTTTGTGAAACCCTGAGTTCTTTCCCTCATTTTGCATTCTTTCTCAACAAATCTAGGCCTTCAGGAGTGTTGTCTAGCTATCAATTTTAAAAACTGAGTTTGATCCTTAAAGTGAAACAAGTATTTCTTTGATACAGAAATTCCCCTTCTGATACATATCTACCCCAAAGCTGCTGATTGGCTTTGTCCCCATTATATGCACCAAATGCTCACAAGACTAAGTGCTTTGATGCCAGGAGCTGTGCATTATTCCCCTCCATAACTTTAGCTTTTTACCTGTTACAGTGGAGGCACTCAATACTTGCAGACAAATGAAGGATGGATGGATGCTAAACACTGGCATCATCTCTATCTCAACTCTTTCCTGTTGATTCCTATTGTTTTGTGTTTGTGGTTACCACCTGGTTAGCTAATGTGGAACTAGATATCCTTTATCAGTGTTGGTGACGCTGGTTCCCTGACTCTTCCAAGTACTCTAGATCCTTAGGCAAGCCCCCTTTCTTCAAAGTACTTGTATCTTAACATACTAAAAAATACATATGAAACGTTATTTTAAGTGCCCATAGAAGAATACTAGGAGTCAACGTGCTTTCCCTGTCTCTCATTCCTCTTTTCTTCCTTCTTCCTTTTTATGCCCTCTTTCTCAGGCCACAGATATCTTTCCTTTCTCTCATCTTTGTACTTCATATACTTATATACTTTATATACATATATATGGATATGTACCTTTATTTAAATATATCTTATATATTTATCACTCATTCATATATCACTTGCTTTCAACATCTGCTCATCCTGCCCTGCCTTTACCCCTCTGACTCATTGTCTCATTGCAGTCATTCCTCTCTTCCACATACTTCTCTGCTTTTCTTTTCTTTGTATAACAGTATCTTTGCTCAGAAGTTGTAGAAGCAGTTAAATGAATGGGTTGTATCCTAGACTACTTGGTTCAAATCTCAGCTCTGCATTAACCATCTTGTGACCTAAGGCAAGTTAAATTATGTCAGTTTTCCTAATCTATAAAAGGAAGATTAAAATTGCATTTAAGAAATAAAGGAGTATAAAGAGTCAATGAGTTAACGGCTGTAACAATTCTTATACAAGGGATGGCACATAGTAATTAAACATATTATTTTACTCTGACTATAAATCTTAAGTGTGCTTATCCAGCCTCCACCTTGCTCATTTCATTTCGCTGTTTCTTTCTCTCCCTCCAATTCTTCCACTTACTTTCTACACACAACCTTTCTTCTCTATCTTTCTCTCTAAAATTCTTCCAATTCTTACATTTGTCATGTAAAAACCTGGAAAGCAGTATGAGAATAAGCAATTTTAATTGCTCCTATCACCAGAGTAAAATTACAGGATTTAAGGGGGCTATTTGATTTCATTTTTTCTTTCTACATGCACAAAGTATTATATTTAGTCCTGTGATTATTGTTTTTGGGAGTAAGAGTATTAACTCTTTGAACCCTAAGCATATGTCCTTTCTTTCATGATCCAGTGCATTCTATTTATCATTTCTATGATTCAAATTTGCTGCCTTGGATTATCTGTATTTTTCTTCTTCTATCATACATTAAGTCTGCCTTTCCCCCATGCTGTGGATTTTCTTCCACTATTTCCTCTCTAAGGTTATTTTTTTCTTCAATGAATTTCCTTAACAATTTGTAAACTACTTATAAATCTTGTCATGCTATAACTGAGGCTTCCTCACATCATTATCTAAGTTAATCAGTTATAAAAAAGAAATCACATCCCAAGGCAGGTGGTGGCCTTAGAAATCTACAGTACCAATAAACATTGCACCTGAGGGTACATGGATCATACTTGAAGAAATCTAGAGCTAAATTCTCACAATTAATCCTTTCCTATATGTTTAATCTTGCAAACTCTTAGGGCTACTTCTTTTCCTAAGGAAGGAGATACATATTGCCCTGAAGTGTTATGTTAACTTAGCATTATCTTTCTCATTATGAACATAAATTCTGGTCCAGGAATTAGGATTTTATCATATTCTTACCTATATAAACTAACTCTTTGGTCACTATCTATTTTCTGTGGTTTAAGCCTATCCCCACTACTTGGTTGCTGGGTAATGGTTAATCCCAAACATACCTTTACACCTACTGTCAAAAATTTATGTTATACAAAGATAACTTCATATTTCTTTTTAGTAGGTAGACTACATTATTCTCAATAATTCAGATGGGTTGTATTTCAGTATTCTATCAATCTAAATTATTTAATTGTTTAAAATTACTTTTAGTGGTTTAAAAGTTTCAGAGTAACCTAGCTTTCTTATGGTCAAGAAAGAGTAATTCATCAGAGAATGGCAGAATTGTAATAATCATTAAAGAGTATTAAAGAGTATCAGGGCACCTGGGTAGCTCAGTTGGTTAAGCATCTGACTTTTGATTTTGGCTCAGGTCATGATCTCCATGCTGGGTATGGGACCTGTGTAGATTCTCTGTCTCCCTCTTCCTTGGCCCCTCCTCCTGCTTGTGCACAATCTCTCTCTCTCTCTCTTTTTCTCTCGCTCTCAAAAAAAAAAAAAATTAAATTAAATTAAAATAAATAAAAAGAAATAAAATAAAGAGTATCTAGTTTTATTTTAGCAAATTTCCACCTTTCAAACAAAATATCTTGAGGAACTCTAGCATTGGAGGAACTAGGAAACATCAGGGGACCATGGCCAAAGCCAAGGGATTTGGAATTCTTATCATTGTTAGGCATTACCTTTCACGGGTATCTGCCTTGACCTCTCCTTCCTGCACTAGAAGCAATCAATGATCAGGAACCTTTCCAAAATACTGAGTTTCAATGGTAATTTAAATAAAATGCTTTCTAAATCCTTAACGGATGCTCCAATAAGCAGATTGAAAACCATTGTGCTAATTTAAATCTTGTTTTTATAAAAGAAAAAATAGAGGGAGACATATATAATTAAGTGACTTAAATTTAAGATTATAAAAATAATAGCGGGGTCCCTTCTACCATTTTATTCAGTGCATCCTTTGACAATCACTTTGTCAAATCAATTTAAGTACAAATTTTATGTCAAAAGAGAAGGAGAAAAGCCTTTTCTAACTAGAGATTTCACTTGAAAACAAATTTTATTTGTTAAAAAGAAATATTTTTCTTTAAAAAGCTATTAATGATTTTTTGCTATGTGTCTTTTAAAATTTATGACTATTAAGTATGTTGAAAATGTTTTACTTTCTGTGTAAATTGAAGGATAAAACTTTGATAAAAATTTAAAAGAGCAACTATGACAGAAGCTTAACATTAGCTGCAAGCTATTCCTTCTCTCTTTAAGATATATAGTTATAGCACTTTAAAATCAAACTTAGTACATTTTCTGTGCTATGCTTGGCTTTTCACCCTTTGCAATTTACTTATAGATATTCACCCTTGACATATTTATCTGTAGCTACTAAACATCTCATGATTCCTCATATCATAAATTTCTCAAATATATTTAAGAGTTCAAGAGAAAATGGCAAGCCTTAGGAAAAAGAATCTAGCCTACGAAATATGTTTTTTTAAAAAAGAAAACTCAAAAACTAACACAATACAATTTTCTCTTAAGTTTTATATTGGTTTCCTTTAACAACCTTGCCTGTAACCTTTAAAACCCAGTTACAAAGTGATGGTATGTGGCATTTTAGTATATCATCAGTGAGCATGTCGTGCATAACCCATCTCTAGAATGTTCTGTGAATGCTTTTTAATGACTCCAAAGAAGAAGTTAGTTGGTATAAAACAAACTGAAATAAAAGCCTCTGGCAAAATGTTGATGTTTTGATCACAGCTCATGTGAGAAATAAGCACGGGTAGTTTATAACAGTCCCACAAGAAAATGTCACATGGTATATGAAATATAAATATAAAAATGACAGGAACCTAAGTTAAAGGACGTTTGACAGAAGTACCATATTTTCAAAGTTTGCTTACCCATACCTTTCCTGTCATAAATAACTGGAGTAATATTTGATGAGCAGAAAAAGAAGTTATAAATATAATATTGCTTTGGTACCTGAGGTTAATGCATTTAATTAGCACACTAACATTAAAATAAGTCCATCCAATTTGCCTACACAATCAGAAGCAGAACATTAAGCGTTTCTCATTAAGTTGTGTTCCCTTTTCCTCATATTACTTTTCTTCTTCTTGTCCTTAAATTTATGTACACTTCTAGGCTTACTCTTCTTCACGCTTCTGCATGAGAGTCACAAATAGTATTTTAATGAATTCATATCCAATATAATGCCAATCAATATCTCTTTCAAGGAAAATTCCATATTTTTGGTATAGGAATAGGTAAGAAATATACACAGAATTTTCTTTCACTCTAACAATTGATTAAGGCTGCCACCGCTTTCTTTTTAATGTCAAAAATAGCCTTTAATTTGGTTGTTAAATTTTCCTTTTCATTACATTAGTTTTTACTCAAATTTCTGAAATATACTCCTTAAATTTGCTTTAAAACATTATATTTAGTTTTAAAACAACTTCCTTTTTGTATTTATTTCCACTATATAACAGTTGGGATGACAAACCAAGGATATGAATATATATTTTGTGTGTGTATTTGTACGTATAAGATACCAAAAAGAATGCTTATCCTTGTGATGATAAATTTAAGCATAATAGGATGCCTGGGTGGCTCAGTGGTTGAGTGTCTGCCTTTAGCTCAGTGCTCGATCTTGGGGTCCAGGATAGAGTCCCATACAAGGCTCCCTGCAGGGTGCCTGCTTCTCCCTCGCCTATGCCTCTGCCTCTCTCTGTCTCTCATGAATAAATCAATAAGATCTTTAAAACAAAACAAAACAAAACAAACCTGTAAACATATCTACGTGTTACTTACCCAATGGATAAACTGTGCCACCCATTTAAACAAAATAAATTTGTTTTTTCTCCAAGAGTCTGAATACTTTTATGTATGGAACATTTCCCTGAAGATGATTTCATACAGGATTCAGTTTCATTTGTTCAACTGCATATATAGATTGGTTTGGCACATTATCTTTGTGTCATATGATGTGATAGCACCATAAAGACACAGAAATATCAGTCCAGGGTGACAGAGCTAAAAAGATATATAAGAAATTGCCAAAACGGAGATCACATGTTTGTATTGTACTTTAGAAACCTCATTTTTTTTATTTGACAAAGGGAAACATAAAACTAGAAAGATTGTTTTATGTTGGTGTTTTTTGTAGGTCATCCCTACAAATTCCCGATCCTCCTCTCTCTTTGCTTTAAACTGTCAGGTATCCCACCGAGTCTTCTCATGGATGCCTCATTGAAAGCCTCTCCATGTGTTTCTGAGAGATGTGAAATCTGTGAAGTGAAGAAACATAAATTACTCCTTTTTACTGGTGGAATTGCCTATCTCACAAGGTTCAGAGGTAAATGTGTTTCCCAATAAATAAAAAATTAGAGATGACAGCAAAACACATTATTTCAATTCAATTCAATTCAATAAAAATTAATTCATCAGCTGGTACGTACAAAGCACCACTTTGAGTGTCCACTTAATCTTTGAAGGAGAATTTTCCTAATTGGAGAAAAAAATAAACAAAAAAATAATTTTTCATATATACCAGTAGGGAGACAATACTTGTCATGATAGCTGTTGAACTGACCTGAAAAAAGAACAACGTGAGGAACACTTACATGGCTACTGCAAAGATGTACAATTGCATAACTTCAAAGTGAAGGAATAAAACTGAAGTAAAATGAGCACTGGAATAAAATATTTTCTCATTTTTATAATAACATGAAGCAAAAAGTGAAAAATTAACAATCACAGTAACATCATAATTAATGTTTAAGTGCAAGTCATGATTAAAATATACTATAAATGATAACTGATCATGTTTATACTTATAGCATCAAAAATATGCACTGAAAAAAATTAACATCAACCTGAACTTTTGTCTTAACAACTACATTTTATTTATTTTTTTAAAGAATTTGCTTATTTTTTTTAAGATTTTATTTATGTATTCATAAGAGACACACAGAGAGAGAGAGAGGCAGAGACACAGGCAGAGGGAGAAGCAGGCTCCATCGAGCCGGATGTGGGACTCGATCCCGGGACTCCAGGATCACGCCCCAGACCAAAGGCAGGCACCAAACCCCTGAGCCACCCAGGGACCCCCAAAAGATTTTATTTATTTATTCATGAGAGACACAGAGAGAGGCAGAGAGACATAGGCAGAGGGAGAAACAGGCTCCATGCAGGAAGCCTGATGTGGGACTCGTTCCTTGAATTTGGATCACGCCCTGAGCCAAAGGCAGACCCTCAACTGCTGAGCCACCAGGGGTCCCAACAACTAACATTTTAAAGAGAACAATATCATCACTTCATGTTTAAAAATGGCTTTGCAGAAGTGGTGAACCAAGTGCTAGTGTAATGTTCGCGTCCATATCACTATATTTTTTAAGTCTAAATGGAAAAATACAATTTCTAGCATTTCAGATAGATTCTCTTTTCAACATAACTATTTGAAAAGGGAGTCTATTTTTGTTATTGTTGTTGTTCTTGCTGTTTAGACTCATAGAAAAAATACCTTAGAGCTATATTTTGCTTCATTATAATTTAACCTCTGAAAGGCATTGAAGAATAGGGTAAGGTACAAGCTCTAATATCTGGCAGAGATATATTAGATTCCAAGTTTAGGTGATTTACCAAGTGCAAGACCTAGGTCAAGTTACATACCTTCTCTTTGCCTTTTTAAGGTTACTCTTTTATAGAGCATGTAATTATTTTCCTCGTGTTCAGTGAATCAGTAACAACAATTCTTTACCCTCCTAAATAGAACTAGTTGAAGCAAAAGATTGAGATATGAGGAGATCAAAATATGCTAATCAATATAATAATATTGATGATAGTGGCCAACATTTGCACATCTCATATATCTTGCTTGGTACTCTTTGCATATATCAATTTAACAAGTTTTCAATCCTATCACTATTAAAATTTGCTTGCAGAACAAGGATGTGATTTGTGGACAAGTGCACTTGAAAATTATTCAACACTTCCATTAGCCTTCCCTCCCAGCTCCCAAAACACATACACATTCCACTCCTTATTAAGTTATCGTTTATCACAGGAAGAACTGGACAACGGTGGACCTCTGTTGTTGATGGGACATTTACTCATAGGTAAGGAGAAAATAGGCATTTCTTTAGGATATGCTACTCTATAAGAAAAAGGCGGTTTCTTCTATCTTAAAGGCCCTTTAATTTATAGATATTTTTTAAGTTCTAAGTAATACTTCCCTATCATTATAAAAGTAGTTATTTAAATCTCTGATAATATAAAAATTTATATGTTTGAACACCTTTTATGAAATGCTTCTCATAATTATGTGTGAGACTTAAGTGAATATGCATTGAAATTTAATTTTTCTCACGGGTATTTAAAATATCCTGTTGGAAGAAAAGATAAATTTAAAATATCAGGAATGTGAAAAAATCTGTTATTTTTTTCTGGTATTTTTATAAGCCAAATATAACTAGAAATGACTATCACCTTGATACTCATAACTAAGCTATATTACTTTTATAATAGTCAAAGCTTTATCAAAATTTTATTCCAATTTTGATTATGTATTTAAACACCACTTTTCCCCTGTTTTGCCATAACTTCATGAGTATAAGGTGCAAATATTTTGCTTATTTCAGAATACAATGTTTAAAAATACAGGAATTAATTTTTGATTTTATAATTGTTCTTATCAGAGCTAATAATATCTACAGAACTATTAAATCATAATGCTATTGTATAGTTGTAAAACCAGAAGAAAATATTTATTTGCACATGAATTTGAACAGCATAAATGACTGGTTTTCCCCATACAGATTGGTTTTATTTTTTTACTGAGCAGTAATATAAATTGCAAAAAATTTTAGAGTGCCTGATGTTATAATCTAAAACATAATGTGCAGTGTAACTAGTAATTATAATAGCTTTGAATGGATTCATTGGTAATTATATATTTTTGAATATTTTATTTCAGTTTTAATGTTATTTAGTCAATTAGAATGATGACATTAATAATAATGACATTATCTGTTAATATTGATAAGCATAGCATGGAGCAAAATGTGGAATTCCCAGAACTGTTATACTAATCCACTTTTATAATGACCTAGAGAGACACATTCCCCCAGAAAATATCTCAATTTCTGGGAGACTGTAATACTAATGTACGCTTTATTTATACTACATTCTACCACTGTGAAAGATTGCTTCCAAGAATTCATCTAATAAAGAGTATCTTCGTATTTGTACTGAGTGATAAATTCTTAAGTCATGTATCTTTACCCTCAATTTATAAAATCACCTATGTTGGTGTTATTTACAGCAGAATGTTTTATTTGCATAGCTTAGCACGAAAGAGGAAAATTAACATACAGGTGAGTTGAAATGAACTTAACACATGAAATTGTTATTAAAAGTATTTAAAGAGAAAAACTCCTGCTAACATTGTAATTAAAGTAACTCATATCAAAGCTAACTCTTATTATGGTTTTTATTTGCATTTCCCTCATTAATGATGTTGAGCATCTTTTCATGTGTCTGTTGGTCATCTGTATTGTCTTCTTTAGAAAAATATCTATTCAGGTCACGGTCCACTTTTAATTGGATTATTTGTATTTTTTGGTGTTGAGTTGTATGAGTTCTTTATATACTTTGGATATTAATCCCTTATTGGATATATAAATTTCCAATATTTTCTCATACAGTGGGTTGCCTTTTTGCTTGTTGATAGTTTCTTTTGCTTTGTTTTTTAGGTTGATGTAGTCTCAATTATTTATTTTTGCTTTTGTTTCCCTTGCCTGAGGACATGGATATAGAAATTGACAGATCTAAGATTAATGTCCAGGAGATTACGGCCTGTGTTTTCTTTTAGGGGATTTTTGGTTTCAGGTGTTACATTTAGGTCTTTAATCCATTTTGAGTTCATTTTTGTGCATGATGTAAGAAAGTGATCTAGTTTCATTCTTTGCATGTACTTCCAATTTTCCTGACACAATTTATAGAAGAGACTATTTTCTCCCCATTGTATATTTTTACCTCCTTTGTCATAGATTAGTTGGCCACATATGTATGGATTTATTTCTGGGCTTTCAATCTATTCCATTGGTCAGTGTGTCCATATTTGCTCTAGTACTATGCTGTTTTGATTACTATAGTTTCATGGTATGTCTTGAAATCTGGAGTTTTCTCAAGATTGCTTTGGCTATTTGGGATTTTTTGTCCTTTCATACAAATTTTAGGATTTTTTTTTTCTTCTAGTTCTTTAACTTATCTGAGAAACTCTGCATATAAAATTCTGCACTACTCTAGTGCAGGTAGAGTAAAAGGGACACAAGATAACTATGCATAATAATAACATTTATCAAAAAATGTATGTTTTTATTTTTGTAATGTTTGATAAGGGGCTCTGCAGGCATAACTGTAAAAGAGATAGACACTGGTCTTGCTATCAAGAGCTTACCTGTTAATAGGAAAATTGTAGTAAACAATAAGGGTATTGAAAGGGTGACTGTCCTGGAACCTTGAGGCTCAGAGAAAACTCTCTATATGCAGA
The DNA here is from genome assembly GCF_018345385.1 of Vulpes lagopus. Classification (NCBI taxonomy): domain Eukaryota; kingdom Metazoa; phylum Chordata; class Mammalia; order Carnivora; family Canidae; genus Vulpes; species Vulpes lagopus. The sequence goes on from NC_054839.1 coordinate 41,926,283, forward strand.
GCTGAAGGAGTTGCTAACATATTTTAAACCAAAGTTCTAAAAAAATAGGAATTAAGTATTATTTCTACAATTTTGTAACAAATAACTGATGGGTGGCTCCATTAATCAGATGGACACATTTGGGAAAGAAATGATGAATAATGTATTTCACAAAGACTCTACAGGCCATTAGGTACATGAATTTGGAATTCAGTAGAAAGCCAGAGTTATAATTTTTTGAGTCATCAGCACAGAGACAGCATTAAAAGAAGTGGGACAAAATGAAGTTATCTGGTGATAATATGAAAAAGGTAAAAATGGGACTTTGGACTAATCTCTAACCCATCACCACTTAGAGATAACGTAAAGGAGATACATCCAATGAGGGAGACTAAGAAAATGCAGCCAGGGAAATCAAAGGAAACGAAAAAGGATGTTATAAAAGCCAAGAACAAAATTATTTTTTTTTTGAGAAAGAGAGGGTAAATGTATATCTTGAAAGAGAAAGTAGACAATAAGCCAATAAGAAAATAAAAGTGACTGTTAGCTTTGTCTGCCTGTGAAGCACTGAAGTTCTTAATAAGAGCAGCTTTAGGTGTGATGGAGTTGAATACGGGTTGCAAGAGAAAAAGAATAAGACATACTCAGAAAATTGATTACCATTCAAAATTCTGGGATTAGTATAGAAAGAGACAAGTGGCAGAGGATGTAAGGAATGAAACTGGGGCCACATCATGAAGAGAATTTTAAGCCCAGTCAGGAATACAAACTTCATCCAGTGTAGTCAGTGAGAAGCCACTGACATGCTTTAAGTAGGATAACGACATGATCAGAATTTGGTTTAGGAATATCATTTCTGCTGCAATTGAAATGTAGATTAGAAAAGTGCAAGTGTGGAGAAGATGGACTGGTAATCTAGGTGAGAGGAAGCAATGTTTTCATAATTGAAAGATTGTGGGGGTAGATATAGAAAGATGTAGAGGTGCTGGAAAACAACTTGGGAATCAGAATTAAAATAACTTGTTGGTAGAACATAGGAGTGCAGGAAGAAAAGAGTAAGGTGGTGCTTAGATCATGACTTGACCAGCTGGGCTAATGGTTATGACATTCACTGGGATAGGGAATATTTTAGTAACAGAAGATACTTTCTTCTGTGTTGTTCATTCTATTTCTTACTTGTTTATGGGCATCTCAGTTATATAACCCCATAGGCAATTTGGTAGGGAGAGCTACTGAGTGGAGCTCCTGATAATGATCTGGCGTGGAGAAATAAGTATAGGAAATAATAGCCTTAGGTTGGAAGTGGATGAGACTTCCAGTTAGAGAACATGGAGATGTATTCTCTGTATACTCATTTCACAGAGATGTGAAATGAACTAGGAGATGATCCTGGGAAGTTATAATAGCTGTTAAAAAGCAGAGAACATTAGATACAAAACGAGTTTACAGAGACAGATATGTATAGAAATTATCATAACATCAATAAATCTACAGAAACAGGCTAAATCCATTGTAATTAATATGCTAGTTATAAAAATATTTTCCTATTTGCATGTAACTAGGAAAATAGTCGTTTACTATGAGATTTTAATATTTGTCTATTTACTAAATAAAAAATAAACTTAAAATTTTCCCCTTAAGGGAAATTATTCATATATAAATATGAATGACCCTGCTCAAACTTTCCTTGTGGCCACAGATACATATTTTTCAATTTTTATCACCCTTCAAAAGCATTTCGTATTATCTCAAAACATTACGATACCCAAAAGGGTTTGTCTGTATATTATAATAATGGAAAAGATAATTTTAATTTATATTTGTGAAAGCTGTGTTTTGAGTAGCAAGTAGAATTTGCCTGAATTTAAACCAGGTATGGAGACATAGTCTACACTAATAAGGTAATATGCTGATATGAATTTATCCTCTGCTATAGTTACCATTTAATTGTAAATTTTACAAAAGTAATTAAAATGTTAAACTGAAATGTTAACATGATTTAAATTTGGCACATTTCTTTCACTAATCTTGCAGAGTTTCATGAAAAAGTAATCAACCACCACAACACCTTACATTAATAAGGTACTATTATTTCATTTTAAAAATGAGGACACTGAACCACATACTAGTTAATTAACTTGAGAAAATGAAGAATTAATGAGAGCAATGACTTCAGATTTAGTGAAGGTTAGCAAGGCAAAGTGACAACATATATATTGCTATAATTTACATACTTCACTCATTTAACCTAGTTGGTGTGAATTCTACAAAGGTTATGATCAGTACACCTTGGAGAAGCAACCTAGTTTCTTTTAGTTCCAGAAATCAAAAAGGTGACTCATTATTATAAATGGCTCTCCACAGGGTTCAACAACTTATTATCCAAAATCATGTGCTCCCTACTTCCCAATACCTTATATTGAGACAGAAGAAAAATGAGTTGTCAGAGAAAGGCAAATTGAGGTATGCTCTATGGATAATTAACTCTATTTCTTTAAGTTAGCCATGCAAATTAGTATAAAGCCACAAGTCTTGGATTCAAAATAAATATATATTCTGGTAGATGCATAATTATCAAAAGGCATTTTTGGTGAATATTGCCAGATCCACTTCTGTATTACCTTGTCTTCTCAACAGGTAGAGATGTTTTCTCTCTCCTGGAGGAGTAGTTCTTCCTCAGGTGTAGAGCAATATTCCTTTCTAAGTCTGGTCCAATTACCTGCACTGTTATTATATGAACTGTCAACCATGCAGATACCTGGGATGCACATCAGACATACTTAATGGTAATATTTTATGATAAGCCCAGGAATCTGCATTTTTAATTTAGTACCTCAGGTGATTTCTAAGGACATTAAAAATATTTTCTTAAGGGTAATCTTAACCTGAATAAGAGTAATTATAACCTGAGATAGGATATACTTAAGGCCCTTTCAATTCACATTTATGGAAGGAAAAAGAGTTGGTGATGGATAATTCACTTTATTCTATGAATTTAACCTTAACTCTTTTTTATGCTCTGGTTATCAAATTTGACTTCCAAATTTAGCCCTGCCCTGGAGTTTCACCTTGGTATTTGATATATTTCTAAAATCTCTTTTAAGAGTGGTTTCTTTCTTATCCATAGACTGTCCTCCAAACAGAACTTGATTTTTAAATCCGACATCACTACCCAGTGGCTGTTCCGTCCTACTCACTGACAGATAAATATATCCTATGCAAAGACTATCCCTAGAGTCTCTCCTTCTGTTCTATCCACTTTTTCTAAAAGCTCTAACATTTGGCCTCTCTCTGCTTTAATAAAATCACACACATGTACTCTGCAGGTACTCTGATGGTTAGACTGAAGCATATTTGTTGGTGGGAGCAGCAGGTCAGCCCTCTCAGGACTTGTGCTAATGGGTCAATTTATAGGATAGAATCTTACTCATTATGCTAGTAAGTTCAATGCACAGAACTTTACTGTGCTCTGAAGATTTCTAAAGTTTAACTTACAAAAAATCACTGCTATGCTGGGACTACAGACATTAAAGGCAACAATTCCTATTTCAGCACTTAGGCCTTAATAATTTAATTTAGGTGAAAGAGACAAAATACAAAATGCAAAAAAAAAAAATACACCAAATTAACATCTTTTTTGCTATCTATTATACTATGAGCCAAATGCTAGATGCCTCAATAAATACATGTATTTCCTAAAACCTATGTTTAAAGTCTTTACAAAATAGAAGGGAAGATATATGTATAGAACATAATAGTTATGATATAGAATTGTGCTGCCCAATTTGGTAGCTATTATCCACATGTGACTATTTTTTCCATTTTATTGAGATAATTATAGATTTACATGCAGTTGTAAGAAAGAATACAGAACAATCCCATGTACACTACACTGTTTTTCCCAATAACATCTTACAAAATGATATTTTAATGTAATATACAGGATATTGATACAGTCCAGATATAAATTACTTCCATCACCATAAGGATCTCACAAGTTACCCTTTCATACTCAGACCCATATCACTCCTACCCTACCTCTTCTTTAATCACTAACAACTGCTAGAGTGCCTGGGTGGCTCAGTTGGTTAGGCGATGGGCTCTTGATTTTGGCTCAAGTCAAGATCTCAGGGCCCTGGGATCCCTGCATAGGGCTCTACGCTCAGTGGGGAGTCTGTTTGAGGAATCTCTCCTTCTTCCTCTGCCCCTTGCCTCACTCATGCTCTCTCTCTCTAAAATAAATAAATCTTTAAAAAAAAAATCACTAGTGACTACTAGTGTTTACTAGTTTCTCATTTCTACAATTTTGTCATTTCAAGAGTGATGAACTCATACAGCATATGATCATTTGTGATTGAATTTTTTCATAAAGCATGATCCTTGGGATATTCAACCAGTTTGCTGCATGTTTTGGTAGTTCATTTTTGAATGAACTGAATAGTACTCCAAAGTTTGTTAACAATTTACCAGCTGAATGATATTAGAACCATATCCACTTTTGGGCTGTTACAAATAAAGTTGCTATACACAATTGTGTTATCCATTTTTGTATGAACAAAACAGAAATCTTCATTTCTCCAGGAAGAGTGCCCTGATGTACAATTCCTGGGTCATATGGCAGTTTCATATTTAGCTTTTTCTTTTTTCTTTTTTTAGTAACTACCAAACTGTTATTCAGAAATGTATGAGTGACCCAGTTTCTTTGCATCCTCACCAACATTTGATACTGTTGGTATATATTTAATTTAGCCATTTTGATAGCTGTGTAGTGATAGCTCATTGTGGTTTTAATTTGCATTTCCCTGTTGGTTAATGATGTTGAATATGTTTTCATGTGTTTATTTGCTGACTGTATATTCTCTTCAGTGCCATGTTTGTTTATGACTTTCATCTATTTTCAAATGGATAAGGGATATCATGAATAATGTTAGCCTAATTTCAACAAATACAATGAAATAGATAAGTTATTTAGTAGAATAAATTATCAAAGCTAACTCAAAAAGAAATAGTAATCTTAATAGCTCTACATCTAATTAAAATTGAATTGGCAACTTAAAACATCTCACAAGGAAAACTTAGGACCAGTTGGCTCCTAGTCAAATCTACCCAATATTATGGAAAAAAGAATACTAATTTTGCACATAATACTTCAGATGATTGAAGAAGAGAAGATACTTTCAATCCTTTTAAGTTCAACATTCCTATGATACCAAAATAAAAGACATTCGAAAAAATAAAACTACAGACCAAAAATTCCCATGAACATATCTGCACAAATAGGTAACAAAATTTTAGCAATGCAGATACAACAGTAAATTAAGAAGATAATTCAAACATGAACATATGGAATTAACCATAAGAAAGGATAGTAGGTTTAACACTTAAAAAACAGTTTAATTCCCCATAAAAACAGGCTAGAAAAACCATACAATCACTTCCATAGTTGCAAAAAAGAAAAAAAAAATTTTGAAAAATTTAACATCTATTCTTGATTTTGAAACTCAGTAAACTAGGAACCTCTGCGACTGATAAATAGCATCTATGAAAAACCTATGGCTAAAATCATATTTAATGGTGAGAGAATAAATGCATTCACTTTAAGATGAAAAATAAGACAGGATAACTACTCTTACCATTTCTATTTCATATTATATTGCAGGTTCTAGTTAGTGCAGTACGTAAGCACAAGAAGAATCCAGATGGTAAAAAAAACTGTCTATTTGCAGATTACATTATAATCTATATGGAAATTCTTAGGAATCTCAAAAGATCTACAAGCACTAGTAAGCGAGTTTAGCAATTTTTGGATATAAAATCAATATATATAATCAATTGAATTTCTACATATTAACAATGAATGACTAGAAACTGAAAACAATATCATTCACAATATCATAGCACTTATAAAATTCTTAGGGATAAATATGACAAATGTACACTGAAAACTAAAAAAAATGATAAAAATAAAGAAGACACATAATTAAAGGATATTCAGTTTCATGAATCAGGAGACTCAATATTTTTAAGATGTCAGTTGTCACACCTATTTATCTGTAGACTCTATACAATCCCAATCATTTCTTAGCAGAATGTTTTGTAAAAATTGACACTATGATTCATGTAAAAATGCACAGGATTTAGAATAGTCTAAACAGAGCGGCCTGGGTGGCTCAGCAGTTTAGCGTGACCTTTAGCCCAGGGCATGATCCTGGAGACCTGGGATCTAATCCCACGTTGGGTTCCCAGCATGGAGCCTCCTTTTCCCTCTGCCTGTGTCTCTGCCTCTCTCTGTCTCTCTCTGTCTCTCATGAATAAATAAATAAAATCTTAAAAAAAAAAAGAATAGCCTAAACAACTTTCAAAATAACTTCTTAGAGAACAAAGTTATAGAATCTACATTACCTGTCTTATTATAAAACTACAGTAAACAATCCTGGTAAACAATTCCTCTTCTCATGTACTGTTTTGTTTTGTTTTTTAAGGTTTTATTTATTGAGAGATATAGAGCATGAGTGGGGGGAAGGTGGAGGGAGAGTTGGAAGGAAACTCTACTGAGCAGGGAGCCTGATGTGGGGCTCAATTCCAGGACCCCAATATCATGACCTGAGCCGAAGGCAGGCACTTAACCGGCTGAGCCATCCGGGCACCCTTGTTTATTTCTAATATACTTAATAAGACATGTAGGTTAACATAAGCACAGCATTTCACATGAGTATATATGGAAAAGAAAGTTTTTACAAATTCTAAAAAATAAAATACTAATGTCATGTATGACGTTTGTATTTGACACCACAAGCAAAGAGAAAACTTTGTTTACTTTTGATAATCAGCAAATGTTCAAGTTTCACTGTAATCTGCCCATTTCTAAGATATTTTACTAAAAAATAAGGGTACTTCATATATTATTAAAAAATCTGTCAAACTTCTGAGACCCACTTAGGCTTTGAATTTGAATTTAGGATTTAAATTGTTTGTCTCCTTTGAAGTGTATTGATGAATATAATGATACTGGCAGTGCTTAAACTCTCAAACTAAGTTAGCAGATTTTCTGTGAACTTAAAAATTAATTCCCTCATTTTGAGGTAGAGATATGCACTTTTGTGGCTGCAAGATGGCATATTTAATGGTATTCATATCCATGTAGAACTATTAAGTATTTCTCTGTTTAAATATTTATAATTAATTATTCTATACCAGCATGTATTCTATATGCTCTATACCAGCATATAAGTTTAGCTTTAGTTATTATATACAACTTTGAATTAAGTCTTTTAAATACACATCATATTTCAAACTCACCAGTGGTAGTAACAATAAATTATAAAGCATCTAACAACAACAAAAAATGACTCCAAAAAAGTCCTCTTTTAGGTTTATTCCCATTGACCAAATCACTTTTCCAGGAAAATAATTTATTTAGCAATTAAAGACTACATTTCTGTGTGTCTACATTTGTTTGCACAAACAAAATAAAACAATTTGAGCATGCACATAAGAAATTTTCAGGTTTCATCTTGTTTATTGTCACTGGTATTTTTGTGCACCATAGGAAATTCATTATTAATGTTACAATGCTTTAAGGAAAGAGATGGGTCTCTGTTGTACCCAAACTTTATTAAAGTGGTGCTGAACATACATTAAATAGTAGGAATATTGACATTTCTCAAAGATGGCCCACAATAAGACATATTTACTTGTTTCAGAAAAAAAATCAAAGGGAACCAAAAAGATAAATATTACACATGTAATATTTATTATTTCATGTACAAAAATATATAGCTTTCACCACAATACTGAGATTGTAAGGGCACATTAAACTTTAGATTCTATCCACAAAAGTTGGATATAAGACATCATACCCGTTATTAAGGCATTACAAATCATATATTGATGACAGGAACCCTATTACTTTTTACAGTAAATTAAAGTGTTTGAAACCAAAAGACATAAACTTATAAAAGATTTATTGAGTGTGCAATAGACAATTCAATTCAGTCCAAAATGTTTTAATGGGTACTGTGTGTTTGCTTTCTTTGCTTTTCTTTCCAGAGGCAATCATTTCACAAGGACAATCTCAAGGTTTGAAGACATTTTGCTTTCTGACTGTATTGAATGGAAATTTTCTTTGTTTAGTTTATATGTACGTACGAGTAGAAAGAAGATTATGATAAAGTAGCAATGCTTACTTATTCACACATTATCATTATACCACTGGGGAAACTAGTTTCATTCAAAAATGTTTTAGAATGTATCTGCCAACAAAGGAATAAGCTATTATCGGTTGTTTTTCTGTGCATGTCACCTTTGCTTAAAAACCTTGATTGTGCTAGGATTCTAATTCATTGATTTGTTTCAACAGTTTCAGTTGTGGGTATGACTGACCAGTTTTATCAAAGCCGTTTCCTTTCTAGTCAATCAGGGACAAGGAGTAAAAAATAATACTTATGTATATACATTTTTTCCCCAATTATTAGGAAGATAGACATTAAATTATCATTTTACAAAGCTTTTCTCTTTTCAGGCAATTGTAGGATATTATCCACTTAGTTGTTGTGTTTTGTTGTTTTTTTCTTCTGTGAATATTTTGTGACATTTCACTTAAAGTGGGTTTTGAAGCACTAGGCTTACTTTAGAAATAGTCATCAAAACTTGTCATGTATATAATTATAAGGTGCAGAAAAAAGTATATTTAGAGTGTACAGAATTTAATCATTTGAAAGAAAGAACATCTTTTGGTTGACTTTATGAACTCATTACAACTAGGAAATCTCCAGGGTATCAGGATGTTGAGTGATAAAAATGTAATATTCACTACATTGCCTAAGGCTTTTCCTAATTTTTGGTCAAGTAACTTAAAAGTCATGATTCAGTACAAACTAAAATTACTTATTTAAACCAAATTACATAGGTAAGGATTTAGAAGTTCCTTGTTAACTATATTTTTATTGTATTATTTCAATATTTGAGAGGATTTTACTCTTCTATAGATGATTATTACCTATTAGAATAATGAGCATAATTTTCAAAAGATACTCATAAGAATATTGGGATTATGTGACTTTAGGCTTTTAAACTATATCTGCTTAATACCCACACACACAAATGCACACATACACAGATAATCACAGGAATATTTTTTAATGTAAAAATTCATGCTCCAAACTGTTTCAACCAGGTCATCAAGAAGATATTTTTAAAAAATGAAACCAGGTCTGACCTCTGGGGAATATCACTGATTCAGGCTAATTCCAGATCTGTCATCACCATCTGTTTAACATTATCCTCCAATCAGTTGGGGGTTACTAAGATAAGAATTTGCTTAATATCCTTATCTTCTTAATTCTTCTGAATTTTCTAGTGATGTAATCAAAACCCTTCTTGAAGTCAATACAAATTTGAATGATTACTACCTGTAATTTTATCTTCAAATTAAAATTTTAGGCTAATTTCTCCTTCACAAAGCCTGTTGATTATAACACAAATTCTTGTCATTGAATTTGATTACAAATGAATAAAATGAAATACCGTATTATTTTTTGAAAGCTGTAAATTGGACATTCTAGTTTCTAGTTTCCTTTTGTCAATGCTCTGTTTTGTTCTTAAATTAAATATATAGGTTACACAAAATATTTAAACTATAAATATATTTCATATTTTAAGGTACACATAACAAGTTTATTTTTATTTAAAGAGGTATTTAAAATCTTCAAGTCTTGGGGATTTATCTTTCTAAATTGCCATTATGACTACTGTTTGTTGTTAAAGTCCTAACTTAGAGTTTACTCTTCCCTCACTCCTTTATAAAGCTATATACCTTCAAACCCTTCTGATACAATCTCTATGCAATTTGATCTTTTTTATCTGGCATTTCTCATAGTCTAGTCCGTGTTAATACTTTGTTCACTCTACATAAATGAAAATCTTCTCATGAAAAATAGAATACAGAGAAAGATTTTCATACTTTGTTGTCAGATTTTATGTTAAAAGATGATTCAAAGTTTAATTTTGATAAAATCTGCACTGTTAAAAAGTGGAAAATTAACTTTTGATTTGTAGTATGTTTTAAAGCTTGACTTTTCTATAAAAGGCCAGTGAAAATTAATTGTGTCCTAAATGGGTATACAGAAGGTATAAAAACTTATTAATTAAAAAAAAATTTTTGAAAGATCTAAGAACTCATTATATCCTTTTACTGTTTTCTATTTAAACATTTTAATACTGAAACATCTTTGATTATCATAAGAATGTTATATGTTATATTTCATAGTGATAAAGTGAATATTATTCTGTTCAGTTTGGGGAGATTATTAATCTTAAATGACAGGCTATCTATTCTATAGCTATGGTTTATTCTGCTACCCATAAGAATTATCCATAAATTTCTGACTATATATGAATTTCTATAGACTGACATAAACTTGACTTATATAACAATTTACAATGAGAAGAGCCAAGATTTTAAAAGATCACTAGGGGATGTCCACAGTGATGTATGGCAAAAATCTAACAAACAATAATCTCCATAAACTCTGTGCTCTGCTTTAGAAATTAAAGTTAATATTTCTGAAGTGGATACTTCTAAAACTTTTGAGACTCTATACTATATAAAAATATTAAATATGATTTCTTACTAATTGGATTTAGAAGGCAAAGATTAGATGTGGTGTTGATGCAAATTAGAGGCAGCAAATTTTATGTTTTTCTTTTTCTGAGAAAATATACTTGAGAAACAACAAAAAAAGGGCTACTAGAAACAGATCTACTGTGAATAGGAAAAAAATAAAAATGTAACCACAGTAAAAATAAGCAAACAAAATATTAGATTTCTTTTTTGTTTTTATTAAGAAATTATTGTAAACCAAGTATTATTCTAAATAATTATTAATTCTCACAACCCTATAAAGTTGTATTCTTATCTCACTTATTCAAATGAAAAGAGGAGTTGTAAAGAAATCAAGTAACTTAAACAATGAACATACTCTGAGTGATATCATGTAAGTCACAGAATAATACTTAGCATCGAGGTAATCTGCATACAGAAACTGCTCTCTTAATTAATCAGTATTTTCAACTTCATTTTTAAGAAAAACATGGCAAACATAAAATTAATTTTGTAACAAAGCTTTAATAATGTTAGTAAAATTGCAACAGAATTTTAATTATACAATATTGTTTTCAATTCTTTATTTCTTTTTCCTGTATTATGTCATTCAGCAACTTCATTAGTAGGTGTTGTATTTTCTTCTTTTCCTAGCTAAGTAAGAAAAGGCACAGCAGATTATATCTCACATAGTCAGGAGTATGTCATGTAGAAACATTTCTTTCCCTTGGTAGGAATGTTGCCGGAGATTCAATGTGTCAGTTAAGCAAATTCTGGCTATCTGAAAATGGTAGTTATAGTTGATATCTTTCCTTTGAATTAGGGGGTGATGACCCCTTTCCTTCTGAGAAAAAAATTTACATTCTTATTGTCTAGTCAGTGAGGTTGGTCTAGTGGTTGGAAATTCTAAATGCAGTCCTTTCTCCTAGATACAGTTGATTGCTCCAATAATAGGCATGTCACTCACATGAAAATGATCAGATTTCAGGGATCCCTGGATGGCTCAGCGGTTTAGCGCCGCCTTCAGCCCAGGGTGTGATCCTGGAGGCCCAGGATCGAGTCCCGTGTCTGGCTCCCTGAATGGAGCCTGCTTCTCCCTCTGCCTGTGTCTCTACCTCTCTCTGTGTGTGTCTTTCATGAATAAATAAAATCTTAAAATAAATCATAAAATAAATAAAATCTTAAAAAAAGAGAAAACGATCAGATTTCTTCCATAATATTCACCCAAATTGGAACTAGTTAAAAAAGACAAATTTTTAGATGTGAGCATTGAGAAATGTTGGCCACCAAATCACCTTCTATGTGTAGAAGAATGAAGAATAGGAAGAGAGGCTGGAACAGATATGCAGAATGAAGCTGAAACAGGAATCAAGTCTTCATGTTATTTTTCTCTCTGGTTTCTAAGGCTCAGATACATTGTAGTAGTCTCCATGGGTATCTGAGACTTCGAGAAGTTTTCTCTTTTGATTTAGTTACTTACTGAGAGGTGTTTTCACAGCAAATAAAGGATTATAGTAAATGCAATCATCATCTTCTGAGACTGTCTGAATACCAAAGTGGCATTGGGTTGGCCTTAGGTTTTAGCACCTCTCATCTCCATCAGTTGACAAAGACACCCTAAATAACAAAGATTTAATATAATGGTTTAATGTAGAAAATCGATGTCTTCTTTTTTTAAATTTTATTTATCTATCCAGAGAGAGAGAGAGAGAGAGAGAGAGACAGAGACACAGGCAAAGGGAGAAGCAGAGAGAGAGAGAGAAAGGCAGAGACACAGGCAAAGGGAGAAGCAGGTTCCATGCAGGGAGCCCGACTGGGGACTCCATCCGGGGTTCTCCAGGATCACGCCCCGCACCAAAGGCAGCGCTAAACCACAGAGCCACCGGGCTGCTCTTTGTTTTTTTTTTTGTTTTTTGTTTTTTGTTTTTTTTTTAATTTATCTATTCATAAAAACAGAGAGAGAGAGTTGATGTCTTCTTAATATTATTTATACTGTGCATAAAGATAGCTTCAGAAAAACTGTTGTTTTAATTTATCTGGAACCATCAATGTAAGTAGTGCTTTCTATGAAAAGTCTACTTTAAGACATGTTCCTAAGATTCCAACCTCTCATACATGCTGACAGACTGAAGTCTCTCAAACAAGAATTTCTAAATCACCTTCGGCCTAAGAATATTAACTAGAAATGGGAATCTGAAAAAAGCAAGTAGAGATGATTACCTGAGCTCATTCAGGTGTGATGTTCACTGTATGAAATATTTGTCTGATATCTGTTTTTAGCAAAAACTAATTGGGGGCTTAGTCATATTGAAAAAAAAAAGATAACTCACAAAAGAACTTGAATTTTAAGGAAAAAAAAAAGACTGCTAATTTATTTCTGGCAATGCTTAAGTATCCTAAATAAATATGTCATCTGCTACTGAGCCCACATACTTAAAGAGAGAAATTAACCTAAGTTTAAAAGAAAAAAAGAATAAAAAATATTTGAAAAGACTTGCTTTCTTTTTTTAAACTGAAATATAATTGACATATATTACTTTCAGGTGTATAATGTAACATGCAACATAATAATTTGATATTTGTATACATTGTGAAATGTTCACTACAATAAGTTTAGTCAACTTCCATCACTGTATATAATTACAAATTTTTCGATGAGAACTTTTGATACCTACTTTCTTAGTACCTTGAAAATATACAATACAGTATCATTAACCAGTACCCTTGCTGTACATTGCATCCCTATGACGTATTCATTTTATAAATGTAAATTTGTACCTTTTGATCACCATCGATTTCACTCATGCTTCTAACCGCCCTGCCTTCCCTCTGGCAACCACAAATCTGTCCTCTGTATCCATATGCTTGTGTTTGTTTGAGATGCCACGTACAAGCGAGATCAGATGGGATACATCAAATATATATATATATATATATATATATATATATATATATATATATATATATACCTGCTTTCTTGAAGGGGAAGGACCTCATTTAAACCTGGATACCTTGAAGAAAAAAGGTACAGACATTCAGAGGAGTTGGTGACTGCAGTTGGATGATTTGGAGGTAAGAGTTTCTTTACCAAGCAATAACCAAAGCAGAATTCATTGTTTCCAAGGCTGTTGCAAACCGAAAATAGGGCAGTATTGTTTTGTTGAAAAAATGGAGAGAAACTGATAGCAAGGCTACATGAACAGAAGGGCAATCACTCTGGGTTAGATACGCTATTGAGGAAAATTTGCAGGCAAAACAGGTTGTTCTTCTGACAGCTAGTCAGAGAAATTGGTCTATAATTTGCCAAGCTTACAGTTTGTTTATGTCTTACCTCATTATAGAATCAATTTGAGATAAAATGTTAAGACTGATAAGGTTGCTCAGGAACTAGTCCCTAAATATTCCCATTAGAATTTCTTAGCTCTATAATAAACCCCTTATATCATTAAAAATGGATCAAAAACATGTGTAGTTCTGTTTCTTACATTCCTTACTGAAGTTTGCAGTACATATAGGCAAAATAATTGTTCAAATTAGTAATGAGGTAACATCTAAGTGATGAGTTTAGGAGTAACAGGAAATGCTCACTCTCAGAATTTATCTTCCAGTTAGTCTGATATTGATGTAGGAATGAGTTCGGGGCAAATGGGGCTAGGCAGGGAAAGATAAGGGAAAGGCCCAGACTCAGGCTTCCAGAAATCTGTGGGTTCTCATAAACCCCAAGGACACCAAAAGGCCCAGAGTCAGGCTCCTACCTATCCCAAGAAAATAGAGATGACAGTAAAAACAAAGAAAAATAATAAACATGGCTTCCTAGCTCCAAAATGTTAGGGAGTATCTCCCTTTAATGGCAACTAAGTAATCAGAGAAACTCACCAGACCACAAAGAAATATGTCATTAAGGTGTTATCAATAGTCCCTACTCAAACCAAGACTGCACAAGAAGCTCAAGGCCATGGGCTCCCTGGCTAGGTTCTCAATAAAAGACAGCCACTAAAAGCCCTCAGTGGCAACCCTGTTGGGACCCCTCTCACTTCTGAGAACTTTCTCTGTATCTCTGTTTAATAAACTTCTATTGCTTTGCTCACTCTCTGTTGTCCATATATACATTCTTTGACTCTGTGAGATAAGAACCTAGCTCTCTTGTATCAATATTAAATACCAAAGCTTCAAAAAAATATAAGAAATTCATCCTCTTGATTTGCATTAATTTAGCATTCAGGTTTTGCTTGTGTATAAAATGGATAAAGTTGGAAATCTTACCATATTAAGCCTCTTTCACCAGGTATTGTTATTACATATTCTCGCCCAACAATATGGTTCTGAAAGATTTTGAGACAGGTGCACACTTAAAGAATGGACATGAGAAGTGGGGACAAAGTGCAATACTGGAATAGAAAATGAAGAAAACTATTTATATGGGAAACATTTTTCTCTCTACGCTTCTGTGACACTACATTCTTTTCTTCATCAACTTTCTTTTCTATACCCTCCTTTTTGTCAGTTTCTTGACTTCAACTATTACTCTCAATAATAAATGTTTCCAAAGCATTGTCTATGTTTTTGACCTTTCTGTTGATCCATAGCCCTTCATTCCCACTGCTTCCTAGACCTATTAACATACACACGTGCACACACACAGACACACACACATTTTATCTCTGAATATATCATTTTTCTCTCAAGCCTAAACATTCTATGTCAAAAATTTTACTTTTATGGGCCACAATAACTAAAATATTGAATCTTCTGTCTTCCTTGTCAAAACAATATTACCAAATATTCCTTTTTTTAAAAAAGATTTTATTTATTTATTCATAAGAATACACGGAGAGGAGAGAGAGGCAGAGACACAGGCAGAAGGAGAAGCAGGCTCCATGCAGGGAGCCCGACGTGGGACTCGATCCCAGGTCTCCAGGGTCAGGCCCTGGGCTGACGGTGGCGCTAAACTGCTGAGCCACCTGGGCTGCCCCCAAATATTTCTACTAATACTGCCTCTTAGCTCTTTCAATCTCTGCCATCCAGCAGAGACAGCCAGAGCCACTGGCAGGGTGCTCCAATACGAGTGGTGTGACCTGGCTTTAAATCTCAGCAATACCATAGGTAAGCCATAGGAGTTTTTAAGATTCCTAAGTGGTTAATACTATTCCATACATTAAATTCCAAAACAATATTTGACCTGAATACATTGACAAATGAATGATTTAACTTCCTTTTCCCTTATTATTTTTTCTTTATTTTAATGGCATGATAATCCTTGCATATCTGATTTTTCTTGAAACAAATGCTATAGAAAGAATTAGGTATTACCATTTCACATTCAGCAATCTGACAATAATTTTAAGGTAACAGTAGCAGGATAGCAGGGATCAGTGAGATTGTAGAGCAAAATGGACTCTACTATACTGTTGTTCAAGGTGCAAATGTGTATTATCATTTTGGAGAACATTTTATAGTATCAGTTTACAGCACAGTGAACTCCCCCTAGTGAAACTCTCAAATCACATAAGTTCACTGTATTAGGGTTCGCCAGGGAAACAAGCATCAGATGGAGTTAAAAGGAGGGAGAGATTTCTTTCTTTCTTTCTTTTTTTTTTTTTTTCTCTTAAGGAATTTGCTTATGTGATTGTAAGGGCTGGCAAATTCAAAATCCACAGTGCAAGCCAGCAGGCTGGAAGTTCATTATGAGCTGGCATTGCAGTCTTGTCTCCAAAATCTGTAGGTCAGGCCAGCATGCTGGAAACTCATTCTGTGTTACAGTCTTGAGACAGAATAGTTTCAAGAAATGGGAGTCTTTTAAGATCTTCAACTGATTGGATAAGGCCCTCAAATTATAAAAAGTAATCTTTTTAAACTAGAGTCAACTGTAAACAGTTAGCCTTCCCAGTAACATCTGGACTAATGTTTGACCAAATAACTGGGCACCAGAATTTAGCTAAGCTGACATATAAAGATTAACTGCTATAAACTAAGTTTTTAGCATGTTAAATATTTCATCCCAAAATTAACTGAATTGCGATCATTTGGGGTTTTACTTTTTTTTTTTTTTTTATCATTTTGGGTTTTAATAGTTTGCCAAGATATCAAACATCATATAAAATAAACCTAACAGAATGTCCCTATTAATAAAAATTAAATCATAATCTTCTTTCAACTATTAAAAGCAATGTATGGTTTAAAGGATTAAATAATTAAGGTAGTTTCCAGTATAAATTTATAAACTATATATATTATATCTATGGGGAATCTGTTTGAGGTAGCTTAACAGACATTTATTTTGTTCTCAAGATAAATCTCTATTCTTAGCAATTTCCTAAATGTTGTACATTTTTTTAAACTACAATCTACCTTTCATTATTAATTGGTTTCTTGTTACATAGCCACAAAACACCAAAGATAGTTCTATAGAAGTGGATGACGCTCTTGATGTGAGCTGACAAATGCTGATTGCAGTGTGATAATATTAATGTTCTGGCCAAATTCACAAAGGCTAATTCTTTGAACCTACCAAATGATGCAAACTAAATGTCAATTATTTTTTTCTTCTAAATTTATCTTGCATGTCTCATTCGTGGACTAGAAGCCTTTTTCAAACGCAAGGTCAAAATAGCCCCAGTACTAATATTGATCTAAAATGTGTTGATATTTAATTAACAAAAGGAATCTGGGGGGAATATAGCAGAGCCACTACTGAGAACAGAAAAGAATATGCACATATGGACAGACTTATTTTAGATTAATTTTAATAAAAATAACTGATAAATATCCACTCTCTTGGGCTATAGACAAATTCCTGATTTGCCTCAATACCAGATTACTAGTTACAATTTCACTTTCACAGTTTAAAAAATAAAACTAACAATATTGTGGTATAGTTAATGATTGCTCTTCCATATCATTTTTGTACGGAGGTAGCTAACATTGAAAATTTTAAAAAAATAATAATTTAGCTATTGTGAATAATTTAGATCCTTTTCTAACACTCATCCCATGTGAGAGTAAGCCTTGATATAAAAGAATATGATTGTATATCGGTGGAGATAGTTTTTACAATTGTCATGACTCACTGTTTTCTAGTAAATGCAGAAATAATTCTGAGGTTAATCTTCCATATCAAAATAAAATGAGCAGCCACCTGCTCAATGGCTTCTCACTGCTTCAAATGGGCTGACGAGCCAGAAGAGCAGCTGGAGAAGGAAATGCCTTATGATGCCAGTGGTTTGTTTACCTAATTCCACTTCAACTCCTTTTACTTTATTTTTCAAACAGTATTTATGGTTTTCATCTGATTATAAAACTCTAATGTGCTTCTGTTGAGAACATGCAGAAAATTTGTTACTTCTGTTTCCAACATGTAGAAATTTAGTAATAAATTTTCTAATATTTCAGCATATATACATTTTAGATTTTAAAAATTGGAATAACATCATATATACAATTTCCCACTCAACATATTTAATAAAATATCATGACTAATGTAGGATATTAAAATATTTTTGAAATATGCTTTACTAATGTTGTAATATTATGTCTTTGTCAGTATGACAATTTATTCAATCTATGACTTTTTAAAATTTAGGTGTTTCTAGATAATTTACATGGCATTTTAAAATGAGCCCACATAGATATCCATATTGCTGCATACTTCTGAATATTATATAAGAATTTAAATTATAGGTGAGGTTTTTGTATGAAGATTTTTGAAAAATTCAAAGGCTAACAATGCACATTGTCAATCTGCCCCCTAGAAATTTTAATCAACTTATACCCTCTGCAACACTGAATGAAACCATCCATTCAAGTGTATGATTGTTAACACTAAATTAGCTACTAGCTTCTACCTTTTCCAAGTTAACAAGTAGAAAATCATCTCTTATTGTTAATATTTTACTGTGACTTCTTGTGTTATAATATTAATATTTTTGTTGTTATTCCTGTTTCATCAGTTGGAAATTGGCCTGCTCTTTTCCTTTGCCACTTTTTTTTTGTAGAAGTGTAGTGTATCATACCACTAAAACCAGACAAATTTTTAAACTCTTTATAGATTGAGAACATCTTCTCTTTTCTGTCATATATGTTCTAAATCTTAGTTCTGAAGTCAGAATAAATTTTCAATACTATATATGTTAGTTTTGATGTCAAACTATTTCACATTTTGATAATTTAAACCACTGATTCCTCTATTTGCCCCATGGTCTTTTATTTTATTTTAGATAGCATTACAAAAAAAAAAATATATATATATATATCTTTTTTTTACATTTGAATATTTCAATGCACTTACATTTAGATTTTTTAAAATTAGGATCATAGCATATATGCATATATATTTTTTCTAGCCAATTAATTTTGTTTAGTAAAAGACGTTGACCAGGGCACCTAGGTGGCTCAGTTGGTTAAGCAGCTGAGTTTCAGTTCAAGTCATAATATCATAGGTTGTGAGATCAAGCCCTGAGTCAAGATCAAGTCCCAGTCATCAGGCTCCCAGCTCATCTCAGTGGAGAGCCTGCTTCTCTCACTCTGTCCCTCTGCCTGCTTGTGTGTGCTCTCTTGAGCTCTCTCAAATAAATAAATTTTTTGAGGAAAAGATTGTGACTAATTTATAACATTAATATTTTTTAAAATTTTTATTTATGAGAGACACAGAGAGAGAGAGAGAGAGAGAGGCAGAGACACGGGATGTGGGACTCCAACCCCGGACTCCAGGATCACACCCTGAGCTGAAGGCAGACGCTCAACTGCTGAGCTACCCAGGTGTCCCTGTAACATTAATATTTTGTAAATTAATTTTCCCCCATCTTCTTCTTTTTTTCTTTTCTTAAAGATTTTATTTATTTATTCATGAGAGACACAGAGAGGCAGAGACATAGGCAGAGGGAGAAGCAGGCTCCTCAGGGGGAGCCTGATATGGGACTCAATTCCAGGATCATGACCTGAGCCAAAGGCAGATGCTCAACCACTGAGACACCCAGGTGCCCCTCTCTTTTTTTCTTATAACCCACTTCCTCCTTCCTTGATATTTGGTTTTGTTTTTGAGTTCAGTATATTTTTCTCCAGTAAATCAAACAGTTTTTAAGGATGTCTTTTACTTTTCATTTTATCTAGAACATATTTATAAAATACAAAAGCAAGACCATGGAATGCTTTATTTATGTGTGTGTGTGTGTGTGTGTGTGTGTGTGTGTAGTGGGTACAGACACTGGAGTGCTAAAGCTGGAAATCTGGTATGCTTATTAGTATTCAACACTAGTGTTTCTCTAATATCTCATTATGACATCAACAAGGAAAGAGTTTCTGAGGAACACTGTTCTGTGGAAAACAGCAAGAAAATGTAAATGTTAATTTTAGACAAATTAGTGCAAAAATTATTCAATGTTTATAAAAAGAAGAAGCACATCATGCCAGTCCTCTATTCTCCAAACCATAGAATATAATTTACATCTCTTCTAACATCAGAATATAGGAAACTACAGGTCAGAAGAGTCAAGAAAATCCTCAGTAATCCAAGTACTGCATTTCTTAAGGTAGAGATTACAGGAAATAAAACCAGTACATGTATACTGTGCTCACAACTAACCTGAAAGATCACACAATGTAGAAGTAAAACATCTCTGGCTTTGGTAGACTTTTGTTTTCTGTTGTCAGCATAGCCATTTATCAGCTCTCTGATATTAGACAACAGTGTTGAACGCTGATCCTCTGTAGTACAGATTCAAGGTATCAATATTGTGTTAGAGTTAGCCATAATATAGACTTATAACATCTGACATATCATTTGGCTCATAGCAGGTGAATAAATAATTGGGCTAATTACTGTTTCTTGGTATTCTTGGATACAGTAATAAGCTTTCCCCTCATGATCAATTTCCACATATTTAAAAATTCTTGAAGGTGTAACTCCTCTAGTTATTGTAAGTTGAATTTCATGAACTTAATCATTAAAATTTCACTTTTACAACAGAATAAGGACTATACCTAAAAAACAAGTTTATTTTTTTTTTAAATTTTTATTTATTTATGATAGTCACAGAGAGAGAGAGAGAGGCAGAGACATAGGCAGAGGGAGAAGCAGGCTCCATGTACCGGGAGCCCGATGTGGGATTCGATCCCGGGTCTCCAGGATCGCGCCCTGGGCCAAAGGCAGGCGCCAAACCGCTGTGCCACCCAGGGATCCCAACAAGTTTATTTTTAATATGGTGAACATAGTATTTGTTACAATAATGACCAAAATGTAGTAATTTAAGTGCAAACAATCAAAAAGGTTTTACAGAAAAATATGGAGAGAGGAATAAATAAATATTTTGGTGAACTGAATTTCTATGCCCATGCATGTGAATATAGTTTGTATTATATAATTCCACCAGCTTTGCAGCTTGAAATGTGTATTTATTTAAAGATTTTGTTTATTTATTCATGAGAGATACACCGAGAGAGGCAGAGACATAGGCAGAGAGAGAAGCAGGCTCCCCACAGGGAGTCCGATGAAGGACTCCATCCCCTCGACTCCAGGACCATGACCTGAGCTGAAGGCAGATGCTCAACCACTGAGCCACCCAGGTGTCCCTCAAATGTTTATTTAAAAAAAATTATTGAATCAGAGGCTAGAAATATTAATTTTCACTTTCCATTTGGAAAAAAATTATTATCTTTATTTTCTGATCATATATATTCATGCTGATATATTAATAAAAACTATTTATAAAATATATATTAAAGATAGAAGGATAATATCAAATTTTAATTATTATCATTTAAAAGTTTTAATTATTATCATTAAAAAGTTTTCATTATTATTTCATTATCATTACTATCATTTAAAAGTTTCTCTGGCATGGGTATTCATTAAAATGGTCTTTATAAATCATCTCTCTAATTACGTGAATCAAAATACTGATCAAACGTCCTTTCCCAAACTTTGACAATTCACTGAAACAAAACCAATTCATATGATTATACTTACTATGTTCAAATACTTTCAAGTTTTATTTGCAATATTTTTCTGCTCTGAACAGTCATCTATGACTCTGAAAACATGAAGACATTGGCCTAGAACAGTTAGAACTTTTCAGGCTATAGGTGCAGACCAAATATGTCTGTCCTTGTTGAAATAAACTTCCAGACCCAAGGTGGAGCCTCTCCTCTCCTGTCCCTGGAAAGTCAGCAAACTGAATTTTCATGTTCCTGTAAAAGCTGCTTGACCAAGGACTTGGTCAGGCACGTCCCCCAAAAGCTAAGCTAACTTCGGGCTGTATACACATTGCCTTGGTCCTTGGTCTTTTTAAAGGTCAGAAACACAAGAAAGCCCCCAGCCAATCAGGTGCTGTTCCCGCCCACCGCTTCCGCTTCCGCTTCCAGGGTATAAAAGAGCGCCGGAAACCCCCTCAGGCTTCTACTGCGCTAACGGTGAGGTGCCGGGTTCGTTCCTTCCTTGTGCTGTTTAACCCTGACTGAAGGGCCTCAAACTTGTCACTAAATAGTTTTAGTTTTGAGATGCTGCCGCTCTTGCAAGGAGACGGAACCCAAGACAGCCGCTGGAAATTCCACGGCGGCCCTCCTCCAGGCAGCGCTCGACCTCCTGGCTGTTCGGGTTGCTGCTTCCTCCCGCTCGCTGAGACCGGTAAGCTTTTCTGAGGCGCGGCTCCTCTTGTTTTGTGTTCCGAGCTCTTCGAGTTTTGTTGCTTTTCAGCCTTCCGGGTGCAAAATTGCGGTGTGAGGATTGCAATTTTTCAGGGAGGCCTCGTGGGGCGCCCACAGCGTTTGGGTTTGTGGACGAGCTCAGGTACGTGGTAAGCGTCTCCGGGAGGACCTCCCAGGTCTCGGGAACCGTGCACAGGCAGCTGGAAAGCTTAACCGTCTGGTTGAAGTAGAGAGGATTATTTCCACAGGGCAAAATAATGATCTGAAGACAGCTGTGGAGGGACTCAAAGAATCCTCGAGGTAAGTCCACTGTATAGACCACTGAGGAACTTGGGAAAATAAATTAAAAAAAAAAAAAAACTTTTTTTTTTTTTTGGACGGTTTTGATGAATGGCATATCAAAGTGTCAGTGGGCACAAGTCATACTATGAAAAGCCATTAGGGCACCCACCACTGTGAAGAAATCTTGTGAAAGGAGTAATCTATTGTCAGTGGACGTCTCAGAAGCCAAGTTGCAAAATTGGTGGACAGGCATCAAGGACTTAAAAGCTGTTAGATTACCCACCACCTAGCTTTAAGACTCCTTGTGCTAGGATAAGTTGGTCATGGAATGTATTAGATTGACACTAGGTCACTGGCCAACCTCAAGAAAATTTCTGTTATAAAATTTCTTGTTATAAAGATATACTGTGAAACACCACAGTGTTTCTCAGCCAGCAGTGCACCCCTTTTTAGGTATTCGTTTAGCTCTGAGACACTCAAAATTTAGCTACATAAATGAGATCCTCCAGTTTCAAGAATAGGGCATGTCATCTTCCAGCATACCTGCTCATTTTATCTCTAAAAACGGTGGTTTTGGTAGCTCTGGATATTCTTTTTTAAAAAAGGCAAAATTTTGCTAAGACAATGTAGCATACAGTGGCCACTATGAGAAATGTTCCAATTAAATACAATAGTTCATTGAAAAAGTGTACTTGAAAGCAAGGCCTCCGAAATCAAACAGAATGGGATACCTAATTTTAATTGGCAGGCAGAAGGCTTTAAAAGTTTTCAAGATTCTAAAATAGCTTAGTTGAAAAATTCATTGCAAAAGCCTAATGAAGAATTAAAGATACAAGAGGCACCTAAAACAAAATACTGTATAAGGCTGTTGAGACCCCTGCTGCACCACTTTACTGTTTTTTTAACCTGAGTACACAGTGTACTGATCCTCTATCTGAATTACCTTTCTACTCTGAAGAGACTGGAAGAGTGTACCCAGGTGTCTACCAACTCTTGGCCTTATAGTTGTAGTACCTCCAAGACCAGAAACCTAAAACAGATCCTCTTAGGAGTCTATCATAAAAACACTGGCCCACACATTGATGAGACAGTGGGGAAAAAACTGAAACACTGGGGAAAAAAGATTATCCTCACAGGTTGTATCAAAGCCTTTCCCACTACCTGGCATAGCCCATATCTTCCCTCACAGGAGGGCCACCATATGGGCCTCTCCCAGGGTTGACAGGACTCCAGCGGATTCTCTGGTAAGCCGGTACCAGTTATTCCTTTCATTAGCCAAGGGGAAACTCAAAGAAAAATTAATGGAAAACCTTGCCAAATTTTTGTAGATATCAGAGCTACACTATTTTAAACCCCACTCTCCAGGGAGCCTGCAGATTGGATTCTGGGAGAACTGGCAAAAACCATTGAAGAATTCTTACCATAGAATTTTTTTTTTTTTTTTTTTAACCAGAGTTCTCTTTCTGGAATCTCTGTAGGGCTTGGTTGATTCAAAGCGCAGATGGCAGCATTAACAAAGCTAAGCAAAACTGAAAAGGGAAGATAGAATTCTAAGACTCCTGTACAACCATAGCTGCTGTTTAGGTCTATTCTTCTTTTCATAGTTGTGATTATACAAAAGGACCCAAGTTATATTCAGCTTTTTAGCATAGCATCATAAAACAAACAAAAAACCATCCACTTCCAGATTCCCTTTCCAGTGTTTTTACTCAGAATTCATATTCATATACCAGCAGCATAGATTTTTTTGGGGGGCATCTTTTAACATCCTCCTCATGACTCTGATATGTCTCTGTTATTAACTTAAATCATTATATGGGCTTGTAGAAATCCTAATAATCCTCCAAGTCTTGGCTCACATTTTACATTTTAAACAGAGCCTCTGAAATACCAACCAATAGGAAGCAATCTTTCTTTATTCTAAATAACAGGATTAGTATGCTTTCCAAAATGTACTGACTCTCATTTCTCAGGCACAGGTTCTTGGTCTGATTCTGGAAGAATGTTTTACACGTTGGATATTCTCAGTATGTCTCTCCTCGTGTCATTCCCTTAATATACTGAAATTCAGAGTGAAAGATCTACACTATGTAAGTCTTCATGTATACATTTATGTACACGTTCACATACAGAAACATTTGCATACCACATCAATGCCTTAAGTATCATATGTAACACAGATTATAAACCACTTGACACAACTAAAATCCATATCTACAGTATTTTTATCGAAAAGAACAAGATTTTAGAAGAATTGATTTTATTTTGTAATAACCACCCACTACTATTAGTAATATGGCAAACTGAAGCATCATTATTAATATTATTCATCATACTCAGTAATTTATTAAGATGGGTGATCCTAGTAACATTTGGGAATTGTTTTTATTCTTTATTGTTTTTTTATGCTTTTGAGAATGAGGCTTTATAAACTGAAGCTTTTGTGGAATTTCATTCATCCTACATAAATTTTATCAACCTGTTACTTGTAGAAAATATTTTGCCCTCCAAAATCATTTTGTTACCCTGAAATGGTTACCTTAAAATAAGTATAGAATAATTTGTGTTATTTTTCATAATCAATCTGCATTGTAAATTTCCTGAGTATATAGGTTTTACCTTACCTGTAACAACAACTATAGGATTTTTTTTTTAAAAGCACTTATTTTTATTTTTTTTTAATTTTTATTTATTTATGATAGTCACAGAGAGAGAGGCAGAGACACAGGCAGAGGGAGAAGCAGGCTCCATGCACCCGGCGCCTGATGTGGGATTCGATCCCGGGTCTCCAGGATCGCGCCCTGAGCCAAAGGCAGGCGCTAAGCCGCTGCGCCACCCAGGGATTCCTATAGGATTTTTTTTTTTTATGGTTGCCTTATTGTTTTGAATTACCTGTATGGAGAGTTGTTATAAGCAGAAAGTAAGAGATAATAAGTGTATGTGTTGGAGTATCTATACTACTTCATGTAATCCATATACAGGGAATTTCCATAGGGAAACAAGTTACAATGATTACATATGACATTCTTAAAATGCCTGCTCCCTTTCTTTTTTTGATAAGGATTTGAGACTTTTACAGTAAAAAAGAAAGGAAAGGTGAATAAATAAAGGTAAAAACATCTAGCAGTATAGAATGTTGTTATGCACTGAAAGAACTGCGTAAGTAGCTGTTGCCGGTTTATAACTTTTTTCACATTAAAGGAATAACTCTGGATTGAGGCTAAAAATGATAATATAAAAACTTTCCAGAAAAATAGATGTTGCCAGGATTTTATAGCTAAAGGTGCAACATAAATCTTGGAGGATCCATTGTGATCCAAAGCGGTTACTGCAAGACAGCATTAATAGTGCATGTCTTAAAATAAAACTGGACAAGAGCAGAGCACTTTAAAATGACTTTGGAAAGAGAAATATCCTTATATGAATTTAAGTCAACACTCTATAGTAGGGCTGTTTATTATTATGGCTTATATTCTTTATAACACAGGACAGTGATTAACATAGTAACTATATTTTTAATTATTGGCATTGTATTATCTCAGTAACATGATAGTTACTAATGAGAATCGAAGGTCACAGGAAAAAACAGTGAGAGATCTGAAAGGCACTTACCCATGTGTTACTCATATCTACTGTATAGTAACTGATCTATAATTACTTGGTAAATGATGAAGTTAAGCATTGGAGAATCTTACAAACCACTGAATGCTTCATTTATTTTTGGATTTCATATAGTTGCCATACAATTAGTATTTACGAAGAATAATTCTCAATTCTCACACCATGACATCCCCCTCATTTCAGTCAATGTCATGATCATCGTATCCATAAATCAGGTCCCAAATCAATCAACCAACCATCAAAATAAACAACCAAAGTCATTCTTCATTACTTTCTCTTATCTCTCTCAACCAATACTATGTTTACCTGAAAATATACTCCAAAGCCCTCATCTCTCTCTACATCCACTATCACCACCCTTGAGAAAGTGCTATAATTTTTTTCCTGGACAATCTTAAAAAACCTCCCAAACTGATCTTTCACTTGGAGTTTCATCCTCTCTACTCTAAATTGTAAGGAATGTGACTTAATATTTATTAAATAATAAATAAATTGGGCCATTGACTCCCCTGCTTAAAATTTTCTGTAGTTTCCCATTAGCCTTTGAGTACAGGTCCCTCTAATCTCAGTTTTCAAGATCCTACATGAAGTGCTTTCTGCCCCCCTCTCCAATCTCCTGTATTACTTTTTTTTATTTTATGTCTCCCTGCCCTCTAGTAATGAGCTTTATTTTTATTTTTATTTTTGTTACATGCAGTGTTTATTCTACTTCAAGATCTTTGTACAAGTTTCTACCTCTGGGTGAACTGCTCTTCCCCCCGACACTCACATGGTTGACTAGCTCTTGTTATTCAGGTCTTACTTCAGAAGTCTGTTTTGGTGAAGCCTTCTCTGATCATACCCTCTGAGGCAGGCCACAGATACTCTCTACCATAGTGCCTGAAATTATTTTATTTATGAGATGTAACACTCAGATACTCTCATATCTGTTTATTTATTGTCCAAAACCTTACTACATACAAACTCCACAAGGCAGGTAAGACTTGTTTTACAACTTTGAAGAATGCCAAAACCTAGAAGGAAGTTGGAATGAAAAAATGAGTTTAAAATTCTCATGCCAGGATAGAGATGGACAGGAATTATTAAAAATATCTCAGAGATAATTCCATTTGAAAGCTGGTGTAATACTCTGACTCAATTTTTTTATGCTTGACTGATGATACCTTTCTAGTGTCAGCCTTCCTTTTTCCCCTCTTAGCTCACAACTAGGCAAACTGATAAGAAAGCTTGCCCCATTCCTTGCCTTTAAGAATCTGTGGGATGTTCAATTCATACAACTCCTGCCTACTTAGGAACCTTTTCCCCACCCCCGGCCATAACCACTCATGTTTTCATTCTCTTAAGTCACTCCAACCAATTTTGGGTTCCATTAGGTAATACCCCGCTCTTCTCAGAAAGTCCCATCACGTGAGTGATAAATTTTTCATACCATCTTGGTGTGTATCAGTTATTAGTGTTGACATCTGAACTTATTAATTAGGAAGGGGTCTATACCACCTTTCATAATGACCACAAGAACTGATCTTTTGTTAATTGAGAATTTCAAAAATAAAAATTGGATCATAACATTGTAAGACATTTTGCTTGAATACTATAGTATAATGTGGATATTTTAAAATTGTTTCTACTTTCATATGTAACTTCAGACAATATTGTTGATTCTTGCTAAAAAAAATTGGGAGTATTTTTCAGTTAAATTGTGAAGCTCTTAGTTTGTATCAAGACTGAGTGAATTAATATTGTTTTTGTAATCTTAATGTGAAGTTATGATATGTATTGCATTTATGGAATTAGAACCATATCTCTCCATAGTATATTTACTTGATTGTTAAAATTAGCATTTTTTGGTGACATGAATTTGTATTCATTATTAAACTGTGTAATCTAAATATTTGCTAAGATGTTTATAAACTAAAGTATAATTAGGAAGATGTCATATGAAAATAATATTCAGGAATTTATTGTGAGAAGATGGAAAGGTCAAGATGTGATATGAAAGTTCTTTGTAATCACTTTGCTATATTTACACCTGATGATTGTAGACTATATTACAATAACTTCAAGTCAGTAATACAACCATAAAATCAGAAACTAGTCGGTCATCTTTATCTGTGGTTACTAAAAGACTTCAGGGTGCATTTACAGGGATAAGCACAGAAGCTAGACTTTTAAAAGACTGGCTAAAATCCAGTTTGTGTTGATTAAAATTCATTATTGAGGTCGATAAAACAGCAGCGTATACTTTAATCCATATGTTGACTTAAGAAAAAGAAAGTGTTGTTGCTGAGTCTTAGTTTCCATTTCTCTAGAAGGAAGAGAAGTGTACCTAATGCATCTGGATGGGCGTTATTGAGACAGTTGTGGGAGGGATGACTCTTCAGTTTGGAATGTGCTTAGCTACCACAAACTTCCATCAAGGCCAGCATTCACTGTGTGCTATAAACACAGTCTTGACACCATATATTTTGTATATCATGTAATTATGTACTAACACATTTTCTTTATTCTGATTGATGTCTCATTAAAAGACATTCATTTTTTAAATTAATTGATCATTTAAGACATTTATTGAGAGCTATGTGTCAGGCACTATGCAATTTTATTGTTGTCATGCTTAAACATTTTGCTAACTTTCAAAGATTTATTTTAGAGTGGATGCATGAGAGCAGGGGAAGGGGGAGAGGGAGAGAATATCCAGCAGATTCCCTTCTGAACAGGGAGCCTGTCATGGGGTTTGATCTCACGACTCTGAGATCATGTCCTGAGCTGAAATTGAGAATCAGATGCTTTATTGACTGATCCAACCCAGTGCCCCTGTGCTGCTAACTTTTAATAGATAAGTGTTCTGTTTCAGTGACTACCTACGTGAAAATTGTATATAAACTTTCAGAATGCCCCACTTGCTTTTATTTATATTAATGGTTCCCTGGGGATCCCTGGATGGCTCAGCGGTTTGGCGCCTGCCTTTGGCCCTGGGCATGATCCTGGAGACCTGGGATCGAGTCCCACGTTGGACTACTGGCATGGAGCCTGCTTATCCCTCTGCCTGTATCTCTGCCTGTCTCTCTTTCTCTCTCTTTCTCTCTCTCTCAAATAAATAAATAAATAAATAAATAAATAAATAAATAAATATCTTTAAAAAAAAATTAATGGTTCCCCAGCTGTAGTCTGGATATTTTTGCTAGACTTTTGACTTAAAAATTAACTTGAGATCCTGTTTAAAATTCAGATATCAAGTCCCCCACCAGAAATATAATATTTTGGGGTGAATCCCAGGAGTCAACATTTTCCTGCCAACTTTGCTAATGATTTCTTTAGAATGCAATATTTGAAAGTTAGAAGGTTGTCTTTAATTATATGGTGATCAAGGATAAGAATAGAAAGAGTATATTGCTCCATAATCTCTGAAAAGTCTCCATGTCAGTGTGCTAGGTAAATAATGAGATTCTTTTGTTTTACCAATCTATAATCCACATCTTTTATATTAATTGGTAATTCTGTGGAATTTTCTAAATTTACTTTGTAAATGGAATATTTTCCATGTGTTATCACTTAGAAAATTTCCTTGTTTAAGAAAAATGAACATGGGGGCACCTGGGTGGCTCAGTGGTTGAGTATCTGCCTTTGGCTCAGGTCTGATCCTGGGGTCCTGGGAACAAGTCTTGTATTGGGCTCCCCACAAGGAGCCTGATTCTCCCTCTGCCTATGTCTCTGCCTCTTTCTGTGTCTGTCATGAATAATAAGTATAATCTTTAAAAAAATGAACATGAAAAACTTCATGAAATGTTTGATATATACTGACAAAATTATTATATTGATTTATTTATCAAGCCAAGACAGTAGATTATAGAGCTACATCAGGTAAATAAAATTTACAGTTTTTTTTTTTTTTATTTCATAAAAAGCAATTGACTAATACCGGGCTTATTTGTATTCTTTTGATTCTTTTAATCTAGGAGAGATGGTTTAATGGAAACATGAACTTTTGAAAAAAAACTATCATCAGGAATCAGGGCTAAAATTATTGGTAGATTAGAATTTTGACAAAATTATATTATGGAGTGTTGGACTTCATTTTTCTTAGAAAAATAGAAATATGTATGCATATTTATCTATCATCTCACCTATCTATTGGGAGAAATGTATTCCTATATTGCATGCTATTAAATGATGCTGGACTAATTCTTAAATGAAATCCACTAAAGCAATGAGACTGTGAGCCAGACAGGTTGGAAAATATCTTCACATACATCACTCAGCTAGCCATTGAAATGAAAAATCTTCCTCATGGCAGATGAACAGCCTGGAGGTTGTTCAGTTTGTCATAGTGGATAAAGGCTTTTTCTAGCACACCGCATTAATTTTTGCCAAGCAAGAGGGAAAAAAAAAGGATTAAATATTTCACACAAGCCCAGAGTGCCATATATGTTTTAAAGTTTGAAGGAATTATATATTCACAGGATTGTTTTTGTCCTTCCCCTGATAATAGTTATATGATGTATTTAATGAGAGCATAATATTTACTAAAGTTTCAAGTAGACATTATGAAAAGGAATAGCTCATAGGAAAAGATATCAAGCATCATGTGGCAAACAGGGTGACATATTAGTTCCTTGTGATACATCAAGTGCAAATATTACTAAAAATACCAAGTTACAAAAGCTGCAAGGTCCATTCCCTATACTTATTCTATTCCATAAAGGGAATTGTTCTCCAGGGGTATCTACTGAGAGCGTGTACAAAAGAAATGAGGTTAGTTTTATTAATTTACTTTCTTCACAACTGAATAGCCATAGCGTTATTCTTTCATTCCCCTTGGCGCTACTTTGTTCCTTTCTTTAATAACAGTAAATGTGAAAAATCAGGATTTGTTTTATTCAGCTTCATTTCACTGGGAGCGCTGTAGGGAGATGAGATTTGAAACTGTTCACCATAATGTATAGGATATGTGGATTCACTTTACTGATGATGCGGTATCACTGTAAATGACTCACTTTGGGATATAAGGCTTTATCAGAGCATTAAGTCTTGAACTCTTGACTTTCTTTGAGTGGCACTGGCAATTGCTTAGGAAGAATTGCTGAGATCTGTAAGTGGTATTCCTTTTCTCAACGTTCTGTTGTCAGTGCAAACAGAGCTTGTTGGCAAACACAGTGACAGCTAAAAAAAAGGACATTTGGGATAAGCTTTCTATCATATAAATAAATGTAAGTTTTCCTACAGAAAAGCTAATTTACATGATAACAGGAATCCCCAGATGGAACTTTTCCATCTGGAACACCATTCTTTCTATACAGGTACTGAGAATTAAATGATGAAACTGGTCAAGATATTTATTCATATGTCACTTATAGGGTAATATGGAGACAATGAACAAGGAAATATGTGATATGTATATACATGTATATATAAGTTTATATTATATATATTTAATTGTGATGGGAAGAACAAAGCAATAGCTAAGTGTTGAGAAATACTTTATGATTAGTGAGATTTTCTTGTGAAATAACATTTCAGTTGACCCTTGAAATTTAGAACAAGTCAGCCTTTCAGAATACAGGGAAAATCTTTTTATGAAGAAGGCACAACATATGTAAAGACCCTGAATTTGGAAACCTGTTAACACAGAATTTAAGAAACATTAAGCAAAATATGAGAGTAAAAAATCACATCAATGGGTTTTTTTCACCCATATCTCTTGAATATTTTCTAAAGTCTAGGCAACTTTGATAGGCATGAAGTTGTATTAAATAACTGTCCAAACCTTATATTCATGGGGCTCCTAGCATAGGGAAGAATTGAGTAGACACAGGGGAAATAAAGGAGCAATTTGTGACTTATTAACATGAAAGAAAGTCCTTAAATTCTCTGTTCTTCAGTTTGCTCAACAATGAATGAAGAATTAATACTAACTTGTGAATTTAACGATCCTGCAATCAGCATAAAGGCATGGACATTTTAAAACTTATTTGGGAAATTACTTCATGTTTTAATTTTTAATATGTCTGTAGAAGCTCCTGTAAGATCCTATAAAACTCTTATATGGACTGCAAATGGACCTTAAAAATTTGTTTACTTTCTTTTTGGAAAAGCAGATATTAAACTCTTAGCTTGAAGCAAACTCTCAAAAGATTTAACTCTGCTGTAGTAACCTATTTAGTTTTGAGAATAAGAAAATCGGTCCTTTTGCTTTTATTTGGCTATGAGAAAAATCTTATAATGTTGCTTACAATGTGTTTTTAGATATTTAAAATGAGTATATTTATACAAGAAGTAAATATAATCTTTTTGGAAGTTTTAGTGTATTGTGGAGAAGGTTAAAATCTTTGACTTCTCCACCAACCTAGGTATCTGCTTCTTTCTCAGATATTATCTATCCACTTAAACATTTTACTTGAATGTGTTTTATACATAAATATTCAGTAAACATGCTTGTAAAGTGTAGACAATATGTAGTAATCTTTTAGATTTATATATTTATCTCACTGTGAATATTTTTCTAGCAATATGATTTTATTATATGGAATCTTCACAATTTTTAATACATAATGTGATTCATTTAAAACACACTAGGCATGCCAAGAAAACAGGATCAAGAAATTGAAAAATAGAAGGAAAAAGACAAAAGAAAAAGATCCATAGTGATCCAGATATTCAAGTGAGGTGATAAAGATATTTATAATTGTAGTTAATATGTTAGAGAAGATAGATGAAAAGATGGACAATTTCACTATAGAATTACAATTTATTAACCAATTTTTAATTCGAAGATATAAAACAAAAAATCTAAAATTAAGAACTCAGATGGAATTAAAAGTACTTAAGACACATTCAA
Organism: Vulpes lagopus; assembly: GCF_018345385.1. NCBI lineage: Eukaryota > Metazoa > Chordata > Mammalia > Carnivora > Canidae > Vulpes > Vulpes lagopus. The sequence continues at coordinate 41,959,237 of NC_054839.1, forward strand.
GGCAAGTTTATAGAACTGGTAAATGGTCAATAGAAAATTTCCAAAACAATGTACTGATAGGAAAAATAAGAATGTAAAAGATAGAATGGAGCCATAGAAGCACATGGATATCAGCAAAATGTTTAATATTCATATAATTGCATCCCAAAGGGAGTGTAGAGAATAATGTGAAAAAGATATTGGTTATTGAAAAAAAATTTAAAAAGTAAATTTTTAAAAAGAGAGTGGCAAAAAATAAATAAATAAATAAATAAATAAAAAGAGAGTGGCTGTTTGTTTTCCAAAATTGATAAAATCCAGAAACTCAGATTTAGAATCTTAGTGAAATACAAACAGAATATGATAAGATTGCTGAAAAGTAAATTTATAGAGGAAACTTGAAAGAAAAAAAAATTCAGGGAATGATAGTAAGGATAGCCAATTTCTCAAAAAAAATGACATTTAGAAGACTGTTATTTAAAGTTTGGAAGGCTGTTATTTGAAGTTCTGAATATTGGTCTAGCTGGAATTCGATATCTTGGAAAAATATCCCTCAAAATGAAGAAAATAAGTTCTTAACTAAGTAAAATAAATTTGTCATCAGAAGACTAAAAGAAAAAAATGGGGCACCTGGGTGGCTTAGCCAATTAAGCTTCTGACTCTTGGTTTTGGCTCAGGTCGTGACCTAAGGGTCCTGAGATTGAGCCCCATGGCAGGCTCTGTGCTCTGCACTCAGTTCAGAGTCTGCTTGACTTTCTCTGTCCTTCTCCCTCTGCCACTCTCCCCACCCTCTCTCTCTCAAATCTTTAAAAAAATAAAAAAAAGAACTGAAGGAAAACTTAGAATGAAACATGGATGTGGGAAGGCATGGGAAAGGCAAATATGTACATAAAATTAATGGACACAGTTTGAACCTTGACTCTTTAAAACAATAATAGTAATATAGGGTTTAAAACATAAAAATTGAATTTCATTATAAAATTGACACAAGGCAAATGGTATTGCCATGCAATATAGTTCTAGCAATGTCAGAGAAGTGATGTAAAAGTAACAGTATGTATTAAATTGTATTAATTGCAAATATGGATTACAATCTATAAAGAAACAACTAAAATGATAGTATATGAAGGCAAAAGCAAATTTAAACCATAATACAAGTACACTACATATCTACAAGAGTGACTGAATGAGAAAGATTGAAAATACCGAGTGTTGATAAGGATGTTAAAGACTTTCTTTACACTTTTGTTTGTACCACTGGTTTAGAAAACTGGCATGGTGTATACTAAAGCTTAACATATGCATACTCTATAAACCAGGATTTCAACTCTTAGGAATACAGCCAGAAAATACACATATATTTATTTATCATAACTTGTCATTTATTTATCTTAAAGTTTGAAATAGTAAAGAGGGATATATTTATAAAATGGAATGCTAAACAATAATGGACATTAGTGAACTACAGTTACTTACAAGAAGGTTGACTCCTACAAACATATATCTGATCAAAAAAAACAGAAACAAATTCTACGTAATTTGCATTACTATGTCAAATAATATTTCAAAACTAACAATCCTAGGATCATCTGGGTGGTTTAGTTAAGTGTCAGACTCTTGATTTCTGCTCAGGTCATCATTTCAGGGTCTTGAGATCGAGCCTCACAGCATCTCTGTGTTAGGCTTGGAGCCTACTTAAGATGCTCTCTCTTCTCTCCCTCTGCCTACCTTGACACCCCCCAATCCCATCTGTTTCAGTTTAGAGATTTGTAGTCATTTTGTTGTAAGTCATAAATGTTAGTCAAATAATGATACAAATTTTCCCCTGTATTTCTCCACTACATATCTCAGAGTAAAAAAATGATGATTTTTGAAATGCAAAACCTTCTTTGAATGCCTGAAAAACACTCTAATTTGTTTATATAGGTTACTGTGTTTGATTTGCTTATATTTAATACTTTAATATCGCTGTTCTAGTCCTCTTGGTGACTGAGTTTACAGTGAACTCATAAATAGTGCATCTTTCAACCATTTTTTGTCTCTAGAATATATTGTATAAAATTGAGAACTTTCACTTCTTTGAAGATAGAATTTACATTGTAAAATCATGGATTCTGTTCCCTTTTTGTGAGTGAAATTGTGAGTACTATTTTAAAATCTATTCTAAATTGTTAGTGAGTTTTGTATTCTCAGCCAGACCAACAGTTGGTTCTAAATATTATGTAAATTTACGTTGGATTTTTTTCTTAAACATATTCTTTAAAAAAGTATGTTTGTGACTTTCTGAGTGGATAATTTTTAATACTGGATTTATATTATTGAGAATTTTAGTATGTCAAAGACTATGTTGTTAATGTTCTAAAGTATTTCTAGATTGTTTTTTCCACACTACCACTTTCTCTGGTCTATATTTATTTGAAAAGCATATGTAATCTCTTTTTGGAGTGGCATATATATTTTTTTACCAAGGGTCTGTTGCAATTAACCTGAAATTATCTTTCACCATTTTCTAAATTACAATATTTTTTTAGTGTAAAATATTAGTTTAAGGATTATTTTCTCTCATAGAATATTCTACTATTCTTTGGCTTCTATACTTTTAATTTAGGATTCTACTGAGTTCAAATTATATTTCCTTATGCGAGTAATATATTTTTAAATTCTGGCTTTTTAAGAGATATTTTCTATATATATATGATGCTCTGCAATTTCATTAAAATATATGTAGATGATACCTTTTTATGTATATTTCTGGTGATTCACTGTAGTTTCCAAATATACACATTGAAATCTTTTAGCAATTTTGGAAAATACTAAGATATTATATTTTCAAATATTGCTTTTCTTCTATTTTCTTCTCTTAGGAATTCTATTCCCATGATATGTATTAGCTCTTTTCATTTTGCCCTCCCTTTCTGTTAAACTTTCTCTTTTTTTTTTTAAACTTTGTCTCTCCAAATTACATCTGAGATGTTTCTTCAGATCCATCATCTAGTTTACTAATTCTCTTTTCATCTATGTATTTCATTTTACTGTATCTAATCAGTTTTGTTTTAATGTGTACAATTTTCTTTTCTAAAAGTTTTGTTTTCTTCTCCAAATATTTCTGGTTCTTTTTGATAGTCATTTAGTCCTTGTTTGTATTTATAATGCCTTATATTTTTACTCATTTTTATTTTTGTTTAGTTTATTTCTGGTTTTGAGACCGAAAATTCCAACATAATTATTGAGCCTCTATTATCACTGTTACTTGTTTCTTCCAATTTAATTCATGTTGTCTGTTTTTATCTATGTAATCATTTTTTATTATTGATTTGTACTTAGCTTAACTTCTCAAGTAGGAATCCTTGGAGACTTGCTTTACTTAACGTTTTTTGGCTTCAGTTTCCTGTATTACAGAGAAGGGTATTATATGACTCGCACTTTTCATGAGAATGAGATTGGCAATTCCTTTTGATTTTATATATTTGTTCTATATTTTTGGCAGTTATAATAGGTTTAATGATTAAGCAGGCTTCCTAGTCTGAACCCTTATTTACATATTCATCATTTATTCAGTGAATCTGTGCTCAGTAGGTTCTGTAGTAGGTACTAGTAAGTCATTAAACACATACTGAGTTTCTAATATGAATGAACCCATCAATGTTTCTGATCCTGGGAGTATAGAAGTGGAAGGAACAGTAATGGTCTCAGTTCTAATGAAGATAGTGATCATATGCACACTAAACAAAGATTTTTATTTTTATGTAATTGTAATACTAAGGACAAAAGGGAGGTACAAGAATGCAATAGTAGAGCAAACTGACCTGGAAGTTTGATTAGAGAATATTTTTAGTGAAAAGAAAATAAGGTCAAATTCAGAGAGTAAAGGAAATATTCAAGACACAGGGAAAAGCTTTTCTAAAAATTTTTATCATATGTTCAAAGGACAGAAGGAGGGTCATTGTAGATGTAATGCCAGGAACGAACAGCTACAGAATAGAGGTAGACTGGTTCAGGATGAAACACAGGAGGGCAACAGAGAGACTGTGGGCTGCATTATGACTTTACACATTATTCTAAGATAAATGAGCCAAAATTGAAGTGATCACATAGGGAACTGATACTGTTATGTTTTTATATTAAAATATCCCTCTTACTGTGCAATGAAAGAAGTATATCTTCATATCTGTATAATTTTATGTGTCATATATGCACATGTATTTTTTTGAATGTGATAAGGACATGATATATAAGTTGAAGAAACTTTCTATGTGCAGTGAATGAAATATGCAGTGGGTGTTTCTGAAGTGTCGAGTGACAGGATGAAATTTCAAAGTGTGTTTGTGAGAATTTGAATGAGTTTATGTATTCTTGAATACATTTTGAGTGGGACAAGAGCAAGTTAAAAAACAAGACTGGATATATAAGTCAGCTGACCTAGCTTTAGGATGTTAGTATTTGTTGATACAAAGAAAGATAGTAAGCAAACTTTGCCTTCAATTAAGGCTCAAATAAATCAACGTCAACCCCCATCAGTGTACTGGTTGATAACTGATAAATGTAATCAATGCTTCACTTTTTTAAAATATCCAGATATTTGCCTATAGCACATGAATTATTTGGATGTTTTGCTTTCTTTTATTTTTTTAGTTTATATTTTTCACTTAGTGGTTATAATCTAAAGCTTGTTTTAGGGATTATAGATATCTCTGGTATTTAGACATATAGATATGGATTCACTGTTTTCCATAAAAATGGACATTCAAAATATTATTCAAACCCTTTGTCACTTATGCATTTCTTCCAATCTTATCTTTCTCCTATACTCATCTTTCATATGTTGAAAATTAGATCAGAAAGACCTTTATTTCCTCAAAATTTTCTTAATTCCTATGTAACAGGGAATTATGTACCCAATCAACAACTCCTTATTTTTACCCATAGATTAGTAAGATTACCTATAAATTAGTAAGATTACCATATGGTGTTGTGTCAGCAGTATTACCATCTTACTTTTTTCCTGTTTCTTTTATGTTAACATTTATTTTAACACCTCAGAAAAGGGTATTATTATTATTATTATCCAGTCTCAAATTAACTATAATTCTTTTTTACCCAAATGCAATGTGTTAGAGTAAATGAATATCAGAAAATTAGATGAGTAAAAACAAAAAAAGGAAGAAAACTAGAAATATACACATAACTTTCTAGATAATGGAATTATCCGATAGGACCTTTGAAATATTTATGATTAATAAAATCAAGGAATTAAAGACAAAGTAAAAAAATATCTCAATAGGGAATGAACCTATAAATGGAAACAAATAGAAACATTAGTGCATAAAATATAATAACATAAATTAAGAGCCAAATGCTTGGATATAATAGAAATACATGCAAACAGAATTACTCAATACAGAACTAGGTCAGAAGAACATACTTATAAGGAGGGAAAAAGAATTTTAAGTAGAGAAAATAATGGAAAGGGTATTGCAGATATAGTGAAAAGTTCTAATGCGCATGTTATTGAGTTTTAGGAATACATAGAAAGAATAGAACAGAACCAATGTAAAAAATAGTGGCCAAGAACATCCCCAAACTCATGATTAATTCCAACATACAAACTCAAAAGGCAAAACAAATTCCACAATCTGGACAAAAAGAAAGAGTATCACAACTAAGCACATTGTAGTTGTCATTATACGTCCAGCTTGATCCCAGTAACCAGACTAACGCATACATCTTCACACTAGTATAAGTAGTAGTTACCATTTACTCAGAAAAGCCCACTTCTTCAGACAGTTGCTCTCCGACAAAAAGGAAGCACCTCATTCCGGAGATTACCATCTCCTCCAGGAGAAACTCTGATGCCATTACTGATTAACATATGTCAAAGTGATAGAAAAGGTTGGAGTTCAAATTCATGACTTAGGCAGATCTAACTCAGTAGTGCAATTCATGCTGCTGGGCTTCCTGAGCATCAGGTTTAAGCTAGATTGCAACTGATGCACTTTTTAATCAGCTTTTCATTTCATTCCCTACCTTGATCCAGTTACTCCCCTTCTCTTGAGAACGCTTCCATAGTAAGTGTCTTGCACAAGAATCACTCTCTCAAGTTTTGCTTCCTGAGGATTCTTTGTGAGACATACATCATAACATATATTCTGAAAATTAAATACAAGAACAGAATTTTAAAAAGAAACTAAGGAAAAAAAACACACATGCTTCAAAAGAGCATTAAGAAGAATGATGGCAACTCCTTAGTAGAAACACAGGATAAGCTCCTTCAAATCCCGTAAGAAAATATTCTATCCAGATTTCAAGAGGATAAACACTTTCAATTCCTAGAAGAAAATAATCTACTCAGATCTCTATATACCACAATATTTTATCTAAAATATGAAGGTGAACCACATATGTTCTAATTAGAATGCAGACCATTCTCAGAAACAAAATTGTCAATTTTTTAAAAAGTCAAGATTACTTTGAAAAGTAAGTACCCTAGAAAAAAACATGTGGAGAAGATTTACGATTTTAAGTTGAACTCTGACTTTTTCAAAAGAAAAAGTAAAGTTTTGAGTTCACTGTTTTGGAAATAAAAATTTTGGTCAGGATTTGCTCAATCTGTAATCACCTAATAAACATGATCAAAGGTTGCCTTCTGGTTTCTATTACAAGATGGCAACTATGTGTACTCATTTATCCATAAATGTTAATACTTGGGACAAAGATTTCCTTATTAAAACTATATGTGGATGAAAAAAATTTCTACACATTTTGTATTAGGCCAAGTGTTGCTACTTTAAGTTGCTCTTCAACTTAAGTGAAGAAAGATGAATTAATCCTTAAGGGAAGTAGCATTGAATGTATACCAAATTTGACTATTTGATTCATCTGGCCATGACAGTTATAAACTAGAATGTTTAATTTTTTTTTATTATTTATTTATGATAGTCACACACACACAGAGAGGCAGAGACACAGGCAGAGGGAGAAGCAGGCTCCATGCACCGGGAGCCCGATGTGGGATTCGATCCCGGGTCCCCAGGATTGCGCCCTGGGCCAAAGGCAGGCGCTAAACTGTGCCACCCAGGGATCCCTAAACTAGAATGTTTAAAAACACATCTATGCTTCTGAGAAGGTAATAGCATACCATGCCTTCAGAGAGAATCTAGTGGTTATCCAGTTGCTGAAACTGGAAGGAACTGAATGACAAGCCATACTAGGAAAACATCTATTCCAACAAGAGATTGAGGTACATAAATATATTTTCAGACAAACATAAACTGACAGAATTTGTCTCTAGAAGACTACATAAAATATTAGCAGTTATTTTACAGGAAAAGGGGAAGTGATTCAAAATGATAGGTCAGAAATTTAGGAAAGAATTAAGAGCAAGAGAAAGTATAAATATGTGGTCCAACTTTAACATGTATTGACTTTATAAGAATGTGGTCCATTTACATGTATTTACTTTAACATGTATTGACTTCATAAGAATGTGGAATGTGGTCCAACTTTAACATGTATTGACTTTATAAGAAAATAATCTTTGGAGCACTTGAGTAGCTCAGTCATTTGAGTGCCTGACTCTTAATTTTGGCTCAGGTCATAATTTTAGGGTTGTGAGATGGAGCCCCAGTGGAGCTCCACACTCAGCAGAGAATCTGCTTGAGATTCTCTTTCTCCCTCTGCCCCTCCTCCTGTGCTCTCTAAGAAGTAAATAAAATCTTTAAAAAGGGGGTGAGGGGAGAGAGAGAGAGAGAGAGAGAGAGAGAGAGAGAGAGAGAGAGAGAGAGAATCTCATGTTTATCCAGGCCCTTTGAGAAGACAAAACTGAGATAGGTTTAAATATACAAGTAATTCCTTAGACCTATTAGGGAAAATGAAGAGTGTTAGAAGAGGTGGGAGTGGTATCAGACTACAAAGCAGATCTGACCCTAAATGGAGACAAGGAAAGGTTGGAGGGACCATTTTAGGTTGCACTATATTATCTTGACCGGTGGGCAAAATAGAGAAGGAGGTGCCAACACCCAGTTATAAAATAAATCATAGGGATGTGAATACAATATAAGGAATATAGTCAGTGACATTGTAATAATTTTATAACACTTGGTGCCTATCCTTATTATGTGAGCATTACATAATGTACAGAATGTTGAACCACTATGTTGTATACCCGAAACTAATAGGATGTTGTATGGCAACTATACTTTCATTTAAAAGAATAAAGGAAAAAATAGCAAGATAGAGATTCTAAAACTGTAGTCTACCAACAAAGTAGTTCTATATCCCTCAGGTGTGGACTTGTGCTAGTAACTGTCACGATCAGTTTTTGGCTGGAAGCAGCCCATGGAAATGTAACCTCCAGCAAACATAGTGATAGGTTTCAGATATAAACAGGTAGGTGGTTGATCAGTTAGACTCCCTGTACTTGTAAATCTGATAATCACATTCTCATGGTATACACCCATTAGTAGAAATACTAGGTTATATGGAAGTAATATGTTAACTCTTTAAGAAAATGCTAATCTGGTTTTCTAAGTGACATATTTAACTTTCCTAGATGTATGATATGAGAATTCTGTTTCATTTACATCTCTGCCATCACTTCATATGGTCATTTTTTTTTTAGTTTTAGTCTAATAGATATATAATGGTATCTCATTAAATTTGTTAATTACTACTGATGCTAAACATCTTACATACTTATTTTCCATTGGTACATATTTTTGATTAAGTGTTTGAATCTTTTTTCAGTTTTTAATTGCATTGTCTTAAGTTGGAGGGATTCTTTTATGTATACTCGGGATATGTATCTTTCCTCAGATGTGTGATTTCAAATATTTCCTCTGTCTGGGGCTTATCTATTAATTTTCTTAATAATATATTTTGAAAAGCAAACTTCTCCAAATTTTGAAGAAGTTCAATGAATCATTTTTTTTTTTCTTTTAGGGATCATACTTTTCCTGTTATATCTAAGAAATCTTGGCTTAACCAAGGTCATAAAGATTTTCTACTTAGTTTTCTTCTAGAAATTTTATATACATAGGCTTTTTATTTAAGTCTATGATCTATTCTGAGTTAAATATTTATGTGTGTGAAGTAAGGATTTAAGTTCACTAATTTGTATGTAAATATTCCAACCCAGCACCATGTGTTAGAAAGACTCTTCTTTTTCCACTGAACTGTCCCAATACCTTTTTTGAAAATCACTTGGTCATATATGTGTGGATCTATTTTTAGATCTTATGCTGTTGCTTTAATTTATAGATTTTGATATATTATATATATAGATATATTACGATATATTAATTATTGTAGCTTTATAATAAGTGTTGAAATCAGGTATTGTAAGCTTGCCAACTTTGTGGATTCTCTGAATTACTACAAGAATTTCAGAGTAGGCTTCTTAATTTCTCCCCAAAATTCTGTAATTTTGAGAGGGATTATATTGAATTGGTAGGTTATACCTACCAATGTTGAGAGGTGTCAACCAGTGTTGATAACAATTAAGTAAAAAAAATACTGAGTTTTCCCATCCACAAACATGGTATTGTTTTCATTTATTTGTAACTTCTTTAATTTTTTTTCACAAATATTTTTTACTTTTCAGTCTAAAGGTTTCCACTTCTTTTTTAAAGTATATTTGTTCATATTTTTATTTTCCTGGATGTTATTGTGAATGGAATTGTTTTTCAAATTTTATTGCTCCTTTTTTGGGGGGGGTTAGTATTCATGTTATATAAATAAGTTAGAGATACTCCTGGTATATTGGCTCTTGTCTTGTTTACTATGTTGTTTATAGCAGTCTGGGACTGTTAGCTCAAAAGCTGCTGGCACCAAACTCAAATTTTATACGTCTTACTGCTTTAAATATATCTCAAGTAAACATTTTTAGCCATTTAGAGCCTTCCTGTTTTGCAAACCCTGCAAAATTGTATCCCACATATGCTAGCCAATGGTAGGACAAACACCCAAGTCTATAAAAGACCCCAGGGCAGCCCGGATAGCTCAGTGGTTTAGCGTGCTTTCAGTCCAGGGCGTGATTGCAGAGACCCTGGATCAAGTCCCACATCGGTCTCCCTGCATGGAGCCTGCTTCTTCCTCTGCCTGTGTCTCTGCCTCTTCTCTCTCTGTGTCTCTATGAATAAATCAATAAAATCTTAAAAAAAAAAAAAAAAGACCCCAAGTTGCTGCTGCATCTTGGAAGTTTCTGGCCAAGAAACTCCCTGCTGTATCGCTGATTAACAATGCCTAAACACACCAGCCCTCTCCAGTTTGCCTTTCCCCTAGGAGTTCTCTTGCCCTCTTCTCCTTCTGGGTGATGATCCCATCATACTGCTATCTCTGGAAGGCCTCCTTCTTTGAGGGAATACCTCCCTTATGCAGCCTGTCTAAATACGCCTTGTCTACAACTGTCACCCTGTGCATGACTTTTTCATTGATCAGGTTTAAAATTTATGGTGAACTAAATATCGATAAAGGAGGAAAGACTATCCATTGGAAGAAAGACAGTCTCTTCAATAAATGGTGCTGGGAAAATTGGACATCCACATGCAGAAGAATGAAACTAGACCACTCTCTTTCACCATACACAAAGATAAGCTCAAAATGGATGAAAGATCTAAATGTGAGACAAGATTCCATCAAAATCCTAGAGGAGAACACAGGCAACACCCTTTTTGAACTCAGCCACAGTAACTTCTTGCAAGATACATCCATGAAGGCAAAAGAAACAAAAGCAAAAATGAAGTATTGGGACTTCATCAAGATAAGAAGCTTTTGCACAGCAAAGGATACAGTCAACAAAACTAAAAGACAACCTACAGAATGGGAGAAGATATTTGCAAATGACATATCAGATAAAGGGCTAGTTTCCAAATCTAGAAAGAACTTATTAAACTCAACACCAAAGAAACAAACAATCCAATCATGAAATGGGCAAAAGACAGGAAGAGAAATCTCACAGAGGAAGATCTAGACGTGGCCAACAAGCACATGAGAAAATGCTCTGCATCACTTGCCATCAGGGAAATACAAATCAAAACCACAATGAGATACCACCTCACACCAGTGAGAATGGGGAAAATTAACAAGGTAGGAAACCACAAATGTTGGGAGAGGATGCGGAGAAAAGGGAACCCTCTTGCCCTGTTGGTGGGAATGTGAACTGGTGCAGCCACTCTGGAAAACTGTGTGGAGGGTCCTCAAAGAGTTAAAAATAGACCTGCCCTATGACCCAGTAATTGCACTGCTGGGGATTTATCCCAAAGATACAGATGCAATGAAATGCCGGGACACCTGCACCCCAATCTTTATAGCAGTCATGTCCACGATAGCCAAACTGTGGAAGGAGCCTCGGTGTCCATCGAAAGATGAATGGATAAAGAAGATGTGGTTTATGTATACAATGGAATATTACTCAGCCATTAGAAATGACAAATACCCACCATTTGCTTTGATGTGGATGGAACTGGAGGGTATTATGCTGAGTGAAGTAAGTCAATCGAAGAAGGACAAACATTATATGTTCTCATTCATTTGGGGAATATAAATAATAGTGAAAGGGAATATAAGGGAAGGGAGAAGAAATGTGTGGGAAATATCAGAAAGGGAGACAGAACATAAAGACTCCTAACTCTGGGAAACGAACTAGGGGTGATGGAAGGGGAGGAGGGCAGGGGGTGGGGGTGAATGGGTGACGGGCACTGAGGGGGGCACTTGACGGGATGAGCACTGGGTGTTATTCTGTATGTTGGTAAATTGAACACCAATAAAAAATAAATTTATTAAAAAAATAAGATGAAAAAGTAAAAAAAACAAAAACATTTTTATTTTCTTAAATCATATTAGTATATTTTTTTGTTATTTGGTGCATTTGGTGCTAGGATAGTTTCTAATTAATAGTTCCTTAAGATCTAAATGTCATCAGTCTGGAAAATATATACTTGTTTTCTAAAAATTATAAATTGTCCTTAATTTTCATGTATAACAAATCACATAGAAAAAAGAGAGAGAGAGAAAGGAGGAAGAGGGGAGGAGGGAGAGGAGGAGGAGGAGGAAGAAGCAGGAAAAGGAGGGGAAGGGAGATGAAGAGAGTGGGAGGAGAAGAAGAAGGAAAAGAAGGAGAGAAGAAATTACTTTTAATATAACATATGCCATTGCATTTGTTTTCAGCTCAATTGTGAATTAGATCATTTTTAAACATTCAGTTTTCATGTTTTACTATGTGTCTTATTATAGTTGTTTTCTAACAATGTTATCTTATGTACTAAATAATAAAAATATTAACATTTTGTCTAAAGGGTTTTCCATTTTTACTAATATGTTAGCTATACATAATTGTCACAGTGAAAGAAAAAATAATAAAATCCATTTTACTTATTTATAACAGTAGGGATGAAATGAGAAAGCAAAACAGATATTTTTCAAATATGTTAAAAATACTTAGGAGGGCAGAATGTCTTGAGTTGTCTCTCTCTCTCTCATTTAAGAGAGAATAATACACATAATTAACCATTTCCTGTGAGTCATAATATTAAAGTAGCTACTCAACCTTTCTAACAGTAGTGCAGCTAAGCAAGTGGACTCAGCATGAACATTATTAAAAATATGAAAAGATAGCAATACCTCTCAATAAAAAATAGCAACCCAAATCATTATATTATCAGAAGGGGAAAATTGAAGTATCATTGAGAAACTATTCAAACTATAGATTGTTTGAAAATGTGATCTCATTTTAAGTTGTGTGACAAACCCATAATATGACACTGTAACATGGAGTGATAGCTATCAGTTCAGTAGCAGAGTGGATTAAAATACAACCTGTTTATGAAATTGCCATGAAATTGAATTGAAGCACATGCAGAATTCAACAGATTGCTTGGAAACTATTCAAGTACAAATCTGTTCTTTTCTCAGACCCGCTGAAATCTAAGCTGATTAAAACAAAAATGAAAACAAGACACAAAGGTTTCTAATATTTGCTCTTCCATGTGAAGTAGCCCACCTTGGATATTGCAGGAGTGCTTAGAAAATATCTATGAAAAGCCCTTGCCCATTGATAAAATAACAGTGTATTAAATTTTCATGCTAATTAGTAGTCTTGATAATGTTACAGAAAGATAAAAATCATGTGTAAAAATAGCAATTTTTCCATTGCTAAATTTTTATGCTATGCTGAATCTTTATTTTATGGTGAAGTAGACTCACTGTAGACTTAAAAAGATATAATCTTCATCTTCATCATGATTTAGTGGCATTTACATTCAGGTTTTGGTTTAATTGCTTCTTTGTTGTTTTACTCATCACAGCTAGCATCTTCTTACTCTAAGTTTATTTAAAGAGGGGCAGCCCAGGTGGCTCAGCATTTTAGCATTGCCTTCAGCCCAGGGCATGATCCTGGAGACCCGGGATCTAGTCTCACGTCGGGCTCCCTTCATGGAGCCTGCTTTTCCCTCTGCCTGTGTCTCTGTCCCTCTCTCTCTCTCTCTCTCTCTGTCTCTCATGATTAAATAAATAAGATCTTAAAGAAAAAAAAAAAAAGTTTACTTACAGGGTATAGCAGGATTATAAATTGTAAATACTCTACTCTGATTTACAAAGAAAATATTGTATCTCATTTTAACTAATCTAACCATCCTGAAGAACTCCTCTATCATTTTAATATTGTCATATTCTTTTAATTTAACAATTTGTAGTGTTATAAAGTCTTCTAATTCACATTTTCTCCTTGGATGATTCAGTGTTGAGTAAATTCTCCCCCTTTACCTGATGCTCTCCAAGATAGTTTCTGATTATAGAGGTATAGGAACTCATGATTCTAAGAAAGAGGAATCAAGACCTCATGGTGCCTCTGTATTTCTGCACTTATAAACATTCTGGTCTGAAACTGTAATCACTTCCTGAGGAATGACTGTTTCCATCTGAAGATAATCACTTACCCACACATCTTCTTTCTTTAACCAGTCACACAAGAAATGCCTAATCTCTACATATTCCTCATGTGTAGACATACACCCCTGGCAGTGTAGACATTTAGTCTCCATTCCATGTTGGATATCGCATGGTTAGGACCAGAGTTTATCTCTGGCATATATCAACCATAATCTATGCCAAAGATAACTGATATCAGGCCCAATAATATTCTCTGATTCTCACATTCTTATTTTAATATTTCTGAAATGCTCTTTCCCCTTGACCTTGAATAGGGCAAGAGCACGTGACCACCCAACCTGATCTCCAGGTTGTTTCTGCTTTCCATATTCTCTGATGACCAAAGAGAGTAAAATTCTTCCTCTTAGAAATTGATTAACTCTTCTGTTTATGTTCATTCTTCAAGGGGGCAAATAAGCTTCACAAACTTTGTTTAAAACAAGAAAAAGTATCCTCTTTATGAAAAAAAAATTCTGTGATCTGTGTTTCTTCAGACATGATGCTTGATATAAAATACAGGGATACTGGCAAGTAGAAATTACTAAAGACAAAGCTTATTAATATCATTCAAAAATACTTCTTCCATCAAAAGGGAATTATCAAAATATTATTTTAATTCCCAAAATATTTAGAATCAAGACCAATTTTCTTTCACCCTAATTGGATCTTCTGCTGCAAGTCTATAATGTTGTATGCCACATCTTGCAATAGAGACCCTAATATTAAACTCTTACAGCCTGGTATTTTTTTTAACAGTTTTATTTGACAAAATCTACATACAATAAAATGCACACTTGTAAACTTTGTAATTTGGTAAAGTTTGACATATGTATACATACATGAAATGATAACCAAATCAAGAAAGTTTTATCCATAACCCCAAAGGGGACTCTCTGAGTCCCTTTAGAATTACCCATCCTTCCTATCACTCCCTAGACAACTACTGATTTACTTGCTGGTATTATAAATTCATCTACATTTTCTAGAGTTTTGTATAAATAGGATTATATACTCTGAAATCTTTCATGTTTGGCTTCTTTCATTTAGTTTTCATTATAGTTTTCCAAGATTTAGTCATGTTGTTGCATGTTATCAATAGTTGACCTCTTTTTTATTAAAGGGTAGTATTCCATTGTATGAATATACTATGGTTAACATTTTTCCTGTTGATGCATATTTGGCTGCTACAAATAAAGATTCTGTGGGCATCTGTGTTTTTTGTTAGATATACTTTCCTTTCTTTTCCTTTCACTAGGTGTGGAATGATGGCTTCTCTGGTAGATACATGTTTTACTTTCTAAGAAACTGACAATCTGCAATCTAAAGCAGCTATGCCATTCTACCTTCCCACCAGCAGTGTATGATATTTCCATTTGATCTTAATTACCATCAAGACTTAGTATGATCAATCTAATAACTTTAGCTACTCTAGTAGACTTATAGTAATATCCTTTTGGTTTTCATTTATGTTTCCCAGCAGTTACAACAATAGCATTGTCATTTGTCAGATATGTAATATACAAGTATTTCCTTGTGTCTGTAGTTTGTCTTTTAATTCTCTTAATAGTAACATTTGAAAAACAGTTTAACATTTTGATGACATCTAAGTTATCATGTTTTTATGCATCATGATTTCAGAAATATTTGCCAAACCCAAGGTTACAAATTTTCTTACATGTTTTCTTTGAGAAATTTTGCAGTTTTGGATTTCATTCTTTATATTTGTTAAATTTTGTTAAGTTAATTTATTAGTTAAATTAGTTAAATTTTGTCTATGGTTCAAGGCATGGAGCACATACCACTTTTTAAAATATGGATATTCTATTTGTTGAAAATATTCTATTTTAGTGATTACTTATCCAAATAAGGCCAAGTTTATTTCTGGATTCTCTATTCTTTTCTCTTGATCTATTATCTGACTTTATGGTAATGCTATGCTTTCTAATACTCTGTCTGGACTAATCTACTGCTCTCACCCTGAGTCTCTATAGCATTACTTACCTGATTGTGCCCATGATTATTAATTTCTGAGATGATGTCAACATTTTTGGTTCCACTTGCTATCTTTCCATCTCTCCCATATATGCCAAAATATAATCTCTCAAAGCAGGGCACATTGTTTTTCATGGCTGTGTGTCCTAACCTAGAACATGCCCATTATATGGTAGATGCGAAATAAAGATATGTATACGGATGGATGGATAGATCTGATGGCCATGTCCTCATTCCAGTGACTGAAGATTCTCATCTAGACTGTCCCAATTTTGACAAATCATGAGTTTTATGCTCTTTTAGTAGATGGTAAAAATATTATAATTTAATATGTTTACTGGAGAAATTATTCATGGTTGAAATGTGATGTTTAATTTATAACACCTCTTATAATACACATAAGATGCTTAATTTATTTGGAAACTAAAGATAGCATGGTGGGTGAAGCAGTATGCAAAAATGACATTTCTTACTGACTTATTTGCTATATGAATAAGTATCTCAAAAAGGATGTGAGATTTACAGAAAGGGGACTAAGTATTTGTTCAAAATATTTAATTAATGTTAGCTTACTATTCAAAGAATACTAATATTAAATATGCATTGTGGCTTACAATTTATTGGCTGTTATCAATGTTCACTATTTTATATAACTAATTAAAATCCATTATTAAATATCATTCAAAGTTTTAGAATAAGAATTAAGAGATGAGGATCTTCATGTTCCTCTAGTGCAAAGATCAGGATAGGTGAATATTTTGTGGGCCTTCTTATTACCTGACTATGGCTATACTAGTCAACAGAGGTTTCTAGTAGCTTGTGAATGTTAAGATTTATATCTTTCCCTTAGTAGTATAAATACATGTACTTTTCTGGACTATAGGATACTTTGATCTTTGCTGAGTTATGTTATTTCAGATGAGGATAGGCAGGGACATCAACAAAATGATGGAATAGAATATTCCCAGCCCTAATCCCCTGACAGAAACAATAATTTGTCACCTGTCCACAGACAGTGATAGTATTGTGGGAGCCTTGGGAACCCAAGTAAGATGTTGCAAAATCCCTCTGGAGCCCAAGACCACAGAGTGCTTCTTTGAGGAGTGAAGCCCATATCCTGGTGGCATGCCCACCAATTGTGATCCTGGCTACAGACCCCAAAGTAGCCTGTTAGGGGATTCAGCTTCAGTCCTTGTTGAAGGTCCTGTCATCTGCCCCATTGGCCAGGAGAGACACTGCCATCTGTGCCCCAAGTAACACTCCTGCTCATCATAGACTCAATTGTGTGTCTAAAAGTATCCCTGTGACCTGCCTCCAGACCCAATATACCATAGTTGGAGGTAGTCCTACCTGCTCAGGGACATGATGAGAGCCACAGCCCTCCATGCTCCTAGGAATAGGCTCACCAGCCAAGGACCTGACTGCAGACCTAGAAATAGTTCCTAACCTGGATCCATTCCTTACTGAATACTGTCCCAGATTGTCAGTTCTGTTCACCCAGAGATCAGCCCAGGACATCGTGGGAGATCATCCAGACCAGTCCTGTACTTATTTGTGACCTGGTAACTGGCCTGCTGTCTATAGACTTGAGTGTGACCAGGAACTGGCCCCATGACCCAGCTCCAGCTCTTTTTGATTAGAGTCCCACAGGCAGGGACTTGTATATCCCAGGATCTTCTCAGTGACCAGAGAGGAGCCCTCATAGGCACAAGACAGGAGACGCATACATCCACAGCCTTGTTAACAGACTCACTGTCTGTGGACCATCTGTAGATCCAGAAGTGGTACTATGACCCAACTGTGATCCTTGAGGTAGTCCTATCAGAGGAGGACCTGTACTCACCTACACTGGTTTGTAAGAAGAGAAGAAGTTTCTACTTCTTCAAATTCACAGTCCCGAACACAAGGCAGTATGGATCATGAAGAATCAGGCAAACGTGACAGCACCAAAGGAAACTAATAAGGCTCCAATAACTGATCCTGAGGTAGTGGAGATCCATAAACTACTTGATAAAGAATTCAAGATAATCAACTTAAAGAAGCCCAGTGAGTTCAAGAGAATATAGATAGACATTAAATAAAATCTGAAAAATAATACATGAACAAAATGAAAAATTTAGGAAGGAAATGGAAACCATAAATATAACCAGACAAAATTGTGGAGCTGAAGAATACAATGACTACACTGAGAACTCAGTAGTATCAAACTTGAGTAGGCAGAAGATAGAATCAGCAAACTTACAGGTCACATGACATTAAACAGGTAGAGCAAAGAGGTCTATGTTGACATAATTAAATTATCAAAAGTCAAAGACAGTTTTAAAGACAGCAAGGGGAAGTATATTTATCACATGCAAGAGAGCCCTTATAAGATTATCAGCAAATTTCTCAGTAGAAACTTTGCAAGTCAGGAAAAGAGTGTGATGATGTGATGATAAGTTTAAAGTACTAAAAAAAAAAAAACTGATCAAGCATACTTTACCTGGTGAAACTGTCCTTTAGAAATGAAGAGAGATAAAGACTTTCCAAGACACACAAAAACTGAGGAAGTTCATCATCACTAGACCTGCTTTATAAGAAGTACTAAATGGAGTTCTTCAAGTTGAAATGAAAAGAAGTTCAATAAAAACACAAAAGTACGTAGAGGATAAACTTTACTACTGAAGGTAGATATGAAGACAACACAGAATATTGTAATAATGTAACTGTGGCACATGAATGACAAAACCAGTAAGAATAGGTATAACCACAGAAATTTAATAGAAACATAATATGGAAAGAAATAGGCTCTGACATCAGTTGCATAAAGTGTGTGTGTGAAGGGAAGTAAAGTGTCAATTTCTATATGCAGTTAAAGTTATCAGCTTTAAAAAGATTTCTGTAACTATGTCATGTTTGATGTGAACCCCATGCTAACACACAACCAAACAAACGTACAGTAGACACAAAGTGATGAAGAGAATATAAAATGTACCACTATAAAACACCATCAAACCACAGAGAAAAACTGCAAGAGGAAAGAGAAATAAGAGAACTACAAAACAGACGAAAAAAAAAAAACAGACAAAAAACAACCATATGGCAATAGTAAGTCCTTACCTATCAATAACTACTCTAGGTGTAAATGTCTCAACTTCTCAGTAGAGACAGAGTGACTGAATGGATATAAAACAAGATCCAACTAGGGGCATCTGAGTGGTTCAGTTGGTTAAGTGTCAGACTTTTGATTTCAGCTCAGGTCATGATCTGGGGGTCATGAGATGGAGCCTCGAGTCAGGCTCCATGTTGCGTGTAGAGCCTACTTAAGATTCTCTTTTCTCCCTCTGTCCCCCACTGCCACTTATGCTCTCTCTTTCTCTGTAAAAAACAGAAACGAGACTCAATTGTATGCCATCTGTAAGAGATTCGCATTAGATTTATTTTTTTCCCATTAGATTTAAAGACACATGCTGAAAAAGAAGTAGAGACTTTATATCAGACAAAATAGACTTTAAGTTAAAAACTGTCATAAAAGAGAAAATTTTGTAATGATAAAAAGATAAAGGAGAAGACAGTTGTAAATAGATATACACTGAATAGTAGAGCACCTAAATATATAAAGCAGGCATCAGTAGATCTCAAGGGAGAAATAGATAGGAATATAACTATATAGGACAATTTAATACCCTACTTTCAGTAACAGAAGATCACCCGGATAGAAAATTTGTAAGGGGGACGCCTGGGTGGCTCAGCAGTTGACCATCTGCCTTTGGCTCAGGGTGTGATCCCAATCCCTGTGAGGAACCTACTTCTCCCTCTATGTCTCTGCCTCTCTGTGTGTGTCACTCATTAATAAATAAAATCTTAAAAAAAATTTGTAAGGAAACAGGAGAATTGAATAACACAATGGACCAAATGTACCTAACAGACATACAGAATTTTCTACTCAGTGGAAGAGTTATGCATATTTATTTCATGTGCACATGGAATATTTTCTAGGATAGATCACATATTCCGTCACAAAACAATTCTTAACAAATTTCCAAGATTGAAATCATTCCAAGTGTTTTTCTTTTTCTTTTTTTTTTTTTTTTAAATTTTTATCCATTTATGATAATCACAGAGAGAGAGAGAGGGGCAGAGACACAGGCAGAGGGAGAAGCAGGCTCCATGCACCGGGAGCCCGACGTGGGATTCGATCCCGGGTCTCCAGGACCGCGCCCTGGGCCAAAGGCAGGCGCCAAACCGCTGCGCCACCCAGGGGTCCCTCCAAGTGTTTTTCTTACCACATTGGAATGAAAGTAGAAATATATAATGGAAAATAGTAAAATACATAAATACATGGAAACTAAACAAATTTTTGGACAACCATTGTATTATTTATTATTTATTTTTATTTTTTTACAACCATTGTATTAAATTAAAAAATGAAAAGTAATTTTAAAATATCTTGAGACAAATGAAAACAAAAACTTATCAAGATTTATGAGATAGAACAAAAGCAGTACAAATATTGATTTGTAGCGATAAATACCTACATTAAAGAAGATTACAAATAAACAACCTAACTTAAATCTCAAGGAATTAGAAAAAGAATATACTAAGCCCAAAATTAAGCAGAAGGAAGGAAATAGGGGCACCAGAGTGACTCAGTGGTTGAGACTCTACCTTTGGCTCAGGTCGTGACCCTGGGGTCCTGGATTGAGTTCATCAGGCTCCTCCTCGAGAGCCTGCTTCTCTCTCTGCCTATGTCTCTGCCTCTTGGTGTCTCTCATGAATAAATAAATAAAATCTTTAAAAAAGGAAGGAAATAATAAAGCAGAAATAAATCCAATAGAGAATAAAAAATAGAAAATTAGCAAAACCAGGAGTTGTTTTTTAAAACCTTAAAAAAGATGGAAATCATGCCATTTGTCACAATATGGATGGAACTTGCAGGCATTATGCTAAGTGAAGTAAATCAGCTAAAGAAAGACAAGTTCTCACTTATATGTGGGATCTAAAATAGTTGACTTCATAGAATCAAAGAATATAGTGCTGGTTGCCCATGGGTAGGGGTCAGGGGGAATGGGGCGATTCTGGTTAAAGGGTACAGAGTTTAATTTATGCAAGATAAATAAGTTCTGGAGATCTAAGGTACAACACTGTAACTTTAATATATCGTGTTATATTCTTGAAATTTGCTAGAACAAGATCTTAAGTGTTCTCAACATACACACAAATTGTAACTACTAAACATATGTATATGTTGATTAATTTGATTGTAGTTATCATTTCACAGTGTATAAATATACCAAAACATACTTTTCTACTCTTTAAGCATGAACAGTTTTTGTTATATCATCATAAAGAAAAAAAAATTGGGGACACCTGGGTGGCTCAGTGATTGACTCTATCTTTGGCTCAGGTCATGATCCCAGAGGTCCGGGATTGAGTCCCGTATCAGGCTCCCTGAGGGAGCCTTCTTCTCCCTCTTCTCCCCTGCTTATGTCTCTGCTTCTCTCTCTGTGTGTCTCTTATTAATAAATAAATAAAATCTTAAAAAAAAAAAGAAAAAATGGAGCTTTTAAATGGGATGTCAATCATTCTAATGGTTTTCTGCAGGTGGTGTATAAACCTAGTCTCTTATCCTTGTATTATTTTCAGTGTTGGGTAAATCTTGTATTTCAATTAGTAAACACTAATGACACTTATTGAACACCAGGTATCTTATTCAATTTCCAGTTTGCTATTGGTGCCATTTAGAGATTAATTAATGGTGACATAGAGAGCATAAGGGAGGTTGCCCAAGGCCTCACAGCTGATAAGAGCAAATTAATGATTAAACCCCGTCACCCTGTTTAAGAGCATGTATTGAAAACGGTAGTCTAATGCCTCCCTAGAAAGATAACTTATCACACTGAGCTATGTAGAGTTCTGTGAATCGCCTTGACATACTGTCTGAGCAGTTTTGACTTCTACTTCTCTTTAGCTATTTTCATACTCTGAGAAATGGGCTGGGTTAATAAATATGGATTGGACTTTTGAGTCAGTTTATATGTTGTCAGCCACATAGAAGCTGGCAGTATAGTGCAAACTCCAGAACCAATTTGAACCTTAGATTCTATGGTTTCCTTTTTTTTTTTTTTTTTTTTTGCCATGGTCAAATTATTTAATATATCTATGGCCAGCTTTCTGGAGACATTGGGAGTACCAACATAAGACCTCATAGTGATACAGGAGAGCTTGGTTCTTGTCTCATGGAGTCGAAAAATGAATCTTGTGGACAACAGAGTGAGCAGAGATAGAAGTTCATTAAGCAGAGATACTGAGAAGGCTCTCAAGGTGAGAGGTCCCAACAGGGTTGCCACTGAGGGCTATTATGGTATGTCTTTTATAGGAAACTGGCTAGTACTTGGTAAATTTCTTGTCAATATCAGGGTGGATATTTAGAACAAACATGGTAGACTTATAACTATCACAATAAACAAAATGTTTTTGTAAATATCATGAGCCCAAACAAGGTATTCTCTTCTCTCTGGTTAATATCTCCTTCATAATATTTCTCTACATCTGGCATTTCTGTGATTACTTAGTAGCCATTAAAGGGGTATACTCCCTAGCATTTTGGAGCTAGGAGCCAGGTTTATTTTTTCCATTTTTACTGTCTTATCTCTGTTTTCTTGGGATGGGTAGGAGCCTGCCTCTGGGGCCTTTCCCGTTATCTTTCCCTACCTGGCCCCATCGTTTCTACATCAATAGAATCATACTAAATATTTAATTTATGAAGTCAGTATCATTAAACCTAGTAAGCACTCTGTGTTTGAGCATACTTACAGTTTATATTGTAGGCTAAAAAATCATGACATCTTAATCTTTAAAACAAATATTATTCAGTCTTTGTGGATTCTCTTTAGACACTGGCCCCAGATCTCAGCTTAGAATGTATGTGCCTCTGAGGCTTCTGAGTGACTCAGTAGGTTAAGCATAGGACTCTTGATTTTAGCTCAGAACATGACTTCATGGTTGTGAGATGGAGCCCCATGTTAGGCTCCATGCTGGACGTGGAACTTGCTTAAGATTCATTCTCTCTCCCTCTGCCACTCACCCCTCCCTTAAAAAAAAAAAATGTATGTGCTCCTGCAGCTTTTTTTCCTTTTTCTTTCTTTCTTTTTTCTTTTCTATTTTTTTCTGTCACTATAAGAAGATTCAAGTTGATTTTGGAGGTCCTTTCCACTAATAACTTTGACTGTATAGTTATTCCTTCCCTTCCTCCCACTGTATCTGAGTCTACCTTCTTACTTATATGCTATTAGGACCTATACTTCGGTGCTCTGCATATCAGTGTAATCTTCCTCTTGTAATACCCTTACCCCCTTCCTGGATTTTTTCCTTTATATTGCTTATTATTTTCTTATGTAAGTATTTAACGTACACTAATTATACATATTATATGTATAAATAACAGATATGTAATATAATGTTATTATGTACTTGACTCACCCCATTGGAGTATAAGCCATGTGAGGTAAAAACAAAATCTAAGGGAGCAAAGAATAGAAGTTGGCCTGTTTTTAGTAGAATTCAGTGTTTCCTGATTGTATGTTCACCTGTTCTTGTTTGCAACCATTCCTTAATTGGTTTTATTGTAAGACCATACTCCTTCAGGGTTTGTACACTTTCTCATGTTAAGAGACCAGAAAATAATGACAACTAGTTAACTTGTTAAATCCGAGGTTCAATATTTTTGTGTGTTCTCTATAGCATTTTTATAATGTGAATCCCTTTTTTGTCCTTTATTACATGCAGATTTTTAAATAATTAGTTGCACAAAATATTACTATGGAGACATTATCATATATGCTGTGGAATTACACAGCAGTGGAGAGTAAGCATACAGTTGTCACTGAGTTTAGTCCTGTAATTACCTCATACTTAGCAATGACTCTGCCTGCTGGATGCTTTTCTACTTAAATGGTCTAGGGGACATTAATATTATCATTACCACATTAGAAATGAAGGGACAAAAGCTTAGAAAAGTTGAATTACATCCAAATTTAAGTGATAAAAAAATAGGTCTAAACTTTTTTTTTCCATATAGAAAGCTGTTCACTGAACTTGACTGTATGCTCAGAGCATTGTAATGGCTATAAAACACATATTAGGCTGTTTCCCAGGGTTTAAAAAGCTAGTGTCAATGGAATATCAGGGATGTTATGGCAAAGAAACCAAACTCCATAGTATAAAGTAAGTACTGAATCTAATGGTTCTGTCAATTCATGCCATAAGAATCTCAGGAAAATAAAGTATTAATATGAGTTGTAGACCAGGAAACATAGATAAGGGAAGTAATAATTCAAGGATTTTTTTGTTTTGTTTTATTTTTAAGGATGGAAACCAAAACTAATCCAAGTATTTAAATAGAAAACATTTAACTTAGGTCATTGAACAAAGAGATAGAATATGAGAAACCACAGAAGGTGCTATTGGACATACAGAGATTAGCAACAGCATGGATGGCTAATCACCCCCAAACTACAATGAACAGAATCAACAGTGTTCTTGGACTTCAGTGTGTATGGTTACTTTGTGGAATTTGGGTCTACTGGGGGAACCTGGAGATACACAAAAAATGCAGTAGCGTCTACCTAAGACAGAGAAAGAGGAGAAAATGTATGCCTTCTTACTTCCTTTTGCCACTGCCTCCCACTGGCTAAAGCCAGCTGAAATTTGAATCAGATACTAATTGTTCATCAGGAATAAATTACCATTTAATTAAGAAACTCAAGCCTGAGAGATAAATATCTTGCTTCCTTAATAGAAAATACAATTGGGTGGAGTATCTTCTTTGCTTAAGTATGTTCAATATATAGCTATCATATATAGTAATTAAGGTCATGGATTCCAGAGATTGACTCTTCTTATACTATCTATTAGGTTTGTGACTTTGGGCAAGTTGATTAGT
Organism: Vulpes lagopus; assembly: GCF_018345385.1. Classification (NCBI taxonomy): domain Eukaryota; kingdom Metazoa; phylum Chordata; class Mammalia; order Carnivora; family Canidae; genus Vulpes; species Vulpes lagopus. The sequence goes on from NC_054839.1 coordinate 41,984,051, forward strand.
CATTTTAAACTTCAATTTCTTAATCTGTAAAATGAGAACAATATTATTATTTCCCAAAGTGATTTTTATTAGAATCAAATGAATTAAAACTTACAAAGCCTTCCTAACACATAAATGTTGTTAAGGTGACATCTTTGTAGAGATATTCAATAAACAACTATAGATTGTGCTTTGAAGAAAGACTACATTTTGAGATGCATATTTGGAAGTCAGAAGTAGAGAATTGATTAATTAGACTTGATCTTACAGAGGAAGATTCTGGAGAGAAATACTAACAGTTGTGGCAAGATGTTAAGTGAAAACTATAAGGAAATAAAGAGAAGCAAATTAAAAGATGAAAGGAGAAATTAGGAAAATAAACGACCATAGAAGTCACAAAAATATAACATTCGAAGAATAATGCAAAAGGTCAAATATTGCAAGAAATGAGAATTGACACAAAGTGATAGTTTTTGTTAAAAGAGAGGGGGTTTTTTTGGAGGTGGTTATTGTTTTTTTTTTTTTTTTTTTTTTAATGATAATTCAGAGTCCCAGGTCAGTGCAAGTATGGAGAATGAATGAAGACTACCTGAAGTAGAGAAAGAACATTCTTTCTTTCTCATAATGTGTGATAAGGAGAGTAAGTCAGAAATAAGACATCCACTTGAATATAAACTCATCTTAAAGCGATAGGCAAATCACTTTAGATAATTCAAACATGCAAATTGAAAATCAAAATGCCTTGAACAGGTTTTCTTCTTCCGCCAGAGAATTTAAGAACTTTCTTATTCTTGGCCCTCTGTCATTTAAGTTATGCAGATAGACATACATGATTTGAAGTTTAACTGTCATCTAGTCTAATTTAGAAGTTCTTCTCAAATTACTATGCCCACATTTACATATTTGTTGAGAATATAAAATTCAAGTCCTAACCAACAGACACTACAAAAAGTTTGACAGAATTTTTGGAATAGTACTAATGGTAAGAAATAAAATTAGAGAATTACAGTCTTAAGAATTTGAAATTGGTTTAAAAGTCATCAAATGAAATACTTCAGTTTTAATTTTCATTAGTTGTAATTGCACATATTTTTTAAATAAAAGTTTGAAAAGGCTTATAAATATGACATTAAAAAGAATTCCCTTTTCTTTAAAGTCCATTCCCAAAATGAGTAACTTTCCACTTTTGTAGTTGTTTCTTCTAGAATTCATCTCCCTAAGCAGATACAAAAACTGCTATCTTTTGAATTATATATAATACATATCATTAAATGTATGTTATATTAAAGATTTTAGTACTCTTATATCACTTTCCTCCTCCTCCATTCTTCATACATAATGATCCTACAATTTTTGTTTAAATTCCTTATTTAGCTTATGAAAATATTATTCTCTACAGAGATAAGCAGTACTCTTCAATAGTATCTCCATTTTGGTACAACTTTCTCTTTTACTCAAACAACTGAGTATGTTTTTCATTTGCATAATAATCTTTGAATTTGTACTAAAATCTTTCCAATCCTCTAAAAGCTCTGTAATATACTTATCATAATTTTCCACATATTTAATCCCGTTAAATAATTGAATAGTTCATTTCCCCTATTGGACATACCCTTTCTGTAGCTATTCTTTTCCTGCAGTGCTGTAGACCTAGGATTTCCTTTTATTGTCATCACAGCCCCCTACCTCCAATTACCTATTCCTTCTGCCACATGCACATTTCTTCTTCTCTTGGTTCTGTTTTCCTTAAACATAACTTGCTTTCTTGTTTTACTCCTCTGTAATATCCTGAGAAAGGACATATGTCAAGTGAAGTTGCTGTGACTGTTCTGAGAATATTTCTTACACTTTAACATTTGATGCATACTTTGTGTAAGTATCAAAATCTAAATTGAAATTTATTTTGCTTCATGACATGAAGGGATTGTACCATTGAATTCTAGCTTCCAATAGTAACATTCAGAAATTTGAAATAATTTATCTATTAAATCCTGTTTCAATTTGACACAATTTTAGTTTGTTGCTTCTTATAGAGAATTTTCATTTCTTTCCTCCTAATTTTCTGAAATTTTACACTGACATGCCCTTATATGGATATATTTCATTAACTAAGCTGAGCAATATATATGCCCTTGCCATCTGGAAATGTATGCCACTCAATTATAATAAGTTTTCTTTTACTGTTTTTTGACCTTTTCATTCCTACTCCCCTCTTAGTCCTTCCCAAGATCCACAAAGAACTTGATTTAGTTGGATATTCAACTGCCTTGATTGTCCCTCTAATTATCTTATTATTTTCATCTCTTGTTCTTCTCTTTGTCTTTTGTTACAACTTTTATGAGATTTCTGTAACTTTAACTTCTGCATTTTTATTTCCCTATGTTTATTAACTTTATGTATTGAACTTTTGATATTCAACATTGTTCGTGCTCTCTGATATTTCTTTTTCTTAGCATAGATACAATATATTTCCTTAGTTCTGAGGCTGAAATTCTGAGTTTCTTTTCTTCTTTTATCTAGGCAGTGTTCATCAATTTATATTGCCAATATGCTGATTTAAAAGTGAGACCTTTAAGTGCTGAGTGGAACACTTGTGTACATTGTGGACCTCCCTATATCACATCAGGTAGCTCGTCAGCTTTTTTCACTTGAGGACTCCACATGTCAGTACATGCATATAATTCAGCTACTTCAGAGAAGGTTTCTCTAATTCCTTGTTAAAGAGATATTAAATTGGTTGTCAGGACTCGAGTTGTGATGGAGGGTAAAAGGAGTTGGAAGTTGTGCTATGAGCTTTAAATGAAGCAAACACAAAATTGGCTGAGCTGTGTTACTGAAATAAGAAAGGTACCTTGCTGGCTCTCATCCCTGGTCAAAGCATAAGACATCTGATTGAGAGTGTTGCTTTTTAACTATTTATGGGTCAGAAACAAATTTCTGGGAAATTTATATAAGCTTCTCAAAACTGTTTATCAGTAACAGTAATATTGGTGATTTGCAGCAGATCTTGCTGACATTGGAAGAGGGCTGTGCCATTGGGATTGATTTTATGCTGAGTAAGCCTACAACATCAGGGCATAAGAAATCACAGCTGAGATTCCATCTTGAGCTCCTGTGCTCTGAGGTGTTCTGTGCATTTTTTTTTTTTTTAATTCAGTTCTTGATCTGAGCTAGAAAGCGTATCTCATATGGCCCTTACCTAGGGAGAACAACTGTAGTTATCAATTATGATATATATATGCTTATTGTAATTCTATTGCTATATAATTTGTCATTTTTAATGTAACTTTAGATTTGTAGTCATTTTGAGTCGTAAGCTTTTCTTTTTTTTAAATAATGGAGTATTCTCTAACTGCCATTGTTAGAGTGTTAAGTCCTGTCTTGGGTTATTTCTATCCACTAATTCCCAAGTTTAGTCTCATTCCTCATCTAGACATTTTGCAGTATTTTGGGCTCTCTGTGTCTTCAGTCTCTGGCTCAATATCTACATAGAACATTCGTACTAGTTTATGTGGGAATGATTTCGTTTAGACATTGATTGCTTTAGTCCATTGTTCTTTTATGGATTTGAAGAGAGAAATCAACTTAGTTTACCTGGTTTATCTGCTGAGTCAATTTTGATTTTCTATTCTACCTTCCAGTTATATTTATCATAGCACAGGATTGCAAGTGTCATCTAGTTTTGTTAAAAATGGAGTTTGTGGGTGGGTTTTGTTTTTTGTTTTTGCGGCTTTTTTGTTTTTGGGTATGTGTGAGGATTAGTGATTTCTGGAAGGAAAATGTCGCTGTCTCAAAACTAAAAGACTCAAAGGTAGATTTTTATTTTATACTAGACTTGAGCTAATCACAGAGGTAGATTTTTTCCTAGGAAAAATGCCCAAACAAAACAATCAAAAGGACAGTGATTTTTTTTCTCTCAACAAAGCATTTGTTTCAAACCGAAAGGCCACATTTTCCTTGGGAAGCTGTGTGTGTGTGTGTATGTGTGTGTGTGTGTTGGAGTAGGCGTGTTTGTGTTGGGTGTATGTGTTTTCCCCACACTCAAACATTAGTATATTATGGGAAGACAGAAGTTTAGAAACATGAGAATATTTAAGCGTGTCAGTAAAAAGAGAGGGAAGTGATGGTCATGCCTTCTTCCATATTGCAAAATGCCTTGGCCCATTTTAACAGCTTTATGCATGTTATAAAAGGAACAAAAGGAAGAAAAATATTCCATTGACATTACCTTTTTAAACTAATGTTCTCAGTGACCTTATCAATATGGCTTAGTCAGTGACCAGAAATGCAACAATATTCTTGACTTTATGTCTCAATTCAATAGCAGCAGCAGTAAGATTATAAAGATTGTCAGAGCTTTCTTTCCTTCATTGTTCTCAAGGCAGCCATGGACTTTAAGTTGCACCATAAATGTTAAATTATGGAAAATTTATGAAATCTTACTCATGCATTTGTTCTCTGACTTTTGCACTCTTCAACCTAAATTTAAACTCTCTTCTGTAATAAAGCAGATATTACCTAGTTACTATTCTAGACATAATGCACTATGTGTTAGGTATTCTTATGTTGAGACAATTGTTCATCCCTTTATTTTCTTATTCACTTACTTTGTGTTTGCTCCAAATTCTTGATGCCTTTTAAAATTCTGAAATCTAGGGTTTAATATTATCTTTTATGTATCAAATATAGTCTACATGGAACCTTTTGTGGTTGGTAATTGGGAAAGAAAGATCTGTAACTAACCTTCTTTAATAGGAGATGCTTGATGCAGTGTTGACCCAGACCAGACCTTCTTGTGAACACTTTTTGGAATTTTACTAACAGGAAGTGGCTCATAAAGTTCTTATCTTACATTGTTTTAGCAAAATGCCTGGTCTGCCTAAACTGCTTATTGAAAATAAACTTAAAATTATGGAGTAGTGGAGTCCATTCAGTTGGAAAATGGAAGTTAGTCACTTGTATTTTCTTTCTGCATGAAAAGAGTATATGACTGAGAAGTTTCAAACCTAAACAGCCTCCTCAGAACTATGTGGTGCTACATCCAGAGTTAGTACAGTTCTCATACTCAGAAACTAAAATGCATCCTAATATCTGTCAAAGAATTTGTGATAATCAGCATCTGATGGTTCATTTCAGTTGTTAAACTTGGATTTGTTTTTGTTATTTGCTTGTGTGTAGGTGTGTGTGTGTGTGTGTGTGTGTGTGTGTAAAACCATTAGTCAGTATCATCCAATAGTGCTGGATAAAATTCATGATTTATATAAGGCTAGGCTGCTTTTCAAATTTACATCTTTGTTGAATCACAGCATTAAAAAAATCCCGTTTTAGGGGGATCCCTGGGTGGCTCAGCGGTTTGGCGCCTGTCTTCGGGGCAGGGCGTGATCCTGGAGTCCTGGGATCGAGTCCCGCGTCCGGCTCCCTGCATGGAGCCTGCTTCTCTCTCTGCCTCTCTCTCTCTCTCTCATGAATAGATAAATAAAATCTTTAAAAAAAAAAATCCCATTTTAGCTTTATTGACCATCAAAGGCATTATTGATTTATTTTAAGCCTAGAGCCATCCAAAATTCCTATGAAGTTATCTTTCTTTCACTTTGTAGTTATATCTTAGTAATTCTATAATTTGTGTTTTATTATGTGTGGAGGGGATAAGGTAGGAGGGGATCCAGTGGTGATAGTTACATTTTCCACTTTGGCATTTTTGTCATATTAGAGTTGATTCATTGCTTAGCTAGTAAACAGGTTTAATTCTTATTTTATATAAATTCATCATCAGATTGTTACTTTTAAGTGTTGAAAATGAAGACATGAGAACTAAAAGTTTTCATGGGACCTCTTCATGGCTGCTTTGCATTTGTTCATCAGTGATTTCTGAATGTGATTCTTTAAAGTGTTGTAATTTATCTCTTTTAACTTTATTATCACACAAGATCTACTGTAACACATTGCTTAGAAAACATGAATTTTTTGTCACATAAACATTATGGAAACATTACATATTCAAGATACAAGATTGTCTCCTAAAGATACCTTTCTTGAACATAAGATGCATTAGATCAGTGGTGTTTCTCTGATATGTTTTAATAAGCCTTCAAGATATGTTTAATTTTCCAGAATTTGTTTATAGCAGTCTTTTTCTAGTTTGTAAAAGCCATTTCTTCCTGTTTTAATTATTCAAAAATCATGGATATTTTCCCAAAATTATCTATCACTATAAAGATATTTAGATATAATAATCTGTGAATTATATTTTCCTCAAAAAATACATAATTTATTTGATTAGGTACATACAGTACAGAGCAGCATGGTATTTTTCTAATAACTATTTATATATAATAATATCTTTATATTTAATAGTATATTTTTGTTTTCACTTATTTTAAAAATTTTATTTGTTCATGGGAGACACAGAGAGAGGAGGGAGAGACATAGGCAGAAGCAGAAACAGGCTCCTTACAGGAAGCCCAATGTGGGCCTCATTCCCCAGACCCCAGGATCACGCCTTGAGCCAAGGGCAGATGGTCAACTGCTGAGCCACCCAGTCGTCCCTAATAGTATATTTTTATATCTAATAATAGGAATACCTATGCTGTCAGTAGTCGTGCCCATATTATCATGCCAACTACAGAAAATCATGACTCATAGGCCTTCTTAATAAGTATTTCAAAATAGATTTTATAAATTTCCTCTTAAATTTCTATAATTTGAATATTATATATTTTAAATTTGTCTAGCCTGCTTACTTTTTCATCAATTCTCCAATTTCTTCTACATTTTCAGAGTTTATTTGCATAGAATATTACTGAAACATTCATCATACTTTCAGCTGGTACTCAGATTATTTTACTTTTTGCTTTATGAATATATCAGTTGATTTCTGTTGTCTTTTAAAATGTATGACTTTAACTGATTCACAAGTCCTAAGATTCCCTTAAGAATACTACATATTTGTAAACATGTATGTAAATATAGAATATTGAAAACTAAACATATTTTAAAAATAGAATTTAGTCTCCAAAGAGCTCAAGGCATATGATAGAAATCCTTAATTGAGGTACATTATGTTTACTATTTATACCCCTGGGTATTATATAATGTAGAGGTGATTATTGAACCATTATTAAACAATAAATTTAGATCAAGATGTTTGTGTTCTTAAAGTTAAAGTTCCTTAACTTTAAGTTTGTTTATCCAAGATTATTTGAAGTGACTTCTAATGGACAAAGGATGTGTACTTAAATTTGGAAAGAAATCCATTTGCTGATATGGATTTAAACGGCTATGAAAGGAATTTTGAAGGTTTTTTTTAATTAAATTTTTTTAAATTGGAGTTCAATTTGCCAACATATAGCATAACACCCAGTGCTCATCCCATCAAGTGCCCCCATTAGTGCCCATCACCTAGTCACCCCCACCCCCTGCCTTCCTTTCCACTACCTGTTGTTCGTTTCCCAGAGTTAGGTGTATCTCATAATTTGAAGGTGTTATAACCAATGTCTGCACAGGTAAACTAAACTGACATATATATATATGATATATAACTGACATATAAGTATACACACACACACACACATATATATATATGGATTTTATTTATTTATTCATAAGAGGCACACAGAGAGAGGCAGAGATACAGGCAGAGGGAGAAGCAGGCTCTATGTGGGGAGCCTGATGCAGGACTTGATCCCAGGACCCCAGGATCATGCCCTGAGCTGAAGGCAGACACTCAACTGCTGAGCCACCCAGGCATCCCGAGATTTGTTGTTTCAAGTCATTTAGATTTTGCAGTTGTTTGTTACTTTAAGAAAATCTAGTGTTTCTTGACTTACTTTCTTTACTATCTTTGAGAATTCAGAGATATTAATCAAAATGTCTACACTATATAGTTTACAAAAATCTTTGACATTTATTATCTTAATGTCCCCTAATAATAGCTCAGTAAAGCAGATATTATTCTTATTTTACATGTGTGAACGCTAAGGTATAGTGAAGTCATTGTCTCAAAGTAACAGCACAGTTTGCAATTAGTTAGGAAACTAATCTTTTGCATCTAAGTCCTATTCTCTTTTTATAATAGCATGATGTTTTTTTCCCCCTCAGTTGCTATTCAGTTATGCTAATGCCAAAATACCTTATAAAAGCTGTGGTTTTCATATATTTCTTTCATATAAAATAAGGTGTCCTTTAATTATGAGTAACGTTTTAATATATGTAGTATAGATATATTTCTTCAGGAATATTTAGAAAAAGAATTTCATCCTACCATACAATAATGGTATATTTAAGACTGTCTAAAATACTAATAACAGGAAAAATAAAAACTTTTGTTCAGGACTAGGGTATCAATGAGCGTTTGTTAGTGTATTCACTTATAGTATCTCCCTGAGTATGTCAATCAACTTGACAAATTCAAGTGCTGACTTCTTATTATGGGTGATGATATAAAACTCAGAAAGCAACTACTAAATTTTTCTCTCAGGTTGTGCCTGCAGCATCAAGTGATAAAAATAATTACAAACTAAGTAAACTTGATGTGCTGCTCAACTCATTGAGAGGATAAATATAGCGGCCCACAATGTCATTTTCACAGTTATATTTCACAGTATAGCCACATATTGAAGGAAAAAAAACCCACACAACTTTTAGCTACATAGCAGCCTCTAAGGGATCATGGTTTTGTTAATATTTTTCAAGATGTGTAATATCTGAAAGACTTAGTAATTAAAGCTAAAAATTAGTTTGTAACATCTGTGAGAGCATGAAAATAGAACAAAAATTGTCACTTGCTTGATATTGGGTCTTGTAATTCTGTTTAGTGAGAAAATTATTTTTTACCAACCAGTATTTATTCGTCTTCCATCCATAACATAGCTCACTGAAAATGGAAAATATATAAGGCTCACTTCTTTTTGTTCTGTTCTTTCCATGAATTAGGGGTTTTCTATCACTGTCAAATTTCAACCATTGAAACTATTATGATAGGATTTCATTTCCTAACTTAACTCATGATTGATTTCTATCCTTTCTGTCCTTTTTTTTTTTTTTGCAGATCCCAATATTCACCAGGTCTTTATTCCTGAAGGGACAATCAGATAAGCTTATGTTTAAAACAGTAAGAATGGTCATTTTAGACATATTATTAAAAATTATCTTATAGTTATACATTAAAATAGTAGTAACATTTATTAAAATGATAATGATAATAAAACAGTGCTATAGAGGGATGAGGAAAGTAGACCTTGTCCTAACCAATGACCACAGAGTATGGCTGGGCCAGCCCTACCCAGGTACTCTATCTGGGAAAATCCCTGTCGGGTGTGAGGCAAGTTTATGGGGGCGAGGGGGTAGGGAGGGGATCCCCTTGGGAAAGTCATTGCTACATCAGATAGTTCAGGGTCTTCTTTAAGGAACCCCCTGCTAGAAACCACCTTTGCTTTCGAAGTGCTCCTCTGGGTATCATGCACTCCTCTGAATTTTCTTCATAGCTTTATACAACTTAATATTCAGGCTAGGGAATAGCACCATGAGTGCTATGTTCTATCCTTTTGAGTCTGGAAAGCTGGATTAATCTCTTCCTCCTTTAATAAGAAAAAGGAAATTTATTATGTTTGATAGAAAGTATATTGTAGTAGTATTTTAGCAACAGCTACAATTCATTTTGAATACTTTTTTTTTAAAGATTTTATTTATTTATTCATAGAGACACACAGAGAGAGAGGCATAGATACAGAAAGAGGGAGAACCAGGCTCCACGCAGAGAGCCCGACGTGGGACTCGATCCAGGGTCTCCAGGATCACACCCTGGGCTGCAGGCGGCGCTAAACCACTCTGCCACTGGGGCTGCCCTGAATACTTTTTTTTTTTTTTAAGACTTATTTATTTATTTATTCATGAGAGGCACAGAGAGAGAGAGGCAGAGACACAGGCAGAGGGAGAAGCAGGCTCCATGCAGGGAGCCTGACGTGGGACTCGATCCCAGGTCTCCAGGATCAGGCCCTGGGCTGAAGGCAGCACTAAACCCCTGAGCCACCCAGGCTGAATACTTTCCCTTGTTCCTTGTATTTATTTACATTTTTAAATTAATATTTTAAAAATGAATAGATAAGTAAATTAATATTGTATTTTTTTAGAATAGTTTAAGGTTTATAGCAAAATTGAAGGCAAAGTACAGATATATCCTGTATACCTCCTGAAGCCATAATACCTACTTTCCCTACCAAACTAATATACTTGTAACAATCGATGAACCTTCACTAACATGTCATAATCAACCAAAGTCCCTGGGTTACTGTATGGTTCACTACTGGTGTTGTACATTCTATAAGTATGGACAAACATGTAACAGCATGTATCTATCATTATAGCTTCATACAGGGAAGTTTCACTGCTCTAAACATCTGTGCTCGCCTATTCGTTACTCCCCACTAAACTCCTGGCAATACTGATCTTTTTACTGTCTTCATAGTTTTATGTTTTCCAGAATGTCATACAGTTGGAATCCTATATAGTATGTAGCATTTTCCTATTGGCTTCTTTCACTTAATAATAAACATTTAAGTTTCCTTCATATCTTTTATGGCTTGATACCTCATTTCTTTTTAGTGCTGAATAATATTTCATTGCCTAGATCTTCCACAGTTTATTTATTCATTCACCTATTGAAGGATGTCTTGGTTGCTTCCAAGTCATGGCAGTTATGAATATGTGTAAACATCCATGTACTAGTTTTAGAGTGAAGATAAATTTTCAAGTCCTTTGGGTAAATAGAGGAGCATGACTGATGTTTAGTAGTATCTCGTTGTTTTAGCCTGAATTTCCATGATGACATATGATGTGGAACATCTTTTTGATTGCTTGTCATCCATTTGTCTTTTTTTTTTTAAGATTTTATTTATTTATTCATGAAAGACACGGGTGTGTGGGGGGGGCGCAGAGACACAGGCAGAGGGAGAAGCAGGCTCCATGAAGGGAGCCTGACGTGGGACTCCATCCTGGGATTCCAAGATCACGCCCTGGGCTTAAGGCAGGCACTAAACCGCCAAGCCACCCAGGGATCCCCTCCATTTGTCTTTTTTGGCAAGGTATTTAATAAGATCTTTGGCCCATTTTTATTTATTTTTTTATTTTTTTATTTTATTTTATTTTTTTTGGTTTGGCCCATTTTTAATTGGATTATTTGTTTTCTTACTATTGAGTTTTAAGAATTCTTTGTGTATTTTTGATTAACAGTTCTTTATGAGATGAGGCTTTTGCAAATATTTTCTCAGTTTGACTTGTCTTCTCATTCTCTTGCCATTGTGTTTCACAGAGCAGAAATCTTTAATTTTAATTAAGTTTAGTTTTATCATTTATTTCATGGATTGTACCTTTGGTACTATATCTAAAAAGTCATTACCATATCCAAGGTATTATAAGTCTTGTCCTCTATTATCTTCCAGAACTTCTGCAGTTTTGTGTTTATATTTAGGTTTATGATCCATTTTGAGTTTATTTTTGTGAAGGAATTTTCTCTTTGCTGATTTCTCTCTCTCTCTCTCTCTTTTTTTTTTTTTTTGTAAAATGTATGTCCCAGTGGATGTTCAGTTGTTCCAGCACCATTTGTTGTAAAGTCTGTCTTTGTTCCATTGTCAAAGACCTGTTTACTGTATTTATATACATCTATTTCTGACCTCTCTATTTTGCTCCATTGATAACTTCTCTGTTGTTTCACCAATACCACATAGTTAACGATTCTTATAGTTTTATATTAAATCTTCATGTCAGGTAGTGTCAGTCTTCAACCTGGTTGTTTTCCTTCAATATTATATTGGTTATTCTGGGTCTTTTGCCTGCTGCATCATTTTTGATTATTCTTTTTTGAAGCTAGTGAAATAGCCTATAGTCCCAGTTGTTGGCATGTCATTCCTGTGACTTTAGTGAATTATCTAAAATAATTGGTATTATGCTTATGACCCTCCAGTTTACTTAAAATATCAAGAAATTTGGGATGTGAGAGGGAATTGAGATCTTGGTTGTCCTGATTACTTCCTAACTGAGCAAGATGGGGTTTGTGTTGTGATAAATACTCTTGTACTTGGATAAGACCTCTGGTGAAGTATAAACAGAACTACATAAAATCTGGGCACAAACCAGAAAGTGAAATGCAGCGCTGACACCCCATGATTCTTTAATCTTTTTAGCTGGCTGCCCTCAGGAATTGCTTCATGGTTCAGGTCAGTGCTCCAACTTGGACTCAACATTTGGTTTATTGATATTGAAATTTTTGTTCTTGTAAACTTTCTCTTCTCTATAACTCAAAGTTACCAGGACACTAATTCAAATAGTGGCCACTCAGCATTTTGCATTGATTTCTATGTCTTATGAGACACCCCATGAAGAAGCTCTAGAAGCTGCAGAACATGTTTGGTTTAAAGAAACTCGATGAAATCTTTTCTCCTCTGGCTCTGTGACTAAGGCTCAAAAGAAAAAAAAAAAGAGAGAGAGAGAGAACAAAGTCAAAGTCACTTTCCTCTCCCATGGGACATGACACACCTGGAATGATCCTTCTTGGTGACAAGGGATTAATAATATTTGATGATTGATCATCCCTGCCATGTAAAGTCAGTCAGAAATGATTTCTAAAGGTTGATCAGTAGTACTTTCTACTGGTTGATCAGTGATACCTTCAGAGGAAGATGGAGATCAAAAGGGGCAAATGTGAAAAATATGACTGGAGCCATTTTAAAACAAAACCAGAGCAGCTACTACAGATAAATTACCTTACCTGTTTTTGGTGGACCTGGGCCATAACCTTTGAACTGGGCCTGGTGGCAATTGTTTCAAGCAATTGCCTGCAAAGTCAAAGAGAGAATAGACATGCTGATTACAAGTCTGATGGTTGTGGACTTCCTAAAGATAGAACCAGTAGTCAATTAATGTATAACTCACAGTAGCTTCACATATTAAAACCATAGAAAATTTTGTTTCCTTCAACTCACATAATTGTACCCCCCTCCTTTTTTTTCTTATTAAAAACAAACAAAACCTTGTCTTTGCCCTACAATCAGGACATAATATGAATTTATATTTGAATCTGTGCTCCTTGAATTGTAATTCTATGATTCCTTTGCCATTTGCTTCTCATTGTGACTCTTATTTTCAGGTTAACTTAATACATGTGAAATTTCTATGAAACAAGTTTTCAGGTTTTATTTCACTGATTTAATATAATAGGATGGGAAAATATTTAAGCAGTTGTCAACAGAATTTGTCAGATCAGAGAGTAGTCTTTGTTGTGAAATTCTTTGATAAATGCTTAGGAGTAGAACATGGACTTTATAGTGCCTGAGATTCATTATTACAAAGATTTTGAAGGAAGGGTGAAATTACTCTTAATATAAGGGGAATAATGTCTACATTCTATAGTGATATATGGGAGGTGGGTTAAGCCATACTGGGAGTGTAACAGGAAAGGGTGGGCAAGATAGTGAAAAGCCATCGCCTTTACCATGACTCTTACCCATAGCATTTAAAGTCTTAGGGATATTTTTATAACGTTCATCATTTTTATTATTACATTTTGTATGTATGAATAGATACATACAGATAAAAGATCTATTTCACATTGGAGGCTATCCTGCATAGGGGTCATGAATACACGTTACTAGTACCATATAGAGCAAATGTAAATCAAGTTTACTTGAGAAAAATACATACAGGTAGAACAACTGCAGGGCACATGCTGTTTTCCAACTTTATCATCCCATAGCACAAGCCAGGCATAAATGTTCTACATGGGTCATGGTCAGTGTTCCAAGAGAGATTAAGCCCCACTCTACACTATGGTACATAGTAATAGAATTGTAGTTTATCATGAATGATTAGCAATACCTAGTTTCTCAAATTAAGAAGAAATGTATCAAGGAGTTCTTGGGTTCGGGAATTATACTATAGACTGTGTATACGGAGAGACAAGATATACATACAATGGCCCTGGGAGAAGCCTTGCTACTAGGAATGATGACATCATATGAATGTCGAACTCAGTTGGACCATTTCTCTGCTAAATTACCAAGAAGAAGGAAATGAGCCTCTAGGGCCATCCATGTTTTGTCTCTTAATGGGTGATTACCGAAATCAAATACATAAATACAGAGCTATTTGTTGTAGAGGAGATTATGAGAGTGTTCTTGCTGTCCTTTTAATCAGTTGTGAAGATTATAGGAGAATTTTGTTGGGGATATCAGTTATGCTAACTTTTGTTATAGGGTAAGACATTATACAACATATACACCTATATTGAGTTTATTAAACAGGACTAAAAGCTAATAAACCAAAACTAAAACAAGGAAAATAGCAGTGGTCTGTATATGAATAAGGAAAGGTATGTCTTCACTGTCTCCTTGGTATTTTCTTAAGGCCTTGTAAAGTTGCCCTACTTGGGAAGCTGAATTCAGAGGGAATATTTTCATCAGGTACCTGCTTACAGTTGTCACATGCCTTCTGCCTGTAGTAGCACAAGGCTTATGGCCTTAATCCAAAGAAAAATAGTCCTAATCACTTCTACCTTGCATGTTTGTGTAAAACACTCATGTTATGTAATTGTACTACACAAGAAATAGTAAAAAATATTCAGTCATAACTTGCAGCAATCCTCAAGCTTATAAACTATCAATTCCATAGAATTCTCCTATACCCTTCCCAAATATGCAATTTATTTTGCTCAAATTAACTTTTACCCACTGTCTTCCATTGCTACTATGGAAATTTTATTCAAATTTGTAGCTTGGGGATGCCTAGGAGGCTCAGTGATTGAGCATTTGCCTTCTGCTCAGGGCATGATCCTGGGGTGCCAGGATCCAGTCCCACATCGGGCTCCCTGCAGGGACCCTGCTTCTCCCTCTGCCTGTGTCTCTGCCTCTCTCTCTCTCTCTGTGTCTCTTATGAATACATGAATAAAATCTTTAAAAAAAATTTAAAAACAAAAAAGCCCCATCAAATTTGTAGCTTGGATTAAATCCACATTTTCTATGAAGTATTTCATAATTTCCTACACAACAGAATAAATTCCTTCTTTGTACTCCAGAGCATGACAGGATATATAAACAATACCTGAAAGCCAGCCGTGCCTGAGTCTAATTTATGCTGCTGTTTTGATATTTTGGTTCAAATTTTGTCCCCTTTCTGTTTTGCCTGTCTTTAATGTCTTGTTCTTTCTATTTGTGAATGGCAAATGACATGGCATCTTCATAACTAGTGATCAAATCAGTAGTGTATTTCCAATACAACTTCAAAACTTTTAATAAAGACACATTAAGGGATCCCTGGGTGGCGCAGCGGTTTAGCGCCTGCCTCTGGCCCAGGGCACGATCCTGGAGACCCTGGATCGAATCCCACATCGGGCTCCCGGTGCATGGAGCCTGCTTCTCCCTCTGCCTATGTCTCTGCCTCTCTCTCTCTCTCTCTCTCTCTTTCTCTGTGTGACTATCATAAAAAAAAAAGACACATTAAAATATAATAATAAATATGTTAATAAAGTAAATAATTTCAGAACACTTAGATGAATCATTATTTCTTTTGTATCTTTCCAGTATGACTACTCTTTTACTTTCCAAACCTGATGCTTCTATATCTAGGCATCGTGTTTCTTTCTATTTAATGTAAGTATTGGTAAAGTGATATGAGTTTTTATTAATATTTGTTTTATGTATATGAGATTTAAAATATTTGTGCTTTTTTAAAAAAGATTTTATTTATTTATTCATGGGACACAGAGAGGCAGAAACATAGGCAGAAACAATCCCAGGACTCCAGAATCACAACCTGAGCCAAAAGCAGAGGCTCAATCACTGAGCCACCCAGGCACCCTAAAATATATGTGCTTTTAAAATAATTTGACGTTTAAAAATGTTTCTTACAATTTGAAGTTGTTAATTACATATATATTCAATATCTATAAAATACTGAAAAATATATGCATTTGAATATTCAAAAATGGACAGGATTATAACATTGTATTTTGTTATGGAACATTGAACATTATGGAAATTGAACATTATGATATGTTATATACAGAGTAAAGGCATTTTAAAGTTAGCCCTTTGAGGATGTTAGTTCAATTGCTTACTTTTCAAGTAGCCAAATTAAAATTCAAGAGCTGGGCACCTGGGTAGCTCAGTTGGTTAAGCATCTGACTTCAGCTCACATCATGATCTCAGAGTCTGAGATTGGCCTGGTGTCAGGCTCCTTGCTCAGCAGGGAGTCTGCTTGTCCCTTTCCTTCTCCTTCTGCCCTTTCCCCTGCTTGTGCTCTCTCTCTTTTTCTCTCTCAAATAAATAAATATTATCTTAAAAAAATTTCAAAGAGGTTAAGTGGCTTGTTAAAATCATACATATGTTTAGTGTTCCAATCTCTTACAATTGCCTGCTTATAGTATTTCCCATTGAAATTCGACAAATGAGACAAAAAATAAAAAACTATCAAATGTGCTAATATAACTAAATTTTAATTTAAAACAAACTATTAAAGTAAATCTAGCTATCATTTAAATTAGTAATTATAACAATTATTGCAGGCTAAAATTATTAAGGCTAAAATAAATCCAAATCTAAATATTTTCTTCATAAAATGTAAATTAACAATATTGATTTCTGAAGGCTGTAGTTATGCACTTCATTTTTACTACACCATGCCTTATATGAAACATTATATTGCAAATTTTGGTTTATGTGTATGTGTTTATAAATATATAATTTTTTCAGGGTGAAAAAAAGTTAAAAGCTTTTCCAAGGTGTATTACCTTAGTTTGTGAAAAGTCATTTCAATGTGTTGACATAAGTAGAATGATTTGATTTTTAAAACTTTAATTAAATATTGGTATCTATTTTATTAAATGTAATGGTAATTCAAATAATGTCTAAAAACGAGCCTCATCTTTTGCAGTCATATGACATAGCCCACATCAGTATAAATTTATGTTTTAGACAGAATCATTCATTTGTAAAATAATTTGTGGTTATCTTCTATAAGGGTAGTATGACAGGAATTAACCTAGATGTAAGGAAGCATTGCTAAATAAAATGCACTATTCGTTTTCAAAGAGCTGATACTCTTGTAGGAAAAGATTTCTTCACAATAATCTTTATGTAGTTTTCTCATCATTGAAATCAGAATCTTATTTTTTCTCAGGTAAGACAGCAGAATAGATGATTTATTCTGTATAATACATTCAGTCACATTTGAGATTAGAATAGGCCAGAATGTCAAAAGTTTAGGGCAAAGGACCAAAAGGGGCTATTTTGATATGAGCAAGATGGGTCTATTAAAGGTAGTCACTGTGATCAGATGATGAAGGATGTTCTAGGTCTACTGAAAAAAGCTCTAGACAGTAGCCATACAATCAGCAATTTGTACCAGCCTTCCTGGCGTCTAGCTTTCCTTATTTCTGCTCCTGTGGCTTCCATGGATGTACATGCTAGTAGTTTACTTGGACTGTAGCCTCATCTTTTTTTGCTTCAGCCTGTGCATTTGCTTCTTTCTCCACTTGGCTCTAATGGTGCAGAGGTTTCTGAGAAGATGATGCTGAGGCTGAGAACCAGAATGTGACATAATTATGAAATAGGGTCTTTGCAGACTTAGTCAAGTTAAGATGAGGTCATTATAGTGGGCCCTAATCCAATATACCTGGCATCCTTATAAAAAGGCAAAATTTGGACACAAATACACAGAAGGAAGATGATGTGAAGATACACAAAAGATGCCACATGAAGATGGAAGATTAGAGGCTAATACACCTCACACTAAGAAACATCCATGATTGTCAGCAAACCACTAGAAGGTAAGAACAGGCAAGGAAAGACCCTCACAGTTTTCAGAGGGAGCATGGCCCTGCCAACACCTTGATTTTAGAGTTGTAGTTTCCACACAAGGCAATGAATTTCTATTTTTTAAGCCACTCAATTTGTGGTACTCTGTTGTGGCAGCCCTAGCATACCAATATACTCAATGTTTCCATTCAGATCTAATTGGGAAAAAAGCTATAGAATCACTTGTTATGCATTTTTATAAATCCTGTGATAGATAATTGAAATAACAATGTGCCACTATTAGCTTTGTATGGTAAGTGCAGTAATGGTCTTATATTTGTCCTTAGCAAACACAAGTTATGTGATAAATATATTTTAAATTATTTATTAATTACAGTGGTTAATTCTACTTGAAGATAGGGATACCCAGCATTTAGATTGTACTTATAAAGCAGGAACTATTCTAAAAATTAGATATAAATGCATTAAATCTTTATCACCACCATGTGATCTAGGCCATAGTATTTTTTTTTAAAGATTTTATTTATTTATTCAGAGAGAGAGAGAGAGAGAGAGAGAGAGGGGCAGAGACACAGGCAGAGGGAGAAGCAGGCATCATACAGAGAGCCTCACGTGGGACTCGATCCAGGGTCTCCAGGGTCTCCAAGATCACGCCCTGGGCTGCAGGCGGCGCTAAACTGCTGCACCACCAGGGCTGCCCTAGGCCATAGTATTATGCTTAGTTTATAGAAGAGAAAACTGATGCACAGAGAATTTGAATATTTAAAGTAACAGAATTTTTCTTTCTTTCTTTCTTTTTTTTTTTTTTTTTGGTAACAGAGTTTTGTATATGTGAGGTCTAATAATTCCTGATTCCTCAGATCTGATTTCTGTGCTTCTCTAGTTAGAGGTGAGGATATTTCACTGAAATCATCCAAGAAAGGATAATGTTGACCAGACTGGAGTAGAAGAATGAACAATACCATTAGAAGATGCACTGTTGGCAGATAGAAATAAGTAAAATCATAACACTAATATAGAAACACACAAACTGGAAAAATCAGTTATGTATTTGTATAAAGTCCTATATATCTAAGTGAAGTTTTTGCAATTCAATCATATTTTAAAAAAGGACGTTATTTATATTTTAGAGGAATTTGAAGGAACATCAGTCTTTTGGTGAATGAATCTTTAGCAACACTCTCAATAAGAGCAAAAGATGGATAAAATGGTTTTACATGAATAAAAATATCTAAAATAGATGATAAAAGGGTATTATGTGCAAGATATTTGAACAAAAATATTATCTTGAAATATTGCATGCCAATAAATATTTTTCTAATTTAAATCATGTTATGCATTTCAAAGACTTTTCTGACACCTATAAGCTAAATCAATCCAAACTGTATATATTTTTCCAGTTATCTTTGTTGGCTCCTTTTAAAAGTGAGGTTATTTTTATATAGCCATTAAATTATAAATATTTCATTAAAGATGCTAAGGATATGAAATTCAATTTGATACAAATACATATAGGATACTGTGAGTTGAGATGTAAGTAAATGTGGAAAATTCTTGGGAATAAGGAATGTGTTTAAAAATAAATCAGTCTTTGAAGGAATTTTTTCTCCAACTTTATGAATTGAATGACCAAAGAATGTTTTTTTTTTTTTTTTTTTTTTTTAATTTATGATAGGCACACAGTGAGAGAGGGAGAGGCAGAGACACAGGCAGAGGGAGAAGCAGGCTCCATGCACCGGGAGCCCGATGTGGGATTCAATCCCGGGTCTCCAGGATCGCGCCCTGGGCCAAAGGCAGGCGCCAAACCGCTGCGCCACCCAGGGATCCCCCCAAAGAATGTTTTTAAAAAAATCTCTTCTTGCATCATTACTTTTGGAATATTATCAAGATGTTGTCAAGGCATTCTATAAGTTGCAGTGCTTTTACCATTCTATTGAAATATGATTGGCTCTATAATAATTTCTGCCCAAGGAAAAACTGACATTGCTGACTTAAACAGTTCCTTTTTTTTCATTTGTTCATCAATTCTGTTCTAATGAATTTATTCTGAACACTTGGGCTACAGATTACATTCTTTTATGTGAACAAAGGAAATAGTTCAGCACTACATTGGATAATGTATAAATGGTCTGCTATTCTTTGTAGTTAACATGTACAAAATTGCAAATAAGATTTCATTTATTAATACAGTCCTTAATTATCATTACTAATTTTTCAATATCACTTTCTCCCTTATTTTTGGACCAACTAACCTTTTTAATCCAGCCTTCTTTGATTTTTCACCTTTTAACTTTTGTTAACTATGTTCCATTGCTGTTTTGTTTTTATATGTGGAATCAGACTTTATCTTAAGATATCTTGAATGGAACTGGGGTTCTTTTTCACTAACGAAGTAATACAGGGCATTTTTGCATCATCGATTTTGAAAGCATCTCCAGTATTTATTTATTTTTAACATAAATAAGCTTCCCCTTATGTTAGACTAATTTTCTATACATTTAATCTGTAGAAAAACAGGATTTATGAAATTAATCTCTTTAAATCTTGCCACTGTGAGGAATAGGTACATGAACCATGCCAAATGAATTGGTATTTCTATGCAGTTTATATCATACATTCAGTTTCATGAGTGGAGAAAAGAATAGAAATAAAAGTGATATTTTTGTTGGAGTTTAACATACATATATTGTCAGATGGACAAAAGAGATAAATTATCATCATACAAAATGGGAACAAGAGCAGTATATTTGAGATTCAAGTATCTGTGAAAATCTCATTTGTCTAAGACAAATGATCTATATTCTTGAATTTATATTAAAGAAAACTTATTCTCACAGAAAGTAAAGGAAACTGCCTGCATCTGTAGAACAACTAAAGTCTCTGATTAAAGGCTATCTCTACACAGATGACATGGCCACAGCTAATGCGAACAGTGAACCCAGGCTGCTTACCCATAACTAGGTCAGCAACACCTGATAGAAATCTTCCCCTAAAATGAAAGAAGAAAAATACACTTTCTCAAAAAAAAAAAAAAAATTAAAACATTTACAGCTATAGTGAAGTACAATTACTTCACCTTCACAAGGAGGGTAATTCCCTCCTTGTGGCTTGTTTCAGTCTTGGCTGGTACATTTTTTCTTTCTTTTTTTTTTTTTTTACAATACTGTACTATATTTATTGAAAAAAATCCACATAAGTGCACCCACACACTTCAAACCTATGTTTTTCAAGGGTCAACTATATATACAAGTATTGAATTAAAAAAAAAAAAAAGCAGTGCTCACCCCTAAAAGGTAGTGAGGAGTTGTTTGTATTTATACTCTGGTCTCTTTTGTGTATAAATGTTCTCATCAGTCCTGCATTTTGCATGTACCTGTGGGACAGGTTACCTGAGTAAGCTGATAATAAGTCAAGATATTACATAAACTTAAGTGGTGGGCCAACTTTGGTAATAATCCTGATCCTGGGGTGCCTGGGTGGCTCAGTTGGCTGAATCTCTGACTCTTGGATTCAGCTGAGGCCCTGGTCTGTGAACTGAACATATTTAAAGTACATACATACTTTGGTTAATACTGACTTGCATATACCTATGAAATAATCTCCATAGTCAGGATATTGAGCATATCCGTCCAAAGGAAAACTTTTTTCATGGCATTTTCCATGTTTTCAACTCTATTATTTTGTCATCTCAAGGCAACTATTGATATGCTTTCTATCATGGACGATAAGCTTTTCTAGAATTTTCTAGATTTTTATATAGTGAACCATAGAATGTAGGCTCTTTTAGTCTCATTTGTTTTTTCTGAAAATAATTATTTTTAGTTTCATTTATATTGCATATATCAATACTTTTTTCCCCAATTTTTCAGAATTGTATTACATTGTGTGGATATGCCATAATTTTACCATTTGCATAGTTAGTTTTTTGACATAAGGTTATCCATTTACAAATTTTCCCTATATTACAAACAAAGTTGCTAATATTGTAAATGTCTTATTTGTGGACATATAATTTCATTTCTCTTGAAATGAGTAAGTATCTAGAAGTGGAATGGTTGGATTGTAAAGCAGATATACATATAATATTTCAAATGTCAAACTATTTTCCAAAGTGTTTGTATAGGCTTTATATTCCCCCCCTACAGTGGTTAATAATCTACCTTTTTACCAACATGACATGGTCAGTCTTTATAATTTCACCCAGTGTAGTTGGTGTGTACTGGTATTTCATTATGGTTTTAGTTAGCATTTTCTTAATGATTACTTTAATGATCTTTTCTACATGATTTTTTCTTTTCTGTGATTTTCTACAAAAATATCTTTTTCTCAGTGTAATGTTTATTCAGATATTTTGCCCATTTTTTAAAGATTTTTTCCATAATATTTGCTTTATTAATATATCTTAGACATAAGTTCTTTGTCAGATGTATATTTTACAAATACTATCTTCTAGTTGCTGGCTCAAAACTCTTCATTTTTTGGTTCAAGTTATTTTTTTTCCTTCATAATTTGTGCTTATTGTGTTGTGTGTAAGTTTTTGTTTGTTTTTCCAAATCTAAGATCACAAAGCATTTCTCTTTCCTGTTCTTTTAGAAGTTTGTACCTTTACTTCTTATATTCAAATCTGTGAGCAATTTCAGATTAATTATTTAATGTGCTATAGGGTCAAAAGTCAAATTTTATTTCTTTTTCATCTAGCTACTCAACTATTCCTACAGTATTTGGTGAAAATTTAAATCCCCCTCCTTGAATTGTCCTGGGAAATATGTTAAAATCAATTGTACATGTATGTTGGGGTCTTGCATAGCCTATTTTGTTCTATTTTTGGATAGATACAGAGAAGACAGATATATAGACTTCTAATACCATTCTGCTGTGATTATTATAGTTTTATAATCTTGAAAACGGGTGTTATGAATACTGCAATTTTGTTCAACTTTTCAAGTTTTTGTCTATTCTAGATTCAATCAATTTCCATATACATTATTGAATCATTTCAGGAATTTCTAAAACATAATGGGATTTTGACTATTATTTTACTATACCTGTAGATAAGTTTATGTATAATGGACATCTCAACAATATTAAGTCTCCCTACCCATACATATGGTAGATTTTTCCATTTAATTATGTTTTCTTTTGTTACTGTTTAATAGTTTTTAGAGTTCAGGTTTTATGTATTTTAACAATTTATATTTAATTATTACTTATATTTGCTGTTATTGTACATTTAAAAATTAAATTTTTATTGCTAGAATTTAAAATCACATTTGATTTTTTTTGGATTTAACTTCATCTCTTTGCAATCTAGCTGACAAGTTTTCATAATTATTTTGCTCATTCATTAGGATTTTCTACATAGACAATTATGTCATCTGTGAATAAAGTTCTTTCTTTCTAACTTAATATTTTTCTTTTTCATGTTTTATTGCATTGTCTAAAATATTCAGTTAAATGTTGAATAGAAGTAATAAGCAAGAATATCTTCGCCTTGTCTGCTGAGATGAAAAGCACATTCACTCTTAGTTCTGTACTTTTCATAAATGGCTTTTATCAGTTTAAAGAAGTTTTCTGAGAATTTGTTTCAGGAGGGAGAGGCAGAGGAAGAGGGAAAGAGATTCTTAAGCAAGCTCCTTGCCCAGCACAGAGCCAGATGCAGGGTTTGATCTCACAACCTGAGATCATGACTTGACCTGGAAATCCAGTCTGACACTTAACCAAATTAGCTACCCAGGTGCTCCCTCTCTGTTTTATTTTTAATTGGGATAATACTGGCCTCACAGAATAAGCTGGTTTGTGTTTCTGCCAATTTATTATTCCTCTTTAATCTTCTAGGGGAATGAGTAGGAGATTATGTATGGAATTAAAAATTAGCATTTACCCAGAAGGGATTCTGCTACTGGAGTTTAATTTGTGGTAAGGTTTCTAACTACAAATTGAATTTCTTTAATAGATAGAGGGCTATATGTGGTATATATTTGTTCTTATGTAAGCTTAATGGTTTGTTCTTTATTTTTTTAAAAGATTTATTTATTTATTCATGAGAGACACAGAGGAGAGAGAGGCAGAGACATAGGCAGAGGGAGAAGCAAGACTCTTCCCAGGAGTCTGATGCGGGACTTGATCCCGGATCCTGGGATCACGACCTGAGCCGAAGGCAGCCACCCAACTGCTGAGCCACGCAGATGTCCCAGTTGTTTGTCTTTTGAATAACTTGTGCATTCAACTGTTCTTACAAATATATCGATTAAAAGTTATTTATGACAATCTCTTATTCTTTTCAATTTCTCTAAGAGTGTGTCTAGTGGTATTCCTTTTTTTTTTTTTAAAGGAGCTCTTCTTTATTTATTTTTTTATTTTTTATTTATTTATGATAGTCACAGAGAGAGCGAGAGAGGCAGAGACACAGGCAGAGGGAGAAGCAGGCTCCATGCACCGGGAGCCCGACGTGGGATTCGATCCCGGGTCTCCAGGATCACGCCCTGAGCCAAAGGCAGGCGCTAAGCCGCTGCGCCACTCAGGGATCCCTCTAGTGGTATTACTAATTGCATTCTTAGTATTGGTAATTTGTACATTCTCTTTTTTATATCCTGATCAGTCTAATTGGGAGTTTATTTTTATTTATTTATTTTTTTTAAATTTTTTATTTATTTATGATAGTCACAGAGAGAAAGAGAGGCAGAGACATAGGCAGAGGGTGAAGCAGGCTCCATGCACCGGCAGCCTGATGTGGGATTCGATCCTGGGTCTCCAGGATCGCGCCCTGGGCCAAAGTCAGGCGCCAAACCGCTGCGCCACCCAGGGATCCCTAATTGGGAGTTTATTAAATGTATTGATTTTTCTCAAGTGAAGAGGTCTTTCATTGATTTTGTTGTTTTCTGTTTACAGGAACCAGTTGTATTGGTTTTGAAATTATCATTCTTTTATTTTCTGCTGATTTGGGATTTTTTTTTTTTCATAGCTGCTTAAGTTGAGTTCATAGATTTAACACATTTCTTCCTTTCTAATACGGAATTTTAATATACTTTTTTAATATCCTACATGTTTGTGACATTGTATTTTTGTTTTTATTAAGTTGAAAATACTATCTTATATTCTCTTCCATTTATTTCCTTTCCGTCATGGTTCATTAGGAGTTTTTTAGTTAATTGAAATATTTAGGGATTTTAAAAATTATCTTTCCAGTTTTGCTTGCAAATTTAATTCCATTGTAGTACATTATGACCCCTAATATGTTGATAATATTTTTAAATTATCTTTAAATGGCCAACTATTTTTCAAAGGATTTAAAATAAAAATAGTCTTTCATATTTACTTACCTATTAACTATTTTTGGATTTTTTTTTTCTTTCTGTAGATCCAGATTTCTGTTGTTACAATTTTCCTTCTCCCTGGGGACCTCATTTAACATTTCTTTAGTATGGGCTTCTTGATTATGAGTCCTTTCAGTTTTGTTGTGCTCATATTCCTTTTTTCCTCTTCATCTTCTGAAAAATGTTGGCTAAATGTAAAATTTTATTTTCACACTTTTTGTTGTTGTTGTTGTTGTTGTTGTTCAATAAAGATATTGCTCCACTGTCTTCTCACTTGCATTTTTTAGACAGAAGTTGGCTGTCATCCTGATCTTTTTTTATGTGTACATAACATGCCTTTTATTTTTAAGTTCATTAACATTTTATTCTGTAATGCCCGAACTACTATTAATCTCTCATATTTTTTAATCTCTAGAAATTTGGTTTCACTTTTTTTTTAATATTTCTATGTCTCTTTTTAACGTATTTAGTCTTTCTTCTGCCTTCTTCAATGAAGTAGAATCTTGTCCACTAATTCTGTCATTGTGTCATTTCTGCATTTATTTCAATCCATTGTGGTTTTCTTCCCCTCTAATTATGGGTTGTATTTTCCTTTTTCTTTGCATGCCTGCCAAATTTTGATTGCATAAGAGACATTGTGATTTTGGTTATGTGTTAATGGTTATTTTTATTTCTGTACATGTTCTTGATATTTCTGGGGATGTAGCTAAATTACTTGAAAAAACTGAACTTTTGAATCTTTCCTTTAAGCTTTGTAATGTGGGACCAGAGCAGATATTCTGGGATAACATTTTCCTTTACTGAAAAAAAAAAAATGTCCTTTTGAGTTCTCTACCTAATGCAGTGTGATTTGGAACACCTAGGTGGCTCAGGGGTTGAGTATCTGCCCTCAGCTCAGGGCATGATTTTGAGTCAGGGATGGAGTACCACACTGAGCTCTTGCAGGGAGCCCACTTCTCCCTCTCTCTGTGCCTCTGCCTCTTTCTCTGTGTCTCTCATGAATAAATAAATAAGTAAGTAAGTAAGTAAGTAATAAATAAATAAAATCTTTAAAAAAATAAAGCAATGTGATTAAAAAAAAAGATATGAGTAGTAAAAATATAAACAATGGTTGTATGATATAAGAGTTTTTTTCTCTGTTTTGCTTTTGGGAAGTGAGACACCCCGATCTTGGAAAGTTTCTTAACTAATATATTCTGAATCAAACTAAACTAAGATCTTAAACGGATGCCTCTGCAGATTTCTGAAACTATCTTTGTAGCTCTTTCTTCTTCTTCCTTTTGTAAACATAGATCCTTCCGTGCTTCTTGACTTCCATTTATGTCCCCTCAACTCAAGGGGATAATTGGACTCTATTTGGGTTCTTCCACTTGCTCTACCTATTGGAAGCTCTCTATAAGCAATAATCTGGAAGCAAAGAGGCCTAAAGGAATTTGTTTCCTTTCTCTCAAGGACCAGTCTGTCTTTCATATTTGCCTGGTGTCCATTGTTTGAAAACAGTTGTTTTATATATTTTGTCATTTTTTAGTTTCAAAAAGGAAATTAAATCACTACTACTAAATTCTCACATTAGGTTAAGTAAGGTATGAATGAAAAATATGAATGAATTATTTTCATATCTTCTTGCTAGAAGATCAGTAGTGAGGTCAGTTTTGAGCTTGATGAGAAACTTCCATTCTGAAAGACTAATTTTGACAGTAAACTTTTGTTTGACAGTAATACATATTTTCCACATTTTTCATGCTTTCCATTTTGATTAGAAATCACAAAACCATAACCTTTATCTTAAATGATCTTGACATTCCCCTTCCCAAATAGCAGAGTTATAAAACAAAACCAGTTTTAAGTCAGTTTAAATATTAATATTTGGTTGAAACAGGGACTTTCAATTAAGAATACTTATTGTATTTATTGCATAATTCCTATGTACTGTATAGGCGAATGAGGGTAGGAAAACATAATACACAATCCTTTGACCTTAAGAAACTCATGTTTCTTCTTTTTACTATAAGCAAAAATATTACCACATAGTGTGGTAATTTTTATAACTGCATATGTGAATAAAATTATTCTTGAATAAAAATATCCTAAAAATTGGTAGTACTCAGATTACTTTATTTACACTTCCATTTTTTTAAAAACTCACTTAGCTGAAACATTTAAGCATATTCTTGGCAATTGTTATTTTGAAAGAAAGTAAAAGATCGGAATTTTAAGTTTCTATTACTTAGTCAAAGAAATTACTTCATGAAACATTTATAGGAAATTATGTCAAAAATATTCCTTGCTATGACAGCTTGCTTTCTGGGAGGACACCTTGCATTCTGCCTCCACAGTGATTACCCAGCTACACAAATAGTGTTACGGCTCTATGCCTGGTTTTACACAATAGAGTCAACACCAAGCCAGTTCTTCCTTAGCAAAATTTTTATGGTTCCTTGTCTGCATCCTTAATTCTAAGGTTCTAGTTTAAAATACCAGATATAAATGTAGTGGATAAACGTGGAAATGGAAAAAATGCATTTAATATGTCCTTTAAATGATAAATCACCAGTTTTTCATCTCAATACATAGGGCTAGTATAGGAAAGCAATTACTTATATGTTATAGGAAGCTTACCTATGAAGGCTGGAGAATATATGGGATAGTTTTTTATGGTAAAATTCTATAGAGAGTAACAAAGCGTAATATTTGAAATTCTCCTCCAATAACACTAGGTTCTCTATATGAAAAAAATAAATGAGTTATTTTGGATGAGTTATTTGTGAATGGATTGCATTGGACAACAGCTGTGAATAAAATTAATAGGAATGTTACAAATTGCAAATATTAACCTATAGACAAAGGAAAATGTAATCTAATTTTAAGTTTGTAGTAATAAAAATAATAATTTAAAAATTATAACAATGGTCAATTAAAGGAATATATTCTATATTTGGCTTATGTTAAAAGTATTGTTTATTCTTTTTAAAAATCAGAAGAAAACTAGATAACATTTTATTTATTAAAATATCAGTTTCTTTTACCTGTATATTTGTTAGTTAGATTCACATAAACATATATTAAAGGCATATGCTATGGAAATATATTCTACACTTTAATGCTTCAGTTATGTCCTGTTTTTGAAAGGAAAGTGAACTTTGAACATCATACACTACTATTTTTTTTCGTAAATTAATGAAATGATAAACATATAACAGTACAAATCTATTGTAATGGTAAATCAGGGTCTATTGTCTATTACATGAAAGCTATTCTAAATGGTAAATCAGGATCTATTGTCTACATACAAGAAAGAAGAAATAGGCTTACATCAATGGCTCAGAAAGGACCAAGTTGAGATACTATTTTTGAGATTCATTCATTCAACAATATCTAGTACAAATATATGCATAGAATATAATGCTCAGTATGGACATAAATATTTCCTTCTCCATGGGTTTACAGTCTTCTATAAAAAATAGACATTAATTTAATTATCATATAAAATTGTGACTGAAAAATTATTTTGGAGAGGCTCAAAGTAGTATAAGGCCTGTAACAGGGAGAATAAGATTTGAATCTCACAGAAGTGTTTATAGGGAAGTCAGTTTGAGTCAGTTTGAATGACTGAGAGCCTATTACAAGAAGAGGAAAGATTGTTCAAAGCAGAAGAAACAGCATGTACAAAGATCTTATGGTAAGAAACAACATGAAGTGTATACAGGATTGAGAGTTTAGGATATCAAAGAGAATGGGGAGCAGAATGGCTTGATGTGAAGCTGGCTAGTAGCTTAGACTGGCATACAAGATAAACTTTGGAGAACCTCGTGTTTTAAGTTAAGAATTTGCCTTTATTTTTTGACCACTGAGAAAATACTTGGCTTTCTTTTTATGATGAATAAAATAATTAATTTTACAGTTTGACATGATGACCCTTGTATTAAGTGTACAAAACTGCTAGGAGAGGTTATTAAAGGAATAAATAATTCAGGCAGTACTTCCGTAATCCAGCTGAGTGATGACAGCTCAGACCACGTGATAGCAGTGGTGACGTAGATAAGTGAGAAGATTTGAAAATAATTAGAAAGTAAAATGTATACAATATGCATATCTATGATAGAAATGAGAGAATTCAAACTAGTTTATAGCAACAGCAGGCATTGAATTATACACTCAAGTATTTGAACTTGATTGATTCAGCAACAGAAAGTCACTCAACATTCAAAATGGAAATGAACTTTAGGGAGAAAATTGAGGTAATATCTATATATTATCTGATAATAATGTTGCATTTTAAATTGTGAGCCAGTTTGTTAAAGTTTGAAATCATTGGTTTATTTTAGCAGAAATGAATATGTGGTTTTAGAATATGCACTAGAAATATATGAGGCCAAGTTTTGAATAAGAGCTCAGAGGTCATGATTAGAGTCATAATTCACAGTTAAACGTCAATAATTTGTATAAAATGAATGATAAGCAAGTAATGAATGAATGTATGAGATGAGATACAGAAGAATCATCAGTATCATTATAGGTAGCCAAGTGGTTTAGGATGAGAAAATATTGTTCTGAGAAAACATTGATATAGCTATAAGAAAGTTACTGATAGTCTCTGAAGGAGTAATTTTAGGGAAATTATACTGTCAGAACAAGAAATAACATGGTAATAAAATAGAATGTATCATGACTATTACCACATATAATAAAGTAAAAGAAAGCAAAAATAGCCATCGTCTGGTAAAATTCATTAAATTTAGTAGAAATCATTCTACTCTACTGAGAGTCAGCAGCCTAAATGCTCACATTAATAGAGATGCCTCTATATTATGGTTCTTGAATATTGTTTCATCAGTTTCAGTGCTCCTCTAGCTTTTTTATTTTTATATTGTCAAATAATTTTTTATTATAATTGAGTTTATGACAATTTTTTATTACTTTATTGAGAACAGTGTTATTTCAGGAGAATATTAGTGACTTTTATAAAGTTACACAGTATATCTGTGGTTGAGCTATGATGGAATCTTTTTTTCTTCATCTTATCCCCATATATTTTCATTTTTCAAAGATACCTATGTTATTGTGTTTATCTCCAATCATTTCTTAGGTTAGATTAAAACACTTGCTATTAGGAAAGAAATAAATATTGACTGTACTATATATCCCAAATATTTTTTTCAAGTAAAGGACAGGTACAATCAATCTTACCCATTTTCTAAGTTTATATATTCGTGTGTGTGTGTGTGTGTGTGTGTGTGTGAAACAATAGCCTTGAGAATTGTCCATAATCTACATGTGCCTTTGTAAGAGAGTGGATCAAAAAACAAAATACAGTGCATTACCTAGTAAGGATATCATTTCACTTCAATATGTTGTCTTATTTGTCGATTCTCTTTATACCACTAAGACATATCACTTTATATGCGTTATTTGTCTGATAAGTATAAAGAGATCCCAGCATAGCTTTGATGTAACTGATATAAACATTGGCTTTGATGGGGAAACACTTTGTTCCTATTAAACTTAAAAAGCATTTATCTGAAGGTTGAAGAGTTAGAAGAACAGGGAAGAATGCCTTGTGTTTTCTTAGCTTCTATCTGTCATGCTTGCTGCTTTGAAATATTTATGTCCCTCATTGTTCTGTCAAGTATAAGACATCCTTGTTAACATTTAGACATAATTTAGGACACATTTCATAAGCAAACTGTTAAATATTTATGCCTACTGCCTGTTCCTTACAAAGCACTTCACGTATGCATCCATGTTTCAATTATTAATGAAGTTTGGACAGACCTTGTTTTTATTGCTCTGTTCTTCTGAAGATTAACTTTTTCATATTTTTCCATACTAATATCCTGAGTTGTTTATTATTCGGTTTAAAAAGATTGTCTCTTCTTTTGATACTAAATTTGTTTTGTGGGTAAGTTTCTAGAAGAGTAGATTTAAGAAGTATGGGAAGATGCTAACATAAAATTAAGTACCTTACATAACTATGTACAAACCTATGTGTACATTTCTGGATTGTTTATGTCTATCAAAAATATTAGTTTATTTTTGAACAGGAAATATAATTCAGGATTAAACAAGGATATTTATGAGATTGTTTTACTTTTTCAAGCACGTGTAGCTAACAGCAATATCATCTGTAAATATAATAGGAAGCAATATTCTTTATTTGTCTACTTAATACAGTATAGAAAACGCTTACAGTTATGTAAGTGAAACTATCTGAGCTGTTTTTATTACTAACCTTAGAATCCTTTAGTTTTTAAGTTTCTCACAATTGGGGAAATTACTGCACAATTTTTTTTTAACATAATGTCACTTAATGTTGTTGATTTGTAAAACACATGAAGACCAATCATGGAATTAATCTGCCATTTACAGCCTCCAACTTAATTGAGGGAACTTGGCATTATAGTTAATTTTATTTATGGTACATAAATGAATTTATATAATTTCCTGTTTCTGCATAAATAGGTATAGCCCAAATGGAAGAAAGAGTAAGAGGATTTGGCTCAGCTTTTCTCCCAACATATTTTCCTGTTTTTAATTTTGGAATATCTCCTTTACAAACAAAGGGAATTTTTCTTAAACAGCTATATCAATGAAGCAAATTTTTGGGGGGGTTAATTTTTAATGTAATTAACTCTTTTCTAATATCTAATAACTTTAAGAAGAAACAATAGTACTGTGTTGTTTTTTTTAATTTTTATTTATTTATGACAGTCACACACACAGAGAGAGAGCGAGAGAGAGAGAGAGAGAGAGAGGGGCAGAGACATAGGCAGAGGGAGAAGCAGGCTCCATGCACCGGGAGCCCAATGTGGGATTCGATCCCGGGTCTCCAGGATCGCGCCCTGGGCCAAAGGCAGGCGCTAAACTGCTGCACTACCCAGGGATCCCAATAGTACTGTGTTAAAAAGAAGAAAGTATGGTCTGATAATACTAAAAGCAATAAATTGGAACAGTAGGATGTTGAGTGGGAATAGAAATTTTTTTTGATAGTAGTGAAATTGATACATATTTTTGTATATTGAAAAGACTATTATGTGTAGGGGTGGAAAAAAATAAACCTAAAAAGTAATGATGAAGGATAGAAAGGGAAGAATTGCTGGAGAAGATTCCTGAGTTATACTATAGAAAAAAGGATCTGAGGCATACATGAAGCAATTCCTTTAGATAAGATGTTAAACATTTCTGTCATAAAGAGGTGAAAAACAGATTCTGTGGGTATAGATATAAAGAAGGACTTTTTTTTTTTTTTTTTGCAGTGAAGAGTACATGTGGTCTCTCTTCTGATAGCTTCTATTGTCTCATGGAACAACAAAATAATGCATTAGCTGATGTGGATAATCATCTCTGAGAAGGAGAAAGCAAAAAAGTGCAGACATGTAGTAGGATTACTGGGCAGAACTAAAGACACCGCTGGGTCTAGTGATTATGAATTTAAATTAGAACCAGATGTGAGCAGTGAGAGATTTTAATGGTGGCTCAAGAATATAGCCATTAAAAAGAGAGAAGTGGGGCTCTATAGAGAAATGACAGAAAGTTATAACAGAAGATTCAATGGATTAGAGTTCTTAGTGAGGTAAAATAGTTGGAATCAGGATTTTAGTGGGTCCTAGCTGGAAGTATAAAAGCTGGTGCTCAGAGAGTGTGCTTTTGATATTTCAGTTATAAAGTAGGTATGGTTACGGATAATGACAACTTCTAAGGTAAGGCCATTAGAGACTGTTACTCGGATGTGACCCAAAACCCTTCATGTGAGTCAGAGTGTGATAAAATTAACTGAATATTGAAATCAACAATTTGGTTAGAAGGAATGAGGAAGAGAGAGACTGAGCCAATTGCTAACGTTTCAAGGAATGAGAAGGAGTGTCCAGAGGCACCAAGAATTATTACAGATATATAAACTAATGTTATAATCCTCAGTGGAGCTGCAGAGATTTTTTTTCTTCTAGCTCTTTTAAGATTTTTCTTTGTCTTTGATTTTCTATGGGTTGACTATGATATGCCTAGGTGTACATTTTATGGTATATCTTGCTTCATGTTTTCTTAGTTTCATGGATCTGTGGTTGGGTGT
This sequence comes from Vulpes lagopus, assembly GCF_018345385.1. Taxonomy (NCBI): domain Eukaryota; kingdom Metazoa; phylum Chordata; class Mammalia; order Carnivora; family Canidae; genus Vulpes; species Vulpes lagopus. The sequence goes on from NC_054839.1 coordinate 42,017,209, forward strand.
CCAACACCAACTTTGGGAAATTCTTAAGTCACTGTTCCTTCAGATATTTCTTTTATTCTGGTATATGCCATTATATGTATTTATAAACAGAATATGTATATTCTGTTTATCCTTTTTTCTCTTTGAATTTAGAAGTGATGGAAGTTTCTATTAATAATTTCTTCAAATTCACTGATTGATGAGCCCATCAAAGGCAGTCTTTCTTTTTTTTTTTAATTTTTTTATTTATTTATGATAGGCACACAGTGAGAGAGAGAGAGGCAGAGACACAGGCAGAGGGAGAAGCAGACTCCATGCACCAGGAGCCCGACGTGGGATTCGATCCCGGGCCTCCAGGATTGCGCCCTGGGCCAAAGGCAGGCGCCAAACCGCTGCGCCACCCAGGGATCCCCCAGTCTTTCTTTTCTATTGTGATATTTTTCCTTCTGATTCTTTTTTTAGGTTTTCCTCTCTCTCTGCTTATATTACTCATTTGTTTTTGTATGTTATTTCCTTTGTCCTTAGCATTTTAATCATTGCTGTTTTAAATTCCCAGTCTGATAATTCCAATATGTCTGCCATATCTGGGTTTAGTTCTGATGTTGGATCTTTCCTTTCAAACTGTGTTTTTTTAACCTTTCAGTATGTCTTGTAATTTTTTTGTTGAAAGCTAGGCATGATGAATTGAACAAAAGGAACCTGATAAAGCCTTTAGTGTGAAGTTTTATATTTATCTGGCTGCATTTACTCTTTGCTATACTTGTAGATTTTAAAGGCTAGAATTTCCCCGGGTGTACTTGTTTCAGTCACCCCTGTTGTCTTTGGATTTGTTTGTTTGTTTGTTTGTTTTTAATAGATTTCTTTTTAATATGGGAGATGCATAGTTTATTTCCTTGTATTCTTACATTATTACACAATTGTACTGAAGTGGTGTTAAGGTGTGGGTGGAGGGGATGCATTCTGTTGACCTATGATTAGGTTTCAGTCTTTTTGTGAGTTTACATCCTGTGCTGTGGCCTATGAGTGTGCTGCTCAGTTTTGTTTTCTTTGTACCCACTTCGGTGAGACAAGATGACAAGTTTGGGCTGGAACTTCATATTTACTTTCATCCAGGACAGTTAGGCTCTGGTTATATCCTAGTTGTTTAGGCTCAGTAAAATAGTTATTCCTGTGACTCCTGGGTAGCTCAGTCATTTGGGCATCCAACTCTTGATTTCGGCTTAGATCATGATCTCACAGTTGTAAGATTAGGCCCCATGTTGGGCTCCAAGCTCAACACAGAATCTGCTTGAGATTCTCGCTCTCCCTCTCCCTCTGCCCCTACGCCTGCTCATGCACTCACTCTCTAAGATAAATAAATAAAATCCTAAAAAAAAAAAAAGTTACTCTTGAGGTCAGACTATGTTAAGAAAAATGAATGATCAGGGTCAATTTCAAAATGTTTCCTTTTTTCTCCTCCTGCTGGAAGCAAGGACTTTTTTTCCTGATCAACATCATAGAGCATCTAGTAGGGCTCCTGGAGATAAAATTCATGAAAGTGTGTGGGCCTCTCTATAACTGGCCTCCCCTTAGATATTTTAATCTCTCAAATGTGTCCACACTGAGCCTTCAGCAATTTAACAATTGCAGTTTAGATTTTTCTACCCTGGTCCTGCTGCCAATGGAGTTTACAGCATCTGTACTTATGCTCCAAGAAGCTGTGATTCTCTGTATCCACCTGTCCATCTCTTCAATTTTGGAGACAGTGGTTTGTACCGTGACCTCAGTTCTCTGATATATCAAAAAGAGTTATTGATTTTCATTTTTATTCAGTCTTTTTTCTTCTCTTGTGTATTGTCAGAAGTGACAACTTTAATGGCAGACTGGATATTGGAAGTTCTATGCAGGTTTTTAGGAAGGATCAAAGAATAAGGTAGAAACCTGAAGTTAAAATTAAGGATTATTCTAAAATTGTATGAAATGTGAGAGAAAACTCTGTATCTTAAGTCAACCAGTATGTTGCTTCTTTCTGGTGCAGTATGTGATAATCGAAAAATACTTTTAAAAAGAAGTAAATGTTATAGAATACATGATATTTGATTTACTTACAGGAGCATTGAGTAAAATATATGTATATTATAAATAACTAATTTAAATTATGTATTTCTAACTTGGATGTGTAATTTGCTGCTAACAGTATAATTGAATTTTAGAACACAGTGTCTCAGCAAGCCTAGCAGATTTCCTTCACAGATCAGTAATCCTATCCAATGGTTCCAACAGCTGTACTATAAATATCGGAGGAGGTCACCATCCATCATGGGTGCATTTATATCAAGAGGGCTCCTGGGTCATGATATGGAATCCACATCAACATCTGTGGGGAATGCCAAGCACACATTTTTGGAATATCATGAAGAGCATTGGAAAAAATATAGATAGGCTGTAAAGGTGATAGAATCTTGAAAAGTATACTGTAATAGGAAAAAACTGCAAACCTGGCAAAAACACATTACTTTTTTTTTTTTTTTTAAGATTTTATTTATTTATTCATGATAGTCACAGAGAGAGAGAGAGAGAGGCAGAGACAGGCAGAGGGAGAAACAGGCTCCATGCACCGGGAGCCCGACGTGGGATTCGATCCCGGGTCTCCAGGATCGCGCCCCGGGCCAAAGGCAGGCGCCAAACCGCTGCGCCACCCAGGGATCCCCACATTACTTTTTAGTAAAGCACAAATATACTGTTTAGCTCAGCTGGAATCTTTAGTTACTGCCTTAGGCAGCTACAGCACTAAAATGAACAAATATTTTTGTGGGGGCCTGTTGAGATGTAGGAATGGGCTGAGTGAGAAGAGGACAGAAATTAAGGAATGAAGGTGCTGAGAGAGGGGATCATAAGAGATAACCAAAGCCAGGCTACAGCTTTAGCAGAGTAGACAACATGGAGGGCTTGCAGCTATTATATACCATCTAGGGTTTTATATATGCCAAGTTCAGATTTTTAGGAGGTTAGACAAATTATCATTATGATATAATCAAGAGATTGCTCATTCTGCACACTGTAATCATAATTTGTACTGTACATCTTTGGAAATTACATCATTTGTAAACATGCTTTTGAGGGCTGATGGTCAATAAGTAGAGTTTATTTGCTCCGCCTTTTTAATCTATTGGTTATATACCATACCTTGCATTTTTCCTATAGCTACGTGAGCATCTTTAATTTACAAGTAGATGTATAAGATGCCCTAACACTGTACTTTCTGCTCATTTTTCATTTTGCTGCCCTCATTACCCATAAGTGTATTATATTAGTAAGCAATAGCTAGCAATTTGCTTTAAAAACTAAATCATTGTTCAGTTATAGAGCTAAAGTAAGCCACCTGTTCAACCTGAAAACACAAGGCTGCAAATTAGAGATGAAATACTTCCTACACTTGTTCCTAAATTCCAAATCCTGGCCAGAGCCTTTGGAAGCAATGAAGGAAAAAGTTTGTGGTGGCTGCAAAACAGTGCCTTTTGAGGACAGGCAGATTATACAAATGAAAGAAAATAATGTCAAAGAAGTTGTGGCGTTTTGCAAGCAACATGTTTCAGTGTATAGAACATTTAATTGAGATTTCACTTCATAAAAATGAATCTGAAGCATTTGTACACAGAGTTCACAGCGATGATTAAAGGAACATTCAATCTTCTTTCCCTGGAAATTAAGATGTATTAGGAGTTAAAACTTTTACAGATTTAAACAAACTTAGGGGAACAAATCAGAGGTAAGGTAAAAATGTGTACTTCAAAAGAGGAAAGGAATATGTTATTTCTATGGAATATGGCCTTAAGTTTCAAGACTGGGTAAGTATTATAGGCAAAAGGAAATTAGGTGCTTTAAATCCTTTTAGTATTTTGCTGAGCAGAAAATAAAACAGTTTTAGTTTGGGTAATATTGGATCCTGTCTATTCAAGTTAAGGGATGATAGAGTTTTCTTTTTAAAACTAAAGAAAATTTTACAAAAGTCCAGTAGTCTCTTGTTCAGGCAATATTGTAAATCCATTTTGAATATGACTTAAGAGTAAAAGGAAATTTCCTTAAAATAGGATAATTTCATCACAATGGTATGGTTATCAATTCTGAAGCCACATTCCAGAGTAAATCCATTGACAAGATCAGTGCTATAATTTTTAGATCATAACTCAGATATAGACATAGAATTTTTGTTATTTAGTGTAGAAATAAAGCATGCCATCTACCTTTCATTCATTCATTAACCCATTCTATGATTTGTACATCTGTGACTATTTTCAAGGTAAACCATGTAAAGAATATAGTTATTTTTCTAGCAAATAAAAAAAATAGCATTTTATTTTAGCAAACTCCAATAGACAGTAAAGACAATAAAAACAACTAAGTGGCTTCTAGCGAAGAGGTGGCTTTAGAATTGTTAATAAATAGAATAAAGGTTAAATCTGTGCTCGTGTCCCCAGTTTCCAGCAATCATTTCACAAGTCTCTCTAGTTATATGAGACTAAGAATAGTACACACAATAAATGTTTTTCAAAATTACTTAAATAAAGGCAATTTTCTTTTCTTTTCTTTTTTTAAGATATATTTATTTGAGAGAGAGAGAGAGAGAGCACATACGTGAGTCAGTGGAGGAGTAAAGGAAAAGAATCTTCAAGCCGACTCGCCACTGAGTGAGGAGCCTGAGGCGGGGGATTGATCTCAGGATCTGATCCATGATATCATAATGTGAGCTGAAACCAAGAGTAGGATGCTTAACTGACTGAGCCACCCAGGTGCCCCAAGGCAGCTTTTTCCAAATTACTTTTTGGGAGGAAGGAATTTAAATCCAAACCTGGGCACCTGGGTGGCTCAGTGGTTGAGTGGCTGCCTTTGGCTCTGGTCATGATCCTAGGATCAAGTCCCACATGACTCCCTGTGGGGAGCCTGCTTCTCCCTCTGCCTATGTCTCTGCCTCTTTCCTTCTGTCTTTCATGGATAAATAAAATCTTTAAATAAAAATCGAAAATTAGTAAATAAATAAATAAATCCAAACCTGAAGAAAAGACTTAACTGGGTGTTATACTATGTGTTGGCAAGTTGAATTTAAATTTAAAAAAATGTAAAAGGTAAAAGAAGACAACCATTTTGTAGAATCTTACAACAAATTTGCTAAGAAGGTAATACACCATTATGGTGTTAAGAAAAATATGCTCTAAAAGGATTAAATTAGGGACATCTAGGTGGCTCAGCAGTTGAGCATGTGCCTTTGGCTCAGGGCATGATCCCGGAGTCTTGGGATCAAGTTCCACATCAGGCTTCCTTCATGGAGTCTGTTTCTCTCTCTGCCTATGTCTTTGTCTCTCTCTCTCTCATGAATAAATAAATAAAATCTTTTAAAAAATAAAAAATAAAAGGATTAAATTATTAGTCATGTTTTGTTGAATGTGAATCCATGTTTGCCAGATGTCAAAATACATATTCTTTTCATTAAGCTCCCTACAAGCATGTACTAATACAGCTTAGAATATGTATATCTTTGCCTGTGTCTCTTAACAGCTATAGATAGATAGATCTATTGCTATAGTTTATATAGAAGTTGTTTATAACTCTGAAGAAAATGTTTAAAAAAAACAGTAATAATTATCATGCATTTTATACTCATTTTTGTAATTGTAGTGCAAATTTTTGTGACAAAGTAGTAACTTGCTTTTTCATTCCTGTCCCACTTCACTTGTTCCCATTACTTTAATGGTTATTTTCCCATTACTGATACAGTGTGGCAAGTGTCCAGTATGGATTATTGCCTGGCTCCCAGATTTCAGGCCCTATCATTTTCCTTTTCTCCATGTCTGCCTTCCCTGGGCACCAGTGCTTGGCACATGTCCTAGTTAATTCCTTTCACTCCCCACGTGCCATCAAAATGTAATTTCCCCTTTTTTACATTTCTTGGATTATAGCTAAAAACAATTCAAGTTCATGATTGTGTATTAAGCACATTTAGTTGAAGGCAAACAAAAACCCCCCTCAATCATCCCTTAAGAGGAGTAGGATAGATCCATATTCCCCAAACTAAAATTTTTATTTTATTTTACTACTGAGTCTTCATTAATCACATGTGTTATTAGGATCAAGCTCTAGAGGATTCTGGAGTAATTTCCTGGGTGTGGCTATTGTGGGGACCTGCATGCCTGCTATATGATAAAATAGGATATAGTTTAGATATGTCTTTTTTCACAACATCATCATCTTTCCTTTGTTCCCCCTGCAACCCCCGGCCTCAAAACACATTAAGCAGTTGAGAACCTTTTACTTATAAGGGTTTGTCTAGTGCTGACCTTTATAACTATTGCTGATTGTTTTCTCCCCATTTCATGTTATGACTCAAGGTCACTTGTTTTTGGAATTGAATTCAACATAAATTACTTCCAGAAAGTTTTATGTAACAATTTAAAATTAATATCCATTTTTATTAACTAGTATAAGCATCCATCGATTTGTTTTTGGTTTAAACCTTGATTTTAGATAAAGTATTACATATAAACTAAATTTAACCTTTCTCCTTTTTCATTGTAAAACATTAACAGTATAATGTAACTAGTGCCTACAGGAGACATAAATGTATAATTACGTTAATAACCACTGCCCTGTCAGGTGATAGAAATCAGTAGTTCAAGGAACTCATTTAATATTATAAAAATACTGCAAATTATATTTAAACTCATGCCCAGGGCCAAAAGATTTTTTAAAATAGCATTATTTCAAAATAAGGAATTGATCATTTTGAATTAGGAAAGCCTTTTGTGTGATTTTCTACATGAACTCAGAATAAAACAATCCTGTTTCCTTTCTCCTTACCTGAATACAGGGAGTGAATATGAAGCTCATCATACTGCTGTGCTTATAGGTGAAGAAAGCGTGATCTTAAAGATAAGCAGCCTCTTTAGTAAAGCTCAAGGTTTTCCTGTTCAACTTTATACACCTCCAATCGTGAAAAACCAAGCCAAAACACCTAGACACAGAAGAAAATTTTAAAACAAAATACAGTGTATTAAATGAAACACACACACACACACACACACACACACTCTCACAATTCCATTAATTCTTTTTCATGTGAAAAGTTCCAGAAGCAGAGTTTGATTAATTATGATTATTTATAACTTTATTGTATAAAACCTTTTGAAAACTTAATTGTAATATCAACTAAGTTTTCTTCAACTTATTTTTATGGATTCTTCTTTGTTTTTAGTGGTTGTTATTGAATTGAATGTGATTTAGCTGAAAACAGGCTAAACCTGATTTCACAAAATCTGTATATTATTCCCAGCCTGCCATACCAAAATAGCCTAGCTCTAGATCTAATTTAGGAAGCATAAAATTGACTTCTGAAAGGATAGTTAATGATCTTGTGCCTCTGTGAATGTCCAATTTATAGACTGTTCACTGGGTAAATGAGATATATATTTTTTCTCAAATACTTGCAGTCTGGAAGCTGGACAAATTCTCTGTTTGGAACATTTCATATAAGTTAGTTTTGATACTGGTGAAACAGGGAATCTAGAAATGATGAGATTGATTCTCATTCATATTCATAGTTTTTATTTTTTGAGAAAATTTATATTTATTTCACTTAACTGTAATAGCTCAGATGCTGTATTTGAAATAAAGGGTGGTAAAATTTGCTTTCCCCAAATATGGGAATATGGGTCATTATGTCCTATGACAGCAATGATATTGATGTTTATAGACTGACTTTTTAATAATTATTAACCAAAGTTACCATATATTTGTTTTGAACCTATGGGGTAATTTTCCTGTGGTTATTGAGGAAATTATCAATAAATTCAATCAATTTAAATATATTGTATAGAGTGCTTAATATTGAACATTTCAGCAAAAGGAGCTATTGTGACTAAAATATTACATGCACTTTTTATAATTCTTAACCAAGTAACGAAGAAGTTAAATGAATTTTTTTCCTTTTTTTAAGAAGTTAAATTAAGATAAAGAATTAAAAAAAAAATGTAGCCACTATTTCATTAGAGGAACTTCCAAATATGAATCCTGTTAAGATGACACACATATTAATTGGCCATGTTGTCCAGATGTTACAAGCCTTTATCTCTTTTCTGCTTATTGCTAAGAGCAACCCTTGGTTATTGCTCTCAATTTGACTTTCTTATTCTCTGATTGTTCCTTTTCTTAATTGTGTAATTGAAGATTTAACTATGTTTTTGTATTTTTTATTCCTTTTCTCTGTCTCTGTTCCTATGCTTTTTAAAATTTATTATTCTCCTCTCTATACTCTTCCTCCTCTTCCTTTATTTTCCACTTCTCTTTTGTTTCTGTCTCTGCCTTTTGTTTTGTTTTCCATTCTCCCCTTTTCAGTATGTCCCCGTGCGCTGTAGTCAGCCTCTTGTTTTTTTTTTTCCCCCTCTCTTGAGAAACATGATGATTTGTCAAGTGGTTGAGAATGTGTCTCATAATCAGACAACCTCTCTTCTAATTCTAGTGCTACCCCTTATAGGTTTTATGGCCTGGCCATTTCCCACAACCTTTATATGCCTCAGCTCTTTTATCTGAAAAATGACACAAGTAACAGTGCCCACTTGAAGAGCACTGTTGCAGAAATTATGCATTATTATACATAAAGCTCTTAGAAGAATACCTGGCATATAGTATTACGAAGTATTGATTTTATTTCAGCTTTTATTGACATGTAACTGAGAGGCAATATCCTATTAGTTTCAGGTGTCTATCATAGTGATTTGGTGTTTGTGTATATTTCAAAATGATCCCCACAATAAATCTAGTTACCATCTGTCACCATACAAAGTAATTACAATGTTATTGACCATATTCCCTGTGCTGTACATTTCATCCCCATGAGTTATTTATTTTATAATGGGCAGTTTGTATCTCTTGATCCCCTTCACTTATTTTGCCCATTCCCCAATCCCTCTCCCCTCTGGTAACCACAGGTTGTTTCCTATATTTATGACTGTTTCTGTTTTGTTTTGTCAGTTTCTTTTTTTAAAATTTCACATGTAAATGAAATCATATGGTATTTTCTTTCTCTGCCTGATTCATTTCACTTAGCATAATACCCTCTAAGAGGTCCATCTGTGCTGTCCCAAATGGCAAGATTCAATTCTTTTTTATGGCCGAGTAATAGTCCATTGTGTGTGTGTGTGTGTGTGTGTGTGTGTGTGTGTGTGTGTGTGTATCACATCTTCTTGATCCATTTATCTATCCATAGACACTTATGTTATTTCTATATTTTGGTTATTGCAAATAATACTGCACTGAGTGTGGGGGTGTGTATATCTCCTGAAATTGGTGTTTTATTGATTAAATAATGTAAATATTTAGTTTTTTCTATTCTATTATTATTATATTACATATATGATTATATTACTATTAACTCTATTTTTCAGTTTTAGATTATTTTAATCATTTTACTCAAATCATAGGGGAATATTTATTGTTGTCCCTTAAAGCATGTTACCCTTTTGATTTGAAAAAGGCAAGATATCTAGTGTCTCCATTCAGAAGGAGAGGAAATCCCTTCCATTTGAGAACAACTGGTTTGGGATATAAATAGTTTACTTGAATTTAAATATTTCCCTACCAAAGTTATGGTAAATTAATCAGCTAAAATGTAGCATTGTAGTCAAACTATTATCAATTTCAAGCAAGTCAGTACTATGTGATTAAATTAAGTACCTAAAATAAGTACTATAAGATGGTAAAATAAGTTCCTTCACTCACATATATAGTACCATGATCCCTATGTTCAAAGTATTTCTGGTTTTTCATTGTCATGAGTATGTCCTGTACCCCTCACAGGCATTCCACTGGTGATTGTCTGTGACAGGAATTTTCAACAGGAGATAATTTTGTCCCTCCAGGGACATGTGGCAATGTTTGGAGACATTTTTGGTTGTCACAAATGGGATGTGAGAAGGGTGCTACTATAATCTAATAGATATAAGCCAGGGCTCCTGCTCAACATCCCATAATATACAAGACAGTAAACCACAACAAATTTTTCAGTCTAAAATGTCAGTAGTGGTGAGAATGAGAAACCCCAACATACATCATTCAAATCTTCATGTCTGCTGCCCCAATATCAACTCCTCCAGAGACCTGTGAGAACGCTTTCCTGCCTATGCTGCTTTCCTCCATTGATTTCCAGCTTGCATAAACTTCTAGGTAAAACTAATGGCACTAGATTCCCTGCAGTCTCTTCTTCACCAGAGACCCACTGCATTTAATTTGGAAATGGGTGATTGCCTTTTTTTTTAAAAAAATTTTATTTATTTATTCATGAGAAACACAGAGAGGAGAGAGAGAGAGGCAGAGACACAGGCAGAGGGAGAAGTAGGCTCCATGAAGGGAGCCTGACGTGGGACCTGATCCCTGGTATCTAGGGTCACGCTCTGGGCTGAAGGCGGCACTAAACCACTGGGCCACCCGGGCTGCCCCGATTGCATTTCTCTCTAAAGAGCTTTTGATGTAGTCCATAAGAACAGACAACATGATCACTTTTTCATCTTCCCTGGAAACTTCTAACTTTTGCAACCCTGGAAACTGCAGTCAAAATGTCCTGTCTTGGCTATATAAAAATCACCACATGTGGGTCACATACAAATCAACTCAGGTATGAAAATGCAACAGAGCTGCCAAATCATTATTACTTCAGACTTAGCAAAATTTGAATCTTAGTTGAGGCACTGTAATGGCCAGGCAACAATTAAAATATTATTAAATTTTCATCAATTCAATTCACTTGACATTGGGGTAAATTATGTTGTTAGGTGTCAAGTAGGTTTTAATTTAATAGTATCAAGGAAAACTTTTTTGACATCACTAATCTTGACTCCATGTCTTCTTTCATAAGGGTATTAATAATTAGTTAACTTCTATTGATCGGTCTTGTATCATCTTTAATCCTTAAAAATAATTTCACTGATCTCTCATACTCTTCCAACTACTAACAATTCATCAGCTAACATTCATAGTTAGTTTTTGAAGAGTTGACTTACAGATATATCCAGTTTCTCATTTCTCATTTTTTCTTCATGTCACGATAATTTGCCTTCTACACCACACTATTGCAATAATCTTATTTGTATGGACCCCAATCATTTTCATGTTGTCAAGCCCAGTGGAACCTTAATGTACTTACCTTACTTCAATTCTGATATGCTGCTACGGAAGGGCCATCTGCTTTTCTGAAGATAATACTCTTCTCTGGGCTTCAGTTATACCACATACTTGGGGTTTTTTGTTGTATTTTTATTTTTGATTTTGTTCTTGTTTTGGCTCTCCTCCTCAGAGTCCTATACTCATTCCTCCACCTCTATCACAGCTTATGCTTGTTGCATTTCTTCTCTATTCAGTTACCTTGTCCCCATGTCATTCCAGTGTCTTTAAATTACATGCAGTATGCTGCCAACCCCAAGCCTTTCTTCCAGGTACTTAAGGACTTAATGATATCTTTTTCAGAGACAGTGCGAACCTAATAAATTCTTAACAGAATGCTCTTTCTAAATATTCTGTAAGTATTATTGAATGGGATCTCCATTGTGCCTCTTGTTCAGATAGTAATCCTTATTATTATTTGTGACCTTTCCCTCATCTTCCATTTCTGAGTCCTCTATTTTATAAAAGAATAAAATAGTTCTGAATTTTCTTTATCCTTTGTCTTTACATGAATCTTTTCATTATCATCTGTTTACTAGACCATTGCTTTACCTTGCGTCTTTAGTTTATAATGTTAACTTTGCCTCGTCAGTTTTCACTAAGTAAAATGAATCATTTTTTAAATATAAATTAAGCTGTATTACTCCTGGGTATATGACTTTTTAAAATTGCCATTTATAACAAATAAAATGTAAACTATTTTATTGTATACAAAAAATTCTATGTGGTTTAAGCCTACCTCTTTCATTTGCATTCTTTCTCTTCTCCTATTCATTAAGACTTGGTCCACTAAAGTCCACTCAGTTTTCCTATGTGACATGCTGTTTCCTGTCTCCATTCTTTATATATACTGTTCCATCTACTTGAAATGTTTTCCCTCATACCTCGCATTATTGATGTATTTTGTCTTCTTAAGGGGCGCTTGATTGCCTCAGTCAGAAGAACATGTGACTCTTGATCTTGGGGTCATAAATTCAAAATAAATAAATTACTGCCTGCCTTAAGAGATTACTTAAGTAAATAAAAACTTAAACAAATATTTTGTCATCTTAGTTTCAATTTCATCTCTACAGAAAGCCTTCTCTGACCACCATATCTAAATAATCTTCCACCTGGCTACATTTTCAAATCTCTGCAGTTTTCTTCTCAGCATCAGAGTAAAGCATCATGTGTTGTATTTTCACGTATATTTCTGTGCTTATTTATTTCTGTGTATATTTCTTACCTTAGGCTATAAGTTATATGAATCATGAATTACTTAGGTCTATTTTGTTTATGTGTGTATATCCAACTCCTAATAATGTACCTTATATGCTCACCTACATTAAGATAAATATGTATTTTAATAAATTAGCAATCTTACAGGTGCTTCAGAGATTAAAATCATCTACTCTTCTTAAAAACCTTTTTGGGAAATATTAGATAAATAAACTAATAAGAGCTCATGAAAAAGCACCAAAACTATAATAACAAGATTAGGGATCACTGCACTTTCAAACTCATTCTTATTACCTGATGCTTTTGTAAGATAGCACTTTGAAAATATGTCACACTGTCACTTTTGGTCTTACTCTCTTTGGTCAGGCAAATAGAATGGAATATTTTCCCATCACTATTTTACATTTATTCTTCATTACCTGATGTGTTTCATGTCATTCTGGAGATGTCTGCATATTAATAACACATTTCTCTTCAGAAATACAGAGAAATCTAATTAGCTCTCATATGATAATTTGTCAATGTTGTCGGCATATAACAATGTCACAACTAGTAACATTAATTACATTTTATAGATTTGAAAACTATGACAAGAGATAAGTTATTTAATCTGGATAGATTGTTAATTGTTAAAGTAGCATAAATGATTCTAGAATGTTTTAGCTATTTTTTAAAAAAGTATTTGATACTTTTGTTTTAGGATATAGAAGTGGTAATTTTCTTCAGATCATTAAATCCATCAATCTGAACATGTATGCAACCAGAATATAAAAAAGTCAGAGATTGTCATTGAAAAGCTGCAGTACCATGTTAAAGAATTGATAATAGTGCTGCTGCTCACTTTTATACCTGGTGCAAACACTCAGGTTTATTGTATATTACATAGAATCCTTGTCATATTGGGAAATAGTTTTACTGGTTTTCAAATTTTGTTGAGTTTATCAGGAAGGTATTGATGAATAGAAAATTCAAATTTTAAGCAATAACTCCCATAGATTAACAGAATTACTTCCCATAGTTACTTCAATAGTTGTTCATTAGATCAAATCTCTCTCTTTTCAGTTAAAATCTATACATGCTATTGAGGGAATAAAAATAAAGACAGAAAGTCAATCATCAGGATCCATTACTTTATTTTCTTGTGTCATTTGCATCTCTACACTCCTACACTTCTCTCCTTCCCTAGAGTCACTAGCATAGCATGACTCAACATTCTCTCAGGATTCTCAATAATGTAGGCAGAAATGAGTCAGGTCCCTGCCTGCCAGATTTCCAGGCATCTTCATTCCCCATACTCATGTGTGACTTTCAGTGTCGTGGTTTGATCATCTATAAAAAAAAAAAAAAATAATGCTGGCAAGTAAATATTTGGCATGTTTTCAGAATTAAATATAAACTACATAGAAGAGTACTTGGATCAAAGTAATCACTCCATTTTTACTATTACTTATAACTTTAACTGGTCTTCCAGCTTCAGTTTTGTTCCCTTTCAATGCAGTCTTCTCATTTTATAATCTTTTGAGGTCCAATCAAGGTGCTTCCCTGATAGATAGATAGATAGATCAATAAATAATAGGTCAGTCTATATCTTATTTTCAGGGTGCATTTCTTTCCTCTCAGAATGTGATATACATAATTTTTATGAGACTAATTCAGAAGCTAGAAATACAGAAGTGTCTTTTACTCCCTGATCATAGGCCAGCATTATGGCCGGGTAAAATGAGTATTGAGACTATGTCAGCGTGGCACCATGTTCTTTACTTTTGAGACCTACTCAGAATGACAGGTAGCTCAGAGGTGGTTAAGCCTACTGGATTTACTTAAATATTTAAGTATAAATCAAAATTAAGAAAAAAGGTTTTGAAAATGACTACATATATAGGTAATAATACTCATGAAATGGTGTTGGCATGACTGGTGCTTGGGAAAATTTACCTATGTATCAGACACTGTTTGATTAACTGTAGTAAAGCAGGTAATTATACAAATAACATTCTAAAAGGTAACAAGGAGGTATAATGTTAGATGAGCACATAGCAGGTAGGTAGACCTGGCCTTGGGTAATATGAGGGAGACTACTAAAATAAAGTAGCATGAATCATTTAACAGAAAAATTAGCATAAGCGATGTCCTAAGAGATATTAGTAGGTGATACTTAAATGAAAGGAGGAAGAGAGGAAGTTGTAGAGAGAATGCTCATGGTTCTCTTTCACTTCATAGAATTAGTTGTACATCTTTTCAACTTGGTTCTTTGTACAAGCTGTTTCCAAAGCTTAGGATATATTTTCTTTATAATTCTTTTACTTTCCTTTATTAAAGTTTCCTTAAAGCTTATAATTTCAGCTCAGGTGTCACTTCATCAAAGAAAACTTCTCAGACTCACCAGAATGGATAAAGCTTTTTTATAATATTTTTACCTTTCTCCCTATACTTTTCCTTCAGAGCATTTATTATATCACAATTTGTAATTATAGATCTCTCTGCTTGTTTAATGTGTGTCGTAGGCTATACATGGTAAACTGCACAGCAGCAAGAACATTATTTTCCCTTTTTTTGGCTAGCTGTTTATCCCCAGAAGTCTTATAGACTGTTAATGTGGAGTGCTGAATAAATATCAGCTGAATGAGTGAATGAAAGAAACAGTGAAATGTTATAGAGAACAGTGTAACAGTGAGAGAAATGCATGTGTTTCATGATGGTTTTATATTATCTCTGGGGCTTTGCAAAAATAGCTTCTGCATAGTACACTGTCTTGTAATTCCCTATTTACTTGTCCTCTCCATTATTGCGAACCTATGAATAGGAACTTTGCCTCATTCGTTATACCTTCAATACTTAGTATAATGTCTATATCAGTTAGAGTCAGGCAATAAGCAGAAATCATACCAATTATTTTAACAGGGAGATTTGATATAAAAACCATTAACCAGGCATTAGAGAATTGAAAAGGCTTCTAGGATGAGAGTGAGGTTTCAAGTTAATAATTGCTGAAGACAGTTATAACCCCTGTGCTGAAAGAAACAAAAGGAAGGCTATGGTATTCTTAAAACTGAGAAGAGGCCCCATGGATCTAGGATTCAGATCTCAGAGGATGAGGAGCCAGACAGCTATCCTGAGGCGAAGCACTGAGGCTGGTTCTGACAGTGTTTAAAACCTGAGCACTGAAATCAACTGCTCTTTCTTGAATCAATTATCATTGTCAAGATGAGAACCATTGCAGGGTGATTTATAGGTATAGGAAACAAAAAGAAGAAGCAAGGTCCTTCTTCCTCTGCCATCCTTTCTGTCTCACTATAAAATCCCATGTTGGCAGAGTCTAGCAGAGATCTAGCTGATAAAAGACAAACGTGGTTTGCAGAGTCCTATCACCAGCATAGCTGGAATATAAAAAGGTGGATTGAAGATGAGAGCTAATAGGTAATTATCAGGCACAGCAACCACAAATATTTTAACAACAAAAACAACCTCTGATTTTTCTTAACAAGAGTCAATTTTCATTTTGTACAAACAAAATTACTCTTTCACTCTTCTTGGAATTATGTAAGTCCCCACGATCAGTCAGTAGATCCATACCTGGAGACAGTCACAATATCTGTCTGTAGGCTGCGTTAATTGCTTCTCAAATCCATTCACTGTTCCCTCTGAGTATTGTGTATCTACAGAAAAAAAGTGTAAAAAAACCACTAACAAAGATCTTTATATAAAATAAGTAGGGAAAGACAAAAGGAGAAAACAGAAAAACCGATATAACCACCAAAGGAAAATACACATAACTGCTACAGTTGTAACTTGTCATGCATCCATGATTGATCTACCACTATCCTTTCCCTGTTTCCACAGTTCTTAGCTAAAAGCTCAGTAGGTCTAGTTTTTTAACTGCAAGAATGGCAGACATTTTCATTCCTGAAGAGACTGATTCCTTAATGGTTCCTCCTTTGTTTATTTGCTGTAATTTTGTATTAACTTTTACTATTGGACATTAAACTACTAAAAGGCACCCTGTAGAGATTCCAGACATAATCCTCCCAGACCCCTATTGAGGAACAGCAATACTATTTCCCTTTGAAATCTTAATCACCCAGCCAATACAATAAACCTCTTCTTTGCTGGTTCAAGATCATGAAACAACAATAACAACAAACAGAAACAAAAAAGCTAATAGCTGAGTGGCAGTTTCACCATCCAATTTAGTAGAACAATATTGCATCCTCTCTAAAAATATCCCTCTTAGGAACCAAGATCTCCATACCAGCAGAGCTCAAACCTGTGGGAATTAAATGGAGGGAAAAATGGGGTGAGAGATTTTGTGTAATCATGAGAGAAAGCACTCTTATTTTTACTACTTCATTCCCAGACCAAAATACTCTGCACTGTATCTTGGTTGCTGATTCATAGGCTATACTACATAGCCTCTATAGGGTAGAACTCCATCCTTTCTGGGTGTTATCTCCCAAATGGCATACATTGGTTGAGGCTTCAGAAGGCATATACTTGTTCCAGTAGGCCAGTTACTGGTAGCCAGTGGGTCATATGGTAAGACCTATGAATTCTATAGCCATGAGCCCATTGCTATACTACATATGCTGTGAAAATATTTCCTTTATCAAAAGCAATTGTGAGGAAAAAGAAAAAGCAATTGTTTACAGATATCCATGTTGGTAAATGAGGTAATTGATCATTCATGAATGGTAGTCCTAGAAGTGTTATGGGAAGGAAATGCAATTCCATATCCACAATGTATTTCTCTTACTTTGAGAACAAAAAGCTAGCCACCTGATGATTTAACTTGTGTGATGTAATCGGTCTACCAGGAAATGCTGCTACATAGATAACAGTGTTTTTTAGGGTGCTGGGTGGCCCAGTCAGTTAGACATTCAGCTCTTGGTTTCAGCTCAGGTCATGATGTCAGGGTCCTGGCATCAAGCCCACATCAGGTTCCGTGTTTAGCAAGGGGTCTGCTTGAGGATTCTCTCTCTCAATCTCTTTATCTCTCTCTCTCTCTCTCTTTCTCTCTCTCCCCCCACACTTCCCCACTCACACTCTCTAAAATAAATTAATAAATCTTTAAAAAAGAGAAAACAATGTTTTTCTCAACTGTTAATAGGTTAATACTTGATATAGTCTGGTGAAGGGAATTTTTATACTTACATCAGTAACATTATGATATTTTTAAATTAGGTTCATTGTGTAAGCAGAGTGGCTGATGGCTGAATAGAGAAACTGTGGACACAGTATATGTCATATTGTCCACTTAATTATTGAAAGCCTCCTTTGCAGAAGGTGACTACATGGAACACAGTATCTCTACAATCTCTGAAATTGTGCAGAACTCTCTGTAATTTGAGATTTTCGTCCCTATATTTCTTCCTCAGTCTTCCTTGCTACCAGTCTTCTAATCCTATTCAGGTTCTAATCATCAATATACACTGTGAACAACTATTCATGAATCTATGTCAGACTTTACTTACGGCAATTTCGCAGTCCAGATCAATAGGAAAACCAGATGTACCACTTGCATTATTACCCACTGGAAAGATTTATTTCCTTACTGTCCTTCAGGACCACTTCTGGATTGGGATGTGTCTCTGCATCTATTCAGTTATACTTAGAACCAGTGTAGCATGTAGACTATCTATAAATCAAGAACATGTCTTTTTCTCCTCAGTCAACTGACCATATTTTCCATGAAATCATAAATCTGGGTTAAGGAAGATAGGCAATGTCACAGGGGTTGATACTGATGTAATATGTAATATCAGATTTTCTTAAGCTTAGTTTTTTTTAAAGATTTTATTTATTTATTTATTCATGAGAGAGACAGAGACATAGGCAAAGGGAGAAGCAGGCTCCCTGCAGAAAGCCTGATGTGGGACTTGATTCTAGGACTCTGGGATCCTTCTCTGAGCTCAAGGCGGATTCTCAACCACTGAGCCCACCAGGCGTCCATAGAGCTTAGTTTCTTATCTGCTGTTTTTCACTTTATAATAGATGGTTTCTTTATAACACAATATTATAATTTGGTGGAAAATATAATAGCCAATTAATGATGAGCATTTCAATTCACATGATTATTGATTTCCTATTATTAGGCTTATAGTGACTACTAGTGTTGAGTAAAAGCCCAGAGCTATTTCTCAAAAGTACACTTCTCAGCCGAAAACATGAATTTGGTCTCAAAATCTAGAAGTGTGTGCTATTATTTTCTAATCAGGGTACCCCAGGGACTTCATACAACACTTATTGTGAATATCATTGGGTATACTTTCAGTCTCTACCAGTGGTAAATAAAATCTAGGAGGTATTTCTCAAAAGGAGAATAGTTCCCTTCCAAAGATAATATAGAGTTTACTCCCAAACTTGGAGGCCTATGCGATCATTCTTACACTGACTTCCAGAGGTTCAATACATTACATATATTTGCCACAATAACTTTGAATATTATTGGATATACTGGGTATTAAGTCCTAGGTAGAAGAACATTTTTCACTGACTTCTGGACTTGATGCCAAGCCTTCTTTTATCCTCATCCCTACCCAAGACTGATAGTTTTATGAGATAAGTGGGTTTGAGGAGCATTCTCAGAATATCTCTTGGTTGGAGAGTAGAGGCATTTGTGGTTACCCTGAAATAATATCTTGAAATTGAATTTTTAGCCCCGCAGGGTAAACTGAAGCTATTTTTAGCAATCTTTACAATTGTTGTAGATAGGTAATAGAAACAAATTCTAAGTGAATGGGTTCATGCCAGATAAAGCATGAAGCAATATTTTCCTTAAATATATAATATTTAGAATAGCAACCAGAGTGCTCTTCTGATTTAGATGATAGTAAGATATTTCTTCTACAAGATCCATATATTTTTTGCACAAGTAAAAAGCTTTTTCATGTTCATTTATGTAGCAGCCCAGTGTTGCAACTTATAGAAACCGATTGCATTTTCCCCCTCCATCCAGAAATCCAACCAATATCTATTTTGCACAACTCCATTCTTCCTTTCTGGCAATTGGGAAGGGAATTATATCTACACTTCAATTAACTCATACATAATTAGCTCAGAATAATTTTAAGAGATGGTATCAGTCGGCTTTTCTGAAACAAAAACCTCTTTAATATTTTCCAGAATGGATCTTAATAAAGAAAATCCTGTTTACAAATCAGTTAAAAATTATGGAAAGTGACATTCAGAACTATTCTTGGCTTTGCAGGTATTGCAGAAAGCCACCAATAGTGTTCTCAGTTTCTGGCTACATTGAAGCAGTGGTTTGCAAGCTTGTCCAGAGCCTTCTGCAAACCTTATATTTGCCCCCTGCCAGAATCTGCTACCCCTGCATGAAGATTATCATGGATTTCCTTCCTGTGAAGACTTTCTGATCTGGAAGAAGAGCTCTCAGAGGAATTAGAACCAGAATCCTGTTAGTAAGCTAGAATGCAAATAGTAGTTTTTAGGGTCCATTTCCTATGCATCAAGGAAGAGTTTAGAAAGGTCAAGGTGGAACTGAATATAAATAGATAACATCTGACAGAGAAATCTTTGGTTGTTAGAATCTGTACTGACTGAAACATAAATTATTGGAATTTTAGAGTAAGTAAAAATTTGTATTTTACCTTGGCATCACAGGATCAAGTCACCGAAATTATATTGTAATTGCAAACCAGGAGGTATTCACCAGACTGCTCAGTAGCTATAGAGTGAATGACAAACAAATAGTAGGAAAACACTAATCATCTGGAACCAAGAGAAATAAGGGGCTATCTTGTTGAACTTTTAAGAATCCTTTTGTTGGGATGCTTGCGTGGTTCAGTCAGTTAAAACATGATTCCTGATTTCAGCTCAGGTCATGATTTTATGGGTCATGAGATCAAGTCCCCCCACCATGTAGGGTTCCACACTCAGCGAGGAATCTGCTTGAAGATTTTCTCCCTCTGCCCCTCCACTGCCAAGCTTGAATGCTCTCTCTCTCTCTCAAATAAATAAATCTTAAAAATAAGATAAAAGAAAAGAATCCTTTGGTTAAGGATAATAAAACTTTTTCTCCCATTTCTTTAAAGTCATATGTGAGTGTGAAGCTTTTCTCTTGGCAAATCTTAGCAATTTCTAAGAAAAAAACAGAAGTGATCCAGAGGGATAAGTATTTGCAGAAATATTTTGAACAAAATATTCTAAAAAGAAAAATGGATAAGAAGAAATTCACCATTAGTAGACTAAAAATTGTAGAGCCCTTAGAAAATGGAAAGTTATTTGGATACGATTGAAGACAGTTGGAAAAAAAACAGGCCAGGAAAGATGCAGAACAGAAAACAATAGCAAAGGATGTCTTGTGCCTTCAAATCTTTGCACCACAAAATGCAGCTTATCCAATAAATACCATTTCCCTTGGAGAAAATAGCTGAAAATTAGGACTAATTTAAGGGAGAAGCTTACTAGTAGAATAGAATACATGATATTTAAAACTCATGTAGAGTTCTATACAGAAGAGACCACTTAGTTAGGTATGTGACCAGATAAACTGTTCTTCTCAGTCTTTAAGAGTAGATAAGAATTAAAAAGAATAACCAAAGTAAAACCAATGATTACATAAAAACAATATGATTCAGATGACAAAAGAACCTTAAAATAATTTTAAGCTATACTTCACATAAATTTGAAACAATATTGTATCTACAAAATAAAAGCTTTCTGAGTATGGAAAGTATTTCTTAAATATGTATAAATTCTTAGAAGTGATTAATAATTTAATAAAGTATCAAATTATAATCTGGACTATCAGTCATAGAATGGAGAGCAAAGAATGAAATTTAAAATATGGAACATGAGAGAAAACGGAAATGTCCTCTGCCACAAAGATCCTCCAGTAATGTGACTAGGGTGGAAATAATGTGGGTGGAATAGAATAGAGATGCATATGGTAAGGGTAGGTAAATGCAAAGAGGAAAGATTTGGGGAAGTTAGAGACAGTTGTGATGTGTGCAGTGTTTGAGAAATATATATTAAAAACCAATCATGGGAATTGTAATAAGTATTCCCAAAATATCGCTCATGGGGTCTAAAACAAGCAAAATGTTGAATTTTTAAAAATTGAATTAAGCTCCACAGGCTGCTGTTCTTTGACTTTAATGTTGTAGGACTGACTCATGCAACGTGATTTGTAAGAATTATATCTATCACTGTGAAAATTATAATCAAAATAAGTGTGTTGGGAATGATTAAATTTGTTCACTTATTACATAAATGCTTATTAAATGTTTACCGTATCCTTAGTACTGCTTTAGGTAAAGGGACATAGAATTTACCTTGGAAAGTGGAGATTTTAAACATATGATGAATTGGATGTGGGGAAAATAAGGAAAAGTCTAGCAAGAGACACATCATTAAGAGATCCTCAAAAGAAAAAGTGAAGAATTTTGACCAGTCTTTGTGCAAGGGTTACAAGAGAATTGCAGCTGATTCCAGCAGTGGTTTAGAATATTTTGAAATAATTTTAATCCTTCTTTTAAACAAAGGTGTTTTGCTACATTGTATAATTTTTAGAATTGATGCTTCGATGCATCAATATGTATGTATATGAACAGAATACTCCAAAGTTAGTGTTTTCTCAACTAAGTGTAAACATAGATCTTTAATAATGATTTCAAGGGACTGATTTTAATGCTGAGGCCATAGTATCCAAACTGAATAAGTAGGAAAGAAGAGAAATAAAATGAGGGATGTATTGAAATTAGAGAAAGCATAAGTTCTGATAGTGTTGTGAAAATGAAGAGTTACATTGTTAAATGGAAGGATAAGGAGGGGTTTTTTTGCTATTAACAGTGGAATATCTGAATGTATGACTTTGGAAAATTTCCAATTTTTTTCTAGTTTATTTTTTCAAGGACAAGAGCCAGGAAGCAGCCATGGGATTCTAGAGAAGAGTTCAAGAGATAAGGTGCTAAAGCCACTGTGGAAAAGTACCCTCCATGTGAACCATAAAATCATTGATAATGGTGAGCAGAATTGAGGTGAAGAGAAAAAAGTTGAGACCAGGGATTAAACATTTTTGTCCAAGTAAATATGGCAAGAGTTTTACTGAGTACAGTAAGGATAGAGAAAAGGTGGTACAATAAAGTTATGTGAGCTCTAGCGCAGTATGGATTTACAAATGATTAAAGTTAAGGAAAGATCTAAAAATGGTATTGAGCATCAAGAAAGACATGAATTTTTGTGACGTGTGAGGATTATGAGCTTTCTAGAACTAACGTATTCTCAAGATGTAGCAAAGGCTTAACTTGAGAGACAGGTAGAAGAAACTTGTCAGAAGAATGTGAATATCACAAGGGAATTTCCAGGTTGTGGACTAGGGAATATGAAGCTCAGTGGAAAAAATTAGAGTAAGGACAAAGATGAAATTAGAGTAAGGACAAAGATGGAAGAATAGGTTACAGTAGATCAGAAATCAACAGGCACCAAAGTAGGAACATGGGTGATAATAGATGGAACTGGGGTGAAGTGGGTTTGGACTTTTAGAGATGACTAAGAGACACAGAGACATTTAAGGTGTTCTTAGTAGAAGAGAAATATGAAAATAACATTGAGGCTCTGAACGATTGGCCAAAGGGCTTGATAACCAATTAGATTATTCAGTAGGCAAGCATTCATTGAAGGAAGACAAGAAAGCAGATGGCTAATTGGGAAGACAAGGTAGAGGCATACCACCTGAAAGCCCTCAAGGCTATTTGAAATCAAAGAATAGAATCTTACTGAAGGATAAAGAGATCTGCTTAGCTCCTGGAAAGGGCTTTCTATCACCTGGGTGGGGAAGTATTACTTACATCCAAGAGGAGCCAGACTCCCCTTTGATGTCACGCAAATGTCAGAGAAATGTGCCAGTAGCCTTTTAAAGATGAAAAAAAAAAAAAAGTGCAGTAGCCTATTGGCAGAAAGGCTGTTGTTTCTCTTGGCTGGTTTACAGCCCATTGAATCAGAAGCCTGACTGTGGCCGGAAAAATTAAACATTCAAGCTAGGAGAAAGAAAACTTTCTAATGAACATATTATTCGTTGTCTATGGAGTAAAGTGACATTTATTATAAATTGTACTTGTTAATAGAGTAATAATAAATGACATCGAACTAAAATCAATGAATATTCCATTTGGTAATTTGTGGTTATTGCATAACTTTGTTGATGTAAAGATTGAAGTTAGAATATTGGTATTATTAATAAATACACAAATAAACAATTAAAATTGATAAGAAAACAAGTCATATTTTCCTACTTTAAATTCAGTTCCAGTTCTTCAACTCTGGGTATTTTTCTAATCAGAGAAATTTCTGCATTTAAAGCTGACATTCCATTATGAGGGAAGATAGAGACTTACAACATTTTGGACTTTGAGTACTTATGGAACGATTGGCATATTAAATAGCTGGGAAAATAAAATCCTTATAGTTACCTCAAAGAGTAGCAACTGGACTACACAGTCTCCTACTCTTTTGCATATCTGAAATCATTTAAAGTTAGGTGATGGACAAAAGGAATATTGCCACATAAGTTTATTCTGACAAATAGATAATGGTTTGAGAGATTTCAGTCAGTATGCATGGTAAATTAGATTCCTTAGAGGTATAATCTCTATAACTGTCTATAATGCTGTTTGCAGATTGATCTCATGAACTCAATAGTGTCTTGGCCATATAATTTACCCAGATCATGACCATAATAAGCATTTTTCACTGACTATGGCATCATGCTAATACAAACATAGGCATTGAGAGTTGGCAGTTCTCAATTATTATTTTTGTGGAAGCTGATAGGAAAGAGTATGCCAATGTTGTGGGAATTAAAAAGTACTGAATAAATCAGAAAAGAGGTATGCTTGCTGTCATAAGAATATAGTATTATGTATATTTTTTAAATCAGGAAATCTGGATGGCCAACTAGTATTCTTTCTGAAAACTCTTCTTGCTATCATAAACCTCCTTTTAATTAGTGTCTTGCTATTTAAACAGAGGATTTCTTACAAGAGCTAGTTCTCTGTAACAGTAATAATCAGCATCACAACAATAAGCTTGCATTGAGAATAATACAAGAAGGTCATGAAGAACATGCGCTTTGGAATCACATGCATCTGCATTTAATTCTTGAGTTTGCCACTTACTAGCTCTGAAGCTTGGGATTGAGCACTGAAGCTTGACAGCTGCTTACTTATGTTTAGAAAAGGAATATAATATACATAATAACACAGACAGTTTTAAAGAGTTTTAAAAGATAATATATGTGAAAAGTTTAACATATTCCTAGCCCATAGCCCATGAAAAAGGGATTCAGAAAGGGACAATTATTTATTATTAGCATTATTATAATTTGGACCAAATTTATCATAAAGAATCAGTTAAAATTATTTTCCCTGGTCATCATGTTAGGTCTGTGTATATAAGGGTAGTGTTCTCCCTGTTTTTTCTATATTAGTGACTAGATTCTTAATTATTATGTTCTTAGAAAAGTCACCTCTCACCTCTCTCAGGCTGCAAGGGAATAGATGAAATCCTCTGCGTGGAGCTCAGGACAGGGCCCAACACGTAGTAGGTGTCCACGGACTCCTGGCTCTTGTACTTGTTAATAGAGTAACAAAGTACTCTATTTAGTAACAAAGAAATTTCCTTTACAGTAGGAAATAATGATAAAAATTTAAAAAGTACATTATGAAAATATTAATTTATACATTTTAGAGGTTAATTGTAGTAAAATATCAAAAAGAAGAGAAGAAGAAATACTATAGACTGTTTACATTCCCCAAATTTATCACATACTATATTGGTAAATGGTTTGCAGGCACACTTGATTTTCATATCAAGTAAAACTTCTATCACGCAGAAGAAAAGTAGGAAAAAAAAGAAATACAAATAAAAGCTTATATTTCTTTAATTTATGCACCTGCCTTATTTCCTTTCCACCTCCAATACCTGTTTTTATGTCAATTTAATAACCCAACTGGGTTTAAATAGTTGATGCTATTTTTTTTTTAAATAGCTGATGCTTTTAAAAGTCTCTGTATGGAAATACATGCATAAAATCTTCCTATGCAGTATTTCATATCTCATTTCTAATTTTGTTCTTTGTTCCCTTTTTGCTTTTTAAATTAGAAAATAAGATTAATGTAAAAAGTTTCTTGTAAATATTCACTATTTTAAAAAATGTAACGTGAGAGAACTAAATTTGACATGTTCCTTTGATGTGTCATCATGGTATATAGAAAGCTCTTCTGTGCAGAACTAGCATTCAAACCAGTGAGGATGTCATATCCAGCCTTATGCTTATTGACCCTAAATATTGACTTAATACTTACTAACTCCAACAACTGATTTTCACTGCTTCTAAAATGCCACTGTGCTTTTTTCAAACCACATTATTTAATACGATTTGCGGAGATGATGATATATAATAATGACTTAACATGGAGATCATGATATATAATAATGACTTAAAACTTTTCTCTACTCCCCTCATTGGATTTAGTCATCAAAATTTCTCTAAAAGGAAGTAAGAAGAAGAGTCTAATAGCTTTTGCAGTAATGTGAGATATTAAAAGGGCATCAGGACAAGAGGGAGCTGCATGAAGAGAATCCAGGAACCCTGTTTATTCACTGCCGAATACTTAAGCTGGTGACTCATATTATCTGTTCACGTTTGGCAAGATCTTCGTAGTTGCATGACTGTGAGACAAACTTTATTTGCTTCAAGATCAAAGGAAAATAATTGAAAAGATACAAATTGTACCATATAATACTGAGAATATTTTAGGGAATGGCATTTGATAGCAGTCTTATTTGAATTTCTGTAATTTATTTTTTGAAATTGCATTGAAGGTTGCCTAGGATAGATCACAAATTATATCTAACTCACTGAATGAATGACAAGCTCTTTTAATCTTCAGTCATAATTATTTTTAATTCTATAGTATAACTTATTTTCTTTTCTTTGTATTTCTGGGCTACTAATCTAAATAATATTGCTAAGAGCATAGCCATAACTAACATACATATCCCATTTGTGAGACCAGCATGCAGTAATCAGACATTCAAAAAGACACTATCTCTCAGTTGAAGAGTATACATTTACAATAGAATTAAAAATATAGAGCTAGACTTAAGAGAAAGTAAAAAATACTTTTACAAGAAATCAGCAAAGCTTACCAGTGAGATATTTTGAATGTCATCGTAAGTAGTAGAAAATCAATAAAAAATAGTGCCCTCACTTGATCTTTCAGTTTCATAGTATTAATTTTTCAAAAACTCTGCTTATTTTATTTTACTTCCAAATCAATATGTTTACATTGATTGCATCTTTGCTTTACAAAAATCTCTTTTATTTCAACTCTTTAGTGAGTATCAAGTATAAATTATTTTTTATATGTTCAATAAGATTGTTCCTTGGATAAAAGGATAAAAACAAAAACACTGACTACAGCACTTAAAATATAGGGTAGATAAAGGTGAGCTGAATTAAATAGAAAAGGTATCAATCAATCATAGAGATAATTTAATAAATAGATATATAGAAAATAACAGAATTTTATAAAGACTAAGTATTTTCAGTGCTCCTGGCTTGTTCAGTCATTGGAACTTGGGACTTTTGATCTTGGGGTTGTAAATTTGAGCCCCATGTTTGGTGTAGAGATTACTTAAAAATAAAATCTTTTTAAAAAGGACTTCAAATATTTTCTAAATTATGCATTCATAATTTTCTTCATGTTTAACTATTTAACTTTCACATGTGCTTTGTTTTCCTGCAAGGGCTTACAAATTTTGTACCATAATTTGTATTTCGTTTTAATCATTTCTTCCTTTCTTGGTTAAGTGGCATTAAAAAGCCATAACCCATTTTTGGATCTTTGTAACGTGATTGCTTTGAGTGACAGAAATCCAACTTGAACTAAGCTAAGCAAGAGGAGACCATGTATTTGCGTGACAGTGCCCTGCAGACTTGAGGCTGGCCTCAGAACTAGAACTAGAGGCAAAAGTGACTCCACTTTTCTATTTTCTGCTTTTCTCTGTGCATGTAAACTTGTGTCTATCCTATTAGAGATAGACTTCTTCCTCATGCAGAGGATATGGCTGCTGACAGATTAACTCTCAGCTTTAGCACCCTGCAGAAAACAGCCTCTTGCCCTGTCTTCTGATCTAAGAATTCCAGGAATGATTCTGCTTATCCAGACAATTGGCCAGAATTACACTGGCCAGAAGTTGTAGGTATTATGACTCTCCATCTTTAGAGCAGTCACTTTCCCCAAGTTATAAGGTAATATAAAATGCATTAATTTGGGACACCTGGGTGGTTCAGTGGTTGAGCTTCTGCCTTCAGTTCAGGGTGAGAGCCAAGGTCCTGGGATCGAGTCCTGCATCAGGCTCCCCACAGGAAGCCTGCTTCTCCTCTGCCTATGTCTCTGATTCTCTGTCTCTCACAAATATAAATAAATAAATAAATAAAATCTTTAAAAAGACATTAATTTATACTGGGTCACATTTAAGAGAAGGCAGTGGGAAGAAGTTGGGGAGATGCATAATACTCAAAGGAACAAAACAAGAGAGTAATCACCCAGATCTGGGCTCTGGTGAAACAAGTCATAGTAAAATGGAATGGATACCAAGTTATATGCTTTACCTATAAGCTGAGAGCAGTTTATTACCAGTAGTAGCTTAAAAGATATGGAAGTTTTTATCTTAAGAGTATCCCTAGGTGGTGATTATCTATGGTATAATATGTTTATGGCTTTTAACATTGAATAGTCAGGGACCTTTACATATGTGATATGTTCCTATATCCTGTCCTTTCTCTTTTTCTTACTTGTATAAATGCTTCATTCTTAGTCCCCTAGAAAAGAGGAGGGTGATGAGAGTGAGTGACTTTTGCAAGATCATCTAACAAGGCAGAAATTATTAAAATGTGGGCATTGATGCAACCCTGATGCAACCCTGTTCTCAGTGTATCCTTTAAGTTTCCAGAGGGTAAGTCAAAGAATGACAAACCCCTCTTGAAGTTTGGATAAAATTAGGTTTCATGACATAAGTATTGCAAAATAAGAGAAGTATATACTTTGTCTAAATCTGGTTTTTCTCTTTTATATTTCTCATTTACTTATTTTTTTTACTGATACACCCATTTCATAACAGTAACAATATTACCTAAAGAATAGAACTCATGTATCTTTGAATGTCTTCCACCTTTATAATAACAGGACTATAGATAGCCTTCAAATTCTCAAGTATTTTGTTGTCCTAAAGTAGTGCTTTACATGTGTTTGAGAACGACTTCTTCACTTGTATTCACCAGGGAAATTAGTCTTTCCTCATTCTTATCTGTTCATACCAGAATGATTTGGAAACTTTCTGTTCTCATCTCATCTTTCATGATAATGCTGATGTGCATGCAAATTGTGCTTGCCAGATATTTACAAAGATGTCAAATCACCACATATCTGAGCAGCACTTGTGTTCGCTTGATATTCGGGGAGAGAGCCTCTTCCTCAGGGCTGTTCCTCCCTAGACTTGTGCCCAAAGTAAACCACATATCTTTTGAATAGTTTCATCAACATTTGTACCATCTTCAACACCCGCCCTCCTCCCCTTCCACCACCCCTAGTTCGTTTCCCAGAGTTAGGAGTCTTTATGTTCTGTCTCCCTTCCTGATATTTCCCAACATTTCTTTTCCCTTCCTTTATATTCCCTTTCACTATTATTCATATTCCCCAAATGAATGAGAACATACACTGTTTGTCCTTCTCCGATTGACTTATTTCACTCAGCATAATACCCTCCAGTTCCATCCACGTTGAAGCAAATGGTGGGTATTTGTCGTTTCTAATTGCTGAGTAATATTCCATTGTATACATAAACCACATCTTCTTTATCCATTCATCTTTCGATGGACACCGAGGCTCCTTCCACAGTTTGGCTATTGTGGCCATTGCTGATAGAAACATCGGGGTGCAGGTGTCCCGACGTTTCATTGCATCTGAATCTTTGGGGTAAATCCCCAACAGTGCAATTGCTGGGTCGTAGGGCAGGTCTATTTTTAACTCTTTGAGGAACCTCCACACAGTTTTCCAGAGTGGCTGCACCAGTTCACATTCCCACCAACAGTGTAAGAGGGTTCCCTTTTCTCCGCATCCTCTCCAACATTTGTTGTTTCCTGCCTTGTTAATTTTCCCCATTCTCACTGGTGTGAGGTGGTATCTCATTGTGGTTTTGATTTGTATTTCCCTGATGGCAAGTGATGCAGAGCATTTTCTCATGTGCATGTTGGCCATGTCCATGTCTTCCTCTGTGAGATTTCTCTTCATGTCTTTTGCCCATTTCATGATTGGATTGTTTGTTTCTTTGGTGTTGAGTTTAATAAGTTCTTTATAGATTTTGGAAACTAGCCCTTTATCTGATATGTCATTTGCAAATATCTTCTCCCATTCTGTAGGTTGTCTTTTAGTTTTGTTGACTAAACCACATATCTTTTGAATAGTTTCATCAACATTTGTACTCATCTGTGTAACTATGGGGAGTCAAACCCATCTCCAAAGCTGGAGAGGAAAGGTAGCCCATATCATTGTCTGAACTGTCTTCTCACAACTACTTATGTTGAAAAGCCTCTCTTCTCAGTCACAAAATAAAGCTTCTACACTAATATTTCTTGTACTTGAGGAGCTAGGAATAGTTAGGAGATGCTGCCTGTATAGGCAAAATCTGGGCCTTAGCTCACCAGCCAACAATACCTCCTAACAAGAAAATAATTCTCATTTAACTGCACCACAGGATGCCCAAATACAATTTCTCAACCACCTACATTTGTATCCAATTGATTATTATTACATTCACCATAAAATTTGTTTGAAATGCCTGTGATACTTCCATTTCTAAAAATATTCATTTATTCATTTATCATTATGCACAATTCACAACTTCGGAAAAAATTAGCATAGGGAAGGTTTTACAATATTGGGCAACAAAAAAAAATAGAATAATCACACAGCAATCAACCGAAAACCAGTAATACTGTAAGAGTGCTCTATTCCTACATAAGTACAATATAAATCAAGACTGTATAGTTCTCATGTGCTGTGACTAGAATATGCTTTCTTGTGGTAATATTCAGAAAGGGGTCCTATTCACATAATCTCTCTACTTCAGAACCAGAAATCTTATGGAGATTTTCTGTTGAAGTCAACTCAAACCAGATGTTGTTAATGTGTATCTTAAAAAAGAAAATAGCTAGTTATTTTACTAAGAAAATGAATTTGGGAATAGCAGAGGAATTGCAAACTATGGTGAACCAAAGGTAAGTTTGAAGAGACAAAGAGAAGATCAGATTTTATTAGGCTTTAGGAAGATATTGAGAAGGGTTGTAAACATTTGGAGAAGAACAAGAGTTCTAGCTTGTGGCTAATACTCATTGGTGGTTAGTGCCTTCTTGCTGAGGTGGGGTGGGATCTTCCTTTTCCTAAAAGCAGGAGATGAAATTCCTCTTTGAAAAATGTTGTCCCTTGTCAAGATAATTCTTATCTTCCTTCTTTCTGCCAGTTATGTGGACTGCAAGGAGTGGTACCTGTGTGAGAGCACCTCCTTCAGAGCTTCCCAACTCCTATTAAAAGGACATTTCCCTTATTGATTTTCACATTAACCACACTTTGTTCACTGCTCAGTGAAATAGTGAATGTTGAGGATATAATGAATGAAAGCAATGAATCAGCCAACTTGACAACATTTTGCCAAACTGAAGCCTAGGTTGACCCTGGTTACATTATAGAGTTAGTTTCAATGAATTTTAAATAGTTAATGCTATTTTATAACCCCTCTAAGTAGAAATGAATAAAGTGTTCAACCAAACCTAATATATAAAGTATACAAAAAGTATACATAAAGTATACCATGTCTTTCATTTCTTTTCATACATATAGTATAGTACTTTATTTTTCTTCAAACCTGCTTTTATGCCACGTGTTTTTTCATTGGACTCATCAATATTTTACTAACTATAAATACATTTTAATTGCAGTGTAAAAATACTCGAGAAAGGAGCATTTGTAACAACAATGACAAAAATATCAACCACAAAAATAACATTTGTCATCTCTTTATATTTATAGGGAGGCTTACTTTCTTCATATGTTCTATAAATTCTGATGCGCATGTGCTTATGTTTATTCTATTTTCTGTTGTATTAGTTGTTACTGTGTTTCTCTTCTATGGCTAGGTATATTTGTATGGAGGGGGAGAAGGATTCATCTTCAGAACCCTGCGGCTAGAGATAGAGAAGAACATTTCAAATATGTGTAACTCCACATATTTGATTTTCACAAAGAGATTTCTACTTATACAAGATATTCAACTGGTGATACAACTTTTATGAACACTTAAAAAGTCACACATATCTTAATATATAGTAATAAAAATTCCTAAATATAGAATATTTGGCATCCATATTCCTAAGCTTTTTAGTCCTTTGCCTCTTAGATCTTATCACATAGGGGCTATATGCTCGGATCTCTGGTAGTCATTTTCTGCTCCTCCATTTGCCAAGCCCATCCCTTTCAGACTGTTTTTGGGAAGGAAACACAGTACTATCTATTATTTAAAGCAATTTCATTCTTTATTCTTTACTAGGCTTAGGGCCCACTTCTGCAAACCAAAATGTTCATTAATGTGTTAAGCTAAACAAGGCTTTCTGTTTTAACTCATTTCCAGTTCAAAACTTCAATAACCTTTGGTGATTCAGTATTTTGTTGTTTTATCTTTAGTAGTATGTAAGTAGAATTGAGCATTAGAGAAATTTAATTCCTACTGATAATAATTATACCATTGCACCCTTTGTCCCAAAAGTTTGTGTCATCTAAACTCATTTTAAATACCTTAATAGTGTTTGTTCCCTGAATTAACCATGAAAAAATAAAATTTCTACAAATTGTATAAAGTCTAGAGTAGTTATTACAACTCCAGTAACCACTCACTGTTAATAATTATTTCTAAGTAATTTCTTATACAAAATCACTTACTTGGGCAAAATTAAAAACTGTTCTGTGTTATTTATTATCCAATATATAATGTTATGTTTGAGAAGTTCAATTATTAAAGATCATATCTTTTTTCTAAGAGAAATATATATACCTGAAAGGCAAAATCTTTATTTCTCCATAATATTATTTTAAAATGTAAAGTATTTTATTTTAAAGTTATTTTTATAACAGAGTACAATTTAAAATCAGTATGCTATAACAGAAAGAAGCAGATCAAGAGTAGAGTGATCAAAACATGCTGGTAGTTTTCGAGTGAGAGTAATCTGTTTGATTTGATGCACTCTTGAAGAAGTTAATTTTATTATAAGCCTATGAAATACTTTTTCATGAAATTAGAAAATCTTTGCCATACAGTAAGCATACCATACCCCAAGGTGCCTTTATTTTATAAAGCAGAGATATGTCCCAGGTATATTTATAAAACTGGGAACATTTTTACAAATTTCAACGAAAGACGTCACTGAGGTCTTATAAGTAGAAAAAGAATAATCACTATGTCACTGAATATGTGTGAAAAAGTATTAATGAATTATGTTTTCCCTATGGCTGTGTGTTACACAATGAATATGGCAGTTAGTGCTTATAGCATCAGTAGAATAATGCAGTATATGGTTTCCTGGTATCCTGAGCTTATGAGTTTCACTGATCAGGCAAAAGTGACTTAGTTTGGAGAAGAATAAGACTCAAGAAGTTAAGTATTATTTCAATTTGTGAGAAATCACTTGTTTGGGAATTTTAGGTTTTATTTTCCTATGTGACAGAATTGAAATAAAATGGATTATGAAAACAAATGAAATAGTAAAGATTATAATGTAACTCCTAACATTTGCAATCTCTTTTAAATGAAAAAGGAGATAAGGGACTTATTATTTTTTAAAATTCAATTCAGTGGTAAGAAATATGCTTTTCTATATTTTGTTTTTTTGAAATAGTTTTGTTCTCTTCTTGCTTCAAACCTTCTTCTCTTTGGGATCTCTGGGTGGCACAGCGGTTTGGCGCCTGCCTTTGGCCCAGGGCGCGATCCTGGAGACCAGGGATCGAATCCCACATCGGGCTCTCTGCATGGAGCCTGCTTCTCCCTCTGCCTGTGTCTCTGCCTCTCTCTCTCTCTCTCTCTCTCTCTCTGTGTGTGTGACTATCATAAATAAAAATTAAAAAAAAAAAAACAAAAACAAAAAAAGCCAAAAAAAAAAAAACACCTTCTTTTCTTGATTGATTCAAGGTAATAATATTATATTTAAACTTGAGCTGGAGACATGCATTCCATGTCTTTGATTTAACCATTTCATAATAGAATTATAAATAATATCAAAAATATTGATAATAATGGCTAATATTAATGTCGTATTTGCCATATGCCCAGCAGTATTCCAGAGATGTCATATGTATTAATTTATGTAATTCTCAGAGCAACTTAAGAGATAGTTATTTAACCCATTTAACTGAAGACAAACTGAGATTCCAAGAATTAAATAATTTGCACAATTTCACATTGCTGGTCAGTCATAAAATCAGGCTTGGACCCAGGTGGCCTACTGTTGAAAGTCTTAGTAACCAACTATTCTTTGTATTCCCTTCTATTTAATTATGCTTTGATGCACAATTTTGAACTTAGTGCTATGTGCATTGCATTTATTTAGTAGCTATTAAAGAAGCTATGAGATATTTTATTGGTTATAAAATATGCAGCGTATATTTATAGTTTGAGTTTTGCAAAATAAAAATAAGTAACATGTACAAACTTCCCAGAAAATATTTATATTTTTGAGTTATTCAATAAAGAACTAAAAAACAAATTTTAAAACAGCAATTTTGCATTTAAAAAATGAAATGAAGACTCTACCCACCCTTCAGCAGAATTACTGCTGTTAATTAAATCTTTCTTTTATATTAAAATAATAAAAAAAAATCTTAATGCTGAAAAAAACTGACTATAGTTTTAAAGGGATATTCTCATTGCCAAAGTGGATATCAGACCTGTAGATAAGATTCACTGTCTCTGAGACATTGTCATATAGGCACTAAATCTATCACAGTGAAAAAGAAATATAAATAATGTATCATAAGTAAATAATAAACATTTTTAAATTCACGAAACTGATTTTATCCCACGAAGTAAAAAAATATCTGCAGCAATATGCACATCTATGCTATAAATTTCTCAGTCCAAAATGCCTTGCTATCCGAGTAGCACAAATACAGGAAAAGCATAGTTCAAATGGCACTATTAGCTGAAACAATGTCAGTCTTCTTCACCTAATCTCGTAAAAGAGTGCAAATTAGTGGCTTAATTGATTATGTGGATTTCATTTCCTGTCTCTTTCAATCCCATTCCTTGGTAGAACTATGCTAATGAAAAATGAAATGACTAGAGGACAAACAATAAGAAAGAGAAAAAAAAAAAAGTATGGTCCATGGTTAATCACAAATTAAATTGTGCCTCTTTCTGCTGCTTTCACTAACTTTGTCTAGCAAAAATGATCTTAAGCTTAATCATTGTCTTCTAACTATAAATATCCTAAACATTTTCTTTAATGGAGATTTCTGCAGAACTATTTATTGAATTTAGTTAATGTGGAAAACTTGTAAATGGAATTTCTTTTTTTTTTAACAGATTTTATTTATTCATGAGAGAGAGACAGAGACAGAGACAGAGACATAGGCAGAGGGAGAAGCAGGCTCCCCACAAGGAGGCCAATGTGGGACTCAATCCTGGGACCCCAGGATCATGCCCTGAGCTGAAGGCAGCCGCTCAACCACTAAGCCACCCAGGCATCCCGGGATTTCTTTTAATTAAAAGTCAATACTTCCATTTTGTGCCGCAAATCTTGCAGCCTTCCAAATTTCAATGGTTTGACAATTTTTACATAAAATCAAGTGCTGTTTTGTAAGACAATTATGAGATGCAAATAATATTAGCATGCAAACTGAAAGACTGAGACTTTTTAGTCTTCACAAGGGAAAAAAGGTTACAGTAAAAAATATTTTACAAAATAAAGAATTACCTTTTTCTTCAAAACGTTAAAAGGTAATAAAGCAAACTAATTTTAAAATAATTGTATGCAGATTATTAGTAGTTTTGAATTAAATCTGAAATTGCATGGTACATTTTACACAGTGGACTTTGTTCAAAAATGTTCTGATTTCTTGAATATGTATAAGCAAACTCAGCATACATAATCTATAAATTCTGAATTTTCTCAAATTAAAAGTATAAGAATTTTGTCAGTTCCTTAATATGTGTAAAAAGTTGTGTGTTTGTGACTTTGTCAGAGGTGTGTGTGTGTGTCCACACATGAATTCAGTATTTAGTGCTTTGGCACTGCCTTTGCCTTCTGACTCTTTCTCCAGTGCCATATTTAGTTACTATTTTTCTAGGAACTCTCAAGGACCACAAAATTTTAAGTCATTGTTACTCTCCATTTTGTATATTCAAACCTTTTTTTTCCTCTGGGAAATATTAAAGGATTACCATGATGATTTGATGTGTAAATTATTTCTCCCATTAGATTTCAAAGTAAAATTTCCAAAGTACAAGCTAATTTAAAATAAGATTTAATTTAATATGTTTTAATCGTTGTGTTGATGAAAGGTTTGTGCTCTCCAAGCTCCTGAATCTATTTTGTGGTCTTTCAGTTGTCAAAATTTATTAAAGGGAAACCAGTTTATTGTTGTTTATTTCCATAAATCATAAAAGAATTTGAGTCTGAGGCAATCATATATTTAAGGATTTGCACATAAACCTAACAGAAAAGTTTATCTTTAAAAAGCCACCACCAAGGACGCCTGGGTGGCTCAGCGGTTGAGCATCTGCCTTTGGTTCAGGACGTGATCCCGGAGTTCTGGGATTGAGTCCCACATCCGGCTCCTGCATGCATGGAGCCTGCTTCTACTCCCTCTGCCTGTGTCTCTGCCTCTCTCTCAGTGTCTCTCGTGAATAAATTGACTCTCTAAAAAAAAAATAAATAAAGACACCACCATATTAAGCAAACTGTATATTAATATGATTGCTTTGATGAAGAAAAAGGGAAGGCTGATCTTATTAATCTAAAGTGTTTAAATTGTACAACTAACAACAAAAATTATACAGTAATGTCAATATCTGCTTTTCCTTTACTATGAATTTCATTCTATTACAATTAGAACATAAATGTAATTTCCAAACTACTATACTAGAAGAATTTTGGAATGCTTCAGAGCAGGAGAATATATTGGTTCGTGTAATAGAATACTTTTCATTTATAGGCACTTTATATTTCAAATATGGTATTCCTATGGAGTCATAATAGTTGATCCATATTTAATGACGCAAAGCAACAATCTGTAGCTTTCAAATTTCATTATAGAAAAATCCATTTTAATAAATGTTATTTATTAAAAACATTGCACATAAGAAAATCATTCTTTTGTGTTCATTGCTATTTGCTATAATGAATTATATAGGCAGAAGCACATAAGGCATAATGACCAATATTTTTAAGATGGGCTTAAAACAGAATTTTAAGACCAATCACCTACCGGAGATTTTGCAACAATATTACTTTCTTCATAATTCTAAATAACTATCAAAAACATTCATTTTCATGTATATGGACATAAGCATATAAATAAGAAATTCGCCTATAATCAGTGTTTCCTGCTTCAAAATGTTCCTTCCAGTCTCTTTTCTTTCAAGCACATGACCAGATGCAGAGGGGTTGTTATCCAGTCTTGTGTCCCTCTTCTGCTTAGGAACCCTAGGTAGCTCTGGTGCTTATTGAATACAGCCTGAACTTTTTGGCCTCACCCAAGGCTCTTCCTATACTAGTCCCAGTTTATATGTTAAAAATCTCTTTAGGGATCCCTGGGTGGCGCAGCGGTTTGGTGCCTGCCTTTGGCCCAGGGCGCGATCCCGGAGACCCGGGATCGAATCCCACATCAGGCTCCCGGTGCATGGAGCCTGCTTCTCCCTCTGCCTGTGTCTCTGCCTCTCTCCCTCTCTCTCTGTGTGACTATCATAAATAAAGAAAAATTAAAAAAAAAATCTCTTTAAATAATTTAGTACTTACTGTATGCCATGGTTTCCAGTATGTATTTTAGGTGTTTAATTATGTCCATGCATCAAACCAAGCCGGGTTGTTGCATAGTGGGCTTAACAGGGGAAAGTTAACATCAAATTTCCTCAAATAATATATACTTTTATTTGAAAATTCCATGATAGTACATTCTTTTCCTTTCTTAGTATTTCTTTAAGGTGATACTGGAAATAGCTAATTTATATGCATCCTCACTACAAATTCGTATCTGTTACCAGATACGAATTACCAGAAATCATACATAACTCAAATATTAATGGAGTATATTACACCTGAAATATGGAGATAACTATACACAACTCACTCACTTGATTTTCAGAGCTACATTTTAGAAGTAGTTTTGCTGTGGTTTTCAACTTTTCCATTTTGAAAATCACCACATAATGAATTGAATTCTATTTACAGACTGACTCTTAACACAAGATCCCTGAGTTATCATCAATTAAGATTCATAAGAGTAATTATAAAATGTCTTTCATAATATTTTTTCATTCAGTGTTTAACAACAAAGAATGAGCTCAAAGATTTGTCCGATGGTCTTATTTAATCCTCAAAGCAACCACGAGGTGACCGTTATTTTTACCCTCTTTTTATAAAAGAGGGAAGTGACATAACAGTGTTTTACACAGTATTATAACTCCAATAATGGCTGAGTGGGAACTTGAATTGAAGTCACTTTATTGTAAATGTCACTGCCTAACCACTACCAAATAGTATCTCTCTAATATTCAAAGCTGGTTCTAGAAGCATAATCTGTAATCAGACCATGATTCCTATGTAATCACAGTGGACTTCAGTAACTTTCAGATTGTTCCTTGAGATTTTCACTATATATTTTTATTTATATTTTCACACTCATATTGAATAATGCTCTGCCATATTGCTTTCTCTTTTTTGGCAGAAACTTCTGGACTTAGCACATGCGTGCTTTGCATTTTTCTCCATTCTGAACTTAATATCTCACTTGTTTCCTTTCAGGGCTATAGATATATACTATAGAGTTTGGCCATCACAATCCAAAGATAGGTCTTAGACATTTTTCTACAACAGACACTACCCTTGATTTTCTGAAAATCAAGTAAATATAGCCATTGGTGGCAACTTCTTGGCTTGTAAAAACATTTTCCATACTATTTAGGTAGCCAGAGTTTCATGTTATGAATCAGACTGAACTCAAAATACTGACTTCAAAATTGCCATTATATCTTTAACTATGGGCACTTGCCTATAAATCTTCTGAATGCATTCCAATCTCAGTTTCTAGCTGGCAATTCTGCCATAGTGCTCTTTGGTCTCAATTTACCCACACCTAGAAGCATAGTTTGTCAGGCCTTCATGGTTTAGTGACTAACATGAGGAGGAAGTGGAGAAATTTTACAAGAATTTGCAAAACACTATTAGGATAACTTTTTTTTTAATGAAGTAAGAATTTTTTTTTTGTGGTCCTCCATTTTCCATGTGATAGCTCTCCTCTTTGCTGTTTCTATCTTGAATGGATCAAAGAAATAAATATTTTCCACCTCTGGAGTAGAACTCCAAGATATTCTGAAATCGGTATAAATCCACTTAAATATCCTATTCTATGATTGATTTGTGCATGTGTCAGTTTTTGTCTATTTAAACATCGTTTCTTTAAATTCCAAGTTATCTTTTGTTTTCAAAATTCTTTCAGACTTTGGATGTGGCTGTATATTGTTTTCATCTTTCCTAATCTAGAACATTCCATCTACCTTTCTTTGTTTTTACAATAATGAATACATTGAAGATTTCTGGCTCACTGTCTTAGTGTATACTCTGCTTTTTGCTTATTTTCTGACTGTTCCCTCATGATTAGATTGATGTCAAGCTTCTGGCCAACAAACATAAAAGATATTGTGAATTACATCATGAGACACATTGTCATGCTACCAGACTTGGCAATACCCTATTTGGACATTTACATAAGTTGGTGACTTTTAGATTTCTCTGTAGTAAAGCAAATACTTCCTTGTTAAAGAATAAGGAAACTATGAGATTGTAATTTATGATTATCTGACTCACTTGGTCACAAAAATTTCAACTGATAGTTTTAACTTAAGTTAAAGATCCTTGCCTGAGTCAGTGATTTTATGGTGGTTATAAGATGGCAATTTTCTAGTTCTGTGATTTCTTTTACATATATACACTGTCATAGCTGGTATTCTCCTAAAAGAAGAACTTTCCATTCCTGGATTTTCTTCTCTGTCTCATTTCTTAAGATTATCATTAAGTACTTAAGGATTTTTATTTGTTTTTTGTTTTAAAATTCATTAACCTCATCATCTCATTATGCTTTGTGGTGCTCAGATTTTCCCGGATTTGGTTAGAGGAGCCCCTTTGTTCCAGTTTGTATATATATTTGACAATGTTCCATTCCCCTTTGAGGAATTCCTTAATATGGGCAGTCATGAGAAAAGCAATGGAGAAATGCTAGCAAAAGGTGAAATAAATCAATGTTTCTAAATTTCTATTCTGTCTAAGCTTCCAAAACTTTGTGACCTTGATTGGAGAGTGGCACATGATGAGTCTGTTGACTTTGAGTGGTGACAGATAGTGGAAAGCCTTATAAATCAAAGCAAGACAGTTGAATGGTATTCCTCATGTTTGGGGAGGATTTTACATGAACAAGGTTTCAATAGCATTTATATTTTTGAAAGTTACTATTATTCTTCTTTACAGGTGGGGGTAGACCTGATTATAAGTGTTGGCTCCTAGACAACAATAGATAGATTCATTTTTTTTGGTAGAACTGAAATTAATGGCTGATGGATTGAATGTAGGGAAAGAAGGAATCTGGAATGATGTCTAGGTTTTTTTTCATGAGCAATGAAATTTGCTGAAATTGAAGAGGCTGAAAGAGGAAAAGATTGTAGGGCAATGGGAGGGAGGAAATCAAGATTCTAATGTATGCATTTTAAAATACCATATGCCTACAAAATATCCAATGTAGAGCTGTAAGTTTTTGAAGATTTCTGCTGTAGGGATGTAAATTTGAGATTTATCAACATTTAAAGCCATGTTATTAAATTAGATGACTGAGAGAGGCACACATTGTGATAAGTGCCCTGGGTTACCTTATCACTTAGAAATATAGTAAGGGAGAAGCCAAGAAAGAAGTTAAAGAAGGAGAACTCCGTAAAATGAAAGATGAGCCTACCATCTCAAGTTTGTTCATTTGCTAGATATATTTTTTAGAACTTAAATATTTTGTATTCATTTGAAACATCAAATATGGTATATTAAGGTTAAATTAAGTATCCTACTAAAAACATTTCACCTTTAGAGGTTAAGTGTTATCTAAAACTTGGCTTCTCAAAAAGTATTGTTTATATATTAAAATGCAAACATTTCTTATTTGTCAACATTTTTGTTTTTAAGACTTCAAAATTACACATAATTTTTATGTGCAAAACTGTATTACATCCATCATTACAACTGTTAAAAACTTCCCACTCTTTTTAGCTATTATGAGCTAATTGATTTTATGGAGAGAAGAAACCTGTAAAGAGCAATTTTGGAGGGGATTGGAATCATCTGAGAACACTAAGCTTTTGTTTTAAGTTTTAACCACACTATTGAAAATACCCTAAGAGATGGTTTTAAAGCTTAAAATGAAAATTGCTCTTGGGCTGAAAGCTTATATGCCAAGTGAAATTTCACTAAAGTAGGAGTTTATAAGTGCTGACAAGTCCTTAACTATAGTGATGCTAAAAACATTACTATTATAAGAACACTACAGAAGCTATTAGAGCTCTCAAATTCCCCCTTCAGTGTTCACTTACTAAAGGAAAGTACAAATATGCAACAAGAGAATGGAAGAGGTGTTATTTTTCAGAGGGAAAGACTATTGAAATTTTTAAAGTCACTTTGGGATATTACAGGAATTCATCATACAATGGAAGAGTTTCTTCTGTGCCCATGGGGGATAGAAGCAAAGCAGAAAAACTACGATGACACAAGGATTTCTAAGACTCTGTTGGACTTCATAAACATTATATTGTTTTATTAAAAGTGAACAGCTGGCAACTTAATGTCCCTCCATACTGGGATATAGTACAAACTTAAGGGCTCTTCTGATTTCCTGTTATGACGCTAATTTAGTAATTGCAAACACAAGCATATATAGGAAATGCTAAGAAAAGTAGATAATTGATTGGCACATTACTTTCTATGATCCAGCAATCATATTTTCATCTTATCTACATTCATTTCAAAAGAGCAATCTTAGTTCTTTTATTAGGAAGTCAAGTCTGATAACAAGTGTGCCATCCTGAAGTTATGAAAGATTTTCGCCTTTTACCATTATTCAGAAATTCCAGATTATAGCTGGCATTTTCTTCTTTACTTATGAGCTGAGTTGAGCTGAGTGTTTCTCTGAAATCACACACCTATCCTAACGTAACTCAGTTTTGTAGTTCAGGAGAGATTTATTTGGGTCTTATTATGTGACTTTAGTTCATTGTGTCTTTATTCTCATCAATAACCTCATGCACCTTTTGATTATATTCCAGTATATCCATCCTGTTTCCTCTTAAATACACCAAACAACAAATAGAAGTACGCAACAAACTAGCAAAACTGTTCTTTACCTCTTTATGGTCTTACTCTCTTTGAATTATAATTAGATAGTATTCTAAATTCTTGAATTTTTTGCATAAACCTGCAGACCTCCCCAGGTAACCCAAGAAACACAGGTTTATTGTAGCAGAACGGTGATGGAAACAATTTCTTGGCATAAAATCCCCAAACTTGGCGAGAATTTTAGACAAAATAATAGGCCAAAAGGGGATAGATTTTTGAGGTAGGAGAGATTTTTACTCCTTTTCAAATTACCATAGAGGAAATCCTATATATTTCAGCATCTCCCTTTCCATCAGCTCTTTCATTTCAGAATATAAACATACCCATTTCCTCCAGGCCCTCCCATGTTAACAAATAAACACAAATATTTCCCACATATTCCCCTTTAAACTAAACTCCTCTTTTAGTCAAGATTCCAAGTTACTGGTAATTCTTATTATTTTTATTCCTGAGGTAACTCTAAGTTCAGTAAGTCAATAGTGCCCGTGAATTCTACATAAATGAATTACTTCATTTATTTTCTTAATATGTTTTTATTTCACTTTTTTAAAAATTTTTATTTATTTATGATAGTCACACAGAGAAAGGGAGAGAGAGGCAGAGACATAGGCAGAGGGAGAAGCAGGCTCCATGCACCGGGAGCCCGACGTGGGATTTGATCCCGGGTCTCCAGGATCGCACCCTGGGCCAAAGGCAGGCGCTAAACTGCTGCGCCACCCAGGGATCCCTTATTTCACTTTTTTATACTTTATTTATTCTGTCTTACTTGGTTCTGAAGTTTTATCTTCCTCTCTAGACTATAAATGAATCTGTGGGCTCATCATCCCTAGTATTCTCACATTGGTAGCCTCCAACACCTAAAACAGTGCCAGGATTATCGCTGACAATAAATATGAGTTACATTAATGAAGTTATATATCTAAGTCTACATTTTACAATTATATAAGTTTGATAAGTGATATTGTAGAAAAGGTTCATATATCCAGTCTCTATAACTGTTCTTCAAAGCAAGTGTTCTATTAATCTATTTTTGGGAAAAAATTGATAGTCATATTATAGAATTATTTATAACAGCCAAGATATGAAAGCAACAGATGTCCATAGATAGATTAAGAAGATGTGAGATATATATGTGTATGTGTGATATATATAATGTGTGATACACACATGCATGATGGAATATTACTCAGCCATAAAAAAGCAGATCTTGCCATTTGCAACAACATAGATTGGCATAGAGGATGTAATGCTAAGTGAAATAAGTTAGAAAAAGATAAGTACCATAGGTTTTCACTTATATTTGGAATCCAGAAACAAAACAGAACAGATTTTTAAATACAAAGAATAAACTAGTGGTTGCCAGAGAAGAGGTGCGTGGGGGATGGGTGAAATGGATAAAGGAAATTAAGAGATACAAACTTTCAGGTATAAAATAAGTAAGTCCCAGAAATGAAAAGTATGGAATAGGGAAGAGAGTCAATAAATTATAATAATGTATAGTGACAAATGGGGACTATGCTTATCATGGTGAGCATTGAGTAATATTTAGAATTGTCAAATCAATATGTTGTACACCTGAAACTAATATCATATGTTAATTACACGTCAGTGAAAAAGAAAACTGATAGAAATCTATGTAGTTTAGCCAAGGGCATATATAAATAATTAGAATCTAGATTCAAATTCAGTTTAGTCTAATTCTAATTCCTGTGCTTTTGTTTAAATACCTTGCTGATAAAAAGAGAACAATATAGCAAAGAGAAAAATCAATACTCATGTCTTCAGTTATCTCAGTTGTTTCCTGTACTTCTCCCCTGCCTCTTTGATGTTGATGAATCTTTGGATCTGAATGATTTCCCTTTGACGCCCTGGTTCCAAAGTAAAATAGCCATTCTCAGAGTTGTTGCATATGTCTTGAAGGCTTCTAGTTTTTGGAGTTAAATTTTCCATTAACTAAATGGACCTTGGGCCATAGTCACTTTGATTCCCCACCTTGCTCAGAGGAATGAATTTTGTAAACAGGGTTTATTTTAGTTAACATGACACTATTACCCTTTATATTGTTGGATGGATATTTCAGTATTGCTGAATGTTATAATATTATATTTAAGAGTTGTCAACATACGGATACCTATCTGTATATATTTTTTAACATTGTGTTTAAGGCAGACAGATCAGATTCTTAGAGGAAAGATAATATTAAAAACTTATAATTATTATGTAAAATCTTTTCAATTCTTAGGGAGGAGGATTTTTTTTTTTTTTTCTAGACAGCAGATACATTGTAGATAATTACCTAAGAGAGGTCAATGTGGTCCCAGTAGAGGAAGCAGTTACTTTGTGTATTTGTTAAGTAACATCTGGTTTATTCTCTATCAGTTACAATGGAAA
This sequence comes from Vulpes lagopus, assembly GCF_018345385.1. Classification (NCBI taxonomy): domain Eukaryota; kingdom Metazoa; phylum Chordata; class Mammalia; order Carnivora; family Canidae; genus Vulpes; species Vulpes lagopus. The sequence goes on from NC_054839.1 coordinate 42,061,688, forward strand.
ACTCTTTTAAACACTGTCTTATTTTTATAACAATCATTAAAGCCTATGAGTAAAGATTATATGATCACATTTTTACACCTTGAATATTTTAGAAGAGATAAGCCCAGCTAATATTTTTTGAAAACTGACATTTTTAGCAAAGGAAATGTTTAGTGAGGGGAATTTCACTGAGCAGGTAAAGTATGAGAGAAGGAGACAGTTCCAGTCATAAAGGACAGCATGTGCTAAGATGTAATATCGTCAAGGTCATCTACGGAGACTCACAGACTCTACAGTATTCTTATAGATCAGTCAGGGGAGAGAGGTGAGGAGAGTGACCTGAAAAGAAAGAGATGGTGTAGTCAAGCCTAGTTAAATAAACGGAGGTTCACAGTATGAAAGGCTTTTGAAATGTACAAGAGAGTCTGTATTTTATAATGCAAATCATACAAATACAGTGCTTACAGGGATCAAGCAGAGAGAAAAA